>NC_141695.1:1656589585-1657789585 GCF_964263255.1 Lissotriton vulgaris
GCACAGAGCTGCCATCCCCGTAATCTGGTCACCTCAATACCCTTTGGCGAACTTTTGAGAGCCAAGAGAAATTGTACCAGGCAAGCAGATTATGAGACTGAAAGAGACATAATGTGCACCAGATTTAAGCAAAGAGGGTACAGCAACAAATGCATCAAGGAAGCAAAACTTAAGGTGCAAGAGAGAGACAACACCAAATCCTCTAAAACCCAAGGTAATGATGAAAAGGACGGAGTGAGATTCATTACCGACTATCACTCTCAAACACAGAAAGTAAGAGGGGCACTCAATAAATTTTGGGGCACCCTTAAAACTGATAAGGACATCTCCTGTAGCATTAAAGATTTTCCTCAAATCACGTATAGGAAACCTGCATGCCTAAGAGACAAAGTCTGTCAAACACTTATCATGACTAAAAAGAGATCGAACCCTGTTGTAGGATTCTATGTATGCGGAAAATGCAAAGCCTGCAAATTCAGCAACAACACAAAGGAAGTGAAGTTGTCTGGAACATGTGAGCCGTTCAAAATCAACAAACATTTGAACTGCCATACAGACCACGTGGTGTACGCACTGAAATGCCCGTGCAAAAAATACTACGTAGGTAGCACGATCAAACCCGTCAAAGAAAGAATCTTACAACACTTAAGGGCGATCAAAAATCAGGATAAGCAGTACCCAATGGCTAGGCACTTTATGTCCCACCATAATAGCAACAACAGCCTTCTCTCCTATGTGGCACTAGATCAAGTGCCAATAAGAGAAAGAGGCGGGAATCGCCTACAGGAACTCAGACGTCTAGAGTCAAGGTTCATAATTAAATACCAACTTATGCAACCGCAAGGGCATAACTGCGATGAAGGCTTAGGTGTGCACCTGGGATGAGAATTATAGTGAGTGTGTACAATACTCTGTGAAAACTGCCCTCAATTCCTTGGAAATTTTAAAGTGTATGAAAGTGTGAAAGATGTGACATTGTTTTGAAAATTTGGTAACACTGTTTATTATTATTTTGCCACAGGTACCTGACAATGTGGGAGAGTTTGAGAAGGCGCCGGTCCGTTTGTGTGCTAGTGTGCTTCAAGATTCTCAAAATGAATTGCTAAATCACGTTAAATGATGAACCTCACGAAAGAGTCAAGATCCTAGCATGAACTAAATGTTAAGGTGACAGACATGCAGGCCCACTGGGGCGGAATCACGTTTGTTTTAAGAGATATAAGCATTCAATACAAAATACTGCATGAGTGAGCACAAATGCATCTGTTATGTACAATATTATGACAACGAGCGGAGACCAATGATAGCTCTACTCATAGCGCGTTTGCTTTGCAAGCAGAAGCATATGCCCGACCAGGGGTTCGAGGCGGACTAATTGCCGTGTCATTTTGGGCATGTTATAATTTTTTATTAGATCCTAGCATGAACTTAATGTTAAGGTGACAGACATGCAGGCCCACTGGGGCGGAATCGCGTTTGCTTTAAGAGATATAAGCATTCAATACAAAATACTGCATGAGTGAGCACAAATGCATCTGTTATGTACATTATTATGACAGCGAGCGGAGACCAATGATAGCTCTACTCATAGCGCGTTTGCTTTGCAAGTAGAAGCATATGCCCGACCAGGGGTTCGAGGCGGACCAATTGCCGTGTCATTTTGGGCATGTTATAATTTTAATAATTTTACCTTGATTTGTTTCATGTGTAAATTTCGCCTCAGTTGATATTAATTTGAATATGATTTTATTTAAAACTGAACAGCGCTAAGATGTAACTCCATGCAATGCTTAACAGCAAGTATCTCAAGCGCATTGTTTTACGTGACACAGGCTATCTAAATCACTTGTTTCATATCATTAATACAAGATCAAAGCCTTTAATTGAATTTATATGTCACAAGCACACTTTAGCATAAAATTGAGAATAGAAGGCGCAATGCATAGCTCCAAACATAGGATATGTCGGTAGTCTGTTGGCTATGTTTATCATGCAATTAAGTCATGTGATTTTTCTTTAAAAGTATGGATGTAATTGACCAATGTACTCGTGACAAAGGGAAGGCTTTCCCGAAACGCGTCGAGTGGGATGTGAATTAAACTCCATTTTGCATACAACTGAGGCTTGGACATCGTTCTTTCTTACTCGTGGACGAAAGGTTGGAGTATTTTGGGAGTGGCGATCCCGTCCTAAGCCCACCGCTGCAAAGGGCCAGATCAGCTTAGCGCCAAAACTTTCCTGGAAATATATATATATATATATACATACACACACACAAATCCAAAAGATGAAAGTATGCGCACTTTGGGAGCGGTACAGTTCTTTTAATGTCCAAATAACTCATGACACGTTTGAGCCAGGATGTCAGCCATGATCACTTACATTACCGTTGTAATGCTTGAAACAAAATGCCCTTTAGCAACCTGTCATCATTTGAACCACACACGTGTGTATCTAAGCTCCTTACCAGCTAGAAAATGAAGTTAGATGCAACATACCTGCTTCTAATGGGTGTTAATGAATGCTAAGCACTCAAGCCATAGGTAAATCAAGAACATGTGCAGCCTTTTTCGGTCTCGGCTAGACAGCGCATGCACTGTCTCGAAGAGTCATGTTGTGCTTAATATATCTGTGGGCTTTAGCCCGCCCACATGCTTCTGATTTGCTTGCTCCATTGTCTGCTGTCTCATTTTCCTTTCACCCTTTTTTCCTGGCATGCATGGTCATGCCTCTTCTTGTGTTTAGCCCTCCTCCCCAGAGCATGGATCATGTACTTGTAAACATCCACTGCTCCCGTTTTTATGACCACTTTAGGACCTCGTTTTTTTAAATATTTTATAGCACTCTACACAGTGCTCATACTTTTACCAGCTCTTTCTCCTACCACCTGCCCTCATGTCCCGCCCACAGATCATCCCCACTGTTTTTCCCTTTGTTGCTCCTTTCTGTTTTACCCACTTCCTCTCTCCCATCACTGCTTGCTCCCTTTCACTGACCCCGACATTGCTTTAAACCCTCATTGCAGTCTGTTTCGTTCTATTGAGTGGTGGTGTTCTGCCTTTTAAGGTTCTGTTAGTGTATAGCTGATGTGCTGATTGGAGCATGTGTGCAAGGCTGCTATAACTTGGTGTAGGAAAGTAGGATCTGCTTTTAGAATTACCCTGACTTTTTGCCTGGTGCTAAGCTGTTATTGACAAGTCTGACTGGGATCCTGCTAACCAAGACCTAATTCCCTCTGATTTCTCCCTTAAATTGTTATGTTCAGCACTTAGGTATATCCAGATTGGATACTGAGGTACCCTTATAAGTCCCTAGTATATGGTACTAAGGTTCATGGGCATAGGTACCCTAGAGGTCCCCCATGGGCTGAAGCATGTATTATGCCAATCATGCCCTTCAAACTGTAACTACAGTCCTGCCATTGTCGAAGCCCGGGCCAAGGAGGGGTCCGTCTGTGGCCGCCAGGGGCCGGAAGAGGCCAGGCTGGCCCACCCCTCTAATATCATTCATGGGTAAGCGTAAACTCGTGAGTGGTGGTGAGCAGGGTCAACTCTTTGCCTGAGTCAGTGAAAACTCTTTACTGTCGTGGAAGAAAGCTGGGGTCTCTTTGCTTTGAGACAATCAAGGACATATCAATTAACTTCACAGTGGTGTATGAGAGTTAAGGAAGTCAGTGAAGTATGTGTATTTGTTACAAAGATTTTGGAGGCAATACAATACAGTGCTGATTGAGGGTTTTAGTATTTTAATGCATCTTGGATATACTGAAGTGAGCTAGTTAGAAAGTTGTGTGTGGGAGCAATAACAGCTTTTGTGTTTTCCATGCGCGGGAGTATTACATGGTGAACACATATGTATGGAATTATAACAGTAGTTGTGCATAAGTAGCCTAGGCTGCTACTAACTCAAGGATGGGAGAGGCATATGGGGGGGGGGGTGAGCATACTAGGAGGAGGAAGCATAGTTTGATGGTTTTTGGAAGTATACTCTACTTAAAGGGTATAATTTCTAGGGCACAGTGAGCTACGTACACATAGTATTATGGGGCAAAGCATCCGTCACATGTGGAGCCACAGTATAACAGCTGCAAAGTCTTGTTTAGGACACCAGTTACTGGTCTGGTTCACCCAATGTGAGGGAACATTATCACACACAATATTAAAATATTGCTGTGGAATGCAACAAAAACTAAAAATCTGGAGGGGCTACACCTTTTAATACAGCTGCAAAGTCTGGTGATTCAGGAGGCAACTCCTACTTCAAGTGCTAAGAGGAGCACAGTGTAAAACAGTTGCATGGTTGTTTGATCTTTAAAAGAGTGGTTTATTATATTCCCTTGTTTGGATTTGCGTTGAAAAAATGTATTGCAGGATGGAGTGTGTTGAGTAGAATATTGCTCATTTAAGCAGGAGCTGCACCGGGTTACTCGCACCCACTTGCCCATTTTATTGTATGATTGCTCAGACAAAACACATGTATTAATTCACTCCATAGAGGGGGAAACATTGGGAAAAAACACTAGTTTCATGCTCAACTTAAGACATTTACTCCACACCCACCAGGCTATTCCTCGTAAAAAAAACTCCTTCACAGTGCAGCTTTCCCAGAAAACCCCTATCCCCTGCAGTAGTAGATTCATGGTTGATTATTGAATCACAAGCCCGTCCTCCTTTTCTGCAACTATCTTTCCTCTGCTTGTTTAATTAAACCTATTGAATAGTTTGTGAATAGGTTGGCTCAGAGTCAAAGGCTTATCTTTCAAGAAGTACTAATCAGCGAAGCAAATCTAAAACATCACGATGGCAGAGAAATTGCATTATACAAATCTGATGATGAAGACTGGGAACGTGAACTATGGAGACAAGAAGCCATTATTTTTAAATTAACTTTCAATTAAGTTATAAGGCGGATTGACCTTATTGAAAAGTTTTTGCCCGAGGTTTACAAAAGAATATGGGCCGATAACATACCCCAAAGAATAACTGTGCAGGCACATTGAGCCAAAGTCACAATATAGAGGAATCTATTCAGTAATTATATCTGATGTCCTTACAATGCAAGGTTATGCGTTTCGGTTTAGAATGAGAGCAAACCCAGTTTTGGAAAGATCAAATGGCAGCAAGCAAAATTGTCAAAGCTGACATCTCTGGTTTGCATTTTGAGGACAATAACGAAAAGCCTACTTTCAGTAAAAAAAAAAAAAAGCATAGCAAAAAACATTGCTTTTCATGCGCATCTATGAGATAAATGATGTTATGATTAAAGATACTGCAAACTTTTGAAACTTAGAATACTCCCACTTGCATCGTAATGCAGGTACTGAACGGGAAGTAGAATGGTACATTAAACAGCTAGCAGTGCAAGGTGCTAGGGTAACACTCCTCTGGATAAAGACAATGGCCATTCTATGTCTAATTTAAAGCAATGGTAACAGCAGGTCATAAAACAGCAGCACAGTCAATCCAGACCTAAAAATGTTTGGTTAAGTTTGGTGCAGGAAGGTCATAAATGCCCAAAGGATTGTAGCACATGCCCGTGGCATCTGCAGATCAATAAAATAGAGTTGTAAGCAAATGCCCAGACTGCGTAAATGAAAAAAGAACTCTGCAGGGTAAAAAAGGCCCTTAAAATCGCGGCAGTGCCAGGAATGAAAGAAAGAACAAAGGAAGAGACAAGGTAAACAGCTCATTTCCACATAACAAAGCTGGGGCCCTGCTAAACGAAAACATACCGACACCTCAGGAACGTGAATAATTCAGAAAAAAAACAGGAATGCAACTAACCTAAGGTAATCATGATCCACATTTGTAAGGTGTGAACATATCATCGCTTGAGGTTTCAAGGTGCTGGGGGCATGTTGGGGAGATTAAGTGGGTTTTTGCCCAGAGTCACATGATGCTGAGATGGGCTGCCGCCTGGACCATGGGACTCATGCTCCGGAGGCAGTCACTCTGGCCGCTACGCCACACCTCTCCCTGAAGTAACGACTGTATATATAATAAAAGGGGAAATATAGTGGTAAATGGGTAACAGATAATAGAGCTAAATGATACCACATATCTGGCCGAGGAAGCAGTAAAAAAACAAGCATTGGCATAGTCAATAGGTCTCACCTTTGGGACCTTATAAGTGTTTAGCCAAGCAACACTTGATGTTGTTGCACCAAGAATATTGTGCTGGATAACTAAACACTTATAAGGTCCCAAAGGCGAGACTTATAGGCTATGCTAATGCTTGTTTTTAAAATGTACTTTGGTGCACTTTTTAAGAGTTTTTGTTGTTGTTGTTCCAAGGTCAACATCCACCAAATTAGAGTTGTGAACACAAAAAAAATGCCCACCACAAATTAATGTATGCATTGTGGCGCTTGTCACCGAGGCATCATGATTCATACGGGCATATATATATTTGTTTATCAACCGCAGCTATAACCAATCTTTTTCCTTATTTTTCCGATGCGTAACAACATCAGCAAAAAGAGCATTTGTAGAGCTAAAGTGCAAGACCTGGTGGCTTAGCCAATGCTTGTTATTTATGTAGATTTAAAGATTGGATTCACAGACAAGTAATTCTGCATTATTTAGTGTGATTAAATGACCCTGAATGTCAATCATAGTGAAGAAGACAACACATCTGTTAAAGATCCTGTGTCTGAAGTTTCACTGTGTGAACATTGAGGTCTTTGGTCCCTCACGTGTTCAACCTAAACCCATCTTGTAGACTTCGTGTTCAATCCTGGTTTCTGACACATTTGGTATAGCAGAGTTTTTCACGAACCATATGTGACAACTTGTATACATCGTGACATTGTATCGGTTTTTCGGTCAAATGAGTAGTGAATGCACAGTCAGGGCAGGCCAAAGGTTGTTCTTCCAGAGCCAGTTGATTGTTCTGACTCCACTTCAAAGACCAGAGAGAAATTGAATTGTCGTGGAGAAAAGGAAAAGCTGCCTTCAATGTCTTGTAATGGCTTTGGTGCTATGAAAGAGACAGCAAGCACGTGTTGACCAAATTCACTATACTCTGAATATCGTTATGTGTATGTAAACTGATCTGGACACTCCACAGGTAGAAGTATGTGGCGGCCACTACAAGATATATTTTTGTTATTAACCAGCTTTTAATGCAATAGGAATATCATATATGACCTTGGTCTATGTTAAATGGATATTTCCACAAGATAGTAACGTCGTAGCATCATAAGATTTTATCTACTTTCACATGGAAAATATAGTTTCTGCCAGCCCTTGATGCACCGACATTGCATAATGCCATAGTAAACAAGCATTGGCCGCATGCGTGCCTCGCGCTCAAAGTAAAAAAAAAAAATCAATCCCAGGAGTTGTGTGGGCACGCGCGCTAAAAGAAAATTTAAAACAAGCACTGGGTATTTGTTACTTGTTGTATTATCTATCTATCTATCTATCTATCTATCTATCTATCTATCTATCTATATATATATATATATATATATTTCTCCAAACGTTTTCCTGCAGGAAAATACGTAAACGACACACCAGGAGTCTGCTGTGCTGTGAAAATTTATTGGCAGCAAAAACAAACAACGCGTTTCACCTCACGGCTTGCTCACGTTTGCTGAGGATTCTAAAACCTAGTCCTTTTACAATGCCAGTATGCTCATCATAGAGGTAGGACAATTGTATAAACACCCAAAAGTGAAAGTATGGAGGACATATTGGAACAGAAAATTCTAACTTTGCATGTCAGTTTTGTAGTTTCTAATCGATTCTTTTGCAAACATAAAATGGCAACAGTGTACAATTATATATTACGTGTCAAGTATTACACAAAATAATATAGCGTTAAGCATCCTGATTGCATACAATCATCTGTCTGCATGTATCAATGCCAATCATTCTCGGCTTACTTTAGCCTGATAATTATAGTTTACATCAATGTTTGCCGCCATCTACTGTTGTGCTGTGTTACGCATTGAGGAAACATAAAATACATAATATATGTTTTTTACGCTATTATTAACACCAATGTTGTCCTGTGGCTGAGGTATATCGACAACATCTTTGTGATCTGGGATGGCACAGAAGAATCAGTGAGAGGATTCGTGTGCGAGCTGAACAATAATGCAATAAATCTGGAAAGGGGCGACCACTCGGTCCCCCCGAACGTATGGTAGGGGGCCCGGATCCCCCCGGGAAACCATTTTGGGCGGGGGGCGTGTCACGGCTGGTATGCCCGAAGCGTCGTAGCCGGGGCGCGCCTTTTCCCGCCCAAGAGGGGTTGTCCTAGACACCTACACCGTTGGCCACGCCCAGTAGGCGTACCGGAGGAGGGTACACGCCCTCCCGAAGAGGAATAAAGAGAGCAGGAATCCGAAGAAGCATCCTCTTGTTCCTGTGCTTGGAAGCTGCACCCACTCGTTGCACGTGAGCCCTCGACGGAACAAGGAACAATTTTGAGAACTTGTAATTCTTGTGTTTCTCTTTCAGCGACTTCGAGCCTACGGATCCAGGACCGTGTTGAGCAACGGGGATCGGATATCCGACAACAATGCCTGGCAAGAAGGCGGGAAAGAAGTTCGGGACTGACCAGATGCTTCGCATGCTGATAAAAGATATGGCGAGCATGAAGAAGCAGATGGCAGCGATGAACAATACTGGTAAACCGAAGAAAGTTATAGGACCGGCATTGTCGGGAGTCGTCCCCGCAGGGAGGGGAAAAAGGGCCAGGAATAGGATGGCAGGGGGGGAGGTCCCGGTTCCCGAGTTACCCCCGGCGAGCCCGGTCATTCCAGTCGAGGCCCCGGTACCGATCCCGGACGCGGGCCAACCGATTCCGGTTGTTGTTGTTACGCCCGCCAGCGAGGAGGACATGCCTCCGGAATTAGCCGCCCAGTTGGCCGCATGGCTTGGCAGAAAAACAGGGGGTGCTACGGCACCGGGTGACACGGCCGAAGAGGCCATGTTACTAATACAGCAGTTGCGGCAGTCACGAGATGCCGCGAAGGCGAATCTCCCTCTTGTCCCCCCACAGGTGACCTCGGAAGGACCGGCAGCTGGCGTCGAAAAAACAGCGGGAGCAGCAATGGAGCCGGGTAAGCAAGCATTGCCAATGGCAAGGGAGGGGTCTTTGCCCTCAAGACAGGAGAAGGTGGTCCAACATATACCGTTGGCCACGAAATAATTGATATGGGCTGATAAGTATGTGAATATGTTTTCTCTACTGACTGACCATCGCGAGATGGAGTATGTTAAGACACAGAAGGATTTGTGGCACCTGAGTGTATGGCGAGTCAAAATGGCGGGTTTCAGGGTTGATGAGACAATCTCAAATTGGGCCAAGGCCTTTGCAATGTTTACTGCAATTATTGGGGAACGTAAGCCCGAGGTTTTGCCCGAATTGGCCTGCTATCAGGCACGAATAATGGATTTTTATGAAACATATGAGGGCAATGAGTGGATGGGTTACGATATGAAGTTTCGTAAGGCCAAAGAGTACGATTCATCTCCGACGTGGGATTGTCTCGACTTGATCTCTTGGCAGAAGCAGCTCCTGCCGGGCGCGACAAAGTCGTCCTCGCTAGGCGGGAATGGGTCGGGGTCTTCCCGCCAACAGCCTGCGGCGCCCTTTCGAGCGGGCCCCGCTGGCGACCACCAACCAAGGAATGGTGGCAATGGGAGTAAGAAAGGGGTCTGTTGGAATTTTAACAGGGGCAACTGCACAAGGCCACAAGGGACATGTAAGTTCAGACATGTGTGTGCAGGTTGCGGAAGTTCTGCACACCCCGAGAGTTCGTGCAGATCCAAGAATAGTGATACGGGGGGTAGGGGGGGGCCAAACAGGTCTGAGGAGGACCATTGTGTACCGCTACCTACCCCCGTTGATATCATGGCAATGATCCCCTGGCTAAACGAATACCCTGATCATGTCTCCGCTGGGGTGTTGAGGAACGGCTTCTTATATGGTTTCCACATCCCGGCGGGGGATTTTCGTGGGGAACCACTTTGTAGAAACCAACTGTCGGCTCAGCATAATCCAGCGGTGGTTGAGAGGAAGGTTGCTGGCCCATATAGGCACCCGCCAGTAACTAATTTCATCTGTTCCCCGTTGGGAGTGGTTCCCAAGAAGGACCCGGGGGAATTTAGGCTGATCCATAACTTGTCAGCTCCGAGGGGTCTTTCGGTGAACGATGCGATTGACCCAGGAGTTTGTTCGGTGCGGTACGCATCCTTCGATGATGCCGTCACCAGGGTGAATCGCCTGGGGCCCGGAGCGCTGATGGCGAAGTCAGATATCGAGTCAGCGTTCCGGTTGCTCCCGGTACACCCACGGGATCAGCGTCTGTTAGGCTTTGTGTTCCAGGGCCATTACTACATGGATAGATGTATGCCAATGGGTTGCTCCATCTCTTGTGCTTATTTTGAGAAATTCAGCTGTTTTCTGGAATGGGCATTCATAAAAGCCACTGGCCATAGCCATGTTATGCATTACCTGGATGATTTTTTGTTTTTGGGGGCAGCCGGCGACACAAAATGTGCGCAGGCCTTACATGAATTTTGCACTCTCATGAAGGTATTCGGGGTGGCATTGGCACCAGGTAAAACGGTTGGACCATCTACTTCACTCGAGTTTCTGGGAATTGAGCTCGATTCTGTGGAGGGATGTTTCCGTTTGCCAGTGGGGAAAGTAGCGAAATTCAGGGCTTCCCTGGAACTGTGCATTAGCAAAGAGAAAGTTACTCTCCATCAGTTACAACAAGCAGTAGGTCAGCTTAACTTTACCCTAAGAGTGATACCAATGGCCCGCCCTTTTTCCCGCTCCATTGCACAAGCCATGGTTGGTCTCAAGGAAGGGCACCACCGCACGAGACTGTCGGCAGAGGTTCGCCAGGACATGCGCATATGGTTGGCGTTTCTGGCGGACTTAAACGGTCGAGTGGGTTGGAACAAGCCACCAGCGTCTTCGGACGAGCTGGGTTTGTGGACCGACTCTGCTGGGAGCGTGGGATTTGGCGCCATCTTTGGTAATCGATGGTCGGCGCAGACATGGCCGACGTGGTGGCACACCAGCGGTCTCACAGGTAACATTGGGTTTCTTGAGTTGTTCCCCATTTTTGTGGCTCTGAAGGCATGGCCGGATGAGTTCAGAGATCGCTCTTTGGTGTTTTGGTCCGATAACATGACTGTGGTCGAATGTATAAATAATCAGGCAGCTCGCTGCAAGTGGATATTAAGATTACTGAAAGAAATTGTACTACTTTGCATGAGACTGAACGTGCAATTCAGGGCGAAGCATGTGCCAGGTGTACTGAACCAGGCGGCTGATGCACTCTCTCGTTCACACATGCAGGCTTTCAGGGGTTATCTACCTTCCTCGGACCTAGCGGCGGCACCATTTCCCGAAGCACTCTGGCTACTCGGTGCCCCGGATTACAAGACCTCGTGGCAGCAAGCTTAGCCCCCAGGACAAGGAAGGCATACGAAGGAGCGTTTCGTTCCTATTGTGCATTTTTGGGTCCAGCAGGGGGGGACAATTGGGGTCAGGAAGATTATGTCCTGAAGTTTCTAGTAGCACTGCACAGAGAAGGCCGATCAGCGGCAACGGCCAATAGGCACCGTGCCGCCATTTCATTCATGGCGCAGGCGCATGGCATCAAGGACCCGACATCGTCCTTTTTGGTAAAGAAAGCCCTTCGTGGTTGGCAACGCCTTGAGGGTCGTAGAGTGGACGAGAGGCGCCCGATTGGGTTAGACAGGTTGTCCCTGCTGATGTCGATACTCCCCACGACATGTTCCTCCCAGTTCGAGGCAGTGTTGTTCCGGGCCGCTTTCGCATTAGCGTTCCATGGGGCTATGCGGGTGAGCGAGCTGGTTGCAAGGAATAAGAATGATGTGGAGGGAGGTCCGTGTCGGGATCACATTCTGATTAATGGTGGTCACAATAGCCAGGTCCAAGGCTGACCAGGGCGCCATGGGGGACAGTATTATTGTCCAGCGCATGCAAGGGTCCCCCATATGCCCGGTAAAGTGCGTTGAGGAATATTTGGCGCAAAGGGCGGATACATGGGGGGGAAGCCTGCTGAGACACATTGACGCAACCCCACTGACGAGGTTTCAGTTTCAGAGGGTGCTAACAATGGCAATCGTAGCGGCGGCCTTGGACCCGGGCGATTTCGGGACCCATTCCTTTAGGATAGGGGCTGCTACAGAGGCTACAGCCAGGGGTCAGAGTGTTGAGAAGGTGAAACAACTGGGAAGATGGTCCTCGAACTGTTATAAAAGGTATGTGCGGTTGCACATGTTGTGAAGTCAATGTCATGCACTTACGCTTCTTGTCTTCTGTTTGGTTTACAGTTTCGCGAGCATGCTATGCGGGGCGGACTGTGCAGTCGACTCGGCACCTGGGAACCAGCGGTCAGAGATCACCGGCTGAGGAGAGAGTGGTGTGGGTCGTGGGCCACTCATACGTGAGGCGGGCCGGGGACGTATTCAAAGCAGGTGACGTGACTCACGCAGCTGGGGAATACGGGTACAGAGTGACCTTCCACGGAAGGGGCGGGCTCTGTATTGACCAGTTTCAATGTTTTGTTGAGGAACTGTTAGGGCGGCAGAGGTCACCGCCATCTGTAATCATAGTACACCTGGGGGGCAATGACTTGGTGACACTCGGTCGGCGAGTACTACTCGAGCGAGTTTTATCTACTGTTAGCTGGCTGGCGAGAAGGGTCCCGGGGTGCACAATAGCATGGTCCCACATGATTCCCAGGAAGGTGTGGCGGGGGGCCTTTCGGTGTCAGCACTGAACCAGTCAGTGAAAAAGGTCAATAACAAACTTGGTAGGTTGTTTCGCTCGGCGCAGTTGCACTGTATTCCGCATGGATGTATTCGGGGATCACATGTATCTCGATGATGGGGTCCATTTGTCCCGGGAGGGGAATGTCTTACTCATAGGAGACTTCATAGCATGGTTAAGGGGTTTGTAAAAGCATGACCTTTAGTAGGAGTTTGTGGGGGGGCCGGATAGCCGATCAACTATCCGGCCTGTGGCGGTAAGGTCATGATCGGTGAGCAGTAATTTCAAGGTCCCTAGAGGGGGGGCGCCACCCACTACGGATGGGAGCGCCCGGGGGGAGGCGGCTATTGGCCCCTCCCCCGGGGAGGCGGCACCCACTAAGTATGGGTCGCCTAAGGGAAGACGGCCATAGGCCCCTTCCAGGGGAGGAGGCGGCTAGATGCCCCTCCTACGAATTTCCCGGGGCCCGGATATCCGCGACGGCGGATGTGATAGACAGTGTGGGGTGGGAGGGGGGTTCACGCTGCCTTCTTACAGACACCTCACACTGGTCCTCGGACGACCGTTAAGATGGCGTCGAGTTAAAATGGGGGCCCCCGCAAGACAAGGGAAATTGGAGTTGGCACAGAGGGTACAGTCCCCTGCGCGGCCGCCCTCACACCGTGAGGGGGAGAGTTCTGGTAGTGGGGATCTGACACCGGTTGCGACCTTGCCGTTGGCCCGTAATGCTAGGATGTACAATTTTAATTTAGAAAGTATCCATTTGCAGGATGTTAGACTCGGCTAGGAAAACCTTTGTACTAGAGATTTGTTAAGGTTAGCCAAAGAATATGTCTTCATCAAAATGTAATAAATGAAAATTGTACATGATATGAAACTGTTATTTTAATGTTTTAATTTTGTTTCATATTTTAATAAATACGGCCGGGAGGGTAACTCCCTCCCGCCTTCCAAAAGTTCAGAACTGCGTCCGTCTTCCCATCCTTGGGGATTGTGTTGGGAGGGGGTGACAGGCATCCCGGCCATAATAGATTCACTGAACATATACACAAATCTAAGATAGAGTTCCTGGACATATGTGTTTAGATCAAGGAAACTACAATAACTACCAGCCTCTATAGGAAGGCAACAGCAGGCAATAGTCTATTGAATGCTAGGAGTGCACACCCCAGAAACCTCATAGACAGTATCCCCTATGGGGAACTGCTACGTGCCAAGCGTAACTGTAGCACCAAGGAGGCGTTTGAAATGGAGCAAGAGACCATGATCAAGCGCTTCAAAGAACGTGGGTACAATTACAAAACTATACAAGGTGCTGTGAAAAGGGTAAATACTAAAGAGAGGAAAGATCTTTTAGACACCAACAAGGTCAGCAACACCGAATCTAACATCAGATTCATCACTACCTTTTCAGGCCAGGCTACGGAAGTGAGAAAGATTCTGTTGAAACATTGGCATGTGCTGCTGACAGATCAACATCTGAAATCACACATAAGTCCTAACCCGCAGGTCACGTTCAGAAGGAGCAAATCCTTGAGGGATGAGCTCAGTCCGAATTCAGTGACCAGCACTGAAAAACCGACTGATACACCAGGGTTCAAGTGTTGCAGGTCATGCAAAGCATGTCGCAACAGCATCAGTTGTAAAGAGGTAACTGTACCTAGTACTGGAAGGGTGTTTTCCATACAGAAGAATGTAACCTGTAATACCATGTACTGCGTATACCTACTTATTTGCCCATGCGATAAGTGGTATATAGGAAGCACCACATTAAAGGCAAAAGAAAGAGTGCTACAGCATCTCAGAGCCATTAAAAACCACAATGTGCAATACCCTGTGGCTAGGCACTTTTTCGAATACCACTTTCAAAATGAAAACTTGCTGAGAATGGTGGTGCTGGATAAGATTGATCTGGGAGTACGTGGTGGTGACAGAACAACATGCCTTAGAAAGATGGAATCAAGATACATTATTGATTTTGAAACTATGTTCCCTCAAGGTCTGAATAATCATGAGGAACTTTCTGTACACCTTGAGCGATGAAATGAGAAATGTAAATATGAATTAGCTTGTACATGAAACATTTGATGTATTAACATCAGAATGATTTAGCTTCCGAACTTAAGTCGTCTTTTTAAACTGTTTTCTATGTTTTAATTCACAGATTTTGTTTATATGATGTTGGACATTGGAACCCTAATGCACAGAAATGTCAGTTACAACCAAAAAGCCTATGTGGCGCTGAGGAAACTTTGTTTGGAGGATTGAAATGAAATGTGAAAGTCTGAAAATGGGCAACACAGTCAGTTGGGAACTTTTGAATCCACTGCAAATATATGCAAATAATCTATTAGACTATTGACTTTGCCCACTTGGGCTTAACTTTTCAAGCATGGATCGTGTCAAAGAGAATGTCATGGATACCAACATATTTGTCAACTTTAAGACTATGCCCACTTGGGCTTAATCCCAGTCCTCCGGTATATCCTTAATATTAGCGTAAAAAACATATATTATGTATTTTATGTTTCCTCAATGCGTAACACAGCACAACAGTAGATGGCGGCAAACATTGATGTAAACTATAATTATCAGGATAAAGTAAGCCGAGAATGATTGGCATTGATACATGCGGACAGATGATTGTATGCAATCAGGATGCTTAACGCTATATTATTTTGTGTAATACTTGACACGTAATATATAATTGTACACTGTTACCATTTTATGTTTGCAAAAGAATCGATAAGAAACTACAAAACTGACATGCAAAGTTAGAATTTTCTGTTCCAATATGTCCTCCATACTTTCACTTTTGGGTGTTTATACAATAGTCCTACCTCTATGATGAACATACTGGCATTGTAAAAGGACTAGGTTTTAGAATCCTCAGCAAACGTGAGTAAGCCGTGAGGTGAAACGCGTTGTTTGTTTTTGCTGCCAATAAATTTTCACAGCATAGCAGACTCCTGGTGTGTCGTTTACGTATTTTCCTGCAGGAAAACGTTTGGAGAAAGGTATTGGGCTTCCGGGACCCTAGGAACGACCCACTCGTGAGCGGGCACTGGCTTGTACCGGGAATCTGTGTTCGATATATTCAATGAAAAAACCATAGGTTATAGACCATATATAGTTAGGGATTAGCATTTAAAAAAACCTTATTTTATTTGCACAAAACCATTGAAATTCCATATATAGTTAGTTGCACTAACTATATATCACGGACCCGCAATCCACTGCTAATGATGTCACATATTACATCATTCATGACATGGTCAGTGACATCACTGATGACATCACTGATGACATCTCAAATGACATCACTGATGACATCACTGATGACAACACCCAGTGACTGTATGTTTCTGTAAAGTTAAAATATGTCTTACATATTGAAGAATGAGTGGATGTATAAGTGTCTGGATGAAGGATTTAGTAGGTGCATGACTGACTGTATGAGAGAATGATTAAATGTGTCTCACTGAGTGCATGGGTTAGTGATTAAAGTGTCTTAATTTGGCAGTCATTATTTATGTTGTTCTGTAAACTGCTGCATGTTTAAATCAGTAGCTATATCAGAAACTATATGGGTTATTGAATGGTTGCCCAAGTATTTGTATGGGAGACTGAGTATGTGTGTGGGTGGCTGGGAGGTGTATAACTCTGTGTATAGATGTGTGAGCAGTTGATTCCCTAGGTGTATGGGTTCAAAAGTGCATGTAGAAACAGCTGTATGGACAGTTGACTGTGTGCATGAGTATATTGGTGAGTGAATGGATATCTCAGTGCTACATGTCAAAGTAAGTACATATGTAAAACACACTCCATGTGAGAGTTGACATATATAAATAACTGAACATAAGAGCCAGTGAATGTGAGAGTGGCTGTATGAATCATTGTGAACTTGTATCAAGGATTGTATAAGAGAGTAAATATGTGTTAGTATATGTTTGAATAAGTAAGGTGTGTATAACTGTATAGTTGAGGAAATGGAGATGTGATTGATTCTTTGCATGACTGACTAGGTGTGTGAGTAACTCCATGGATGTGTGACAGTCTGTGAGTGCCTGTTTACACTGAGTGTATCTAAGGTTATATTAGAGTCTGAAGATGTATTATCACATAAATGATATCATCAGTGATGTAATCAGTAATGTCAAATGAGATGTCAGTGATGTCATCAGTGATGTCATTTGAGATGTCATCAGTGATGTCATCAGTGATGTCATCAGTGATGTCATCAGTGATGTCACTGACCATGTCATGAATGATGTAATATGTGACATCATTAGCAGTGGATTGCGGGTCCGCGATATATAGTTAGTGCAACTAACTATATATGGAATTTCAATGGTTTTGTGCAAATAAAATAAGGTTTTTTAAATGCTAATCCCTAACTATATATGGTCTATAACCTATGGTTTTTTCATTGAATTTTCAAGGTTTTGTAAATGCAAATTCCTAACTATATATGGTCTATAACCTATGGTTTTTTCTGTGAATTTCATTGGTTTTTTAAAAGCTAATATCTATAGCTGTAAAATATATTCTTTATTAAGTGACGTATCACGTAGCCCGTGAGACGCCTCATGATGCATCGCATAACCGTGACGTATCGTCTCTGCAGCGCAAACCA
This sequence comes from Lissotriton vulgaris, assembly GCF_964263255.1. Taxonomy (NCBI): domain Eukaryota; kingdom Metazoa; phylum Chordata; class Amphibia; order Caudata; family Salamandridae; genus Lissotriton; species Lissotriton vulgaris. The sequence goes on from NC_141695.1 coordinate 1,656,606,993, forward strand.
AACCCAAAACGTAAGCGCGCCAGAACACGCTTAAAGATATATATATATTTTTTTAACCTTAATTAGACAAAATCCACACGTGCACATATCACAAACGTTCAAAAAACACATTATGTCGGACTCCCGTTACGCTGCCGGTTAGCTGCCCGGTTAACGTACCAGGAAGCACCTTTACCGCAAAAAATCGCAATTTTTTTTTTCTTTTGCCCCGCAGGGAACTTTAATAGCCCCCTCATCAATCCTAGGGGTTCAGGAGGGGTCTGCCTTACCCCTTTCATTCATTTACACCTTTTTTTTTTCCACCTCTTGTCTCTCGATCCCACAGAGAGACAAGATGGCGGCCGCTCCAGACTGTTTTCAATGATAACAGCCAATTAGCTTCTCCTCAGACTCCTGTTACACTGCCGGTTAGCTTCCCGGTTAGCTGCCCGGTTCGCGTACCAAGACGCGTCTCTACGGCGAAAAAATCGGAATTTTTCTTTTTTTTTTTTTGGGCCCCGCGTGGCTCTATAATATTCCCCTCATCAATCCTAGGGGCTCAGAAGGGGTCTACCTTGCCCCCTTTCCTTCATTTCCCCGTTTGTTTTGGCCTCCTCTTGTCTCTCGATCCTACCGAGAGACAAGATGGCGGCCGCACCGGACTGTTTAGAATGTTGACAGACACCGGAGAGCCAATCAGCTTCGCTACGCAAAGCTCCGTTACGCGAAAAGTAAGCGGACCGGAGCGCAGCCCGGAGCGCTGTTACAGATATATATCTTGTTTTGAACGTTAATTTCTCAAAATCCACTGGAGCACATATATTGAGACCTAGCAAAGGCACATCGGGCTAACAGTCCCTACAATTTTGCCAAGTTTCGTGCAAATCCATTCAGCCGTTCGAGCTAAAAGTGAGGCCAACCGCCCTATGGAAATTAACATGGGGAAAACGCGTTTTGGGACCCCCCTTTTTTCTCGGCCCCCCCTTGACGAAACCCCCCCAAATTTTAAAGGGCTGCTCAGAAACAAAATGTGCCATTTTCCTGAAAATTTCAGCCGATTCCGTCCACAAACGCCAAAGTTATTAGACATAGAATTTTCAAAAATCCCATAGAGAAAAAATCCTAACTATATATACCTACTGGCGACCGCCAGTAGGTAATATATATATATATATATATATATGGATGCAATGACAGAAGCAGCAAGATACAAGATACGAGTAAGCGGCACACTGTGCTAAAGCACAGAATTTTAGCTAAGTGTTTTAAGCCGCGCCCTTAATTAGATCGGCCACGTCCCTCTGAGACCTTCTCCCCCCAAACACAATTTTTTTTATCTGCACTTAAAACCCTGCAACCGCTATCCTTCTTGCTACACCAGTACAGCTAACAGCAGTTTCATTACGGATACCAGGGTGTGCTTCAGAAATAAACATTCAGGGGGATTTGAAATTTGCTGAATTCATGAAATACCATACTCTAGCGTGCACAGAGTTTGATTTGATTTGATTTGTCAATTTGTTAAGCGCGCGAATGCCCGTGGGCGTCTTGGCGCTATGATGGATCCTCCTATCTCATGAACGGTGTCTAAAGTTATACAGAGAACAGCCACGTTTTTACTTCCTTTCTAAAGGATTCCAAAGATGGGCATGTTTTTATGGCAAGAAGCAGCGGATTCCAGGTTCGTGCTGCATGTACAAGGAAGCTTCTACCGCCCCAGTTAGCTCGTCTAAATCTGGGGACAGTAATTCGCTTCAATTGACCAGATCTCAGAGGTCTCGTTGGTTCATATTGTTTTAAATGAGACCTCAAGAATTGTGATCCTGTTCCCTGAAGTGCCTTGTAGGCCAGGCAGAGTGATTTAAATTTCACCCTTTTTGCAATTGGCAGCCAATGCAGAGTTTTTAGTTTGTGACTAATGGGTTCAAACTTAGGTATGCCTAAAACCAGTCTGGCTGCTGCGTTTTGCAGGCGTTGTAATTTAGCTATGACCTTTGTCCTCGCTCCGGCATATAAACCATTCCCGTAATCCAGTCTCGCCAAGGCTAGTGCTGTCACTACTGTTTTACGTGAATCCTGTGGTAGATAAGGAAGTAGCTTTTTTATCATTTTTAGAATATACCAAAGTGTTGATGACAGCTTGCTGGCTTGGGCTTCAAATGATAGATTGATATCAAGAGTGATGCCCAGATATTTCACTTTTTCTGATGATCCTGGGCATCTACCCAGGTCCTTAAGCCACCAGGCGGGGGACCAGATGTTTGTGTCACCCCCTAGTATCATCACTTCACTTTTATCTCCGTTAAGCTTTAGGCAGTTCCTTTCCATCCATTGACTAACCTGTGTCATACATAGTTGAAATTTTTCTGCTGTGTCCTCCACATCCTTGCTGATGGATACCACAATTTGGGTGTCGTCAGCATAGGATATTGGGGTGAAACCACAGTTTCTTGTGATTTCTGCAAGGGGGGCCACGTATAAGTTAAAAAGGGTGGGACTCAGCGAGTACCCCTGCGGGACACCGCATGGTAAATTAAAAGATTTAGATTTTGCTCCTCCTACTTCTACTGAAAAAGTTCTGTTTGTTAGGTAGGATGCGATGAGGGTACATGCCGAATCATGTATTTCTGCTGTTTTTAAACGAGTTAGAAGAATCTCGTGGCTGACCGTATCGAAGGCCGCCGATAGGTCGAGTAATATCAAGGCGGCCTTCGCTCCATTGTCCAGCACTTTCCTAAGTTCTTCCACAGCTGTAATTAAAGCAGTTTCCGTTCCGTGTCCTTCGCGGAAACCAAACAGAGTGGTCTAACCAGTTACCGTCCATAAGATAACGGGATAGCTGTTTATTTAGGAGTTTCTCTAAAATTTTTGCGGCGAAAGGGATCCTAGCTATAGGTCTATAGTTACTTGGTTCTTCACAGTCCAGATTTGATTTGTTTAGTAGTGGTCTAATTGATATCTTTTTCCAGACGTCTGGAAAGGTATTAGTTCCAAGTATTTGACCAAATAATTTTTCTAATACCAAGCTCAGTTCTTCTGAGCAGATTTGCATTATTTTGGGTGGACAAGGGTCCATTGGGCTACCTGAGTTAATAGTGAGTAATTCCTTCTGAATTTGATCCGTTGTTGGAGGAATAAATTGGAACAATATAGATTGGACTGATTGTTCTACTGAATTTGTTGATTGTGAGGTAGCCTGATCTGCCATATCTGTGTTATGGCTTTTGAAAGAGTCATAAACTGAAGATACTTTATTTACAAAGCATTCACCTAAAGTGTTACAAAAGTCTGGTGACATTTCTTCTAAAGTACTGTTTTCAATTTTTGAAAGTTTTTAACAGTAGAAAAGAGGGCTTTACAAGAATTTTTTGACTCATTAATTTTTTGAACGAAGTATTTGCATTTCTCTGTTGTTATTAATTTTTTATAGCTGATTAGAACTGCTTTATATTCTATTTTCTGCTGGGCGTCGTAGTTGGTTCTCCACTTTTTTTCTACTCTTCTACACAACTGTTTTTGTTCCTTCAAAGCATCTGAGAACCATGGTTGTGAGGGGGTCTTTCTTTTGAATGTGACTTTCTTTTGTGGGACTGTGAGTCGGACTGCATCCTCCAACCACTCATTGAATTGTTTACAGGCTTTATTGCTGTCTACATCTAGAGTTGGATAAGATGAGCAGAGAATATCCATAAAGGCTTGGGGCTGAATTTTGGACTAGTCAGGATATGTGGGTTTTTTATGGCTTCGACCGCTCTTCCTGTATCTTGTGCAATTTCTAATGAGAAGGAGACCATCTTGTGATCTGACCACGGGATCATGAGCGTATCAATTTTATTTATGTTCTGACAAGATGTAAAGATGCCATCCAAGGTATTGGCGGCGCAGTGTGTGTCTAAGTGTACTTTTTGTTCTAAATCAAAATTTGCCATTTCATCTTTAAATGAGATTACCTTGGGGTCGGAAGTTTTTTCCAAGTGTATATTAAAGTCCCCTAAAATTGTATAGTCAAGACTCGTCACGCTTGATTCTAGAAATGGACTTAAAAGCTCAATTAAAGGCGTCTTAGCATTAGGTGGTCTATAGATCAGTAGGCCATTAAACGTATAATTGTTGGTAATCTTAATTTGAAAGGTCAATGTTTCACAATCCGGGTTGCTTCCTTTATCTGAACTTTTGATCTTAAATTCCTCCTTAGCTATAATTGCTAATCCTACCCCGCGTTTCATTTTTCTGTCGGCTCTAAAGATGGAGAAGCCCTCTGGAATCGCAAGGGTCAGATCAGCGTCAGATGCTTCATCTGCCCACGTTTCAGTGACAAATAGGAGATCGAAATTTTGGCTTTCAATTAACTCTGCTGTGTGGACATTATGTTTGACCATAGACCTGACATTAATTAGACTTGCTTTAATAGTGGAATTTCTATAGATTGGTATCTTAGGTTGGTTGTGGGTCATATTAAGAGCTCTAATCTACGAGAAAGCAAATGTATGTGAGCAAGATGGACAATTTTTACCTTCCTTATGTAGTTCGATCGGGGTACATATGACGCAAGGTCTTAGTGATAGGAGCTCCTGGCTGGAATAGGTCCACTTTCTTCTATCGATATGATTCTGGACATGGGGTATGGCCCTTGGCCGGTCCCGGCGCGGACGGGCGCAGACGGGCTTGCCTTAGGCGCGCAGACGGCGCACCCGCTGCGCTAGTCTGCTGGCCGTCCGGGAAATGCACATAGTTTATAGGAGAGGGGGTGCGTGGCCTAACTGTAGTGGGCGTGGCCTGAGGGCTCTCAGGTAATGGCGGCAAGAAGATTTGTAGCCCATGTCAGCGCTAAGATCCGCTGAGCGGGGATGCCCAGTGCGTGATAAACAAAGAATAAGTGCCCAGGGAGAAGAGGTTAGGTAGGTAAAATCACAATATCACAGTCAAATTTTTAAAAGTGCTAACGAGCGTTCTCCCGGCTTCCGCCTCAGGAGATAGTTGGCTCAGGTGCTGCGCTTCGGAGCGCTTGCAATGGCATAATCTAGCGCGCTGAGAGCTCACTGGCGCACGCGGCCACTTAATGAACTGAGTGATCTATCAGCGGCACGGAGTGATCTATCGACCACACTGGCTGATCTTTGTGTACCGATCACCAACACTGCATCATCTGTGACAGCCCACTAGGTGCCCGGCCTTGCACATTTATTTACGTTTTGACCTATGGGAGCACGGCGCTTGGGGTAATTATTGACAAGAGGACTTAGAACCGCTCATTTGTTGTTTTGTGGCTTAAGGCGGAAGTGGGGAGGAAGGGATTGTATTCTGTGTGAAAGTAACACACTGATGATAAAGTACTGGCTGTTTGTTGACGACAAAGTGAGATCGCCATGGACCAGGACTGATCTATGGAATTACCAAACACTACGAAATTAACAAACTAGACCTTTCACATAAATGAATTTATTGATATTAAAAAAACAAGCGTGCGCTATAAAAGTAAAAAAAAAAACTGTCAAAAGTAAAAGCGTTTAACTTGCGGGAGTGAGCGGCGCCAGGAGCGATAATTGCTACCATATGGCACCGCGCACTCCCGCAAGTGAATCGCCAGACGTGCACGCGTTGCCATTAAAAGCAATGGAATGCGTGCACGTTTTTGGCTGAAAAACCAAAGCAATTGCAAAAGGTCCTTCTGCCTATGCAACGCATACCCGCTGCATAGGCGAGACCTAAAAGGGGATGATGAACTAGTGCTTTGATCCTATGTAGTTTGACATAATGACACCTCTTAATGTTCTTCTTGGTCTTTGTTGTTGCTCAGGATTCTGTTTGTAAAAACTATTCACAAAGAATCAGTCTCCTTGGCTTGCCTGAAAATTCTTAATTCTCCAAAGGTTACAAGAACTTTTATTTCTAGAGACCTGATTTCAAAAACATAAACCAGTTTTATACATACAATAAGAACTCCATAAGCGTTTGAATAATATAAAGCCTATTTTTTTTTTTTTTAGAGAAGATCTATATTTTTGTTTATCTAGGTTCTCTACTGGGTATTACCACTGCACAAACCACGTTGACGTGAGACAGTCAATGATTGTAGCAAACCTCTAAATCTACAGTCGACTATCATGTTTCTCATTTATTTAAAATTAATAAATAGATTAGCAAAAGCATAAGGAAGTCCGCAATGGGGAATCAAAGGAGACTTTGGCTGATCTGTTTATAATGAAAACATAATGAGAAAGGCAGTAGGCTTGAATGATTTATTGTTAAAAAAAAACTAAAAATAAAACACATGTTAAAGGCACTATGCCTTTGCGGGTGGATTGTTATTGCACTGCATTAAAGCCTGAGGAAATGTATTTTTTACAATAGTAGGCATTTGTTTTGATTACCCTATTTGATAAACCTTTTCTGCTGTATATTATTTGGAGTAAGAGAAAAAGATCTGTAAGAAGTATCACTAAGAGGAGCTGTGGCTCCACCACATATTAATAATCTTCTTAATAAGCATTTGATTGAAAATAGTCATGTTTGTCAGCCTAAGCAGTAATCCATTGCTCATAAAAGATAGGGACGTTGAGAACGCAGACCCCCTGGTAAAAAAACACTAGGATGTATCTAAGAAGTTATTTCTTTTTAGGTCTAGATACAGCAAAATGCTTGGTGTCCCCCCAAAAAGTTAATGTTCATGTATTCTTAGGGTGTACCTAAATTATTTGTTGGGTCTTTCTAGGCACATATGTTACGGTAATTTTCAAATGAAAGCCAATGGGCTTCCTTTATTGAATATTAAATGTGGTTTCCCACTTTACATAACGAAAGACGTAAAGCCTGTAGTCTTAACCTTTTTGATTGTGGAAAAGCCTCACATTTTGCAATAGGCCCATGTAACGCCATTGTGGTTTTTGTTTGTTGCAATTACAGTGGAATGGTACACAAACTGTCACCTGTTCGTTTAAAAATAATGAATGTCAGCAGACTACATTAAGAGGGATAGTTGCACACTGTGATTTTTCTTTAGGTATGTGATTTGCACTCTGGTTAATCTACAAAACCAGGTAGATTGAATTCTAATGTGTAATTCCCCCCGCAATCTCGTAAATGTTTGTCATTTTTACACTTGGCACTAGTCAATTTTTGCAACAAGCTGGCCTGACCGCAATAGCCAGGATCACTTTGCCTTCTTACCCTGTGGCCCACACCCCCTCACAAATACTTGGGGTCTTCTTGAACATCAGCTCGGGATGCCAACTAATAACACTGCTATACAGAACCATGAGAGTGGAAGCACCTGGTAACCACCTCAGGCACGCTGGACTGGGCGCGGGTGAGTAAATTAACACACTGTCTCAGGTAATGCCCAATTTAAGTTGATACACTACAACTTCCTTCACAAGGCTAACCTCACTCCTAAGGGTATGCATCACATGACCTCAACTCGCACAGACAGCTGCCTCCGCCGTGGCGCAAATAGCGCCAACTTTTTACACTTAGCCTGGAAAAGGATTACTGGTGAAAGGTAGTTGCTGACATAAACAGGACCACATGACTGCATATGGTCCTTTCTCCCCAGTGCTGCCTCGTAGGCAATGTCAAATGCCCAAAAGGGTGGAATATGCGATATAAATGTTTACAGCTGGTGTTGGTGTTGGCTAGATGTAGGGTTGCCATCACCAGGATGGGTCAACGGGCACCCGAGATGGCATAAAGATGTATTGGAGTGGACTCTAGCAGAGTAAACTCATGAAACTTAGCAGACAAGAAGACAAGTTGACCGATCTGTCCGACTGGAGATAAATGTGTGACACACTCCTAAATTCAGCATCGAATGGCACTTCTACAGAAAGCAACAGTGCCAACGACAGAGGGGGGAGGTGAGGAGGGGGGAAACATTGGTAGGCAGACATGCTGATGGGGAAGTGGGGTGTAGACCTGCAGTGTGAGGCTGGTTGTTTATATGTGGTGTGGAGCAAGATGTGCTCAGTATACCAGGCTCTGTAATCTGTAGTTGATCTATGTATTGTTATATAAAACTGAAAAATAAAAGTAAAAAAAAATGTAATTTTCATTGTAGTAATTAGTTGAGTGCGCATTAAAGAACATTTCCTTAAAAAAAAAGTGCTGGCTGGACATTGATTTATTGAACGTTACAGTTGTGTGTGCTGTGTTCTTAGTTTCTAGCCCACAGAACATTTACGAGTCAGCCCTGGACTGCTTTACCTACTTACTCTTAGACACAAGAGCTAAAAGGGGCACTTGGTGCCTAGTTTGAGGGTGCAAGGTATGGAGGCCTCAGGACTCAAGAAGTGAACGATCCCCATTGACGCAATTGGAGCAAGTAACATCTGAATGAGTGAATGAATGAGTACAGATTTGTATAGTGCTGGCTACCCGGGGGCATCCCAGCCCTTTAGACCCGTCTCAGACAAATCACTCAGCAGAACAGGAAGGTCTTCAGCCGCTTTCTAAACTGTAAATGATTAGGCTCAAGCTGCAGGTAATTGGGAAGCTGATTCCAACTTTTTGCTGCCTGTACTGCAAAACGTCGGCCCCCTGTACGAGAACGTTTGATCCTCGGGACAGAGAGCAAATTGCGGTGGTTGGATCTAAGAGCTCTGGGCCCTTGATGGTGCCTCAGGAGAGGGCACAGAATGGCAGGGCCCTTGTTGATTATTGATTTGTGGGCCATACACAAGGCCTTAAACTGGATCCTTTCCTGAACAGGTAACCAGTGTAGAGCCCGGATGGCTGTCTTCGCCGAGCTGTGTCTAGGGACATCTGGCTTCCTTATGACTATTATGACTTCCTGGACTGGATTTTCCAAACAGTAGGGAGGGGTTTTACACCGTGAACCCTCTGTCAAATGAAATAGGAAAGGGCTTTACATTTTGAACTTTTTGACATATAGAACAGTAATGGGTTTTACATTGTTAACTCCGTGAGAAATGCAATTTGAAGGGGCTTAGGACAGAGGTGTCTGGCTATAATAAAGTGCTTGGTATATTCAGAGGAAGAGTTAATCTTCATGTTAATGTGTACCTTGAGTCTGTCTAAAATGTTTGATGGGTATCTCTAGCAGAGACGCTGTCATGTTTACGTTAAAGTCAATTGGCTTATTTGCAGTTTTTTTTAATTAGTTTCACCAAGGCAGTAGCCCTCTCATTTAACATTGTGAATGACCTGACTAAGCATGTAGGTGTAAACGTTTGATTGTGACAAGCCTTAGTTTTCGAAATAGGCTGATATAGAAGTGCATTGATGGTTTTTAAGATTCATGACTGTAGTTATGCAAATTTCAAAACAGACAAGAGCAGACTACTTTTACAGGGTTTGCTGTCCCTTCTGATATTTCTTAAGGATCTGTGATTTACCCCCTCGTTAATCTGCAAGGCCTCTAAAGGAAGGGTTCCAATTTGTAATTCTACCTGTCACTTTCCAAATATTTAGGAATTGATAGCATTTAGTTGAGTGTTTATTAAATAGCTCATTTTTTAAAGAAAGAGCATAGATGTAACATTGATTTAATATTTTTTTGCGTTGCTCAGTTCGGAGTTCTGTTTTACCCATTTTATTTCAAGTTTTAAGGATAGAGGTGTAGATATCAAATATACATTTTTTATATGTATATTTACCCAAAAGAAATTTCATAGACTAGGCATATCATGCTAATAATTATAACATATCCTTCGTTTTTTTCCCTCCCAAACCTTTTAATGAGACATTCCAGTCGGCCTAACATCCATTCTAGCCACTGTGATCAGTGTTTGTAGAAGATGCTGTAGCGCTTCAAGAGTTTGCCCCTTTTAACGGATTTTCATATTCTTTCTGATCATCCTACTTTATCTCTAAGAATGGCCATCAACTTTTTTCCATGGCATAGAATTCCCAAGTCAATGACTGCTATAAACCCAAGGTTGAGACATCAACCGCCTTCCATGTCAAGCCCTCAGTAAAAGCTGAGATATAAGTTTACCGGATGGGGTTGATAACTGGTATAACCCTTCATCATCCACCTCTCCCAACAGAATCACATGTGGATCCATTCACAGCTGTGCATTGATAATGTCCATAGTATTATGCAATTCTTGCGTCCAGAATCCTTGGAAGTAACCTTATGTCCTCCACATATGAATACAGAAGTCAACATTTCCCCTCCAACAAAGCTCTGAACATCCATAGATTAACTTCACAATATCCAAGAGATCTCCGGGATTCCCAAGTCTATATCCTCTATCCATTTCTTTATGTATGTAGGAGCGTATAAGGGTTAAAAACGTTCTAGGACTCCATATAGCCTTGCCTGCAACTTCTATCCTTCTTGGAACATGCTCTTCACTGCAGGTGTGTGCACCCAGTTCAACAGTTGTGTGAGTCTGTAGATGCCATGTGGTCTCAGAATAAAATCATTAGTGTACTGGTCCCTGCTCTTGAGTGTCCTCCATCATAATACATACCGAATCAAATGCTTGTCCAAGCCTGATCTCTATTATTGGTGATGTATTTATTTATTTATTTATTTAATTTGTATGGCGCGTTATAACCACAGGGGTCTCTAAGCGCTGCCTGTCCAGATTTACGTGAAAGATGTTGCGTGATGAGATGTTACATTCATTTGAAACCAGCTGTGCACCTAAGAGCTACTCCATGCTTGTTTAAACAACACAGTTTTTAGTTTTTTTCTGAAGAGAAGTAAGTTACTTTCCTTCCTGAGATCTGAATCCAATTTGTTCCATAAAGCTGGGAGCATGTTGGAGAAAGCACGGCCCCCCACCGTGGTCAATTTGAAGCGGGATTGGGACAGAAAAGTGGCGTCCGACGAACGCAAAGTCCTACCCGGCGTGTAGGGGGATATTCGGGATTTCAGGTATTTGGGTGCTTTGCCGTGCAGAGCCTTGTGAGCAATACACAATCCCTTGAATACAATTCGCTGACGCATAGGGAGCCAATGCAGCTCCTGCATCAGGAGAGAGGCATGGGCAGTCCTGGGTTTTTTAAATATGAGCCTAGCTGCATCATTCATAACTCCCTGAAGCTTGTCCAGCAGCCGCTGAGGCAAGTCTAGGTATAGGGAGTTCCCGTAGTCCAGCCTAGCCAAAATTGTGGCTGAGACCACGTGTCTCAAAGTAGGGAATGAAAGCAATGCAGAGATCTTCCTTAGTTGTTTTAGGAGGCCTATACAGGTGCCCACAACGGTGGAAACCTGTTTTTCCATGGATAATTTGTTGTCCACATATAGGCCTAAGCTTTTGACTGCGGCTGCCGGTTTTGGTGGGGTATCCAGCTCCTTAGGCCAAAATTTCTCGCTCCAGGGGTTACCCGAGATGGAAATGGGCAACACTTCCGTCTTGTCCGGATTGACCTTCAAAGAGTTCTCGGACATCCAATTAACTGTGGTTTTCAGTATGTCCTGTAGCCTAGTGGATGCTCCCGGACCATCATCCAGCCGGATGATAATCTGGGTGTCATCGGCGTAGTTATACACTAGGCAATCCATCCTGTTCAGGAGAGCAATTAGTGGCTGCAGGTAGATGTTGAAAAGTAGGGGTGACAAGGCAGAGCCCTGTGGGACCCCGCAGGTGATCGGCGCGGGGGTGGAGAGTAGATCGCCCAGCTGCACTCGTTGTGTCCTACCCTGCAAGAATGATGTAAGCCATGCATGTGCTGTGCCCATGACACCAAAGGATCTCAACCGCGACAGAAGCTGTTTGTGACACACGGTGTCAAACGCCGCGGAGAGGTCCAATAGTATCAGGGCACTAGGTGTTTTTACATCAGCCCGAGTTCTTAGCTCATCTAGAATAGATAGCATAACTAGTTCCGTGCTATGATTAGCACGGAACCCTGCCTGATTGGTCTCCAGCAGGTTGTTACTCTCTAGATGAGCCGAGAGTAGAGCTAACACATGCTGCTCAATCACTTTGGCCAAAAAAGGCAACTGAGAGATGGGCCGGAAGTTTTTCAGACATTTTGTGTCTGCACCAGGTTTCTTCAATAAGGGGATCAGGCGAGCCTCTTTGAAAGCTAGAGGGATCTGTCCTGTGCGAAGAGAAGTGTTCAATAAGTGCAGGACCTCTTCCTCTATTCCTGGCATTGCCACCTTGAATATGTCAGGAGGACAGGGGTCTACCAAGGAACCCGATTTAACTCGGCCTATGATGTTAAGTAATTCTTGTTTGGACATAGGGGAGAACTCAACTAATGATGGGATGTTTAACGGGGCGATAAGGTCCGGTAGGCGAGGGCAATCGAGGAGTGCAGTTTCCTCAATTTCGTCTAAGATGTCGGATATCTTCTTTACGAAGAAATCCTGAAACCTCTGACAGTCCTCCTGAGTAAACTCGGGACTTTGCTCTTTGTTGACCCTGAGCTCCGCCAAAACCCGAAAGATTTCTTTTTGCGGGTTTTTTGCAGCAGCTATTCTTTCCTCGAAGAAAGTGGCCTTCCTAGATTGTATGGCTAGTTTGCAATGGGCTAAGGATGAGACGTATTCTTGTTTGGAGATGGCGTCATATTTTTTACGCCATGCCCGTTCTTTCTTCCTCACCCCACGTTTCATCTCCCTTAGGGAATCATTGTACCAAGGTGCCCCAGCTCCTCTCGCCACCTTCTTCGTCCTGCGAAGAGGTGCTACTACATCAATGGCACTCCTCAGTTTGTGCTGGAGGTGTCCACATAGAGCATTAACGTTGGCATCCTGCTCTTTTGTTGGAGGGCAGTGTTCTAAGAGGTGGACCAATTTCTCTCCATCCAGATTTCTCCATTTACGGGCCGTTTTCCAGCCCTCCCTATGGTAAAACACATACATTTTAGAATGGGGGGAATGTTCAAGGGGTAAATCCTTACTTGATTCAAATGTACAAAGGCGAATACACTACACCAGTAGTGTAGCATTCTTTTAGTGGAGTTCAGTAGGTGCTGCAGACCTGCTTCCGGTAGTAGCCGGAGTAAATGTCGCAGTTGGAGCCTACACAATTTTTAGTTTTGCATTGTGATTGCCAACTGAGGGCTGGGCTAAATGGAACGCTAAAATGTATCTATTGATAACAGAAGCTCCCAAACAGCAATCATATTGAGATTTATATATAATGGCTTTTGCCATTCAGGAGCTTTATCATTTCAAATCAAATTTCATCATAGCATTGAGTACTTCTGGTAGGCAAATCAGGGGCAGCAATCTCAAAATGTATAGTAATCATTGCAGGAAGTTCTTGTAGCACAATATATACAGTTAATTTATGATACTTCAAACCTCCCACCACCAGTATAGATCTTTGAAGTGTATCTAAAAGAAAAGGAACACTGATGGCATATTTCTGCTGCACTTTCAGGGCTAACACTACTCCCAAGTATTCTATACCTGTTGATGTCCATTCAAATCCCTGACGTCTGTTTACCTGCTCGATCTCTTCAACTGGCTTTCCCACACCCATGCCCAAGGACGTACTATAATTGACCTTAAACACCAGCACTGTTTGGAATTTTTCCAACTCCTCAAATCATTTACACTGTGAGCTTGAGGTGTCTGACAGGTTGTATACAATCTGCTTCCCTACTACAGATGTTCATGTGATTTAGAGACTGGAATTCACTTCATGGAACAGGAGTTCCATTAATAATACAAAATAGAGGCACAGCAGGCACTCCTGTCTCATGCCCATGGTAAAGTTCAAGGATCTGAAAGTTGGTCTCTTACACACACTTTGCCTGAGGGCTCTAGAAAATGTTATAATGCAAGGGGTTGAACTGTGGGTCCCAAGCCAGTTTTAGACCAGGTCTTCTGGATGAAAGCCCGGTCTACTCTGTCAAAAAAAACTTCTCCATGTCAACCGAGATGAGGACGAATTGTGTATTTTCCTATCGGCTTTATCAATCAGGTTCAGGGTAAGTTGTACATTCTCTCCAGTCTCCAGTCTGTCTATCTTTGATAAACCCAGCTTAGTAGTGCAAGACTATTTGATAACAACTATTTCTTATCCTGGTGGGAAGGATCCTAGTACAGATCTTAACATTGCTATTTAGGAAAGCAATAGGTCTGTACCATCCTCAACAAGTGTGGTCTTTGTTAGGCTTTAAATTCAGGCTTCGTCGACAAAAAGATCTCTAGTCCCCTGTAAGTAACTCTCCTATTTGTAGCCCATATTACAAAATTAGAAGCTTTTGCATGGTTGCATTAATATATGTATACCAAAATCGAATAGTGTGTATTCAGGACCAAAATAGTTTGTGTGTGGAGAAAAAGGTTTCAGTTTTCGAAATATATTTAAAGGTATTTGAATGATAAACCATAAGGTTTTGGGGAGATTTGTTACTAATATTATTAAATTGGTTTCATGGGCATTATGTCTATGGCTGTTATATATTACCCATGTAAACACATTCCATATTTACGAAGCATTTTTTTAAATTAATGCTGGCATCTGTGCCTGATGCACTGAGGTGACCACTGCTTGCAATCGTGCAAATTGTGACTAGTATTGTAATCTTGTCTGATGTGGGTTCACTATTCTAACTCTAATAATTTTATTAGATCGGAGTGCTTTTCTTTGAACATAACTAGCTCTTATTACAAAAAAGGGATGGAGGCTCCTGTTTTAAAATAAGCGTAACAATTGATAGTTTGGAGTTTATAGTCCAGTAAACTTTTCTGAGTGAGCCTAGGAATGCTCTACTTCAATTCCTGATCATCAGGATTTACATTGAGTTATTTGCCAAATGTACTAGGAAAAGGGTTTACATTGTGAACGCTCTAACAAATTCAAAATTTGAGGATTTTTCAATGTGACAACTACAATAGGAAGAACTTCCAGTTGGGAACGCCTGACACTGATATCCACGCCAGTGGTGTTGGGAGGTCTAATTTAATTATGAAAATGTGTAATTTTATGTTTTGCATTTAGTTGGCTATGAATTCATTTATTTTTTCTTTTTAAAAGTAAAAGTAAATGTAGACATACTTATTAAGAATTATTGAGCACTTTGTGAAATTGCTTCTTTAATTAACCAGAATGCACAAGCTCCATATTAAATAGCGGGGATATTGCACATCAGATGCAAAGTCTCAGTAACACATGTTGGTTAAACCTGGCCACTACGTTGTACTGGTGACTGTCTGACCATGACATGATTATTGCAGCATGCATGCCTCACACTGAATTTATTTTTTAACCAATATGGGGTCTGGCGATCAATATGATCCATTTTCTAAAAGGGAAATGTTACATAATCAATAAGCATCTATTTGGGGCATGTAGTGCTGTAGATTAACATGCTACGCATAATCCTACCATGTAGTGTTAGGCCTGAATATGTGCAAGTTGTTTTTCTTCTAAGAAAGTCTTTTGAGTCACAAGGTACTGGGACTCCTCTCACTGGTAATGCGCACGGTCATCAACTCCATTGTTAGATTGTTTCCCCGCACAACAGGTGAGGATGGAATGTGAAGCGAAGCAACGTATAGAGACATGTCCATGCAAAGAAAGATGAGAGTGAAATAGAACGGTGACTGCAACAGCTACAGACGCCTGTGGAGGAGGGTGGGCGCATGTGAATCTACACCACTCTATGCCATAAGCAGATGCTTACTGGGTAAGTAACATTTTTCATTCGAGGCATGTCTGGCTGTAAATACACATGCTGTTCACAGACAATAAAGCAGTCTGCTGAAAAAAGCAGTGGCTAGCTTGTGGAAGTTGCAGTGGTTTGAAAAAGTGTACGTAGAGCTTCCTGGCCAATATTGGCTTGGTGGCAGGTTAGCACATCTACACAATAGTGCTTTGTAAAAGTATGTGGTGGGGACGATGTAGTGATTTCCAGGTGTACCCAGGAAGGTCATAGAGATTCCTTTTTCCAAGTGGAGTGGGCTCTAGAAGAAATGGAGAAGGTCCTTTTCACTTTTCTAGATTATGTCTGGATGCATTTAACAATCCATCTTGCAACGCTTGATTTAGACAAGGCTTTCCCTTTGTGGGGTTTGGAGAAAGCAACAAAAAGCTGTTGTATTTTCCTAAAGGATTTAGTTCAGTCAATCTAGTACATGAATGCTGATTTAACATCTAAGGTATGGAGAGCCTATTCCGCAACTAAGTCAGGTTGAGGGGAAAAAAAACAAAGTTTAATGGATTGATTGAGGTGACCTGTGAGTCCACATTTGGGAGAAACTTGGACAGTGTGGAGGATAACCCTGTGGATCTGGAAGAAAGGTTCTTTTAAGGCTAGTGCTTGGAACTCACGGACACACCTGAGTAAAGTGATGATGACCAAAACTGCTCCCTTACATGAGAGAAACTGGAGGGGCAGGAGTAGAGGAGTTCAAACAGAGGTTCCATTAGTCTTGTTAATGCAATCTTAAGGTTCCATGTTGAGGCTGGTGGGACCCGAGGAGGAATGACTCCTAAGATGCTTTAATGACAGAAATTCTGAAGAGGGAAACATGTTGCCTGCTCTGAAGGTAAGAGGATAAAACCTCTGGGTGCAGTTGAATGGATGTGGACCTAAACCATACGTTTGCAAGGGAAGCTGGTAGCAGACAATGTCTTGTACTTTGACTGCTAAGGGGTCAATATGTTTGGAAGGAAAACTGTAGGCAAATCTCTTCCACTTGGCAGTGCAACAGACACAAGTATTAGGCCTGCGCACGGCTTTAAGAATGTTCATACATGCAGGTAGAAGATTAAGTTACCCAAATTCTAGGACTACAGACTGAAAGACCTGGGGTCTGGGTGTCTGATTTCTCCATGGTTCTGTGTGATACGGTCCGGCCTGTTGGGGAGTCTTATGTGCAGAACCACTGAGAGTTCAAGGAGGGTGGGGAAACATGGTTGGTGTGCCCAGTGGAAGCCACCAGGATGAGGGCGAGAGTTGTCTGCTGAACCCTCCGAACCACAAACTAAAGCAGTGGGAGAGGAGAGGAGAAAAAGTGTAAGCACATATACCTGACCTACTCATCTATAGTGTATTGCCCCTGGGCTGTGGGAATCTGGAGGCGAAGTTTGGCATCTGGCATTTTCTGATGTGACGGCGAAGAGGTCTTGATCTGGCAGTCTCCAAAACTGCAAGTACTGGAAGAGGACTTGCGGTGGAGTTCCCACTCGTGGACTTGTTTCCGCATCCTGCTGAGGTCAGCAACGCCGTTGTCCACTCAGATGGATCTAGTGTTGAAGTGAGAAAGCTGAGGGGATCTGATGCCCCAGTGCTTTTGACGATAATACGTGGCTATCATGTTGTCTGTTTTGAAGAGGACTAACTTGCCAATCAGGTAGGGGAAGGAAAGCTTTTAATGCAAGCTGAACAGTTAGTAGTTCCAGGTAATTGATGTGGAGACCCTGATGACTGGGTTCCCACTGGCCTTGGACAGTTAGGTGCTGTAAGTGTGCGCTCCATCCTGTAAGAGAGGAATTTGTTATGATGATTCTCTGTGGAACTGTGTCGAGAAAAGGCCATCCCAGCAAGAGGTTGTTGGTGTTCCACCCCTGCAGAGAGACAAGTTTGACGGCTGACCAACACTAGATTATCCCTATGACCCCTGCTTGAGACCACTGGTGCACTAAACACTCTTGCAATGGATGCATGTGAAACCTGGCATGAGGCATTATGGCAATACAGGAGGCTATCATACAGAGGAGGCACGAGAGGGCCACGCCTGGGGAAATACAACATCTGGAATAGCACACCTGATGGCAGCCAGACACATCCGAGGCCTTCCCTGACATACCCACATCACACCCCACCTCAGGAAACTCCACTGCCTCCCCACACAGAAGAGATGCTAATTCAAGCTGTTGACCCATACACACAAGGCTCTACAAAACCAACGACCCGCTTACATGAACCACACCCTAAGCTCCATCAACCTTCAAGAAGACTAAGCTCTGCCTCCTTTTCGCTTGCCCGCACTCCCTGCATCTACCAAAGCTGACATGGAGGACGCTCCTGCCACATCGCAGCAAAGACCTGGAACAGCTTCCCCACCCACCTCAGGACCATCACCTCACTTCCAGAATTCTGATTGTCCCTCAAGTCTTGGCTGTTCAAAAGAGCCTCCAGGGCTTGGAAGCACCTGGATACCCTATCGAGTGAATAGCTGCGCTTTATAAATCCTGATTGATATACTAGGTCTGCTCGATGTGCGAAAGATGGCGAAGGGAGGAAAGTCTGTACTCAAAACAGATTTTGACACAAACAAGTCTTCAATCTCCATATCAGAACTGGAGCTGTCTTCGGGAAGAAGGCCCCTTAATCTGCTGCGGAAAGTTGAGGACGATGTTTCCCTTCGAGCTCCTCGTGGCCGAGGAGGGCAGGCGTGTTGTCTCTGTTCCTACGTGACATCTCGAGATGCCAAGCCGGAAGGTAACCTAGGATCTTCTTGGAGCAGAAGAAGTCGCAGGCAGCCTTGCTGTGATCGGGAGACAGGCACAAGTTACAGACCTGATGGAGGTCGGTCCGAGGGTATTTCAATTGGCAGCAGGACAATTAACAAAATGGCGTCTGATCCTTCACAGTCGAGGCATGATGAAAAGGTGCAGAAGGAAAATAGAAGGAGGCCCCGAAGGACAAAAGCTCATGGAACCCAAAAGTTATCTGGTGAAACTTGAGTCATCGACCCAAGACAAGAGAGAAAATTAAGATTGCATTCAATAACAATACTGACGGAGGGAGGAACTGAGGAGACCAGACAGAGCACTGTGACAGTATCGAACCGGAGCAAGAGAACACTTGTCTGAACCAGAGGGCGGAAAGAAAACAATTAAATAATGGAGTCCATGCGCTTTAGCAGCATGAGTAGTCACTGTACCTGAATGACTCGAAAGACTTTCTTTGAAGAAAAATAACTTGCACACAGCCGGCCCCACACCAGAGGACAAGATTATGCACAGTTTGAGTATCTATAGTCATATATCTCTAACTCATAGTTACTATTCTACACATTTCCATTGCCAAGGGGTAGTTCATGTTACACAATCAGCATTTCATTTACCCTCTACCTTCCTTAAGTAATACATTTTATACCACAATTATAAGCCACTGTTCTCCAAACGTAATATTTCCCCATTGCTGTAGCTCTGCGGCCACACCAGTGTGCTAACCAGTTCATCTTGGATTAGATCTGCATCAAGGTTTTCGGAACAGCTAATCAATTCCTTAGAGCCTCACAACCCATACAGCATCCTGCATCATTACTCTACATCGAACGTAGGAAGTCAAGAGAGCCAGAGGACAGCATCTTGGCCAACACCACTGCATCATCTCAGCCGTGCATGATTAAGTAATTTTAACTGCTTCCAGTGGCTTGGAAACGACCTGCCCATATTCTTAAGGGAAATGAGAAAGTCAGGCATGTTTTAGAAAGTGCCTTTCACAGCAGAGCTCCCACTTTGACTTTAAAGAGTTTTTGATTTAGAATAAGACATTGTTTTGTTTGGCCATCAGAGAAGCAATTAGTTACCACAGCTTGGCATCAGTAATTAGCCATGAAAATCTCTCAGTGCAGTTTTTATGGTTAGTTGTATTTCTAAATGATGATCATTGGTTAGGGAACACTAGGCTTTGAAGCTGTGTTTTACGTGTTGGAGTTAAGTGAATAAATAGGCTTTTTCAAAGCGGTTTGACAGACTATAATTTCTCGAATTCCCACATTTCTGTCACTCTGCGAGTAAGCCAGAAACCAAAATCCCACTGGTAGTATCGTACTGTATGCCAATTACTCAAGAAATGTTTACATTTGTGATAAAAGCACTCAATTCAGTAGAAGTAGAAGTTGAAGAGTAGCTTTAATATACAACGATCAACAAGAAAAGATACAGCAAACTGAATTATCAGCAATTGGAATATAATCATTCCATTAATGATGTAATCAACAATGTGACTCTTAAAGAGACAGTAAACAACACATCCCCTATACACAGTAAGAGAAATAAAAATTAAGCTTGAAAAGAGAATGTATAACATAAAAATAAATAAAAAAATAATATAGTCATTGAATCTCCTAGGAAGCTGTAAGGACCTTCTAGGAGTGTCACTCTGGCCACTTGTAGGAGAAGCAACACTAGAATTGTTAGAGATTCTAGAACCTCTATTAAAGTGATTCCTGACATCATTGCACTTTGCTAATTTAGACATATTCCAAGTGCAACCATTATCCAAAGTGACAACATTTTTCTTTATAGAAATAATGGTGAAAGGACCACTGAAATTCGAAACACCTTTGTGACCAAATTTCGTTTTATTCACCAGAACACTGTCACCCACATTCCATTTCCTAAGTTTAACAACCATCTTAGCATCATAACATTGTTTATATTTCTGCTGATAATTTGTCAAAACTTCTCTCCTTTTCACCTCTTCCTCAACACTATCACCACAGACCCTCTCAGGAAGCCAAGTTGGGTTGAGTTTAGAACTCGCCAATCTACCCCTCAAAGCCTCAAAAGGAGATCTCTGCATGACAGCATTAGGAGCCGTGCGATGTGCCCACCACGTCTCCCTTAACACACTGCTAAAAGAAACTTTAGACTCCAGAGCCCTTTGTGCACAACTCTTCACAACTCTATTCATCCTCTCTGTGAGACCATTCGCTTGTGGAGAATAAAGAGCTGTTTTCTGGTGAATAATTCCAAGGCCTCTCAGGAAACTATCCATATCATTGGAGGTGAATTGCACCCCGTTATCAGTGAGCAAATACTTAGGCACTCCTTCTGACACAAACACATCCCTTAAGAACTCAATCACAGTTCTAGAATTCACAACGCTCATGCATTTGGAAACCACCCATTTAGAGGTATAATCAACCAACAATACAACAAATCTCTCATGTGAGGGCATAAGCTCAAAAGGACCTGCAAAAATCCAACCCCAACTCAGTCCACTCTGCAACAGGAACTTCAACAGGTGAAAGTGGAGACTGACTAGTAGTACGTGATTTGTCATTGACCGCACACAAATGACAATCTTTAACAACTGCTTCCACCATACGATCCATACCAGGCCACCAATATCTCTCTCTAATCCGAGCCTTTGTGAGGTTTCTTCCCAAATGCCCTTCATGAGCGAGGTTAACAACTCTTTCTCTTAAATCACCGGGGGCACAGCTCTGTCACCTCTCATCAAATTATCTTTGAAGAAAGTTAAATCATCCCTCACCGTCCAAAAAGGCTTCAATTCACACTCAAGTACATCATAATTTGGCCACCCATTTCAAATGACATTGCCTAACAATTGAAAAGTGACATCATCCTTAACACACTGCAACCATTCTTCCTTGGATATGCTAGACTCCAATACCCAATTTATACATGTAGCAACACCATCTGCAACACAATCTCTTTCAATAGGAAGACATGATAAACAATCAGCAGGCTTATTGTTTTGTCCTGGAATATATTGTACTAGAAAGTTGAACTCTTGCAAACCTTCACTCCATCTTTTCAACCTTGGCGTCATATGGTCACTCTGATGGCACGAAAAAATTTGAACCAGAGGACGATGATCAGATTTAACAACAAACGGGATGCCCCACAAATAAAATTTGAAGTGAAGCACAGACCAAAATACTGCCAACGCCTCTCTTTCAATACAAGAATAATTAAACTCTGCTTCCTTTAAGGCCCTTGAAGCGAAAGCTACAACAACTTCTTCCCCATTCACAACTTGGGAAAGCACAGCACCCAAACCCTTAATACTGGCATCAGTTGTCAGAATGGTCTTAAGTTTGGAGTCAAAATGACCCAAAGTTGGCATTTTACCAATCTCCATTTTAACCGAATCAAAAGCTTTCTCACAATCATCAGACCAAGTGAAGCGTACACCCTTTTTTAAAAGAGACCTTATGGGTTCAACAAGACTGGCAAAACCCTTAACAAACTTGGAATAAAATTCCGCCATTCCCAAAAATGACTTGACTTGGTCTTTATTTACTGGAGTCGGTGCCTTTACAATGCTCTCAGCCAATTCCAATTTGGGCTGTATTCCACTCCCAGAAATAACATGTCCTAAGTATGTGACAGACTCTAATCCAATCCGACATTTTTCCTTTTTAACTGTGAGTCCACCATCGTTTAACTTGTCCAAAACTGATCTCAGTACTTTGTCATGTTCACAAACATTCGCACCATGAACTAAAATATCGTCTTGAAAAAACATCACATTGTGAAGACTACCAAGGACCATTTTCATCACTCTTTGAAAACACGCAGCAGCCGAAGCTAATCCACATGGCATTCTTAGAAACTGATAAGCACCTAAAGGTGTAACAAAAGATGTTAAATGTCTGGAATCCTTATGTAATACAATTTGGTGGAAAGCTGAAGAAAGATCGAGCACACTGAAAATCTTGGCCCCTTTCAAAATACTAATACTCTCAGCTATATTGGGCAATGGCTGTCGATCAACCCAGATCCATTCATTTAATCCGCGCAGATCCACACACATCCTAATCGATTTCCCATCGTCCTTGGGTGCTAAAACCACTGGACTTTACCATTCTGAAGATTCAATCTCTTCAATCACACCTAAATTCAACAACCTCTCAATCTCATGTCTCAATGGCTCAAGCAACATGTTAGGCACTTTCCTAACTTTGTGCACACATGGTTTGGCAGATTTCTTAAGAATAATTCTGTGTTCAAATCCCTTTAAACACCCCAAGGTATCAGAAAAACTTTAGGATAATCTGCAAAGTATTTATCAGACCCACACACAAAATCAACCTTAACAGGAAGGAAACTGGAAAGAAAATCCTCCATCAGCATGACTTGGTTCTTAGGATCTTTGGCTCCAGGATTAAGAATTATACCCAAATCATGCTGATGTCGCCATCCAAGAAGGTTGCCTTCTCTGACAGCAACATAAACCTTGCCACAATTTTCTTGCTCCTAAAGGTGATATTGGCCACAGTGTATCCCAAAATGTCTATTTTTGACCCAGCATAACTCAGCGGAGCAATGTCAGGAGGTAAAAGTTGAACATTTTCTAGACCCACAACTTCATCCCAAATCTTGTTCCCAAATAAAGTGAAAGGAGACCCAGAGTCTGCCATGAGCTTAAATACAAATTTGTCAATTCCTATTCCACAAAATGGCATAAAAATATGTTCTGTATCAACCATTTCATCACCTTTACCATTGGATACCAAAACCGTACGTACGTCAGAAACAGATTCATTACTCTCTCTTTTCTTACCAAAATGGCCGACACCATTTTCCAAAATGGCCGACACTACGCTATGATGCTTGACGTTGCGTGGTGATGTCGCGTCGTGACTCAGAGTTCTTTGGATCAGGCAGGATGAAGTCACCGAACAGAGACCTTGAGCGTGCAGGTTACTCGCGATGTCCCACGCGAGAGAGATTCAAACGCAAACAAGGTCAGTAGCAGTTACCTACTTCGGTGAAATCCCTACGAAATGTACTCAAGAGTAAATAGAAATCATTACATACGATTTTGTCGATTTCCACAATTATCCCGACTCTCTACACACGGGTAGAAAATAACGGAAAGTCCTTCCAAAATAACAACGATGCAATGATAGCAGGCACTTCCAAGACTTACAAAAATGTAGTCAAGGAAAACGTAGCAGTCCAATGAAATGAAAAGATGACTGTACAGAATCCAAGCACAGTGGTACATCCAAAATGAGTAGATAAAATCTGTCCAAACCGAATAGTCCAAAACTGTCCAAAACAAATCCAATAAGAATTCCAGATGTAAGGGAATTGATGGTTTTAAGTGCTTGTCCCCAATCAAGCCTTGACCTTCGTCGCCAGTGATAAAAGCACTCAATTCAGTAGAAGTAGAAGTTGAAGAGTAGCTTTAATATACAACCATCAACAAGAAAAGATACAGCAAACTGAATTCTCAGCAATCGGAATATAATCATTCCATTAATGATGTAATCAACAATGTGACTCTTAAAGAGACAGTAAACATAACAATTTGGTGTTCAGCTTTGGAGTCTGCTGCGTAAGAAAGAGAGAGAAACAGTTGGCATGGAGTGCAAGGGCAGGGTGGCATCAGAGACTGACCGAGAGGTGAAAGCGAGGGACATTGACTGTCTTCGTTTTCATACTTCAGTGAGGCCCATTTTTCAATGTCACCTGGATAATCAAGTCACTCTATTTAAGTACTTGACTCACCTGGGTGTAACGAAGCTTAGCAGTCAATGCTTGCACTAGGAGGTGGTCGGAGTTAGAAAATTAGGTAAGGCATTATAAAGTGTATATCACTAAAAACAAGTCACTGTGAAGCCAGTGCTACATCTTCGAAGAATAGACCACTTCTTTGCAGGTAAGTAGAAACAAACCTCAACAGTTTTTATTGCACTCACACACTAGGGTGGCTCTGTGGGCAATGTGAGACTATGGCTTTTTAATTGCTTACATTAGGCACTTTTCCGGCTCATCGGGTCTTTCATAGTGATTTCATAGTGCTTTTTAATGATCCACCCAAAGAGAGTAAGGGTGCCAGACAAAACTGATACAATGCTGCAATTTTGGTATAAGTCTGGCCATCACTTTAAAAAGATTCTGCATGTACCACTACAAAAATTACTTTGCTGCAGGCTCTGTAGCGGAGCTTCCAGCACCAAAAACCACGAAACTGACAGACCCAAAAACTTACCACCCAAACGGCAGGGATGAACTCCATTTATACTGCAGTACAGGTTTTCTTCTCAATCCAGTGTCCAACTCCACCAATATGAGAAGCCTGTGCACAGTAACAATTCCACTTCTGCAGAAAAATAGATATGGACGCAATACGTTTTTAGTCTTTCACAGGAGGCAGATTAATAGTGGAAAAGAACACCATGCTACTATCCACCATTAGTGGGCTGTATCTTGGAATCTACCAGTGGTGTGCTACCGGCGATTAACTCCTGGTGGGGCCCACCGACACTCAATTTTGGGAACCAGCTCTTATTTTCCCTTATCAGACATTGACTGTGAGCAAGAGAAGGGTAAAAAAAAAAAACACAAAGGGAAAAAGAAGAAAGAGAAATACTGAAAAAAAGTCGCAGAGGAAGAACACAAAAACTACATGAGTGAGATAAAGGGGCATGTAGTGTATGATAATGGATGGAAGAGCCAGGAGTTTGATTCAAGACTACTAAGCCTTGGTATAAGATCGCTGACATTTAGGAGCGCTGGCCAAGGGTTACTGAGCAGAGCTTTGGGCACTATGACTCAGTCTATTACAAATGAAGCACTGGGTGCAAAATCTTGTGGAGGTGGGGACCCATAGGGTAAAGGACTTCTATTAAATGTGCAGGCTTTGCCTGTGTCTACTGTAAGCTGGATTTGAAGGTTTAGTATCCTCCACAACTATCAACTACAATATCTCATGAAAAGTAATGGCAAGATGTGATTTAATTGGTCCTGAATAAGGTTGACATTCCTGGCTGATGGAACTCGACCCCAATATGAGGGCTCCTGCTGCATCTGGAACTGGGGAAGTAACTTGGAAAGTACGATTTAGGCACCTGAAGGGTAAGTTGCATATGGGAATAGCACCAGCGTAACACCCCAAGACAGGCAATGATGCAACCCCACTACCCAGATGATGCTGGTCTGAGATTTGGATTCTAACTCGGCTCTCTTGGTCAGCTGGACTGCAGGAACCACATGGCTTCTGGCTAAGCCTGTTCCATTGAGCTGTCCTTTGTGAAGATTATCCTGTAGGCTGTGACTCATGCAGATCAATTGTAAGATCATGACAACTTCACTCCTGATCCCAGGTCAGAATCAGAAGAGTAGGTCAGCTTCTGTGCTGTCTGCTGGTCAAGAAGCAAAGCTTCTTCTTAACCCCTTCGCTGCGGGGTGGGGGCCGCCCGCCGCACCGCTGTTCTTGTGTTGAGCTCGGCTCGTCATGAGGCACAGTGCAGCTGCACTCATGCCGCTCGTCACAACCACACCCGTTTTGGAACGTTCAGCACAGCGGGGGAAATTATCCCCGCGTGTGAATGTTCCAACAGGCATGACGAGCTCAGCTCGTCATGAGTGCAGCTCATGAGGCACAGGGTCAGACTGATTTGCATATGGCCAGGTCTGAGCTGGGGTGGCGGAGTGAGCTAAAGAACGGTGATAGATTAAACCCAGATCAGTTGACTGGGGGTGAGTGTTTGCATTGTCAACGCTCCGTCCATCATCACCTTTGGTTTTTCTTTGTTCGCCCTAAGTTGGCAGGGTATGCTCAGACGTGAGTCCCTTGCTCACTTTGCCACTGGAGTCCAGCAAGCCCGACTGAAGACGGCTGTAATGCCAGAAACTGGTCCTGGGAAGCTTGATTCCGGTCCAGGGAAGATGTGGTTTGGTAGTTCGGGCTGGACTGTTCCCATGAGGCACGGGGTCAGACTGATTTGCATATGGCCATGTCTGAACTGGGGTGGCAGAGTGAGCTCAAGAACGGTGATGGATTAAACCCAGATCAGTTGACTAGGGGTGAGTGTTTGCATTGTCAACGCTCCGTCCATCATCACCTTTGGTTTTTCTTTGCAGCTCAACCGTGCCTCATGACGAGCTGAGCTCGTCATGAGCATGGAAGAGGCTAAGCATCCAGGCTTGTAACTACCGTGCATAGGAGAACTATAACCCAGCAGAGGTCTAGCTTGTGTCAACGCATCGGCTCTTCAGTGCTTAACAGACTCCCCTTTAAGTCTAAACGGTTTCTAATTGATGGGTGCCAAAACCCATTATTTAGACTAGTGTGGCAGAGAGACTGCCAAGAAATCTGAGCAAACAAAAGAGCTTCCTTTTTCAAAGGCCCAGAATGTTTCTCCGGTTCAGGGGTGGGAGGAACATCTTTCCTTTCGGTTCATGTTTTTGTGGGCTTATGGAGAATAAGTCAAGGTATGGAAAAAGATATCATGACAGATTGAGCACAACAGAAGGCCACTACTGCAACACCATAAGAAGGTAAAGGGTGATTTTCAAGAAATCAGCAGGAACCTGTTCAAAAGAAAAGGAGGACCAGAGCAGCCTCACCTCATTAGACAGTAAAATTGATTTCATAGAAGGGTGTCTGAGCTCAAGGGCATGCAGGATGTCTGTAAGAAAATGAGTTACTGGTTGAGCTGAGACCACAAGGCTTGTCAGGGTGAAGTTACAAGCAAACCCCAAATTAACCAGTGCTCAATCATCTGATAGTTTGGCACAGAGCAGTCAGGCTTAACTTAGAGGCAATGTGTAAAGTATTTGAGCAACCCTACAAACCATAATAAAGTGAAAACACGACAAAAAAAATAATCCCACACTAGATTAGACAAATAGAGTAGATTTTAATTTAAAAAACAAAACTAAAAGACAAAAATCCAATCAGTAAAACCTGTCATGCCAAAACCAGAGATATACAGGTTCAAAGATTTCATGAAAATAGCACCAAAAAGCACAAAGCGCCAACTGTGGATATCTGGTTGGGAAGGACCAGGACAAAGTCACAAGGTCAGGCTGACCGCAATGGAGAGCAGGCAGGCTACAGAAACCCAGTTAGGCCCGCTGAAAAAGAGTACCTTAAATGCTGGTCGTGGAACAATCCGAGGTCCCGCATCGAGGATGAGTTGTGCAGGCAAGTCGATGTCCAGGTCAGAGATGCATCACTCAGCTTTGTTCCAGGGAGCAGCGAGACCGAGTCCTGCATCGTTGTCAAGGTGGTTGTCAACAAGAGACCTTATGATGCAAAGTCCTGAGCTGAGGATGCATCTTGCACAGGCAGATTCCGAGGAAGCTGCAGGGCTTGCAATGGATTGATCTGAATCCCCATTGAGGATGCTGGTGACGAGGGGCTTGTGATGGAGCACCTCCGTCAAGGATACGTTACTCAGTGACAGTTCCAAAGAGGTGACGATGGGAGGTCCTTGTTATGGAAAAGCCCACGCAGTGGAGGAACTGCGTTGATTCTGCCTGGGGTTGGGCAGCACAGCAGAGGAGAAGCACTGATTCTGCAGGATCCACAGATGGGCTGTTAGAGCACCTTCAGGACTACTTCCAAAGGTCTAGGATTGGGGTGGCACCACTTGGCGGGGTAGGACTCACAGATGCTAGTCCAGGTGCTGATTACAAGAGACCAGCCCTTGAAGTCACTCTGGAGGTCCTGGGTACAAGTTGCAGTTCAAGTCATTCATACCCAGCCAAAACAACAGCATAGCAGGACAGTAGTCTTTCAGGTCTGCAGTCCAGCAAAGTGGCAGTCCTTTCACCAGCACAGCAGTCATTCTTTCTGGCAGAGTCTTCCACAGGTCCAGAAGTGTACTGAACAGTTGTTGTCTGAGGCCCAATGTGTATAGCTGGTGTCTCCATTAAAGTGTGAGAAGCTTCTAGATGATTCCCTTTGCAGTGTAAAGGTTTCCTGCACCCCTGCCCTGACTCCTGGCTAACTACAAGGGGAATTCAACACTTGTTGTGAAGGCAGAACATCGCCTATTCAGGTATAAATGGGTCTGTGTCTAGCTCCGCCCTCCCATCCTGTCAGTGATAGCCCATTCAGGCACACCTAAGCTCTATTGTGTGTAGCTGCCTAGGAGAAATACACAAAGACCAATTGTGAACTACATCTAGTCATGTGACTCAAACATGCTGCTAGCACTAATTAGCTAAGGCAGTAAAATGCCAACGTTCTAAAAGTACCCATTTGCTTGGGGGTATACTGGATTGCCCGGTTTGGTTAAACTTTCTAAAATGGTCATTTTCAAAATTGTAATTCAAAATCTGGCCTTACCATAAAAGAATTTTTCTTTAAAATTTCAAAGACACAAACATGAACTCTTTACCTGCTCCCATTTGGAAGCTATCCTTATTAAATGTGATAGGGTAACTCTCAATGTTATCCTGTGGGAGAAGTTTGGCTTGAAATAGTGAAAAATGTATTTAAGAGTTTTTCACTACCATGACATGTAAAACTTAAAAGTACATGTCTTACTTTTTTAATACAGTGCACTTTGCGATACCTGCTGTTTAGGGCCTATCCTATGGGTGATTTATTATGTATTAAAAACGGAGTTTTGGGGCCTAGCAAAAGGCTTATTTTGCCAGGACCAAATGGCAGTTTAGAACTACACTCATAGGCTACAATGGCAGCCATGGGTAAAGGTAGTACCACTTTACTAGGAAATCATAAGTAAATTAAATAGGCCAAATGGGGATAAGCCAATGTTACCATGTTTTAAGGAGCGACAACAATTTAGAAAAATATAAATTAGCAAATTATTTGACACCAAAATGAAAAAAATCCAATCAGCAGAACTAGAAATATGTAATTTTAAAGATTTAAGGTAAGTATAGCACCCAAAAGCACGAAACACCACTCGCAGCTATCTGGTCTTGCGAGGCCAGGTGAAAGTCACAAGTTCAGACCGACCAATATGAAGCAAAGGCTGGATACAGGGACCAGGTTATTCCAGCTAAAAAAAAGTTACCTTCTAAAGTCCACAGTAAATTGTTCTGTTCGCGGTGGCGAACACAGCAAGGAGCTGGGACAGCGTCGTGATAGTCATTGCGTCAGTTCGAAGAGCAGGCTGGGCACTGCAGACGGTTGTCGCTGTAATGTGAAGATCCTATTTGGTGTCGCAGGTGTTTGTTGCTAGAAATTCACAATGGTGGCTACCCCAGGCTGTCGATGCTGTAGATAGAAGTGCAGAAGTCACATTGCCGGTTGTTGCTGGCGGTCGTTGTAGCACAAGAAAATGGGTTCACCGGAGCTTCACGATGGTGGTCGGCACGCACAGCAAGATCTTGCCAAGAATGGGCGCATTCAGGGTCGCAAAGAGCCCAATCCATCAGGATTTTCCTTTTCTTCAAAGAGGAGTTCAACTGATGCCACACCAATGGTCCAAAACCTATGGGGCACCGCTTGGCGATCAAGACTTCACTCCAGCAGAGCTCAGGCAGGTCCAGGGCAGTTAGTCAACTGGGCTGTTGCAGGGATTCCTCTGGAGCTTGTTATGTCCCTGTACCTCAGACCAAACAGGAGGTCAATCAGCCAACATTTGGAGTCACTACAGCCTTAGCTGAAAGGTGCAGGTCCAATCCTAAATCACAAGAAGTAGGGCAGCCCTCAAGTAGCAGGATGTCCTTCTGGAGTAGCCACAGATCAAGGAGTGGACTGAAGAGTGGGTCTGAGGCACCTCTTTATAAACTGGTGCGCACTTTGAAGTGGGAGAAGCTTCTGGAGTTTCCTCCTACAGAGGTGTCTGGAATTTCCTGCCGGCCTACTCCAGTCCCAGTTTCTCTAGGGACACAAAAGGCTCGTGTGAAGTACGGTGTGTGTGACCTGGACCAGTGCAAGTTTGGTAGATGACCGCTCTGCTCCCCCTCCTTATCAAACAGAGATGGCCCATGCTACCAACACCCAGACCCTCTATTGTGACACCGTCTAGGAGGAATATACAAAAGCCAATTGCACCTAATTAAGTGACCCAGGAACAGGCTGCAGGCACCACATGTTTAATAAGGCAGCCCAATGTTATTACAATACATAACATTTGGGGTTGACCCTACAGAGAGGGTCATGTCCAACAATCTTGTTTCTACACAGGTCTTGAAGGAAGCCACAAACTTTAATTGAAATAGCATTTGAAATATCTGGTGCATACTTCTCAGCTTCTACTTCAGTATTGAGTGTTACACACACACGTTCTGAAAAAAAGACTTCTTCATCAATGAAGCATACATGCTTATTACTGTATGAACATCAATAAATTACATCTCAATAAAACATAACAAATGTTAATAGGTACAGCTGCAAAAGGTGTAGGAACACATTCAGAGAATATTTCACGAGAATCTAAAAATACACAGTGATATCATCAAAAGTAATAAAAGAAGTGTGAGTAAAGACATAAGAAAAAACAATTAGTAGAACCACACCATAAGCTCCTTTTACTTTCAGCACATGGTGTAAGACAAAACGGGGTGGGGTCTTTAGAGTTTTTATAGAACATGTTACCTTAACTGAGCCTTTTTCTTAGCATTCCTATTTTTTACAGATAAGAGACTAAAGGAATAAAGAGATAGCGAGACATAAGTTTCTATTTCATTCTAATTCAACAATCAAGTTACTTCCTTTGCACACTTGGCTCAGTAAAGGTAGGGATAACAAACAGAAAGGCTTACCCTAAGGTGCAATAGCGACAGATACAGCAAAACACAGTCTTTTCTAGACTAGGGGCTTAATGAAATGAAATGCTCAAAACAACGCCACAACTCTAAGTCTTACTCATGCCCATCTTACATCCACCTCTCCCATGACCACCACTCTGCTGGCTTCAATGCAGCCCTCATCCATGACAGAGTCCATACTTTTTGGCTACTGGGAAAAGGTTTGCGAGTAATCATGGTACAGCATCACTAAAAATCATTGGCAAAACCAATAGGTACAAAATGCAAGATTTATTGGCTTTACCAATGCTCATTGTGATGATGCCCTTCACAAGGCTGAATTGCAGATTTTGGGAAAATATGTATGAAGCCAATTTGCGATCGCAAATGCTGAAATTTGCAGAATTTCAGCATCTGCGATCGCAAATTTGCAGGGCGCAATGTAGCACACAAAACCCCCTCGCAAAATAAGGAATCTGAAATGTTGCGATTTCATTCAAGGAATCGCAAATTTAGCGATTCCTTAAATGCAATGTAAGAAGCACATAAAGTGCGATTTGGCCTCAAGGAATCGCAAATTACCACCAACTTCAAGTTTTGGTAATTTGCGATTTCACTTAAAAATGCACAATTTTGTAATTTTTTTAAATGCCATGTGGCGCACATACATGCCCTTAGGGCATGTATGTGTGTCACATGGGCACACATGCACATTTCAGGGGATGCAACAGAGTGTCCTTTTGACACCCTGGCACCCTTGAAATTGCATTCTCAATTTGCGATTCTCTATTTGCTAATCGTAAATTGAGAATGCCTTCCCATTTATTCCTATGGGCCTCTTAGCCCATAGGAATGAATGGGAAGGTATTCCTTATTTGCAAATCTCAATTTGGGATACTCAAATAAGGAATATGTGGGATTCGCAAAATTATTAGCAAATCCCACATGCATTGCATTTTGCAATTCTCAAATTGCGATTCGCTGGAAGTCGCAATTTGAGAATCGCAAAACTTTATTTTATACATATGGCCCTTTGCTAGCAAAGCATTCAAAAATAGGTCACACTACGAATGTTCTTTTCTTGGCATTTTAAAAGACGATATGAAACTGCATATGGAAAAGCACTGCTTTTTTTAATTAAGTGCTGGATCCAACTCTCAATAGAAAAAGCTCAAAGTAAAGATTGCACAATTTAAAAAAAGAAAAAAACCCTTATGATCATGTGCCTATGTGTGCTGTAGAATGTCATTAGACCTCTGCTTTGGTGTTAGCTGTGGACTATATCATAACAAGGGCCCCATCCCAAAAAAAAGATGCAGAGATATGCAGTGCCAAATATATGACAAGCACAGGCCAGTAGATCATTGTAGATTGGAGCCAAAATATTTACGGTGTCAGAGTACAGTTAAATTAAGAAAGAGAAATCATAAGTCATGGGTTGAACAGTGGCAAACTATTACAAAAAAAAGTCTGTGGAAAAAAATCACATCAGAGAAAAATAGTGATAGTCAGACCAGTAGACCGTGTGATATCCACAGCTCCCTTGAATGCCCACCTAGTTTAAAAGTGATATGGAAATATGCGCCCTGCATGTTCAGACCGACCACCCAGTCTCCAGGGCAGACAGACCCTGAGACAACATGAGCATGTTGAATGTCTTATTTGTCTGTAAGTAGTTGCAAGGGAGAAGGCAAATTAGAGGATGGAGTCTGCTGGCTGTGGTGGCTGGGCAGAAAAGAACTAGACTGGTAGTCCCTACCATAGCCACAGAAGTGGCGAAAGGCAGAGTGGCACGGAAGGCCAACACTGGGTAGATGAGGAACATGGCGGCGGCAGGCTGACGGCTGCTGCGGAGCTCCTCGCTCTGGAGGCACCACATGCAGTTTATATGAGTTTTCCCTATTAAGGAGCTGGTTTTTCTGAAAATATGCGGAGAGGAGCGGAGGGCACTGTTTTGGGAGTTGCATTGGGGGCATTTCTAAGTTTTCCCTCCGTGTTTGTGTTTTCCTCGGAGGTTTGCGTTGAGCGCTCTCAGGCGCTAGGACCCTCGGGGAATGTGCGAGCAGCATTACGCTAGGATGCGGAAGGCGGGGGAGCTGGATCGAGTTGGTGCTTGCGTCTGCTGGAGGGTTGAAGCGGTTGTTGCAGCGAACACGTGGACCATGCTCTGGTCTGAAGAGGAAAGGCGAAACCAAGAAACACCTCGAGACCAAGGTTTCGGAAGTCGAAGGAGTCTTTGGCATCGCTCCAGGGAGGCGCTTCTCTCCCGCTTCAGAGGCCCGGTGTGCTGGGGACATCCTTCAACCCTAAGATTTTTGGGAGTGCGGTACAGTGGTAAGGAGGTTCTAAGAGGGGAGGTCTGCATGGAGGTAGATACATCGACTGTAGCTGCATTTGTACTCCATCAAATCGGTTCCAGCAGAGCAAATAGTGATACCAAGGGCAGTGGTGCAGAGGTGGGGCAACCATTACAAATAAGCCGGGGGGTTCCCATTGCTGGTTCTAATCGATCTGAGCGCCCTGCGCCTAAAGAGAGAGGGGGAGAGATTAGGAACAGGTATCAGCTTAGGTCTAAGCAGGACTTGAGGAGGCAGGGGGTCTTGGACCCAGGAGAGAGAGGGGGTCCTATGCCTATATCCCCATACAAACAGAAAAAGAAGGGGGGGACAAGGAAAGGTGGAACAGCTAAGGTAATCAAGCAGCTCCAGGCACAGAAGAGCACTCCCTCACTTAAAAGCTACTTCGAAATAATGGAGAAAGTGGCAAAGTCTAAGGAAAAGCCAGGAGAAAAGCCAGGAGTAAAAGTAGTAGACTCAGACGCAGAAGCAGCAGTAGAAGGGGTAGAAGAGGTTGAAGAGGGAGGAGCTGTAGGTGCTGGGACCTTATTTCAACTAGATAAAGTGGCTACTCCTCCTATCTTGCCCCTGAAGAATAGGTATGCCATACTCGATTCGGCCCCTAACGAGGTGGGTTTAGAGGTTACGGCACATTCCGGCCCTGATGATGGTAGTATGCTTAGCTCTCAGGTGCCCTCTTCTTCATCATTAGTAGCACAGGGGCCTCCTGCTGTATTAGCCCCTGCGAGTTCAACTCCTGGTTCTGCTACTGCCCCGGCTTCATTGAGCTCTGTGGCCCACTCCATTCCTCAGATTCCCCAAATAATTCTAACCGATCCCCCATTTCAGTCTTTTCCCCCTAGTAATCTCGCTACCCAGAACTCTGCCTCACCTATTAGTCATGTATCGGCTGAGGTTGAGAAGGATAGACTTGCTTTACTATTCCAAACACTGAGTGGGGACTTACTGGAAAAGTTTGAGATTTCGGAGAGTAACCAAAAGGGGTTGCATGACAGATTTGACGCACTAGAGGCTAAGCTGGAGGGAATAGCGGCTCGAACCAGTTCATTGGAGAGTAAAGTTACCACGCTCTCAGAAACAACCACAGGGAACTCTAAGGATATTGACGCTCTCAAGGCACAAAATTGAGCACTTATGATGGACATGGAGAGACTGGAAACGGAAAGTCGGCGGAATAATCTCAGAATCCTTAAAATACCAGAAGGAGAGGAAGTTGAGGACATTAAGGGGTTTGTCTGTAGGTTACTACGGGAAGGTGTATTAAAGGATCGGTTAGACATTGACCTAGAGGCCGAGATCCAGAGGGTGCACAGAGACCCCTTTAGGTTGCATCCGGACCGCAAAGCACCAAGGAAGATTTTGGTCTACTTTCAAATCTACAGGGTTAAGGAACTTATTCTTAGCAGATGTCTTGCACGTTCTTCTCTCCACTATCACGCTAATCCCTATCAAATTAGATCTGATATAGGGGGGAAGACGGCTCAAAGGCAGCGGGAGTTGGGCTCTAGGATGCCAGAACTTCGTTCTTTGGGAACTCAAGTTCAAACGAAATTCCCCGCTTTACTTAAGATAATGTGGAACAATAAGATGTTTAACTGCAACCACCAAGAGGAGGTGGACGAGCTGCTATTAAAAATGAGGAAATAGCCAGCCTCAGGCAATAACTAGTTTTAAGTAATTAAGAAATAAGCAAGATAAAGGGGTAGAAATGATAAGTGAATTGTACATTGCGCTCTCTCACGAAATTGAGGCAGTTAATTGTAAATGTACACTGGCTGCACACATTCATACACTTACAGTTAGCAGATAAGATATAAGAATGGTATAGACTTTTCCACCACAGATGATAAAAATAAATAAAAGAGGTGAATGTAAAAGTAAGGGCTTAAAACACAAATATATTATATTAAAAACTAGAAGGATAAGTCAGTCAGTAGGGATTTTTTTTCATGTAGGGTGTTGTTTCATGAGTGCGGAGCCCCCTAAGGCGTGTTCACGCCAGACATGATGGGAGGGTTCCTCGGGGGGGGAGGGGTCACAGGGGAGGGGGTGAAAATATAAAAATGTCCTCATTTGCCATAAGTTCTTATGTTGCCAGTTAGAAAGTGAATGTTGGCCACTGCTGGCGACTGGTGCGGTTGCATTAGACAATGGCTTCTGGTATGGTAACCAGTAGTAAATTCCTCTCCTGGAATCTGAACGGTATAGGGAGCCGGAAGAAGCCATTAAGGGTGTGCAAATTCTTAAAAAATATCGAGGCCCATGTATACCTTTTACAAGAAACCCATTTAGAAGCTGAAGTGTGTTGTCAGGTGTTTGCAAAACTTAGCTGGGTACAGGAAGTTCTTTGTTCCAAGCAAAAAGGTTCCACTAGGGGAGTAGCTATAATTGTTCGTGCTAATAAGGGGATCAGGGTCCAGAACTGGGGTACCGATCAGTCTGGGCGATGGCTGGTGGCAGTCCTCTCTATTGATAGCTCCACCTTTTCGTGTGCTGTTTATTATGGACCTAACGAAGACAACTCTAGCTTTCTTCGAAAGTTAGAGGAGTGTATGATAAAGCACACAGCTCCAGTTATATTAGGGGTGATTTTAACCTTATATTGGACAGCCAGTTAGATCGTACCTCTAAAGCTAAATATAACCCCCCCAAATAAATCCCTTTTAGCTTTTAAGAATATTATGAAGGACTTTACGTTACAGGATGCCTGGAGAGTTAAGCACGGTACCCTTAGGGAATATTCCTTTTATAGCAAAAAGTATAGACAATACGGTATACACCTGTTACAACTCAACTTTTACAACTACCTACTATTACAACGCAACTTTTACAATGCATACCATTACAACGCATTGCGCTGGGGGGCGCTCTAGGATAGGGAATAAGTATAATTTACTATCCAACACCTTCCCTAGTGTCCACGGGGACTGGAGTTAGAATAGTAAATTATACTTACCACTATCCAGCACCTCAAAGCGCTATGCATTGTAATGGTATGCGTTGTAATGGTCGCGTTGTAATAGTAGGTAGTTGTAATGGTATGCGTCGTAACATGGTACATCCGACAATACTCCAGAATAGATCTTTTTCTTTTAGACCAAGTGCTCTTGCCTGATATTGTTTCAATCTCGTACATTCCAGCGAGTCTGTCGGACCATTCTGCGGTTGAGCTAAAAATCAATTTTAAGACTAGCCCTTTAGAGTATAGGTGGACCTTAGACAGAACAAATCTTTTAGACGAAGAGATTAAAATCAAGGGGAGTTTGTCGGAGTTTTTCCTATTTAATAGTGGTACAGCTTCAGAACAAACAGTTTGGGAAACACTTAAGTCTTATTTAAGAGGTATTCTTGGCTCACAGATGGTGTTGAAAAGAAAACTCAGGAAAGAAAAAGACATATATGATCTTGATTTGATAAAAAAAAAAAAGGAACGGCAACTACAGTTAGCGGTTTTGGAGGATAGAGGAAGGATTCCGGCACTCGAAAAAGAGATTCAAGAGCTGCAGACAGACTTTAAAGCACGAGCTGGCAAGATAATTAAGGACAAGTGGGAAGTTAGTAAGCTTCGGAATTTTGACTATGGAGAGAAGTATGGTTCCCTCCTGGCCGGGAAGGCTAGGACTGAGAGGAGCAGAAGCAACATTAGCTCATTAATTCAGCGAGATTCGGGGCTGCTCCTAACAGAAGATGTTGAGATCAGGCGAGAGGCTAGAGATTTTATGGAGCAATTATATCAAGAAGATAGCAGACATGGGTTGGAAGAGCTGGAGCAGTGGTGGGCTTTGAGGGATCTGCCCCAGTTGAGAGAGTCTGATAAAGCTTTTTTAGCCACCGAGATCACGGAAGGGGAGATACGGGCCTAGCTGAAAAAGATGTCTAGAAACAAGGCCCCCGGTCCAGATGGACTGCCGACGGAGGTGTATAAGGACAATCTGGAGGAAATCCTAGCCCCACTACTGGTACTTTTCGTGCTGGGAGAGCAGACGCCGGCTTCTTGGTCGGAAGCCACTATCACCTTGATAGCAAAGCCGAACAAAGATACCAAAAAAATGTCATCGTATAGACCTATTTCCCTTCTTAATTCAGATTTAAACATTTATTCTGGCATACTAACATCTAGATTGGCGAAAGTAATTAAGTCCATAATTCATCCAGACCAGAGGGGGTTCATACCAGGCCGTCAACTTAACAAACTTACGTTTCAAGTCGATGGAGCAATAGACATAGCGATAGATAGAGGACTGCCGCTTGCCATTGTTGCGATTGATGCCGCAAAGGCATTCGACCAGGTTAACTGGCGATTTTTATGGAAAACTATGCAAAGTTTGGGTTTCCAGCTACATTCATTAAAGGGGTTGAGACACTATATAGGGGTCCACGGGCCAAAGTATTGATTAACGGCAGTTTGACTAAATGGTTGAATATTTCAAGGGGAACGAGGCAGGGCTGTCCTCTGTCTCCCCTCCTCTTTGATATTTATATTGAGCCCTTTGTTTGCACCTTGAGATCAGACCCAGTAATTACACCGTTTAAAATGGGGGATTTGGTGCTGAAGACAGCATTATACGCTGACGATCTTCTCCTTTACACAACCAATCCTGTTGAGGCCAATCCCAGGTTATTTGAACTGGCTGAAGATTTTGGTATAGTGTCGGGGTACAGAATCAATAAAGATAAAACTGATATAATGAGTTGGAACAACCTGGCCCCGATACCAGAAGTTAAACTAAAAATCAGATACCTTGGAATATACCTCACACACAATTTAGAGGATGTTTCGAAAACTAGTTGGCAAACTGTGGTAAAGGAGGTAAGGAAGCTGTTGACCAGATGGAACACTCTACCCCTTAACATCTATGGTAGAGTGAACCTAGTCAAAATGATAATTTTGCCTAAAATTACCTTCTTATTCAACTCCATTCCCCTAAACTTTAATAAAAAGGATATTTCTAACCTTCAAGGGAGGATCGGTTCTTTCATTTGGGCTACCAAGTCCCCCAGGATTGCCTGGAGGAAATTGAGAAGGGGATTGAAACTAGGTGGACTGCCTCTCCCTGATTCACTTATTTATTGTTATGCTTTTCAGTTTAAGAATTTTAGACTTTTGGCAAATAAATTGGACTCTTCATCGCATGGTCGTCTCTTTCAGGCTATGTTATCAGACCTGCCACAAGGCTTAGATTTTTTTTATATAAATTTGGGGACCAGAAGTTTTTTTAAAAGGTCAGTCTGAAGCTTCTACAGGCAGCACTCAATATTTGGCAATAAATACGTAAAATTTTGGAGATCCCCTATTACCATTCTCAGGCCCCAATATGGGACTCTCCGGGTACCCCTGATTGCCTATTAGATCGGCTGGCTCTTCCATTGAGAGCAGCAGGGTTTACGAAATGGGGGGACCTGTGTAATAACTCGGTCCTTTTAGACTGGGAATCCCTATCGAATTTAACAGAGGGCTCCATTACAAGATTTAAATTCTATCAGTTGTCTTCTTGGTGGGAGAGGCAGTGTTTGGCAAAAGATGAGGAGACCCTAATCCTGAAATCAATTAGTAGGGGGAGAGGATAGAAGGGGGAGATCGCACTTTGGTATAATACACCAGTGGGAGCGAAAGATAATTTGGAAGCTGAAATTACCAAGCTATGGGACAATCTCTTAATCCAGAACCCCGAAGAGATGTTGAAGGTTTGGACAGATGCATTTACACTCTCACAAAAAATTATAAAACCATCCAACCTTAGAAGGAACCACCTGTTTACGGCGTATAGGGTTTACTGGACTCCAGCGAAATTATCCAAGATCTCAGCAGAATAATATTAGTGTCCAAGATGCAGGCTCCCTGCCGCGGACGAAAGGCATTTGTTTGTCGACTGCCCAGAAATTACGAGTTACTGGAGACAGGTGTGTGGGTTCTTAGAGGAGGTAGTACCAACACCGATCACTTGTGGTCCCAGATTGATTCTTTTCGGCCTTCCCCAAGACTATGACATTAGAAACAGTACTTCACAGTTTATCGTCTACGTTATTGTTATTGCCAGGAGGGAGATATGCAGAGAATGGAAGTCCGTAAACCCTCCTAGATTCGCAGACTGCCTAAGGAACATCATGGCTGTTAGTCGTTTAGACATGTGTGGCGGGGAAAGTGCCATTAGGATCTGGCCATCATTAAAAGCATGGTCTGAGAGATAACACACAATGAGTCCAATGATTATGCCAGAGGTTTAGTGGTCCTGTCCTCCCAAAGAGGCAAGGTACATTGATAATGGGAGTTGGACTAGGAGACGACCTACCTCTGGGTGACCTCCGTAGGTTATCCACAGACTCCAGGGTGGAAAAGAAAATTGGTTTGTGTTAGTGGCCCGGAAAAAGCCCATCTAGAGTTGACATTTTCTGGTGGCATTTATGAGGACAAAAAAAAAAATAAAGGCAGAGTGGCGGTGGTGTGGAGAGTTCCCATGATTGGGCGGTGGCCCTGCTGTCCTTACAGTGCTTTAGTGCTGAACCTGCTGCATCGACCAAGAGGCGAGTCCCATTGAAGGGTATGTCCATAAGGGATGCTTGGACATCACCAGATGATCCCAGCCAGGCAAGGGAACGAAGTGCCACTGACAAAGCAATCCCTCTACCTAATCTGTTGTGTCCAGTCCGCAGGGTATTTTGCACTTTGCTGTATCTCTGCCATTTGCAATAGCCTGGAACAGGATTACTCTGGCACTACTTGCACACCTGAGTCCCAAATTGGATGGGAATACCAGCCCAGGAGGCACAAGGTGTTCATGGACCACAGTGCAAGGCCAGAGGAAGAGAAAATTCTCTTTCCAAATGTGCCCAGCCTCTTTGACTGCCTATTCGGTGCTATGGTAGGATAAGCGCCAGGCTTTATCCTTTACGTGGAGTCCTGGATGACAAGGCTCACCAGGGTGGGTGTGTTGGGTGAGGAAAGCTGGGTACCCACAGCTGGGCGATGACAGCGTGTAATGGTCCTGTGCACAGTAACACCTGTGCAGGATTGGCCTAGGCCTTGAGCAGGACATCAGTGAGGGCTTCATTATTAGGGGTAAGAGGTTCCGTTGGGGCTATCCCTGTCTGAAGCACCTCTGTCAAGACTTTAGTCTTGTCAGTCACCAAGGGCAGCACAAGGTCCAGGTCACCAGCCACCCTCCTCACCACCACGACAAATGAAGCCCCTTCCTCTGTAGCCACACTAGAAGAACAGACTAAGCCAGTGTCCAGAGAGGTGCCCAGACCACTGACATCTGCCAGTTTTACATACCAGTTATCCTCAGCCAAGGACTCTTTCAGGGGGACAGGATAACCATATAGATCTTTAGATATGCACCAAACGTAATCCCCACTGGAGCTTGTCAATTTAGAAAGGCATTGTCTCCAATCCAGATGGTCTTGGTTCCAGTCGGCGCAGGAGTCTACGTCAGATCATACCAGTTTAGCTCAGTATTGTAGTCAGGATTAACTTAAGGGTCGGCACCGCCAAGAACAGCACCACTGTATTGGACTCGAGGGAAGATGGTGGAGTCGCAACTGGAGACGATGAGGAACCATGAATGGAGCCAGAGGGCCCGACTAGCACCAAGGGCGAACTCCCTTAACCCCTCCAGCAGAAATACAGTTGAGGCACCTGCCAAACCTGTGGGGCCCAAAGGCAATACCGAGGGGTCAACCGATCCAAATATCAGGAGCATGCCCTCATAAAATTATTTTCGCCCGGCTCCTGGAAACTCTGGGACGCGCAGAATCAGACTCAGACTCTGCAGCTGATGTGTGGGCCTAGATTTGTTGTGTTATTCCCGTGCCTTGCCCAGCGAAGTTGATGAGTACTTCAATTTCTTTGATTTCTCTTTTTTGTGGGACTTACTGGACAATGATTTGGAACGCAACGACGACCGGTAGGACCGACTCCGATGACAGGTCTGGAGCTTCCACACGACCAGGATCTGGAGCAGTGGGGAGTCATCTAGGATCATGTAACTAGGAGGTTTTGGGCACACTCCAAGACCTCCTTGACGTTTGTCGTTCGACAGTCAAGGCAGGGCTTGGAGTCGTGCACCAGCTCTAGACACCACAAGCAAGCCAGGTGGGGTTCTGTCACAGACATCTGTCTGTGATAGGATCCACAGGGTTTAAACACCACAGCAATTTATGGGACATTCCTAACACACACTGGGAGAGCAGCTCCAAAATAATTCTGACAAAACAAATCATAAAAAAAGAAAATTGGGAAAAGGTAGTCCAACAAAGGACTGAGGTAGAGCTCTCCAGATCGGCACTGATGGTAAGAAAAAATACCCAGAACTGACGTCAGAGCGCTGGCACCGCACAAGTCCCTTTCGGAGCAGACAATGCGGACGCATAGCCAACTGACGTCACCTACCAGTGCACAATGGTACTGCTCAAGATTTTCTGGATCCAGTCTGATACTTGGGTAAAATTCCAAGGTAAGGAATCGGAGGCTACAAGTCACTATCAGTTACAACAATTAGTGAGTAACCTCATTGGTCAAACAAAGGGACAATTATTTCATCAACATAATGAGTAAAATCACCTGTTATTTATTTCATTTACCAAAACCAAATGATTGTGTGGTCTCAGGACAATCCAATATACATTGAATAGTGTCTATCCTAATAACAAAAACTAGCTAAAATAATAAATAAAAAATAGCTTCCTGAAGTCACCTACTACTATTGCTTCCTGTAACCATGTCTCGATTTTTATTTTTAATATTTCATTGTATTTCAGATGGTCAGTTTAAAAAAAAAGTTATTGTTTTTTCATTTGCAATATGATACAAGTATTATCCACATTACCATACAAAGCTTGCATGGTGAATTGATCTCACACATTAAGTACAAGTCATCAAGCCCCGTCCATCCTCTCAACTCATTCGGGTACGTCGCTCAGTAAAATACAGTTTTTTTTCCTTCTTAATCTTGCTCCTCGTGGCCCTTCTCCTGGCACCATGTGTCCAAAACTCAGGAGTATTTATTCAAACATCCATGCATTTTATAAATAGTTTTTCTGTAGATGCATTTCCCTGTGCAATCAGTCAATAAGAGAGGTTCGCTCCATTTACATGCTAGATCATGCATTGGCTACCAGAAACCCTACTCCAACCAGGGTCTTTGTACCTGCCGTACTCTCCCAACCATCCATGATTACCATCTTGGGAGCTAGGTCCAATGGGTGGCCCACTACAGCTGCCATTTCCCTCTGAATGCGTTGTGAGTGGGTCATACTTTTGAGGCATGAATGTGCCTTATGTGTTTGTGCATCATGGACAATAAGGGAAGGGCACTATCTCCATCTACCACAGTCTAATCAGATAGTAGTACGCACTGTGGAAATATTTGAATTGTTTGCGCCTTAAATGAGAGGCAATGGCCCAACTGCTTGAGGCCATTATTGCTCTTAGCCATTCCTCAACCTCAATGTCCCAAGATCTCATTCCCAGTTCTTTTTCAGGTACAGAAGAGGATCTGGCTTATTGAGAAGCATGGGTTTCTAAATCCAGGAAATACTTCTCTTACCCAGCTGCTCCATCATTACTTTCTTTTTCAGCGGGTTGCATTCAGACTCTGGCACTATTGGGCAACAGAACATGGCAAAGATGTAAATATCTGAAGAATTTGTGTATTGCTAAATGCAAAGTCTCTTGTCAATGGCTCACATGATTTAATGTGGTTCTGTGCCTAGAGATCTCCCAACTAAAAAACACCAATGAGTCTCCACGCATGGAAACCTTACTGGGCCCTTCACCTGTGGGAGAAATGTCCTGTGCCGGGGTGGTATTTCACTGGCTATATTCTCGTGCCATTGGATCCACTCCCATGAGGGTTGCGTTCCAGCTTATTAGAGGGGCTCTTGTGACAGGTGGTAGACCGAGTGGGATGGGGGTCACATACCGTAAAGCATACAAGTCGTGTTGTTCTAAGAGATCAAATCTAAATGGCAGAGTCTGATCTATCACAAAAAAATAGTCATTAAGAGTGGCTAAGTTATACTGTTGTATATCGAGTATTCCCATCCTACCATCAAAGGACAATTTGACACATTTCTCGAAAGACACCCGTGTGTACTACTGGCACAAAATAAAATTACTAAGCAGTGATCGTGCTGTTGGTGGATAAGGATAGTTCTGGGCGACAAAGGAGGCGTGGCAGTGTAACCATTTTAAAGAGAGCCCCTGTTCCCATTATGGATAAGAGCAAAGCCACCCATCCTGTTAATTTGCAGTTGGTGTGCTGTAGCAGCAGGGCAATAATGAGATCCCAACAACTTTTTTCCATCATTTACCACGGCTGTGCCAAGGTAGCGAAACTGGTAGTCTACAACCTGCACCATACTGCTGCATAAGACTACCGGTGGCTCGCCTCTCAGTTAGGTTAGTATATTTTTCCCAATTAACCCAAAGGCCAGATGCATCTCCATATATCTGAAGCATTTGAGTTGAGTGTAGAATGGTGTCAGGGGCTGTTGAACATAGAGCGAATAATCAGTATACAGTGACACTCTACCTTCATACATGTACGCTACAAAAAAATGGTCAGTTGAGAATCAGAGCATCTGCTAGGGGCTACAGTGCAAACAGGAGCTGCACGTGTGACATGCTGATACATACCACGTCCAATGGAAAGGGGGGAGGATAGCACTCCATTCACCCAGACTTGTGCCCAAGGGTCCACATAAAGTGCTGCAACATACTTCAATGATTCAGAAAAGGGGGTGGTGATGAACAGAGTGTCTGAATTAAGCAGACCACTCTTACCCAGTCCAAAGATCAGTGCTTGATCCATCACCGTTTTTTAGCTCACTGCACCATACCAGCTCAGAACCTGGCTATATGCAAATTAGTCTGACCCTGGCCCAGTGCATCATGGGAACAGGGCAGACCAAACTACCAAGCCAATTCTTGTACTGGGAAGGAAACAAGCTACCGGGGACCGGTTTCTGGCATTTCAGCTGTCTTCGGCCTGGCTTGCTTGAATCCTGATGGTGCAATGAGCTAGGGACTCACATCTGAGTATACCCTTCCACGCTTATGGTGGACAAAAATGATTCAGAAAAGACTGATTTGCATATAGCCAGGTTCTGAGCTGGGATGGTGCAGTGAGATAAATAACGGTGATGGATCAAGCCCTGATCTTTGGACTGGGTAAGAGTGGTCTGCTTAATTCAGACACTCTGTTCATCACCACCCCCTTTTCTGAATCGTTTTTGGCCACTATAGGTGTGGCAGGGTAT
The DNA here is from genome assembly GCF_964263255.1 of Lissotriton vulgaris. Lineage (NCBI taxonomy): Eukaryota > Metazoa > Chordata > Amphibia > Caudata > Salamandridae > Lissotriton > Lissotriton vulgaris. The sequence goes on from NC_141695.1 coordinate 1,656,651,643, forward strand.
ACTCAGACATGAGTCCCTTTCTCACTGCACCATCAGGATTCAAGCAAGCCGGGCCGAAGACGGCTGAAATGCCAGAAACCGGTCCCCGGTAGCTTGTCTCCTTTCTGGTGAAGAATTGGCTTGGTAGTTTAGTCTGCCCTGTTCCCATGATGCACTGGCCAGGGACAGACTGATTTGCATATAGCCAGGTTCTGAGCTGCTGGGATGGTGCAGTGAGATAAATAACGGTGATGGATCAAGCCCTGATCTTTGGACTGGGTAAGAGTGGTCTGCTTAATTCAGACACTCTGTTCATCACCACCCCCTTTTCTGAATGGCAACATACTTCAGGCAACAGGGCTGAAGGCCCTTCTCAAAACCACCCGATGCATAACAGGCCAGTAGACTGTTCAATTCCTTCTTGAAATCCACCAACAACAGACCTGCCGGGCCATTAACTTCATGCGCAAGGGCAGGCCCAAAAGCATCAGAGCCAATGTCTGGTGCTCCTGGCCGGCATAATGCCTTTCTGGTCACTATGTATTGTTTTATGTATTTGCTTTTGTATGTGTATTACTTTAGCTAGCTTAGTGACAAGGACTTTAGCCAGGGCCTCTGCCTCAATATTCATTAATGGGATGAGCCAATAGGAGGAGCACTTGGTGGCCAATTTATCATGTTTCAGGATTACTGCAACAAGGGCACCCTGTGGATCCCTCTGGAGTGTGCCTTCGGTTAGTGTCTCCTCAAAAAGCAACGACAAGGCATATTTTTTCAAGAACACCAGTGGGAATCTATTACGTCCGGGGGCATTGCCAGAAAGCATGTCGATGATAGCATGAGGGATCTCGTTCACCCTGATTAGGAGGTGCAAGTTGTGTCAATCCTCTTCTGAGAGTATGGTTATGGGTTAGGCCAAGGATTATGGGGAATTCCCATATATTTGTGATGGTTGCGCCTAGCACAGAGTGCTGCGTAGTATTTGGAGTAGCATCAGCAATATCAAGAGCATCAGTAAATGAACAACCAGAGCCCTCTTGTATTGTGGGGGAAAGCCATGCCTCTACCTCACTGTGGACTAGTCCGGCGGGGTCAGTGAGCATGGGGGCAGGATCAAAGGCGCAACTAAAAAGAACAAAATATTCTGGAACTATTTTGTTTTTCACCTTCAGGTAACTGCATATAAAATAATGCACACCTTAAAAGAAAAATAAATGCAAGTTAAACTAATCAGTGAAAAATACACTAATTTATGTTATAAAACTAATGCGATCACTGCACCTATCTCTTTGTGTAACTGAGAGACACAGAATTTAAATCTAGTTGGTTAAGTGGGGAATAGTGACTTCTTTGTTTTTAGTGTTGTTAGGTTCCAGCCTGTGACAGAAAGCATTATGAATATGTAACTCATTTTTTTAAACTTGCATTACACACAGTATAAAATAGGCTGCCACAACATGCTAAAAAAAAATTAAGTTTAAGATTAAAGAAAGTACTTCCAAAATATTTAGTAATATCTTTTCAGACTGTACCTAGTGCAAACATGTGTAACTGCCCATGCTCTCAACAGCTCAGGTGGTCACCTTACAAATCCTCTAAAAAAATATCTTTCTCATCACAAGGCTTCAAGTGACTCCATCAATAAAGCCAATACCGGTTTCCGGGCAGCATTTACATTTACAGATTAACCACTTGTGCACATTTACATTTCTTTCAAGCAAGAACTCCTATTTCTTGTTAAACTGTATTTCCCTACCTCAGCTACACAGCACTGGATACTCCCTCCCTCCCAATTAAGCTGAGCATAAAGTAGCGGAACTGTTTTAGTCAAATTAAAAAAGTATGGGCACGTGGTGTCCGTCAGATCCCGCCCACTTCGACCACTGCTCTGAAGGTGTTCTTTACTTAAACCTTTATTCTGTGTGAGGCGGGGAGACAATGTCAAAGCTTCTTCTAATCTGCTCCTCCAATTCAGCCATTTCTTGCTATTCCATCCTTACCTCTGCAATAGGTCATTACACATTCTCTCACTATCGTTTTGACTGCTTCCCATAAAAAGGCCTGTGAGAAAACAGAGCACTTGCATTCAAGGAAATTCGGCCAGTTGCTTGTCTCTTAACCGCATCGCTGCTGCGGCGATTTTTGCGCTGTGCGGCTTTTTTCAGTTTACCGCGTTACATGACGAGCTCAGCTCATCATCAGCACACGCCACCCGTGGCTGATGACGAGCTGAGCTCGTCATCAGCAGCGAAGGGGTTAACTACCTAGCATTCAGTCGCAATTTCCTCTAGGGCCCTTATTTGCACCTCAGAGACGCAGTTTCACAGACAAGTAGTCAGGGATTTCTCTTGGTTGGAGACACATTTGGGTTATAGCAACTGATTCTGCTGCAGGAATATAAATGTAGTCTATGCGTGATGGGAATTGTGTGCATTTGAATGGTAAATGAACTGCTGATCTGTTGCGTGCCAACAAAACTTAAGAGGGTCACTCAAGGCTCCTGAGCGTCTCGTGAAGAATGCGCTGTGTACATCTAATATGGGTTTCAATACTAAATTGAAATCACTGCCTACAATCATCATCCCCAGCAGCACGCCTAGGATGAGTCTGGAAACATGTTTAAGTGTATCCTCTTGCAGGCCAGCTACAACTGTCCCTTCCCCACCCTCTAGTTATTATTATTTTTTTTTTTACAGAGTTTTATATAGCGTGAACTTGACCCGAATTGGGTATCAGTGCGCTTTACATAGCAAAAGTTGCATTACGTGAGGACACATTCATTTTTGTTAGGCACGGGGCGATTAAGTCATTTGCCCAGAATCACAGGATGTTCAGCGTCATTGCCGAGACTCAAACCCAGTTCCCCAGATTCGAAGTCGACCTCCCTAGACGTTAGGTCAACTCTTCTCTAATGACAATTAAATGGCCCACCGGGTTTGCATGCGTCTAATAGGGTAATGGAAGATTACTTTTGCAGTAGGATGGTGACCATCCTGGAACACTGGGGAAAACCAGCATGGGGCACCTTAGTGTAAACGTATCTACTAAGAAAATCACATTTGGTGCCCAGTAAGTGGGTCTCTTGGAGCAAGAAGACATCAAGGGAATGTTTCTTGGCATAACGCATTAAGGTACCCGGATCCGGCGGCGAGGGGTAGGTGCCACAGGAGGCAGCTCAGGATTTTACAACCAGATGTTGGATGACCTGATGCTTAACCCGTCGGATACTGTTGTTGTCTATATACTACACTTTTTAGGTAGTTGCAGCTCAACTCCGGTACAATGCAGGAAATAAATCCAATTTTTTCTCTTATTTAATACACTAGGCTGTACACTTGACATTTGACACTAGTGAGAATTCCTTAACGTAGACAGTCAATACCTTAGATAACTTCTTTATTTCTTGGTCCTGAAGAATCGCAAGTTAATACACGCAAGCGAGAAACATGTCGACCAATTATAGCACATACTGATTTAGGATTCTTAATTGGAAGCATTATATTCCAGCGAGTACCTTTTAGTCTTACTTTTAACTAGAGCAGGGGACCCCCAGAATAAATTCTTTCATGGTACCCCCAGCTTTATCAACACGTCTACGCTCACCAGGCCCCACACCCGCACGTCATCTAAACGGCAGTTGGATAAAAGATCTCCGCCAAAGAGCCGCTCTTTGAGGTGTCGCCCGTTGGGTATTGCACCGTCGACCCAACGAGGAGCACCCCAGATGATGAAGCATGACACCTGAAAGGATGTGTGAGGGCATTACATCCAACAAACTGGATGCCCAACTGTAGGACTTCTTGAGACCTACAACATCCGACACACTACAGTGACTCGTACCTTCCTAACACTTTAGGAACAGCTCAGCATTCTTTGTTTTCACATAAAGCATTACTGCTCACTCTTGATCTTGTTGTTCAACCGGTTTAAATTCCAGAATATTATAGTATAGTGTCCTGCACTTCAAATCATGCATGGCAGTGTGTTTGTCGTGAATTCCCAGATGAGCACTGAGATGAGCGAGGGATGTGACGTATTACTACTATTCCCTGGTTTAGTGAAAATAAGTTCAACTGTAATTCTGCTAAAAGATTAATTTATGTCTTCCACATAGGGCCAGGATTTGTCCCCAAAACTCCCTAGGATTAGCTAAAAAATGTTCACTGCAAAGAACTAAAGTACAACAAAAAATAGCACTTCATCCAACACACAGCCAGCTGAAGATTCAGATCAATGTAAATGTAGCTGTCGTAATGGATTATGTAGTGGAGGTCTTTATCATTTCTTCTTCTTTCAAAGACACTGGCTGGATTCAAACAATTGATAATATAAGGAAGACAGAGAAATTTCGGTCCAGTATACACTCTCCCAAAATATACCGAATACTATTGTTGTTTTTTCACAGAGGTGAAGGTTGAAGTGTCTATTGATTAGTGTAGCTCTACCAGTAGAGACAATTAGGTAGTTATAGCTAGGTCCTGATGAATTGCTGTAGATCCTTAGGGATGTTAAATGCATGAAACATGTTGACCAAGTCTTTGATCAAAATTCCAATGATAAACTATTAAATAATAATTACATACGCCAATACTATTAATATTATTTGCCTGCACATTCGCTGATCTGTTTTTAACCTTAACAGACAATATAGAAAATAATAAATTAAAAGAATTGGGGTCTATAGTTAATTTTATTAACTTTTCACCAATTTTTCCAGAGAATCTTCAGTGCTTTTCAGAGTTGGAGGCATTCGAGTTACTTCCTTGAAAACACGATTGGTGACAAAATGATCTCCGGCAAAGAGTCCCCTAGAGGGGCCCGTTAAATGATACAGTGAAATTAATAATGTCGTAGTAGTCATGACTCATGTAATATGTGGGGTAATTAGCAGTGAGGGTGTGAGTTATAGTTACCTTAGGGAACAAGTTATAGTCACATGAGAACTATTAGTGATGAATTTCTGTGTTTTTTAGAGTTTAAAACATTATCTTGTCACTGAATATTTGATCCAACTAGAACGTTACTTTAACCTTTGTTTTTCAGTGGTTTTCTAGCATTTAAGGTTAAGTAATAATTTATCACCATATGTAAATCCACAGTAATTTATTAATAACTATAATCCAATGTACATCCATGTATATACATGACAATAATTAATAATAATCACTATTGCACAAATTACTTACCTTCGGTATCGATATATTTGTAAGAAACAATAGTAGTGATAGATCTCTTACCTTAGAATTAGAATTATCCCATGTCGTCAGACTGATTCCGGAAAGTTTTCGTCAGCAATACCCCTGCGCTTCGGTAGGCGTCATCGCGCGGCTCCGCGTGCGTCGCTGGCGCCGAGATGACGTTGCTGGAGCTACTTAGACACATCCACAAGCGCTGACGTCAGTTCAGTACACGACTTTCTGTGCCAGGAACGCAGAGCCATGCAAGAAACTGACCACTGGTGCCATGAAACTAGGGCCCTGAAAGGGATGACCTTAACCCTAGAAATCAGTTCGCAGAACGGGGAGGATGAGTGGGACGGTAAGGAATCTATCACTACTAATGTTTCTTACAGATATATCGTTACCGAAGATAAGTAACTTGTGCATCTGAAAGAAACACGTAGTGATTGTTTCCTTACCTTAGAATAGATACCCAAGCAATAACAACCCCGGTGGTGGGTCTGCGAACCAAGATTACACCAGAAATTCCTGGAGAACAGAACGGCCAAAGAAGCCGTCTCTCCGCACTTGGCTGTCCAGGCAGTAATGCTTGGTAAACGTGTGCAGCGAGGCCCACATAGCTGCCTGACAGATGTCATGCAAGGGGACTCCCCGATCCAAAGCAGTAGTGGCTGCAGTCGCCAAGGTAGAATGGACACGTAGCCCCACCGGAGGCTCATTTTAGGCAAAGAATAACAAGCCTTTATGCACAGAACGACCCACCGAGAGATGGTTTTGCTTGTGCATGTCCCGACCTTTCTTGGCGCCCAAGTAGTAACCTTCAAAGAGCTGGTCATCCACCAGGAACTGTTGTGTGCGGTTGAGGTAGAATGAGAGTGCACGTTTTGGGTCCAGGCGGTGGAGCCTCTTTTGAGGAATGCGGAGGCAGAAACCGGGGACGATGTCGGCGGTAGTACCGGACGACGTCGGAGGTGGTGCGGGAGGTGGGGTGGAGTCGACACCGGTGGAGGTGTTATCAGGTCAACCGTTGTCGCTGAGGAACCAGAATTCGATTTGGGCCTAGCTAAACATGTAGTTCCTTTTAGTAATTAGCGTGATGCACCTAGTAGGCTAATGAAGAGACGCAAACATTAATACGCACACAATATGTAATAACTTAAGAATTAGCATACACCATCTTACACGTTTTTGTATCTAAATCGCAGGTAGTACCGCTTGATTCGACCGACGCCATTTTGTGGCCTCGTTCACTCACCGCATTAGTAAAACCTATCGTTGCATTCTGCCCAAGCCGTTCCCCTGAGAAATAGCCCAACTGTTACAAACTGCTGCTTCTGCCCGTTAGGCCTGTCAAGGTTGTAGGTGGGGGGGGGGGAGGCTGGATAAGCACATTCCGAGGGGTGCTGTGCGGACTCTCGGAGTTAGCAGAAGGGAGTTACCCTCACGCACTTGCTATAATGAGATGAGCTAAACCAAGAGCGCTTTGTCTCCCATATATGGTCTTTCCCCTGCACCAACTTGTATTTTTCCTTCTTAGGTAACGGCTTCGAAATGTAACAGTACATATGTGATGTTCTGATAATGTGCCAGCAGTCTTCTTGGCGGACCTCGTGGGGTTAGGTCGCAAGCAGCTCCTCTGGCAGAGTTTGTTTGTATTAATAAACGATTGAACCTTCTACACTGCCAACTGACTGATTATTGGTAATTGGTATTGGGCTATTTGTAAGTATGACTCTAGGTGGGTTGTAATGAATTTTTTCGGTACTTCATCGCCCGGGATCCAAGCCGGGATCCATGGGGTCCTGCGGCGCCAGGGCCAAGGCCACTGGCGGCGGAAGGGCAGGACCCCCAGTCGGGCCAGCGGGGCTTAAAGGTGCACATGCGGGGTCAGAAAGACCAAAGAGTTGGGCCGTGGCAGCAAAAAACTCTTGCTCCTGTGCAGGCGTCGCCGTCGGACCCGGAAAGGGTGGGTAGGCCGGCAGCGACGTCGTAGGCTCTGCCGGAGCAACGGGGGTGGCACCACCCGCACCCTCAACCGTGACGGGCGAGGGGAAGTCGAAGAGTGACAGCGCTTCTTCGTCTTCTTCTTGGAATGCTTCAACTTACCTGACCCCGAGTGCGAAGACTTAGATCCAGAGGAACGATGGTGACGGCTCCGCGACTATTCCCGCGACCTCTCACGGGACCAGGACCTTGAGCGGCGCTGAGCCGACTGCCAGACTTCCAGCAACTTTCGGGACCCCTCCCGTAAAGTCTTCGGCTCCATGGCCTGGCTATTTGTAAGTATGACACAAGGTGGGTTGTAATTATTTTTTTCGGTACTTCAGTTGGCGACTCCGTCGGGACTCCACGTTGGGGTCGTCCCTCTGTAATCAGAAAGAAACGGGACATTGAAAAGGGCAATCTTGATCGGAGGGGAAGGATCGACCGAAGAATTTGGGGTCTGCTCTGCTCTCCCGATCGAGAGAGCCCCAGCTGCTATTGACCCCACAACAGAGTCCTTCGGGTGTAACCCGAGAACAGGCCACGTTGGTCTAACGAGAATTGGCAGTGAAGAACGCACAACCGGACCTGAGTGCACCAGGTGAGTGTCTTGTCTTGTCTTGTCTTGTGTTGGATATCTTTTGGATTTTGGATTTGGGACTTGGCATTTGGTGACTTTCTTCATGTGCAAGTGAATTTGAGTGCAGACATGGCCATGTGTATGAGAGTGTTGTAACTAATAATTTTGATTCCTTTTCAGCTCGATTATGGTAAGGGGGCGATGCCGTGCTTTAGTAAACTATGTTTTGGCTGTATTGACCGAGGGAGCATGAGATTGGATGAAAGCCAGCCAGCCCCTCCGGAGGGAACTCCCAGCCATGATATGTATTTTAAGCACGGAATTGGGCCCCTCCTCTTTAATACGTTGTGGAATAAATACACGAAGGATAATGTAGAACTACAGTGGCCAAAGACAGGGTCTTTTGACGAGAAAAAGATCCAGTATCTGCAGGAACGCCTGTTCGCTAAACGCAGAAGACAGTCCATGTTCGATACTCTTAATAAGTGGCAGAAAGAGGCAAAGCGGAGATGCATACAGTCCGAAAAACTCAAAGATACAGCAAGGACAGACTGTAACTCAGAAAGCCATTGCTCAGGATAAAAATAAGACCGAGCAAAACATAGAGTATGCAGACTGACAGTTTAGGTTACAAGTGGATAAAAGTTATGTGACGCGAAATAACCCAGAAGATGAGATAGAGGACTTGTTGAATAAACGGCCTCCCCCACCATATGCGTCTCAACGCATATATCCCGCTGGGCCTCTTCAGCCGGCTATCGCGCCCCTAGCCTCTGCACCGGAGGCAGACATATCTCATCTCCCTGGGGACTACACGTGCCCCACCTACCTCAGTGGGAGACACGGCTACCCTCATCCCAGACCCACGACAACCCCTGGGAACGTCCCATGTGGTGTTTGCGGCTCCAAACCCCATATGGACCTCCCAATCAGCCAGTACGACCCCCGGGGATATGGAGCGAACACCGTTGGGGGAACCGGGTGGTATGAATAGTAGACGATTATTCACGAGAGCCTCCTTATGGTATGGTGAGAAAGAGGCTGTAGCAGACCAGGCAGCTAAAAGGATGCGGAACAATATATACACAGTAGCTGATGTATGGAGCACCATTAAAGATTTGGAACCGGTAATGCAGCAGCATACTCTATATCAAATGTCTTGTTACCTCATCGAGGCCTGGAAACTATGTTTCCGGGATGGGATGGCCCCTCGGGTACTGTATACTATCCGAGACTGGACTCATAAGTTTAACATGGATCCATAGGAGGTATACAAAAACGTAGACACATTAGTGAAATACCGAGGCAGAATGTTCATAAAAAACCCCAATTGGACTTCCCAGCATCCCGTGCGGGAAGTGACCCCTATTTTTCATCCTGAAATTCCTGAAGCTCGTGATAATGGCAACCAAGTTATACGAGCTCGAGTAGAAGCCAAGTTCCAGGAACAATGGGTGTACACTCCGTGGAAACGAAGTGAGGTTCTTGCCCTTAAATCACAACTGCCCGATCCCCGCAAAAATCCCACCACCTACTACAAAGAACTAACTAAAGCTGCAGCCTCGGCTGTAATGACACTGGCAGATGTCGAGTTATTCTTTGGGTTATTAGTTCCGGTCGATATATGGCGGCAGGTTCATGACACCGATCATGCTGCAGAATTAGGGGGAACTTGGAACGAGTTAAAGGACTGGGACCAAGATCGAAAACCTGGGGATAAGCCTAGAAACAAAATAACCTCCTTACCAGCAAAAATAATAGCGTACATGCATACTCTGATTCCTCCACGGAAGGTTGACTGGGAAAAACTGACAGCTTGCAGACAAAAGAAGGACGAGAGTGTGTCCGACTTCTTCACCAGGTTTGAAGGAGTTTTCATTTACTTTAGTGGACAGGATTTGGCCACAGAGGTTGGGGTACGGTTGTTCGTGAATAGATTTGTAACCAATTTGGCACCAGAAATTTCTGCACAGTTACAGGCCGCTGAAAGCATCTGGACTACCTCTACTCCCTCCGTGATATTAAGCATGGCCCAATATTATGAGCATAGGGAGAGTGAGAGCAAGGATAAAGTGGAGAAAAAGACCAAAGATCTTAAAACACGAGTGTTACTTCAGCAAGTCGTCCGAGGACAAGGAGGGGGGAGAGGAGTTAGGGGGCCTGTATCCAGAGGGGCGGGAACAGGCAGAGGCGCAGGCGCAACCCAGACTATAGGGATAAACCAGTGCTCCTATTGTAAGCAGGAAGGACACTAAAAAGCGCAGTGTCTGTTATTGCTTGCCCAGAACGGTGTAGTTCGGGGGCGGGGACGGGGACGAGGCGGCCCAGACCGGAGTGACATGCACAGAGAAGAGGCACAAGGCAAGTCCGAACGGAATCAGTTTGATAACCACCAAGGCAGACAATATTATAACGAGGATTACGCATTCGAAGATCAGGATGGGTATGTTCACCCATAGGATAGCCAGGGACAGAGTAGGGGCCAAGTGTCGATCCCAGTCAATCAACAAGGACCTTATGTGAGAGGGAAATTGATGGGGACTTCTGAGAATGTTCTGATTGACACAGGGGCAATGAATAGTTCAGTTGCTCGATCATTGGTTCCAGGGGCGGCTCTGTCCGGGCAAAATAATGTATCTGTAGGATTTTCAGGAGTTCCAGTAGTCAGCCCCGTCTCTAAACCACTCTCCTTCACGATCGGTCCCGCTACTGTTGAATCACCTTTTCTGTTAACTTCGCATTGTGGTGAGAATCTATTGGGCTTGGATATGTTAAAAAAGTTGAATGCAAAAATATATTGCTCCCCAGATGGGGTTTATTTAACGATACAACCCCACACCGACAACATGAAACAATGTTTTGCTAAAAACGAACCTCTTCCCCCCGAGTTTGATAACATTCCTGCTGCATTATGGGCAACCGGGGATGCGGACGTGGGAAAATTAGACATCCCACCCGTCCATATCACGTTGAAACCTGGCGCAAAGTTACCGCGCATACCACACTACAAAATTTCACCAGCCGGTGAGCGGGCTTTGCTCTCCATTATTCAGGATCTCATTGATAAAGGGGTAGTTGAGGAGACAGCTGCCAATATTTGTAACAGCCCGATTCTTCCAATTTTGAAGAAAAGTCCTGATTCTGGTCCACAGGGAAATGTTGATGCTTATTGTTTTGTGATTGACCTGAGAGCAGTTAATAAGGTTGTAGTACCGCAGTACCCTGTGGTAACAGACATCACCACTATTCTTACGATGATTCCTCCTACTGCCCAATATTTTTCGGTCATCGATCTGAAGAATGCTTTCTTTAGCATCCCTATCCATCCTGATAGCAGAGAGATCTTCAGCTTCTCGTTATCTGGCCGAAGCTTCAGATTCTGTTGTGCACCTCAAGGCTATACTGAGAGTCCGAGCATCTATAGTCAGGCCCATAAGGCTCTGCTGGATGATCTAGTCCTGCCCAAGGGCAACGTACTCTTGCAGTACGTGGACGACTTGTTAATCGCATCCGACACTGAGGAAGGCTGTAAGGATGCCACTGTTATATTACTACATCATTTGGCGGCAAAAGGTAATAAGGTGTCCCTGTCTAAGTTTCAATACTGTCGACAGGAGGTGACCTACTTAGGTCATCTACTGTCGAAGGAGGGTAGGCGTTTGACTCCTGAGCGTATTACTACCATCTCTAACATGTCTGCCCCTCGCACTCAGCGTGAAGTTTGTGCTTTCCTTGGCATCACCTCTTACTGTCGCCAATGGATACCTAATTTTTCTCTTCTCGCTAAACCTTTGTTGCATTTAACAACTAAAGATGTGCATGAACCCCTCCCTTGGACGGATGAATGTCAGCATTCCTTTGACTCTTTAAAATCTGCTCTTTGTTCTGCACCCGTCTTGGGTACTTCTGATTACCGTAAACCCTTTGTACTGTACGTGCATGAGGTCGACGGTTGCTCGCTTTCAGTGTTAACGCAAGAATTTGGTGGTAAGCAAAGACCTTGCGCTTATTTGTCGGCCACATTGGATAATGTCGCCAGAGCACTTCCTAGCTGTCTGAAGGCCACAGCAGCTGTCGCGGTGGCCATCCGGCAGTCGGAAGGACTCGTTCTAGATTCTAGTCTAACAGTGATGGTGTCGCATGCTGTGGATGCATTGCTAAACAAAACTAAGACACAGCACCTTACGAGCGCACGCCTCACTGGATACGAATTGACACTATTTGCTCCACACATTACGATTACGCGATGTGCCACGTTAAACCCGGCTACATTGCTACCACTCCCTACGAGTGAAACTACCAATAATATACATGATTGCATATTTCGAACTGAAGAAGAAACGAAGGGCAGGATTGACCTCACTAACATTCCTCTATCTGACCCTCAGGGTGAGCTATATGTGGATGGGTCCTGTTTCAAATTAGCAGATGGAACAACAACAGCTGCATATGCAATCACGACCTTGAAAACAGTAGTTGAAGCATATCGAGTGCCCCATCGGTCAGCCCAGGCTGCTGAATTGGTGGCGTTGTTACGAGCCTGTGAATTAAGTGAGGGGCTTGAGGTTAACATCTACACAGACAGCCAATACGCTTTCGGCGTAGCCCATACCTTTGGGCGGTTGTGGAGGGAGTGGGGTTTCCTCACCTCCCATGTTCAGAAAATACAGAATGGTCCCTTGGTGTTACGATTATTGGACGCCCTAACTTTACCCAAGAAGCTAGCCATAATAAAATATAGTGCCCATTAGGCAGTGGTGGAATAAGTGGGCGAGGGGAATGCTTTTGCAGATCAGGTTGCCAAACAAACGGCCCAATCTACAATGTTGACTATGTTTGTAATGTCCTATGCAAGGTGGGTGGAGGAATCTGATTTGTTTGATAATACCATAGAAAGCGTGAAAGAACTGCAGAAGGAAGACACCCCAGCTGAGTTAGAGCGATGGGAGAAGAAAGTGGGGAGATTAGACGAGAATAATTGTTGGGTTGATCTGACAGAAAAACAGAGATGATTGTTACCCAATGCATTGGTGCAAGCTGTTGTAACTATGGCCCACGGTCCGGCTCATGTTAGAGCTAAAGGTATTTGTTCCCTGTTAGACCCAGTATGGAATAACCCTAACATACAAAGGACGGCTGTCCGTATGGTCCAATACTGTATGGTCTGTCTGCAACACAATCTGGGGAAGGCAGAAAATGTTTTGAGTGGAAGTTTTGAACCCCCAACGTTACCCTTTGAAGTACTCCAGATGGATTATATCCACATGGAGCGCGTCAACAATTTGAAATATGTGCTAGTGATGGTCTGTGCCTTCAGTAAATGGGTTGAGGCCTACCCCACGAAAGAGAATACTGCCTTGGCTACAGTAAACAATACAAAAAAGGGTGGTGATGGATGGAGCATCTGAATCAATCAAACACTCACACCCAGTCAAAAGATCTGGGTTAAATCCATCACCGTATATGCAAATCAGTCTGACCCTGTGCCTCATGGGAACAGTCCAGCCCGAACTGCCAAACCATGTCTTTCCTGGACCGGAAACAAGCTTCCGAGGACCGGTTTCTGGCATTTCAGCCGCCTTCAGCCAGGCTTGCTTGAATCCAGTGGCAAAGTGAGCAAGGGACTCACGTCTGAGCATACCCTGCCACACTTATGGCGGCCAAAAGCGATACAAAAGGGGGTGGTGATGGATGGAGCATCTGAATCAATCAAACACTCACACCCAGACGGCTGGAATGCCAGAAACCGGTCTTCGGAAGCTTGTTTCCGGTCCAGGGAAGGCATGGCTTGGCAGTTCGGTCTACACTGTTCCCATGAGGGACAGGGTCAGACTGATTTGCATATAGCCATGTCAAAACTGGGGTGGCAGAGTGGGCTAAAGAACGGTGATCGATCAAACCCAGATCTTTTGACTGGGTGTGAGTGTTTGATTGGTTCAGATGCTCCGTCCATCACCACCCCCTTTTGTACCACTTTTGGCCGCCATAAGTGTGGCAGGGTATGCTCAGACCTGAGTCCCTTGCTCACTTTGCCACTGGATTCAAGCAAGCCGGGCTGAAGATGGCTGGAATGCCAGAAACCGGTTCTCGGAAGCTTGTTTCCGGTCCAGGGAAAGCATGGCTTGGCAGTTCGGGCTACACTGTTACCATGAGGCACAGGGTCAGACTGATTTGCATATAGCCATGTCAAAACTGGGGTGGCAGAGTGGGCTAAAGAACAGTGATGGATCAAACCCAGATCTTTTGACTGCGTGTGAGTGTTAGATTGGTTCAGATGCTCCGTCCATCACCACCTCCTTTTGTACCGCTTTTGGCTACAGTAAAGGCCCTTATCAAGGAGTTTATACCGCGCTTCGGCTTGCCCCGTTTGATTTGGTCAGACAATGGGGGGCATTTCCATGGGGCCCTTGTTAGACATATTTGTAATGGATTACAAATAAAACAGAAATTCCACGCAGCCGACACCCCCAGTCAGCAGGGCTCGTGGAAAACTACAATGGAATTTTGAAGCTGAAGATGGCTAAAATTCAGGAAAACATTGGTTTAAAATGGCCCGACACCCTGCCCTTGGCCCTCATGTCTTTACGAGTCACCCCTCATACTCGCTCTCTCCTTACGAGATAACCTTCGGGCGACCAGCCAATATATGGGGGGTACCTAGGCCACGGTCCTTTTCTGATATTGAATATGCTATGTTGATCGATTACCTGTATGCTTTGACTAAAGACCTCCATTCTATTCATCAGCAGGTAGCATCTGTACTGCAGCCTCCGCCAGAGGGCCCCGGACATCCCTTGGAACCTGGCCAGTGGGTACTGGTGAAGAAGTTTGAACGAGACACCAGCTTGGCTCCGAGGTGGTCCGAGCCACACGAAATACTGCTTGCGACCCGGACGGCTGTAAAGGTGGCTGGAAGGAAGCACTGAATACACGTCTCCCATTTGAAACGGCTGCCACTCCCGCTTCCCTATGATCAGCGACAATCTGGTGGAATATTGACCGGGAAACCGAGAGAGCCACTGCGTTTGTCCCTTTTTCCGACACCTGTGAAATAGAGCAAAGGCAAGAAGAAGGAGTGACGGGATCGGGCGAGCCGGTCTCAGCTGAATCTGCAATTGCTCTTAATCCTTGATATCCCAGAAAGCAGAAGCTCTGATGAAGGAAAGATCCCTTCTTTGATATTTGCTGATCAGGAAGCTCCGGGTCATGTGCGATACAACCTACGGCCAAGAAAACATCACGGTGCCTCAGACACCACTGCCAGGAGATAAGGAAAGACTTGTTTGAGTAGACAGGGTTTGCTAGATTTCGAGTCTGAGGTACTGAACAAGACACTGGACTGAACACGTTGAGAGCTGGAACTTTTGTTATTGTGCTCTGTTCAGAAAGAAAGACTAACACTTGTGAACGGCCAGGTTGTACATCGGATCCCTTTGACAACAACGTTTTGTTTTCTTGAGATGAACGATAGGAGTCTGCCTGTGAGATTCTGACGGGCACAGGGAGAAGAACCCTCTGGCAGGACGGACTGCTAGGCCCGAGTTTAGTTATGGACTTTTCGTTAGGAATGTACCCTTTTGGTCGTATTGTACCTGAAGAAGAATTTCCCATTGCACCACGATATTTGCCATTTTATGAGCCAATGTTTTCTAGATGGACCACACGTGTAAAAGTGGCCTTTGTAGTAGTAATAGCAGTTATATTAGCTATTTGTATGAGTATATTCATATATTTAGAGTATAAGTATCCTATGCAAACTCTTCTGCCCTCTACCATTGCCCCGCCTGAACATTTTATGTTAACTTTAGCACCCCACAAAGAACGGCATCGCCAGACTTATGCAAAGAATGTATTTGTAGAAATGCTCCATCAGACCCATAGCGCTACCAATATTACAGATTGTTGGGTGTGTGGACTCCTGTCATCAGTTATGCATAAACATGACCTGTTCCTCTCATTGCCCTTGTCCTACTTAGGAAGCTGTGAAGCATGGTTTAAAATGTTTTCTGTTATGTACAACCACTATGTAGAAAATCCCAAACAGTACACCAAGAAGGACTACGGCATGATCCTAGCATACATTGAAACACACCAGGGATTTGACCCAGAGGGAAATGGGGGACAGGGATCGTTGGTTCCAGAAGCCTGTATGAATTTGTATACTGACAATGAAAATAGTACTTGGTTAAAAGATTAACTTTATGATTTTGCTAACTTTAATGATTCGCAGTATTTCCAACACTTTGTTGCTAGGAATGTTACCAGTGAGCGTATTGTACCCATTCCCATTTTTAATACTTCCTTCGATTTCTGTGTACAAGGAATGGGACATGTACAGGTTGGTGACAGTGTCTGTAATTATACTTATCGAATGAAAATATTCAGTAGCCCCCACTGTTGACACCACCAAATGTTTATTTTGTGTACAGGGAAAATGCTTATACCTGGTTACAGCAGGGCTGGGCGGGTCAGTGTTATCTGTCTTTCTTGTACCCCCCTGTGTACATTGCACCGTCAGATTACTATAGAACACACCGACTCCATCGCGCTAGAGCAGTTCCCAATAGGCAGCGTCGACAGCTCAAGATAACCTAGGTTGATCAGACTGACACCTCCCTTCAGCAGTTCATGGACTTTAGTAAAGGATTGGTCACTTTCTGGGGGCCCATATTCAATAGTAGGGAAATAAGACTTTTGTCCAGGATAGTAGAGAAAGTCATTAATATCACCACCGATATCATGACCAATATTACAGTAGAGCTTCATGCCACAAGACTCGTTTTGCTCCAGAACCGATGGTTCTTGACGTTATCTTGGCCGATCGAGGAGGAGCATGCTGGGTGATCGGCAGCTCCTGCTGTGTGTATATTCCAGACCCCGCCCCCACAGTTCATTTGGCTAGCCTAAAGTTGCATCGCATCGCGGCTGAAATACACACTGAAAATGGGTCCTGGTCACTCTCTGGTTGGTTCTGGGGGCTCTTGTCTACTTGGGGTTGGAAATTATTGTTGATAGTAGCTGGGGCAGCGGGTATCATCTTTACCTGTTGCCTTTGTATGCAATGTGGTCCGGCTTGTTGCTCTTATTGTGCCACCAAAGTAACAGCCATGTGAGTCCCTAAGACTCAGATGATCCAGCAGGAGATTCGTGAAGTAATGGCCATTGATGAGGAAGTCTTCCAGGATTAGTCCTTCCATTTTAGTTAGCTACATCACGCTAAAAGGAGGGTTTGAGGAACCAGCATTCGATTTGGGCCCAGCTAAACATGTAGTTGCTTTTAGTAATTAGCGCGATGCACCTAGTAGGCTAATGAAGAGACGCAAACATTAATACGCACACGATATGTAATAACTTAGGAATTAGCATACACCATATTACACGTTTTTGTATCTAAATCGCAGGTAGTACCGCTTGATTCGACCGACTCCTGTTTGTGGCTTCGTTCACTCACCGCATTAGTAAAACCTATTGTTGCATTCTGCCCAAGCCGTTACCCTGAGAAATAGCCCAACTGTTACAAACTGCTGCTTCTGCACGGTAGGCCTGTCAAGGTTGTAGGTTGGGGGGGGAGGCTGGATAAGCACATTCCGAGGGGTGCTGTGCGGACTCTCTCGGAGTTAGCAGAAGGGAGTTACCCTCACGACCTTGCTATAATGAGATGAGCTAAACCTAAATCTCCCATATATAGTCTTTCCCCAGCACCAACCTGTACCAACTTGTATTTTTCCTTCTTAGGTAACGGTTTCGAAATGTAACAGTATATATGTGATGTTCTGATAATGTGCCAGCAGTCTTCTTGGCGGACCTCTTGGGGTTAGGTCGCAAGGAGCTCCTCTGGCAGAGTTTGTTTGTTATAATAAACGATTGGACCTTCTACACTGCCAACTGACTGATTATTGGTAATTGGTATTGGGCTATTTGTAAGTATGACTCTAGGTGGGTTGTAATGTATTTTTTCAGTACTTCATCGCCCGGGATCCAAGCCGGGATCCATGGGATCCTGCGGCGCCAGGGCCAAGGCCAATGGCGGCGGAAGGGCAGGACCCCCAGTCGGGCCAGCGGGACCCAAAGGTGCACATGCGGGGTCAGACAGACCAAAGAGTTGGGCCTTGGCAGCAAAAAACTCTTGCTCCTGTGCAGGCGTCGCCGTCGGACCCGGAAAGGGTGGGTAGGCCGGCAGCGACGTCGTAGGCTCTGCCGGAGCAACAGGGGTGGCACCACCCGCACCCTCAACCGTGACGGGCGAGGGGAAGTCGAAGAGTGACAGCGGTTCTTCGACTTCTTCTTGGAATGCTTCAACTTACCTGACCCCGAGTGCGAAGACTTAGATCCAGAGGAACGATGGTGACGGCCCTGCGACTATTCCCGCGACCTCTCACGGGACCAGGACCTTGAGCGGCGCTGAGCGGACTGCCAGACTTCCAGCAACTTTCGGGACCCCTCCCGTAAAGTCTTCGGCTCCATGGCCTGGCAGTCGGGGCACGACTTGGAGTTGTGGTCGTACCCCAGGCAGTAGAGGCACCCGCGGTGCGGGTCCGTCATCAACATCATGCGGTGACAGTCCCCGCAGTTCTTGAAGCCGGGAATTCCTACAACACCAGGAGTCGATCAAATCAAAAGAAATGAGGTAAAAGGCCTCGAAAAAACTCAGTCAAAAAATGACTGGGGGTACTTGCTCTTCCCAGATCTGAGCTTGCTGGCGCGGAGAAAAGAAAGAACTAACGTCAGCGCGCGTGGGTGTGTTGAAGTAGCTCCAGCGACGTCATCTCAGCACCAACGATGCACGCGGAGCCACAGGACGCCGCCTACTGATACACAGGGGTACTGCTGATGAAAACTTTCCGGATCCAGTCTGACACCTGGGGATAATTCTAAGGTAAGGAATCTATCACTACGTGTTTCTTTCAGATACATAAAGCATTTTTCTTCAAAACAACCAAAACATGTGCTGAGTCTTTTTAACATTCTTCAAACTACAAAATGCAGACACAGAACTAACCATAAAGGGTCCACCGCACTCCAGCGGAAGAGAACGCAGCTCCAGCTCAGAGTGCTTTAAAAAGAATGGTAAGCTATCCTGGGGTCATGCATTCAATGACCCAGAAGTCTTATTATTTTTTTAATACCATGAGGGGCTGGTATACTCCGTGGCCAGATGGGGACATCACCAAACAGGAAACAATGTGCAAATAAGCCGTTGACGGGAGACAAATACTAAATGGGCAGCTCCTGTCGTTCATTTATTATTCATTTTTTAAATTATATTTTGCGTGTACCAGTCCCACTCTGGATATCCACAGTTTACATATAGTTGGAGCCCTGGAGAGCCCCAAGGCCCCCATGGTCTTTGCTGGCTCCCCAACTATCACGCATCCCGGCTGCATTGGGAGCCCACTTAGCTCCCACCTGGCTGCGAGCAGACTTTCTTTCATGCCATGCGGGAGCAGTACTGTGCTTCTTGCCCGCAAGAGAGTGGCTACTGGATGACTTGGCCCCCTCCATCACTGGGTAGTTATATTTAGAACCACATTTCCATAGGAAATAGATTTTTTTGCTTTGCTTATAACTTTGGTTTTGGTGGGCAAATCTTCATGAAACATTTTTTAAAAAGTTATGCATACATACATATAGACATACATGCACATATAATTATATTTGCAAGATTGGGAGACCTACAATAAGAATTAAGAATGTATATGATAATTTAACTTATTGACTTGTGTTGTTATTTTATTTATGTATGAATTTAAGGAAAGTATCAGTTAGAAAATATATTTAAAATATAACTTAATATATGGGTATATGTTTAAGGGCAATAATGGGCATTTGAGAGTCAAGTTAGGGAATAGAGGTAGCAAAGGGGTTTAGGGATGGGTAATGAAAAGGGGTAGTAAAGGTTTCTTAGGGTTCAGGAATCAGTAGTGTATAGGGGCAGTAAAGGAAATTTAGAGTTCAGTGAATGGTAGGAAATTAGATAGCAAGGGGTTACACAGGGTTCAGAGATGGGTAGTGAAAAGGAGTAGCAAGATGGATTTAGGGATCAGGTAAGGGTAGAGTCTGGGAGTAGGAATGGATTTTTACAGTTCACTGATTGGTAGGGAATAAGGTTGGTATGGGGTTTTAGGGTTCAGGGATGGGTAAGGAATAGCGTACTAAGGATTTTTTAGGGTTCAGGGATGGTTATGAAATAGGGGTAGTAAGGGATTTTTCGAGTTCAGGTTTAAAAACAGTTCTTTATATGATAAGGGGGGGCAAGAGTGAATAAACATATAAAGAAAGAATATATCTATTCACATACATTTACACACAATTAGAGACACTTGATCAATAAATTAATGTAGATTAAAACAATTATTTATATATAATTAAAATGTATTTAAAACACATTGTTTTATTTTACATTAATGAGTGATCGCTAAGAGGATGACTTTTTGAGATTCAGACGATGCAACGAGAAGCTAGTGCACTGTCTTGAAGGGGGTGCACATGCAGAACTTCGGGACAAAATTAAGGTCCCACTGTGGCATCACAAATGGTTTAGGAGGGAACATGTGCACTGTGCTGAAATTTAGTGGAGGGGAGATGAACCGGATAATCAAGTCATAACATGCCCTTGTCATGAAAACCATAACCTGCCCTCAAATGGACAATTTATAAACTCTCACTATCCTACCAGTTGTACTGTACTTGTCAACACATCTCTATATAATAATGCATATAAAATTTGAAATTATACTGTATTGAGAGTGATGGCACTCAGGGCGAGTTATGATTTTCACCACTGGGGGTGAGTTACGGTTTCTGTAACAGATCACAACTGGCAAACTTTAGGAGGTTTTCCAGTGAATTTCTTGTTTTTTCCCCCACTGTGAATGTTGAAACTGTGCACTGTCAGCACCATAACTATTTGAACTGTGTATGTATTCCCTCGGAAATACAGATTCCATCATCATAAAAATAAAAAACAACACTGCAAAACTGTACCTCTCTCGGGGCAACTAGGATTATGTTGCAGAGTTATCCATATTATGTGCAAGGTTTTACAACATAAAACTCAAACTATCGAGCAAACTGGCAAAAAATATCAATCAGATGCTCTTTGAAGAAAAGCGTAATTTCAACCAACCTACCCCAAATTAAACACACAATATAATATAAAAAACACATATTGGGTAACACGTGTAAGATTGTCTTATACTGGCTCTCGGGGTACTGGAGACATATACAATATGTATATATACACACATAAATAATCACACACATAGATATATGTAACATAACTATATATAACACACACACACACATATATATATATATATATATATATATATATATCCACCAAATGCAGGCGCTACAAAAAACGCTGCACGGACCACACCAAACTCACTTGAACTGGTCTCTTTATTTAAAAGATTAAATGGCAGACGCGTTTCGAGTCTAGCGACTCTTTCTCCATGCCTTTGCTGCTTTGCCTGTGGGTTCGTTATGATTTTTAAAACGTAGCTTCTAAGACATTGAAAAAGGACAACAAGTCCGTTGATCCCTGTTAAAGACACAGTCATTTTAGGATTTTCACAGGTGGTGCCGTTTTTCCAACAATAGAACAAAGGTCAGTACTTTTGCACGTCTTGAGGGTTGTAAGTAACTGCAAATAAAGTCAATAAGAAGTTCCCTCTGTTCAGAGTTTGTTTTCTCCCAATGTACACCTCCGGGACTCAATTCCCCATAATGCATCATGACTGTTCTTTAAAGTTATAAGGGGTTCCAATGTCGATTTTGGTAAAACCGCTCACAGTTCTAAAGCATACCGAGTGCAATCTTGCTTTTAAAAGGACAGTTCCATACCTCGGTTATGCTGAACCAGCTTGGTTTCACGACCACGGTGCCTCCATGCAGCTTTTAACTCTCCTTCAAACTTTGTTTGCTTCAAGTGGGTCGTGCTGAGGAAAATTCCTCTGCAAACCCTGGCTGCTTGGAAAATGTTCATATACCAAGTCGGGGCGGGCCTCACTCGGTGGCCCTTCCATCTCGAGCTCCGTTTCTGGACGTTTTCAGCAGTCGGAGGGCACTCCTTAAAGGAAGCTTCTCGCTTCATGTCACATCGTCCTGACAAATTGGGGTGCCTCTTCCTCACGGGTCTGGGTCCGTTACTGAGATGTGTCAGCCATCTCTGTAAATCCACCAAACGCAGGCGCTACAAAAAACGCTGCACGGACCACACCAAACTCACTTGAACTGGTCTCTTTATTTAAAAGATTAAATGGCAGACGCGTTTCGAGTCTAGCGACTCTTTCTCCATGCCTCAGCTGCTTTGCCTGTGGGTTCGTTATGATTTTTAAAACGTAGCTTCTAAGACATTGAAAAAGGACAACAAGTCCGTTGATCCCTGTTAAAGACACAGTCATTTTAGGATTTTCACAGGTGGTGCCGTTTTTCCAACAATAGAACAAAGGTCAGTACTTTTGCACGTCTTGAGGGTTGTAAGTAACTGCAAATAAAGTCAATAAGAAGTTCCCTCTGTTCAGAGTTTGTTTTCTCCCAATGTACACCTCCGGGACTCAATTCCCCATAATGCATCATGACTGTTCTTTAAAGTTATAAGGGGTTCCAATGTCGATTTTCACCACTGGGGGTGAGTTACGGTTTCTGTAACAGATCACAACTGGCAAACTTTAGGAGGTTTTCCAGTGAATTTCTTGTTTTTTCCCCCACTGTGAATGTTGAAACTGTGCACTGTCAGCACCATAACTATTTGAACTGTGTATGTATTCCCTCGGAAATACAGATTCCATCATCATAAAAATAAAAAAAAACACTGCAAAACTGTACCTCTCTCGGGGCAACTAGGATTATGTTGCAGAGTTATCCATATTATGTGCAAGGTTTTACAACATAAAACTCAAACTATCGAGCAAACTGGCAAAAAATATCAATCAGATGCTCTTTGAAGAAAAGCGTAATTTCAACCAACCTACCCCAAATTAAACACACAATATAATATAAAAAACACATAATGGGTAACACGTGTAAGATTGTCTTATACTGGCTCTCGGGGTACTGGAGACATATACAATATGTATATATACACACATAGATATATGTAACATAACTATATATAACACACACACACACATATATATATATATATATATATATATATATATATATATATATATATATATATATATATATATATATATATATTCCAGGAACTTCGTTTGCATGTCATTTTCACTGGATACAAAGAACGAACCGGACCCAATCAGGTGAATTTGCTGATTTTATTTAGTGCAACCCTTCGTTCGCCATGACGCGTTTCGGGCCCTGAAGCCCTTGATCACATGACATGGTCATTCAAACTTCGTGATTTAAAGTGCATACATGGGTCATCTGACCCTGGGCCTATAGACATAAACAACAGACTACTGCCTAATCCACACCCTTTAACAACATCAGCGAGATGATGCATGAAATATAAAAATTATCAGCAATGTTGCTAAAATATATACATGACATCTTTTTCGCATTTGTTATTCTCCCCTAGGAAACCCCGGGACTCTAAAATATACTATTAGTCCTCCATGCTTTACGTTAGATGTTGTGCAAATTTCGCAATAAATAAATAAATACATATATACATAATAAATATTAACTATAGTCCATTTCGATTTATAATACATCAAATGTAAAATCATGGTTTAATATTTCACTATATATGTAAATACCAAAAACGAATATAAATAAACATTTTAAATTCATTAGTGCAAATTGATTAAATATGTGCAAAATTTGCTACTATCTGTGCAAAGATGTGCGACGTTTTTTCTACTGGGTTTTCAACAAAGCGGGGAATTTTGGAATAAAAGCCCAAGTGGGCTTGATGTGTTTGTGGATAACTGCGTCTCACTGCCCATATGATCATGTTTACCCAATGCACATATTTGTGAGAGTAATGGGATTTCACCTGTGAATCTAGAAAAAATAAAAATAAATCCTAAAAGCAGTTTTCTGTTAAGATGACACACCCGCAGAATTTCTCCCGAGCATGTCCTTTGGTCATACTCATGCTGATATATTCAACTTCATATCTCAGTTTACAAGCATGTGTACAAGTCCTCAGTCGCATTAAGGCCATTTGGTGTCTTGGTATTTAGTTCAAGGTTGTATCTAGTCTCGAGTAATCTCAGGCGCGCTTCCCTGTCACCTCCTCTACGGAGCGGCTGCACCATATCTATGGCATAATAGCTGAGGCAGCCCAGATCACCCTTGTGGCATGAGTTGACATGTCTCGCCACTGGGTATGCTTCATCCTTGTTGTTAACCGCCCGCATGTGCTGGAGTATGCGTTTGTGGACCTGTAACGTGGTACTACCCACGTACCGTAGCCCACACGCACACTCCAGCACATACACGACGAAATCTGATTTGCAAGTTATTTTCTTAGTGATCAGATTTGGTACCTCACAGAATGGGGACATATATGTCGTCTTATTCTTCGACATGGTGCATGCCTTGCAGATAGCGCACTTGATAAAACCCTTACTTTGCATGAGCCAGTTGTCTCTGCACATATACATATACACACACACAAACCATTTAAGTGACCTTTCTGACGATGAAAAGGTACAGAAGCTAAAGAAGAATGCTGTAAGCTTAGGTCCAGAACTTTACTACTTCTGGAACCCACTCCATTGCATAAATGTATGCAAGTTATGCAACCCACTTACAAGAGTTTAAAGATAATGGTGTGCATGCCTCCAAAACATCTTCGGTACAAAAGGGGGTGGTGATGGACGGAGCATATGAATCAATCAAACACTCACACCCAGTCAAAAGATCTGGGTTTAATCCATCGCCGTTCTTTAGCCCACTCTGCCACCCCAGTTCAGACATGGCTATATGCAAATCAGTCTGACCCTGTGCCTCATGGGAACAGTCCAGCCCGAACTGCCAAGCCATGTCTTCCCTGGACCGGAAACAAGATTCCGAGGACAGGTTTCTGGCATTCCAGCCGTCTTCAGCCCGGCTTGCTTGAATCCAGTGGCAAAGTGAGCAAGGGACTCGCGTCTGAGCACACCCTGCCACACTTATGGCGGCCAAAAGCGGTACAAAAGGGGGTGGTGATGAACGGAGCATCTGAATCAATCAAACACTCACACCCAGTCAAAAGATCTGGGTTTAATCCATCACCGTTCTTTAGCCCACTCTGCCACCCCAGTCAGACATGGCTATATCCAAAACATCTTCAGCAGAAGGAGGTCCAAGCTTTCTCCCACTGAAGCTCAATGGCACCCTGGTCTCTAATAATCCCTATGTTCACAGAAACAAAAGTATAACCTAAGCAATCCGTTAACAATGAATTTCAACTGATTCCAACATGGAGGTTGATGAGGCTATTCATGAAAACATGCTATTTCTTAATACTTAACTTCTTAATACTACCAGGCATCTGTATATTTGGAGGACAGAAGGGCCCCAAGATCAATATTACCAAACCAATGTTTTTCCTGACTGATACATAGCTGCAAGAGTCCTTGTTGGGGTTATGGGCGATCACTGGCTGTAGAAGGATTTCAATACTGGAGTTGCATATGTGAACTTGGATGAAAACAGTGCAGCAAACCACATCAAACAACAAATTGATAAACTATAAAATCGCAATGTTTTAGGTCAATCCTACCTTTTTCCTTACTGGGTCAAACAGCCGTTTTCAAGAGGGTTGCCTTACTTCGCCTGATTCACCAGCTACACAACTTTTCATTCATGATCCTGCACTCCTTTTTTGCGCAACTTAATTCAAAGGTAAGAGCAGTGGCAGCCGCGCCTATCTAAAGTGGTAGGGCTACTGCGGGTGGAGAGGGTGGCGTGTTGGGTAGAAATAAGTTATAAGAATCATTTTTAAAACGACTTACCTGGAGCCCTGCTCCGCTCCGCTCCTACTGATGCCTGCATCGCTGTTCCTCTCGGCCGCCGACGGCCGAAAGGGGATGGGCCCTCAGGGCACAAGCGCCGCACTCAATACAGGCGCAGCTCTTACAAGTGAGCAGCACCAGGATTAGTCTGAGCAGCCTTGTTTGGGGCCTACTACTCAAGATGATAGACTACGTTGCTACCTAGTAGAAAGAGGACCTATCAAGGCTGGACGTAACGCATGTGATTATTTCCCACGTGACTCCAAAAATCGATACTTCAAACCTACTTATTTCAGAAGGGAAATGAGGAACGGTCAGCATATTAACCGTCAGTGGCTGGTGTATTCAAAGTACAAAAATGCTGTATATTGTTTCTGCTGCAAATTGTTTACCACTTCTTTCACTAACACTCAGCTTGTGAGCAGCGGTTTCTCTGATTGGCGTCATCATGGTCAGCGTTTACATGAACATAAAATTTCTCCGGAGCACCTAAAAAATATTAGGGAGTGGAAGGAGCTTGAACTTCCGACTGCGGAAGGAATGTACTATTGATAAGCAAAACCTTGCTCAAATACAGCAGGAGAAGATGCATTGGCGAAATGTCTTGGAGTGGCTCCTAGCAATTACACAGTACCTAGCAGAACATAACTTGGAATTCCGGGGCAGTGTTGACCAGCTGAACCAAACCCACAATGGCAACTTCCTAGGGCTTGTACAACTTTTAGGCAAATTTGAGTCGGTTATGATGGAACATGTTCGCAGAGTTACCACAAAAGAGATTTATACACATTATCTTGGCAAACACATTCAGAATGAATTGATTGAGCTGAAGTCCGAGATGGTTCTCATAGAAACCCTACGGCGTGTCCGAAAAGCCAAATATTACTCCTTGCTTCTTGACTGTACTCCTGACATTTATTGTGAGATTCGTCAGTTCTACAAATGGATGTTTAACTATTGAGGAACATTTCATTGGATTAATTCCCCTGGAAGAGAAAACGAGTCTAGCTCTTACTGATTCGTTGTTCCACAAGGTAAAGTCACTGAAAATACCCCTTGCTGATTGTCGTGGGCAAGGTTATGACAATGGTGCAAATATACGTAGGCAATACAGTGGTGTGCAAGCTCGAATCTTAAAAGAGAACAGACGGGCTTTTTTTACACGGTGCGACTGTCACAATTGGAACCTGGTCTTGGGAGATGCTGCAGCTTCATCTACATATGCTGCCAACTTCTTTGGTATTATTCAACGACTTTACTCATTTTCTCTGCATCAACAAAAAGGTGGAATGTATTAACCGAAGCTGGAGTGACCCTTTCCCTCAAAAGCCTCTCTGCTACTCGGTGGGAATGAAGTCTGGAAAGCGTCAAAGCGGTCCGATTTCAGATGAGGTTAATACTTGAAGCACTTCTGCAGGTGTCTGAAATGGATAAAGGTGTGAAAACCAGAAGTGAGGCAACATCACTAGAATCAGAGCTTGAATCATATGAATTCCTCCTATGTTTGATCATATGGTATGATATTTTAATGAGAACCAACACAGTCAGTAAACTGATGCAGAGTGAGAACATGCAGCTTGATGTAGCTGTGAAACACGTTCATGAACTACTTGCATTCTTAACAAAGTATCGCCATGAAGGATTTACAGCTGCATTGATATCAGCAAATGAACTTGCTGATGAATTGGAGATTTAGAAAGAATTCAAATGTGATCGCTGGATAAATCTATGAAAAAGAAAATGTTTGGATATGAGGGAGCGGACATGCCAATCACTGACCCAAAAGAGCAATTTCGCACCAAGTTTTTTAATGCTCTTTTTGATACACCAATTGTGTGCATTGACAGACGATATGAGCAGCTAAAAAATCACCAAAAGCAATTTGACTTTCTTTATAATATTTCCAGCTTAAAAGACATGAAAAGTGGAGACCTACAAAAGCACTGCAACGATCTACATCATCTTCTGTCAAACAGCTCAGCTGATGGTGTTATATCTTCTGACATAGATGGGATTGAACAGTTTCAGGAGATTTCCTTTCTTGCTCAAGTCCTTCCTGAAAAACTTAGCATGTTAGAGGCTCTTCAGTATATTTATTTTAACAGATTGGAATACATCTATCCAAACTGTGTGCTTGACCCAAGAATTCTACTTACAATTCCAGTGACAGTAGCATCCGCCGAACGCAGTTTCTCACACCTCAAATTGATAAAGACTTATTTACGCTCA
The DNA here is from genome assembly GCF_964263255.1 of Lissotriton vulgaris. Lineage (NCBI taxonomy): Eukaryota > Metazoa > Chordata > Amphibia > Caudata > Salamandridae > Lissotriton > Lissotriton vulgaris. The sequence goes on from NC_141695.1 coordinate 1,656,679,506, forward strand.
ACAATGTCCCAGGAATGACTATCAGGATTGGCCCTTCTTTCAATTGAAGGAGATATTGCAGCAACATTTGACTACACTGAAATGATTGATGCCTTTGGCAGAAGAAAGGCTAGGAAGGCCACATTTTAGCATGTAGTGCTACACACAAGATATTGATTTGTCACAACACTCTCACACACGTTTTTGAGGACATTTTAATAATGCTCGACAAAAATTAATCCTGCCTCCTGATCCTCCTTGACCTTTCATCGGCATTTCATACGGTTAATCATAACAACCTCATATCCGTCCTGCAAAATGGAATGGGTTTCTTTGATCAGGTGTTACAATGGTTCTCATCCTTCCTGCATCACAGAACTCAAAGAGTCAAGGCAAACAACTCTCTCTCCCAGCCCTCTCCCGTACTCATGGGTGTCCCCCAAGGATCCGCCCTATCTCCTATCCTCTTCAATCTTTTCTTGGAACCTCTTGCACATTCTCTAAATTCCATGGACATTCTTTTCCACATGTATGCGGACGATACGCAACTATTTCTGAAAGTCTCATCCTCTGAAAACATCATATCACTCAATACTACCCTAATGTTTACTCAAAACTGGTTAACAGAGAATCATCTACTGCTCAACACCTCAAAAACTGAATTCCTCATCCCCAAGCTAGACCTCTGGCTGAGTCACCTCACTGCTTTCAACTGTACGCCTCTCATCGTAGACACAGCCAAGTCTCTCGGTATCACCATGGACAAATACCTGAATATGAAAGGTCATATCAGTAATGTATGCAAAGGAGCTAACCACTTGATTAGATCCCTCAGAAATATCAAACCTTTCCTTCCTCCAAATGACTTCAAGCAAGTGGTCGAAGCGCTTATCCTGCCGAGGTTAGATTATGGTAGTGCTACCCTCAGTGGCCTTCCCAAATACGCTCTGGCTCCCCTAAGGGCGGCACTTAACTCGCCTGCTAGACTGGTTACAGATACCAAGCAAAAAGATCATATATCCCCAGTTCTAAAATCCCTCAATTGGTTGCCCTTCGAAGCACAAATTCCAATAACGATTGTTGTTCTCACAAACAAAGCCCTTTACCTAAATACCCCTTCGTACCTTGCGCAAAACCTTAAACTATCCTGTGGCGTAAGAGCTTCAAGAAGTGCCTCTACCCTCCTTCTGAAACCACTCATCCTTAAGAAAAAGAGAAGTTGTCACCGAGCTTTCTCCGGAGCTGCTCCTAAGATCTGGAACTCTCCCACAGAGGTTCGCAGAATCTCCTCATTGGCGGCGTTCAAAGTGGAAGCCAAAAGATTCCTAATGAACAAATTCATACCCTAATAGGGTGATACCCACGGGCCCGTGGACATTGCTCCTGATCACTATTTTTCTGTTCCTTTTTTTGTTCTTACTTTTGTTACAGCTCCTCTTTAATGTTCCCTGTGTTTCACCCTTGCTGCCCTCCTACACTTGTTTTATTGTATTACCCTCCTGGTTTTATGTTGCACATTATATCCCTGCTCTCCCTTCCTCTTATTGATATTGTTATAAATATTGCTTTTGTCCTTCCTCCCATCATTTGTAAAGCGCTCTGTTATCCCTCGGGATCTTGTTCGCGCTATATAAAACTTTATAAATAAATACAAAATTCAATATTGTCCTGTCAGAATGAACTTATTGGGCTCTTTACTGTGTTATTTTTCAGAGTTCAACTTAATGTATCCTGTTTTGTTCCTCCTTCAGATTCAGCTGTTAAATGTATGCTGATATTTTCTTGATCCTCTGGTTCCTTTGAATGCATGGGGAGTCGACATGCTCCCAAATTTCAGAGGATCGACACCAACTAATCTTTGAAGGAGTTGGTAAGTGTTACACTTGTGTTGTTGCCTTGTATTATTTCTTTGTTTGTTATGAATGAACCTCCTGATAACCGGTTATATGTAAATGTTTGTATTATGATGTAGGCGAAACGGGCAGATTCGACCAGTGACCTCAGATGCGTACAGGACACAAAATGAAGAAGGCAATTTCTTTTTTTTTCCCCATTCCTACCCCTACCCCAATTGTCCCCAAGTTGGAAATATAAACAACAATGGTGCTGTCTATTTGGGGAGTTTGAGGATTGTCATCAGAATCCAGCCATTCTGCCTCTACCACTTCCTACAGTTCTAACACCAAATTAAAAACAGTGATTTGAAAACCCCTTGAATCTGCAGCATACTTCCACTTTAAACACATCCAGATACATGACATTCCCTGAATGAATCAATATCAAGAGCCACTCAACGGGAATAATGTAGAACGTTGGAGTTACTCTATTTATGTTTCACTGGAATTGTGTTTTTATGTGTTCATTCTCTCAACATTGTTTGATTGCAATATTTCCTTTTATCTGCTTTTTATAATAAATATATATTTGCTCACCTGTTTTCCATCCCCTCTACTTTTTGTCCATGTTGCTGATAGTCCTGCAATGTCACTTTGTGATGTCACTTCTTGTGGTGACGCAATATGCAATTAGGGGGTCTTCACATCTTCCCTTTCACCCGGGGCCTCAGAAGGCCTAGGACCGGCCCTGCGTCTTCGGACATTAACATCTATCAGCTGCAGCTCTGCCTGCTCGACTACGCCACGCACTGAAGGGAAGATGATGGGCTGAAACAGCTATAAACCCAGCGTCATTACGTCATTCATCCCCTCTGCGCATTGGGCGTTCAAGGAAGTGCCTGGACCTGGTTGCCTGATCATCTCTGCATGAGAGTGCGAGGCAGTTTTGCATTGTTCTTTTATCATGTATTTATGCTCTTTTAATTTAAAATGAAAAAGGATGTTGCAATTTAGATGGGGGAGGGCGAAGCCCCAGAGCCCTAAAAGAGAAACCGCCAATGGTTAGGGGGCTTCATTTGCTCCTGGTCTCAAGGGTCTTTTGCTTGATGGCAGGATCTAGACCTGCTGGGTTGCCACATGTTTAGTTCCAGGGCTCTGGCTGGTTGAAAAGGTAGATTTTTCGTTTTGATCAATGAAATTTAGAAACATCAGTACATTCTTGGATTGCAGTGGATTCTGGGAACTGTTGGATTATTAACCTGGGCAGAGCGAAAGCGACAGATCTCTGGTAGTTGTGATCAGCTTGGCAGCCAGCACAGGTTTTTTTATGGAGTTTTAAATTCTAGTGCTTTTTTTCCCTGAAAATCATACCTTCAGACGAGTTAAGGAACGGCATCTGTTAAACCTGTGCCACAAGTACATCCTGTAGCTAGTTATGGATACATCAGTGTTTTCTTGCCTCATTCTGCACTCGTGTCTGAAGTAAGCCTAGCAGGGTTCAGAAATTACTGATCCATCTGCTCCTAGCGCGAAGGAAAAGACAAGTGTGACCTGTCTGCCATGGACTCCTCTGCTGATGGGAATGGTAAGACAGCAAGGGAAGAGACAAAGGGTACTGAGGCTCACAATTTTTAATTGTTCAAGGTACTTGTATTTCTCATTTTCTTCATTGTAAAAATCAGACATAAAAAGAAACCAATGTCCTTAATGCCACTGAAGCTACCCAAGTTATTTTTATTAATACATTTGTTTCCATTTAAAAACACGCAATATAAACTTCATCACTTAAGTGAGCAAAGTATTAGAAATCCGTAAAAAAAAAATTGCAATAACTGTACACGTCGAACCATAATATATTGGTGGTGGGAAAATCACTGAGTGTATTCTATGTAGGAATCTTTCCTTTCAACTGTTTCCTATTTGCATAAACATAATGAATCACGTGTGAACTCTTGTCGAAAATTACAGAACTCGGTCAGGCGGTTGGTTAAGTCACATGCGGAATTTCTTTCAAGAGCAAATGAAGCGGAGGCACGTATATCCCTGGAGGACGAACTAGCGCAACAGAAGACCGTTATTGAGAAACTTGGCTACCAAGGAAGATATCAATTGGATACTAGCGGACATAGAAAATCGGTTTCGCCAAAATAACTTGAGGTTTTTGCAAATTCCTGAAGGGAAGGAGGGGTCGGATCCTCGAGGGTTTATAATTGAGCTATTAAAAAAAAAAGCATTACCAGAAGTTACAAAATGGGACTGGGATAGGGAGGTTGAGCGGGCACACCGATTCCCATTCTCTATTAGAGCCAACCAGCGAGATCAGAAGCTGAGAGCCATCTTAGTGGCGTTTAATAGTTTCCTTGCTCGCGAGGAGATATTTTTGAAAGCGCGACAGGATAAGAAAAGAAATGCACTTGATTGTGAATGTTTTGTACGCCCTGATTTATGTAAGCAGTCAGTTGAATTACATTGGCAGTATCGACAGTTAATCCCAAAATTCCAAGCTAATGGGGCGCAGGCATTTTTAATGTTTCCTGCAAAAATTAAAGTAATTTACAAGGAGCGCACCCGCTTCTTTACGACAGTTGCTTCTGCTAAAGAATTTCTGGGCTCAATGTAATATAGGCTGTATTTAATTAAGTGGATTGAGCGTACAGGGTAATTAAATTACTAGCTGAATTTACTTAAGGATGGTTTTCCTTCTCCTTTTCTGCTCTTTTCTCCAATGGTATTTTTTTTTTTGGTGTGTGGTTTTATTGGTATTATGGCCCGCGGGCAAAGGCAGGGGGTTGTGGGCAAGCTCGCATCAAGAGGACCATAAGTCCTAAAGCCTCGTCAATGGGTGGGGGGGCAGGTAGGGGGGGAGGGGTTCAGGTGGTGTATAGGCATTGGGGTCAGGGGGTGGTGGGCAGCACATGGGGGGGGTGTAAAAAAAGGGGGACTTTTTTTCACAGCGACTAACACTAGAACTATATAATGGTTGCAAAAGTCAGTTCAATTGTTGGTGGATTATAATCAGTGGATCTGAAAGGATAAGCGCCTCTGAGATTGGCCTTTTGATTTAAAATGTCGATTAAAGGAATAAGAATTTGCTCAATGAATGTGTCTGGGCTGAATAATCCAATAAAGCGACAAAAAGTAGCAGCTGAATTGAGACATTTTCGCCCAGACGTACTGTGTATTCAGGAAACCCACATCCCATGGTCTAAAAGGGAGGTGTTAAAGGAATTGGGATATTCGTTAATTGTTGCAACAGGCCAATCTACTATGATAAGGGGAGTAGCCAGCCTTGCTAAACGAAATTATGTTAATATAGGTCGGAAATTAATGGATAAGAATGGGCGGTGGGCTATAGCAGAGTGCAATCTCGAAGGGCGAAAGGTAACGCTTTGTACGGTATATGGAGCTAATGTGGAAGATGCGGGGGTTTTGAATGAAATAAATTCTGAATTGGCTACTTGGCCGCAACCGGTGGTGGTATGTGGAGATATCAATATAAATTTGACTAATCGAGCACTTCAGGATGGCTTTGATAAATAAATATAGGGGGCGGAAACTGAAAGTTTATAGGGCACTTCATAATTTAGTTAGGGATCAAGGGTTAGTGGACGTGTGGGGTAGTTTGAGGGGACAAGATAGTGGTTTTACATTCTACTCCTACCCCCACAAAAAGCTGGTCAGACTTGACTATTTTTTGGCACCTGTTTCACTACTGGTTGGGGCCACAATAAGTGTTTATCCAAGGATTACATCGGATCATGCTCCTATTGTACTTGAATTACTGGGCTGCCTCAACAGACCTAAATGTCTAAACTTTACATACGATCGGAAATTAGGTTTAAATACGGAATTTAAGGAGCACATGGATAGGTGGATTCAGTTTTTTGGGGGGAATAATAAAGGGACGGCCACAGTTAGTATAGTTTGGGACACTTTTAAAGCGTACTTCCGAGGTGAACGTATTAGCTTTACCTCTTGGCAGCAAAAGAAACTTAAAAAAGAGTTGGCTACGCTTTATGAGCATTTAATTGAGGCCGAAACTTCATTAACTAAAGCGGTTGCCACCGGCCTGAATGATCTATCGGAGTTAGAGAATGAGGTGGCAAAGGAGAGGGCTAATGTCTTGGGGTTTTGGAGCGCAGAGAATGCCAGAAAGTTTTTAACATCTAGAATGCAAAGACATGAATATGGCGAAACAATTGGAAAACGGCTTGCTGTACGATTACGGATGACTGAGTCCGCTAGAAACATTCAGGCATTGAGAGATGTAAATGGGGTATCATACTCCGAACCCCAGCAGATCCTTAAGATCTTTCAGCAGTTCTACTCTGAATTATATACGCAGCAGAGTGGGGCAGAGGTGGGAGCGGATTGGATAGAAATGCTGGATGAGTGCTTGAAAGTACTTGATCCCACAAACTTACAGGAATTGGAATCCCCGATTACGATGTGGGAATTGGAAAGTGCAGTAAAAAGCCTGGCTTTAGGCAAGGCAGCAGGTCCTGATAGAATTCCCGGGGAGGTCTATAGGCAGTTTTTTAATATCATCAAGGACGAGCTGTTGAGTTATGCAGATGGCACAGGTGGGTCATCCTCCTAGATCTTGGTTGGATGCCACGATCACGGTGTTCTGTAAGAAAGGCAAGGCCCCTGATTTAGTTGGATCTTATCGTCCAATATCCTTATTAAATGCCTATAATAAAATTTACTCCAAGATCCTGGCTAATCGACTGCCTAAAGTTATTGTGTCTTTAGTGTCGCAACATCAACACGGTTTTATTCCGAAAAGAGGCACGGTAGATCATGTAAATAAAGTAATTACTTTATTTGATATTGCAGGTGTAAAGAAAAGCGAGCTAGCGCTTATCCTACTCGACGCTGAGAAAGCGTTCTACTGGGTTCATTGGGGCTATATGTGGAGACTTATGGACAAAATGGGTTTTGGCCAGAAATGTATTGTTGCTTTACAATCTCTTTATGTATCCCCTAAAGCTAAGATATCTGCCATGGGATTGCTTTCGGACTCCTTGAGCATCACTCGGGAAACTCGGCAGGGCTGTCCTTGTTCCCCTCTTTTGTTTGCTCTGTACCTCAACCCTTTTATTGAACAACTGACCCGGAGTGCACTCATTCCACCGTATCGAGTATTGGATTATTTTTTTCCCGTGTTTGCATATGCGGATGATATTGCCGTTGCTACAGTGAATCCTGCACGTGCCATTGAAGAAATTGAGAGATTGGCTAAAGAGTTTGGTAGCGTAACGTGCTATAAACTCAATGAATCAAAGACGCAGATTTTGTGCTCGGATATTTTAGTATGGCATGATGATAGGGTTGTAAAGGAATACACGTATTTAGGGATTCAGATTAGAGCAAACATGACTGAATTGGTGGATGCTAACTGGAATGCGTTGATTGCCAAAATCAAGACCTCTTTAGATAGGTGGGAGTGATTATATTTTACTATTATTGGTTGGTCTAATATTGTTAAAATGAATGTGTTACCAAAGGTTCTTTATCTATTCAAGTCAATACCTTTAGAAATATCTAAAAATAGATTACAGGTCTTGCAATCAATTTGTGGTAAATTCATTTGGAGCCCAGGTAGACCTAGACGGGCAATGAAATTCATGACATTACCCCTGAATAGGGGGGGGTTGGCGGTGCCTGATTTTTTCTTTTACTATGTCACTTGTTTTTTGTTAAAAATGAGGGTAATGATCACGGGGGAGATGGTTGCTAATATGGCTATTGCTCCTACTATTTTTTACATGCTATTAGGCCCAATAGTGAAGCAGTGTTTATTTATTGAGTTAGATGCGAGCTACTATAAACGTACGCGCTTTAAAGTACTGATTAGTGCATTTAAAGTTTGGAAATGGCTTGTTAAAATAACCGCAATGGAGACAATTTCTTATTATACACCCTTCAAAGCCTATAGGCTTTTACCAGGAATATTTTCAGATGATATGTCACAAAAGTGGCAGAGGAAGGGGGTTAGATGGTTGGGTGATTTGTATATGGATAATGGGATTTGTAAATCATTTATTGAGGTAATGGCTCAGTATGCTTTTCCTAGAACCTATTTCTTTAAATTTCTTCAAATACGTGATTTTTTATCTCGTCTTAAGGTGGCTATGCAAACAAACATGGTGGTTGAAGGGGTTAGAAGACAGGTTAAAATTGGAGTTTTACATCAAATCTTACTTTTGGGAAGAACAGACGACCTCGACAAAGTCAGGTTGAAGTAGGTTACTGCGCTAGGGGACTTGGAAACTGAAGTAGAAGACATGCTTATGTTGGCGAGAGAATCATTAATGTCTGCAAATTTAAAAGCTCAATTTTTTAAGAAATTGTTTGACCTATATTATACTCCGGTACGAATGGCAAAATGGGGGGGGTGGGTACCAGGGCAAATGCTTTCGTTGTACGGATGATGACGCGGATAGTATACATATTTTTTTTAGTTGTGTTAAACTTCAAAGTTTTATTCCAAGGAATTGAAACGTTGTTGTCATTGGTTATTAAAATGCCTTTAGTTATCACACCCGCCATGATGCTACTGGGGGAAAATTCCTACAAATAGGTCATCGGATGTATTATATCAACATCGCCATTTTATTTTTTTCTCCATTACGGTAGCACATTTGTGTATAGCTACTGTGTGGTTGCAGGAAAAACCACCTGTATTTCAACAATGGCGAGCCAAAATGTACAGTCTATTTAAATTGGAATGGGGGCTTTTCTCGGTTAGGGGTTCTAGGAACAGACAACTGGGCTTAAAAATTTGGGGCCCTTTCCGCAACTACTATGAGGATTGATAATTGTTGAAATGATGAAATGGGTAGGAAAACGATGGAAAGATTGAAGTTCTCTCTCTTTTTTTGTATGATGATCTGTGCCGATTTATTCCTTTTAAGGTTGCGAACTGTAATGGATTTCTCTTTATTTTGTATATGTGTTTTTGCTGTGAATATATAAATAAAAATAAAAAAAAAGAATCACGTGTTCCCACCGAATGTATGAACCCCACAGTCTACAGTACTATATAAGAGAGTGCATTTCTCTCAAGCAGAGACCCTACTCCCATTCTTGAAGGCGAATCTATGCCTTATTTTATACTAAACTGTATTGAATTCTTTCCTAGAATTTATATGCAATGCTGATACTTTACTGATGGCATATTCTTTCTTTTGACTAAATACATAAAGCATTAAAAAAGATTATTGTCTGCCATTCTTATGAAAATGTTTCAGAAGTGTTACGTGGGCCCAATTTGATTTTAAAGTGACAATTCCAATCGAGGAGCACCTAAGACCGAACTATAGGGACTACACTACACCACTTCGAAATTGAAACTCCAGCGCTGAATTTGTATAGCTTTAGTTAGGAATCTTGTATGGGTTCTGCACGCTTACACAAATACTAACAGCAGACAATATAATTGAGACTACACGTCTCTTGTGGCGCCGATTCATTCTTCCACTTACGAGGCCACGAAGATAAGATGAGAAGCCTGCTCGTCAGAGAAGTGTTTGAAAGATGTGTGTGCCTACTACACAGCCCTCACCCTACCCCAGGAATATGTACTTCTTACATGTAACTTATTCTCCCGTCTTGCCTTTCCAGCAGTCTCTGCTTGGACTGTTCTGCTATTTCGAAGAATGTACCATGGACCCCTGAGTACATTCTTAGAAGCTGTTAGGTTCTTTATTATTTCTAAATTTACTGAAAGGACTGTTATGCTTTATGGTTTGTGGTCCAAGCAGAACACGCACACAGGACTACCAGCAGTTCAACCACAATTCCTGGTGGAGTAGGCCTTTTAAGTACCCTTATGAAACATTATTGTTTCTATAAATTACATAACCCAAGCATATTTCCAAACTATAAATCATAATGATTCCAATGTTTTGACTTCAGCTTTTCATGGCACAGAAGTAAAAAAACGATTCAACAAGCATTAGAAAAGCTAACCGGCTTGCCTCGAATGTGCCAAAATATTAAAATGCATGCCTACATAAATGCACGTAGACGATTTGTGCAATGCTACTTTTCAGTCTGCGCTTCCGCTGTCCGAGCCCCTCAGTCTGTACCCTGTTATCTAGCACAAACAGTTTATGTGCACATGTGCTTGTCTGAATTTGCATGCGTTAGTACATTAAAAATAGGCTTAGTTTCAATCAGAAATAGACTTTCCAACAGAGAAACAAATAGGTTTAATTGTGGGTGTATAAAACAAGCATTTGCAATGCAATAGGTCTCCCAATTGGGAGATTTTGAGCTATTGGCATGGTAAATGACAATGCCTTTTATTTATGCGTTTAAAAAACCTGCAATAATAAAAGGCATTTTCAATACCAATAGGTCAAAAGTTTTTAAAATGTGAGACCTATTGCATTGCAAATGCTGGTTATGAGAGTATGTGATTGGAGTCCGGTCCTGAATGACAATCTGTGTATGGGCAACTGAAAGTAATCCACAGTCAACATTCCCTGTAAGAGGGCCATAAAGCTCTGTTTGTAGGCAAGAGGCATTCACTCATAAGAACTGCTCATTTTCATGTAATTCATGTTTCTAGGTCATTTAGCTTTAATCAGTTAAAAGTGGTTATTTTAGCCCATTTTATTCTTTTTTTCAAGTTTCTTTGTTAACGTACGTTTTTCCATAGAGGTTTGTGATGTGCCTTTTTGTCCTATCATGGCATGGAGACCCAGGGCTTTCGCAAGGTTTAAAGTTAGCATAGCTTTAAAATCTCAATACAACAGACACTCATGTGAAAGAACCACACAGATCAGCCCTTTTTGCAACATCAACATTAAAAAAAAGAAATATATATATATATATATATATATATATATATATATATATATATATATATATATATATATATATATATATATATATCTTATATAATCTTTAGAACCAGGGGTGCTAGTTGATGTCTAGACGTTTTTCTTCTGTATATCACCATTTACAGCAACACCATCGAAGATTGTTTTGTTAGAGCAAAGTTTAAATCATCATTCCGTTAATCGAAACTAAGAGGTTTGAAAACTAGAAAATGAAAAAGCAAACTGCCCTGGTTCAATATGTATTTAGTTTTTGTGAAAAAAGCCTCATTGTTACAGAGAGCAAAACAAATGAGGAACAGCTTGTCTGCTAGGGAAGCAATCAAACTCAGTCTTACTTTCCTGGATGACGCCATGTGTGTCTTTGTGTGTCCCTGCAATCAGCACAGCACAAATGTACTGGTAATGTGTTGCTTTCGAAATCCCACTTACACGTTCAACCACTTGAAGCCTATCTCCCACACATCCCTTACCTCCTGTGTGGTCTTTGCACTTTGCCTGGTCTCCCTCATGGGCCGTGCAACATTTGCTCACAACCAACAAAACACTGAACGTCGACGAAACACACTATAAGCAATGTCAGGACCACGAATGCGGGAAGCCAACAATTGGCCTTTAGAATCTTTAAAAAAAAAGCATTTGCAATGCAATAGGTCTCGCATATTGCATTACAAATGTTCTTTTTTGTCCCTAGCGCCCATGCAGCGCTTTCACATTTATGGATGCTGTGTCCCCTTCTTTAGACAAACGGCGTATAAAGAAAGGGGCAGGGCCACTATTAAAGTGAAACCGTTGCATGCAGCGCTTTGATTAAAAAAAAAGATCTGTTTGTCAACTTGAGAAACAGATGGTTTTATTTAGTAAAAGCGCCCATGCCGTGCTTTCACTTCAATAGCGGCTGCGCACCCTTCTTTAGACATGGTTTGTCTAAAGAAGGGGACGCAGCATCCATAAATGAGAAAGCGCCGCATCGGCGCTAGTGAACAAAAAAATAAAAAGTTAAGTACATGCGCTCGCTATGGTTAACGTGGACCGACATTAGTAGGTTAAATAAATAAATAAATATACGCAGCTGCTATAGTTAAAGCGTATCGTGATTAATAAGTAAAATAAAAGTGAGCGAGTTCAGCAGGAAGGGAGGGAACAGGCGGGGCAGGGAGGGCGGGCGGAGGGAAGCAAGCAAGACGCGGAGCAAGAATTAGGGTCTCTGGGCGGGCCTGACGCCCGGAACAGAAGCCTGGGCAGAGGACCGGCTGAAATGGATAGTAGCGAAAAATAATACGCTCGTAATGACTAAATCAAACTAAATACTGAAATAAAAGTACAACAAAATGTTTAACATGCAGTGAATTAAAACAAGCTGTCGCCATAGCACAAAGGCAGCCACTTGTTTATACTTGCATCGCGCTTTCACTTTAAGTGACAGCGCAATGCAAAAATAAACACGGGGCTGCCATTGCCAAAGCCGACTGAAAAAATATAGTGCCTACCGAGCCTACATGAAGGAGACAGTGTAACGCCATAAGTGAAAGATCTAGTTTGGATGGGCCGTCCGAGAAGGAGAGAGGGCTGTAACAACGAAGCCTCATTTTGAATCGGAAGCCAGCGTTTAGCATAAAGATGATGCCAGCCAATAGGAATGATGGGTGGGGCTTCAAGTCCCCTTCTGAAACCTACTCGATTACAAGAAGCCTTGCAGAGCGAGCAACGCGTGTGCGCTGCAACGCAGGTCTGCGAGACCTAGAAAAGGAACTACTCCTGGGCACTTTTATCCAAACATTAAACATGCATTTCTACAACCCGGACAGTGTTTCTGCCCGTGGCCTGTGCGTGAAACAATTAGGGGTGGGTACATGAGAGCAGATGTGTGTGTGTGCGCACAGGTTATCAACAGCAGCCCAATGATGTAATGTACATAAATCAGCCTACACAGTACTAGTCTGGGGACATAAATTCATCACAGGAATCCCTGTAGCAACACCGCCTCTCTTCCTTCCGTAGTGTTAGAAACAGGTAGCGTGGTGCAGAGAGGGCGGGCGTGCCAAACTCCGGAGGAAATGTGTAAAGCATCCGCGCAGCACACACAGGCGACACACCAGGCACACTACAAAAAAAAAAACACCAGGTTGCATGAAAAATAACTTGTGTATTTATAAAACACATTAGAATGTAGAACACAGGTGCATATCTTCCTTGCCAGCCGGCACCGGGTAACCATTCACAGGAGACTATTTACAAGCAGGGCTAATCGGGCCGCTGCCAGAACCATCACAAGGTATAATCAGTAAATGTAAAGTCCATCAATAAATGCTCAACAGCCAGCAGCTACTGGCAATACCATGCACTGAGCAGCATCCTATTTGCATAAACCCAGTAGGCATAAACATGTAGCCTCATAACATTAGCATGGTAGAAATCATGTTGGCCTAAAGTCCCTTCGGTCTAAACCTGTGAGCACAAGGAAAGAGCATTAGGCAGCATTAGCATAAAGGCACTAGGCATGAAAACCCATTATGCATACCATCCGGCATAAATCCCCATTGCCGTAGTCCTGGAATGGGAAAATCAGGTTAGGCACAGTATATAGAACACCAACGCTGTAGCCTTGGGGGAAAAGAAACCATAAGCATTAGGCATGAAAGATAAGCATCATGGCAGTATATCAGGCATTGCCTTCTTAGCAGAAATGCATGAGGCATGGAGCACCTTAGCTCAGGTATAACACCACATTAGGCATAAATCCCTTATGCATCACATTAGCACGAGACCAGGTTGGCCTTAGGCCTAGAATGAAAATACCACTGCCTGACATATATACTTGGCAATCAACACCCTATGCACCACCATAACCTCAGCAGTGGGCAACATCATGAGCATTTCATTATACATCACATTAGGGCAGCATAAGCTGTGTACCAGCATAACCTGGCTTCAAACCCAAACGTGCCTAATGTTGTAGGTTAGTCCGCAGCGTCACTGCGCCTGGGGAGCCCTCTTCTCTGGGACTCTCAAGCTAAGGAATGCCCACGTTGCGGCTGCCCAGCACTCTGAGGGCAGCTGTGACCCAGAACCAAACACAGGCAGTTTGTGTCCCCTCTGGGGCTCTCAATAACGAAGGCTCCCAACCGGCGCAGCGGCCCGTAACTGCGGCGCCGCTGGGCAGATACTAATGGTCACTGGCCCCTACTGTGCCTCCGTTGCCCCAAATGAACACGGGCACCACAGCACCCTTGGGGAAATGCCCAACACGTTACAGCGGCCCGCAACTGCGGCGCCGCTGTGTTTCGCCGGGTCCAACGCCAAGAAGCACTGGCACTTCTGGTGCCCCTCCCGGCGGCAATATCACTCTCCTCCTGGCCCCCACCTCTCTTCAACCTCTCACCTGGGGCAGTGCTCTCTTCAGACAGGGTCCAACCACCGTGGGGAGGGATTCCGGCAAGGCGCCTCAGGTGAACCTGCTCCCGGGGCCTCTCGACTCTGGTGGCAACCCAGGACATGCCGGGGGCTATCCTCGGTTCATGGGGAGCCCCCTCCCCCAGAGAGAAGTCTCCGTCGTCTTTTGGTGCCGGGACAGCGTGGCTTCTCTGCAGACCTGTGGCTCCCTCGTCACTACAGTGGCCATTTTCTTCACTTCCGGTTGGCTCTGGCGAGGTCCCGTCTCCTTCCGGGTCATCGCTGGCAGTGCGGCGGCCCTCAGTATTCTTCTCCGGTGGCGGCTTCATGCAGGGGGCACCGACCGGCGGGGTAGGCTCCCGCTGCGGTTTCTTCTTAACAGAGGGCAATTGCAAGGGGTGGGCTCCCGCTTGGGTTTTTATATATGCTGGGGTGCGGGGTGTCCGAGGCAGCTCTCCCTGGTAGCACTTCTCAGGTCCCAGGCCAGCGGCGAAGGCCTCATGACGCGTAGCGCTGCAGCGCTTCTTCCTCACAGTGCTTGGCAGCGCCTCGAGAGCCCTGGGCGGCCTGCATCATTACAGAGACATAGCGCTTAGTTCCTCCCCAGCGCCATGCAGTGTAGCTAGGGTCCCGCAGCCCCAAGTTAAAGTGCCCTGGCAGCTCAGCGCTGCCGGCACCAGCTCCTCTTCTGGCACTCAAGAAAGTATTGTCTCCACAGCACTAGAGTGCAGGCAGGTACGCACTGCCAATTAAACTATGGTGCTCACGCTCCTCACTTCCTTGGAGTGGAGGCAGTCAACTGAGAGCGCTCACAAGACGCTAGGTCAGGAGAGCATGCAGCCAGGGCTGGGCCAGATCAGCAGTCAGTGGGTACTCATCAGTACAGGACAGCAGCTCCTAGGAACAGTCATCCCCTGTAACGTGGCACTCCTCCTGGTACAGCAGTCTTTACTCCAGCAGCGGGTTCTCCCTGGCCCTGTGGGCAGCAGAGGGGGAACAGATGGGCACAGGGGCCAGCACACAGGCCCTTGCAGGGGTACCTCCTGGCAGTATATCCCCTTACAGTCAAGTCCACGCTCAGTCTGAGCACATGGCATCCCAGCTCCGCTATTTATACACAGCTCACCCCACCTACCAGAAAGGGCTAGAACCTTCTAGAAGGCTCCTGGCAGTTCCAGGCCCAACTGTCACTGTGTGGGAGGTGTAGGGCACTCTGTCACTTCAAACACTTCAAACACTAGACCGCCACCTCACCTCAGGAAGGCGGCACAAGCAGACAGAAATGGCATCCATTTTAAGTGTGACATTTTACAAAGGTGCATTTCTACAATGGTGGAAATAAAGGTGCGTACACCATTGCACAGCATTTATTATTTTCAGTTCAGACACACCATTTCAGTAAAAAAGGCTAGGGGAAAAAGCGAAAAATTTTGGGACAGCAAGGGCCAAGTCCAACACATGAACAATGAGAGTCCTTTGCAAAGTCACTCATTCTCTCTGGTTTGATCCATGCCTGTCACGAGCACTAGGCCCAGGGGGAATGCTTGGTAGCACCAATTTTGTGCATCCCCACAGATTCTGGAAGTTATCACAGAATTGTGGGGAAAATGTATAATTTTGTACAAAGTTTGAGATTTGGATGACATTGTGAGTAAGAAAAAGTGCACTTCTTGTAAGGCGCAAACCTCTGGACCAGCAGCAGCTGATGAACTTGGTAAGTAGTGTAAACAAGAAAGAAAAAAAAAGTCTGAGACTTTGAATGAACAAGACAGTGAAAAAATGGTAGTGTAGTTCCTATATTCCCAATAGGCTCTGCGCATTGGAATAACATAAACAATAGTTTAGACGTAGGACTTAGGTCGATTAGGTCTCTATTGAATATGTTAGACTTAATTGTGAGTGCCAGCTAGCTCAGAGGTCACTAGAAACTTTCTCGAATACACAATAAGGGATTCGTTTCTGACAACCATATAACATGACAACTTTGCTCCCCCCAAGAATAAGGAGTATATCTCCAGAGTCGCGGAAACAATAGATGGCTATTTCACTCAGTCAATCATGCATGCTTCGTTTCACCAGGGTTTTTGCAGAGAAATGGAGAGACGGGCATTTTCAATAAAAAGGTTATTTATTGAGCAGTCTTCTTTCTCATGCAAGAGAAGTGAATTGCTACAATCGTAATACTTGCTATGAAGTAAAGTGTGTACAGTAAAAAGAGTATTATGAAATAATACTGTAAAAGCATTTATATGGTTTCTAAGCCATAAGATACATAAAAAAGATAAAATACATACAATGATAAATAATGACTAAAAGTACTCAACTGGTGTATCTAAAATACACCTACCCAGGTGTACCTAACCTAAGCCTAGTACAAGGGAAGAAGTAAGTGAGGTGTAGCTTGAGGTAAATAGTTTCTGCCAAGAATCTATCCAAGAATTCTCTAAGGGTCCAATCAGCTCCGTACCTTGGTTATAGAATGAAGGAGGTCTTGTAGCTCTCTCTCATGACTCGATCCCCCAGTAACCCGCAAGGGTAGCAGGGAAACACTGGAGCTGGATTTCTCGGCGTTTTCAATAAAAAGGTTATTTATTGAGCAGTCTTCTTTCTCATGCAAGAGAAGTGAATCGCTACAATCTTAATACTTGCTATGGAGTAAAGTGCGTACAGTAAAAAGAGTATTATGAAATAATACTGTAAAAGCATTTATATGGTTTCTAACCCATAAGATACATAAAATAGATAAAATACATACAATGATAAATAATGACTAAAAGTACTCAACTGGTGCATCTAAAATACGCCTACCCCGGTGTTCCTAACCTAAGCCTAGTACAAGGGAAGAAGTAAGTGAGGTGTAGCTTGAGTTAAATAGTTTCTGCCAAGCATCTATCCAAGAATTCTCTAAGGGTCCAATCAGCTCCGTACCTTGGTTATAGAATGAAGGAGGTCTTGTAGCTCTCTCTCAGGACTCGATATCCCAGTAACCCGCAAGGGTAGCAGGGAAACACTGGAGCTGGATTTCTCGGCAGGAGAAAAGACAGCGTCTCTCTCAGTGCGCCAGCTGGAGGGTCGGCTTCTTCGGCACTTGCTAGTCGGGCAAGTAGTTAGTCGATCTGCTCCAAAACCACTGTGTGTTTGCTAAGGCAGATGTGGGAACATTTATACCTGGAAGGTGCAGAGTTTGACGTAAGGGTGGACATAATAACGTCACTAAAAACTCAAAGTTCTTTACACGCTCCAGGAGTTTTGGGACAAATCAATACTGAAGCAGGGGGAAGTCCCGTACTGCTGAAGGCTGGTTGTGTTCAAGAACTCGTTGTACTCTAGGAGCTTAGTGGAAGTAGCCATGCCGTATTTGGACTGTATTGGCTATGTCTAAATATGGTTATGATTCGTATGCCTGTATAAGGATATAAGTTATACCTCTATAAGGGCATGAATCAGGAAAATTACACTAGAGCCCTAGATACGTTTACAAGACCCACTCCACATAGAATGTCCATCTTTACTAAATACTAAGCAGTTATAACATTTCTAAGCATGTGTTTACAATCCCACTCCAAAAATACATAAAATGCATTTGAAATGGTTGGTACACGAAAAATGAGTATTGTACTGTACGTTTCTAAGCAGTGGTATCATTCAAACAATGCATATAGTTTTACATTTGAAATGCTGGCTGAATGAATCACGAAATTACATTTATGAAATGGCTCTTAATACAGAAGAGAAGGTCGAGACCATTTCATCACAGATTTATATTATACTGTTCATGTGCTAGAGGCTAAGTTTTAAATAATGTCTCTAGGTTTCAAAAATAGAAATCTTTTTCTCTAAGAATAGTTCTACATTAAGCAGATTACTCTGTGCCAAAAAAAAAAAGTTAAATATTTTGGTAAATAGAAAAATTAATTTCGTTGTAGTAAAAAATAGTTCAAAATTTTAGAAGTTCTGTTTATCAAAACTGAAGGCCGAAATCAAAGTTCAGGGAACGCTGTGTGCTTGTTTCTCAAGAGTTATTCTCGTTGTTAGGAGAAAACATTAACTCAGATAGGCTGGCAAAGAATTCGTCTACCACAGTAGGTGAAAATTGCGCCATTTCTGAAAAAGTAGAAATAGTGCATATGTGAGATGCATTACCGTCAGCGTTATTTGGATCAGCAATGTTCACAGAAGGTTGTACATGTGTGCTGCTTTTATCTCGTAGCTCACCGCAACCTAGTCATAATGGTGAGGTCTCAACGAATGCCGTCATCAGAATTGGTAGCCTGGGGAAAACACGTTGCATGAGCAGTTACCGAATCAAGCAAAGTATCGACATCCATAGGTACTGCTGATTGGAGTGAGAGACAGATGTCTAACACGCATTCATTCTCTCTGCAGAGCAGGCATCCTAGAACAGGTAAGATGCAATCTTGCCAGATTGGTCTGAATGATAGAAACCATGTGGTATTCAGATCTCTTAGACGAGCTAAGCCGAGGATCTGTGTTATCCTATTTTGGTACCACAGTGCCTGAATCGCTTGTTCCATGGTAACCTGGGTATCGCTGGTGACTGGACTTGCCATATCAGAGCAGAAGGAACAAAAATAGAATTCCTGCTACGAGTCCCAAAATGAGAGGCAGGCCGCTGAACACCGAGTGCACGAAATTCGGGAAAATGCTCAGGACTGCTTCAAAGGGTGCTAACAGTCCAGAAAAAATGGTCTTAAATACATGTGCGATGCCACTGGTATCTGACATGTTTAAAATTTGACCTAACATTTCTACGAAATGTACGGGGCACTTTGTTGATAATGTATGTATCTCTGCTGAGGTCCTTGCAACTTGCAGATCATACGTTTCTCTAGACGAGGTAAAAGGCACAGTTGTTTGTAAAAGAATGGCTTTCATTCTGCTTAATGTATCAATTCGAATAGAAGAGATATTCAATGAAGGCCAAATCGTTGCCTCCTTGTCTGGCTTGCTGTTTGGATACAATACTTGCATACAACAAGTGACCCTGGATGTAACACTCACGAGATAGGCCGTTCCTGGCAACATGCCACAACAGCGGTGGTCACTTAATATAACGTAATTACTGTTGGAACGCTGCCTGAAAACAGGTTCTATTTGTGTGGCTGGGGTGCCGTGTAAGTGGCAAGAAAGGTCATTAGATGAACCCTCACAGGCTCCATGTAAATTAAATTCTTGACACAGGAGTGTACCACTAGCGAGGTTTCACCATTTATCCCACTAAGAAATACTTCTTTGTTACGCCCACTCCAACATCTATGTGTGTAAGGTAATTTCCAGGTCGACTTAATGTATCCTTTACCCAACCTTTCATACAGGACCTCTGGTATATGCTGTAGGCAATATTGAAACTGGAATGTCGTTATTGGTATTGTTATGGTACCATGTATTATCCATTCAATGACAGGTTTCTCGCAAACTGTTAATGCTAATCTTTTTAGTTTTTCAATGCTCAGCACCGTATAGTCTGCTCCTTTTTGTGCCAAAGAGATTTTTTTATCTGTAAGGTTAAAGATAGAAAATAATGACGTTGTGTTCATTAGACGCCAAGGCACGTAGCCTGAACGCAGATTTTGTAACGTCCAGCCTAACTGTACAATAGAACGTAATTGGGACTGGCCATGTTGTAACATTAGCATATCCTGTTCTATTATATCAATAGCAGATGATACAATGCTGTCCAAAGAATAAATTCTGGAGGACAGAGTCGTTAACCCATTGTCCACTACAGACAGTGATTTTTCCAAATTAATACAATCAATTTCTCGTATTTTTTCAGCAGTTTCAATTTGCGTTATTTTCCAAGCTTTGTTGTAAGCAGCATATTTACCGGCGTATATGAAACGTTTTTGACGCTGTTTGCGAGGTCCCAATAAGAAATCCCACAAGTCAGCACCTTCTTTAAGTAAGGTCAAGTGTTGCTTAATTTCAGATAGTGTGGATTTCTGTAGCCATTCGAGGCATAGTTTTCCTACACTGTATGTTGTTATCATCCCTGGATGTTGTCTCTGGGAATATCTTGGATCTGGCCTGTTCTGTTTGAACCCCTGTGTTTTGTCCAGGAATCTATCTTGACAGTTATTAGTGTCTGTGGGTCAGATCAACCATTTTTTCCAATCAGGATTAGTTCTGTTTTGGTGTAAAATATAGGACACGTCTAACCCCTCATCTGTAGTACTATTACCATCAGGCATAGGCTTTGGTGTAGACGGGTTATTTAAGTCTTTCATCTTGGCTAGGCTAAGACAGGTTGCTTGTTGAATGGTGTCATTCAGGAACATTATTGGTTCTGGGATCATGCAGGCTCTGAATAATGATTCTAAACCTTGTACTTGCCAATCTTTTGAACGCCAGATTGTTTTTGTTTCAATGTTATCTTTCCAGAATTCAAAACCAAATGTGGACAATTGTTCATAAAATTTTGCAGAATAAATCAGTTTTGTATTGGTCAACATATTTTTCATTCCGGTCTTATTCACATTTTTGAAATAAAACGTTTCTGGATCTGTGACATTAAACCCTGAGAAGTATTGAAATTTCTCATAAAATGTTTTCGAGCTGCCTTTTGGCGGTGTTGGACAATGTTCCCATTGATTATAAGTAAAAACATTTCTAGGTTTTGCAGATTTATGCAAATAGTGGTGCCCAAAATGATTAAAGCAATACATTTCTTCATAATCAGATGAACCTTCTAAATAATCATGATCTGTAAATTTTGCTGACATTTCTAAATCAGACATCATATTATTAATAGTCTCAAAGTCCCAATTATCAGAGAAAGTGCTCGGTGAGACAAAGTCACTTAAAGAAATCTTGAACTGATGTGGATATTTCACGCGTTCAACCGGGCCATAGATGTCGTAATCAGTAAGGTCCCATGCTACACCACCAGGTATAGGAATGGCTGTGATGTTTACTGATGACAGGTCTCTTTTTTCAACATGAGATGACTTGTGAGGTTTTAGGACCAAGTTGATTTTCTGACTTGCTGTGTCCATTGTACTGTATTTTCCAAAAATCATTCTTCCCAAGCTTAAAACCAAAATTAGCCAGAGCAGGAGGAAAAGTACACCTAACACAATCCACAATTCAATCCATGGTGCAATTAGATAGGTCTCTGCAAATTGATGAAAGAGTTCTGTAATTTTTTCTTTGAAAGTTTTGTTTGCTAGCCTTTCTTCATGTTCACTAGGATCTTCAGAAAAGTCATTGAAATTGATGAACTAGCCAGAGGCAGTTCTGACAATTGTTTGAATCGCATCAGGATTGTTATTGATCTTTGTAGTTGCTTCTTACTTTGTCATATCAGTATAGTCTGAGGCTACATCATTGTAGACAGGTGTTTCTAGACGAACTGTTGTAATTTGGGTTTCAAGAGGCACTAGTTCCATGGCTTTGTTGCATAGTCCTTTTTTATTCACTGCAGTTTTATCAAATGTGATTAGTCTTTCAGTTTGAACCTCTTGAATTGCAGCAAGGTTTGGTCTTCTGGTACATCTTGGGAGTCCACTGGGCCTACTACTTATTATTGGCTACATGGTTGTGGTTTTACCAGGTCGATTGATACAACTCTGTTCTCCTTTTTACCACCAAGGGTCGGTAGTACTACGATCTTGTTCCGTTGATTGCTAAGACAGGTACTGCTTTTCTGTAAGAAGGCTCAAATTCCTTCTTCACCGCGATCTTTTCTCTGACCAGATCCCCAATCTTTGGAATCCAGACCAGTCTTGCTGGGACAGGTGGTTTTTCATCAGTGGCCGTGGGCTTTTGATTTGTGTTACTTAGACTTCTTCTTGTTTCATTTAAGTCCTGTAAAACAGCCAAACGATCTTTGATATAAAAGGTTTTTTGTTCCACCACTGAAGTCTGACTATCGAGGTCTTCGATCAACATTCTAGTACCATACAAAAGTTCATACGGAGTGATTTCACTCAGAGAACTTCTAGGCAGATTATTAAGACTACGTTGGACATTTATTAGATGTTTGACCCACCCGTCACCCGAACCTAATACCCTCGCTGTTATAGATTGCTTTATGTCACGTTTTTTTCTATCCACTACCGCATTACCCTCAGGATGGAAGGGATTAGAGTACCGCAATGCAACGCCCAAGCTGGCCATGGCCTCCTTGAAAGCCCTAGAGCTAAACGCAGGACCCTGGTCAGAATGTAGAGTGCCGTTTGCGTATGTGCTGATAAAGACTCGCAAATCTTTTATGGCAGTTCTGGTGTCAGCCGAGCGCTGGGGCCACATCCAAATGAATCTTGTGCAGGAATCCACTGCGACCATGATATATTTATAGTTACTGTCCCTTTGTAAGTGACCACAGTGGTCCAGGTAAACACACGCTAATGGTTTATCTGAGATCAGAAGGGGCGTCTGTGCAGGACGTTTCAGTGTTGATACTTTCATTTTTTGGCATATGTCACACTCTAGAACATAGTTTCTAGTCTGTTTCCTAATGCGCAGCCACCAATATCTCTGTTTTAATAAAGATACTGTGGCGGAAACACCTGCGTGTGCAGAGGCGAGCCCTTCATGCGCAGCTAAGATTAGTCCTAACCTATGTTCCATGTTTGGGATTGCCCTATCCCCCACTCCAGGGATTTGAGCAAAAGGAACATTGTTTGCATCAGTTACATATGAGTACTTTACTGGAAAGCCTTTCGGGAGTGTCTTACCACTGTTTTTTACTGAAGCAGTGACAGCTTGCATTATTTCGCTGTCTATTTTCAGTTTTACGAGTGATTACAGCTACGGAAGCCGTGTCGACAGATGCCTTTGCGGCTTCATCAGCCAATGAATTCCCTGCAACGCGAATGCCATCACGTTGATGACTCAGTGTATGGATCATTTGAGTCTTTCGTAGTTCTTTCTGTAAAAGAACTACTTGTTCCCAAAGCATTTTATGCTTTATTGTGCCACATTTCGCATCTTTGAAATCGTTTTGAACCCAATTCTGCAAATATTCATTGTAACACTGGATGCAGTAATACGAATCGCACACTATTAGTGGGGGGAATTTGCGATCAGCATTTTCAAGCGCCATCTTGAAAGCCTGTAGTTCAGCCCGCTAAGCTGTACAGTCTCCGAGTGATTGAGTTTTTGTGACCATAGGTCTGAATTCACCTTCCCGCCAGCGACCTTTAACAATTGCGCACGCAGCACTATATGCTTGTTTACCCCCAATTGCGGGCTGTGCTAATCTGTCTGTATATATTATACAGCCGTAATGTTCCAGAGGCAGAATTTCGGTCGGCAGAGGACATTCGTACTCGTATTGGAGAAATTCTTGTGTTTTCAAGCTAGGGTCAAAAACATATTCAACGTCTGTTGCAGCAAGAGAATTAACCCATTGTATCCATCTTGGATATAAAGCTTTAGCATTTGGAAAGCTCGCTCTTGTTACTGCCTCCAGGACAGGTATAGGTGTAACGACAAATGCGTTTTCCCTGTGCCAGGGCTCTTTCTTTTGCTACAGCAGTTTGAACCGCTATCAGAATTTTCTCAGTTGAAGTGAATTTTATTTTAGCTTGTGTGTACAAGTGTGATTTGTAAGCTATTGGTACTGTTTCACCTTCGTTATAGGTCAGGTACGTGAATCCGCATTTTCCTGGGATTACAAGGTTGCGTACGTTTACGCATGTTTGCAGTTTTGTTTTTGCTAACATGTCTGTTTGTACTGAATGTAACATTTTTGTGTGTGTTTGAGTCCAATTAGTTGGTTTGAAATCAGGTTTTATTAATTCGTAGAGAGGTTTAACCCTCTCTGCGTAATTCAGAACGTAAGTTCTTCCAAAATTCAGGAAACCTAGAATTGATTGTAAGTTTTTTGGCGTTTTTGGAGCTTGGAGCAGCGCACATTTCTCTAAGAAATTGGTTGTTAGGATTTTGCCTTCACTTGATAATTCATATCCTAGAAATAGGACAGTGAGATGGGCAATCCGCGATTTTTTAAAGTTGAATTTGTATCTTTCAGATGCAAACCCAAGTATAATGGTGTTAACTCTTTTCAAGTGCCTGTCCAAATCATCGTCTGTTAGATAGATGTCATCGACATAAGATAATGCCTCATCATCATACATGTGTATTAACTCTGTTATTGTGGCTGAAAATAATCCTGGGCTATTCTTGAATCCCTGGGGGGGGGGGGGGGGGGGGGGGGGGGGGGGAACGGCAAAATTGCCTCTGGGCCCCCATACTTGAGAAAGCGGTCAAATACCTGCTTTCTGGTGCAATGTTGTGACAGAAGAAACCATTTGAAATATCTAATGTTTTATATTTTTTGCGCACAATGTTATTCATCAGTGCTGCACTGTGTGAATTTTGTACTGCAAATGTTTTGCAACAAGAGTTTAAGTGTCTGTAGTCCAATACTAGATGATATGAATTGTCTGGTTTGGAGACAGGAAATAAAGGATTGTTCATTTGTGAGGTGCATGTTTCAATCACCCCCTGGTACTCAAGTTGATCTAAGATCTTTTTTAGCTTCTTGCTTAACAGGATACTGCCTTTGTGCAGTAGGTTGATTTTTTAACTGGATATTATGGTGAGGGGATTCCTCATCCCATCCTACATGATTTTTATATAATACAGGGGCTTGGGCCACTGCCCATTTTCTTGCATATGTGTATTTTTTATGAATTGGAATATGATTTGAGAAGGCAGGCATAATAATTTCTTCGCCATGTGGGCACTCCCTAACAAATTCTGGTGGCCAGTCTTTCTCAACTAGAAGGATATCATAGCCTTTGGATAAATTGTCCCAAAAGAGACCTTATTTTCCTAGTTATGTGCCCTTCTATACGCAACGTTATTTCATATAATTTGTGGGGTACACTAACTCTGGTGTCCGCAGTTTCCACCTGAATGTATTCATTTGTGTCCACTGTCTCCAGAAGATTCATCAGGATCTTGCGAGCTATGGTCACTTCTGCTGCGCTGTCTAGCATTGTTTGGGCCCACTCTCAGTTCTTGAGTTGTGTCCTCAGGATCCTCTGCATGTTTTACCTTTATGCTTGCTACCTTCTTTTTTGGGAAATTGAGATTTTTTACTTTGGTGAGCGGGTTCCTTGTCTTTGGACTTGACGCGCTCTTCTTTATGTTCTGATCGTCCTCTTCTTTCCGATTTTTGTAAGGAAGTCTGAAAAGATCGAGAGGGACGTGTATCATTATCTTGATATCTGTCAGGTTTTTTCAAATTATCCCTATTTCTAAGGTTATGGAAATCTATCTCTCCGTTGGGGAGACCCTCCTCTGGACTGAAACTGTTTCTCTTTAGGAAGAGACTGTCTGGTAGTTTCCCATTTCTTTTTAGGAGTAATTAAACTATTTTCAATGAAAGTTTTTTCAGGATTTTCTGTTAGTTGTGGTTTTAGTGGTTTCCCACTAAACTATCTCTACCTAATTCTTCATAGGATTTTTCAATTATTCTGGCAAGTTCAAAAGGTTGCTCTGCTATATTTGTTTCTTTTAATTTTTGGCGGATCGCCACTGATGCTGCTTCTCCTTTAATGTTGGCAAGTAGTATAGCCGAGACTTGCTTAAAGTCTTTCAGTAATTTCATACCTAGATTTAAAGCAGGCTCTGGACCGTATTCATTTTGAATCTGTCTTAGTACGTCTGGTATAACCGCCATAGACAGAACACCATGTGTGTTTCTGTAGATTGAAGTAAAGACTGTTCCCCAAGTATCACAGTCCACATGTGGTGCGATCCCCATTGGTAAACAGATTGTCAGAATTCTGTGTTTTTCATGAGGTGTACTATCAGGGAATACTGCCTCTATTTGAGTAATCTTTTGAGCCAACCAGACCGGAATGTTTTCCCGTTTTGCGGGTAATTTGCCAATGACTGATTGTATAGTCTGTGGTGTACTTTTTTTTTTCTTCCCCTGGTGAGGGGTGTGCTGTGGAATTGTTATTGCTGGTTGGACTGTTAAAGTCTGCATGACATATTGGACCAATTGTGTATGTATTTTAATTAATTGTTTTAGTTGAACTAAAAGTTCTCTGTCTGACATTTCTTCAATGTCAAGATGTGGTGTATAGCTGGCTAGAACCGGCCATGTGGCTCCTGGTCTACCTAGTGGACCCAGCCTGGTAATGTGATTTTGATGTTTTAGGGCGCCATTAAACCAGAGCTGATGCTCTTGGTAAGTTAGTGGAATTTCAACGTCCTCGAAAGGAACGTATTCCGCTGGGTGTTCCTCTGCTTTGTAGTAGTGGAACTCGTGTGTTATAGCATTTGCTGCTGGAAAATGTATCCATGAATAGAATACCTCTGTCTGCCGATATTCATGTGCCTCTACCACAAATATGACTGTACCACTTCTCGATGATACACCACTATTTATTAGTTTGTAAGTTACACTCTTTCTTAAATTTATCGGGATGATTATTGCATCCGAATTGTTTTGCTTTAGACTTGTGTCTTCCTCTAATAGTGGAGTTGCTATTCTAGCTCTCTCCCTTTTGTCGTCACTCTCCGTCATTTTGCTGACTGAAAGTTTGCAGAGCAAGTTTCAAGGAAACAAAGATTAGGTGCACAATATTTTGGAACACTGTATCCTTCAATGTTGAACAAACTGAAAAACTAATACATAGGATTCTCGTCCTACTAAGTTTCGGCGGATACTAACCTTTCACCCACTCCAGACGACTGTGTGAAAAGCACGACTGAGTTACTCTAGTATCGAATGTTAAATTATCGCCTTACCAAACGTTGGGCGCCATGTAGTTTAGTTCCTATATTCCCAATAGGCTCTGCGCATTGGAATAACATAAACAATAGTTTAGACGTAGGACTTAGGTCGACTAGGTCTCTATTGAATATGTTAGACTTAATTGTGAGTGCCAGCAAGCTCAGAGGTCACTAAAAACGTTCTCGAATACACAAGAAGGGATTCGTTTCTGACAACCATATAACATGACAACTTTGCTCCCCCAAGAATAAGGAGTATATCTCCAGAGTCGCGGAAACAATAGATGGCTATTTCACTCAGTCAATCGTGCATGCTTCGTTTCACCAGGGTTTTTGCAGAGAAATGGAGAGACTGGCGTTTTCAATAAAAAGGTTATTTATTGAGCAGTCTTCTTTCTCATGCAAGGGAAGTGAATTGCTACAATCGTAATACTTGCTATGAAGTAAAGTGCGTACAGTAAAAAGAGTATTATGAAATAATACTGTAAAAGCATTTACAAGGTTTCTAAGCCATAAGATACATAAAATAGATAAAATACAAACAATGATAAATAATGACTAAAAGTACTCAACTGGTGCATCTAAAATACGCCTACCCCGGTGTAACTAACCTAAGTCCAGTACAAGGGAAGAAGTAAGTGAGGTGTAGCTTGAGTTAAATAGTTTCTGCCAAGAATCTATCCAAGAATTCTCTAAGGGTCTAATCAGCTCCGTACCTTGGTTATAGAATGAAGGAGGTCTTGTATCTCTCTCTCAGGACTCGATCTCCCAGTAACCCGCAAGGGTAGCAGGGAAACACTGGAGCTGGATTTCTCGGCAGGAGAAAATACAGCGTCTCAGTGCGTCAGCTGGAGGGTAAGATTCCTTCGGTACTTGCTACAGCAGGGTGTCGGGTAAGTAGTTACTCTATCTGCTCCAAAACCACTTTGTGTTTGCTAGGGCAGGTGTGGGCACATTTATACCTGGAAGGGGCCGAGTTTGACATAAGGGTGGACATAATAACGTCACTAAGAACCCGAAGTTCTTTACACGCTCCAGGAGTTATGGGACAAAGGCTGGTTGTCTTCAAGAACTCGTTGTACTCTAGGAGCTTAGTGGAAGTAGCCATGCCGTATTTGGACTGTATTGGCTGTGTCTAAATATGGTTATGATTCTTATGCCTATATAAGGATATAAGTTATACCTATATAAGGGCGTGAATCGGGAAAATTACACTAGAGCCCTAGATACGTTTACAACAAAATTAGCTACATTTCTTCATGTGGGTTGAGGGATATGTATTGTATCTGGGTGAGAATGGGCGGTAAAAGCCACGGCCTGCCACATGCGCAATGCAGCCAGTGGAGCCTTCTTCTGGAGCCAAGGTAATATTACAGCTATTTACATGTAAACAAATTATCAGTAAGATTTGTTTCATGTAAAATCTGTAACATGTAATCAATTGGGTGCAGAGTGTGGCATGATGTTTTGGTGGGTCTGCGCCATAGTGCCCCCTAGGGAGGACCCGGCACTGGTTTGGTCCTAACTTAACTGGTCACTAACAGACTTCGTTTTAAAATATCTTAGGGGTTAAAGCACCTGTTAAAGAGTTTTTTGTTAACTAAGCAAGTTGAAGGGTATAATAGCTGTAAAATAACTGATTGTTTGAGAGCCGTCAGTCTAGTAACAGGTTTGATTCATCAGCTAACTGCACTGAGAGGTAATGTGTCATGGACAAACATGCCTGATGTACAGCACAGGTATAAAATGCAGGTCACCGATTCATATTTTATGTAGATACCCTAGTGCATTACTGCTTCTAGTGCAGAGATATTTCTTTTAGAATGTTCCATATAAATAATAATTAAATTCATTTGACAATCTTACAGTGCATGCATATCTCTTAAGTAAAATCCTCTATCCAAAATCATAGTTCTCTCTTAAGCAATTCTGAAGTGACCAGGTTAGTGTTTTGCCTCCTCCACAGCATTCACATCAAGGTATTCGAGAACAGCGAGTGGTAATCAGGCGTGAAAAGACCATAGAGCTAAAAGGGCTTCAGACTCCCAACCCCCCGTCGGGTGTCTCAGCCCGGGCTGCTGCAGCACGAGCTGCAGTGGGCTCGGCTGGGCAGTGTCTGGAGTCTTATCTCCGGCACGCCTGAGTTTTTCACAGGCCTTTAAAGACCATTTGCATATTTACATACCTTTGTAAACTGGTTAAGAGGCTTAGTTTTTTATTCTGGTTCCAGTACCCCTCGAGCCCACACGGTCTATTCCTTACATTTGCATATTACATTTAATGCCATAGTGTGAGAATGCATTTCATGAAAAGGAATATAAAGTAGGGTTGCCAAAATAAAAACGTCAGCCATGTGTTGTTTAAAGAGCCTCCAAAGACCTCGTCTTGACACTAAATAGGTTTATAAATACAAAAAGTATGCGTTCATTTGTAATGTGACTTTTCTATCTTTGTTCCCTTTAATTATCAGCCATGGACCATTCAGGCAGCCCTAGAACACAATTAGAAGTGCTTTCTATTTATATTTGCTGCTCAAAGTATGCAGCGATAAGTGCCGAAAAAACGGTTTCAAGTGACTGCTTATTTTTGTACCCTCTGGGACATCAAAATAATGAGCTGGCAACCCTTATCATAAGACTGGAAGTTTGTTGCAGGATCAGCACATTATTCATTTGCCCCACCCTTGATCCCCGATTAATGCCATAATAGCAATAGTTTAAATTGCATCTGAAATCCTACGCCGCCGTTAATAACATGCTGAGTTACTTAAAGTGTCAGCATTTAGATAAGTCCCTCCTCATTCTCGCCCTTAACTTTCACGCTCATCCTGAACTTACAGCGATCACAATGCACTCACACAATTCACCTGCTCACCCTGCACTCAGTGATCACTCTGCACTCACAATACATTTGTACTGTTCACCCTGTACCTCACCCTGCAGTCAGACGAGCACACTACTCACCCTGCACTCATGTGACACTTCACTCACCTGTCTCCCTCACTGCTCAATCTGCAGACTCACTCAAACAAGCCCTTCATTAACCATGCATTAATTCGTCCCACTCTGAAACTTAGACCAGCACCCAAATTCATATGGTCACCTCACTCACCCTGCAGTCACTCCTCTTACCCTGCTCTCACACTTGCTTCGCTCACCGTGCACTCACATAGGCACTCCTGCCACCTACACAGCACAGAGGTTTAATGTGCTTGCTATAAAGAATGTGTACCATGCAGATCACAGAACTGAGTGTGAGTAAACTATGAGTAGCGCTATAAAAAATAATGAAATGATTGTCAGAAAGGTACTTGTAGGAGGCTGGCTTAGTATATGGTGCTCACTTATGTAGCACCTTGCACTAATCCAGACAACCCTTATGGTGATTTTAGTGATCCAAGACAACCATACAAAGCTCTCTAAGTGGTAGCTGTGGAGAGCAGCCTTCAAGCTTAGTCCAGAAGGAGTGTAAAGCAGCATGATTTACCAGCACGTAATCTTATGGTGCGAGTTAAGTGAAAAAGAACCACACAGTGTACTTATAAAAAAAAAGGTATTTATTATAATTACTCACTAACACATTGAAATATCTCCGACCCGGAGATATAACCACAGTACACACAATACTTCAGTAATAGAACAGGTAAGTAGCACAAATACACAGTCGTCCCCAAGGGGACACCAAACCATATACTAAAATAGTGAAATGTGAACCACGAACTAAGTCAAGACTGAACCCAGAGGATATAGAAGAGTCGGGGTCCCAAGGAAGAAGGCAGAGTGCAGAGTGTAAAGTGGGAAAACGACTGCGGGCTCAACACAAATTAATGGGTAAGTCGCGGTTGCCGTTTTAAAGAAGGACTCTTCCCAGTGGACCCTGAAGAAACCAGTGGAAGATGGACGGTTGGAGAGTCACCCCACCAGTGCATACCTACACCAGGAAAGCTGGGTGCCTAGGTGCGGAGTGACGTTGGAAACCACCGTAGACCACAATGGAGGACAACAGTAAAGATGCCACTGACGAAGAAGGTGAAAGAGTCTGGTTAAACCCATAGGTGTATTCAAGGTGAGAAGAAATTGCAAGTAGAGGGGACAGTGGCTATGCCACTCAGGAGTGACCAGGAGGCACGGAAGACTAATGCTCACTGATGTCAGTAGATGCAGGAGAGTTGACGGTGCCCTTGAAGTTGCAGCTGTGCGTACTAAGCTACGCCGAGGACAACCAGGAGTTGGTTACAAGCTGACCTATGTCAGATGTCGAGAGCCAGGAGGTCAGTGTCTGCCAGGGGCACCAACGAGCCTTGCAATGGCAACAGGCGCAGTATTAAAAAAAGGTGCAATATCGGGACCAGCAAGGTCCAAGTGACTCATATGATTAAGTAAGTCAGAGCAGGCCCAAGCTGGGGACCCCACTGGAGCCAAAGAAGACCATCAAGAGAACTCACAGGCCGGAGGCACATTAGTCGCAAGTGGACCTCGAACAGCTTGCCAGGGATGAAGGGCCACAGGGCAGAAGATGCGGTGAGGACGCAGATCTTGGCTGCAGGAGATGCTTGAGGCTGGAGATTCTTGGAGCCTGAAGATCTCTGGAGGAGAGAGTCAACAAACCTTGGCAACGGCAAGTTGACACGGTGCACAGGGGTCTTGCTTAAACTTGCTGTGAAAAAAGGTCAGGCCTCCAGGGCGTTGCAGAACCACCACCTGTGTTGCTGACCCTTTCGGAGTCCATGGGAGCCCAAGATCAGCAGACCGGTCAGCGGCGTTGCGGTGCCTGCAGATGACTCCTTCACTTCAAAAGACATTTTTTGGGGTGTCTTGGATGTCCACAGGCACTGTGAAGAACCTGTATGGATCACTGGCACAGACGTTGCAGAAGACTTGCAGAACAACAAGACCAGGAGCAGCAGGAGTCTTCCCAGTTGCAGTCTCGGCTCCCATGCGAAGTCCAGCGATGTCCAGAGTTCCCAGAAAGTAAAAGATGAAGGGGAGTTGGATCTTAATCTTGTCCCACGACAAATCCAGGGACTCACCCACAGGTAAGCACTTAAGTACCTTAAGGAGAGGGCTGGGACGATTCAGGGGTCCCTCCCAGAGGAGGGGCTGAACAGTGGGTAGGATATTCCCATGTTCTCTGTCCAGTTTCACACCAGAGCAAGAGCCAACGGCTACTAGAGCAGGTTTGAACTGGAGTGTGCAAGGAGGGCACCAAATGTGCCCTTAAGGCAGTCTCCGTGGTGCTGGCAAACGCCCCCACCCTGTCCCAATACACTAAATCCTGTCTGGGAGGTGGTTACACTTCCTTGTGACAGGATCCCTATTCCCCTGCCCGAGCCTGGCTCAGCAGCAGGGGGGCAGAATCGAGTCTCTGGTCATCAGCAGCCATAGCTTGCTGTCCGTGTTTAGAAGACTGGTACAGGGAGTACTGAGGGCATCCCAGAGGAGCTTTACAGTGCCGTTTATGGTGTTGGGGTATGATTCAATCTTGTTTGATACCAACCACAACAGGGTTCGTTACAGCCAGTTTAGAGATGGACATTGCGTAATGACGCATGACCACTCTATGTATCGTAATGGCTGATGCACTCACAACCAAGGAGAATGAACTCCGAAAGTTGTAGGGGTGCCCTGCTAACGCAGGGGCACCCTCACACTTAGAAATGAGCACCCTGCCTTCAGGATTTAAAGGCCTGCCTTAGATGTGACTTATAGGTTTGAAATGCAGTGACCTCAGATATAGATAAACCTATATCTGTTGTAAGTGGTGCTCGCACTGGCTTACACAGGCTGCAATGGCAGGCCTGTAGTCACAATTTGAGTGGTCCCTCATGGGTGGCATAATACATGCCTCAAACCATTGGGTACCCCTGGTGTATCTATGCCCTGGGTACCTTACTACCATACACTAGGGACTTTAAAGGGTACATCAGTAGCCAGTCTGGGGTGTACCCAAGTCCTCACCATGTCCAATTTAGGATGGAAGTACAGAGACTGGGGTCCTGATTAGCAGGATCCCAGTCCGAAAAACATAATGACACCAGCAGATCCTACTTTCCTATAGAGAGATGAGGTGCATTGTTGGTGAGTGGTAGTGAGGGAATTAATGGAGAAGGAAAAAATGGGGAAAGGGGGCGCCAAAAAACAAATCATTAAAAAAATCATTAAAAAAAATATATATAAAAAAAATCATTAAAAAAAGATTTTTTTAAAAAAAAATTTTTTTTATTTTTTTATGATTTATACCTAAACTGCCATTACAGTTGGGCGTTTGTAGTAAATGACAACACAGAACCTTTTCCTTCCCCCCCCTCCCTTTTTTCAATAGCCAATCTATGAGCCGAGCAGCTGGTTAAAAGTTTGTGGCCATGCCTTGACATTGTGAAGCCAGTTCAATGAAGGGTGTCTGTATACGCTATATGTGGTAAGTGGAACAGTTTGGCGATCTATTTAGAGTCCCCATATTGCAATGGTTCATGGAGGTAACCTTTGCTTTGTCTGCCTTTTTAGCCACTAAAAGTATCCTTGGATGACCTCAAGTAAAGATTGGTCTTCCTCTGTTTTAAGCTGAAGGTGATGTTGCTTTCCCTTTTTATTTATTCTGGTTCAAGGACCTTTTTATTCACTTTGGTGTCTGTGATTGGGTAACTTTCTTTTCTACTTTCTCGCCTTTATAACTTTCACGTGGTTTCTATATAGTCCCTTTTTTCTGAAGAAGCCTACCAAGATATGATTGTATATTTGAGAGAAGGAACTAATTACTATCTCTTATTGTACAGATAAATATTGCTCAAGAATAATTCCAAGTCCTGAAGATGACCGTACAATAATATATCGGTCGAAACGCCGTCGACGCTTCTTTGTGGCTCAATTTGAATTAAGGACACACTACCTATGTTTATGTTGTTCCTTTATCCCGATATGTAATGTTTATGTATGCCACCTGTCTGGTTTGTATGTTCCCCCTTTTTTGCATACCAGCAGTTTTTGTCTTGAGCACATTTGTACTTTAACTAATTGTTTTTAAGAAACTGTTGAGATATGACAAAATAAATATGTGATTTTTGATACTAGTACTTTGTTCTAAAGGGCCTCTTTAACCACTTCTTTCATCTCTTTCCTTTGCGTTTGTTTGTCTCTTCCTTTGAATTGTTGGAAGTATTTTAATTTCAGTTTTTCTTCTCCCTGAACCTATTGTTAGGTGTATTGGCTGAACTTGTACTGGTATCAGCAAATTACACTGGGACACATTCCTTTCACTCAGGCCAACTGGATGGGGCTTAATAAAAACAATAACCCACCTGGATCACCCTCTTTTCCAGCACTATTCATAAGGTTTATTTTCCGAACAGCACTGGTCATAAGAGGAGATGTGGACTAACGGCCAGCGATGGCAACTTTCGAACTAGGGAAGAAGGCTTGAGTCACAGCCTTGGCTCAATATCCAGTTATACTGAGGAGATGACAATCTCCTTCTGACAAAAAAAAACAAACATTGAAAAAGCCTAAAGGTCTCACTTGTAAAAGATCTATTGGCTTGTCAATTTTTTTAAGCCATGTTTTACAGTGGGGAGGCTATTGTGCATCATGGTTGAAAGTAAACTAAAAAAAGATCTATGGCACGGTCAATGCTGATCACATCATAACACTTTTTCCCCAGTTACACCTATGTTGCACAGCAGGACTGCTACTGTACAGCATGGCTAAACAAGCCTTTGCAATGCAATAGGTATCGCATTTACGAAACTCTTGTAAATGCAACACCTATTGCATTGCAAATGTTTGTTTGGAAAAGCGCCCATGCGGCGCTTTCACTTTAATGACGGCTGCGCCCTTTTCCTTAGACGAGCCGTGTCTAAAGAAAGGGAAACAGCCGCCATTAAAGTGAAAGCGAAGGGAAGTGTACTTTTACAAAAGAAGCATTTGTTTGTCAACTTGACAAACAAATCCTTTTTTTGTATAAGCTGGTGAAGATGGTGACGTTTGTTGCAGATTGTGAGTTGCTTGTTATTGGCCTTCTTAATCACTTTGGCTGGATAGGGTAGCAGGGAGATGGGTCACAAGTAACTCAATTGAATCAAGTCAGCTGTGGGCTTCCTGAGGAAGGTGTTGATTTCTGCAACTTTCCATTTACCCGGGAAAGAGGTGGACATGATGGAGGTGTTGATGATGTGGTTCAGGGTAATGCTGATTGGTGATCTCCCCAGATTGTAGATGTTGAGGGGGTCGGTACAGTAATGAAGAAAAACTGTTAAAAACACACCAGATGGAATGCATATGACCTCACAATATTTATACCAATAAGGAATAGCTAAAAAAAACATCATTAAGAAACATAGGAACAAGGATATTGAAATCTGACACAAGGGAAGTGGTTATGGTCACCATGGCTACATTTCTACATGCAGCTTGGTTTATATGCATGCGGACTGTAAGCACAGCTTTGCAACATGAGAACATGATGTAATTTTTACATCGAGAGAAGGGGTATATAAATCAAACTAGATGAACTAAAGGCTACCAAAAAGACTTGGCATCTGGCCAGTATACTTTTAAAGGTGGATCGTATTATTAAAGATATTCTATGAGAGAGGAGTATAATTGTGGTTGACCTAATTCAGGATGATTTAAGATTCAGAGGGGAATTAGATCAACATTCGTCCTGTAGAAAGAGGATATAGATTTGAAGGGTCATTACCCGTCCCCACCTAATTTTTTCTTCATTTTGTTGCCTCTTATGTGGTTTTAAAAAAAGATTACATTTAAATTGATAGAAATGTTAAAGTGACCCTTGTATTAAGGAAATTCTATATTTAATTGTTATGTGTTTTATGGATTTTAATCTGAAACAAACAATTAAATGAAACAGGCACGATTAACAATAAAGCATAGTTTAAACAAACAAACAATTTAAAAATGTATTTTAAGGCGATCAGTGGAAGGATACAATTCATCAATCAAGATGTTAAAGAGGAAATGCTCCAGGAGAGGGACAAATACTAAGTGAAAGACAAGCCATTGATTAAGAAGCAAACACATGAATGACTAGTGTCCTGAAAGGGGAGTAACCCTAGACCCGCTACATCAGTCGGCAGAGCGGGGAGGCATGGGTTGGGTTGTAAGGAATCTGCAGCTAGATAGAGTCTCTACCAGATAATGGGTTAACAAAGGTTAGTAACTTGTTCATCTGATAGAGACTTCTAGCTGCAGATTCCTTACCTTTAAATCAGAAAGTCCCCAAAGCAAAGCCCTGCTGAGCAAGGCTTAGAAGGAATAAAAAGACAGTGGAAAGAGAAGCAGAAAGAGGGTCAATGGACCATTATTGTACAGTATAATACAAATTTCTGCCAACGGCAGGCGTATACCGACTTAGTGGAGGGACTACTGGCCACCAGAATAACATTACAAACTTTGGGAGGAAGGTCAACAGCCATCAACTGCTGCCGTTCAATCTCCACGCATGGAGACACAGAGTTGACCGGTTCGGGTGGAGAACCCTCCCCTGCTGCTGCGACAGAAGATCCTCCCGAAGGTGCAGCCAGATTGTAGGGTCGATGCTCATTCTCAGAAGCTCTGAATACCAGACTCTCCATGCCCAGTCCGGAGCCACAAGAATGACTTGGGGCCGGTCGCTCCTGATCTTCTTCAGAACCCTGGGCAGGAGCGATATGGGCAGAAAGGAGTACAACAGGCCTGAGCTCCACTCGCGACAAAACCCGTCGCCGAGCGATAGCCGCCTTGGAAACTTCAGCGCGCAGTACAGCTGACGTTGTGCGTTCTCTTCGGAGGCGAACAAATCTAAACAAGATTCTCCCAACTGCTGAAAGAGACCTTGCCCCACCTCAGACTGGAGACGTCATTCGTGATCCCGCAGGCATCGACGGCTGAGATCATCTGCCCTGGCGTTCTGAGAACCTGCCTGGTGTTCAACCACCAGGGTTATGCCCTGCTGTTCCAGCCATGTCCAGAGATGCAGGGCCTCTCGAGAAAGGGTCCGCGACCCCACCCCGCCTTGCTTGTTGCAGTACCACATGGCAGTAGTGTTGTCAGTGAACACCTGCACCAACATCCCTTTGAAAGAGGTAAGAAATGCTTTCAATGCCAAGGGAATCGCTCGGAGCTCCAACAAGTTTATATGGAGCCCCATCTCCGCTGGAGACCAGTGACCCCTGATCTCCATCTCTCCCAAGTGGCCGCCCCATCCTAGAAGTGACACATCCGTCATGATTGTGAAATCTGGTTGGGGAAGGGAGAGAGGTCTGCCGTTTACCCAATCTCAGTTCGTTAACTTCCACTGCAGATACTTCGCAGTTCCTTCCAAGATCTGAACCACGTCGCTCAGATTTCCCTGATGCTGTGCTCATTGGAACTTCAAGTCCCACTGCAGAGCCTGCATGCAACATCTTGAGTGTCATAACAACAGGATGCAGGAGGCCTTAAGGCCCAACAGCCTCACAGTCAATGTCACCGAAATCCAGGATAGAGGCTGAAATATTGGAATCATAGCCTGAATATCCTGGACTTGCTGCTCAGGAGGATAAGCCCGGAACTGTATTGTTTCCAGAACAGTTCAGATGAAAGAGAGGGTCTGTAAAGGAGTGAGGTGTGACTTTGGTACGTTTATTGAGAACCCCAGCAAATGCAGGAGGTTCGCCCTAGTCTGAAGGTGGGAGACGACTGTCTGGGGCGAGGATGTCTTTAACATCCAGTTGTCGAGGTAGGGGAAGACTGACACCCCTAACCTGCGAAGTTGAGATGCAGCCATCGCCTTGGTGAACACCCAAGGGGCACTGGTCAGGCCGAAAGGGAGCACGGTAAACTGAAAGTGCTTGTGGCTCACCTTGAACTGCAGGTAACGCCTGCGGCCAGGTGGGATGGGAATATCAAAATACGCATCCTGCAGGTCCAACGCTACCATCCAGCCCTATTGGTCTAGGGCAGACAAGTCCTGACCAAAGTGAGCATCTTGAGTTTCTAATTTTTGAGGAAGATATTGATGGTCCGAAGATCCAAAATGGGCAGAAGCCCCTTGTTCTTCTTCAGAATCAGAAACTTGTGGGAATAAGAGCCACTGTCGGGTCTGAAGCTGGAACACTTTCTATAGCTCCTTTGGCCAAAAGAGTTGTAACTTCCTCTTGGAGCAGCTTTAAATGATCCTCTGCCAGCCGTACCTGACTCGGCAGAATAGGAAGAAAAGAAAGGAAAGGAAGAGAATAGCCCTCCTGGACGATTTGCAAGACCCACCTGTGTGATGTTATAGATCTCCAGCGGGCAGATAATAACAAATTCTACCACCTACTGGAGTAGTGTGGTCCTGCAAAATCAGCCTAGGAGTGCTTGGAGGCTGCGGCTGCTGGGGGCAGTGTGGTGAACGACTTCTGGCCTCCATTCCTAGGACGGAATATACTGCGTCCTCGCACGGCTTGGGTAGTCTGACCGGGACCGTGGCTAGGATAGGGCTGACACGGCTGGAAACCCCTTCCGTTGCCACGAAAGGTAGACTGGCCACGAGTAGTGGATGAGAGGCCAAGAATCTGGCCATAGCTCGAGAGTCCTTGAACCTGACCAGGACAAAGTCTGCCTTTTCCCCAAAAAGTTGGGTTCCATCAAAAGGCATGTCCATGATATTGACTTGGACATCCCCCGAGATGCCAGTTGTACGAAGCCAGGCATGGCGCCTCAAGGTCACCCTCGTTAAAATCGACCTGCCCAGCGTATCTAACCCACACCGTATGGCGAATTATGCTGCATCTCTCCTGTCCTTGACAGCTTGGGAGAACACAGCCCGGGCCTCTTCCCGGGCAGAGTTTTATATAGCGCGAACTAGACCCGAACCGAATCAGGTATCAGAGCGCTTTACATATCACCAGTTACGTTACATGAGGACACACATTATTTTTAGGCACAGGGAGATTAAGTGATTTGCCCAGAATCACAGGAGGTTTTGGCGTCGTTAGCGAGAGTCGAACCGGTCCTTTTCACATTTCTATTTTGTATTGTATCTAGTTTACATTTTTTACAGGGTTCAGTCCGGAGGCCTCTTCAGTGCACCAAAAGAAACAAAACATGATCATAAACCTCTTAGGTCCATGCATACGGTTTAAACATGAAAATATACACTGTATATCATGGACGGTGCTACAGAAAATGAATAAATGTGTTATTTATTGTTCTTGAATTGTGGCTCGGTCTTTCACTGCAGAGTATTTTTAAAGGACCAAAGTGCATGTGAGTTAGCGCATTTGGACGGGGATGCTAGTCATCTCGCACAGTCCTGCTTGTGCAATCTACACCCCGCCAATAAATTGATTAACATGGCTCATACCTATGCGCTATGCTACTTTTGGTGTTTAGCCCAGGGTGATGTCTACCTTACATACTGTTGTGTGGGGATGGCAGAAAAACTCCTCCTTCCTGTGACTGCACAGTCAACAAGAAGTTTCTTCAGATGTATGCAGGTGCAACTCAAAGTTCAGGTGACATAAATCGACAATCGGTGAAGAAACCATGTCCCGTTTCATAAGTGCATGTCGGGGTGCATGACCCTGCATTAAGCAGGGCGGTAAGGATTAGTTACTTACCTGTAATCCTAGTTCTCTTCCAGGGGTATCCTCATCAAAGTCATAAGCACTAGAATATTCCCGCCCATGCACCGGACCCCGGAAATACATATATATATACATATATATATATATATATACATATACATATATATATACGTATATATATATATACATGTCATGTGATCAAGGCAGGGATCTGCCGAAACGCGTCGTGGCTGATGTGGTTGCACTTTAAAGCAAAATAAAAAAAGAAGCACCGAATTGGGTCTACCTCGTCTTTTTGCGTGTTCTGGCTGTCGGTTTCGCTTGAGAGACTGAGACGAGTTCTTGCAGCATATATATATATATATACATATATACATATACATATACATACATATACATACATATATATATACATATACATACATATATATATACATATACATACATATACATACATATATATACATATACATACATATATATACATACATATACATACATACATATATATACATATACATATACATACATATACATACATATACATACATATATATACATATACATACATACATATATACATACATACATACATACATATATATATATATATATATATATATATATATATATATATACACACATACACACACACACACACACACACACACACACACACACACACTACTGGCGGTCGCCAGTAGGTAGTTATAGTTAGGATTATTTTGAATAGGGAAATCGCAACATTCTATTGTGAATAACTTTGGCGCCGGTTGAGGAATCTGCCTGAAAATTTCCTCAAATTTGCCTGGCGGCGCTCCGGTCCTTCACTGAAAGTTTGGAGGGGATTCGTCAAGCGGGGGCCGAGAAAAAAGGGGGGTCCCAAAACGTGTTTTCCCCATGTTAATTTCCATAGGGCGGTCGACCTCACTTTTAGCCCGAACGGCTTAATGGATTTCCACCAAACTTGGCAAAATTGTAGGGACTGGTAACCCGATGTGCCTTTGCTATGTCTCAAGATATGTGCTCCAGTGGATTTTGAGTAATTTAGGTTCAAAAATATATATATATCTATAAGCGCGCCACGAAACACGCAACGGGGCGCGAACCAGCGCGCTACGCGAGTTCGCGCACGGAAACCTGATTGGCTCTCGGGTGTCTGTCAACATTCCAAACAGTCCGGAGCGGCCGCCATCTTGTGTCTCGGTAGGATCGAGACACACGAGGTGGCAAAAACAAAGGGGGACATGACCAAAAGGGGGCAGAGTACACCCCCCCTGACCCCCTAGGTTTGATGTGGGGGCCATTTTTTTTTTCCGATTTGCGCGGGGGGAGAGCCCGGTACGCGCACCGGGGAGCATACCATAGGGAAAAAAGAAAGACAGTTTTTGAAAAATGTAGTATGTTTTTATAAATTGGAGGTAGTTCTAAAAAGAACTGTTTTTTTTCTTCTTTTTGTTGTTTTATATTTTTTTAATTTTTTTTTGAACATTTTGTACTTTTTTTGGCTTTTCTGAACAATTTTATATTTCTTTTGTTATTTTTATGGGGAGAAACGAAAAACAGGGAATTGTAAACGGCTCAAATGGAGCAAACAAAAAAATCAGGAAAAAATTATTGTTTTTTGGGGCAATTGTGGTTGTCACCAGCAAGGTTGATGAGCTTTATGCTTTGCTCACCATAGGTGATGGTCTTACCACAAAATATACAAGTGATCTTGTATTGCCCAAACTGGGGTTGTATGTTTGGGACCATCTCCCTTGTCCTCTGGTCCCGATGGAGTGGGTTGCTTTCTTTTGGAGGTGCTGGGTGAAGATTCGGGAGGGTTTGTGGCCTGTTCACGGACGTCTGCCGCAGCATAGTTGTTGGGATGTCTGCGCTGCATGTGGCGAATCATGGTGTTATTGCCAAATGAGTATTTTTTGTTAGGGTTCCCCCTTGAAAGTTCCATGTTACAGATTAGGCAAGTCACCTTTGGCGCATTCACCTTTTTGAGGCCACTTGGGATGGAAAAAAACTCCCATACAATGTGTGGCTTTGGCC
The DNA here is from genome assembly GCF_964263255.1 of Lissotriton vulgaris. Classification (NCBI taxonomy): domain Eukaryota; kingdom Metazoa; phylum Chordata; class Amphibia; order Caudata; family Salamandridae; genus Lissotriton; species Lissotriton vulgaris. The sequence continues at coordinate 1,656,720,869 of NC_141695.1, forward strand.
TATATGGGGTATTGTCTTCTGGCAGGAATGTCCTCCTCTCCTCCTCCCCTCCTCCTCCTCCTCCTCCTCCTCCTCCTCTTCCTCTTCTTGATCTCCACCAGTGTGGTGTTGTGGTGGTCCTCTTGGTGGTGGTGGTGGTGGTGGCTGAGATGCTCCTGCTGCTGCTGCTACTGAAGCCATTTTTCAGTCCAAAAAAGTTCAGAGAGGTCTTTCAACAGGTCTTCTTCGCTCAAAGTAAAAAGTGAGAATGAGGAAAAAAGGTGGGGGCTTTCATCTTTAGGGAAAAAAAAAACTGTCCTGAACCAATGAAAAGTGTTAATTTCAGGTCACATGACCAGGGCTTTCATCATTTGGAAACCAAAACTGGCCTGCACCAATAAAAAGTGTTATTTTTAGGTCACATGACCCGACGCGCTTACGCTACGCGTCGCGTAAGCGCATCGGATGCTTACGTTGCGCGATCGTATGCGCTCGAGTGCTTCCGGGTGCGTTCACGCCATGCGTATCACGCGGACGCGGCTACGCGATACGTCACAATGATGATTTCGTTCGCGGCAAAAGCGCTAACGGTGCGCTCACGGCTTTGAGGGTGTCAAGCTCTGCTTTCATTCTGTCCATCTCATCTGCATGAGTGCCAAACAGAGAGGAACCAGAAAATGGGAGATTTAGTATTCTCTGTTGTGCGTCAGGCTTGAGACCCGTCAGCCTCAACCACGAGGATCTTCTGGCGCAGACTCCATGAGCATAAGAATGTGCCGATAGCGTAGCGCTGTCCGCTGCCGTGCTGATCATTTGGTTTGCAACAAGTGATCCCTTGGTGATGATCTCATCAAAGTCCTTCTGATCTTCTTTTGGCAGCTTCTCATTGAAGCGGTCCAAGGAGTCCCACAAGGCCCTGTCATAGCGGCCTAACAAAGCAGCCGCACTGGAGACCTTTAGTGATGAAGCCGCCAAGTTGCAAACCTTACGTCCCCAAGAGTCCTGGGACCTGCTTTCCTTTTCGGGTGGACCTATGAAGATGCAGTGACAGTCTTTATTTATTTACAGGTTTATATAGCGCTAGAATCCACTCCCGAATGAGTATCTCTGCGCTCAATTCAACTGATAGACCGAAGGCCAATGCTCTTAAGATCTAGAGGAGGTGCTAAGTTTGAAACAAGAACGTTTTTAACAGTTTCTTAAATGCAAGATGATCTGTGCAAAGCCTGAGGGTGGCAGGAAGTTTGTTCCAGAGACGGGGGCCCAGGTAGGAAAGAGCCTTTCCACCCAGTCTTGCCCGTCTGATGGGGGGGATTTGAAGTAGGGACCGATTACTGGAGTGGAGAGCAAGTGCTGGGTTGTAAGGAACAAACTTCTCCGCCAGATACGTGGGGCCCAGGCTGTGTATATCCTTGTGGATGACACAGCAAGTTTTAAATTTGATCCGTTGTTGGATCAGCAGCCAATGAAGCCTTTCCAACAAGGGGCGTGATGGGGATCTAGGTGGGGCATTCAGGACTAACCTTGCAGCAGTATTTTGGACCACCTGAAGCCTGCTAAGTAGGCTGTTGTTTGCTGATATTAATAGCCCATTACATCCAGGCAACTGAGCACCAGGGCCTGAACGAGGGTTTTTCTAGTGAAGTCCGGAAGTAAAGGAAACACTCTTCGGAGTAATCCAATTACGTGAAAACAGGACCCGGCTGTTTGATTTAAGTTATCTTTTAAAGATAGACCTTGATCCAGGTTTTTCACCACCTGCTTGGGGCTGGGGACGGGGCCCAGGTCTAATGGCCACCAGTCCGGAGTCCACAACAGTGTGGCGTCCCCAAAGAGCATTACCTCTGTTTTTCCTACATTGCACTGCAGGAAATTCGAGGCCATCCATTGTGATACAGCCCTCATACCCTCTGAAAAGGACTGTTTAACCGCCCTTGTCAATGTCTTGAATGGGAAGAGAAGCTGAGTGTCATCAGCGTATGACACAGGAATGAATCCGTAGGATCTCATGAGGTCCGCCAGGGGGACCACGTATATGTTGAAAAGTGTGGGACTCAGACACGAGCCTGTGGCACCCCCTTAGTAAGCTCCACAGGTGCAGAACGGAAAGAGTCTATACTGACACTCTGTGTGCGGCCAGATAGAAAGCTCCTCATCCAGGACAGCGCCGAACCCCCAAGCCCCACCTCCTTTAAACGACTGAGCAAGATATCGTGGGATATCGTGTCGAACGCTGCGGACAGGTCCAACAGCACCAGAATCATAAAATTCCCCTTATCCAGGGACATTCTGATATTATCAGCCACCGAAAGGAGCGCTGATTCGGTGCTATAGTTGGGCCTGAATCCGGACTGGGAATAATCCAAACCTCCAGTTAACTCAATAAAGTTCGACAGATGAGTGTTAATGTGTTTTTACGCTATCTTGCCCAGGTATGGAAGAAGTGATATGGGTCGTAGGTTAGAAAATTCAGTCCAAGGGATACTGGAGTCCTTACGGATGGGTCTCACCAGGGCCATCTTCCACTCTTTTGGTACCTGGCCCTCCGAGAGAGAGAGGTTGACAAGGGACTGGATCATGGGACCAAGTGACTTCTCCAAATATGGAACAACTCTGGCAGGGATAAGGTCTGAAGGAGATCCAGTCTTAATTTGACCAATTAGTGCCTCTACATCGCCCAGGCTGGCTGCCGGAAACGCAGTAAGCAGGATGGAATTGGTGGACCTAGGATTCTGTGGTGAGACCAAAGGGCAGCTCATAGGATTGAAAGTCCTAATGATTTTATCATAGATCATCTCTATCTTGTTGGTAAAAAATAGAGAGATGTCATCACATAATTGTTGTGAGGACAGATCAAGACTCTCACAAGCCGTAGGTTTAGTGAAAGATTGTAGGATCCGATGCAAAACCTTAGAGGAGTTGCCCGCCTCAGTTAATTGTGAGGCAATGTGGTTTTTCCGGGCCAGTCTGATATTTTTGTGATATATGGTCAGGGCGGTGTAGTAGCAGCTTTTATCTTCCTCAGAGTGAGATTTTCTCCAGGCCTTTTCTAACTTTCTGCATGCCTGTTTATAAGAGCGTAGTTGGTCAGTATACCAGACTTCTTGACATGGTGCAGGACGCCGCCTACATAATTTCATGGGAGCTATGGAGTCGACCGCGGTGGAAATGGCAAGATTATACTTAGATAAGGCCAACTCTATGTTATCAGAGACTGCAATTCGGGGTTCAACTAATGTCTCCTGGAAAGTACCTAATGACACTTTGTACCACTGTCTACACGAGAAAGGTGGAGATGGGGGCCGTTTACTGGATTTAACCATGCCAAGTATGGAAAATTCCATAACAAAATGGTCCGACCAGTTCACCTGCGTGGGAGGACTACATACAATCTTGGAGGAGTTGGAAAAAATCATGTCCATGTATGGCCAGCTGAGTGAGTGGGACCCTTGTTATGCTGTCTCAGTCCTAATAGGGATAGGTCCGCTAAAAAGGACTGAGTCTCAAGATTATCCGGTAGATCACTATGCAAATTAAAATCCGCTAACAATAAAAAATCGTTTCCGGATTTAATGTGCGGGGCCAGTACTTCGACTAATGAGATGGCAAGGTGGACGGTAGACCAGTGCCCCTTTTCCAGCAGGCTTTTGAAGGAATATTGATCCTAAAGACCATTACTTCCATACTGGCAGTGCTCCTTTGATCCAATATGGAGACAGTGACCCCACTTTTATAAATAATGGCGATACCGCCTCCAGTTTTAACAGGTCTGTCTAGCCTCACTATTTTGAATCCCTCTGGGATCCCCAGAGTGATCGCAGGGAGCCAAGTCTCTGTCAGGAAGAACAACTCAGGCTGAACAGTGGACATAAGATCCCAAACCTCTGTGTGATGTTTAGGCAGGGATCGAATATTGCATAACAGATTCTTCCACCCGTTCAGTTAGTGTGTATCTTCCGGAGGGGGCACTGAAGGCTGGCTTATATAAGAGTAGGTATTGGTATACAAGGGAACCCGTAAAAGTTGGCCAAGGACCTACGGGTGGAACTACGTATTTTTGTTATACAAAGGTCCTTAGGTTTTGAATGATAGTTCGAGAAATAATTTACACAGGCTCAAGATAAAGGCTGTGTTTTTCCTTTCTTCCGAGTCCAGCCGGACCTAGAAGCGTTTATTTTGGAAAACAATTTATAAATATAAATAGGATAGGCGAAACCAGGTCGCACATGAGTAACTGGGCACAAGCCTGTACCTAGTCAGGAAAGGACAATACAGGGGAAAAAGGAGAAAGAATAAACAGGCAAACAAGGAGAACAGGGTGGCTTATAGTACAATGTATACAAATTTAAATAAGCACAAACCCACAGTATCTGCCGTAAAAATTGCAAATCATAAAACAAGCAGTACTGCAAAACAGTCGACGAACGTTTCGATCCCATTCTCCAGAAATAGTGGGATCATCTTCAGGACTAAAATAGATTTTGCCTGATTGTTTTGAGTGAGCCTGTAGGGTTTAAACAGGGAGGAAAGAAAGGAAAATGAAAACAATTCATTTGAAAAAATAGTCAGTCGTCACTCTTTTCATGCAGGGTGCAACACGTGCACATGCAGTTGTTTTCCAAAGGGCACGGATGGACATGTGCGCATATTTGGAGTGTTGGTGGCCAAGTAGGACATACCGCGTTTGCTCATTAAAATAGTGCTCGGAGACGTGATAACCGTGTGTTTGATACGAAAAAATGGACAAGGTGGGGGAGTGTTGGACAAGTGGGTCACAAGTAGTGTGGAGAGGACCCAATATGGAGAATTTAGTTACCACGAACGAGGCACGGTGGGCTGTGCGTGGTCACGAACAATTCAATGGGTATTCAATTCCTGAACGGCCGATGCCTAGAAAAATAATTTCAATCAACCGTTTGCAAATAAGGGGTCAGAGTCAGTGGAAATCTGGTAACCATATTTACCGTTTACCGCCTGGCACTGGGTGCGCGGCGTCAGGAAGGATATCGGTATCTGTCCAGTTGGATCAGTTCAGAAAAGGCCTAAAAAAGATTTATTTTAGGTCAGAGAATATTGGGTGTGGCCGTGGTGGTAAATTGCTGTGAAGAGGTGGAATTTTACCGTTACAGTCCAGCATGTCTTGCATGGATTTTGTGGGAAACTTTTGATGAGTTGAAACCTGTGAGAAAAAAGGATGAACGATAAGTGGGCTGGGAGTGCTAAAAGGTGAAAGTGAGGGCGGCGGGTGCACGCTGATAATTACCGTAAATTACGGTTCGTTATGTCCACAGGGCGCTCAATGGCGTGGGCCTTTTCCGTGCGAGCCTGCATGGGAGAAAATTAGATTATATGAGGCATGTCGGGCTGGACCCGTGCCACGTGGGGCCCAATGCGTTGTGTCCAGTCAAGGCTTACCGTAATCTGCTCGTAGTGGGGCCGAAATGGGGTCCCGTCTGGAGGCTCAATGGCCTGGTGCTGAGTGTCTGCATGCAGCGGCGTTTTTTATAATTGGTGATGGAAAGTGAAAATGGACTAGTTCAGCGTGATAGTGTACGTTAAAAGTGGGTGCCATCTTGGAGTGGTTGAGTGAACCAACTGAAAAACGTGTAATTATTGGGTATGGTTATAGTGTGGTTCTCTGTCTCACAAGGTCTCAAGCTATATAAAAGACAACTGCAGTATGGAGAAAATTACATTTCGGACAGACGATTAACAGCTCATTTCAGAAGACCATTATATTAGACTAGTCCAATCCTCTGTTCTGTTGAGGCCATCCTGGATAGAGTTGAACTGTATGATGGACTTCAGCTCTTCTTTGTTGAGTAATTGTCCCATGTTGCCACCTCTAGGTGGGAGTCTTAGTACTTTCAGGACAGTCCATTTCAGATCGTTATCAGAATGTTTTTGGGCCGCAAAATGTTCCACCAAAGGTGCATTCAGAGTCCCGCACCGGATGCGACTTTTGTGTTGCCCAATGCGAATTTTTACCTTCTGACTGGTTTGTCAAATGTACACTTTTTGGCATGGGCATAGGATTAAATAAATTACGTTGCAGGTGTTACAGTTGGAAAAGGAACGACATTGTACAGTAACATTGTTAAAGGTAAAGCTTTTTCCTTCCATAGTACTGTCACAATTATTACATCCACCACATTTAGCATGCCCAACAATGGGGGACAGACCCCATACATTATCAAGTGTTGCGGAAGGTAGAGAATTGGGCAAAGCGGCCCTCACAAGGTGGTCTCTGAGGTTTTTACTTTTCTTAAAAGCAAAAACTGTTTTTTCAATGGACAGGACACCAGTGTTGAGTATTGGCCAGTGTTTCAGAATTGTCTTTCTCAGTTTGTTGGAAATTGGTGAGAAAGTGGAGACACAAGCTATGCGCTTCGATTCATTTTTTTCTTTTGGTGTGAGTAAGGCTTCCCTAGGACAATACCAAGCTCGCTTAGTGGCGTTTTTGATTAACTTTTTAGGGTATCCCCTTTCCCTGAGTTTGGATGCTAAGGTAGCAGCTTCTCAGAAGTAATCATCTTTACAAGAGCAATTCAGTCTGATTCGCAAAAATTGCGAGTACGGGAGTGAATCGCGTAGTGCTCTTGGATGGTTACTATTGTAAGCCAAAAGGGTGTTTTTTTCGGTCGGCTTACGATAGAGACGTGTCAGTAGGGAGCCTTCACAGTGATAGATTGTAAGGTCCAAAAAGGAGATTGAGTCATTATTGGTGGAGATGGTGAAAGTGAGCCCTAGGCAGTTGTTATTCAGCCAATGTAGGAATTGGCACAGGCAATCGTCGCTTCCATTCCAGATGATGAAAATATCATCGATATACCTGCGCCAAAACTTTATCCCTGGGAGAAAAGGATGGGTGGGATGAATGATGACATTGGTCTCTATCTCATCCATAAAGAGTATCGCCAGATTGGGGGCAAAAATGGCGCCCCTGGCGGTCCCCTTGATTTGTTCATAATAATTGCCATTGAAGAGGAAAAAATTCCGTGTGAGGCATATTTCTAGAAGCTGGAGGATAAAAATACTAGGTACGGCGTGGGGACTTGGTCGTGAGTCCAGAATCTTTTTAATCACTAAGAGTGCTGTTGTCTGAGGAATATTGGTGTAAAGGGACTCGATGTCCATGGTGACCAAAATCTCAGTCATTGGGTCATACGGGTGGTTTTCGATCATATTGATCATGTGCATCGAGTCCTTTATGTAGCATTGTGTAGATGGAACAAACTCCTTAATAAAGTAGTCTACATAAGATCCCAATGGTTCTAAGATGGATCCACAGGCTGAAACAATGGGGCGGCCTGGGGGATTTTTCTCATCTTTATGCACTTTAGGTAGTGTATAAATTACAGGGATTCTAGGCGTTTTGACGTTTAGGAAATTATACTCTTTTTTTTATAGGAAACCTGCTTCAAGGCCTTCTTTTGTTATTTTTTGTATAAGGCTCTGTATCTCCTTTGTTGGATTGTGACTTAGTTTTTTGTAATGCTCTTTATTATCCAGTTGTCGCATTATTTCTGAGATGTATGCCGTTTTTTCTTGTAGGACGATACCACCGCCTTTGTCCGCGCTCTTAATTACGAGATTATCATTAGCTTTGAGGTGTGAGATGGCATTTTTCTCTTCCTTAGAGATATTATAGGGAATGAACATTTTCTTATTTTGGAGGTTCTGCAGTTCCTTCAAAATAACCTTCTCGAATGTAACCACTTCAGTGGGAATCATATTGGCAGAAGGAGAGAAGATGGAAGGTGGTCGGAAGGGGGTATTACTTATTTTTTCTGGTGTGGGATGTAGCTGAAAGAAAGCCTGTAGGCGTATACGTCTAAAGAATCTCATTAGTTCAGTTTGTAGATCCATATAGTTGGGGGGTATTGTGGGTACAAATGAAAGGCCTTTCATAAGTAATGACAACTCATCTTGTGCAAGTGTGTGTTTAGAGAGATTGAATATAGGGATGCTGCCAATTCTGTCCGGGTGTGTAGATGCTGCGTTTACCACTGGTAATAGTTGTTGCGAGTTCTTCGCTCGCCAGGTGGGTTTTGCCATCGTTGGGGTTTCTTGACCTTTCCGCGTTGCGGTGGGTCCTGGGCGCCTCTGGCTAAAAAAGAATTTTGGTGTAGTCCGCCTCTCCTTGCTCCGCTACTGCCTTCACCGGGATCAGAGCTATCCGAGGATTCGGCAGAAGTGTCCGAGAATCCCACAAGGTTCTGGCGTCTGTTATAGCGGCCCCAGAGACGGCTGTTTTGAAAACGAGGATATGTTTTGTTAATATAGAAATCCTTCTGCAGATAAGGATATGTGTTTTCTATATTGTATAGTTTCACGTCTTTTTTTATTTTGTTGGACTTTTTGTTTTGCTCAATCCTGTGGAATTCAGCCACAGTCTTGTCAATTTGTTCCAATAGTTTTTTTGCGTCTGCACTAGGGTCAGAATCTGTTAATTGTTTGAGGAGGTCTGCAATCTCTACTTCCAAGGATTTGAGAGTTTCACTCGCGATATCAATGCCAAGGGCAAGCCAATGGCGTGAACAGGTGGTGCCTATAAAGCTAAAGTTTTGGATATATTTGGGATTTTTTTTTTTTGTGAAAACCTTTATTGAGGCAATTGTCAGGTACACAGCTGTAAACGCCTACATCCTGCGGGCGCAGGCCGGCAGCAATCCCAGAGTCCAGCATGCAGTGTAAATGAAGAGGATAACTTCTGACACAGCAAGCCGCCTACAACCCCTCAGGGCCGGCCGCGTTTAAAACTAGAAGGAGCTGTGTGTGGCAGCATTCAAGAAGAACGGAGATGTAAACAGATAAGACAGTGAATGCCTGAGGCTTTCTTTTTCATTGGTTTATCTCCCCCCCCTCCCCCAAACAACAACAGTCAACAACAGCGCAATTGTGTGGTTCTACGATCTGGTGTGGCCGATGAAGCCAGTCTTAGCCTTCGTCTCCCGCCGCCCCCCACCCCGCCAGGAATTGTTGGAAAGAGGCAAAGAGGCGAACATCCAGCTCCCCACGGCCTGTCTGTACAGTACTAATGGTCCCCCTAACGCGCCATCCAAGGTCCAAGGAGGGGGTTGTATGATACTGGGGGGGGGGGGAACGGGGGGCAGGCAGTACCAAAGGCGAGAGGGTCAACAAGTGGAGTAAGGTCATGAAGTTCTCATCAGGCCAACATTAAGAAATTGGGGGAGTGGGTGGCGGAGCTTGCAACCTTAACCACCCCAGGAACCCAGAGTGTGGTGTGGCGGTGAAAGATTAGGTGTGAGGCCCAAGTTGGGGCGGCCCAGAAGCTTCCCCACTGCCTGGAGTGTCAGAGTCCCTGGTCGTGAGAGCCTGGAGTCGCAGAAGGTACGCAGTAAGTGGGCCCCATATGTCTTTAGGCCTTGACTTGAGGGGTAGTAGTTCAGCGTAATTATGCTGTTGGTCTTGCCAGGTAGTCATCGTCGCAAGCCATTCCTTGAATTTGGGCGCGCGACCACGCCCCCAGCGGCACGCCACGCGACGTTTCGCTATGAGGAAGCTCAGAGCAAAGAATTTACGATGGGCTTGCAAAGGGAGGTCAGTCTGCCCCAACAATGCTATCCTAGGGCAGGGAGACACAGATACGCCAATCATGTCCGATACGGCCGCGAATATCTCCTCCCAGTAGGCAGTCACCCTGTGACATGACCAGGCGAGATGGAAAAAATCCGCACCCTCCGCCCCACAACGGGCGCATCTGTCATCGTCTCGGAGCCGGTAACGATGTAGTTTAGCTGGGGTATAGTAGAGTCTGTGTAAAAATTTGTAGTGTATAAGGCGGAGGCGAGCGTTGCCTGTTACGGCTACAGCATGGGCGCAGCTCTCCGTCCATTGGTCATCCGTCATTTGGGTCTGCAGATCCGCGTCCCAATCATGTCTAGCTCGTAATGCAGGTGGGGAACCGGCCGCCTGATGTGTTTATATATTAACGAGACAACATGCTTTGGAGAGTCGGTTTGGAGGAGGGTATGAAGGGGCTGTACCGTCTCCGGTTCGTCCGGGAAGTTCGGGGTGACCGCCTTCACATTCTGACGTAAGCGTACATACAGGAAGGTATCCATAACAGACGGGGAAACATCCCCAAAGAACTGTGCTGACGTTCTGAAGATACCCTGAAGGTACAGGTCCCCCCATGTGTGCAGCGCCAGGCGCGTGAGCATCTTGCGTCCTATTTCCTCGCAGGTGATACGAAGTCTAGGGTCATGAGAAAGTGGCATCAGAGGCGAGTATAGAAAGGGTGTGCCTAATGCTGCAGCCAGGCGTCTCCAGGCAAGAACAGTGCAGTCCACCGTACTGGGGTCACGCTCCGAGATTTGGGTTTCAGTATACAGATAGCCCGACGGTGGAGTCGGCCTCATGTAGCCGTCTTCGACTGCCAAATGGGCCATAAATGGAGGGGGGTGGAGCCAGCACGCAACAAAGTGAGCCTGCGCACAGTCGTAATATCTACGAAAATTCGGTACATCGAAGCCCCCCTGGTTGTAAGGAAGCATCAGTGTGCGCATGCTAATTCGAGGCTGCTTACCACCCCAGATCAGCCTGGACATTTGGGAAGTGAGGGAGCGAAAGAAGTGGGGGCCGGGGTTATATGGGATGTTGGTGAACAAGTATAATAATTTGGGCAGCACAACCATTTTGATCAACGAGATACGGCCAGCCATTGATAGCGGAAGGTGAATCCACCTGGTGACCTTATCAGTCAACGCGTCCAGGGCCGTACCATAGTTGGCTCTGATAGTAGTGTTGCGATCCCTCGTCACGTTTATACCCAAATACTTGATTTCATCCGCCTCCCAGACTATGGGGTAATCCAGGGGGAACTGTGTTGTTATGTCAGTTAGTGGAAATAGAGCTGACTTCGACCAATTAATTTGAATGCCCGAGAAGCCACCGAATTTAGTGATTTCACGGAGAAGGGTATTAAGGTTTTCCTTGGGTTTGTGGACATAGAGGGTCAGGTCATCAGCATAGAGAGCAATGAGCAATTGCCTATCCGGGTATATAAGGGAACGATGATTGTGGTGCTGTCTCAGTTTGGCCGCTAAGGGTTCTATAGCGAGCGCAAACAGAACCGGGGATAGTGGACACCCCTGTCTCGTGCCACGGTGGATTTCGAAGGGATCAGACCGAGATCCGTTCAGCAGCACCGAGGCCATCGGTTGGTGGTAAAGCAGTCGTATCCAATCAAGGAAGCTAAAAGGGAACCCCATTCGCTTCAACAGAGCCAATAGATAGTCCCATTCCAAGGAATCAAACGCCTTGGTGGCGTCCAAGAACACAACTGCAGCCTCGCACTTGGGGGTGATGTCCTGGATGACAGCCTGGAGGGTGCGCAGGTTGTGGGAGGTGGCGCGATTGGGGACAAAACCTGCCTGGTCAGGTAAAACCAGCCGCTCCATCAACAAATTAAGACGGGATGCAAGCACTTTCGCTAGAATTTTCACGTCCAAATTCAGGAGGGATAGGGGTCTATACGAGTCACAGGACTCGGGCGGCTTGCCCGGCTTTAGCAAGGATGCTATAAGAGCTTCCCGCATAGTAGTCGGTAGGATACCCTCCTCCAGCGCTGCATAGTAAACCTGTTGTAGGATTGGAGCAAGAATATGTATGAAGGCCTTATAAAAATCAATCGGCAACCCGTCCGAGCCTGGCGATTTTCCGGACTTCATAGACATGATCGCATCCGTGATCTCTTCCAGTTCGAGTATGTGATGAAGGAATTTTTGTTGGGATGGACCCAGCCACGCTAGTGCGGTGTCGTCCAGGTAGGTGTTCAGGGGGGTGGGGTTGGACCGCTGGGAAGTGTAGAGTTTGGAGTAGTGGTGAGAAAGGACACGAAGTTGTTCCGGAAGCGATCGCTGGGGCACATTGTGTTCATCCAGAAGGGTCGTTATATAGTTTTGGTATCGGGGGGGATTTACCGCGAAGGCCAGCGCCTTACCAGGTCTGTCACCTTCACCAAAGATGCGCGCCACATGCGGCTTACCCAGGAATTTGCATTCCTTGTCAGCCAGATCTGCGTATTCATTCAGTTTTTCACGCAGTGTCGCTCTAGTTGTGTAATTGGTTGGGTCACCTTCCACCACCCCCTCTAGTTGCTTCAGCTCACGTTCAAGTTTCCGCAACTCGTCTCTAAGGGACCTCAGGACCCCTCCACCCTTGGCAATACACCATCCCCTGACTGTGACTTTAAAAGCTTCCCAAACCGTGGTGATGCTTGAAACTGAGTTAATGTTACGGTCAAAGAAGTCCTGAATATCTTGCTCGAGCTCTGCCTTGAAGGCGGAGTCGGTGAGATGCGCCGGATTAAAACGCCAATTCAGATAGGGAGACGCATCTTGCGGGATACGCAATGACACATAAACCGGGGCGTGATCAGAGAGGGTACGAGCAAGGTGGGATGCTGAGACTATCCAAGAGGAGAGCCCCGCAGAGCAAAAGATGTAGTCTAGGCGCGCCCAGGTGGAGTGTACCGCAGAGTAATGTGTGCCTTGCAGCTGTGTTGGGTGTAGGTGCCTCCAGACGTCAAGCAGGCGGCATTCCTCAACTATATTCAACAGGGCGCGCTGGGAATGCGTGTAATGCAGGGACTGCGGGTGGGATCTGTCTACATTAGGGTGAAGCGCCGTATTAAAGTCCCCACCCAGGATTATGTGTGGAATCCCCATAGATTGGATCTTACCCCACAGCGTGAGGAGGGAGGACGGGTCATCCACATTGGGTCCGTAATAACAGGCGAAGAGAACCTTATGTGAGTATAGCCTACCCCATGCCATGCAGAATCTGCCCGTTGAGTCAGCCTCAGAACCCTCCAGAACAAAACGCACACCACGTTTCACCAAAATTGTCACCCCTCTAGCATAATTGGAGTATGAGGAAAACACTCTGTTGGAGGCCCATCGGGCCGCGAATAGAGGAGACGTTCCTGACATTAAGTGTCTTTCCTGCAGCATTGCGACAGAGACATCATGCCTTGCCAGATATCCCAATACCAATCTCTTCTTCCGAGGGTCGCTAAGCCCCCGGATATTCCATGACATCAATTTAACTTGCTGAAGGAGTGGTGTCCCCTCTATCTCACCCATGACAAGAGACATAAATAGGCGTGCCCATATCGCGAAGGCTCAGTTCCTGCGCAAAATGCCACGCCATGTAAGCAGATAGTAAGCATCAACCCCACACAGATCACCCCAACCAGAATGTGCGTCAAGTAACAGTGAGTACGACTGTAAGAAATCAAATCCCCGACTCACCCACACCGGCCACCCCAACTCGCTGGGCATAGAACACCTCCCACCCCGCCCAACAACCCAAAGAAACAAAGCATGATATACCAACAGTTCAAAGTCACTCTTTCCCCTGAAGGGAGTAGGCAATTTCGGGGGTCACCCATTGGGGAAGCTGTGCCAGGGGCGCCCGACCAGCCCACTACCTCACAAGTCACACCCAAAAGGCGCCAGCCGACAGCCGGATCGCCTATCTTGGGATGGAGGTAGGTTGTCGAACCAAGTCTAGGATTCAAACCGGCATTAAGAAAGTTAGTAAAGAGTACCTCATCGGGAATGAAGGACCTGGAGCCGCAACTAGGGAGTATATGCGGCCTGCATATTACTGATCATCTCAGGACATAGTCAATCCTGCTGCTCCAGCGGCGAGCGTGAGCGCGATCTGCTTCCCTCTGTGTTTCGCCCTGCTCGGTCGCGGCTTTGCTGGATCAGAAAATCTTCGGCCTGTTGCGGAGTTGTAAAGACGTGCTGCTTGCCGTGGTAGGAGATCTTCAGTTTAGCAGGGTAGAGCATGGCATAGGAGATGTCCTGGGATTGCAATTTCTTCTTGATCGGTGAAAATTTCCGCCGGGCTTCTTGCACAGCCGGAGTAAAGTCCGGAAAGAAGGACAATGTGGTGTTGCCATAGGCCACGGTGCCGACTTCCCGGGCACGGCGGAGCACTGTATCGCGATCCCTGTAATTAAGGAATCGGGCTATGATGGGCCTGGGAGTAGCACCCGGGGGTGGCTTGGCCGCTAAGGACCTGTGCGCCAGTTCCACTATTAGATGTGGGGAAAAGGAGTCCTTCCCAAATAGTTCCACCACTAAGGCCTCCACAAAGGGCTCCATTTTTCCAGTATTGGTGGATTCCGCCAGGCCTAGGATGCGGACGTTGTTCCTTCGGGACCTGGCTTCCAAGTCCTCATTCTTTTCGGCTATAACTTTGAGGAGTCTGTCCATCTGGGATACCTGGCGGCGCGTGGCGGCGGCTCCATCTTCCAGCCCAGAGACTCTGTCGTCCGCCTCCTTAAGACGCGCATCGTGTTGGTCTAGTTTCATCACAACGCCATCAATACGGGAGTTCATGCTATCGATTTTGGCATCAATACTGGTTAGGCTGTGCCTCATGCCCAGGAGCAGGGACTTCCAGTCCTCGTCTGGCGGCGTGGTGTCAGTAGGGCTGTCACCCGGCCCGGGCGTCATCTTGTTCGCCTTCCGCGTTTCGAATGGGATCTTCGACTGTTTTGCGTCGCCACGGCCCATGGCGCGCCCTTGAGACCCTGATGCCGCTATCGCTAGACCGTTGGGGGCTAGGGTGTCCAGCAGTGCTTGTACAGTGGGGAGATGGCAGATGGTATTGCAGAGGCAGGGTATGCGATGGTGCACGAGCCTGGGCCCTCCAAGATGGCGGCTGTTGGGCAAGGGAGCGGAGCCCCCACTCAGTCTTCACCTGCAGGGACCCCCACTGCAGTAGTGCGGCCGGGGAGGGGCTCTCAGAGCGTCTCAGGAGGCAGTGTGGGTCTCCCCAGGGTTCCCGATGTACCAGCTGTTGCACAGAGCTGGGCCGTTGAGGGAGCAGCTGTCAGGGCGCCCTTCGCGCCAAAAGGAGAGAAAATGAGAGTGAAGATCGCTCTCGCGGCAAGCCGTGCTGAGGCTAATGCGGGGGCGTCTCCCAGCACCGACAGGCAGCGGCGACCGGGTCATGCAGGGTGAGCAGCCAAGCCCGCGAAGGGCAGGAGAGGGCTGCGGCCGCAATCGGGAAGGCGCGCACGGCCTCGTCTCTGATCAGGGGGATGCGGCAGATGCAGGAGCGGTGCACGGGAGGGTTACTCCACGGGGGGGGATGATCTCTCACCGCTGTACGGGCCACCGCAGTCGAGCCTTCAGGGCCGCCCGCCCCCGGACCTCCGATGGTGCAACGGCCGCCGGGCCCAGAGTCCCCGGTGTGGCGTAGTCGTCCGTCGCGGGAGAGCAGGCACACAAGCGAGCGCGGAGAGTCGCTTGCCAATTCCGCTGCAGTCAGCTCCCGCCTCGGAGGTCTGCCTGAGGATTTCCTGGTGTCGGAGCGTTCAGCCCGAGATGAAGAAGATGCTCCCGGTGTTGAAAGAGCAGTTAGGGCCGGTTAGGATAAGATGTCGGAGTGGTAGCGGCTCAACAAGGCGAGAGCCCCACTACAGTGCGGCCATATTGGTCCAGCGCCACCTAGCGCCCCGATATATTTGGGATTGTCAGTGAAAATTCCCGGGATGTTTCGAACCTGTAGGCCTAATGGAATTACGTTGGCCTTTAGATAATCTGTTAACATTAAGATCATTAGTTCTAAACGGACTTGTTTCTTTTTCAGTTTTTCTAATTTGTCTGGAATAGAGTCATTTTAGAGGGAAAGAC
This sequence comes from Lissotriton vulgaris, assembly GCF_964263255.1. Lineage (NCBI taxonomy): Eukaryota > Metazoa > Chordata > Amphibia > Caudata > Salamandridae > Lissotriton > Lissotriton vulgaris. The sequence goes on from NC_141695.1 coordinate 1,656,736,531, forward strand.
CGCCAGAGGTCGGTTCATGCTACTCAACAAATATCTTCCATGAGGTTTGGGGCATGCACAGTGAAAGAAAACACAGCTAGTCCTCATCTGACAATCTCAGTTTGCGAGCTGCACTTCTGGTTTCTCAGCTTGTGAATAGAAATGTGTTGCTGTCCAGTGTGCAGAATCAGCCATAGCCTAGATTTATCTTGCATCAAATAAGAACCCTCTAGCCTCTCAGATTCTGCACTTTTCTTGAAATGTAAATTACCTTCTGCTGGGTTTAAAGCGGTTTGACATTTGCTTTTAAAGGAAAACGAGATCCTAAGATCAGGACCCACTGAGCATCTGAGTCGAATGTGTGGGCCCTACTAAGGGCATGGCCATTGGACCACTCTATGTCTGACTGATGTTCTCTTTGCAGGTTCTGAGTTGACTATTGTCTGACGCAGTCACCTCGACAAGCATGTAGAGACTAATTTTCAAAAAACACTATTCACCTGTGACCAAGGCGAGTAATCGCTGAAACGCGTTGGGGGTTTGGTTCCATGCACTGTCCTTCCATGCTGGAAATAAATTGAATAACTACGAACTCTTGTTGGATGGCTTAATTGTGCGGTGATCATTGCTGGTTTTCGAGTGCATTCACGCTACGTTTGTGAGCGTGTGGTGAAACGCTATATATATATATATATATATATATATACATATATATATATATATATATATATATAGAAGTTGGCCCGGGCTCTTCTGGCTCAGCTACGGCTTTTTTTGGACACCAAGGTATTGGTACTGCCCGGGCCCGCCAACAAGTTCAGGATCAGGAGTAGCGGTGACGTGGATATGTATCCCCGTCCTGGGCGGCGTGCATTGACACAGCTGCCCCCGTGCATATTTGACCTGGACTTTGGGGTTAAAGCGGTTTTGGGGACGTAAGGAGGCATACTTCATTTTGAAAAACTGTGTCTGGGGCCTCTTCTGCGCAAACCTGCATCCCGCACAACCACTGGACTCGGATATTCCATCCCACCACTCACCTGGAAGCAAACTGTTGCATTCTGGGGGTTGCAGTTCAGGACTACGCCAAGAACTACATCAGGTGGATCCTTGTAATTGGGAGCGGGGCCTGTCAGTCACATGGCTTCATTAGGCAGCAGGACATTCACTGTGAGCGAAGATGGGAGCCTCGTGGACACTTATGGCGCTGAGGAAGGCAATGGCTGCCGAAATGCATTCGCCGGTTTGATCTGAATAAAGTGCTTCCTTACTGTCCTCATTGGTGGCCTCCGCTCTTTTCTTGTAAAAGAGGTGTTTGGACATATATATATATATATATATATATATATATATATACATATAAACACACTCCTGGTCAAGATTCATCCATGAAAACCAGAGTCGGAGCCCAATTGTAGTACGGTGCTGTCTATTCATAAACTGACGATTTAGAAAAGGAGGTGGTGATGAACAGAGTGTCTGAGTTAAACAGACCACTCTTACCCAGTCCAAAGATCAGGGCTTGATCCATCACCGTTATTTATCTCACTGCCCCATCCCAGCTCAGAACCTGGCTATATGCAAATCAGTCTGTCCCTGGCCCAGTGCATCATGGGAACAGGGCAGACTAAACTACCAAGCCAATTCTTCACCAGAAAGGAGACAAGCTACCGGGGACCGGTTTCTGGCATTCCAGCCTTCTTCGGCCCGGCTTGCTTGAATCCTGATGGAGCAGTGAGAAAGGGACTCATGTCTGAGTATACCCTGCCACACCTATAGTGGCCAAAAACGATTTAGAAAAGGAGGTGGTGATGAACAGAGTGTCTGAGTTAAACAGACCGCTCTTACCCAGTCCAAAGATCAGGGCTTGATCCATCACCGTTATTTATCTCACTGCCCCATCCCAGCTCAGAACCTGGCTATATGCAAATCAGTCTGTCCCTGGCCCAGTGCATCATGGGAACAGGGCAGACTAAACTACCAAGCCAATTCTTCACCAGAAAGGAGACAAGCTACCGGGGACCGGTTTCTGGCATTTCAGCCTTCTTCAGAGACTCTGTCCCTCACCACCCCTTGTTGTAAATATTTTTGTCCACCCTAAGCGTGGAAGGGTATACTCAGATGTGAGTCCCTTGCTCATTGCACCATCAGGATTCAAGCAAGCCGGGCCGAAGACGGCTGAAATGCCAGAAACCGGGCCCCGGTAGCTTGTTTCCTTCCCAGTGTAAGAATTGGCTTTTGTAGTTTGGTTTGCCCTGTTCCCATCATGCACTGGGACAGGAACAGACTAATTTGCATACAGCCAGGTTCTGAAACTGGGATGGTGCAGTGAGCTAAAAAACGGTGTTGGATCTAGCCCTGATCTCTTGACTGGGTGAGAGTATTCTGTTTAATTCAGAGACTCTGTCCCTCACCACCCCTTGTTGTAAATATTTTTGTCCACCCTAAGCGTGGAAGGGTATACTCAGATGTGAGTCCCTTGCTCATTGCACCATCAGGATTCAAGCAAGCCGGGCCGAAGACGGCTGAAATGCAGAAACCGGTCCCCGGTAGCTTGTTTCCTTCCCAGTGTAAGAATTGGCTTTTGTAGTTTGGTTTGCCCTGTTCCCATCATGCACTGGGACAGGAACAGACTAATTTGCATACAGCCAGGTTCTGAAACTGGGATGGTGCAGTGAGCTAAAAAACGGTGTTGGATCTAGCCCTGATCTCTTGACTGGGTGAGAGTATTCTGTTTAATTCAGAGACTCTGTCCCTCACCACCCCTTGTTGTAAATATTTTTGTCCACCCTAAGCGTGGAAGGGTATACTCAGATGTGAGTCCCTTGCTCATTGCACCATCAGGATTCAAGCAAGCCGGGCCGAAGACGGCTGAAATGCCAGAAACCGGTCCCCGGTAGCTTGTTTCCTTCCCAGTGTAAGAATTGGCTTTTGTAGTTTGGTTTGCCCTGTTCCCATCATGCACTGGGACAGGAACAGACTAATTTGCATACAGCCAGGTTCTGAAACTGGGATGGTGCAGTGAGCTAAAAAACGGTGTTGGATCTAGCCCTGATCTCTTGACTGGGTGAGAGTATTCTGTTTAATTCAGAGACTCTGTCCCTCACCACCCCTTGTTGTAAATATTCATAAACTGACAGCACCGTACTACAATTGGGCTCAGACTCTGGTTTTTCATGGATGAATCTTGACCAGGAGTGTGTTTATATAGTAGGGGTTGGCGTACCCCGTCGTGAGCCCGCCGTTCAAGTGGCTTAAGCACGCCATTCCCGTGTGTGTTTATATATATATATATATATATATATATATATATATATATATATATATATATATTCGCTGAAAAAACCATAGGTTTCACATCCGTTATAGTTAGGAATTAGCATTTAAAAAACCTATTAAATTCCATAGTTAAATTTTACTGACATAAAACCATTGAAATTCCACGTTATAGTTAGTTGGACTCACTATAACTTGTGCGCCTGCAATGCACTGCTGATGTCACATATTACATCACTCATGACATGGTCAGTGACATCATTCATGACATCACTGAGAGCGTAGTCTTTTGAAGCGCCCCGGTGCGCGAACCGGGAAGCGTCCCGTTAGCGCCAATGTCGGGAACGAAAACATGATCGGGACGTATCGCGTATCCGCATCCGCGTGATACGCATGGCGTAAGCTTGAGAAAAGGTGAGTGTGTGTTCCGTGAAGAGTCAGTATTGTACTTATTGGGATGAATGCCATTTCTTTCAAATTTTCATATAGAGGACACGACTACTTCAAGTTGCAGTGTGACATCTTTATTGTTGTGTTATGAGACAGACAGCCGACACGTGTTTCGACCCCTATTGGCGTATTGCGCCAGGGCTTTCTCAAGGCTATTTACACAAATGCAGCGTACAATACAACTGTTTCCATATTGTCAAGATTCCAAAGACAAGAGTTTCAATACTCGCAAAACAATATTCTTCTGTAAGATTGCAGAAGGTTGAAAAGTGCACTCCGGTCCCTGCTCGCGGCTCTCGGCATTAGGTTTGTGCATGCGTTGAATCCCGGCGTGAGCGCACCCGGAAGCACTCGAGCGAATACGATCGCGCAACGTAAACATCCGACGCGCTTACCCGCCGCGGGGCGCGCCGCGTAAGCGTGTCGGTCATGTGACCTGAAAATAACACTTTTTATTGGTGCGAACAGTTTTGGTTTCATAATGATGAAATCCCTGGTCTTGTGACCTGAAAATAACACTTCTCATTGGTTCAGGCCTTTTTTTTTCTCCAAATGATGAAAGACCCCACCTTTTTTCCTTATTCTGACTTTGTCTTTCGACTGAGGAAGACCTGTTTGTACCTCTCTGTACCTTTTTGAACTATAAAATGGCTTCAGTAGCAGCAGCAGCTGGAGCATCTGCCCCACCACCACCACCACAACCACCAAGAGGACCACCACAAGATTACATTGGTGGTCAACAAGAGGATGAAGAGGAGGAGGAGGAGGAGGAGGAGGAGGAGGAGAAGATGGCTTGAAGAACACAATACCCCATACCAGCCAAGACCACACATTGTATGGGAGTTTTTTTCGATCCCAGAGGGGAAGAAATAAGTCAATGCGGCCAAGGTGACTTGTCTAATCCGTGGCATGGAACTTTCTAGGGGGAACCCGAATAAAAAATATTCATTCGGAAACAACACCATGATTAGACACATGCAGCGCAAGCATCCGATGAACTATTCTGCTGCAGAGATGAGGGAACTGGCCAGTAACCCTCCCCAATCTATAAGCACCACCTCCAAAAGAAAGCATCCCACTCCGCCGGGACTAAAGGCAAGGGAGACAATCCCTTGCATTCAGCCACGGTTTGCGGATTTCCGAATTACTTGTATTCATTGTGGGAAGACCATCTCTTATGGTGAACTCAGCATAAAGCTCATAGTCCTTGGTGGGGACAACCACAAACGCCCCAAAAAAAACCTACTTTTTTCTTCTTCTTTTTTTTGCCTCCAGTTGAGCCATTTTGAAAAAATATAAAACAACAAAAAGAAGAAAAAAACTAGTTCTTTTTAGAACTACCTCCAATATATAAAAAAAAGGCTAAATTTTTTTAAAACTCTGTCATTCTTCTTTCCCCATGGGCCGCTCCCCGGTACGCGTACCGGGCGCTCCTCCCCCCCGCGCAAATCAAAAAAAATATATATATAAATATTTTGCTCCGCGGGGCCCTTTTATAGCCCCCACATCAAACCTAGGGGGTCAGGGGGGAACAACCCTGCCCCTTATGGTCATTTCCCCCTTTTTTTTCCACCTCTTGTGGCGGCCGGTCCGGACTGTTTCGAATGTTTACAGACACCCGAGAGCCAATCAGCTTTCCGGGCGCACCTCGCGTGGCGCGCTCAGAGCAGCGCTGCCATAGATATATATATATTTTTGAACCTAAATTACTCGGAATCCACTGGAGCACATATCTTGAGACATAGCAAAGGCACATCGGGCTACCAGTCCCTACAATTTTGCCAAGTTTGGTGGAAATCCATTCAGCCGTTCGGGCTAAAAGTGAGTTCGACAGCCCTATGGAAATTAACATGGAGAAAATACGTTTTGGGACCCCCCTTTTATCTCGGCCCCCGCATTTTCAGGGAAGGAGCAGAGCGAAGCGGGCCATGAACTTTGAGAAATTTGCGAAGATTCGTCCACCGGCGCCAAAGTTTTTCCCAATAGAATGTTGCGGATTTCCTATGGAAAGTGGATCCTAACTATAACTACCTACTGGCGACCGCCAGTAGGAGATAGGATATATATATATATATATATCTCCTGTCCTGGGAATTGCTTTAAAAAGACTAGCTGCAGTTTAACTTTTCAATAGTTTATTCCACGTGGCCAGGATGACAGACGTGTTTTGGTGGGGTTGCCTTCCTCAGTGACAAACTCACTTCGCCATGACGGCCTTTATCAATGTTGATAAAGGCCATCATAGCCGAAAGGCGTTTGTCAGCTACAGGGCGAGAACAATAAAGCAACTTTGAAAATCACGTACTCCAGTGTGCGCCACAATTTTGTGTGAACAGAGGGTCTGGTGGAACATTATCACAGTGCACTGCTGCTGTGTGGCAGCATCCACCCGGAAGTGAGCTGCGGTTGCGGTTTAGGTGAGGACTGTTTGAATATAAATATATATATATATATATATATATATATATATATATATATATATATATATATATATATATATATATATATATATATATATATATATTTATATTTATCCAACACGTGACTCCTCTGATCTCTCGGTGTCTCAGCAATCACGCAGCACACCAGCAAACAGGAAGGAGACGGACCACAGCACATCAGCAGAGTTGTTTTTTATTGAACAACAGAAAGCAGCTACGCGTTTCTGGCAAGTTGTGCCCTTGTTCACGCTGCAACTAGTACATCAAACTCAATGCTATTTTATATGCTAATTACATATAGTGACCACCCCTCACAGTGACATAGTGAGTCATGTGACTTCATAGAAATAAACAACATACTACTGCAGTAAAGTGACAGTGTGTCCAATGGAACATTACCAAAAGACAGAAAAAACATCACTGGTTAAATCCAGATATCTATAATCATGATTTATATTTATATATATATATATATAATACTACTATAATAAAGGAGAAACTTGCAGGCTTTGAGGCAAGTAAACGCAGGAACCACTGCACCAATCTACACACCCAATACACCGTAGAAATCGGCAGGGTGTGTAGATGGTTATAGGCTATATAAACTTTAAAAAAACACCTTATTTAAAAAAATTAATTTAAAAAAAAAGTAGTCCCCCGAAAGTAGAGCCGGCCGCGACGTGCGTGCTCAGGTCGAGGAGCGGCGTCAGAGCGGCATCAGAGGACCAGCGGACATGGAGCGGGGGAGGAGCGGTCACGTGAGCTGCAGCGGACAGGCCAGCGGCGGTCAGAGACCAGCGGAGAGGCAGACATGGCGCGGGGGAGGAGCGGCGGCGGACAGGCGGTGAGGAGCAGAGCGGCGAGGACCTGCACTCAGGAGCGGAGAATGAGGTAAGCGGGCGGGTGTCAGCCCAGGCGGGGGACAGGGAGTTACTAAAGGCAATGTTGGGGCAGGCGGGGGTCGGGGCAGGAGGGGGACGGGGACTAACACCTCCAGGCGAGGGTCAGGCCAGGCGGCAGGCGGGGGACGGGGCCGGCGGGGGCACGGGCAGCTGGGCAATGTCAGGGCAGGCGGGGAAAGGGGGAAGCCTGAAAGTACCCGGACAAGGTCGGGCGGGCTGCTAGTATATATATATATATATATATATTAATTTCATGACATGGGGACAGAGTCCCAGTGTCCTGTAATGGCAGCTGCAAAAGTGTATTTTATGTTAAGGCCATTCAATCAAATCATTCAGTCCAGCATTACCGAATTGTCCAAAGGGGGAAAAAAGCTTTTTTGACATCAGATGACTTCATTTTTTAATTTTTTTTTATTTTACAGCAGGACTCCTGCGGGACAAACTGTCCAGATACACTCAATTTTTTAACCCCTTCATGACCACCTCAAACACCTCTTTAATTGCAGATTCCTCAAAAACGTTGTAACAAATTTACACCAAATAACAAAAAGCACCATTTCTGAATTAGGTCCTCACTTTCTACCAAATTTGGTGTAATGCCCTTCAAATGTTTCTTCTGCATCGTTTCTCAAAATTACCTATGGGAAAATTATCTTATGGAGCACCTCCTTTCTCTTTGGCCCTGCTTGACTGATCCCCTCAAACCTTTCTACGAAGGAGCTTAGGTGGATGAACTTTTTTGGGAAAGTTTTGTTACAATACGTTAAATGGCACCAAACTTATTAGCAAAACAAAAACATTCTTCCTATTGAAAGTCTGATCTACCTATAACTAAAGAGTGACAGCCACCACTGTGTAATAAAATGCAGTGGTAGATAAATCAACATTTCACAGTGGAACATGAAAAATGGGAAATATTTCCATATTCCCTGTGAAATACGGATGTTATCATCCTAATGAAAGCCAGCAAATCATTCTGCAGACCTTTACCATTAAGGCCTCAAAAAGTCATAAAAATGTTACCAGACCGGCAGGTCTAGTGACTTAAATAATGTACTTGACCTAACTGTAATTCTCTCGACCCATGAACAGGTTTCAAATGATGTGATCATGGGCAAATATTTGAATTCACTGAGAGGCCATTATCTTCATTATCACAAATGAGAGCACCTTCAAATATGCGAGTTCAACATGTCTGCTGTACAAAAAACTATTTTGTTTGATTCAATAGACGAAACGCTTGCTCCATATATAATACAAATCTAGCCACATATAGGACACAAATGACCTGCCTCTTAGTTAATTAACTGCATTGTCACCAGGGCAGGGGCAGGAATGTTTCTCAAATCATGTTTCAAAACTATCACTTTTACTAAATAACTAAAGAATGAAGTGGTAGCACATTGTAATTTGCAATTAGCATATTTCAATTGAAATGGCCACCGCATTTCCCACTGATATGTTTTACTGATAAAACTATACAGTGTAGAAAATGTTTGGAAATCGATTTTCTGCAAATATTTATCATTTGCACATCACCTACTAAATTGTTTGATTCCTTCTGCTCGTATTTAAATCTTTGTTTTCATAACACTTCTGATTTACCCCTCAGGAACTTGCTTTTGTAATTCCTGATATATTTTGAATTATTTGTACTATTGATTTACAAACTATTTAAATGATGTGTTCAGAAAACAGCCTTTTGTTTCACCATGATAGTCAGACAGCTCCCTTGACAAAAACATCTAACTGTAGTAAGAGAAAGAAAGGTAGATTCCATTTTCCAGTCTAAGAAAAGTATCAATTAGTAAAAAGACAAACTGACATTTGACCTCGGTCCTTGGACAGGGAATGTGTCAAGATAAAAACAAGATTTAAACCATCTTTATTGCTCATTCACTGTCTGAATGGACAGGGCAGAACTCCTGTTCCTTTCCAGCTAAAGTTCATGGCAAGAACAGGCCAGTAGGTCCTAAAAAATAGCTCGACCTGATAAAATCTGACTTACTATAAGGTGTGGGCCTGCCATTGTTAGCCTATAAGGAATATGCAATATAGAAGACCGAATTATTTAGCTATGTTTTTTATGTGCAACACAATTTGATGTTGTTTTCTGCATATCTACAGTACACTTTTCATCCAATTTAGCTAGACCAGCATTTCAGGTAAATATGCCAATTGGGTTGTAAATGCTGTAAATTCATAATTATGTGCAGCCACATACTCCTATAATTCCTCTAGCCCTCACCATTGTGCATATTTTTAATCACCAAATATATTCATGAAATGTAAATCTAAATATTAATACTGCAATAAGTGGCCAGTGTTAGCTGCAATTTGAAGAAAACTTTTTCAAGATTAGTACCCCAAAATAAACATTTAAGATAAAAATACAAAACAGGTAGTGGAATATATGGTCCGATACTGCCGTTCCTGGCTACAGGTCACATTTAGAAATTAGAAAAATTTAGAAATTATATGGTCACAAAAAACACTCAATGGCTAGGTATACGAGGCCTTTGGATTCTCTTGGGATGTTGACCATACCACACCACTTCAAGTCGTCAGTTTAGGCAGAGTGATAGTTCAAATTAAACTCCCAATTGTCATGTATTCCCATGTGCGACCATGGGCTACCATTGGACTCTTTTTGGACCATGTTAGTGGGACTGTCACGGCATCTGTTTGATTGTGCTAGACTCGTGTGGAACGAATTTCATCACCAGTATTGTTTTCACCTCCTCCTTGAAAACAGTAGTCAATGAATTAGTACTGGTTTCCGATGGGAGGGAGTTCACGATTTTGAGGACTGCTTCTGAGAATGTTTAAGCGTGGGTCCTAATTATCTTGAATCTCAGAGGTTTCAGTAGGAGGAAACTTGCTTTGTGAAATGTGTGGTTGCCTCCTAGGTTGGTGATGGAGTGTGCTAGATTTCAGGGTGCCGAAGAGTAGAGTTATGTTTGTCGCATGTGCAATTTTAGGCATACTTATGGGATGCCCCTGGAGCGAAACTAGAGTGAGTGAAATATATTAGAAAGGTCTAGTCCCGGACACCAACCTTTGTGCTACACTGAAAGTTGCTGTTAGGAAATGTGTGCTTTCAGAGTTCCAGTTAGGGTAGCAATGCCACATTCTATTTGGTGATAGAGCGTGGACTACATTCTTGAAGTCTGGCGTTGGGATGAACGGTTTAATCTTCCTGAGTAAACTAAGTTGGAACCAAACATTTTTTGTGGATGTGCTGATGTGGGCTTACATGTTATTTGGTCTAGTGGGATCTCTGAGGAGTTGTTGGAGTCAATGATTACCGGCATGCTTTTGAGTGCATCTAAGAGGTTCAGGGGTACTGGGGTGGGGGGTGGGTAGAAGAGAAAGAATGCAGTCTTCAGGGTATTCAGCTTGAGGTGGTTCATGGTAAGCCAGGATTGGATCATGGTCAAATTATTGCTGAGTTGGATAATGTCCTCTAGGGAGGAGACTGAGGTGCAGTTATTGGTCATCTGGTATATGTGGTTACAAGATTGGAGTGTTGAAAAACTTCGGTCAGTGGTTCCTTAAATAAACACTAACATGCGAGTATATGAATCCAAAAAGAGCCAAAAACAAAATGCCTTTATTTTCACACTTGCAAGCTTTTGTGGTGATATCTCTTCAGTTAGAATTTTAAGTCAACAATAGCAAGCCAATATAACTACTTTCCCGGAGAATTAGTTCCAGTGTGTCTGTCACTATAAATTGTATAAATGTGACAGAAAAAAAAGAAAAACACCCCAGGTGAGTTAAAGAGGTGAATAATTTCAAGTGGAACAAATAGGTTGTCAAAACTGCCCCTGAGCGATCAGTAATAACTACAGCACACACTTGTCCATCTCTTTATGAACTATAACCTAAGCTAAAATAACTTTTCTATGTAGCCATCTGTCTGTCCTCTGTCAGTTAAACTGCCATGTTGTAACCCGCACAACAGATTCCATTCTCCCGCCTGAAGCCTGCACAGAAGTGGACAAAACGTGTATCAGGGATCTCCCACTGTTCACTTGACTATAGACTGAGATAGTGTTTGCGATACAGATTTCTTAATCGTTTTTATCAAGCTGCTGCAAAGTGCTTCTACGAAATATGCTCCGCTAAAGTATAGTGCAGCATTTACGTATTATTTTAATAAACTGTGACACATTTCCTTTCTTTTTGGAGATATAAGTATCAGACCTCGGGCAAAACTGAAATTACTCCAGCATAATTTGCATAAATTTGAAAATGTTGTGTCACACTTTTATTGTGCTATTACTCCATGTCACGCGTTTGCACTGCCGCTCATGCCAGGATTATGACACTGGAAGGACACAAACAACCCGAACGCAAATGCACACAGCTAATTACTACAAAACGGTGATTAATAACCTTGTTGGTCTCATTTATCGGAGTGTGTACAAGGCAGAGCTGGTGGCCAAGATGCAAGAGCCAATGGTTTTGGCTCTTCTTCATGAATTAGACTTTATAAACTCTCTCTTTCTCTCATATTAAGCCTCCTTACGTCTTCAAGTCCTGAAGTGCTCTATTGTAACAGAACAGAAACACAGGGGGTGTGGAATTTAATAAATATCTACTTGTCGATGGGACAGGTTGCTCGATTGTCCTGTAGCAAAATCCATTTTCCCCTTAGGTGCCTCGTAGTGTGAAGACAAATTATGGCAGAAAACTCTTTAAGTAAGATCTCTGATGATAGCCTCCGTGATTATGCCAGAGCTCACACTATAGTAGGGTTTGGAATGGACCTTGTCCTGGTCTTGGCCCCCGCCAGCTCCCCCCCCTTGCGTTGTGCCTCTGGCTTCTCTGGTGTACCACTGTCTCCTTCTTCCCAGCTCAGGGGTATTTGGCTAGCCTGGGCACTGCTTGGCTTGGTTCATCCACAGATCTAGCTCCTCACGCCCTCTCAGTGTGCTGTGTAGCGAGGCGCCGCGTTTTACGTGCCCTTTTTGCCTGTGGGGGCCTCTGTACGGCTCTCCTGCCGCACCTCTATATCACGCTGCCTCTGTGGGGTGAGGGTTATGGCCCGGGGGGCCCGCTGGTCACTCTCTCTGTTGTGCCTCTTACTTGTGTCGGGCTATGTGCCCGAATGCGGCGCAGAATCGCTGTGTAGCTAAGTTGTGGACTCCTGGCCGTTCCTTGCAATGCTGGGGTTTCCGCTCCTGTGCGGGGTGTGAACGTGGCCAGGGTGTTTGCCCCCTGCACTGCTTTCTTAGGCTTCCTTGGCTGAGGCTCGCTGCCGCTACCCGTGTGTGCAAATGGCCCAGTTGGCTGCCCTTTGTGATGTATCCTCGCCTCGCTTTATCTGCCTACGGGCGTCGATATTAGACTTCCTTTCCCCCCAGTGTGTTGCTGGCACGCAGCATGTCTGCCTTGTTGCTCTGCGGATATTAGTGGTCGCGCTGCCTATGCGGCTTCCGGTCAAGATGGCTGCCCCCGGTGATCGTACCTTCAGTTTCGGTTTGCCTGCTTCGCTTGTGCTTTATCTTCATCCCTTCCTCCACTCCAGTTTGCATTGAGTGAGGCACCGGAGGGTGGCGAGGGGTGTTGCGGTGCTACGGCTCACCCTCCCGCTCTGATTAACTCAGGTGCCGCTGCAGCGCTGCCCTTCTTCGTTCGCGTAGCTCTGCCCTTCTGTGGGTGTGGTTACGAGCAAGATGGCCCCCCTCACTACACTTTCGGTTTAGTTTAGGTTCGCCTTTGCTCGTTTGTATTTAAAAGTTCTTTCGGCCCCACTTACTTGGTCGCGTTGGGCGAGAAGGAGTGGCGGGGGAGGGGGGGGGGGGGGGATGGAGTGCCCCGGTTCTTCTTTCCGCTCTGTATCTCGTGTATCCGACGAGCTCCTCGTTTCGTTAGTTTTGGCGTCAGGGCGCCGCCATCTTGTCCATGTTCTTGCGCCTTCAATTACCTTCCTTCATTTAGTGGATCTTACTCTTCCAGCACCTTACTATGGGCTTTCTCCTTATCGCCGTTCTGTGCACCGGTCGTTCAGACACCGCGTCAGGAGTTTTGAGAAAAGACTGTGAACGTTTCGCTGTATAGCTCGCCGTTATCTGCCTCAGGGTGGAGGAGGTATCGGACTCAGACACCCGTCCGCATTGCCGTCCAAGCCACGCCTCCTTAATGCTCTTCTTGCCATAGGAGATTGCAGCTGTGCAATGTACAAGAGCAGAAAGGATTTTGTGACAAGTGGCAACCGCTATGTGGATGAAGTTGCCTGATAATGTGCTCTTGAGTCCAGTACTTTTCACTTAAACGAACCATGTAATACAGAAGGGAAACAGTGACAAATATGTTAGTGAGTATGGTACTCACTTTTAATGAATTAAGGGAATTACAAGTGGCTACCCCTGAAATAGAAAAGGCCAAATTGGAAAGAATGGGATGTATAAACCATGCTAGTGATATTTGGGTGTCAACTGAAGGAAAGGCTGGACCTCCAGATGCTCTTTAACCAGCTATGCTGCGACATATGCATGGTCCAAATCTTGTAGGAAGGGTTAGGATGGTATTCATGTTTCGTTCTTATTAGAATATTCCTCGGTTCAGAACAATGGCAGAAAATTATTGTACGAGATGTAGGATCTTCCAAATGCAAAATGTTGGCAAGAGAGTAGTGGTAGCAATGGGTCACATTGGAAAGTCTGATGGTCCATTTAACAGCCTTCAAATAGATTTCCTGGAGAAGTCTTGATGTAATCAGCTGAGGTATATCCCCCCCTACCTTTTGGTGGACCTGTTTAAAACAAGACAAAGAATATGCAAAACATCTTAAATATCAGCCAAAAGTCATGCAGATTCATAAAACAGTATCAAAGTTATTAGTAAATCAAAAATTGACTCCTTTAACTTTACCCCCACTCACTATAGGAACTTCATGAAACCTAAAATACCTACCCTAGGTGTACCTTGCTAACTGCTGTGAGAAGTTGGCCTGGTATATGATGTCCTCTAGTTCAAGTGGGCACCTTGCACCGTCCAAAAGACCTTTATTGATGATTAGGTTAAATACAACCTTTATTGAAAGCTATCCTAGTGGTAGCTACGGAGAGCAGCCTTCAGGCTAAGTCTTGAAGTAATGTAAAGCAGCTTGGTTTACTAGATTATAACCTCTTGAATGGCCAAATGAAAGGAGAACCACACAAGGTATATATAAAATATATGTATTTATCACTAAACCCTCTCTACTAACCTCTTTATGAGATTAGAGAACAAGACACAATATTACAGTACTAAAACGACAGTAAATAGCACAATACACAGTGGGCATCAGGGGGAGACCAAACCATATACTAAGAAAGTGGTAGAACAACCACGACTTGACTAGACAGAGTGCCTAGAGCACGCAGAATCTCTGGGAACCCAAGGAACCACTCACGGTAGTGACACAGGGGACCCACGGGGGACGTGTGCAGTGTGAGAACACAGCTGCGAGCTCCGCACAACTCTATGGGAAAGTCGTGGTTTGAATTTTGAAATTTAAGGACACTTAGGAGAGGACTTTGAGCAAACCCTTTCAAACTCTAGAAGGTTCGAAGGCCAGCACCCATGTGAGCATTGGAGTACTCGTGTTACCGGGTGGATAGGTGTCAGGAATCTTTGTAGTTTTCAATGGCGAGATGCTGCAAAGTGCTGCTGCAGTGAAGAGGAATAGTGTCCAGTGTGATCCAAGCCTGGATCGGAGCTGTGAAGAACCTGAAAGCAGAGGGGACAGAGTCTGGGTCACTTGCCAGTGACCAGGGGCTTGCTAGACGAATGCCCACCGATGTTGTGTGTTTCAGGTGTGAAGAGGTGAAGCTCGACTCTGCACCCACGGTGGCCAGGAGACGTCATCCAAAGTCCGCAGGCGAGCTGTCCCACGAAAGATGTTGAGTGCTGGGGAGTCCGTGTCTGGATTGGAGACCAGCAAGCCTTTGGAACTGCAACCCACGCGGTCAGAGAAAGGATGCTTCAGTGAGGACCAGCAAGGTCCTGGAGACACCCAAAGCGTTGGAGAGTCAGAGCACGTCTGGAGCAACCAGGTAAGCCCTTTGAAAGTTAAGGTTCCTTTCTCAGGGACCCACAGGTCAACGGACCAGGGATCGCGAAGGAACCTCAAGAGGAATCACACAATACCAGCCCACAGGACACTTGTGCAGTGTAGGCCGGAAATCTTCGGTGGAATCACTGCTCGGGATCGGGACTACAAATGGTCCAATGCACAGCCTCAAGGATAGCCAAAAAGCATATGCTGCTGCAAATATTCAAGGTGTCCAAGGGTACGGGTTGCACGGTCCCCACAAGTGTTGCGGGTCTCAGGATTGCTGAGAGCACTTGTCGGCCTCGGGGAAGCTTATGCAGCCATTCTAAAGTTAGCATTTACCGCAAGGATATAATGCACTTAAGAGTATATGGTTAGCTGCATCACAAAGAACCCCGGAATAGAGGTTCCGAAGGCTGCAGAGGGGCTCTGCTCATACAGTTACACCCTCTCACATAAAACCCAGCACCCTGCCTTCAGGATTGATAAGGCCTGCCATAGGGGTGACTGATAGGTTTATATGTGCAGTGCTATGGATAGATATAGTGAACCTATATCTAAGTAAAGGGTGCATGCACCACCTTACACAGACTGCAGTAGCAGACCTGTTGTGTCATTTTGAATGGTCTCCCAGGGGTGGCATAATATATACTGCAGCTATTAAGAGGCCTCTAGGGTACCTATGCCCTAGGTATTTAGTATACCATATACTAGGGACTTATAAGGGTACCCCAGAATCAGGCACAAGTCCTAAAAAAAGAAGTGGGGGGACGCTGACGTCACAACTGGTGGATTGCACCATCAGACTCATTGCTTCCCCTCACTTACCCCTTAGATGCAATTGCATCAGAGAAGCCAGCGCGTAACCAGCGTTCTGATGAGCTCCAATCTCGCCCCAGAGTGAATGTGGGGCTCCATTTGCTCCAGTAATCGAGCTCCTGGTAAAATAAGTGGGGGACGCCGTCCACCCGCGTAGTACCCAGACTCGAGCCCTGCCCAGAATCCTAAAGTATATGCAATCCATTTTAGAAGAGAAAGCAGATAGTTTGGATGGGATCCTGCTATTCAGGACCCCAGCCTAAGTCGAAAACCAGCAAAACACCAGGAAAAAAGTGGGGGCAACCATGCAGTCAGATTCCACCTTCCTACAACTGCTTTCTGCATTTGAGGACGATTCCTCACACAGCACCCTTATGAATATTCACTCGCTTTCTCTTGTCTTCCCTCCAACTCGCTATCTACCTTTCTCTCCCCATGGCCCTGTTTCTGTTGAACTTGCTCTGTGCTCACAAGTTCAATGGGAAAGTTTCTAGCCACCTTACTCTGACTATACCGGAGCCATAGCTTTTCCTTTTTGTGTCCACTGCATCCCTCTTGTGCATGGTCACATCATTCTCTAAGCCCCTTGGGAGTGGCTGCCCAGTGTCCTGGTTATGTTTTTCCATTTAAGTTGGAGATATGCAAGTAACTAGCTGTGCTGGAGGAGCAGATTCAAAACACTGAGCTTAGTCATTTCCCACTGGTTTAATCAGTGGTCTATTCTTGAAAGCTGAACACAGTAATAACAATCAGGGTCTATTGTTAGCTCTACCTTGCTAACAGCAGCTTTAGAAATCTCTGACTTCTACAAACTGAATGTTTTTTTAAACACAAAGCCTATTTTCTCTAAAACCTCATATTTTAGTTACAAATTGAAATACATTTCTCTTCTTTTGAATACACCATACAATATAATTAAGTATTTAACTTAATTGCATTCCCTGGTTTGAAAATAAGCAGTTTTCATGATAACAGCAACAAATAAACACGTAAAATAAAAAAATAACTGATGTGTGTTATGTTCCTATATTGTCCTCTCGGTGTGAAATCTACTAACCACTTGACCTTTAACCTTATGGTCTATAATGTCAGCAGAATTCCTCCAGAGTTCTATGTTAGATAGTCTCTTGTAATGTATATAGGATACATGGGATTCTGTAATCCCGGTATAAATGCCAGTCTCTAATTTCTTTAATAATCGTTGACTTGTGATGCACCCTATCGCTGGCTATATCGAAAAACGTCAGAACTAGACTATTATAAATTATTACCTTCAAGTACTGATGTCACAATGCCTGATGCAAGAGCAAGCAGCCGAAGTCAAAGGCAGGTCAGGGAACCATAATTGTAGCAGGTGTTGTAAGCAATGAAAATGGTAGGTTCCATAAGTTTATGCAGGAGTGCAGCCTTCAGTCTCGTTCCTTTATATGGCTATGAAACTCCAATGTGACTTGCAATGTCCTTATAATCTAAGGTAGGGGGTCCATTATGTGTGTGTATATATATATATATATATATATATATATATATATATATATATTACACACACACAAATACGGATTTGTATCTATCGAACACTGGAACTCACCAACATTTACGGCAAACACGTCGTTTTAAAAAAATGTTTTACATTCCACGGCTTTTGTATGTTTAACATGAAATATTCTGTTGGCAAGCAAGGTCTGACAGCCGCGACGGAACACATTAGTCACTTCAAATCTATGGACTTGAAGGCATTTGTCACACTCCATAGGGGTGTGTGCCCAAGTACTACAACGGCGCCCGGAGCCCGCGGCTTTCCACATTCCGCACTGGAGCACCCATAAATCTACCGAGGCCAATAATTCTGCGCCACCATTTAGAGTGCTGTACTGCAGACTAAAAGAGATTGTATTACTTTTAATTTACCAAAGCCCATTTAAACCTCTGGTTATTTAAAAACGAGACGGTGTCATGCAAGTCATTCACATCTTTCTTATTGAAGTGGCCTGAAGACGACGGGGACGGCCCATCAAACCCGGGCGAGCTACTGTGGGAGCGCCATTTGTCGAGCCAGACCTCCCGCGGCCCAATGGCCTTTCGGTCCGCATGAGGTCCGAGGTTGAAAGGAAGGCCCCGGGGTATCATGGGCAACGGCCGAGCACAACTAATTCACTTCAAACCAACTCCAGGTTTAATGAGCTGCAATTAAATGAAATCGGTCCATCCTATGGGGTCGGCAAGCGCAGCCCAAGCAGGGGAAGGGGCGGGGTTTAGAGAGGCAGCGGCGTAGTAACATAAATACAGAACCTTTTAAAGCCGTCGTGGCATTGGTAGTAAACTAGCCTCGCAAACGGATTCTACCTGCATTCATTCACCAGTTTTTCAATCAAAGCAAATATTCTGCGCACATTCCACTGTTCAGCAAAGGGTCAGATTACCTTTCTACCATTGTGACTAAATTAATTCATCAGTCCTGTGTTTACGAAATAATTCATGTGCGCGTTTAATTTTTTCAAGGAAAAAATAACAATCTAAGTGAAGTTACTGGCCCCATTGCCACTGGGATAACCACTAGGCCATGCATGGGCGGAGAAGTTCGTTTTTTTCAGTCCTGTCCATGTTCAATATTTTGGGTCCTTCAACAGGCCTTACATACTGATGAAGACATGGAATATTAAAATTATTATGGAGTTAAGTTCACTGTGGTGTTCCAGATTTAATTTACAGGCAATTTAGAATAAAGGCCGGCTCAGTGTACCCGTCCTCTTCATCAATACATTAGTGACGCACTAAAAACCTGAGTAGGCGAATAAGCTGCGTTTGTCAGTTTTAAACCAGCAGAGTGGTCACTCCAAGGTAACCATGAGGCGCTATAATATATAATTGCTTGTGTATAGAGTTTCATACCGCACTTCAGTCAGTAAAAACAGATGTTACTGTTATCCAATTTACTGGCACTCCCTCCACCTAAGGTCCTGCTGCTCTGCTTTCCTTTTAACACTTTCCAGGGAATTGAAATTTGCTTATCTGCAGAGCTTGAGGTGATATCCCTCAATTTGTTAGGACTGCCCAAACCCGGTTTCATTTTAGTAAACAGGCGAAGGGACACCCCTTTAAACAATACAATATCATCACGCAGCAGCCACTTCGCTCTTAGAAAGCAGCTCCCCTCCAATCACAAGTTAAGTATGTTTTCGTCATGTCCACTTTACAGAGCTTCGCTACCTTTCAGCATAGGTCGCGCTACGTAAGTACCACATACATACTAATGCTGCCTTACACATCTTGTTATATCCCTCAACCATGAGCTTTGTCAAGGTTGAACGCTCCTCAGTTTTCATTGCCACCTCAACTCTCTGCAACAACTGTAACATAAGTGCCACTAAGTTGTGGAGGAATGGGAGAAGGACGACCACAGAAGGAGAGCGACTCCAGGGGGAACCAAGAGAAATCATAGCAAAGTTCGAGTGAGAAGTATTAGGCCTATAACGTTTTAGAAAAAATATGGATTTATCCCAAATTGGCTGAATAGAGAAGCGTTAAGCAGAGGCCCTAAGAAACTCTAAGCTCAAGAGTCATCTGTAACATGCATCAGAGGCAGTGGAAGCAAGCTACACATTTGGCCACTCTTTTTATAGAAAAGTTTCCATTTCGTTCAAACTACTTTGTCTTGGGAACTGTATTGGCATTTTAAGTGATAGTTTTCAAAGCAGAAGGGTCAAGCTAAAAATAAATATATAAAAAAAGATTTTCACACAGCAGCAGTAATAAACAAGCTTTAGTAATGTATTGGTTTCGCCTGTGTAACGAATAAACAGCTGCAGGAAAATATGCTGCACCCAATAGAAAGGGAGGAAAAGTAAGTGGCACGCACAGGAACCAATGAGAAGCCAGGAAAGAGAGGAGGCAGGCTGTACATCCCTTTTAAGTATATATACACAAAACAATAGATTTCTCAAGCACAGGGCAAGAGCTGTGCTGGTGAAACCTAAAAACAGATTTATCACCTGATACAACATGGGAAATGACAGTCACAGTACCATACACCTTCACATACCTAGTCTCTTGTTAGGTAAGAATTGGACTGCGGTTGTGATAAGGAGGTGGAAAAAAGATTCTTACAGCTCCGACAGGAATCAGTACACAGCATACCTCGCCTGAACACTGTAATGTCACCCTTGCAGGACATATGTGCCAATAAAGCCTTACATACTTTTAAAACACAAAGCACTGCACAGTAACAAATGTCACTTCATGTAGCTATTTATACAGGTAACTCCCACTTGCGAGTAATTTACACATGTAAGTTTACTCTTTCACTTGAGTAACTTTACTACTATACAACATTTGAGTGTAAAGTATCTCAAAAGTGTAGACTTGCGACTCCCCCACCCTCCAAAAAGCAGGAGTGGAGCCAAATTTATTAGCATAGGTTACAACTGCAGAAAAAAAACAGTAAGTCCAGCACTACACATGGCCGCCAACTATTGATACTGCAACACCCTCATATAGAAAAGAAGGAAGACTGGGAAATAAAAAAAGAAAATGAATTAAGGTCTACTGGACTCCCACTTTTCTTTGGGTATCCTGCAGCCATTTCATTCTTACTCTTACTCCAATGTATTATGTTTTATTGAGCAACTTTGAGTGGAGCCCACTTCTCACTGGCTACCAGAAACTGATGGTGAGCAGCTGGTTCCAGGTTACACACTCCTTTCTTAGATCGATAGGGATGTCTGAGGTTTACCTAATATGAATAGTAAGAGGATTACCGTTCTGTGAGATGGCACTTTGGCAGGAGTTCTGAGGTCCAGGGGATATTTTGCTTGGTAATGTATTTCGAATTACAATGCTTTTAGGTCTCGGCTAGTAATGCGCGAAGCGCGTTCTCGCAAGAGAACTATAGGTGGCGTCTCAGCCGACAACGAGGTGGAATGTGGCTACAAGACCTGGCCGCAAGCGCAGCGTTGTCCCATAGGATAACTCTGCACGCGCAGCCAGGTCTTCTCTTCACAGCATAGACCGGATCGCATCGTGCGCCTCTCTGGACTGCAGGGGGAGTCTGCAGAGAGTCGCGCGGCGCTGCTAAGCGTCGAAGCTTGTTTGTGAAGCCAAGGTGGAGTTCCGTTAAATGAATTGCTTGTCTTCATGCTGTTGCAGCTGCTTTCTGTAACATCTACTTAAATCACAGCTGGAAACGCAGCTAACAAATCGATCACCAGGAAGGCGCTATTTACCTAACTCACAATGCAGCGAAAATAAAAGGGACACGTATTCACATCGATAACGCGGCAGGCATTTTCTGTCATTATTAATCACTTTCTTCACTGTTAGCACGTCACGTGTGCTCTTAAAAAAGTGTCAGCCCTCTTTTGTTTTAATGGCGAACCTTGTTTTGTGAGATAACGTGAGGGCGCCTGGAAGGAGATGTGTTCATGGTAGGCACAAGAACATTGTTGCTAGAGGCAATCTCAGCACCGTACTGAGGGCGCCGGTTCTGTCTGTCGGAGGAGTGTGGTTGTTCTTGTGTACGCGTGAGTAGGTAAGGAGTGTCTGATACGCGAGGGCGCCTTGAAGAAGATGTTATCGAGCTAGGAAAGTGCAATGTGCAAAGCGTTTCTGGGGACGGCCCCAACACCGTGCTTAGGACGCTTCTGTCCGGCAGTGCAGTGTGTGTCAGTGGGTGCTCTGTGCTTGTGGGCAGCAGTGCTCCGGGATTCTGATAACACAGGCCGGGAGAGCGTTAAATGCGGCTCGCTTTCGGCTTCATGTTTTTTTCCGAGACATCTATTCACGAGCTGCAACTTCTAAAAGAGCAGCTGGGACTAATTGGACATAGAAGCGCATATATGCTGTGCCACGCTTTTTACTCTGTACATCTACAGAAGTGAAGCGTGACATTGAATAACATTATTAGCTTTTTTTCTTTGGGGTAGAAGTAGAAAGAACTTGCTGCCGACAGCGAGGCACCACTTCATTGCAGCTCACGCCGTAAATATTCGAAAGCCAGATGCACACGCATGAGTAAGAAAGAAACCAAAACCTAAAAGCTGATAGAAAGTAACGTGAACTGTGAGAGGCCCAGGAGAGCAGACACATACACACGGGGGAGGAGAGGATAGGGCATTGCGGGCAATATTTTTAACCCTATTTACGCCGCATCATTAATCCAACTTTTAAAAGGGATGGTTTATAGTGCCACAAACCCCCCGCATTACCGCTGCCCTTCCTTAGCACGTTAATGCTGCTCTTTGGCGAAGTGGTTACTCATGTGTTCCACTTAACTATCGATAGTTACACCTCGACCGGAGCATCAAAACTAACCGAGACAACATGCGCTGGTATGCGTTTAGAGACAGTACACATTAAAAATGGAATATGTGATAATTGGCTCACGGCTGTTATTATTCACACAGCTTTGATGATGCACCTCAGGCACGGGCTCACAGCTGTTATTATTCACACAGCTCTGATGATGCACCTCAGGCACGGGCTGACGCAGTTATTATTCACACAGCTCTGATGATGCACCTCAGGCAGGAGCTCACAGCTGTTATTATTCACACAGCTCTGATGATGCACCTCAGGCACGGGGCTGACGCAGCTATTATTCACACAGCTCTGATGGTGCACCTCAGGCACGGCTCACAGCTGTTATTATTCGCACAGCTCTGATGATGCACCTCAGGCACGAGCTCACAGCTGTTATTATTCACACAGCTCTGATGCGCTCTGTAATACTCTTTACTAATAACTCTCCTACTCACTATCAACTTCTCACTCTACTACTTACTCTGTGTGTGGGTGCTAATGCAATAGGCCTCGTATATGCAATTGATGAAGCTATTGGCAATGTAAATGACAATGCCATTTATTTATGATATAAAAAAAAATCATGAGCAATGCCAATAGCTCTACCTTTAATGCTGCCGAGACCATTGCATTGTAAATGCTTGTTACTTTACTGTTATCATTTGGCGTGTGTTGCAAATTCAAAGTTGCAAGTAATTATGACACTCTGTTCTAAAGAAATGTAAGCAAGATGTGAGGATAGTGATGTGTTTTTTCAGATGGGGGTTTCAGTGGACCATTAATTGAGACACCAATATGCTCTATGTGCATCCTCTCTGTACCATAATTGTGTGAATGGA
Source organism: Lissotriton vulgaris (assembly GCF_964263255.1). NCBI lineage: Eukaryota > Metazoa > Chordata > Amphibia > Caudata > Salamandridae > Lissotriton > Lissotriton vulgaris. Next base: position 1,656,759,581 of record NC_141695.1, read on the forward strand.
GGTTGTACGGTTATTCAGCCTGCCCAAAACACATTCGTTTAGAGACTCGAGCAGTAACGGATGTCTTGGGCCAAGAGTTTATATATGGAAACATGGCCGTGAGACCCGAAGATTAACCAATGTCTTCGGCCAAGAGCATGTATATATAGTAAAAAAATATGTGGACGTTGTCTTTTGGGAATTTGTGCCGTTTTGAGCTTTGTTCAAAACAGGAATTTAGCAATCTTTTTACTTAACGTTGCTCACAAAATGATTAAGAGTACTTTTTGTTATGTACAACAGCTCACGTTTAGCACTTACCTCGGTCACATCAAGAGCAGGGTCATACTTTCTCTGGTGAGGGGTCATACAGGTAGATCTTTTCAACTTACTGCTTTACAAATATTTTGTCTAAACAGAATTGAGTCCCTCTCGCGTTCAATGTTTTAATAATGTAATAAACACTTTCATGACCATACTTCACTCACTCCAATATCCACACACTGAACCTTGTTATATAAAAAAAAGTCTCATTTGTTATAATATAAAAAGTATACTCATTAAAATACTCTCCTAAATTAACATATATAGAGCTTTTTACTTTTTAAAAATCAAATGATTTCATGTAAAGCTCTACACTACATTCCATCAGCTTTAAAAACACAGTTGAAATAATTTCATTAAACACAATAATGTCACGCTCAATATATACAGTTAACTACATAATTTCACCATCATAATACACAGAAAAATCACAAGAAAATTCTATCGTTGCCATATATTTTGGACAATGGCTGTTTCAGTGATGGATGATTGACAGATGATCATTTAGCCAAACGGCTGGCATTAATTTATGCGCTTTTGCTTTTCAGAAATGACAGCTGGCACCAAAATATCCACCGCTTTTTGTGAATGTACTTCAAGGACCCATTTATTCATATTTTTTGTGTTGGAAAGCAGTTATGCTCATTTTCACTGGGCCCTTCCTTCAGTTCATTTTGGCACAAGTGAGAGGTCAGTTGCATTATGACATTTCCAGTGTCGCATCACAGGGGCTCGGTTGGTTCATAGTAAAAATATTGTGGACTATAGAAAATACTTTTGTTTCCCCAGTTTTATTTTCGCTTAGTGAACCATATTTATGAGTTGGAAACAATAGACCGAAACATAGGTAATGGAATTTTTAAGAATCTTTTTTCTCCACACGTAGTGGATGCTTGGTAGCACTTCATATTTTCGCTATTCACCATCGTTTGTACTCAACTTTTTTTCACACCTTTCCCTTAACCTGCATGATTGTAAATAGCACGACAAATCTTCATTATTAGGAATTCATCAAGATGAGGTAAAGAGATTCTCATCTCGCCTATTTTAAATCCCCAGTGGAGCATTAGAATGGATGGAGGAGCTATTTTCTATCACATGCTTCAGCAAATCAGGGATATCATATTGACATGCATGAGTCTTACAAGACTTTAGTCTGGTTCTGTGAACACGTACAATGGGTCACATGTACTACGCCTTTTTAACTTAGCACTGTCATATTATCTGTGTTGTACATTTCCAATAAAGTTTTTATGCACCATATCAATCAGCCTTGAAAACGTCCCATATCAACGACACACGTGTCGGCTAAGATCATCCACGAGGAACCAACAGCAATACATCCACCAAGGGTCACTACAACAACTGTAGTTGTGAAACAAGGAAACAAACACCAATGCACATGTATCTTTGATCAATAGATGTACAATCAAGTGACTAATCATGGAATGTAGATGATATGATGTGCAACATGTTTATGATATGGATTTCAAGTAAAAAGCAAAATATTACATACCTGAATGACTGAAGTAGATTCATGTATCTACACTATTGAAGCAATACAACTGTTATAAATATCTGATGTACTAATGATTATGAACAACTAATTTTGATTATCATTATAGTAGCAACTTACATGTGAGGAGTGCTCTGCTAGTCTGTATTTTCGGTTAAACCCCTGAGTGGAATATTTTTTTTCTGGGATCCAGATTTACACTTGGTGGCAACAGGTGATTTATAGTGTTACAGCACCAATGCTAGGCACTCATTATAGGGCTCCAATTTGATGAGGGATGTGCACCTAAGGTTTCACTGTTGCCCTTGTGTTTGACATACCTAGTCTCTTGTTAGGCTAGAATTGAACTGTGGGTGTGATAAGGAGGTGGAAAAAAGATTCTTACAGCTCCGAGAGGAATCAGTGTACAGCATACCTTTCCTGAACACTGTAACGTCACACTTGCAGAACAAATGTGCCAATAAAGCCTCACATACTTTAAAGCACAAAGCACCTATACATTTCACAGTATCAAATGTCACCTCATGTAGCTATTTATACAGGTAACTTCCACTCATTAATTTACATTTGTAAGTTTACTCTTGCGTTTGAGTAACTTTACTACTATACAAAATCTGAGTGTAAAGTATCTCAAAAGTATGGACTTGCGTGTCCCCACTCGCTAATCAACAGACTGGAGAGAAATTTATGAGCTTAAGCTACAATGCAGAAAAAGAAACAGTAAGTCCAGCACTACACATTGCCAACCACTGATAATGGAACACCGTCATATAGAAAATGATGACCGGGACATTAAAAAATATATATATTAAGGTCCTCTGAACTCCCACTTTTTCTTTGGGTATCCTGCACTCATTTCATTCTTACTCCAGTTTTTTTCCTAAGTTTTATTATGCAAATTTGGGTCTAGCCCACTTATCACTGGGTACCAGAAACTATAAAGTATGCACTTTCACCACTGAGGGTATGTGTCCTCCCTTGTTGCGCTACCTTTCCAGGGTCAATTGACTGCTTATTGTGTCATAGACAAATTAAATATAAAAACTATTTCACTCTGAAGTTCACCCAATTACCCATAAGGTCTATTTGACAATTTATCTCTCCAATCCCCAATGCAAATCATTCTGAAATCCCAAATCCCTTCTTCAGGGGTGTATCATTTCATATCCTGTGGGCCAGAGGAAAAATGAAAAATGAAACTCAGCAATATTTTTTCTTGTGGATCTCTAACTTGTATCCAGATTATCTGTAAATGTATTTAGTTTTAATAAAATTGTAAATTGTTTTTCCATATTTATTTTAAACGTGTAAGAAAACACAACCCTACAGTACTACTAACTTAATTGTGAAACCTTTAATATATTTAAATCAATTACATTTAAATTAGTTTTTTGAAGTTTAAATAAAAAAATTAATTCACACCTACAGTAAAAGCAAAGTTTTGATTATATTATATATTAATGCTACATAGACGTCTACATTTAATAAAAGGTTGTTAAAGTATTTTAGAATGAAAAAGCTTTTGTTAGATATATTATTTAAAAATATATATTTTATTGATTTTTGTAATTTTATACAATACAAAAAGAAAAATAAAGGCGCAACAACACCAGTGACCAGCAGCAAGGTATAGATCCTTAGTGAACTTTATCATAGCACTTTTCACATATTACAAACTATCAATGGTTACACACACTGCTAGCGCTGGCAGTAAGCAGTCTTAGCGGGTCACTGCAGTCCGGTTCCTTAATGTTAGATATTTTTAACCAATAAATTGTATTTATTTTATATTGGTAACTATTTTACATTACTTCATATGGGCTTTTACCAGCGGTTGACCATGTGTAGTGCTGGACTTATTCCAGATCTGAGGTCGAGTAATGCTTTTATTGGGTTTCTTTTTGGCTGTAGTAACTTTAGTTAGTGCAGTATCTGAATAACAACGGGCTTGCTCGTTTCTAGGTGGGCGCATGTCCCTTCCTGTACCCCTCCCTAACCCTCACTAAATACCTCCTTATTCCTCTGTAAATCCAGGGCTGGACTGGTACAGCAAACCAGCCCTGGCAATTACCTTGGGGTGCTGGTGGGAAACACTGCTGCTGCTCTTTTGTTACAGGAGGCCGATTATGCAAAACCGGCCCCCATTAACAACAAGCATTGGAAATGCAATAGGTCTCGCAGTAGTAAAGTTTGAGCTATAGGTGTTATTTATTTTTTTGTTTTTTATTTATGTGTTGTTTTTTCTAAATAGCTAAATTAATAGCTTTCTTCTTTACAAAGCCAATAGTTATAATTTTTGTAAATGTGACACCTCTAGCATTTGTAAAGCAACATGTTTTGTATTAACGGGACTTATATGTGACTTATATGTATTGATATAAAAAAAATCAATGGCTTTAAAAAACAATTAATAATTAATACGTAAATAAAATGGATTTTATTTTATATTGCCAATAGCTTAAAGTTTATTAAATATATTTAGTGAAGATGCTGTGGTTGCGCTGAGTGAGGGTGAGTGAGGGTGAGGGTGAGTGAGGGGTTGAGGGTGAGTGAGGGTGAGGGGTTGAGGGTGAGTGAGGGTGGGTGAGGGGTTGAGGGTGAGTGAGGGTGAGTGAGGGTGAGGGGTTGAGGGTGAGTGAGGGTGAGGGTGAGTGAGGATGAGGTGTTGAGGGTGAGTGAGGGTGAGTGAGGGTGAGTGAGGGTGAGTGAGGGTGAGTGTGAGTGAGGGTGAGTGAGGGTGAGGGGTTGAGGGTGGGTGAGGGGTTGAGGGTGAGTGAGGGTGAGTGAGGGTGAGGGTGAGTGAGGGTGAGGGGTTGAGGGTGAGTGAGGGTGAGGGGGTGAGTGAGGGTGAGGGGTTGAGGGTGAGTGAGTGTGAGGGTGGGTGAGTGAGGGTGAGTGAGGGTGAGGGGTTGAGGGTGAGTGAGGGTGAGGGTGAGTGAGGGTGAGGGGTTGAGGGTGAGTGAGGGTGAGGGTGAGTGAGGGTGAGGGGTTGAGGGTGAGTGAGGGTGAGGGGTTGAGGGTGAGTGAGGGTGAGGGTGAGGGGTTGAGGGTGAGTGAGGGTGAGGGTGGGTGAGTGAGGGTGAGGGGTTGAGGGTGAGTGAGGGTGAGGGGTTGAGGGTGAGTGAGGGTGAGGGTGAGTGAGGGTGAGGGATTGAGGGTGAGGGGTTGAGGGTGAGTGAGGGTGAGGGTGAGTGAGGGTGAGGGTGAGGGTGAGTGAGGGTGAGGGTGAGTGAGGGTGAGGGGTTGAGGGTGAGTGAGGGTGAGGGTGAGTGAGGATGAGGTGTTGAGGGTGAGTGAGGGTGAGGGTGAGTGAGGGTGAGTGAGGGTGAGTGAGGGTGAGTGTGAGTGAGGGTGAGTGAGGGTGAGGGGTTGAGGGTGGGTGAGGGGTTGAGGGTGAGTGAGGGTGAGGGTGAGTGAGGGTGAGGGTGAGTGAGGGTGAGGGGTTGAGGGTGAGTGAGGGTGAGGGGGTGAGGGTGAGTGAGGGTGAGGGTGAGGGGTTGAGGGTGAGTGAGGATGAGTGAGAGTGAGGGGTTGAGGGTGAGGGGTTGAGGGTGAGTGAGGGTGAGGGGTTGAGGGTGAGGGTGAGTGAGGGTGAGGGTGGGTGAGGGGTTGAGGGTGAGTGAGGGTGAGGGGGTGAGGGTGAGTGAGGGTGAGGGGTTGAGGGTGAGTGAGGATGAGTGAGGGGTTGAGGGTGAGGGGTTGAGGGTGAGGGGTTGAGGGTGAGTGAGGGTGAGGGGTTGAGGGTGAGTGAGGGTGAGGGTGAGTGAGGGTGCGTGAGGGTGAGTGAGGGTGAGGGTGAGTGAGGGTGAGTGAGGTTGAGGGTGAGTGAGGGAGGATGAGGGGTTGAGGGTGAGTGAGGGTGAGTGAGGGTGAGTGAGGGTGAGTGAGGGTGAGTGAGGGTGAGGGGTTGAGGGTGAGTGAGTGTGAGGGTGGGTGAGTGAGGGTGAGTGAGGGTGAGGGGTTGAGGGTGAGGGGTTGAGGGTGAGTGAGGGTGAGGGTGAGTGAGGGTTTGAGGGTGAGTGAGGGTGAGGGGTTGAGGGTGAGTGAGGGTGAGTGAGGGTGAGGGTGAGTGAGGGTGAGGGGTTGAGGGTGAGGGTGAGTGAGGATGAGGTGTTGAGGGTGGGTGAGGGTGAGTGAGGGTGAGTGAGGGTGAGTGAGGGTGAGTGAGGGTGAGTGAGGGTGAGTGAGGGTGAGGGGTTGAGGGTGAGTGAGGGTGAGGGTGGGTGAGTGAGGGTGAGGGTGGGTGAGTGAGGGTGAGGGGTTGAGGGTGAGTGAGGGTGAGGGGTTGAGGGTGAGTGAGGGTGAGGGTGAGTGAGGGTGAGGGATTGAGGGTGAGGGGTTGAGGGTGAGTGAGGGTGAGGGTGAGTGAGGGTGAGGGTGAGGGTGAGTGAGGGTGAGGGGTTGAGGGTGAGTGAGGGTGAGTGAGGGTGAGGGTGAGTGAGGGTGAGTGAGGGTGAGTGAGGGTGAGGGTGAGGGTGAGTGAGGGTGAGGGGTTGAGGGTGAGTGAGGGTGAGTGAGGGTGAGTGAGGGTGAGGGTGAGTGAGGGTGAGGGGTTGAGGGTGAGTGAGGGTGAGGGGTTGAGGGTGAGTGAGGGTGAGTGAGGGTGAGGGGTTGAGGGTGTGCGAGGGTGAGGGGTTGAGGGTGAGTGAGGGTGAGGGGTTGAGGGTGAGTGAGGATGAGTGAGGGTGAGTGAGGGGTTGAGGGTGAGTGAGGGGTTGAGGGTGAGTGAGGGTGAGGGGTTGAGGGTGAGTGAGGGTGAGGGGTTGAGGGTGAGTGAGGGTGAGTGAGGGTGAGGGTGAGTGAGGGTGAGGGGTTGAGGGTGAGTGAGGGTGAGTGAGGGTGAGTGAGGGTGAGTGAGGGTGAGGGGTTGAGGGTGAGTGAGGGTGAGGGTGGGTGAGGGTGAGTGAGGGTGAGTGAGGGTGAGGGGTTGAGGGTGAGTGAGGCTGAGGGGTTGAGGGTGAGTGAGGGTGAGGGTGAGTGAGGGTGAGGGGTTGAGGGTGAGTGAGGGTGAGGGGTTGAGGGTGGGTGAGGGTGAGGGTGAGTGAGGGTGAGGGGTTGAGGGTGAGGGGTTGAGGGTGAGTGAGGGTGAGGGGTTGAGGGTGAGTGAGGGTGAGGGGTTGAGGGTGAGTGAGGGTGAGGGGTTGAGGGTGAGTGAGGGTGAGGGGTTGAGGGTGAGTGAGGGTGAGGGGTTGAGGGTGAGTGAGGATGAGTGAGAGTGAGGGTGAGTGAGGGTTTGAGGGTGAGGGGTTGAGGGTGAGTGAGGGTGAGGTGTTGAGGGTGAGTGAGGGTGAGGGGTTGAGGGTGAGTGAGGGTGAGGGCATGCATGGCTCCCTCGGAAGCGCTCCAAAAGAACCTTGCGTCACAGAAAACCATAGAAACTTCCACATACCTCGACAGTAAAAATAATTCCTATCTATCTATCTATCGCCCTCACTCTATCGCCCTCACTCTATCTATCGCACTCACTCTATCTATCTCTTGCATCACCACAGCATGAACTCAGCACCACGACAGCATCACTCAGGGGCACCACAACATCCCTATGCGCTACCACAGCATCACTGAACGCCACAGCATCACTCGTCGCCACCACAGCATCAATCTGTGCAACCATTCAACAACTGGTTCAAATATGTTCTCTCAATGTTTCAAGCTTTATTACAAATGTCGCAAAAAGATGATAATATTTCACTTCTGTGTTTGGATTTTCGTCACAATAAAATACACTGAACATAATCTTCACAAAAGTTATTTACAAAAGTTTAAGCTATTGCCATTATAAATGACAATAACTTTTATTTAAGTATTACTTATTTTTAAAAAATAAAAGCCATTGTTATTTGTAATATCAATACATCTGAGTCACGTGAATACAACACATATTGCATTACAAATGCTATAGGTGTCATATTTGCAAAATGTATAGCTATTGGCATTGTAAATGACAAAGCTATTAATTTCGCTATTTTCAAAACCAACACATAAATAAAAAAATTGTCATTTACAATACCAATAGCTCAAACTTTCCTAATGCGAGACCTATTGCATTGCAAATGCTTGTTTTAACACTGGCGACCACTCTGACTCCCAGTGTAATCTGTGTGAGTGCCAATAGTCGACACTAACCTTTGCCCTAAAAAATTAAACTGCATATCAGAAACCTCTCCTGGAGAAACCCTGTCTCAGTGATTTTAATTTCGATTAACTGTGTAACCACTCCACGTTTTATTCTATCCTTAATGCCATTAGCATTCCAGGTAATGATTAACATGAGCCACCAGTCGGCGTGGAGTTTTCAGTCATTACTATCCCCAGCCAGTAAATAGTCAGCATGTCACAGAGTACTCAAAATCACAACACCCTTCGTGCTTCCTCAACTCCAAAATAGCCCACCATCATGGGACCTCAAAGTTCCATGCAATGAGCGTATGACGATACGCCACCCCTATCAGGGCCACACTGGGAACCCAAAGCAGCCCTGGCAATTTTGACAGACTAGCCCAATGGAGGGGGTAGGGGTTGCAAGTGTGAAGCAATACTGCTTTTGTTACAGTGGGGGCAATATTGCAGCACCACTGCAAAACTGGTCTGCAGTAACAAAAAAGACCCCCACAGCCGCAAAACAAGTCCTCACCCTTCCAGCCTCCCGGGGAAACGCCCGATACCCGCTACGGCCAGTCCGGCCCTGACCTCAATGAACAACGTCTGTCATCCTAACCACGTAAGTTATTCTAAAATTTCAGGATGCTTTGCTGAACTACTCTACGACCCTCTACTCACACTATACCAAACCAGCAGGGTAGAGGGTGGGGTGCACGGGACAGTAATATCAAGTTACCTCATTCCATTTATTTCAATCCACGTAAAGGAACTTTCTATTCCTCCCTATTTTCCCCGCCCCTCCCAAGCTTTTGCACTCTAGCTACCACTGTATAAATCTACCAAGTATGGCTGCAGCCTATCCAATCACCAGCCTTGCTCCCATAGTATGCCCTTTCTCAGTAAATAGAGCGTTACTCATTTCCCTGTTAAAACCGGCTCTACTTCTGCGTCAGCAACAACTATGTTGTTAATTACTTATGTGCAATTTTCAGAATTTTGAGGCCATCTGGCAGATTAGATCATTCCTTTCACTGGTACTTCAAAGTACCCCCAGGATACCTGGAGACACTGCAATCGATAGTAGCCAATGCCATGCATAGTTTTGAAACAGGGACATCTTCAGCTGACACATTAAACACTCAATCAGTCAGGAAGAAAAACTTGATGATGGATTGGGAATTCAAGCACAAGAGGGAACTTGCTTTGTCTCAACAGGTTGTCAGACAGCTAAACGAAAAAGGTGTCGGGATTGCTTTTAATCTGAAATGACCCGAGGGTTTCTAACTCAAAGGGTTCTTAATTCCACATTTCTAACACTTTAACATGCCAGTAACAACATGCAACAGCCTCTTCTCTTGCTTATTAATAACAATTTCCTCCTTTTAACTGGAATGTGAAGACTTCCGCCAAAACTAAAACAGAAAAATAAGTGGAGACTTGAACTAGAGCCACTGTAAGAGGATCACACCGGTGTTCGTTTAAAATACCAAAACATTTTTACTTTTTTTATTTCAAAGTATTTTATAATTTTTTTATAGACAAGACATTAGCATTTCTGGTACAAGGTTAGCCAATCGTAGTTTTTACAACAGTGTTAACAGTTACTTCGAAACATATGCCTAGCTAACCCCACCTGACGTGGTTTAGTGAGAACATGAAAAAAGATGATAGAAAAAAGCAGGAGAGAAAGGGGTGAAAAAAGTACACAAGAAAGGCTCAGTAACTGTGAGACTTATAAAGGCCTGATCAAGCCACCACAACCAACCCCCTGACCCCTTTAAGTGCGGTAAAAATTCATTTTTACTTTAAGTGTAGATTTACAGAAATGTAGTGCCCCAGATTTGGGCACCAGGAAGTATTTTCCATCAGCGGACTTTGATCCATTGGAAGAGAGCGGAAAACCGGAAAGAGAAGGAACAAGAGAAAGGCACAGAATAATGACAATTAGAGAAAGTAGGGATAAAAAGGCACCTGCAACAGCAGGATGAAGAGGCAGGAAGTGGGGGGTGATGGGGAAAAAAAGAGGCAGGAGGCGTAATCAAGACTTGGCGGCCTCAGTGTCCAACACCACCACCCTTCGTCACACTTGACAGGTATGCCTACGAAAAATATTAGACTTCTGAACTTATTTCTTAATTTTTTTAAGAACTGCACAAATCCACACGTAAAACTGAGTATGCCCGCAACGATAATACTTCAAACCATCAGAAAACACAAAAATCTTTTTTGCCTCTACTCTGGTCTACCAACAGCAGTGTGGTGCAGGATCCCACATTACAGGAAGATGGTGCTCCCAATAGCTTCTAAGTAATGAAGTAAAGCCTTCTTTCTATTCCATAGGACAGTACCAAGGGTTGTGAGGAACCTGTGGCCACTGAGAACACAGGCAAGTTCATCCTCACTTTGGTCTTACCGGTGAAGCATCCGACTGGGTTGGGATTCACAATCAGACATGCTTTGCTGGTGTTATCAGTTGATTGTCTTTTGACAGTACCTCCTTACAACACTAATAGGAAACCGAACTGGTTAACCTCTGGCCTTCAGCTTAGGGCTGCTGATGAGAGTGTGTAGATTCAGGAGGAAAAGTGACCCTCTCTTACTGAGCCTCCTAATATGAAGGAGTAGACAAGCTGCTAGATCATCAGCAGATGCAACAATCTTAAATTTGGACCGTAATACATATAAATTCATTAGGATTGTGCCTGCTTCTTACCAAGACAAAGAAGCTTCGAATACTTTTTCCTTAAAAATATTATAAACCATATTATCGTGACTTCTACAATCTAACTACCAGTTAGACCGCACCGCTTTGGGCGTGGCCTCTCGCGGTTTCCAAATATGAGATTAAATGGAATTCAAAGGTTCAACTGGGCACGAGCAAGCAATGCAACACATCACAATTTGTTTTTGAGACTTACTCTGTAAAATGTTAGCTAATATGGCCTGTACAAAACAGGGCCCCAATCAAAAAGCACCAATGGCAATACTGCACCATTTCGGAGTCCTTTGTTGCATAGCATTTGGTTTGCTGCTCAGCGGTAAATAAGAGAGGTTTAGATGTCCTTGGCATTAGACAACGGCTAATATAAAGTCTATCTATAAAGAACTTTGGGAAAGTTTAACTTGAAAAACAGTATTAAAAGAGCATATTTCCAGGTAGTTATTGCGGCACTCTACTTAAGATACCTTCCTTTTGATAAGCTTGTTATTAGGTATTTGTAGAAGATTGAAAAAACCTTGGAGGATTATATAACAGGGTTATGAGAAAACATGAATTTGAATATTGAATTGAACAATAATTTGGAAAACACAAAAAAAGCTTACAAAGGAGAAAATGGAAGTTGTTGAGTCTCTCTCCCCTGCCACTTAACGTCTCCAGAGTTCAGTAACAAGTTAAAGGGGGCATTCATACAAGGCTCTGGGGCTGTCCGTCTTAAAGAAGAGGTGACAGAGTAGGCAAGTGTCTTTTGTGCTATTATGAAGAGTAAAGGGTATATTGATTGAACAGAGAGCATGAGGTTGTGTGAATAATGTATTATTTGTCAATACTGGCTGTTTAGAAACGTCCCCCCCACACCCCTCTCCAATTTATGGACTAAAGCTGCAGAAGAGTTCCTGTAATAATGGGAGGGTAATTAAAAGCCACTATTGACCTGCAGATGAGGGTAATAAGACTATTAAAGACCCCGAGTCCTCCCTCTGGTTACTCTCTCATTGAAAGACACGAGTCGATGGACAAATGCCTCCTCAAACACCTCAGATGGTTATCACAATGGGAGTGGGGCAGTTATCATGTGTCTGGGGACTTTACCCTACTGTTGAACACAAAACTGACGACCCCGTTAGCACATGACTCACTGGGTTGTGAAATGAAGTAGTATAAGGCTTATTCAGGGAGGGATTTGGGGCAGAAACTCAGAGAAACATAATTAATACAACAGTGAATACTTAATGCTTTTACATATAAAACACGCTTTAATAATTTAGTATGGGACATACATCTTAGAAAGCAAAATCAGTGCACCCACCCAGGTAACCTGGGAAGTACTCCCTAATGGTGTGGGAGGGGTCTAGGCTGTTCCCATAAGTAAGTGTACGACAGTGATACACTCATTGCAAGTGAGAAAACATATATAATCCAGCCTCGTAGTGCATCACTCCTTTTTTGACTCAATATCTCTTTTTATTAGATTTTCACAAAAGATACAACAATGTGTCAAACTCATTCAAGAAGCCGTTGACGCAGCCAGGGCGGATATGCCCCGCAGGATTCACACAACAGCACAAGAGAAACATAGCAGTGGGGTACAAATGTTACCGCAGAGCGCTGCGTCTCACGAAGAAGGTGCTCCCCTATGCACCTGCGGTGTCATTGGAGGGCTCGCCGTGGGAAGAGAGTGTCCTCACGCACCGCATGCTGGAGCAGTGTCAGGAGACGGATGTCCAGACGCTAGGTGACCTCTATCAAGATGGGACTCTTCTTCCCTTTGAGACGTTAGTCGCGGAAGTGGGGCTTCCCCCTGGAGGGTTCCTGATGCATAGATCCATCATGGCCCGCATGACAGCTAGCTGGGGCTACATCACTGAGGAGCCTCCACAGCACTTGACAGTGCAATACTTGCATGGCAGGGGCAGGCACCTGATTAAGTGGTATGCTGCATCCCTGCAGGCACATACGGAGCTAGACCTGACCCCACTCAGGGGAAAATGGGAGCGCGACCTGGGACGCCCGCTGGCGGATAAGGAATGGGAGAAAATACTGAAAAGCCCGGTGCGCATCCCCAGGAATATGCGCTTCCGCCAAATCCAAGTCTACATAGTACATAGGGCCTATCTCACCCGACCTGATAAATAAGTACTTTCACAGAGCGGATGCGTCTTGAACTCGATGCGGCGAACTCAATGCGGATCTCCTCCATCTTCTGTAGCACTGCCCGGGGCTCGGAACCTACTGGGGAGATGTCAGTAACCAGCTCGCACAAAGCACTGGTCGCACAGTCCCTTGTAACTGGCCCGAATTCCTCTTGCACCATTTCAAGCGGTCGCCTACAGATAAGGCGTCGTCCCGCTTCCTGGATCTGGGGATGGTGACGGCAGTGCGCCTTCTTACAAGGAAATGGAAGGCAAGTGATTAGCCCAGCGTGCGGGCCTGGGTCTTGTCCTTTCTCTCGTGGGCCAGAGCAGAATGGACTGCCATCCGGAGAAAGGAAACAGTGGGGCTCCGAAAGGAACCCATGGCGGAGAAGTGGGAACACATGCTTCATGCTCTGCAAGGGGCGGGGGCTACTGCGGTTGAGGGGGCGGGAGGGGTCCAAGCCGCTGCAGTGGGCGGAGGGGGGGGGGGGTGCGGTGACTGACACCACTGACACATGAGCTGGGGCGCAGCATTCAATTGCGACAAGGGTGCAATAGCAGCGGAAGCGCGCGCATGGCCAGGGAGGAGAGGGGAGGCGGGGGGAGAGCAAAGGGGAACAGCCCTAAATGGGAGGGGGAGGGCGGGCCTCGGAGATAGGAGCGGGGGGGGGGATGATTTATACTGTATCATAGCGACAGTGCTGCACCTGATGTTTTATGTTTTTTGTTTACTTGCACATGTTCTGATTGCAACTGAGTTACATATGTAAAACTTGTCACTACACGCGGAAGAGGGACTGGCGCCTAAGGCCCAACTGCATATTACTACAGTATAACAAGTGTAGAGACTCCTTGGCATGCTGCACTAACAGTGTAATTGCGCCTATTCAGTGCTGAAGGCCTATCTGGACTGTGTTAACGCACCGCATGTATTGTTGAAACATCTAAATGCCAATAAAACAGATTTGACCCAAAAAAAACAGCACAAGAGAAACATGGCAGTCAGGTCTACGAAACAATCAAAGAACGAATACAGCAATAATCGAGGTCCAGGGCGTTTTGCATCGTCATAGAGCATGCCACCGGTTGGAGTGAGAAGAGGGCCAGCTGTTACTGCTTCCACCATGCCGGAGGGGGGATGGTGCGCTTCTGCTCTAGTCCTAGGCTAAAGGCAGGAGATCCCCTTGGAGGCTAAGGAAAGGGGAGTAGGGGTCTTGCACTGCTATACCCGGGGTAGACATAGGGTGTGGCCGGTCAGCCCAACTTAAGTACATTTAAACCCTTCGGTGTCATGACGAGCTCAGCTCGTCGTGAGGCACCGTGCTCGTGTGGTCATGACGAGCTCAGCTCGTCATGACCCCACCCATTTCTATTATGGTCTAGCACAGCAGGGGAATATCTTAAGCAGCCAAGGTGTTAAAGAGGAGAGGGAAGGGAAACAAAGTGGTCAGCAAGGCTCCAGCCTGGTCGCAGAGAGGGCTATGCTGCTGGGTGGACAAGGAGGGCGCATGAGGTGTGATCTATCCTAGAGGCAAGGGTGCTCTCCTCGGTGTAGTTCAGCAGTAGGGTCAGAGTTGTTGCAGCAGCTGTTTAATTAAACAGGTGGAGAGCACGGAGCTTGGTAGGCTGAAAGTTTAGGTATTCCAGCCCAGACATGTAATCGATAAGGGGCTGCCAGAGGCGTGTGGATTTTTAGTCTGAGCAGGATATCTTGTGAGTCATATGTTCCCCTGCAAGGGCGTGCCAGCGTGTCGTGTACCAGGTCACTGTCCACAGGGCAGCATGTGCATCACTCTTGCACCATACCGTCAGTTAGTTTCAAGAGTGTGCAGCAGACCTCTTCCAGCTGGGGCAGCAGATGTGCTGCTCCCAATGCTTGCATCTCTGCATGAACCATGGGGATAGGCCATGATGAAACTGTCTGGCATAGCCAACTCCACAGTGGTCTCTTATGAATGATGGGGGTGCACAGGGATGCACCTCCAAGTGGGATAGGAGGGTCTGCCGGGATGTAGATAAGGGAGGCAAGGCTCTGCTTGCTCTGATCTGGAATGGGCGAAACTCCCTCCATGGATCTTCTTTAGGCCCAAATGCGAGACCACCTTGCAAAAATATTATAAAGAGTCCTACATGGATCACAGAGGTGTTCAAAGTAAGACTAAGAGGTTACCACTGACTGCATTTTAGCTGGATCGCCAAAGCATGCTTTCTGGTCTTAGAGTGCTATTTTTCTTAGCACCAAGTTATCTTGCTCACAGCTGGACTACCCTTCATATCTCATAGAGGAAGTTCGCCAGCCAGTATCCACAACGCTCCACATACTGGTCAAGGGAAGAACTCACATGTGCTCATATGTCAGCACAGACTCAGGGAGCACTTGATATTACTCCGGAGAGCACTGCAAAGGGATCCAAGGCCAAAAGGCCTCGCAACATGGCTTGGAGGTGCAGGTATATCCCTGGGCTGCATCGGACTGAGTCTATCTGCATAGCTCCTCAAAGCATCCCTCTTCTATGCAGCTTGTTCTTGGTATAAGGGGACCTCCAACCAGTGCTTAATTTGTTAAAAAAATATAACTGCCAGGGCTCTCACCAGGAGACGACTGCAGCTTGCACCACACATTGGCCCCGCCATGCTGCCAATTATATTAATAAACACAAGTACTAACATTCATCCTCTTACAAGTGTGACAATTCGGACTATTTCAGGCCCCCAAACCTAGAAGGATGGTTTGGGTGGCAGATAATAGTAATTTTGAAAGTATTTTGAATAAATAATTAACCGTTGTTGTAGTCACTTCTAAATTAGCCAGACAGCACCACTTTGTGGCAGACTGCCACAAGTGCCAGTGTTGACAATTAAGTGCCGGTGCCAAGCACCAGAAACCACCGGTTCAAAAAAAATCACTGCCAGTACCACTTTCTCAGTAGTCAGTAGACTTCTTCTATCGTGGTTTTGTCAGAGCAATTTTTCCTGGAAAGTTCCTGAACTTCCAGGGTCCTGTTCTCGAACCTGGTGAAGGGAGCGGACAGTCAGTGTCACCAACCCTGAAGCACTAAGGCATTTCCTACTCGTTACTGCTGTGGACCCCTCATACGGCTCAATGAGAAATCCCAGCACAGTTATGGGAGGTTTGTGGCCCATACATATACCAAGTTTGCAGTCAAAATTATATATATTCTAGGGCTCCAGACCAGTTTCAGGCAGTTCCTGGCTTTTGCATGTTCCACCCTGGATCATAAGGCCACAGTCTTTGCCTTTTAGTGTCAGCAGGCAGGTGGGGTGGGGTGCTTTCTGACAGGAGAACTCACAAAAAAGGTCAAAGGGAGGGAGTAGCTTCACCACTAAGCTACCTCTCAATTTGTCTGGGATAACATCTATGGGGCAGTGTGTAGCAGCAAGTGTCCATACACTTTAAAGAGACGTTCTCTGTCCTATTCTCCACACCTTACAGTCTGTTCCACAACAAGCATTAGGAATTTTTTGGGGAAGCCCCACATTTGTCATTGTAGTCTGTCATGTTCTCTTCAAAATCCACCTACTGCACATGGCACACAGGTGATACGAAGTAGATTGCCAGGCTGCCATATTCAAACCCACTCCATGCTCATCCTACTACATGTGCATAGGACATGGGTGGAGAGAAGGGCTCATTTGAATGCCATCGGCAAGCACATTTAAAGAGGAGAGGCAAGCAGGAAACTCTCCCAGTGCAATCAACAGGTAAAAAGCCAGTCCTGCATATACTATTTGTTGCTGAAATTACTGCCAGTCTTCCTCAGACCAGTGACCTGATGGTGTGCCCCTCCAAACTACACAACCAGCTCTGGGCCATAATCGGTGCCTCATTGGGCCTTCAGCCTGCACATATAATAGCCATGTGGGCTGAAGTCTAAACTCACAATTATCCAGATAGAGGGACACAGTCTCCATAGCCAGGCAGAGAATTGTTTCCATTGCGGCATTAGTCATGGAGTTGTATCTTCATTGCAAATGAAAACATGTTGCGCTTACAACCCCATACAAGGTGATGTTGCACTGTGCCAAGAGTAGCAAGCTACTCAGCAACCCAAGGCTACACATAAATAGGTAGATTAGTAATATGCAAGTCCGTTTTACTTGTAGGATTAGTTGTAAATTTGTGCTCTTGAGAACTCATGGATTTACTCTAGTGTTCGTGATTACAGATTAACTGAAATGGATTAGTAAAGGAAAGATGTGACCTGAGGTTCGGAATGGTGAACATGTGTGACTGTTAGTTCAGGTTCAGTCCACCATGACCTCTATTGCTATTCCTACATAAGTGAGGCGTACCAGAGAAACTCCTTCTAAACCATGGTACACAGCGGAGTTGGCCCTATTGAAGCAAGACGGTAAAAAATTAGAACGCTCATGGCGTCTCAGCGAATATTGCCCGGTGGCAAAGGGTAGGGTTAGACAGAGACAGAATATCTATTATGCTGCCATCTCTCAAGCTAAAATGGACTATTATGCTGCTCACGTTGATCAAGCTCAAAACAATTCAAAGGAAATCTTTGCAATTATTCAGAGCTTTATGTCACCTATAGCACAATCATGCCCTCTGCCAGTGACAGATGCTTGGTGTGATAAGTTGGCAAATTTTTTTCTTGACAAAATCCGAGTGATTCAAGCAAGCTTTATATCATGTCCATCTAACTCTTTGCCATCTGCCTCTGCTCCTATATCTCCTAGGCACTCTCTGAATAATTTTGCCCCGGTTGATCTGCCTAGTACTTTGAAAATTTTGAAGGGACTAAAATCTGGTTCACCAGCAGACTCCTGTCCCGCCAGACTGATGGCAGCTGTAGCGGAGGTTGTTAATCCAGAGGTTAACATCATTATAAACTACTCTCTGCAAGAAGCCAGAGTCCCAGATAATTGGAAGAAGGGTAAAATTCTTCCCTTATTAAAAAAAGCAGGCCCTCAATCCCTTGATTCCTGGGAATTATGGACCTATTTCTCTCCTTCCCAGTCTTGCCAAAGTCTGTGAGAAGGTTGTAAATAGACAGTTGACTGAGTTTCTGGAGAGAGCGGATCTCTTGCACCCAGCTCAGTCAGGCTTTCGGTCGTCTCACAGTACTGAATTGGCGCTGGTGGAAGTGTCCGAGACCATTCGAGAGTGCATTGATGCCCGTGGGAGAGCAGCCTAAGTGCTGCTTGAAACTGTTGGCTGCTTTTGATATGGTTCCTCATTCTTTGCTTCTGGACCGTCTCGCGGAGACTGGCGTTTCTGGGTCAGCTTGGGACTGGATTAGGTCCTTTTTGGAGGGCCGGGTACAACAAGTCTGGGTGCCACCGGCCGTATCTGCCTCTCTGCCAGTTACTACTGGGGTCTCAAAGGGGTCGTCCCTTAGCCCCCTTTTGTTTAACATCTATCTTACTCCTTGTAACCTTTCGACACAAGGAGGGACGGAGCCAGGTTAAACACAACGGAATATAGTGGCTTTTCGGGGAACTTCTTCTTTACAGGGCGTCTCCTTCCTGGTCTTCCGGGATATTGCTTCCAGGTGCCCACCGTAAAACAAAAGAAACGATGTGATATGGAAAAGGGGTTGTGAGGAGTACATTTGTGTAGCACAGTTACCACCACCAATACAGACATCAGCCCGAAAGTGCAGTGCGGTGTAGTCGGTAACTTGATCCTCGCCTCCCTTCTACCCCGTCCCTCCCTTCTTAAACCCCAGTAAGGTACGCAAACGTTCACGCACCTGGCTTAGCCACGCGTCCTCCTGCGCGTGGCTGGGCGAAGAGAGGTATCAGTGGCCTCCTGGCTTCTCCTGGTCGTCCGTGCACTCCCGTTCTCCTTGATCTGCAGCTGCCTCCTCCTTCTCCGGCTCGTCGCGCTTCCTCCCAAGCTCCGGATCTTCACTCGAACATGCCGCTTCTGCTCCCGGGACCTTGCCTTGAACACCGTTCCGCGTCGCCTCGTTCTCCGGGTCCGCTGCAACGTCCGTCTTCCACGAGTCCCAGGACACGAACACCCTGGCGTCTTCCGCGTACGCCTTTCTCTCCGAGGAGGAAGGTCCTGATAGGTGCACTTGACGCTGTGTCAGAGGGGCGGAGCTGGCCTCACCGTAGCTTAGACAATTCTTAAAGGGTCCAGCCCAGTCCTGAAGGGAAGAGGGAAAGTCTGTTACGGAGCCAACTTCAGGAGTGCTCCCGACCCTCTGACACTCCTCTAGTCATATTGGCTGAGGATTTGGGGGCTAAGGTGATTGCCTATGCTGACGATACCCAGCTACTTTGTACCTGGAAAAAGGATGAGGATTCTGTGGCTCCTGTTAAATTCTGCCTGTCCTCGGTATTTAAGTGGCTTGCGGGCGCCATATTAAAATGCAAAGAGGACACTTCGGAAATATTCTTGTGCGGCAGTTTTCCCTTGGGCTTTAGAGATCTGATTTGGCCGTCGGAGTATCTGCCACCATCTTCCAGCAGCAGTATTGCTAAGAACTTGGGAGTCTGGTTTGAGGATAACTTATCTTTTGCCACCCAAGTGAAGCGACTCTCTGAGTGCTGCTTTGACTGTCTTAAAATTTGGAGAAGATTTCTTCCACTTATCCCACAGGCGGCGAAAGAGATTGTATTTCGTGTGCTCATTCTCTCCCGCCTTGATTATGCCTACACGCTTTATGTGGGGATTCCTACTCTCTTAACAAACTTTAAGTGGTGCAAAATGCGGAGGCAAGGCTTTTGAGAAGATTTCTTCCACTTATCTCACAGGCGGCGAAAGAGACTGTATTTCGTGTGCTCATTTTTTCCCGCCTTGATCAATCAATCAGAACAATTTGTATAGCGCGCTACTCACCCGGAAGGGTCTGAAGGCGCTTACACGCTTTATGTGGGGATTCCTACTCTCTTAACAAACTTTAAGTGGTGCAAAATGCGGAGGCACAGCTTTTGGGAGAGATCTCTAAGAAGTAGCGTGCAAGGTTATCTCCGCTCCCTTCATTGGCTTCCCATGACGACCCGGGTGAAATTTAAATCTATTACTATTGCCCACCGCGCCCTGCATGGCCTTGGGCCAACTTACCTGCAGAAACTGTTTTCTTTTTATTTTCCGGGGAGACTGTTACGCTCCTCCGTTCTTCACTTGGCAAAGGTTCCCCGCTTTCAGCGGCAAAGGCTGGGTGGCTATTCTCTTGCTGTTTTAGCGGCCCAGGCCTGGAACGATTTGCCACCTGCGCTTCGTATTAATGACGATCCTGTGGCTTTTAAAAAATTGCTAAAAACTCATCTCTTCGCTTAGTCTGGTCGTGCTTTCAGTCCCTTGTTCTCGCGCCGGGACACTCCTTGGAGTAGCTGTGCACGTTAGAAAATTAATTTACATAACATAATATAATTAACATTAGTTGATGAGTAGGCAGATACAGAGGAGTCTGGAAAGCATCTATGGGAGTCCAGCGTATTGTGAAAGGTTTGGGAACAGCCAGGGAGTGGAAAAAGGGGGTAGGGAGTAAGAGTTCCCTTACTTCGCTTTGTAGAGTTTCATTTATCAATTCATCATGAAGGAAGGCCTTTGGAGCACCATCTGACCTTTTACTCTAAATGCCAGCGAGAATCTTGTATCAGTGTGTCAGAACTTTACCTTTAGTTGTTTCCACTATTAGACTGCAATTTTTCCCTGCGAATTGGGAGGACCTCTGTGCCTCTTTACCTTGACTTGCCTGCACTCACTTTTATTTTAAGCTACTGCATTTTTGTTTTCCTCTGGGGCTTTTGTTGCTTTCTTATAACCTCTGTCTGAGTTCAAGGTAATTTAATCCTGGACCCAATGCAGCAGGACAATAGCCGTAACCCATTCCTGACAGAAAAGGCTCCATCAAGCCTATGGAGACTTGCTCTTGACAGATTACACCACAAATATTCTAGTCAAGATCTGTGAATTGATCAACTTCAGCACCTAATTGCAGCAGTTAATATCGAGAATACTAAGGTTCAAAGGTTAACTTCATAAAATGCTGCTGTAAAATCTTTGGGGCTTCTACAGTAAGACTCTTCGATCCATACTCTGGCTTTTGTCTGTATTTTATACTGTGTATTTTACCTTCAAGCCCCATATATAGTCATCTGACCGCTCTAAAGGTGATTTTGTAATGAGTAATTTAAGGGTAATGATTTGGCCTGGGATATTGCTTGGGTGACTGAAGAGAGTTCTTAATAGGATGCATGGACATAACTTGGGCGAACCTACATAACATTCCTTTGTGTAAAAAGAAGTTACAGTAATACTGAAGGCAGATGATGAACAGTAGTGTATTCTGGTAAAGTAAATGAACAAACCAGTCAGATGTAAATGTAAATTGATAATTGTATAGCGCACTACTCACCCGCAAGGGTCTCAAGGCGCTTGTACGAATACCGCTGTGGAACCCATCCTGGCTTTCCCTGTGAGGCGTCCACTCCTGGGCACCCCCAAGGTGGAGGCCAGGCATCCTTAGCGTTGTGGGGGCCGATGTGGAGATTAAGCAAGCTATTGCCCAGAGTTGCAGAGTGGGACTCCATGATTGGAATAGGCACTGAGACGAGAATTATCAGGTCAGTGGAATTTTTGAGCCCAAGACCCACCGAGGCGGCTAATTGAACCCTGGTCCCGGGCTAGCCCTCTGCATCAGGGTCTGCCGCTCTAATCATTGAGCCACACTTCTCCAGACGAGACCTCATGCATATCAAAACAAAAACAAAACAAAAATTCTTGGAATGCATTGGTTAATGCTACATAACCTAGATTTTAACTGGTCAGTGAGAATGCTTTTCTTTGGAGCTGAATTTTGCCAAGACCATTGCCATTCATACTAAAGCCAGCAGTTGGAGCAGCCTGTTTTTTTTTTTCAGCCAAAGGTGTTGTGGCCCTTGCTAAATTCATTCCGGCAAAATATGCAGACTACCAGGAGATATTTAAGGAGTACGAAATAAAATGATTTTTGCTGCGCGGAAACTTTGATTGTTGTTTTGGTCTTGAACCCAACACATTTGTTACATTTTGGAAATTGTATTTCCTTTCCCTGAATGAAAGAAGAACCTTTTGAGAATTTTTGGGCACTAATCTTCAGAATGGATTTATTGTATCCTCTAAATCGCCTCCTGGGCTTACTTGTTCTTTGTGCTCAAGAAGGGATACTCTGAATTGAGACTCTGTATACACATTTATGGCTTAAATCACCTTACTGTTAAATATCAATACACTCTTCCACTGATCTCTAATATTTTAGACGCCTTTAGAGAAGCAAAGATATTCACTAAACTTGAATTACAAGGAGCTTTTAATCTCCTCGGAATCAGCAAGGGGGAGAATGGCAAACAGCATAGAACCCCTATAGGCCAATATGCATATAAGATTAAGCCATTTGGATGTGTAACTCCCCTACAATACAATCTTTCAGTGATTCATTGATTTCATATTTTCAGAGCTGAAACTTCAAACTAAGGAGATGTACCTCAATAATATCTTCGTTTTATCCAGACTCCTGTTCAACATAAAATCGATGATAAATAAGTTCTAAAGAAGTTAATAGAAAATTATCTTCAAGCCAAAACTGAAAAATGTTGGTTTGATCAAGTCTCAGTTGAATTGGTTTTGGATATAAAGAAAGTCCAGGCAACCCTAGACAGGGAAGAAACTAAGTCAGTCAAGGTCACTCAAAGCCGAATATGTTTTGCCAATTATTATCAGAAATGTATCAAGACTTTTTCCAAAACAATAAATCCAATGAAATATTTGTTCAAGAAAGTGAAACATTATTTTTATGCAATGAGCGAGCCTCTCAAGCTTTTTCTGAGTTAAAGAAAAATGTAACAGAAGCTCACGTTTTAGATTAGAAAATTTTAGATTTTATTTTTGCAGTATTAAACTAAAGGCAAGGTGCGTGCAAATCAGTCAGCAGGCTTTTTTACCGTGCGAACTTTACAAAGCATTCAAGTTATGTCAGTTATGGCAAAAAGGTGACAATCGCATCCAAATGAAGATTTGTTTTGGGGCGAGGTGATAAAATGCCAAGATGTAAAGAGAAATTAGCTGAATATGATTAAACGCTTATGAAAGAAAGCACACACGCAATTTAATTACAAGTTGTTTGACAAATTAACCAACACCGCCACTAAGCGTTTTTTGTTAAACTTCTATGATATGTATGGAATACAGATGCCTGGCCAAGTTCTAGCAGTTCTTTAAAGATCTGAGTTAAAAGAGAGGAGTGCATGATTGCAAGGCCTGGCCACATTCTACATGGAAAGTAAAATAAATCTGATCGTTCCCACAGGACACTGGTGCCCTCAGCAGGAGATGAACAGTAAGTCTGGCCAAATATTGTTGGAATAAATTCTGCACTGACGCTCTAAAAACAGTGTGGCCATGTTAAACAAGCCTCGTGATTAAGAATTGTGGGACCCAAGAGCAGTTCTGAAAGGAAGACACTGTATATAATAGGTGGTAAAACGGACCACATGGCACTTAAAGTGTTCTTTTTTTCCCCAACACTCATTCTTTCTCATGATTTAGTTTTTTTGTTTAAAAAACATCTTTTCCGGACCCTAACTTACACCCCCGGTTTACTGCTCCAAATAGCTGGTTCTGGCTCATCTTTTTAAATAAAGTACATATCTTTTTAATGTTAAATGCATTTTATTTTCAATTATGAATACAGCTAAAATACAGCAAAATATTAAGTTAGTTAAACAAGGAGACGACTTGTAAAAAAGGCCATTCAAAAGGTAGGTCCTACGTGTAACAATTTACTAGGTATTTCAATTAAGTCCATGGACATATAATTTGGCAATTAGAAAGAACTAAAAACCAACGTGACATACTGTTATAATCTCCCGCTTGGCACCTTCCTTCCACCCCTCCCACCTTTCCCTCTTTGGTAGCCTCTTAGAACCTTCGGGGGAAGGCAGCTTTAGAATGTTGGTGAGCTGTGCTTCACAGATCATCAAAAGGGGGTGGTGATGGACGGAGCATCTGAATCAATCAAACACTTACACCCAGTCGAAAGATCTGGGTTTAATCCATCACCGTTCTTTAGCCCACGCTGCCACCCCAGTTCTGACATGGCTATATGCAAATCAGTCTGACACTGTGCCTCATGGGAACAGTCCAGCTCGAACTGCCAAGCCATGCCTTCCCTGGACCGGAAACAAGCTTCCGAGGACCGGTTCCTGGCATTCCAGCCATCGTCAGCCCGGCTTGCTTGAATCCAGTGGCAAAGTGAGCAAAGGACTCACGTCTGAGCATACCCTGCCACACTTATGGCGGCCAAAAGCGGTACAAAAGGGGGTGGTGATGGACGGAGCATCTGAATCAATCAAACACTCACACCCAGTCGAAAGATCTGGGTTTAATCCATCACCGTTCTTTAGCCCACTCTGCCACCCCAGTTCAGACATGGCTATATGCAAATCAGTCTGACCCTGTGCCTCATGGGAACAGTCCAGCCCGAACTGCCAAGCACAGAATCAGACTGATTTGCATATAGCCATGTCTAAACTGGGGTGGCAGAGTGGGCTAAAGAACGGTGATGGATTAAACCCAGATCTTTCGACTGGGTGTGAGTGTTTGATTGATTCAGATGCTCCGTCCATCACCACCCCCTTTTGTACCGCTTTTGGCCGCCATAAGTGTGGCAGGGTATGCTCAGACGTGAGTCCCTTGCTCTCTTTTCCACTGGATTCAAGCAAGCCTGGCTGAAGACGGCTGGAATGCCAGAAACCGGTCCTCGGAAGCTTGTTTCCGGTCCAGGGAAGACATGGCTATGCAGTTCGGGCTGGACTGTTCCCATGAGGCACAGGGTCAGACTGATTTGCATATAGCCATGTCTGAACTGGGGTGGCAGAGTGGGCTAAAGAACGGTGATGGAATAAACCCAGATCTTTTGACTGGGTGTGAGTGTTTGATTGATTCAGATGCTCCGTCCATCACCACCCCCTTTTGTATCACAGATCATCACCAGCACCAGCAGGCTGAGGATGCAGCTTTTACTTATCTATGATAATAAAGAACTTTTCAACTTACTTCCTTCGTGGTCATTACTACATTTTGGCGACGAGGATCGGATCCGAACCCATGCGTGCAAAGCACAATGGATTAGGGCAAAAGGTTTACATCAGGAAACCGGAGGGTCTAAGAGGTAAAGGCGACAAGTTTTATGCTCCAGAGAAAATAAGAGAGGTTAAAAAGAATGTAGTCATACTAGAAGACGGGAAAAAGTGGAGCATGGAACGTGTGGCCATAAGCCAGAGGGAGGTTGGACACAGGGAGCCAGGTAGGCTTTTTATCCAGGGTACCAGGTCTGACGAGGTTCAGGTAAGAAGAGGGATAAGGCCAAGAAACTCTCCTCGTTGGCACAAAGACTACAGAATGGTGTGACCACTGTGACAGGCACTAAATGTATAACCTTTCCTGTTTGCTTGGTCTTCTGCGCAAGACCATTAGCGGTTTATGTTCCCTTTATTTCTTCTTATTTATTTATTTATTTTTTCTTGGGTATTAGACAAGGTAAACAATCCATTCATAAACATATTCCGTCTTTACAAAACATAAATGTCCGTGTCGAAAACCGCTCTTTTTAGGTCTCGTGGCGTAACAGCGCGTTAGCGCTGTGTCCGCCAGGAGATCTTTTGTTACTGAGTCTGCTTCCCAGGAGACCGCACCTGACCGCGCGCATCTCGCAAAAGGCGATCGGCTCAGGCCACGCGCGCGCGAACGCGCTCGCCGTGGCTGTCTCCTGGGAAGCGCAAACATACACAGGCACAACTCCCCCTGCACGCATGCGCACACAGAGACACACACGAGCACACCTACACGCACGCGCACACACATACAGAGACCCCTCCCCGTCGCATACATACATACAAGCGCACCCCCCCCAACCCCACTTACCGCCATTCTACACTTCTGCAGCCTCCGCGGGGCTCCACCTCGGGCATGGGAGCCCCGCGTCACCAGCACTGCTTCTCTCCGTGGGCGCGTGCGCGGGCTTCCGAAGACGGAAGTCCCGCCCCACGGAAGTCCCGCCCCACGCAAGGTTTCGGTTCGGTTTAAGCTCGGGACAAGAAAGGACACTTGTTGAAAAATAGGTTGTGCCCGAGTGTTAGTATTAAGATGCCACTATTTTATTGGTGGTGAATTATCATTAAAAGTAAAATTATACCAGCATGCACGTGTCTGCTTTAACACTGTCCAAGGATATACATGTCTAAATATAAATTCATAAAGGTACCGGAAATGAAAAAACATGTCAGTGCACTGTACCAAGGACTATAAAAAATGCGTCCGTACTTGTCCTCCGCCTCCCAAAGAATGTGATTGAGTAGGCCCGAAAGAATACGTTTGCGGAGTCATAGATAGGAGACATTGATACGCCCCTAAGAGAAACGTATTCTGCAACATGCCTGTAGTGGTCAGTGTTGGGCTGTGTTTGATATCAGAGGATCTCAGGAAGCCTGGGAAATTCAGCTCTTGGTAGGTAATTCACACCCCCTCGATAAAAAGTGCCAACTTGACCAGAGCTGGACTGTAAAATATTAAACTGCACGCTTAGCAGTCTATACCGCATGTGTACCGGTCCACTAATGACAGCTGGTTTAAATAGGAATTAAAATGGCGCTCGACGCACTGACCTTTCAATATGACTTTCAAGTTGCCAGCTGTACAAGGCGCCTAACCTCTCACGAATGTCCCGATTCTTGGCGCTGTTTGGCTATATATTTATTATCTTTGCGTTTTGACTTGCATTGGTTTTGTTTTCAGACATGTTTCCTTGAGGTCGAATGCCCAATAACAGCCTAGCTCCGTGTACACGACCCTGGGGCACCTAGTTGTGTTGATAAATGCACTTTAAAACTTGCCTCAGATACATGAGAGGGTGATTCGGAACACCTAGGATTCGAGTCCATAACTGGCTCCTAAAATTGTCAGCCATTTTAGCGATGTTTGTTCTGACTATAGTATTTTCTTTGTGCCTGTTTTGGGGAGGTGTATGCTCTGAGGGACATGTCATTGGTTTCCCTCTTGCACCTGCCACACTATTGTGGTATGTAGTGATTTTGTAAAGCAGTTTAGACCCAAGCATGAATAAAATTCCACTTAATTACGAACTATCGCCAAAATAGTTTTATCAGATACCGATTGTCTTTTAGTGATCATTTTAGTATATTTGCTTACTGTTTTTTTATGTAACGCTTCTTATCACATTTTTGATTTGCTAAGATCTGTGAACAAAGGCCGTTAATATTATCACATTTACCACACTCCGAAGGATGTTTGCGAGGATTTGAATTTGTGATCCGCATATCACCTCCGATGTCGGTGGTGAGCGTTTAACTCGTAAAAAAGAGGGCTACGTATAGCAATGTATATATAGTAAGCTCATCTAACCCAACCACATGAACATAAAGTATAAAACAAAAAGAACGTACTTCACCCTCCTTTCTCTCCACTACAACCTGCTGCCCCACCCACTTCACCCTTCCACCGACTCAATTACAATAACTTTTATTCAAGTATTAATTATTTAAAAAAATTAAAAGCCATTGTTATTTGTATATCAATACATATAAGTCACATAAATACAACACATATTGCATTACAAATGCTATAGGTGTTATATTTGCAAAAGCTATAACTATTGGCATTGTCATACACAATGCCAATAACTCAAACTTTAATGCTGCGAGACCTATTGCATTGTAAAGGTTTGTTTTAATTTATTTTTCCATCCACCCGCCCTTCCCACCCAAGAAAGATCGCAGGGACATAGAGACGGAGGGAGAAATATATACAGAAAAAGAAAAAAAAACTTCATAAGATAGAGAAGAAAAGAATAAGAAGGTCAAAAACCAGAGCGCTAGATCATTTTCAGTCATCTGTCAATTTCTCAATTTTTGGGCCCTAGCTTCCAAGAATCATCCAATCATTCAGGGGTTTCCAAATTTGTTCTCCCGCCCTCCGAGCCCTACTTCCTCTTCTCTTTAATACCAACATTTCCCATCTAACACATTGACAAATTTGCCCAACCATTCATATACATTTGGGGGAGCAGGAAACAACCAGACAGTGGTGATTGATAACCGAAAAATAGCTATAGCAATAAATAATAATTTACATTCTGGCTCGATCAAATTCTGATCCGCTACCCCTAACATTTTAACCTGTGGTGTCAAGAGTATCCTACATTTAAATATTTGTTCCAAGTATTGTTCAATCTTATTTAAAAGAGGAGTAAAACAGGGGCAGCTTGCAAACATATGTATACTATCAACTGTGCATTCTCCACAACGTGGACAGTTTACCCCTGTCGTACCTCCCCACTGTTGTATACGATGAGGGGTTATATAAAGATTACACCATGTCTTGAAACACTGAACCTGTAGGTTTGCTGACATAGTGGCCATTTGGCTATAGCCTAAGGATTCTTCACAGGTCTCTTGTGCCACGTCTAATCCAGTCTGCCAGCGAGTAAAATGTTTGATTAAATCATTACTCTGCCCATCATTCAATAATATATTGATCTTAGATATATTTGACTGTCCCCCCTTAATGCACCCAGCAAAGGGATTCGGTTCCAGCTAAGTGTTTTTCTCAAGAAGAAATCACGAATTTGTAAAAATTTGAAGAAGTGTCTGTTGCTAATCCCGAACTTCTGTTTTATTTCTTCGAAAGTCAATAGCCCAGATTCAGACACTATGTCTCCTATTACAACAACCCCTTGCGCCACCCAGTCTCTAAAATATCCATCTTGAAAAATTCCAGGAAGTAGATTATTCCCTACAAAGGGTGAGTATACATGAATCCTACTAATCTTACATAGTTTCCGGACCTTAGACCAAACTTTAAAGGCCCCCCCATAATAACTTAAACTTAACCCGTTTAAAATAAGCATAATCTATGTGTCTAAATAGCCCGGGCACGGACCATCCCCCTCTCTCCCTGGGCAATGTCATATATTTCATGGCACGCCTAGGCCGTTTCCCTGCCCATAAGAGCCAGGAGATGACCCGATCCAATTTTGTAAACCAAATTTACTAAAAAAACAAAGGACTGGCTCTTAAATAATATAGAATTTTAGGTAGAAATAACATCTTAACCATATTACATCGACCCATCAATGTTAATTAAAGATTATTGATCCGGCGGGCATCAGCTTCGAGTTTACCTATCAGAGGAGACAGATTGATCGGGATTAACCCATCTGGGTCAGCACAGATTTCGATCCCCAGATATTTAGCATGGTGCACTACCCGTGAGTCGGCTAAGCTTATTTTATCATTGTGAATAATTTGAGTTTTGGCCTCATTTAAATGATACCCGGAGATCGAACCAAACTGAGTTGTAATGGTCTGGATTTCTTGTAGGGCCACCTGCGGGGAATCGGTCAGAATAGCAAAGTCATCTGCATAGCCTAAAACTTTAGTCGCCCCCCCCCCCCCCCTGGCTTGAATTGGGCTAATCAAATTATCAAAAAAAAGTTCTCTCATTAAAGGGTCAATATAAAGCTCAAATAATAAGGGGGAGCAGGGGCAGCCCTGCCTTGTACCTCTCAGAATATTAATTGTACCAGTCTGGATCCCCATAAGGGAAATTTGAGCTATAGGTTGTTTATACATACTTCTTATAGCACCAATAAATCTGTCCCCCAACCGATAATGCCTTAAAGTAGCCCATAAAAAAGGCCAGGAGACCCTATCTAAAGCTTTCTCCGCATCCAGCAGAATTACAGCCATAGGGTCTCCTGAAACCTTAGTAAAATCAAACAGTGAAATTGTACGGCGTATGTGATCTATTGTTTCCAGTCCGGGAATAAACCCTTGCTGTTGTGGGACAACTAACTTTTTAATAACCCCCGAAAGCCGATTTGCCAATATCTTTGCGTAGATCTTTATATTGCTATTTATCAAGGTTATAGGTTGGTAGGACCCGGTGTCTGGCGGTTCTTTGCCTTTCTTCAGAAATGTAACTATTCTGGCTCTTTTCCAGGATTCCGGAGGTGCATCCCCATTCTAAATCTTACCAAACATCTCCATCATCACTGGAGCCAACTGAGATCGGAAACATTTATAAAACTCTCCAGGCAAAAAATCCGGGCCGACGGCCTTACCAGCCGGAAGGGAATCAATAACAACCAAAATTTCATCCATTGCGATATCAGTATCTAACAGGTCCCTTTCCTCGGAAGATAAAGTATCGACTTCGATATCATTAAGATACTCTTGAATTTCTAATTGTATTGCCTCACTTTCCCTGATATCCTCTTTTTACAGTTTTTGATAACATTTTTGGCAGGCAAGAGTAATAGCCCCTTCTTCCGAGACTAAATCAACATCGGGGTCGAGAATATTTTTGATACGTGTGGTCGTGTCTCTCTCTCTAGTTCTAATTGCCAGTAAATGTCCCGCTCTTTCACTATTTTCGAGCATCTTAGACCTCCAAGCTATATATTTGCTTGCAGCCTTAGTTTGTGAGATTTCTATAATGGCAGCTTTCACCAAAACAACTTGTGTCTGGGCAGCATCGCTATCCTCAGTCCGGGAGAGTACCCGAGCTAAATTAAGCTCTGCCTGTTCCAGATCTCCATATAGCGCCACTAATTTCCTTTTCACTTTTTCTGATTTTCCCATCCAAAAGGGGTAGTCTCACCCCTTATCCCAGCCTTAAGCGTATCCCAGACGTTTTGTATCCCAGTGCTGCCCATATTTTCTTCTAAAAATCTTGTGATCCACACCACCATAGACTCTAGATATAGGTTATCTGTAAGCAATCCCCGGTTAAATGTCCATAAATCCGGTTTTCCCTCCCTCAATTGAACATTAATTTCCAACAGAAGCGGATTGTGATCTGACATCACTCTAGGATACCTTGTGATGTTAGATTTAGAGGTCAGAGCTGAAGATATGAGAAAATAGTCTAATCTGGAGCAAATTTTATGAGGTGCCGAAAAATAAGTAAATCCAGGGTCTTTAGGTCTAAAAAATGCCCAAGCATCTATCAAACCATGTAGATCCATCATATACCGTAAAGCCTTAAGGACCTTCGGTTTCTGACCCACATATATTCGCCCAGGTTGATTCATCAGATCACTATCAATATTTATATTTAGATCCCCACAAACTACCAAAGGGCCAGGCCACTCCACAAGTTCAAGATTCAGCCATCTATATACATCAGGGTCGTCTAGTACAGGGCCATATATTGAACATAAAGTGAGTTCCAAATTTAAAAATCTACCATGAACAATGACCCAGCGACCATACAGGTCTGCTGTAGAGCGAACAATATTCACCCCGCCCCGTCTTGCTAGAATAGCGACTTCCTTGGTCTTTGCTTCCAATTTAGTCCAGGATACTAACTGGAATCCCTCAAACTTCAAAAATGTATGCCGACTGGCCTCGATGTGCATTTCTTGAAGGCAGAGTACATCTGCCCGCAAGAAACGAAGGTCCTCTTATTTATTTATTTATTTGTTGACATTTCTAAAGCGCAACATTTACCCTTGGGCGTCTTGGCGCTAAACTGCAGATTTTGTCATTGGGATAGCTGGGTAACGTTGTAGGGAAGGCTACTGCTCAAAGAGCCAAGTCTTTAGTTGTTTGCGAAACTGGATGAGAGAAGGGCTTTGCCTAATATGTCGGGGGAGAGTATTCCACAGTTTCGGGGCAGCCACCAGAAAACGGCGATCGCCCCAAGCAACTGTTCTGGCCCGAGGAACGGTTAACTGCTGGAGAGTGGCTGATCGGAGCGGTCTACCTGGTTTGTAGAGTTGGAGTTGCTCTTTTAGGAAGTATGGACCTTGATCGTTCAGAGCCTTATAAACTATGCATAAGGATTTGAAATGTATTCTGTTCCTGATTGTAAGCCAGTGATATTCCTTTATGACTTTTGATGTGGGCTCAAACTTTGTTTTTCTCGCAAGTAGGCGAGCTGCCGCATTTTGAATGGATTGAAGTTTCCCTATGACTCTTGATTGTGCGTTGAGGAATAATCCGTTACAATAGTCTAAGGTGGACAGGACTAAGGAACTAACCAGAGTTTTGATGGCTGTATCTGGGAGATAAGGCCGAATCTTCCTAATCATCTTCAATTTAAAATGGGCTGTGGATGCTGTTTTATTAGCATGGTCCATAAAATTTAGTCCATCATCGAAAGTGATGCCCAAATTCCTCACCTTGGCTGTTGGGATTGGGGGAATGCCAAAAGTTTCAGGCCACCAGTTTAATGGCCAACCTGGGGAAAGAGGTCCAAAGATGACCACCTCAGTTTTATCTGAGTTCAGTCTTAAACAATTGCTGGCCATCCATTCTCCTATATCCAGCAATCCTTTATTTAATTTTGTTGCCATTTCAGGTCCATCGCCTTTGATAGCTAGGACCAACTGAGTGTCGTCAGCATAGGAGGTTAGGCTCATCCCGTGTGCTTTGATGACATTAGCAAGGTCCGACACATAGATATTAAAAAGTGTCAGACTGAGGGATGAGCCCTGAGGAACTCCACATGGTGACGATTGTGGTGTTGATTGATAGGGTCCTAAAGTCACTGCTTGGGTTCTATTGACTAGAAAAGATGCCAGCAGGTCTTTGGCAGAGTGACAAAGGCCGATCTTTTCGACACGGTCGACCAAGATGGTATGGTCGACCGTGTCGAAAGCTGCAGACAAATCCAGCATTACCAGGAACGCTGTACCCCCCTGATCCCTAATTGCCCGTATGTCATCAGCAGCCTTTATCAAGGCTGTTTCTGTCCCATGGTGCTTCCGAAAACCGAATTGTGTGTCATCCAGTATATGATGTTTTTCAATATATTCGGATAGCTGGGCGTTCATGGCTTTTTCTACTACTTTGGCCACAAAAGGTAGACTCGCAATGGGTCTGTAGTTTTTTAACTCTTGTTTATCAAGGGAGGTTTTTTTTAGTAGGGGTCTCAATAAAGTGTTTTTCAGCGAGTCTGGATAAGTGCCTGAGAGCATAATTGAGTTACAGACTTGGGTAAGTGCTGGAATAATGGACTCCATTACAGGCGGTAGAATTGAAAAAGGGCAGGGATCTAAGGCCGAGCCTGTTTTTATTGTTGACACAATTGTTCTTATGTTATCTTTCGATACAGTTTGAAAACTTGGGAACATGTTTCCTGTCCGAGGTGTGAGGGAGCTACCTGTCCCTAGAGATGGTTTGGCCGCAAAGGTTTGATAGATATCATCAACCTTAGTATAGAAATAAGTGGCCAGGGAATCGCAAAAAGCTTGTGATGGGGGCGGGGTAGGATCTGGAGTGTTACCTGACAGAAGTTTGGTGATTTGGTACAATCGTCTACTTGAGTTTTTTGCTTCATGAATTTGTTCCGAGTAGAAAGCTTTTTTTGCCTTTGTGATCATGTTTTTGTACAGTGCCAGTGACTCTTTGTAGCATATCCTACTGGCTGTGTCGTAGGTATTTCTCCATAATCTTTCTTTGTTCCTATTAATTAGTTTTTGTGCCCTCAGTTCTTTAGTATACCACGGGGCAGTGGGTTTGGCTCTATTTCTGGAAATTACTTTAGTCGGAGCTAGCTGATTAGCTGCCTGACCCAACCAGGTCTGGAATTGTTGTAGTGCTAAATTGGGTTCGTCAGAGATAATTGGGCAAGTTTGGTCCAGTCTAGTGCTCTGATCCGACGACGTTTATTTGGGTCATTGAGCCCACAGATATTGACCGATACTATTCGAATATTAGCCATTCCCCTAGAAAAACATTTCTCGGATTTGACCTTCCCATAAACAAACTCATATTTAGCCAGATTCCTCTTTATCCAAACACCCCCCTGTCCACCCCCCGCGAGGTTTCCCCCTCCCCACTCCCCCCCCCACAACCCAGCAGCCCCCTCCCCACAAAACAGGCAATAGGGGTCCTTAGACCCATGTGATGCCTCCCGCTTCCCTAACTGCCCGTGGTCGCTCCCTGTCCACAGCGCATCCAACTTAAGAGTGAAGAGATATACAAATGGGCAATCACAAAGGATTAACAAATACCACGAAGATAAGAGAAAAAAAAAGATATAAATACCACCACTGCAATATACCAATGTCAGTACATTCAGAGTAAATAAAGCAGCAAGTCTATTGACCGTCAGGAAGTTCTTTCAGGTAGTCCCCGGCTTGTATTTCTAAAGAAAATACCAGAATCTTGCCACGGTGGATGACTTTTAATCGTGCGGGATTTAATAAATATACCTCACATCCCTTCTTTTGGAAGGGAATGATCAGTGAGCGGTGACGCCATCTCCGTTCCACTGTGGTGTGGCAAAAATCGGGCTGTACAAAAAATGAATGTCCCTCTGCAGATCTTTTCACGTCAGGGCGTGCTTTCTCAAAGATGGCCTGCCGCAGCAAGAAATTGCCAAAAAATATCAATATCGCTCGCGGCTTAGCTTCAGGATCTGGGTTCATTTTAGGTGTAAACGGGAATCGGTGCACTCTTTGGATCTCTGATTCCCAGCACCAGTGTGAAAGTTCAGGAAATGCCACTTTAAACAGCTTGACCAGAAATCCTCTTACATCCTACCCTTCGGCCTTCTCTTCAATTCCTAACAATCGCAGGTTATATCTGCGCGCCCGATTTTCGGATTCTTCCAACTTCCACATTATATCATTAAACTTTTCATCATTGGCCATGGTTTTACTTTCTGCCCCTTGTAACCCGGCCTCTAGCCCAACAATCCTTTCTTCAAGGGCTGCCGTCCTTGTAATAACCTCAGAACAGGCTTTCGTGTTCTTTCGAATGGCCCCCTGTATTTTCATAGTCCCCAGTTGGGCCCTCTTATGTTCTTGACGAGCTTTGCTCTGAATGTATTTCAACATTGCATATATATCAAAGAATTGGGGGGGGGGGGGGGGGGGGGGCGAAGGAGTCCGGGCTCTGAATCTTCTGCTACAGAAAAGAAACCTTCGCCATCCAAAGCATCCTGACTAACTCCCAAAGCTTGTTTCCCTCCAGAGGGAGTTAAAAAGTTAAGTACTTCACTTTGATCCATCTCATTGTTCTCGGAGTTCTGCAGAAAGTTAATATCCTCACTCTCTCCCGGGGTAGGGTCCACAATAACAGGGGGATCATATGTGACAGTATGAGGGATCCCATTTTTGACCTCGTTTTGGACATTGTGGGTTTCCATATCCGTATCTTTTGAGGCTCCTAATCCAGCTGTAGTATTTTCCACTTTTCCCACCTTCAATGACAGCAACGCCGCCACCCTTCTGGACAATCTCGCTAACCTCGGACTCCAACAACTTGTCACTACCCCCACCCACATTGCAGGTCACACACTTGACCCTATCTTCACCTCCAGCAAACACGTCTCCTTCAGTCACACCACAGCTCTCCATTGGACGGACCACAGCTGCGTTCACTTTATCTACAATAAGACCACAACCCACAACCATCCTCAACCTACTCTGCGACGAAACTGGAACAAAATCACCATCGACCAGATCTCCTCATCGCTTCTCCAAAACCCCCCTACCCACTCCTCAAACCCCGACCAAGCAGCCATTAACCTCACCCAATGGCTTTCCAACAGCGCCGACATCCTAGCACCGTTGAAAAAACGTCAAATCAAAGTAGGCAGCAAAAACGCCCCCTGGTTCAACGATGATCTTAAGAAATCTAAGAAACTCTGTCGCTCCTTCGAGAAGGCCTGGAAAAAAGACCCAAACACCAGCACCAGGGACGCCTTCAAAAACGCCACCCGCATACACCACCAACTTATCCGGTCTGCCAAGAAAGCCGCATTCAAAGACCGACTAGATAACAACGCCCACAACAGCAAGGAATTATTCAACATCGTCAAAGAATTTACCAACCCCTCAGCAAACTCCAACGACATCACCCCTTCTCAAGCCCTCTGCGACTCCCTAGCTTCATTCTTCCACAACAAAATCGCAGACATCCATAACAGCTTCGACAACCAACCCGGAGATCAACCCACCCATCCTTCTGTCACACCTTCACCCCCCCTGAACATCCTTAATGACTGGAACACAATCTCCACTGAGGACACCATCCACCTGATGAACCCCATCCACTCAGGATCCTCCACAGACCCATGCCCTCATCACATCTTCAACAAAGCAGACTCCATCATAGCACCACACCTCCGAGACGTCATCAACTGCTCCCTCAACTCCGCCACCTTCCCGGAAAGCTGGAAACACGCAGAACTCAGCGCCCTTCTGAAAAAACTAACAGCTGACCCCACCGAACTCAAAAACTACCGCCCCATCTCGCTCCTTCCATTCCCGGCCAAAGTTATAGAGAAAGCTGTCAACAACCAGCTCGCCGCCTTCCTCGAAACCAACAAATCCCTCGACTCCTCACAGTCCGGCTTCCGAGCCAAACACAGCACGGAGACCGCCCTCATCGCAGCAACAGACGACATTCGAACTCTACTGGACAATGGAGACACAGTCGCCCTCATCCTCCTTCGACCTCTCCGCAGCCTTCGACACAGTATGTCATAGCACCCTATTACAGCGCCTCAATAACATCGGAATCCAAGGAAAAGCACTGGAATGGATCACCTCGTTCCTCACCGGAAGAACCCAGAGAGTCCGCCTCCCACCATTCAAGTCAGAGGCCACTGAAGTCATCTGCGGCGTGCCACAAGGATCTTCACTCAGCCCCACCCTCTTCAACGTATACATGAGCCCCCTCGCGGCCATCGCACACCAACACAACCTCAACATCATCTCCTACGCTGATGACACTCAACTGATCCTATCACTCACCAGAGACCCTAACACTGCCAAAACCAATCTGCTTGAAGGAATGAAAGAAGTAGCCGAGTGGATGAAGCACAGCCGTCTGAAACTGAACTCAGACAAAACAGAAGTCCTTATCCTGGGTACCTCCCCCTCTGCCTGGGATGACTCTTGGTGGCCAGAGGCCCTTGGAAAAGCACCCATCCCGACGGACCACGCACGTAACCTGGGCGTCATCCTGGACTCCTCACTCTCCATGAATAGACAAGTCAACGCCGTCTCATCATCTTGCTTCAACATTCTTCGCATGCTCAAAAAAACATTTTGATGGATCCCCACTGAAACTAGAAAAACGGTCACCCACGCACTGGTTACAAGCCGCCTGGACTACGGAAACACCCTGTACGCCGGTACCACCGCAAAACTCCAGAAAAAACTCTAACGCATCCAGAACGCCTCAGCCAGACTCATACTAGACATCCCGCGTAAAGACCACATCTCTGGTCACCTGAAAAACCTCCACTGGCTCCCCGTCAATAAGAGGATTACTTTCCGCCTCCTAACCCACGCGCACAAAGCTCTGTACGAACTTGGACCCGAATGCCTCAACACACGACTTTCCTTCTACACCCCCTCCCGCCAGCTACGATCCTCCAACCAAGCCCTCGCTACTGTACCTCGCATTAACAAAACCACCATGGGAGGTAGATCCTTTTCCTACCTGGCAGCTAAAACCTGGAACTCACTTCCCACTCACCTTCGCCTTACTCAGAACCACCTAGCATTCAGAAAACAACTTAAAACTTGGATATTCGACAAGTAATTCCCCACCCTTCCTCAAGCGCCTTGAGACCCTCTGGGTATGTAGCGCGCTATATAAATCACCTGACTTGACTTGACTAACTCGTCCTGTACCTCCTGCAGCTGTAGTCCTGTTCCCCTTGTTCGCGAATATATCGCTGGTACTGATACTGGGAGGGGGGTTATTTCATCCCCAGGCTTCCCCTTTAGTGAGCCCTTCTTTAGACTCACCATTGTAGTTGCAGTTACAGTTGCAGTCCGAGGACCCCCTTTCTCTGTTTTTTCAACTTTACCGGCTCTTTCCTTCTCCAGCGCAGGAGTGGCCATAATCTTGCGCAAAGCCGGGGGTG
Organism: Lissotriton vulgaris; assembly: GCF_964263255.1. Taxonomy (NCBI): domain Eukaryota; kingdom Metazoa; phylum Chordata; class Amphibia; order Caudata; family Salamandridae; genus Lissotriton; species Lissotriton vulgaris. The sequence goes on from NC_141695.1 coordinate 1,656,797,239, forward strand.
AACCCTCCGCAGTTTCTGATGTTTTAGCCGTCCCGTTTCTCCGAGGCGGCATTAGCTCTCTCAAACCGCCGAGCTCCGCAGCCTCACACCGCTGATCCGCAGCAGACTACACCCTCCAAGCCCACAGGTGAGCCAGGCTCCGAAGGAGAGTTACGGAGAGTCGCGCCGCCCTCAGCCACAGCTTCTGGTCTAGGAGATCCAACACCATCGAATTTACGCTATACAGTCCTCCAAACAAGCCCCAAGCAAGGTAACTGTGAGGTAGCTACCGCTGCTATAATCTTCTTACACAGGTTCTTCCTCCGCACTCTGAAATAACCAGAATACTTCCCCAGTGGTACAGGGAGAGACGCTCACTCAGGTCAAGCGGCCGCCATCTCGCCCCTGTTATGTTTTTTTTCCATTGTATTCCTTTCCCACCATCCTTCACATCCTCCTTTCCCATCTTTCTCTCAGCGGGGAAGATGTGTCATAATCTACCGCTTGGCACCTTCCTTCCACCTTTCCCTCTTTGGTAGCCTCTTAGAACCATCAGTTGAAGGCAGCTTTAGAATGTTGTTGAGCTGCGCTTCACAGATCATCACAGGCAGCAGCAGGCTGAGGGTGCAGCTTTTACTTATCTATATTAATAAAGAACTTTTCAGCTTACTTTCTTCGTGGTCATTACTACACATACATTTATGATTGCTCCAAAATAAGGAATACAAACAATCCCAAGAGGAATGACATTAGAGAAGATGAGCAAGATGTCTTGAGGTTATTCTCCCTGTATGCAAAGGGACGTAAACAGTGGCTTTAACCACTGCAAATATTGTTTCTAATGTATCCCATAATTTCAACCCTTTTTCAAACGAGCAGAGATTAATGAAAGAAACATTACTGAACTTCCTGACTTAGCAGACGATGGCCTACCGAGAATGACAAAACAGTTTATCATAAATCTCTTGGTGGCATTAACCAATTTGGGTGAATATTACTAACAGTAGGTCAAACATAAGCAGGTTGCACGGCTTGGACGGAGTTTAGACCGGTGTGCATGGGGACCGCTGCATGTTCATATAGATTGCCAATCTGTATGGGATATTAGAATATCAATGCTGTAGTGTTTCTATGCCAAAAGGGAAGAAAATAACTTGAAAGAAGAATATGGTGCCTTAAGATGTGGTTATTGAAACATAATGCACCACCGCCCTATATGCCTCTGATTTTATGAACATGCATCTTTCCACTGGCTCGCCTCAGCAGCTGACAAAGACCACCCTCAGTCCTCAGATGGTTCCATACCATAATCTCCTACCTTCTACCATCACTTTAAAGACGTAATGTGAAGCACAGCAGAGAATACATTTTGCCAACATCCTCTTATATCCCCAGTAGCTGACTTTGCCCCAATGCTCAACTGACAATTCCATACCAGTGCCTATGTCCTAGGTTCCCCATCTCACACATTTGTCCAGTTCTGGACCCCAGCTGGCATACGCTACCACTCTACATCCAAAGATGCCTATTGCCACTCGTCTTTAATGCCTCTCTTGTTTCAACCTCCCTACCAATTCCTACCTCAAATGCCTAGCTGCACTTTTAACTTCCACCACAACGCACTCTCATGATGTACTTCTCGGTCTATTTTTACATGCAGATAGAATTATGCTCCAGTGTCATTATGGCGTGCAACCATGGTCTATGTATCTCTACTGGCAGAGAGAGAGAGACATTTCCAGGCATGTTTAGAAGCGTACGCTGAGCAATCAGATAAACTGACCAAGTGACAGATTTGTCTTTGGATGTATAGTACCAGCATTGGTGCCCCACCAAGTTACCATGCAACTATCACATTCAAATCGTGAAATCCAATCAGAGGCCAGGGTTCCTCTAATGATAGTTTGCATTTGAAATACAAACTAGAAAACATGCTCGAAGGTGAATACATAGGCACAGCCCCGTGCTGTTAGGAAACCTTTCCTTGCAAGCCACTTAAGTCTAAAACAATTAACAGAAGTGTGGAAGGTATGAGTCATATGTATGGCATCCATATCAAATGCTGAGCTTAAAAAGAACATGCTGATTTTGCCAGACCAGACAAGCATGTCTGGCGAATTTAATTGTGTTTTTTGGTTTTGTAAAGAAAAAGTATTCAGTTCAAGCAAATGCTGTGTATTACTGCTTTGGGGAGAGGGTGTTGGCTAGTATCTTTTCTAAGTATTAAGAAATAGTTCATTTAATTTGCAGCTAACTAGAGATAGAATAAATACAGATAAAGTCAATCGTTATTTCCATGTAGCAAACAGGCATTATGCCAAATGTAAAAGGGAAAACGGAACCATTAACAATTTTAGAAAAATTGCTGCGTCCACTTGATCATCTAAAACACTTGAGAGTGTCTATGGTGTGCATTAAGCACATCGAACCGGATTACTCAAATCAATTCAAAAATATCTTTAGGCAACAGTACGTTTTTTAACACTACAGAATTGTAAATTGTGTGTCTTGTAAAGCGCACTGCTACCCGCACCGCAGGCCTCGTAGCGCTATAGACCGCTGGGGAACCCGTCCTGGCTTTCCCTGTGAGATAGTCCCTCCTGGGAGTCTCCAAGGTGAAACCAGGCATCCCCGGCGTTTGTGAGGGGCCGTTGTGGAGATGAGGCAAGCTTAATGCCCAGAGTTGCCGAGTGTGATTCCTGATTAGAGTAGGCACTGAGGCGAGAATTATCAAGTCCGCTGATCCTGGTCCAAGACCCTGCCGCGTCGGGAATCGAACCCTGGTCCCAGGCTGTTCTCTGCTCTCGGGTCTGCCGCCTCTAACCAGTCAGCCACACCACTCCACTCCACAACTAGCGGTGTGCGACCTAATGTTAGAAGCCATCTATTACTGAGCCCAGTAAGTAGGTAGGTAGTATGTACTTTATTCGATAAAATTTCATCATACAAGTATGCAATCTTATACAATTTAAAAATAGGAAAAGGGACCCACCAATACATACAATCTGCACATAAAATACTAAAATGCTTAAAAGAATAAAATATACGATAAAAACAGATACATATCCGCATAAAATCATCATGTCATGAATCCATATAACAATCAGCTAGTTAAGGGGGTTGATTTTACCCTCCGCATGCGGGTCTGCCAGGCACTGCCCAAGAATTTAGCTACCCCACAGACCATGACAAGGGAAGACGTGTCGGTGCTGAGGACCTGCAAGGGCATTTTATGGCACCTGAGGCCCAGCCCCTTACATATTGGTTTTAGCCATATCTTCCTTGCACCCTTATAGGCAGGGCAAGAAAAGAGGAGATGAGCCACAGACTCCTTAGGGGCTGCACACCCAGGACAGGATTTTGGTACACTGCCTAGATTGTTCCACCCCAAGGTGAATTCATTCACCAGGAGGGTCCCGAACCTTAGTTTTAGGTAGAGTGATCTATCCAATGGTTTTTGTATAAAATCAAGGAAAGGTTAGAGTTTCCTTACAAGTTTAAACTCTAGGAACCGCTCTGAAAGAGGACCCCCTGCGCCTCTGCATGTGGCCACCTCCTGAACCCAATCCCAGTAGAGTTTCTTAATTACTAACTTGGGGGGGAGGGGATTGGCTAGCCCAGAATGTTGTCTTAACCCTTACATTGGGCAGGGGAATTTTTAGGACGAGTGAATAGAATCACTATCACCCAACATGGATGAAATGTCTACAAGATTCTTGAGAAATTAGGCATAATTGAAATGTGGTCTACCGAACAGCCAACATCCCATACTAACTTCGGGTCCCGCCTGAGTGAGCACATGTGCAGTCACTTGCGACAAATTGTGTTTACTTACAGGGGGCTTAGAGTTCGCCCGCAGCTAACCACAGATTGTCTTCATAATCACTTATTTCCTTGCTTCTTTTTGGTAAGCGCGTGCTGGCTTCACTTCCTCTATGTGTGTTTGCCCATCATCTGGAGCATAACATACGTGTATTTGTAAAGTGCACGTTCACCCAAGGGCATCTTGGTGCTCAATAACAGATGTTTATTGTTACCTAACTTAGTGGTATTCATTTTAACGACATCAGAAGGATGAAACGCTGAGTGGACCCGCCAGGATTTGAACCTGTGAACACGAGGTCGAACATAGGCCCCTACAGTGGACTCATTAGTCCACTAAGCCACCAGAACAGGCACAAGTACTGCTTCAATGCCCAGTGTTCTTTATACTGCTAGTAGTTTTGGAGCTACTATTTTGTTTTAGTGGAGTGCACAAGTTTACAGGACATTCCACTTCATGTTGTCACTTGCTTGAGCTCTCCTGATTTGCTTACCTTGTCCCATACGCACCTCTCCCCGTTGCTCGCCCCTTCCCACCCATCCCCTTCTGCACTGTTGCTTGGTCCGTCCCACCCATCCCCCTCCTGTGTTGTTGCTTGAGTGCCTCTTCCCTCTTGCATTTTTGCTTGCCCCATCCCTCCTGTTGTTGCTTGCTTTATTGACCAATTCCTCCCACTCCCTTCCCTGCATTGTTGCTTGCCCTGTCTCTAACAAAATGTTACTTGCTGGCCACGTCCCTCCCACATTGTTGCCTGCTTGCCCCAGCATCGCCACATGCGTTGCTGCTTGTCCCGACTATACACCCTACCACGTTTCTTGCTGCTTGTCCCTCAGACCACAACAGTCAATTGCAATTGTGCCACATTGTTTTTCTATGGACATGAAAACCAGACATCAACCCTTACAATTATTTTTGTCATTAAATTGCTGCTTTTAATTTGAGTCCAGATTGTGTGAGACTTATGACTGCAGATATGAATGGAATAGTATGATTGGGTTTTCTTATTTCTGAAATGATTATTAATAACATATGTTTTGTACTTCTTTAAGGAACATAGTTTTTGTTGGTTCTTTCTTCCAATAGGTTTCTCAGTTCATTATTCAAAATGTAATCTGTTTGAATTATTAGTGTTGTCTTAAGTATTTACATTGCGTCCCTCCAGCATTGCCTGCTTATCCCATCCCTTCTGCATGGTTGTTGCTGCCCTGTCCCTCAGTCACCCTTCTGCGTTGTTATTGCCTGCCTTGCCTCTACCACACTGCAGTTTCTTGCACCATCCCTTTTGGTCTTTTGCCCTCCCTGTTCCTCTTGCCCAATCCCACGCTGTTGTTGCTTGCCCGGGCCCTTCTGTCTTGCTTTTGCCTGTCCTGACTCTCCAGGCACCTCTCGTGTTCTTTTAGCTTGTTCTCTCTCTCACACATCATCTCCCCTGTTCTTGTTTCTTCCCCAGTCCTTCCAGCTGTTTTTATTGTTCCTGCTGCTTTCTCAGTCCTTCCACGTTGTTGATTGCCAAGTCTCACCCACCTTCCTAATAGTGCTGATGCTTTCCCCTCCCACAAAAATAAATGCTGTGAGGCAGCCATCGGTGGCAGAGTCATAGCATTTTTTTTAAAACTTTCAGCCATGCTGCACAACACCCACTATTCTGTACAACATGATGATCACAAAACCAATAGCTCTTATGTAGGTGAGACCTATTAGCTTTGCCTGTGCTTGTTATATCTAGTATTTCTCTGGCTACGTTATAAGTGCGACACATACTTGCTCAATTATCAGGTAATCACACTGTAGAACCTTCAATGAGAAAAACTTAATTTTGAAACAAGTACACTAATGCCATGTGAGAAATTTAAACTATCAACATTCTGTGGTCAAGTGGCCCGAAAATGGGTTTCACTTACGCTTAGGTCAAAACATATTTTGAGGACAATTAGAGTATTTGGGCTATTACTGCTGCGGTATAATAAGGTATTTGGAAATAAACACTTCAGTCACACCAGTGGCGAGCCATTTCAAATGTAAGTGTGAACATACAATCAATTAAACAATCGGAATCCGAACTAACTTTGGGCATTAGGATATTAGTCATTTCCTGATAAAAGTTAAACCACAGAGATAATACATAAAATTACAGCCGAAAATGATCCGGAGAAAGGAAATGGTTCATCCCTTGCCTAAGGGAACCGAGAATGTCACATAGAAGTGCTCGCTTGGCAAGGGACGTTTAGAACTCATGCTGGTAATCAAGAATCTGAAACTTCCTCCGCAATACATCCTAAGATGCACTCATACTTTAAACAAAACAAGATTTAGATAAGTAACAGTGAACCATTGTGCTCAAATTTCGTTGAATAACCACACACCGCCAATTGAATATCCCAAAGGAAAAGACCCAAAGGGATTAAAGTTACCTAGCTTGACCTAGAGCTAGAGTCATTTTTTTAACTTAATTTTAAGCTCATTTACATCAAAGATGAAATTAACGCTCCAAACCCACTCACCAGTTAATTAAGAATGAAAATTTGACTAATATTGTAAGGGTACATTTCAATTCTATTAGGGACATGGAGGAGAGACTTTTGCTTTATCTTTCTTTATTTAATTCAATAATCACAAACAGCAGCCCTATTACACTTTTTTTAATGAAACTACATTTCCCATGAACATAAGGGAAACAAAGAACAGTTTGTCAGTCCTCTTTATCATGTTCACAACCAGAATCCAACATAGTACTTCTTCTCTGCTTGGTCCCCCCCCCACCCTTCTTTGTGCCAATCAAGTCAAAAGTTCAGTCTCACAAATACTGTTTTGAGCCATCGGTTCCTACAAAGATATGTAATGTCATAAATCGTTTCGAACTCATTTTTGTCAACAAGCCAGATTATAAGCATATGAGTCCTACAGTGGCAGAAACTTCCCCGGGTTAATGACTGACAGTAAATTGAAACGTTTCAAATGACAAGCTTTCAAACTACCATACGGGGAGGGTCCTCATCAGAAGCGGTTGCCGGGTGGGATAATCCTCCTCTCCGTGTCCTTAATAAAATTGAAACTTACATTCTTATTTTAATTCTATGTGGGTACCGGAGGAAAGGATTAAGCTAGTTCAAAGCTTACTTACCACCAACTGGGCTACTTCCACCACTGGTTTAAAGTAAAACCGCTTGATGGTCGAGTCTGAGGTTCAGTCCGCTGTGTGCATTAAGTCCTCCAGGCATGCCCAAGGCAGATTGCCTTGGAGGCCATTGCTCCCGTTGGGGAGTGTGATCCAAATACTTTGGTATCTATGCCTGCTTCCTGCACCACCCATTGGACCCATAGGGCTACCGTGGGCACCGATACTGACTTAAATGCTAGGGGAAGCTGTATTTTGCCCGGAGGATAGAAGTCTTGCGTCATAATTTCATACACTTTCAGACAATGCACCACACACAATTAGGGGGAATCATCGAACACAGGTTAAGATTGTATGCGTATTAAATTTAGTACATCTACTCACCATAAAGACCACCCCATCCAGGGAAAATACCCAGGCCAAAATATCTAGGGTCCACACATCTGAAACTTGCCTGCATGAAACCAAACCTAACAGTATCACCAATTTGGTTGAAAGCTCCTTCCTGGAAAAATACCTGTTCGACTGCCAAGACAGGAAAAGAGTCAGGACTACATTTACGTCCCACAGCACGGAATAATGCGGTACAGCGAGAGGGAAAGGCGGATGCCTCTTAGTAGTCTGCAAACAAAGGGATGTTCCCCTATCTATGAGGGTGTGTATTGCTGAAAAGGCAGATCCAATTACGTTTACCGAACCATACGCTAGCCCGTCCTCTGCCAGGCTGGATAGGAAATTCAGTACATGTACCATATCGGTAACCACAGTATCCAGACCCAGTCACAGACACCAATAAACCCATCGTGACCAGGATGAACAGTATCATTTGGTGGTACTGTCCTTCCAGACTTTGGACAAGTGAAACTCAGCATGGAGCGAAAGCCCTGGCTTGAGCGGATGACCTGCTGATCATCGAGAAAGGTGGTGGAGCAGAACCCTGCTCTGCAATCCTGAAGAAACGCGTCTGTCAACTGAGGGTCTGACTCCAGCTGAAAAACCTTAGGAGCAGGCAATCGAAGCAAGACACAAACAGATTGGTGGAGAAGGGGTGCCAGGCGCTGCCAATCCATCGGAAGACCAGAGGGTCCAGTTTCCATAAGCTGGAATCGTGGGACCCCTGGAATGCCAATTTCCTACTTGGTTGGCCCAACCGGGAAGGTATTCTGCAGTGACAGAGGTGTGATGTTCCAGGCTAAAATTCCCAAAATCCTTGGCCATGTCTGCTAGTACCTGGGTCTGGTTACCCCAAGTGGTTGATGTATCTCCCCGCCGAGACATTGTCCATCTATAACAAGACGCAGGACTGGATTTGATTTGTGGTCTAACACTGGACCGCGAAGGACCCCGCCAGGAGTTCCAGGCAATTGATGAGTAAGCTCTGTAATGACCAACCTCGCCCTGTGGAGAAATCCCAGTGGGCGCCCCAGCCGGATCTGCTGGCATACGATTTGATGATGAGATCGGGAGTGGATTCAAAGATCGCTCTCCTGTTTAATGCCTCCAGTTGGTGGCTCACTCATATGATCCCCACTGTGACTGTCTGCTAGGAGGCACCCATTAGGCATACATCAATCCTTTCCACAAGAGGTGCACCTTCAGACGCTGCAGGGCCTGGTAATGAAGAGGTCCTAGAAACATTGCCTGTAGAGACAAGGAGAGGCAGACTAATGAGTGGGCAATTTGCCTGAGGGAGGTGTGCGACTTGGCCAATGTCTGTCAAAGTTTGTGCCTTATTTTTGCCATCTTCTGGGATGGAAAGCTTAGCAATGCGGATGTGGAATCCACAATGAAACCTAGGAAGGTCATCATTTGGGCAAAAGAAAGAGAAGAGATTTCCTCTTGTTGCTTACAAACCCCAGGCCCTGCAAAAGGTTTACCGCTGACTGAAACTGTGAAGTTAGTTTCTGGGAGAATTACGCCATGAGTAACATTGTCCAGGTACACGATTAGCCGTAAGCCCTCAGCCCTGCGGAACTCCACCGCTGTCTTGAGGACCTTGGAGAAGAACAACGGCACGGATAATAGCCAAAAAGTAGTGAGGGGAACTTGAAAATCTGGGTCCTCCATCGAAATTGCAGTTGTCTGCAATGGGGGTGGAGGGGGTGGGGGACCGGAGTGCACCATCCGGTCTGAAGGAAGCAACACGTCTTTGAAGAGGTGAATTCCTTCCATCTTGAAGTGGTAGTAAACCAGCCACTCAAAGTCCCTGAGACTGATCACAGGCCTGCCCCCGCCGCCAGCCTTGTCGACTAGAAAAATGTCTGACAAAAAACTCCTTTGTGGATAAGAGACAAGACATCTTCGTCTATGAGGGCTGTGTCTCAGGCTGAAAAACAAATGGGCCTTGGGTAGGTAGACTGAGAAGGATGAAGTAAAACTATGCAGACACCTGTCCTGGGAGCCTCAGGTGGTCCTTCCATGAATTGCTGAAAACTGCAAAGTAATACAGGTAGGCCACACAAAACTCTACCAGCCTTGCAGCAACATGGGTCACCAGGCACTGAAAAGTGGCTGGAGCATTCTTCAACCAAAAGGGCATCACATTGAACAGATGCAACCCATCTGGCATAGAAAATCCAGCCTTCTCCTTGGCATTTGGTGCAAAAGTAATCTACCAATAACCACTGGTCAGGTCCAATGTGCTCAAGTAATTTTCTACACACAACCGATCCACAAGCTGATCTGCTCTGGGAATTGAATGGGAATCTGTTTTTGTTACCTCATTGTTCACACAAAAATTGCAAGTCAGCAGACCCTTGCTTTGGTACTAGAACCACAGAACTAGACCATAGACTGTGAGATCTCTCAATTACCCCATGTCCAAAATGTTGCATCTTCTGCCTTAATACATCCATGGACATGCTCAGACATTCTGTACATCCTTGCCTTTCAATGGCAGACTCTCACCTGTGTCTATGTCATGCACACAGACAGGTGTCAACCCTGGAGTCAGCAAAAAGAAGTTAAACCAATTTAACACCTCTCCACATTCCCCTCTGCTGCTCAGGCATTACCTCGGGAGCTAACTGAACCCGTTCCATAGTTCCATCCTTTATGTCACTATGGAGTAACTCAGCAACTGGCTCATTATCTTCTTAACTTCCTCTGCCACACCCATGATTGAGTGTGTAATCTCACCTGCGGTTCACACATGGAACACCCTCTTGGGTTCTACTGTGGTACCTGTGTCCACAAAGTAACTGACCTCAGAAATCATCTCAACTACCATGTATGACCCACACCAATTGTCCTCCAAAGCCCAGGGACCAATAGGATTTAGCACAAACAACCACTGGCCTACCTGATACCCCATCATTGTAGCTTTCTAGTCGCACCATTACTTCATCAACCAGGCCTCAAAAAATCATAATGTTACTAGACTTGCAGGTCTAGTGTCTTAAATAATCTACTCAACCTATTTGTAATGCTCTTGACCCATAAACTGGTTTCAAATGATGTGATTAAGGGCAAATAATTTTATTTATCGAGCCACCATTTGCTTCATTATCACATGTGAGCAGCTTCAAATATGCGAGTTCAACACGTCTGCTGTACAAAAAACTCTTTTGTTTTGATTTAATAGACTAAACTTGTTCCATATAGAATACAAATCTAGCCACATATAGGATACACATGACCCCTGGCTTGCCTCTTAGTTCATTAACAGCATTTTCATCAGGGCGAGGGCAGGAATGTTTATCAAATCATGTTTAAAAACTATTGCTTTTAATAAATACATAACTAAAGCATGTAGTGGCAGCACACTGTCATTTGTAATCAGCAGATTTGACATTGGAATGGCCACACACGTTCCCACTGACATGTGGCTTTACTGATAAAACTATAGAGTGTACAAACAATGTTTGAAAATAGAGTTTCTGCAAATACGTGTCATTTACACATCACCAAGTAAAGTGTTCTGGTTTGTTTTGCTCCTATAAAACTCTTTGTTTGCATCACATTTTTTAATTACAAAAAAAGTGCTTTTGTCATTCCTGATATATTCTGAAATATTCGTAATATTAATTTACAGGCTATTCATTTAAATGTTATGTGTTAGAGAAAAAGAACTCACATCTTTAGACAGCTCACTTGAAAAAAACCTCTAACTCTAGTAAGAGAGGAAAATAAACCTTTTCCAAGCAGCAATTAGTTAAAAGAAACTGACATTTGACCTCTTTCCTTGAACAGGCAGCAAAGGTGTCAAGATAAAAACAAGATTTAAAGGCATCTTTATTGCTCATTCACTTTCTGAATGAACAGAACACCTATTCCTTTCCAACCTAAGTTTACTCTTTCTGAGTGTGTGAGTAGATATTTTGAGGCCTGTAACCGCTGGCCTCGAAGGTTTTCCTTTTACTCCTGTATTGCACCATCAACTTCCTAAAGCAAATCACCTAGTCCACCAATATTTTCAGGTGGAAACTCTGAGGTTTCTTCACACCCTTGTCTGACTATGGCAACTGGAACCTGTACCAGGTGTCCATACAGAGGCTCAAAGGGAGTGAACTCTATCCCCTTCTGAGGAATGTCTTGGTAAGCAAACAAAGACGGCAGGAGAAGATCTCACTTCCTCCTGTGATTCTCTGACAGAGCTCTTATCAGGCTCTTTAGTGTCTTGTCAAACCGCTCCACCAAATCATTGGCTTGTGTGTGGTAAGCTGTGGAGAAGTGATAGGTCACACCAGCTTGTTCCCACATCTCTCTCATATAAGAGGAGGTGAATCTGGTCCCTCGGTCAGAAATCACCGTCCTTGGAAATCACACCCTAGAAAAGATCTCCAGGAGGGTTGGCACAACTACCCATACAGTCATGCTCCTCAGAGGAACAGCTTCCAGGTACCTTTTGGCATGATCCACCACAATCAAGATACACTTTTTCCATGACTGAGAGGGTGGTGGGGGGGTCGAATGGACCTATTATGTCTACTGCACCCACTCAAATGGAACACCTAAAACTGGTAGAGCCTTAGTCCTCCTTCATGTATTACCACTTATCTGGCAAGCTGGACAGGTTCTATAGACAGGGCTCGAAAGATTCACTCGACCGCTTGCATTTGCGAGTTAGATTAATTCAGGACGAGCTATTTTTAGGTCTACTGACCATAGGAAGACAACATGACATTTGACCTCTGCCTCTGAAAGCAGAGGAAATGTGACAAGATAGCAAGATTTAAAGGCATCTTTATTGCTCACAAAGTAAATGAGCAATTAAAATGCTTTTAAATCTTGTTACCTTGTCACATGTGCTCTGCTTTCAGAGCCAGAGGCCAAGTGCATTTCACGTAGGTCGTGGAGATTTTGTAGGTTACTAGACCTGCAGGTCTAGTGCATTTTTATGATTTTTCGAGCCCTGTATAGAATTGCTGAGTCACTGCGCATCCCTGGCCTATAGAACAGAGAAACCAATCTATCCTGGGTTTTTCTAATCTCCAACTGTCTTCCTAAGGACACTACATGAACCAGTGACAACAGGAAGTTACTCTGCACTAACAGAACCACAAGGCTCTTGCAGGTTAATGGCTCACTATAAAAGTAGGCCTCCAAGCCAAAATAGTGTTTCTTGACCACACCTTTGCCGATCTGTTCCCGACAGGAGGAGTGTAGAGCACTTCTCCTGTACCTCGCAGCAATCTTCCTGGGTAGGCCCCCGTAGTAGCTAGCAAAAACTGCGGCTCTGGAAGAGGCCCAGACTCCTATAACAGGTCCCTTCACGAGCCTCATCCTTAATCTCCCTCCACAACAGTAGCGATTACCTCCACAGCCATTGCCTTTCCAGAGTCTGCATTTCCTGCAAACTACCTTGTCCTAGGTACCTGTAAGTCAGCAATGATCCCAGTCCCCCTCTGAGTCTGAGCTCTGGTCAACACAGATGACGTCGTCCAAGCCATTAAGGCGTCTTCTCTTTGCACCGAATCAGGGGCAATCAAATCATAGCCCAAGAGATATCCAGCACCTTGCTTTTCCCTTACCTCAACATCAATCATGTCAGCCTTTCCACTGAGCTTAATCTCAACCCTGGCAAGAGGGTACTCCATGCCCGCTCCACTGGCTACCAAACCTGTATCCTTAGTTCCAGGGAAAATCTCCTCAGGCTTAAGAGACTTTCTTTCAACCATAATGTGGAAGGCTCCAATATCTCTCAGGGCAGGAGCTTTCCTACCACTAATACTAACTTCCTGCCCTAACCGCATTGTGTTAGGATGAATGTGCTTCAACGCATCACGGTCCCTCTCACAGATGTGCATAGCTACTAGGTTGAGTACAATCGGGCCTTCTTGGGTCCATTTACCCACTTGTAACATGCTTGCTATGAAGAAGTGTGGCTCAGGGGTTAGAGGCAGCAGACCCGGAAGCTGAGATCGGCCCTGGACCAGGGTTCAATTCCCCGCCTCGGCGGGTCTTGGGCTCAAAAAAATCCACGGACTCGATAATTCTCGCTCTGGTGCCTTCTCAACTCACGGGTTCACACTCTGCGACTCTGGGCAATAGCTTGCTTAATCTCCACAACGGCCCCTCGCGGCGGGATGCCTGGCTTTCACCTTGTGGATACCCTGCTGGGGTTATCTCACAGGGGAATACCAGGACGAGTTCCCTAAGCAAGCGCCGGGAAACCCTTTGTGGGTAGCTGTGCGCTATATAAGCTCAAATACATTTACATACATACATTTGCTATCACAGGGGTTACTAGGTCCGAGTCTTTCACCTGACAATTTCTCTTAAAAGATCCCACCTTGCCCCACTTGAAACAACCTGGACTTGGAAGAACTTCCCTGTCCTCCCTTCTCATGATGCTCCTACCAGACACACCATTATTATTTCCCTATTTATGGGGTCCACCTTGAGTGCCATGAGAATGCCCTTAACAGCCCGCCCCCCACCACCGGTTTGGAACTAGTCTGTGGAGAGTTCCTCTCCCCCTTTTGCATAGAACTGTGCTGCTCTAGCCCTCTGTGGACCCTGTTAGTTAACCACTGGTCAGCCAACACTGCAAATTTCTCTTGATCCCTCTATGTCAAATCAGACAGGTATTACCTAAGTGAGGTAGATCACTCCACCTTGAGTCACTCTGTCACCATCAACTGGTTAAGGGACTGAAAGTCCTCGGCCTCCATCCATCTTACTCACTCATTCATTCCAATCCAGCAATACACCATGAATCCAAGTTTCAAATGTAACACTATCACTTTCTTGCAATCTCATAGTCTCTGAAGTTACTGAGTGAGCTTCGTCCCAAACTACTTAATCAAAGCTTCCTTCGTTTGCTCATAGATTGTCTAGTCTCGAAATGACGGCTATCCCTTCAAATAGTATGCACCCCAATAAGACAGCTGACTTAGACACCTCATTGTGAAGGCACTCTGCGTCTGTGCCTTGGCAAGCAACCTCAAAGATCACAAACCATTCCAAAAAGTCCTGACCTTCCACATACATGTGAACAAGAACTTTTGGAACCTTGGCCACAACATGGCCTGAACTGAATGGAGAGTCACTTATCCCAGATGGATTTGTCATTGCTGACACCATAAGTTTCTCTCTCTCTTTCTCAAGAGTTATTTTGCCCTTTCCAGCTCTCTTTCATTTTCCTTCACAGGTTTCACCTCCAACTCTGTTTTTCCTCCCTTTCTCTTCGTTGCTCATCCCTCCCTTGCAATTTCTCTCCTCTGGCAAATTCCTCCTATCTCGCCTTCTCTCCTCTTGCTCCCAGTGAGCTAGTCTTAGCTTCTCCCTCGAACTCCCTGGCCTTCTCGTCTTTCTCCGTCTTAGCTTCCTGAAGAGCCAAATGCAAGTGCAGGGTCTCAGCTAGACCCAAGGGATTAAACTCTGGAAACTGGTGACAGCAGTACCCTAAAAGTAGCAGGTGGTGCACGCTCCTGAGGTACTCTAAATACAAAAGGTGGTGAGTGTCTTGATGAAACGTTAGAAAAAGCATTACGGGACACACTCTGCATGTAACTGGGATAGACTGGTCTAAAGGGGACCCTAGAATCTAAATTCACAATTCCTGGGTTCATACCATGGTTCATTCAGAGTCAATTACAGCCTCATTCCTTCTGCCCAGTAGCTCAAATTGGCCGTAATTAAATTAGCAAGGACTTCTCTGTCCCTACTCCTGGAAATCCTTCACACTCTGGCCCCACATAAATACTTCCTCTGATATATGGACATGGTGCTGAGGTCTATTCTTAACCATGTGCTTCCAATGTCTATGCAGTCCAAGGATTCCCCTTGGTGAGATACAGGAGGAGAACGCAGGTTCACACCTCAAAACAGGCACAGCAGCAGCACCAATAAATTATTGTCCTCCCAAATACATCCCTTTATAAAAACAGAAGCATATTATTTTACCATCATCAACACAAAGGGAAATAAGACATTCACAAACAACTTCCACACATACACCCAGCACATCCATATCCTATACACGCACTGTACAGCATTACATCCTTCATATATGTATCCCTCATGGAGAAACATACACCCAGCACATGCCTACAATATACACAAACCTACACAGTATGGCATTAGCAGCACTACACACCAAACAGATGTAGGCCAAGGGTGAGTTAAGCACACAGCAGAATACATTTAAATGAGCAAGCTGAAGGCCTCCCTCCATTGACAAAGGAAAAAGTGACCTGTTCACTGCTTCCGATCACTAAATGGTATGATACCACCACAGCGCTCATGCAGCTCAACTCCTGGTAAAAGCAGTAGCCTTTTGCCACTAGGAGTGTGGCGCCTCTCCTGGTCCAACAAGATCTCCCCCATGAGACAGGCCTATGTCATAGTGCACATGTATGATCCAGGTTTGCCTATGGAAACAAAAATCAACATTAGGTATACAGACATTAGTACAGCTAAGGCCCTGAGGGCAGGGGTGCACGTCCATTACCAGGGGGAGGAATTTTCAGCCCCAACACATACACAAGGGATTAAGTACCTAGAGCTTCAAAGGCATTAACACCTCTCTTTTAAAACTTATTGCCCTGAAATGCTTCTTGCTGTATACTTGCGCCAGGTAAAAAAAAGCTAGACTACTAGCTAACCTCTGCTTTCTAAGCTCTTGGAAAATCACCGATTCCAAGGTCTTAAGAAATTTAAACAGCAACCATAGAACACTCTTCAAAAAAGGCAACTGGTGTCTCCAACGAGAATATTTCTATGCAGAACAACGTCATTAGTTCTTGCACTCAAAAATATGACATTTACTCCAGCGTTTCTGACAGCTATTCAATGATCCAAACCTTTGTTACCTCAACTCAAACCAATCAGTACCTGTATAATTTTTCATAATACCCAAAAAATACGCAGAGGGCTGCGCCACTGGACAACATGTCAGAACATTTAAAGTTACTCTTAACTACTGAGAAGTATGAGTGACAGGTTTCGATTGAGATTCTGGGTGGCTCAAGAGATTGATCAACTACCATTCAAAGAAATACCCACAGGAATCATGGAGGGTAGCTCACACTGGCTATCCCATAATTTACCCTGAAACACAGCCGAAAGCAGTCCGTTTCCAAAATACACAAATGCCCGAGACAAAGTGGAAAAAATAAAAGTAGTTTCATCTCAATCGCTGTGCATTAAATTCGCTCTCTCCCATGGTCTGAACGATAAACATCACCTTAAGGATGACCTGTTATTACCAATCCATAAGGTCCCTTCTCTTCCACCCAACTAGGCACTCTAACATCCAGTGGTGGGACCGAAAACTGTTGCTTGAAGTGAGCAATCCAAAGCTTTGCATGGCCAGCCCCATGGAGCGTCGGGAGCACAGGAGTGGCCAGCTACAGATCCTTCCTTTTGGTGGATCACCCGGTCCCTCTTTAAAGAAGCAAGAATGCCACCAAATAGTCCTGGTCTGTATATATAGAAGAGGGTTTACCAAGATTTAGAAACACACACACATTATAAGACCGAGCATAGGATGGAGTGGGGTAGGGTGCCATCACTCAGAAACTAGGCCAAGGATGTCCAGCAGCAGTGCCAGATCCACCCCACACACACCTATAGCAAAGTGGTGCAAGCAGATGTATACATACTGTACAGTGAAGTCAACCCAACCACAGTAATCATGAATATAGGAAAACACAGACGCATGCCATGCTTTTCTTATAACTCAAATGCCAATCGTGATCTTAATTACTGCTCAGAGTAAATATTATCTTTCAACCCCTTTGCACTTCTAAGTATGATACAAGAGAGAAGTGAACATTTAAAAAAAAAAATAATAATTAAGCGCCTCTAATCAAGAACCATTTCAGAAGATCCGTGTGCCCATCTGGACACAATACTGGTCATCTTACATAGGTTAATTTTCACGCAAACAGCTTTCTGTGCCTCTGAAAATCCAACGTAGTCCTTCATAAAGGACGGCGGAGAACACCTTTGTCTTTCAAAATGTTAACATATTCAGATTTCAAACCCAGGGGGCTATGAAGCTAAAGAGAATGTCATCTATGAACAGGAGCGGAAAGGGAACTTTGTACAGGAGGGAGAATATACCAACCATAACTTTATGATGCATTAACTAACCGAAACCACATCGCATTTTATTTTTAAAACTGGCTTTATATACAGGTTAACACAACCCGCTATGATTAAGCTACAGATAACATTTGTTTCCTGAAGCTTGTTCCATAGAAAATCCTGTAAACTCCTATTCACGCAGCAGGAAATGTCCCATAGCGATGGCCACTTTAACAAGCAAAACAATAAAGGTAAAATGTTGGGATTGATGTCACTCCCCAAACACTTAAATCTCCAGTGTAAATTCATTGATCTAGATATGCTTCTTGTTAAAAAGCAAATAGACTTGCCATGGAGGGCGACAAAGCCCTGTACCATCTCCCAAAGGCTATCAGCAATAAAACGCTGAGGGGAAACTAACAGTGACCATAGAAGGGCCAGGAAAGAGATGGAAAGGGCACAGCCCGCCATGAATTGAGACTTCATACTGATACGAAATACATAGGCAGAATAGCGACCACCCTGACATTCAAAGAATGAATAGATGGATAACGACGGGTAGGCACGATATCAACTGTGGGTTGGGTGCTAAAATGGCGAGGCAGCAAAGGAGTAACCAGAAAACACCTACAGGCGGGAAGAGAGGCACATACACATTACAGGAATATTGATTCAGTGTCTTGTCATTGATTTGTTGGTTCTATTTGATTTTCTGATCACTCATTCCTGTTCTTCTGTTTCTCATCTACGGTAGAGGCAAATGAAAAATGCAATGATCTTGGGTGCATTGCGCATTGTATCAGTGAAGAAATTGTTAATGTAACCAAAATTATAATATTGTCAAAATGTCAAACTAATAAAACAGATTAATACAAAGAACACATTGACAACGCCAAAATGCCCTAGGTTTTAGGAGTGCGTCTTCAGTCATGGATGGGTTTAGCCTTTCAGTAAGTTCTCACACCTGTACTCTGTCACTCTCCCTTGCAGTGCCGGCTTTAGGGCAGTGCACTGGGCGCTGACCTATGGAGGGGAGCTGTGTTTAGCAATAACTTATGATTGAGAGATGAGAGGTACTTTTGCCAGGTGGTATTGAGAGAATCCGAGGGGGCGGTCATGAGATGTGATGGCGCCTAAAATGATTGTGGCACCAGGCGCCACCAACAGTAAAGCCGACCCTGCACCCTTGTATCCCTTTATCTACCACTGACTCATTCTTGCAATCGTCCACGTACACAACCAGAATAAAACACACAACGCAACAAAATATGCAAGATAAATTAAATGAATAAAAGTAAAACATGGTAGGCACGTGCTTGCAATACCAAATAAAAGGAAACCCACCAAAAGGGGCATCACATATTCACTCAATGATGCTCAGATGGGGACATACATTAATAAAGAACAAAGAGGCAGTCACTGACAAAAAACTCTAAACGCACACCTGGATGGAATTGCAATGTTATGGCCAGATGATTCTTACAGACAATCCCAGAGTAACATGATAGCATTGGGGTAAGTGGTGGTAGCCAGTGAAAGCCAGTGGGTGGATTTTGTCTCACAGACATTTTATAAAGCATACAGGTACATTCTTGCCCCAATTACTGGAGACCTGTGCCTAGACTCTGGAGCAGTGGTCTTCAAACTTTTTAAGGCCATGCCCCCCCGTGGCAAAAACAATCGCCCCCCTCAGAACTTTTCACTATTATTCTATAAAATTGCCAATATTAAAATATGTCTAGACGTATTTATACATTGCAGTTAAGTTCGGTTACCATATTAACAAGCATGGAAAATGCAACAGGTCTCGCCTTTTATTAAGCTAAAGCCATTTGCTTTGCTAATGGTATTGTATAGCAAATCAAATGGCTTTAACTTAATAAAAGGCGAGACTATTGCATTTTCAATGCTTGTTTCTTCTCTCACCCTATCTTTTGTCTACCTCTCTCCATCTGCTTCCCTTCCCCTCTCCACCTTCATTCCTCGCCTCTCATTCTTCTATCTCGCTCTCTGTTTTCCACTGTCTCATTTCACACTATCAGCCTCCTACCCTATCCCCACACTCCGATTCCCTTCACTTTTACTGGTAAAACCATGTAGCACACAAACGATAATGTGTGAAAATCGTGTTTTAATGAATATTTATCATTTGTGCATCACTTAGTAAAGGGTCTTGATTTGTTTTGATCTTCTAAAACAAATCCATAACGCTTCAGAATTACTTCATGCCTGCGTTCCTAATTGATGATATATTATGAAATGTGTTTATAGTTTATTTATAAGTATTTAAATGTTGACACCCTATAGCCTTTTCTTTATTTCCAATACCCCAGCATGATTGCATCTAGGCCACTTTTACAAAATTCAAGTTCAAGTTCAAGTTCAGAAATTTGTATCGCGCACTACTCACCCAGAGGGTCTCAAGGCGCTTGAGGGAGGGGGGCTGCATTACTTATCGAATATCCAAGTTTTTAGTTGCTTTCTGAAGGAGAGGTGGTTCTGTGTAAGGCGTAGGTGGGTAGGGAGAGAATTCCAGGTTTTTGCCGCTAAGTAGGAGAAGGATCTACCCCCCATGGTGGATTTATGGATGCGCGGAATATCAGCGAGGGCTTAATTGGACGATCGTAGATGGCGGGTGGGGGTGTAGAAGGACAGTCTTGTGGTGAGGCATTCGGGTCCTAGGTTGTAAAGGGCTTTGTGTGCGTGGGTGAGGAGACGAAACGTTATTCTCTTGTTGACGGGAAGCCAGTGGAGGTCTTTCAGGTGATCGGAAATGTGAGCTTGGCGGGGGATGTCTAGGATGAGTCTGGCTGAGGCGTTTTGGAAGCGTTTGAGTTTTTTCTGTAGTTTGGCTGTGGTTCCGGCGTAAAGGGTATTTCCGTAATCCAGGCGGCTTGTGACCAGTGCGTGGGTGACCGTCTTTCTTGTTTCGGTGGGGATCCAGCGGAAGATTTTTTTGAGCATGCGTAGGATGTTGAAGCAAGATGATGAGACGGCGTTGACTTGTCTGGTCATCAAGAGGGAGGAGTCCAGGATGAAGCCCAGGTTACGTGCGTGATCCGTGGGTATGGGTGCGGTTCCCAGGGCCGTTGGCCACCATGAGTCGTCCCAGGCAGAGGGGGATGAACCAAGGATGAGGACTTCCGTCTTGTCCGAGTTTAGTTTTAAACGGCTGTTCTTCATCCACTCGGCTACTTCTTTCATTCCGTCGTGTAAGTTGGTTTTGGCGGTGTTTGGGTCTTTGGTGAGTGAAAGGATCAGCTGGGTGTCGTCTGCGTAGGAGATGATGTTGAGGTTGTGTTGGCGCGCGATGGATGCGAGGGGACTCATGTATACGTTGAAGAGGGTGGGACTGAGTGATGAACCTTGTGGTACGCCGCAGATGACTTCGGTGGCCTCTGATTTGAAAGGGGGGAGGCGGACTCTTTGTGTTCTTCCGGCGAGGAACGAGATGATCCAGTCTAATGCTTTTCCTTGTATTCCGCCGTTGTTGAGGCATTGTATGAGGTTGTTATGACAGACTGTGTCAAAGGCTGCGGAGAGGTCAAGTAGGATGAGGGCGGCTGTTTCTCCGTTGTCCAGTAGAGTTCGAATGTCGTCTGTTGCTGCGATGAGGGCGGTCTCGGTGCTGTGTTTGGCTCGGAAGCCGGACTGAGATGGGTCGAGGGATTTGTTGGATTCAAGTAAGGCGGTGAGCGGATTATTGACGGCCTTCTCAATGACTTTGGCAGGAAAAGGGAGGAGCGAGATGGTGCGGTAGTTCTTAAGTTCAGTGGGGTCTGCTGTGGGTTTCTTCAGAAGGGTGCGGAGTTCGGCATGTTTCCAGCTTTCCGGGAAGGTGGCGGAGTTGAAGGAGCAGTTGATGACGTCTCGGAGATGGGGTGCGATAATGGAGTCTGCTTTGTTGAAAATGTGGTGGGGACATGGGTCGGTTGGCGATCTTGAATGGATGGAGTTCATCAGGCGGATGGTGTCTTCAGTGGTGATTGGGTTCCAGGCGCTAAGGTTGTTAGAGTGCGGATTTGGTTCGGAGGTGGGTGGAGTGGATAGGTCTTCGGACTGGTTTTCGAAGCTGTTATGTATGTCGACGATTTTGTTGTGGAAGAATGATGATAGAGAGTCGCAAAGGTGTTGGGAGGGAGTGATGTCGTTGGTGCCGGCGGTGGGGTTGGTAAATTCTTTGACGATGTTGAATAGTTCCTTGCTGTTTTGGGCATTGTTATCAAGTCGATCCTTGAATGCTGATTTCTTGGTGGGTCGGATCAGCTGGTGGTTTTTGCGGGTGGCGTTCTTGAAGGTGGCTAGGTTGTCCGTGGTTGGGTTTTTTCTCCAGACTTTCTCGAGGGTACGACAGAACTTCTTGGATTTCTTAAGGGCATCGTTGAACCAGGGGGCTTTTTTTTGCTACCTTGTTTTATTT
The DNA here is from genome assembly GCF_964263255.1 of Lissotriton vulgaris. Lineage (NCBI taxonomy): Eukaryota > Metazoa > Chordata > Amphibia > Caudata > Salamandridae > Lissotriton > Lissotriton vulgaris. Next base: position 1,656,819,052 of record NC_141695.1, read on the forward strand.
GATGGTTTTTCAAGGGTGCTAGTTCGTCGGCGCTGTGGGTGATCCATTGTGTGAGGTTGGTGGCTGCTTGGTTTGGGTCCGATGATATGGCAGGAGGGTTTTGGGGAAGTGAAGTGAAGAGGTGGTCGGTGGTAATTTTGTTCCAGTTTCTTCGAGGAATAGGTTGTGGGGGGTTGAGGGTCGTGTTTTTTTTGTAGTTGAAGTGAACGCAGCTGTGGTCCGTCCAACGGAGAGCTGTGGTGTGATCGAAGGAGATGTGCTTGCTGGAGGTGAAGATTGGGTCGAGCGTGTGTCCGGCATAGTGGGTGGGGGTATTGACAAGTTGTTCGAGTCTGAGGTTGTCCAGGAGGGTGGTGGTGTTGCTGTCGGTTTTCTTTTCCAGGTGGAAGTTGAGGTCTCCCAGTAGAATGTAGTTCTCGGAGGGGAGGGCATGTGGGGTGATGAAGTCAACCATGTCTTCGCTGAATTGTGTGCGGGGTCCTGGTGGCCTGTAGATGAGGGTGCCTCTGAGTGTGGTCTTGGGGTCGGTGTGGATCTGGAAGTGAACGTGTTCGGCAGATATGAGGTTATCGTCGGTACTGGTCGTGATGCGGATGGTTTTCTTATGGACAATGGCGATTCCTCCTCCTGTTTGGTTGGTGCGGTCCTTTCGGATGATTTTGTAGTCGTCTGGGATGGCTATGGCGATGTCAGGCGCTGATGAGGCGTTCATCCAGGTTTCTGTAAGGAAGGCGACGTTCGGCGATGTAGCGTCGAGTAGGTTCCAGAGTTCGATGGAGTGTCTGTGGACCGAGCGGGTGTTGAGCAGGATGCACTTTAGGTGGTTAGTGTCGGAGCTCTGTTTGGAGATTGTGGATTTGGCGTGGGTCTTGGTGCAGTCGAACTTGCAGGAGTGGCAGGCGAAGGGTCCATGGGTGTGTTTTGGGGCAGCTTGGTAGCAGCCTTTGAGACGGCCGGGGTTGAGTGCTGAGAGGGTTGCGGCGTCATATGTTATGCGGGTGGAGTGGGTTTTGCGAGGACCAGGGGGTCTGGCGCTGGGCGTGGTCCAGGCGCGGACGGGCGTAGACGGGCTAACCTTTGTCGCACCTTCGGCGCGCATGGGGCGCGACCGCTGCGTGTGAACGCTGCACGCAAAGGCATCTGTCATATGTGGATAGTGGAGGGGTTAGGGGCGAGGGAGGAGCAGCTGGGAGGCGTGAGCGGGGTGGAGAGCCGGGCAGGGAGGCACAACAACAAACAACAAAATGGATGGCTGCGAACCAAAAGCGAAAGGATTGGGGCACAAACTTTAAAACGCGATCAAATAGGCAATGGCATCGGCACAATCAGGCACAAGACATATAATTAGGCAAAGGCAGCACAGCACAGTAAAGCGCACTTTCGCAGTATAGCGCTATTATACAAATATAATGAGCAGTCAGGCACTACTAATTTTGTGAGCAATGCGAGCTAGCAAGTATTAATCTGGCAGTCTGGCGCTACGATACCAATCAGCAGGGAGCTGGGAGCAGCGTGAGGAGCGACCGCTTCTGATCAGATCAGGACGGTCACAGCGCTACCACGGGAAAGCGGAGCCTGCAGTATCAGTGGGAGGGAGGAGCAGCTGGGAGGCGGGAGCGGGGTGGAGAGCCGGGCAGGGAGGCACAACAACAAACAACAAAATGGATGGCTGCGAGCCAAAAGCGAAAGAGGATTGGGGCACAAACTTTAAAACACGATCAAATAGGCAATGGCATCGGCACAATCAGGCACAAGACATATAATTAGGCAAAGGCAGCACAGCACAGTAAAGCGCACTTTCGCAGTATAGCGCTATTATACAAATATAATGAGCAGTCAGGCACTACTAATTTTGTGAGCAATGCGAGCTAGCAAGTATTAATCTGGCAGTCTGGCACTACGATACCAATCAGCAGGGAGCTGGGAGCAGCGTGAGGAGCGACCGCTTCTGATCAGATCAGGACGGTCACAGCGCTACCACGGGAAAGCGGAGCCTGCAGTATCAGTGGGAGGGAGGAGCAGCTGGGAGGCGGGAGCGGGGTGGAGAGCCGGGCAGGGAGGCACAACAACAAACAACAAAATGGATGGCTGCAAGCCAAAAGCGAAAGAGGATTGGGGCACAAACTTTAAAACACGATCAAATAGGCAATGGCACCGGCACAATCAGGCACAAGACATATAATTAGGCAAAGGCAGCACAGCACAGTAAAGCGCACTTTCGCTCACTTTGCAGTCAAAGAAATAAAAGACCGGTTTACAAATAAGCAGCAAATTGTCAGATGAGATTCCCTGAAATCTGACCTTTCTGTGAACTCACAGCAAATGTGACATCATAAATACAAAAATGTTGAAGGCATCTTTATAGTTCATGTCCTTTCCGAACTCCAGAAGGGTTATTTTGGGGGGTGTTGCAGCACCCCCTGCGCCCCTACTTCCAGCGCCTATGACTTCCTGAATAACCTCGATGCGAGCAATCGTACATCCGTGGCCTTGTGCACGGTACTGTTTGCGTTGCTGTGCATTTTACAAATGCGATGGTGCTGGCTGCCCACGCACACCTCTTCCTGATCAATATATGCATTTATTGGAAAGGGATCTGAACTTAAGTGCTGCTTTTAGGTTAATTTGGGTGAGAAATAAGAAAGAGCAGTGAAACAGAGTATACGTGTGGTGTTTTATTACTGACCAGTGTGGTGCGTGGGTCACTCAGTGAAGAGTGCAGTACAGGGTGGGGCTCTCTGCACCGGAGAGTTCGGGTTGGACCGGGCGAGTGGTATTCTGGTTACCTGTGTCTGGGTAACAGGAGGACACAAGTTCTGGAACATGTTTGGGTTGAGGGAGCTGAGTAATGACAGAGTTACCCGTGGGAAGGCTAGAGCGGTTGACCTAGAAGGCGGCAAACAGGGTTTGAGTCTCGGCAGCTACTCTCAACATCTTGTGATTCTGGGCAAATCAATTACTCCCCGTGGACAACAAAAGGAATGTGACCGACTGTTACGCAACTGGTGGTCATGTATAGCGCTCTAATACCTTTGGATCAAGGTTGTGGTATATAAAACTCCTCCAAAAGTGTTTTTTGTCACCGGCTTGCTCTCAATAAAAGGTTTACCAATGCAGACTGGACACTTTATTACTGCCCGAGCAGTGGCGCAACTCGACCCAAATTTTGGGGAAGTGGGGTGGGGGGGCTAACACTTCAAATGCTGGAGGTACTTTAAATCCCCTTCTGCCCTACATTCTCTCAAAAAGCCTGTTGTGGTGTGGGTATATTTCTTTTTGTTTGCAGGATCCCCTGTTGTTCATTCCTGGACGAGGAGGGCTGGCTTTCCTTCACTCCTGTGAACCCTTTAACATTGCTAGCCTCGTCGCTGTTGGCTAGCAGATACACAGAATAAGCAATGAAAGGGCCATGCAGGAAAAAAGAAAGGGGTACACAAAGATGTACCCGTTTCGTTTCACTATGGGAAGCAATGTGGGTAGTGTAGATAAATATAGTGGATGATGCTGTTCCTAGCGTGTGCATTTTTGGGCAGCACGAGGATTACGAATGCAAAAGCAATGACAAAACCAGTAGGCCTGATTTTGATATGAAACGCAGGCATGTACCAATGCACAGGTGCATAGCTGCCTTTCCATTTATTAGCCCGTTACAGCCAGACAAATTGGCTTTGCCAGTGCTCGTTGGTGGTGCTGCTAATTTATTAAATGGAATTAGGCATACTGACTAAAGGGGGAGGGCGGTAAGGGGTAACAAAAGGAAGCTGATGGGGGAGTGAACAGTAACAAAAGGATGTAGGAGTTACACATAAGGAAGGAAGGAAGCTCACACATGGGGAGAAATCACAAAGGAGAAACCAAGACACAAAGATAAGTAGGACAGCACACATGCGGTGGAGAGAGGGTTCAGCGGTGGAGGCAGAACCTACAGTGAGGCAGAATATAGCGCAAAAAGTCAGACAGGGAACGGACATATGGGGCGAGGGGTCACAGAAACAAGGGAGGATGGGGTTAAATGGCAAGCAAAAGGGGAGAGAGAAAGACAAACAAACCTAAGGCAACGTCAGAGACAAGAATTGCTGATGGAGAGTAAAACTTTTGAAGTATAAAGACCGGCATTACCTACACGTAAAACATATTTATTTCCATGTATTACTTATGGAAAGAAAGCAGCATAAAGATAATTAAAAAAAGAAATAGGTATTACGTTCAGTCAAATGCAAAGTATCCTTGATTCCTCCCTTATACGCTGGAAAGCACCTAGAAGTTATCAATGCGGCGTGAAAATAGCACTGCCAATTGATGAGTTTAAGATTGTGACAGCACCACCTAGTGTCTATTCAAAGAAGTTATAAATGTTACAAATAAAACAAGTATGACTAATAAAAATATAGTTAGTTACTGCTCAGTAACAAGCGCTCGCCAGGCAGCCGCGGTTATGACAGAGACTTTTCTCTTTTTGAGACGGCCCACTTGGACGGGCTCGTCTGACTTCCTTTTGGCGCAAAAGGTTTCTTATCTTTATGGGGCCAACATGGCCCCATAAAGATAAGAAACCTTTTACGCCAAATGGAAGTAAGACGAGGCTGTCCAAGTGGGCCGTCTCAAAAAGAGAAAAAAGTGTACGTCACATAATGCTCTTTCCCAATGGCTGGCCGTGATGCCGGCCAACGGGAAAGAGGTGCGGGGCTTAAAGCCAGTTACTGAAAGCTCCTAAAAACCATAAAATCTCGCCAGCGAGACTAAGCTTGTGCGCAGCCCACGCAGGCATATACTCCCAGCTAGGATATAAATGACAAAATATGTTAGTGATGATCCATTACAGAGAGGTTTACTGCTGCTCATCCTTTTCCAGTTAAAACAAAATCACTATCACGAGCAAAATGCTTCTCTTGACAAGAGCCTGGCGCCCCCCCCCCCCCCCCCCCCCTTCCAGGAATTACTGGAGGCACCCCTAGGGGAACCTGCCCCCCAGTTTGAAGACCCCTGCTCTAGAGACTGGCGTTTTGTCACCATCTCTTCATGAGGTGTTTATTATCCTACTAGTAATACCTGGGAAAGGCCCCATGGCCAGCACCGCCTATAGGCCTTTGTCCCTTCAAAACATGGATAATACCATTCTGGTAAGGTCAAAACCTCCATGCTATCTTTATTGATAGGGAAACTGATATTTCTGGTACAATTCGGGCTCACCATGCACATATCTAAAGCAATCGAGCTTAGTACAATTTCTGCACTACTACATTAAGTGATATTAGACTTTAAAGCAGCATTTAGATTACTAGACACTAAAAAATCCTTTGACTCCTTGGAGTCCTTCTTGATGGAGATACTGTACAAAGTAGATACACTATTCCAAACGGTATTGTTAAACTGTTAGAGCTTCTCTGCACATAGCCCTTGGCTCGGATTCGAGCCAACAGAATAATGTCCAATCCGTTTCGCATCAGAGGCACCAGAGAGGGATGCCTTCTGTCATCAATATTATTTATACTGCCCATAGACCCTGTGGCACAACTCTTGCAATAGAAACTATTACACAGAGGCACATACTCTGTACAGGGACGCTGCTGCTATCAATGTATTTATGCTGACATATTGTTTGTCAGAGAGCCGGCAGAGAATCTCCCAGTGCTGAGCTAAGAAATTAAGTTATTTTTCAGGTGTTTCTATTAACTGGACGAAATCTTAACTACTTTCACTCACTGAATGCATGACTAAAACCACTTGTTACTTTCCTGTAAGCTCGTTTAAGGAGTAGGTTAAATATCTGGGTATAACCCTGCATAGGGACGAAGATGCTGTGGTCTGATTGAATTACGGATCCCTGATAAGACAGATTAAACAGACAGATAGGGGGAGTTGTATTCAGATCTTCATGACTAGATTGCAGAGTGGTCATCATCAAAATGATAGTCCTCCCAAGACTGTTCTTTCTGTTAAATTATACCTAGAACTATGACAAAATGTTTTTTTCACAATTGAGAAGCCTGTTCACCAGGCTCATTTGGGTTGGAAAACAGCCACAGATGTGTTGGGATATACTTACACTATTGTACAAACTAGGAGTGTTTGAAGTCCCAGATATCAAGCTCTGTGACTTGGTAGCACAATGTTATTACTCTAGACACTAGTACATTTCAGATATTAGGCTATCCTATTTGAAACCCGAACAAGTTCAAAAAGGAGGTATGCTACTAAAGACGTTTATCAAAAAGCATACCCAGAAAATAATTGGTAAAAAAAAATATTGCAACCATATGCAGGGCATGGAGAAAATTCGTTCGGAAGGTTGAGTTTTAATTTTTATACTTTTCTTTCATACGCTTAACTATAGAACACCTTGTACAAGCGACACTAGATCGATGAGGTATTCAAGACTTTGGAGATTTAGATGTATAGAGAGTCTTCAAATCAATCGACAAGTTGATGAATGAACACAAGCTATCCCCACTTGATCACTTTATATAATAGGCTGAGACACACGGTAAAGGACTATCTGCCTGGGTTACCATACGAACCTTAAGACCTTACACCAATTAGTGAACTTATCCGCTCAACAGACGCAACAAGGTGGGTCTCTAGGCTATACAGTATATGCTCCGCAAGAACCGGAGGGCATCCATTAGACTAGAATCGAAGGCAGACATCCATATAGAAAATACAAACCAAAAGTTTAAATATTACGTTACACAAACAAAACTAGTATATGTGAACCATAAATATAAGTTGGTACATTTAAATTTTTTACATAGGGCTTAATATATGCCTACTAGCAAAGCTAGGATCGAGGGTACTAGACCAAATCAGTGTCCTAGATGTAATGCAGAGCATCCTGATTTCTATCACTTAGACTGGACGTGCCTAATCCAACTTTTTGAAAATATGTGATTGAGACTATGAACGAAAAGATCGGTGGCAAACTAGTTCCACAGCCACTGACTGTACTGTTGGGATATGTAAAAAATATACCCATATTGGAGCGCTGCAGATTTCACAAGATAAAGACTCTTGCTTGGCACAGACACTAGCAAGGTAAAAATTAATTAGGACAATTACTGATTCTTGGGCTCGGCTAGGTGGAAAGGCACATTTACACTGAAATATTGCATTTGATGTAGCCATGAGAGTGCCAGTCGACAAAGATATGGGACGCAGACTTAGGAAGGGTAATGAATCAGGGGAAGTGGCTGATGAAATGCACCCTAGTACAGGTGTTTCTCAAATGTGTAACACCACTACAATTATATCAAATTCAATTCAATCCCCATTTTTTTTTTATTTAGACCTTTGTCCCTTAAACACAAACACATTCTGATATTACATAAACGCATCTTATTAAATATAAAATAAATAGAAAATTACATAAAATCCTAATTTCTTAACTCCATTTTCACACCTCGTTACATTTCATCATAAAAGGGAAAACTTGAAGTTTCCGATTCTATAGACTCTTAAAAAACGTTATCTTCTAGCATAAACCTACCAATTGCACACGCTAACTCCAGAGAGTGCATTTTAGCTAACAAATTGGCTGCTTGCGCACGATTTTTAAAACCATATTTAAAAAATAATTGGACGTAAAAACAATTTCCGTGCATCAATGACGTTTAAGCAATCTCATAGTATGTGCAAAAATATCACATTTTATGCCTAGGTTGCAGGCACATTTCCCTTCAGGATCCATCAGTTTTATCCCTTTGTTCTCATAACCAGGGTTAATTCATAACCTTACATTTTCATTCTGATCCATCGATTAGGTAGTACATCTATGTACGGGAACTGTTTATCGGCTTGCCCCGCTTTAATCATAAAGCGCACATATTCTTTCCCCACCAAATACTATCGATCCTGATCTCTGTACTTGCTGAAGGACTCTGCAGAAACATGGCAGTGACCACCCACTCATTGTGAATGCTCAACTTCTGACTTGGAGAATTGTATGATGGTGTACTTTTGATGAAAATATAATTTTTAAAAAAGTAGCATTGGGTTACTGTTTTGAAATGGTACAGTACATAGTTTATCACTGTTTTAAAGTTCCAGCATGGCTCTCACATTTAGAACCACGGAGTTGGCAATCTAGCATAGTAAAACAATGGTTCTCTATGGGCATTACTATTCCACGATCGTCAAATGGTTTAGAGGCAGTGGCCGCACAGAATGTGGTACACTGCCGATGCAAAGAGTGGAGAGCATGCAGAATGTCAGCACTGGCTAGGGAGCAGAAGAATGCTTCAAAATGAAGATAAAAAGTCGAGAGTAACATAAATTAAATAGAACCTTTAAAAGGAGAAAATGGAAAACTAAAGGGCTGGAACTGAAGCACAGTAATTTCAGATAGATATGGACATGTGATTAGACAAAAGGCATTACTCACAGTGCAAAAGAGCCAATGGCTTAAGTGGGCTGTCCCACTGCCCCATGATGTATGGCTCTCATGGATGGAAGCAGAGATTAAAAGAATGGATGTGAGTGTGTATTTTACAATTATTTTTGGCCCAAGATCCGGCAGAAAACTAAACCTGCAAGGGTTTCTGAAGGGATTTAGCAAAAATTATTACAGTGCAAATCCTCTACCACTAGGGTATACATCAAATAGTGTATTCAACACCAAAACCATTGCTTGCAAAGGTAATCTGAGATTTCATGTAAATACATTTCTGCAGACTAACATGGTAGAATAATAACCCGCCTTTAAAGGCTTATTAGGCTTAACAAATGCATATCATAAGAAATCAGGACTAATCAACAGATCAGATCTGTGGCATCTGACATAACTTTCCCTAATGAACCATTCAGGCATGTAGTCTTTCTTACTGGCTTATCATAACCAATGCAGGCTCACAAGCATAAGCATTCCCATAAGGCAACCATTGGGTACGCAGTTATAAAATTTTAATTATATAGAAAATAACATTAGGCAAAGAAACATAATACTGCTCCTAAAACAAGGACTATGACGATGCAAATCTTCTATCCCCATGCTTTGCCAAAGGGGTAACCAATACCAAACTCTTTGTCTACTATGATAATCTAGGAGATTCCATGTAACAAAATGCCTCTGTGTAGGCCTTAATACAGAGTAACAACAAGCCACCCCTTAAATGCTTATTTGACTTTAACATATGCTTTTCATAATAAATACGGCTGGCCTCCAGCCTTTATCATAACTTTCCTATTAACCAGATCAATCACAAGGTTTTGATTATTGGCTTGCCACCAAAACAAACAAAGTCTGGTTATACTGAGCACAAAGTTTATGACAATAGAAAAAAACTGAAATACAAGCATTCTCTTTCCGCAGAAGCACATAACTTCTTGCTCTCTCAAATGCTGTACTTAAGGCAACCGACATGTCAAAGCCTGAGCCTCCCCATAGTATTTTGGAAGGCTCTTTTTATTAATCACATAAGGTCATATTATTAATCACATACGGTCATAAAACCAGGCCTATTAAAAAAATCAAAGTAGCATGATTTCCCATGATGCTTCACGTTTCTTCTGCCATCCCAATACACTATTGGCTTGTCAGCTCCTTTATTACAGGCTTGTAAACTCATTAATGCCTGAACTTCTCCGTCACAAGTAGATGATGGCCAATGCTTCCTGAGAATCAGCCAACTGGTGTCTGACCCTTGTAAACATTGTTTCAAATGTATGCCTCCACCCCATATGCTGAAGCATGATATATAAACACAGCCTAACTCATGTTTGATTCTAGAGATGCTCACATGCGTCTGTCAATCTCCGGAGTTGTGATTCAAGTCAGTAAACAGTATGCGCAAAGTTGTGCAAGCTGGTGGTATAGGCAGTTTTTTGTGCTGCAGTTGTGGAAACTGAGGCCTACTGAATGGGCGCCATAGTGAGCCTCAGTTGTTGGAATGTTCAAACCTGTGTGGAGTGGTGGGGGCTACAAAAAAGACCAGCTGTGAGCACTGGTGGTAGAGACGTCTAATTCATGGTGAGGTGTAGCTACCTAGTATGAACTGCTCACAGTGCTTTTGCCAGTAGGGGATTTTGGCGGACACTCTTCCCAAGTAAATGAATGAAAACTGAAAGAAAAATAAATGTCTAAAGTACAACAATTACCCGAAGGCGTCTAGGCGCTGCGCCAGACTGATAAACAGAATAGGTTGAGTGAAGGTAATGGAAAGCTATTTAGTGAAAAGCCAAGTTTTTAAATTCTTCCTGAATTCCAGTAGATTTGCTTTGTTTGAGTTCCTGCTTGAGCGAGTTCCACAGCCTCATCGTACATGTTATGAACCCCCTCCCTCCCCAGTTAACTCTTTTGAATCTAAGGACTACAAGATTTCCACTAGTGGTGAGCGCAGTGCACGTGCTGGAATGTAACGTTGGAAACAACTCAAATAATCTGGGCCAAGGCCTTGTTGCGCTTTAGATGCTATGCAGAGATTTTTAAATTGGATGCCAGTGTCATTGGACCAGAGTTTGGGATGCAGATTGATGTTTCTGGATACCTAGCAGTAACCGCGCTGCCGCGTTGTGCAACTTATGCAGAAAACGTTATTGAGTATTAATAAAGAGGCCATTACAGTAGTCCACTTCAGAAGAAATGAGGGCGGGGACTACTATTTTTTGCAAGCTTAGTGAAACATCAGGCAAGATTTTTTTTGAGAATTTTCAGGGTATAGAAACACGAGGAGGTAGTGTGATTTATCTGTACTTCAAAGGATAGCTTGGTATCAATAATTACTTCCAAATTGTCTGCTTTATTGCTTGGAGTGAGCAGGGTTCCCTGTTCTTGAAGCCACCAGTTCGAGGACCAAAAAGCGGGGTCTTTACCAAACATTAGAATCTCAGTTTTTGTGGAGACGGTCAGCTTCAGGGAGTTATTGCGCATCCAATTACCAATATGGAGCGAGCAATAGTGAACCTGAACTGCAGTGGCTTCAAGATTACCTGTTACAGACACAATGATCCGTGTATTATTCGTATACGAGACCAGCACAAAACCATAGGATTTGATCAACGCTGCAAGTGGGGTGGCATCGATTAAATAAGGTGGGGCTCAGAAATGAGCCCCGAGGTACGGCGCAAGGCGGTGAAAAGGCTGTTGATAAACAGTTTCCCTTGGAGACTTTACGTTTTCAATCAGCTAAAAAGGAAGTGATGAACTTGACTACATTGTCTTTAATGCCAATCGATTTGAGTCTGCCAATTAAGAGAGCATGATTAACTGTGTCATATGCGGGTGAAAGATCTAATAAGATCATGGCCAAGTTTCCCCCACAATCTATAGTCTGTCTGACTTCCTCAGTAGCTGTAATCAGTGCCAGCTCAGTACTGTGATCAATAAGGAATCCAAACTTAGTTGGATCAAGGCTCTTATTGTTATCTATAGAAGTCGTCAGTTCCTGATGAACAGTTTTGTCGACCATTTTAGCCGGAAATAGTAATTGAGTAATAGGCCTATAGATATCTGGGTCACCAGCATCAAAGTTGGGTGTTTTTTAAACAGAGAAAGAATCGACCCTATCTTCCAGTCTTTTGGAAAGTAAACTTCTTGAACAGATTGTTAAAAATATTTGCAAGATGTATGGCTATTACCTAAGGCAACAGATGGATTATTCTGACTGGGCATGGGTCCCGAGGTAAACCAGATTTAACTTGATTTAAGATTTTTATTGTCTGGTCAAGTGTCAATGGCTCAAGTGAGATAGGGTATTGGTACTGAAGCTGGGCGTGCGTCTTGACAATCTATGATTTAGGTCCGCAATTTGATTAGCATCTAAGAGTAAGTTGTACATTAATTTGACTTTATCTAGAAAGTAAAGTGCTAACTTCTTGCAGAATTGTTGAGGTTTTTTACTTCAAGAAGTTTCGATGGTGTAACTGTTGCAAACAATTCCTTTGAGGAGTTTTTTGCTTCTTCTATTTTTGCGGTAAAGTAACTCTTTTACTCGCTTTGAATCAGTCTTTTATAAGTTTGTATATTAGTTTTATAAATCTCTTTGTCAGCCGTTTTGTAGTCAAGCCTCCATTTACATTCAGATCTCCTACATTCCTTTATTCCGGTCTGAGGCTTTCATTAAACCAGGCCTCAGAGGGGTTGCTCTTGCGCCTATGGTGACTTTTTAATGGGGCTAGCTGGGTTAGTGATGAGTCTAGCCATTGATGATATTTTCAAATGGCTATGTCCTGAGAGATCAGCGGAATGGATTGGAAGAGAGAGAGTAGCTAAGCTGTCCCGCGTCAATGGTGTTCCGATAGCGACGGACTGTGCGTCCTAAAGGTAGACAACCCTTCTCTTCCCTAGACACCTTTCTTATCTCGAACAGGATTGCCTCATGGCGAGACCAAGCCAGAGGAGATGTGTAAACTGTGGGTTGACCGTAACAATGCCATTGAGGCGGTAGCCTGCTTCGTGGTTGGTGCCCTGAACTATCTGCATTAGACCTGCACTTACCATATGGTTTAGTAGGTTCGACGAGTCTACATCTGATGAATTTTCCAAGTGATATTTAAAATCACCCAGGATTGTGAGATAGATAGGGACAGCGTTTTTTGCCATTTCTACAGCAAAGTCTTTAAGGTTTTGTCATTTTACAGCTCGGCGTGGATGGCGCTGTGTTAATCCTATGCTTAAAAACTTTGATTGGAAAGCAGACATTTGAGGTGATCATTTTCAGAGTTTCGCTGGTGTTGCAGGGTGCTCTACATAGGAGATGCTCTCCACCTAAACTTGGGAACTACCCAGAGTTCTTGACTTATACTGGGTGCTTCCTTGGGTCTGGACAAAGCAAACGTCTCTGAAGAGTTATAATGATTGCGAAACATGTCAGGGGTTGCTTTTGTTCATTTCAGGTTGGGTTGGTTGGCATTTTATCAATTCAAAGCTGTAATACTGTGCCTGGAGTGGTAAAAGGCTTTTCTCATTTTACAAGTCGGCGTTGATGGCACAATGCTATTCTTATGCCTAAAGACTTTGCTGTAGAAATGGCAAAAGACTTTGACCCTTTCTATCTCCGCGTGGATGTCACTGGGCTAATCTTACGCCCCCAAATGCCCAGAAGATGCATCGATCTCAGTAGTGAGAGCTGGGGTGCCTTAAGGTAGAAGAGGGCATCATCTGCATACAGGGACACCACATGTACCGTATCCTTGACTTCTATCCTCCAATCGTGATGGTCAAGAGTTTGACGGCTGGGGCAAACAGAAGTGGCTATTGTAGGCAACCCCGATATGTACCCTGCCCAATATTCCAGCCTTCTGAGACCATTCTGCTAGATCACACCTACACCGTGGGGGAATGTGCAAAGGAACCAGATCCAACCACAGTAGCCCAGCACAAAGCTCATCACCTGAAGCACCTCCAGCAGATAATGCCAACTCAGAATGTCTAAAGCCTCATTCAGGTCAGGGCAACCAGGGAAAGTTGCTCAGTACATCCCACAACAGAATGCAACACAAATGAGCATCCAAATGTTCATGGCCCTACTACACCTCAAGTATAAACCCACACTGGTCATCATGGACCAACAGTACCATGACATGGTTCAAACAGTTAGCCAGGACATTACACAGAATATTAGTTGATTATGGTCAAGGGGATATAGGGCGATGGGGGGGTGGGGGGTCATAGCCAATTGTGGTGCTTCTTGAAAGAAATCCAAATGTTTCTCATAAGTGGGATGAGAAGGAATGATGAAACTCTGCAGGGAAGCCGTCACCGCTTAGTGTCCTACCCTCTGACTTTGAATGACGCACATCCGAGAGCTCCTGCAGTCTGAAATCAGCCGCAAGGGCTTTTCTCACCATCATAGGACCTGCCGGATATCAATGCCAGCCAGGTAACTGCATGTAATGTCAGAGAAGCAATGATATATTCTTTGATAAATTCCTTGCAAGTGCACCCTAAATGTGTCATTCACAGCTTTTGTGTAACAAATCCCTCCCATATAGGCAGGAAGCACAGTGGTCAGATCAGCGAGGTAACCTGTGACTGTTAAGAGGTCTGGTGGCATTATCAATGGGGCAAACGGTCCCACTTCACCCTCCCTTACATTGGAGTAGCAGTCCAGATTAATCAGACAGGCATTGACCCATGTTGTTAACTGCGGCATGTCTATCCCAGTAACTAGAATGCAGTCCAGTCGACTAAAAGAATTGTGTCAGTGACAGAAATATTCCTTGGACGTAAGGTATAGGCCACATTGGGCATCAATACCACCAGAGCTGTCGTCATACCCAGCTTAGTGTACTGTTTTGGAAGAATTCTATCCATTGTGCCATTTAAGACACAGTTAAAGGCTCCAGGCAAGATCGGGCGGGCCCCCATGCACTCTGTCAGTAAGTCTTGCATTTTATAGAAGAACCCCATATCATTATTGAGGGCATAGGAGATAAGAATGCATTTGTCCATCCCGCCTAGTATCCCAAGAAGCAGTATGCATCGCCCTTCGATGTCTGCCAATCCCCCCGAGCAATTCACACTTATACTCACCAGGCATAGGCCGAGGAATGAACTGAGAACAGCTGACCCCTCCATTTTTTTCGCAAGTTTGAGGGATTCTGCTTTTGTGAGATGGGGTTCCTTCAGGCAAGCAATTGTAACCTCATTGTTTTTCAGGAAAGTTAGCGTCCTATGGCTCTTCGAGGACCTACTCAAATCCAGAATATTCCATGTAATGATAGGATAATCCATCAGCACGGTATGCTATCACTCAGTAATATAGTGCCAGATGGCCCGAGGAAGGGCGGTGGACAGGAGGGTTGGAACACCTTTCCCATGAACATGGGCTCCACAGGGATGTCAACAAAACAAGGCACTTTGGAACTTGTTAGACATCCCGCCCCCAACATTCCGCCCATGATAGACACATAAGAAACACGCCAATCTGTGGCTGCCTATTTTCCTGGCTAAGTTAAAATTCAGCACAGTTGCCCAACTGAGAAAGGAACAACAACGGTACAAATGCCCCCACAATCATCTCTGTAAACTCAGAATAAACAGATAGAGGCAGGGACCCCCAACCATGCCCGAGAACAAGAGGCCACCAGGGCACAGTAGAGTGTATTGGCCCTTTAATACTAAGGTTCATCATGGCTAGTAGTCCTAAAAATATGCAGATATTAACCTCCAATGGCAAACTTGGCCATTCTGCCAAGGAGGGAATCTCCAATCCAGACATCACCCACCTCAGCTGCCCACCCATCCGACCCAATTAGGAAGATGCATAAGTATAACTTAACAAGCGTCCACAGATGCCACACTGCATTAGAAAGTATCATGCAAACTCACAATATCCATTCTATTGCTGAGCTCTAAAAGCGGACGTCGCTCACAGTGTGCCAGTCGGGTTGTGGCAGCCTCCAGATCAGTGTGGCTCATGTGTGCCCCGAACATTGAGCTCAGTCCCTCCCATTCTCGAGTGTCTGAAGGAGTGAAACTCTCCAAAAAGGAGAATAGCTCCTCGTTTTGGATAATGCCATCATTCTGAACCAGGACAAGCGGAGTGCGGTGTGTCCCAGTTCCAGGAGCTCTGAACTGCCCCAGTGATCCCTGCATCGTCCTCTTGACTTATGACCACTAGTAGGGCTACTTGCTGTGCCCAACCTCCGCAAAGGCACTTTGTTCCACAGTTCCAACCAGGCACAAACCTTTTCAGAATGATCAAAGAAGTGAGCTTCTCCACTGCAATAACTTGCAGCCATGCCGGATAGAGGAGCACGTACAATAGGTTCCTTTGCTTTGTGTTTTTGCTTGACCTCCATGAATGATTTCCTCTGGGTTTGCACTTTGTTCATCTAGTCTGGATAAACAGCGATCCTGTGGTTCTCATATTGCAGGAATCCCACCTCCCTGGCTGCCTTCAAGATACAATCCATGCCCTGGTAGTGAAAGATACAGGCAGTCATAGCTCGATGAGGAACTCCAGATGGGAGGCAGCCACTAGAGCTCAGTGTGCATGCTCCACTGAAAACATATTGGACAGTCCTAGTCTACCAGTAAGCGCTTGGCAGAGGACCCCTCCACATGCTCGGTAAATCCCAGGACACAGATGTTATTGCAGAAAGAGCACCCCTCTCTACCAGTTCTTTGGTAGCTACTGTTATCTTTGCCATGTACTTCCAAAGGGTGGTGACATACAAGCAGAGCTCCTCCATCAACTCTTCAGTCGCATGCACTTTATCTACTACCTTCCGGAGGTCAGTCCAAAGAAGGTTTACATTGGTGGAAACAGCCCAAATGTTCTGCTCAAGTGCCATTCTGGAGCCCTGTATAGCAGCCAGAAGCTCCGTTCTCAAAGGTTCGTCAACCAAGGTCTGCTGTTCCCCAGCGGGTGGGGACTTATCCCGCCATGCAGCTCTCAGAGAAGGCCCCTGTAACAGTGTTCACTGGCTAATGGTTTTAGCCTGCTGGAGCATATCTTCTTTCTCATGTTGACCCAAGAGACTCAATTTGTGTAAGGTGTAATCTCCCAGCAGAGAGAGAGACAGCTAAAGGGATAAGCCAGTAGTGTATTCAGTTTCAGATACCCCCTGGGACACCGACCAGTCTGCCACAAAGAAATACTGCTCCAGTAGCATCGTCAGCGCCTAGTCTCATAGGGAGAGGCTCAGCCAGCTGCTATGTTCCAGCAGGCGAACAAAACCCATACATGTGCCAATTCAGTATCGGGGGGGGGGGGGGGGGGGGGTCAAGAAACCCTTCCAAGTAGCCAGTGGGTGTTTCTTTCAGTTCTCCAGTTAAGCTTCCCCAGCAGGGCCCATCTTGGTCCCCAACCCACAGGCAGGCGCATGAGAATCGTGAGGCAGAGAGGGCCTAGGACTGCAGCAGGCAACTCACACTCACCGGAGCGGTAAACCAGGCTCTAGCAGGAAGCTCCAGTGGCCTTCCCAGTCGACCCAGTGTAGGCCAGCCCCCTCAAAGAGTGGTGCACGAGCCGCAGGTGCAGGATAAATCACAAGCCCAGCCTGAGCCAGCTCCAAAAAGCCTGCTCCTTTGTGCCAGTAAAAAAAATAAAGAAAAATAAAGAACAGGGGCTGCCCAATAACTAGCTGGAACCAAGGGTGAAAAGGGAACAAAGGATAATTATTCCTTGTGGAATAATTGAGTAAACCATCTCTGTACTGGAACGAGGTGGTTGGCTCATGAACAACCAGTTTTGTAATGTTGCTCAACATTACTCAATGAGGCGTTCAAGTGCTTCCCTTCTAAGACCAATACAATAACAATCTTTTGGTAGTACTACATTATTCAATCAGAGTTGACAAGAAATAGAGACACCAAGGTTTATACCTCTAGAGGTGGCGTCTAACTCTGCAGAATCTTTGCCAAGATTGAGCATGAACTTACATTCCTGGAAACTTATAGAACGCAATGAGGACTAGTGAGTAAATTAACGTCAGAGCTATGTATCCTGACTGACAAATATCACACTGGAGTTGACCCACCTAAATACCACTGAATTGGTGGGTCATCTTTCCATAACTCATTCAGCTAACCAAGGCATGCAAGAGTACAAAGATCTTCCCTTAGTGGGGAGATGGTCATCAGCCACTCAGTGTGAGCTGGGATGATCCTATAAATAGATAGTCAGATTTGGGAGGACTCCAAAATATCTTTAGAGACTTTGAAATTGAAGGCTTACAGCATGAATTCTTCTAATGTTCTGTGCCAAACAGAGGTATTATTGCTTTATAATGAGCAAAAGCCTCTGTAGAGGTACTGAAGATGCTACCAGAGAATAATTATTTAATTCTCTTGCATTCTTTGCTGCTCACGCCCCATGGCCAGACATCATTTCATCAATGTATCCATGTTATTGTGATCACATTACCAATATCAGAGATGTCCAGGTCAGTAGGCAATGTCAGTTTAATGCAGAGGTGGTTGGTAAATTAATTAGCTGGGTCATCACTGAGGTTCAAGGGACCGGCCGAAGGAAACGGAATAGTAGCAGGGGCCGATAACTGTGAGGGAGGGAAGGTTGGTGTTGTACCAGCATCGTTGGCAATCAATGTATAGGTAAAAAAATGCATTTGGTCCTGGGACAGTAAAATTGACTGTTGGCACAAGAGTCCATGCTGTCAAGATCTGGAAAGTCTGATCTTGATAGATTTGCTGTTCAGTTTCTCAATTTCACAACGGCGCTTCTAGCATAGAAAACTAAACCAGCCTTAGAATAGATCAGAATGTCCAGGCTGTTGCATGAATCTGTCGGAAGGGTCTTCTCTCGGTCTGTGGTGCCAGGGGAAACCCTTATAGTGAAGATAACAAGAAAAAGACCATTGAAATTAGGGTGCCTGGTGGCAACGGAACAAGGATATTGGAGAGTTCTTGGCTTTGTACGAGGGAGGCACAAGAGCATATTTGTCACACACCTGAGTCTGATAAGAAAGGTAAGAATGCAAAGTCATGTACACTCAACCTGCGTAAGCAATTTAAAGATGGGTGTCAAAGCCCATTGGGTCGGATCAAGGAAATACACCATTAGGGTTGCCTTGGTGGCTATTGGTCGTTCATTTTCTTTCTGTGCGGCAGTTAATTATGATCCCATGGCACAGACTGTGAAGATTTCAACTTTTTCTGCTTCTTTTGGACCTTCCATCTTCTCAACATCCTCCTGCACTGATGGGACTGTGCTACTAAACAGAAAAGGTGAGAAGTTGTACTTGTCTGATTTGGTTAGGACTCAATGGGAGGATGGTGGTTCCAGTGCAATACCACGGTGTTGCTAAAATGTGATAAGTCTTAACTCCCCAGAACATGCCCAGAAAGGGAGGAGTGCTCAAGCTTTCAATGCAATGCATCACTCTAACATACACAAGCTCATTTGTGTGGTGCCACTGGATAGTTGGACCAAGACGTGTCAGTGATGAGTTGAGCAAGAAGTTAAAGATAAAAGCAGGGCAGGGGTCCTGTGGGATGGGGATAGGCTCTCTGTGAATAAGAAAATCAGGTTTCCATTTGACAACCATGGGATGAATAAAGAAAGGAATCTTGGCCACGAATACATCTTTCAACATGCACTGTGCGATCCACGCATAGTTCAAATATTACTGTTTTGAAATTCCTTTTCCACTCCCAACAATCTTCAAAGTTGGAATTGACAAAAAAATGAATCTGAGCATTACTTTAAGCCAGGCAAGGCACGAAGTAATTTACAGAATATCATGTTATAGTCATGGGAACTTCACAGAAGCCCCCCAAAAAACATTTGAAACATCGTCCTAGTTCAAACCTTCTTTGATGCTATCAACACCTCCTTATTGTAAGCTGCCCCTTTAAATGACAAAAATGATACAGCATCTTTTCAAGGTCATTAATGAAAGGAGCTTTACAACCTGAACCTTGTATTCCTGTAACCTCGGATTAATACACAGGCTGGTGCATAAAACGAGATACAAGCTCTAACTTTTCCTAATGAATAACTGGTTATAGCTATCAGTGTCGTTATTATAAGTCACTGTTGTGCTTAGATAGAAGCCAATTTACAATGTTACCAGGGGTTTGCAGTGGTGCCTCAAGAAGTGAATTTTAGGGTGAGGCAAACACTGACCCACAGACGAAACTGGTGGGGCCACCTACAAAGGTTATATTATATAACCTGTATGCATGTGTGCTTATATGTATCTAGATTCACATACAAAATAAGATGTAAACATTTTAAATAACACTGCTTCGCAATGAAGGGTGGATGGACAAATTATTGTGTGTGGAAAGGTTTAGTTGTGTCTATGTTACTTCCTAGAACATTCAGCATCTGTGGTATGGTGCCGTGGCACAAGGTGGAGGAGGCAGAACACATACTGATGGAGCAAAGGTCACATCTGCCCCTCCCCTAGAAATACCAGTTTGGGGTTTAGGCATGCCTCAGCAAACACTGCGTAGAACAGACATAGCCTGCAGTACTGGTGAATGTATTTTGTAGCACGGCTCACACAGCTCTCGCAGTTTGTCGGTTATATCTACATCCAACATGTTTTTCTGAGTGCAATCCCCTTCCATGCCTGGGTGTCAGGCTTAACTAGACCAGGATTCACAGCCACAAACAATAATGAAAGCTTATTCTATGACATTCTTAGCTGCTGTACTAATGAGAAGGTGGGCACATGTCACCAAAATCAAATGGTATATACTGTCCACCCACTTAGTGTGTACAGTACAACCAAAAGCAAAGAAAAATAACTACAGCAAAAGAGCCTTGCTACAAGAAAAAAAACTATTCAACCCCAATCTCTTTCCACACCACAAAAGCTATACCAGTCCTGTAAAACTCGATTTTAGGAAATACGGTTTCTGCATAAACAAAGTAAGGTTATAAGGAAATGCCTGAATGACCCTATGTGAGATATATATCCAAGTCACGATTCTGCCGACTTCAACTTCCACACAGGCGATGAAGGAAAGGCACAAACTCCTCTTAAGGTTTGGCAAAAGTTTGCATTGCTCACATTGAGTAGCCATTACGCGTTTCGACTGTCCTTGCAGCCTTGATCACATAGCGAAATGAGTTTTGCCTTTGTTTATAAACACCGCCCACAGTGTCATGCGATACCCACTAAACATAATAGACATACTATACAAGTGCAAATACTCATGTGCAAAATAGGGCTATTGTTGTCACAATAAATAACAATAATGTTTTATACCTGCACCAGCCGGTGCCTTAGTAAAACATGCTAAAACAGATGTTAAAAATAAGAGAATAAAAGTCACAATACATATCGAGTAAAAGGCCAAGAGTAAACTGACCTGATACCGTATTCACATATTATTCTATCTGTATAAATGCAACTTATTAATTGCTGCCATCACATGTCAATACAATTGTATTGTTTAAAAGACTAGTTGATATATATATATATATATATATATATGAGAGAGAGAGAGAGAGCGAGAACAATTATAACAAGTATTGGCATAGCCAATAGGTCTCGCCTTTGGGACCTTATAAGTGTTTAGCCAGCAACAGTTGATGTTGTTGCACCAAGGATATTGTGCTGCATAACTAAATACTTAGAAGGTCCCAAAGGCGAGACCTATTGGCTATGCCAATGCTTGTTTTTTATATGTCACTACCTTTGTTAAGTTGCAACCTCAACAAATGTTCTTAAAAAGTATTCTAACTTAAAACCGGTCGCTCATCAGTCTAATTCCTTTTCATTCGCTTACAATCTACTCCTAACTACTACTACTACTACTTCTCTTCACCTTTCTTACAACTGTGTCAGACTGCATTCATATTGATCAACGGATATAAGATCAGACTGGAATGCATATCTTGGAAATGCTATTGATTCTTGACTTCCTAAACTCATTCCTACACCTCTTGCTTTCTTATTATGTCTTGTTTGCTCTCTATTACAAAACAAATGAAAAACATGTAGACAAAAAAATAAGTATTCTAACTTTAGCAGTGGTTGTAACGGTTCCACTGCAAATGTAAATGTAAATTTCAAGGTATTTGTAGAGCGCACTGCCACCAAGCGGTTTCCTGGCGCATACCGCTGTGGAACCCTTCCTGGCTTTCCCTGTGAAGTGCCAACTCCTGGGCACCTCCAGGGTGAAGCCAGGCATCCTAGCGCTGTTGGGGCCGGTGTGGAGGTTAAGGAAGCTATTGCCCAGAGTTGCAGCGTGGGGCCCATGATTAGAATAGGCACCGAGGCGAGAACTGTCAGGTCCAAGGAAATTGAGCCCAAGACCCGCCTAGGCGGGAATTGAACCCAGGTCCCGGGCCAGAACTCTGCATCAAGGTCTGCCGCTCTAACCATTGAGCCACACTCCTCCACTGCAGTGAGAGGCTGCAGGCGGCCTGGTGTATATGCCATGCTTCCAACCCCTGGCAAAGGCCACAAGTTCTCTGTGACCCCCTGCTCCTAGACACAGAAGCCTGGCAAGGGCCAGAATGGTGGTAGACTGAGTGGCAGTGCAATTCCCTGCTGCAGATTCTTATGCTCCTCCATTGCTCCTGCTCCTCCCCTCCACTAGTATATACATTTTT
Source organism: Lissotriton vulgaris (assembly GCF_964263255.1). Classification (NCBI taxonomy): domain Eukaryota; kingdom Metazoa; phylum Chordata; class Amphibia; order Caudata; family Salamandridae; genus Lissotriton; species Lissotriton vulgaris. Next base: position 1,656,841,023 of record NC_141695.1, read on the forward strand.
TTAGGATCCGACATCTGCCGTTTTTCCCGTGCCCCTCCGTTTCAACAAAGTGTTTTCTCACACCCTTGAATGTCTTTTTTTATTTACCCCTCCAAGTGGCCTCCACCATCTTAAAAAGGCGAACAAGATAAATCAGCAAAATGGCTGTTCTGTCATGTTGTTTGTATGTGGACATTGTGACACATCTGTGCACATACGTCATTGTGTTGGGCATCGCAACACGTATTCACGCACGCACGTCATTGTGCTGTTTGTATGTTCTTTTTCTTTTTCGCACAATGCTGTATAGCATTGGCAAAAGCATTTCAGTTTGCCGATGCTCCACACGGCAGACTAGCTAATGCTTGTTTATAAATGAAACCCTCTGTTTTACTCATGCCTCCGCATTTATTTTCTGTTATACAAATAAACCATTGTGGTTTGGTAATAGAAAGTTAGGTCTCTGGTCCTCTTTTACAAGAGGCCGATGGCGTTGCACTCCGGAAGTGCAGCCATGTTTGCTGGATCGTGGGTGTGTGAAAAGTACTGGGGGAACAACAGGTGACTCACCGCCCATTCTTCATGCAGATCCTCTTGGAGTGCTGCGGCCCCTCGGAGGCCGCTCTTAAACCCATAAATCATTCAGTGGAGTGAAGATTTGTGCAGATGAAATCAGTTTTGGGCGGGGCTGAGTTGAAAGCCTCTTACCACTCAAACGGATGCGAGAGTAGAAATAATTTGACACGCATGAGCCTCTGGGATGGGCTTTGAGGCAGGAGGGGTTGGGACTAGAGGAGCCTCAGACCCTGAAGTTTGACCCACAGGTTATGAGGAGCCTGAAGGGAGGCCTGAGAGGGTGACGGTGTTATAGTAGAGGGTGTCAACATTTGAAAGTAGACAAGACCAATGGATGCCGTGGAAGGGGGGTGCAGTAAAGGTCTGGGTAGACAGTTGGTCCGGGCTTGAACCAGCAGCGCTGGGGCGCGGCCTCTCAAACAAGCGCGAGCCTCGGCAGCAGGGGAGGGGGCATGCGCGTGGAGGAAATCAGCAAAGACTGCCCATTTCCTCTCCCACAACGTCATCCAGGGGGTAGTGGTCTAGTGCGACGCATCACCAGAAAAAGCATGCGCCTCGGCAGTAGGGGAGGGGGCATGCGCGATATCCTTGTGGGAGCGTGCGACCATATAGTGCCACCAGATGGCTCCCGCAAGGAAATCTCCAGATGTGCTCGCGTTGGGATTGCAAGCAATGCAACGCGTGCACGTCTTTGCTGAAAAGGCTGTGCAGATGGCATTCGGTCTCTCCTATGCAGCGCATGCAAGACCTAAACACTACTTCTTAAAATTAGGAATAGAAGGTATACTCACTGTTGGAAGCAAAACAAATGTATGCAATCACATACTTAATATGACTTTCAATCTTTATAGGTATCACCACATAGGGTACATTGGATAACCATGGCAATGAAGAAAAAGAAAATCAAGTGAACATGTATACTTTTATTTTAGCAATAAAAAATATATTTTCTTGATCATTTTACATGCTGATTACACAATCCTTGCATTGAGTTTATATAGGGATTTCTCCACTCTATTCAAAAGTCCAATGTTCACTCAGACATAGTTCTAATATTCCTGGGGAAAAAACATAAGGACTGAGCAATTGTTTTTTTACAGTCCAAATTTCATACTTATGGATCTTGGTGCTTGATACATTTTAAGAATTGGAACTCCTCTTGATTTCAGAAATTGACGCATTTCGGTCCATTATGAGCCTCCTCAGGACAAGACACAAGGTCATAAAATAATAAAACTGAGTATATTGGTGTAACACACTTCAATCAAAGCGTACCAATTTCCTGGTGCAGGGTTCTCTCTAGTGGTGTCAGGCCGTACTAAACAATTTGACCGGGATGCAAAAATGATGCTCCAGACATGCTGGCTGGCCTTTAGCATACGTTAAAAAGTCGTATAGAAGGGTCTCAGGCCTTTTTTGATGTAACAGAGTGATTGTTATATACTTGTAATAATCCTGTTCCCTCTCTTGTTCTCTCGTGCTTGCAAGCACGAGAGATTTCCACCGTTGTTCTCGAATCTTGACCTTCAGTCGTGAGGATTCCTCGAACGTCACTTTGGACGTTGGCTTTCTCACGACTGGACGGCTCTGGTTGTGGGTGCTTTACTTGGCAATTTAAGCTGGAAATAAACCTATGATTGGACCTACGCAAGTCTCTGCTTCCATATTTAACATATTTGGCGACGATCGGGATTTTGCCGCACCCACCGCCAGTCAAGTCTTCAAGACTCACCGGAACACGACCACTGTTCGTCTCCCGCTTCTTCAGCCTCCAGTCCGACTTCTTTCACACCAGGTCGTATATTTTTGGACACTTTCCCCGTCCATCACCTGGCTCCCGGCGCGGATTTCTCTTCTTTCTGGCCTTTTCCCGGCGCTGCTTGTTTCTGCCAGTTGCTGCCTCGCGCTCAATCACGCGCGCAACGTTCCAACTTCCTGCTCGCGCTGCTTCACGCGCGCTATGCTGCAATTTTCAATCAAGCCCACCGCCTTTAGAAAATCACGTCGTACTGTAACCTTGACGACGACGCCGGCGGCCATTTTCAGCGACCTGCTAAGCCTTCGTTCAGCACTACTATTCAGCGTTAAGCACGTTTCGCTGTCTTCTATTTCATTTTCAACCACTGTGACTTCCTCGCTTTGCATTTCTTTCAAGTGACTACAGCGATAGGCACGCTTTATTGCCTACCATGTTCATTTAACGTCTCATTTTCACATTGCAAGTTTTTAAGTGACTACAGCGATAGGCACGCTTTATTGCCTACCATGTTCATTTGACGTCTCATTTTCACATTGCAAGTTTTTAAGTGACTACAGCGATAGGCACGCTTTATTGCCTACCATGTTTATTTGACGTCATAATTTCACATTTAAAGTCATTTATTAACCACAGCGATAGGCACGCTTTACTGCCTACCATGTATATTTAACTTTGCATTTTCATTTTTCAATTCATCTTCAGCGATAGACACGCTTCATTGTCTATCACAAACTCTGTCACAACAGCGCTCCAAGTTATTTGACCACATTTTACTGGGTTATAAAACATTTAAAACCATAAAATCTCATTCTTTCATTTTATTTCACCATGGCTTCTTCTCAACAGTTCCAAACACCAGCTCCTTTTCTGCAAACTCCTGGAAAACCTACTCTTGCTTGGCGCAACTGGCTCAAAGGTTTTGAGAACTATTTGGTAGCCATCGATGCTACCAAATATGATCCTCCTCGCAAGGTTGCCATTCTTTATGGTTGTTTGGGAGTTGCTGCTCAACAAGTTTTTGAAAACTTACCTCATATTCCTTCTCCCTCTGGTGATTCCGGTGACAATTGGAATGTTTACCAAGAAGCCATTGCTCGTCTCAATAAACAATATGACGATGAACCCAGTATCGTCTTAGAACGTCATAATTTTTTCAAACGTAAACAAAGTATTGATGAGAGCGTAGAAGACTATATTGCTCAACTCAGAATCCTGGCTTCTACCTGTGACTTTGGTGCTAGTACAGATACCTCTATCAGAGATCAATTTATTTTTCCTTGTTTTTCTAAAAAAATCCAGGAACGTTTATTAAGTTGCAAAAATCCTTCTTTAACTGAAACAATTGATATTGCTAAGGGGATTGAACGCGCAACTTATTCCTCTAAAATTCTACAAGAAAGTATATCTCAACCTTCCGTTCATTTGGTCGACCAAGCTTCTGGTTTCACTTCTATTGACTTTGTTAACAATTCTTCAAGACAACAAAATAGAAAACCCCTCAATTGCTACAGATGTGGATCTAGGAACCATCTTGGCAATTCTCCCACTTGTCCTGCTTCTGGAAAAAAATGTTCCTCCTGCAAGAAAATTGGACATTTTCCTTCTGTTTGCAGGGGTCGCAAAAGATTCACTAGAGTCAATAATATTGAGTTTCAAGGAAATGTAGAGTCTTGCTCCACCAGACTCAATGATGTTATGTTGTCCATTGAATGTGATTCTCTTGAATTTGCTAAGATTAAGAGTCCCTTGTGTGAATTGTTGATTGGCACAATTACAATCCAGGTCAAAGCTGATTCTGGTTCTCCCATCACCATTTTATCCGACCTCACGTTTTATGCTAATTGGAGTCAAGTTGTCCTTTCCAAGTCAGACGTCAATCCCAAGGCCTTTGGCGAAAAGGACATCGATATGTTGGGTTTCTTTTATTCTAAGATTGCTTGTCCAGGCAGATACACCTTCACCAAAGTTTATGTTGCCCTCAAGGGCAGGGATATTGTAGGTTGGTTTGACTTAGCCAGAATGGGTTTGATTCTCAAACCTGGCTCTGATCAACCCATTGCCTTGGGCGACATCCCTCATGACTATTATACTAGTCATGATTCTGGGAACTTCAATATTTCAGATCTTTCCTTTCCCATAGTCAAAATGGACAGTTTACTGAGTTCTTTTCCAAACTTATTTAAAGATAAGGTTGGTACAGTTCTTGGTTTTAAGCATGAAATTAGACTTAAACCCAATGCTCAGCCGGTTCTTCACAAAGTTCGTCCTCTTCCTTTGAGCGCTAGAGATGAACTTAAAAGTGTCCTGAAAAATCTCTGTGATGAAGGAATCATTGCTCCCTGTGACTCGTCTGAATGGGTTTCCCCCATTGTTTTAGTTCGCAAGAAAACTGGAGAGGTGAGATTGTGCGCTGATTTACGCTCACTGAATAACAAGATCATCGTGGATTGCCACCCCCTTCCCAAAATTCATGACCTATTGGCTAATTTGGGTGGGGCTAAATTTTTCTCCCTCCTCGACCTTAGGTCTGCTTATCACCAAATTCCCTTGTCCCTCAGATCTCAAGAGTTAACGTTTGTCACTCCCTTTGGTGCCTTCAAGTACCTTAGGCTTCCCTTTGGCTTGGCCTCGCCAGCCAGCATTTTCCAAAAACTAATGGACAACCTATTTCAAGACATCCCTGGCGTGCAAGCGTATCTAGATGACATCTTGGTCTACGCCAACGACTCTTTTCAGCATAATCACACTCTTAACACCGTCTTACAAGTTTTGGAGAAAGCTGGCATGACTGTTAGACACGACAAGTGAAAGTTTGGTGTTCAAGAGTTAGATTACTTGGGCCACTCCCTTTCTCCCAATGGCATTAAACCCAAGTTCTCTTTAATTAAATCCATTAGAGATGCCAAACCCCCCCAAGGATCGTGATGCACTTCGCTCCTTTCTGGGTTTATCCGAATACTACGCCAGGTTTGTTCATGGTTACGCACAGATTGTTGAACCTTTGAGAACACTCTTAAGGAAGGGAGTGAAATTTGTTTGGTCTCAAGACTTGCAAAAAGTTTTTGACCAAGTCAAGAAGATCATTGAAGATTCACCTGCTTTAAATCCTTTTTGTGACGGCTCTAAGTGTTTTATCACTGTCGATGCCAGTCTTACCGGTTTGGGTGCCGTTTTAGGACAATGGGTCGAGGGCAAAGAACATACGGTTGCCTTTGCATCCAGAACACTTCTTTCTGCTGAAACTAGGTACAGCACGATCGAAAGAGAAGCCCTGGCTTGCGTTTGGGCTATTCAAAAGTTCAAATCTTACATTTGGGGTCGGGAGTTCGAGATTTACACAGACCACAAGCCCCTTATGCACTTGCTTTCCGACAGTACTTCCAATAGGGCCTCTGCCAGACTTGTTCGTCTCCTTTCCAAACTCCATGAATTTCATTTTGTCAACAAACACATTCCTGGGGGTAAGAATTTCAGGGCCGATTGCCTCTCAAGAATGTCTTTAACTGATGATTCAATTGTTGATGATGATATTGAGTGTGTTGTTGCCACCATTGATGCAGTTGCTGAATGTCAACCCATTTCTGAAGCACAATGGAATATAGCTTATAAAAATGATGTTGTTCTTTCCAAAGTTAAGGAATTCATTATCAACAAATGGCCTGAACGTAGAACCTTATCCTCTGAGCTTAAAGGTTTTGCAAATGTTTCTGAAGAACTTTCTTTGGTTAATGATATGGTCATGCGCAACGATTTATTTGTTCCTCCTCAGTCTGTTTGTGATCATATCATTCGTTCTGCCCATCAGGGTCACCTTGGTATTGTTAAAACTTGTCAACGCATCAAACAATTCTACTGGTGGCCTTCCATGGACTCTCACATTAGAAAGATGATCGATAATTGCACTCAATGCATCCTCTCTGATAAACATTGGATAACTCTTTCCACGCCTTTATGTCCCGTTCCTCTACCGAGTGGTCCATGGGACAAAGTAGCTTTGGACTTTTCTGGTCCATATGATGTTTTACCTTCTGAGCACAAGTTTCTTATCCTTCTTGTTGATTATCACTCTAAATGGCTCTATTATTCCTTTTGCAATTCTGCTTCTACTGACAATGCTATTAAATTCTTACAGTCTGTTTTTGATGTTGAGGGCTTTCCCAAGTCCATCGTTACCGACAATGGAACCCATTTTGTCTCACAAAAAATGTGCTCTTTTCTCAAGTGTCACGATATTTCTCACTACAAAGTTGCCTTGTACTCACCCTCCTCAAATGGTCTAGTAGAAAGGTGTAATCGCATTATTAAGGAGGGTGTTCAAACTGCTATTTCTTCTAGGCTAGATCCCTTGCCTTTCATTCATGACAAAGTGTGGGCCTACAATACCTCCCCACATTCTAATACTGGGGTCTCACCTTTTAGCTTACTTCGTAAAAGAAGAGTTCATTCTGTTCTCAATCCTAGTTGGTTGCATAAGGATTGTGATTTGTCTGATTTTTCTTTTTCCGTTCAAGATCATGTAAGTGCTAAACAATTGTCAATGAAATCACGTTTTGATGAAGGTAAACATTCTGTTGATCAGCCTTTGCAAAAAGGAGATATGGTTCTTATCAAGAATCCCAAAAGAGTTTCTAAAGGGAGGTCTACATTTTCTTCTCCAAATTTGGTCACACAAGTTAGTAAAGCCTCAGCTCTTCTTGATGACAGAGGGTAGTGAAACAAGCGAGCTCTTGTTAAGATTTCTCCACTCCAAGCCCACGTCATCAAGGAACATGCCACTTCAGATTCTGAGCACTGTGATTGGTTTGATTTGTTTTATGCCCAACCACCCTCTTCCAATCCAGTTGCTGAATCCTCCTCCAATCCAGTTGCTGAAACCTCCACGTCTTTTCAGGCTACTGCTCCGGCTCATTCCCTTTTTCCTTCAGATTCTCTCCCTTCCACTTCTGCCTTGCCACAGTCCTCTGTTCCTGCAGAATTACCTTTACCACACGATTCGATTTCCCAGGAGACTTCTGAAGTGGCAACAAAAAGGGCTTTTCGTTTGAAGCAGTTATCCTGCAGATTGAGAGACTATGTTTTAGAATAATTTTGCATAATTTTGCAATTGCTCTTGTTTGCTCTTGTATGTTTTCTTTGTTACCCTTCTTAGAGGGGAAGATGTTATATACTTGTAATAATCCTGTTCCCTCTCTTGTTCTCTCGTGCTTGCAAGCACGAGAGATTTCCACCGTTGTTCTCGAATCTTGACCTTCAGTCGTGAGGATTCCTCGAACATCACTTTGGACGTTGGCTTTCTCACGACTGGACGGCTCTGGTTGTGGGTGCTTTACTTGGCAATTTAAGCTGGAAATAAACCTATGATTGGACCTACGCAAGTCTCTGCTTCCATATTTAACAGTGATTCAAGGCATTAACCAATGAGACGGATGAATATTTCTTGAATTTTCGTACACTAAGAAATGAAACCAAGAAAGCAAGTGCGTCACCAGTAATCATCTCTGGTCACTATCCAGAATAAGGAAACCTAAAGACACAAATAAACACCTATGCTGAATCAATGTGCAAAAGATGAACTGTTCATGAGAAAGTTATAAAAGAACAAATGACGGTCCCCCTGCTTCGCCCTACCTACCTGCCGTGAGGGCAACGGCTCGATCAGCACAGCACAGTCCAGCGCCGTGAGGGGAACAGCAGCCACGCAAACCAGCTCAGCTACACCGGGTCAAAGAACTGCAACCCCCAGGTGCCCCGGCGGCCGAGTCACGTCCCTGACGCTACCTTCGCGCCTGGAGGCGCCTGAACAACAAGGAGCGCCGAGCGCTCAGGGTCCCCCTGCTTCGCCCTACCTACCTGCCGTGAGGGCAACGGCTCGATCAGCACAGCACAGTCCAGCGCCGTGAGGGGAACGGCAGCCACGCAAACCAGCTCAGCTACACCGGGTCAAAGAACTGCAACCCCAGGTGCCCCGGCGGCCGAGCCGCGTCCCTGACGCTACCTTCGCGCCTGGAGGCGCCTGAAAAACAAGGAGCGCCGAGCGCTCAGGGTCCCCCTGCTTCGCCCTACCTACCTGCCGTGAGGGCAATGGCTCGATCAGCACAGCACAGTCCAGCGCCGTGAGGGGAACGGCAGCCACGCAAACCAGCTCAGCTACACCCGGTCAAAGAACTGCAACCCCCAGGTGCCCCGGCGGCCGAGTCGCGTCCCTGACGCTACCTTCGCGCCTGGAGGCGCCTGAAAAACAAGGAGCGCCGAGCGCTCAGGGTCCCCCTGCTTCGCCCTACCTACCTGCCGTGAGGGCAACGGCTCGATCAGCACAGCACAGTCCAGCGCCGTGAGGGGAACGGCAGCCACGCAAACCAGCTCAGCTACACCGGGTCAAAGAACTGCAACCTCCAGGTGCCCCGGCGGCCGAGTCGCGTCCCTGACGCTACCTTCGCGCCTGGAGGCGCCTGAAAAACAAGGAGCGCCGAGCGCTCAGGGTCCCCCTGCTTCGCCCTACCTACCTGCCGTGAGGGCAACGGCTCGATCAGCACAGCACAGTCCAACGCCGTGAGGGGAACGGCAGCCACGCAAACCAGCTCAGCTACACCGGGTCAAAGAACTGCAACCCCCAGGTGCCCTGGCGGCCGAGTCGCGTCCCTGACGCTACCTTCGCGCCTGGAGGCGCCTGAAAAACAAGCAACACCTCTCGCAACGCGAGTCGCGCGCGGGAGCGCCCGGGGCTAAGCCCGGGCAAAGGGCGGGCCCTCTGTGGCCCTCAGTGGACCGACCAGGACGGGACGGGCCACCCCCCTTGTAACTACTGCAAAAGGAGGTATCGTGTCCACACTTTATTTATACATTTATTTGTAACAACATTATTTCCATTGTGATCATGCCCTGTAAGGGAGGAATAAGTCCAGCTGCGCAGGGGTGTCATGCGGTGCAAATGCACCAAACGCTTACCACAAGCTCCCGGCCTACTGTGCATGTTACAGACATAATCTGCCCCTGTTACTCCCCATCTAGTACACTATCTCCTCCACTAAACTCCCCAAGAACGCAGAACCTGTCCCTGTGGGGTGAGCTAAACAGATTATGCAAAACTAAATATGTCAGTGTGGACTCACCCTTCTTCGCCAAAGGCACCTGCACTACAAATACTAAAGGCAGTATACAGGGAACCCCCTCTTCATTGAATAATCTCAACACACAAGCCTCTGTACTTTCATGGTTACTACCCGTCAATAGAGAGCATGATGAGGACTATGCCGAAAGGTCTCAATCCAATTCCCATATACCAACTGTTACCCCCGTAATGCCCGTCCATAATCTCCCTACCACCATGGAGACTGATGTCAAACTGGTTGAACCGATATCTTATTCCCAGACCTCTCTTCTGACTCAGATTGAACAACTTGTCAAAACTATCATTTCCCCACTAACAGAAAAAATCAACGCCATAGGGGAAAGGCTCTTGGGTCTCGAGAACAAAATCACGACCATCCTGAAACCCATCGATAATCCTGTAACATCGAACCGACCCCAGCCAACCACCACTCTGCCATCAGCTAAGCTATCTGCCATCCTTAAAAGCAAGCAAGTCATTCCACAATCTCCTATAATTCCAAGTTCAACTACTTTCAAAGCTCCCTGCAAACCTGTGATATCAAGGCCCTTAGAGGCCAAGACAGTACGCAATGCACCATACATTCATCTCCCGCCACAAGCAGCGCCATATGTGTCCATCCTCACAGGAGTGCCACCACTTGCGCTGGGAAAAGCTGAAAGTCAGCGGGACCTAATGAACAAAGTTATATTCTGGATGGGAAGGAACAGACCCCTACCACCGGACAAAGACGGCGGAATCCTGAGCGTGAGAAGGGTGGGCTGACTACCAAAAAACATTTCAGGGGACTTGGTACTGGTTCGATTCAGGAATCGGAACATCGCATCATATTTAAGATCTTGTCCAGCCCAAGAAGGGGATGGCCCAATACATACTTGGGACTTACATGATTTCTATCCCTGTATGCCAAACATCCCCCGATTAGGAACAACAATAGCCTACCACCATCCGCTGGGTGGGGAAGTCCAGGTACCCAGTGGTATTAGTTTCTCTGTTGCCAACAGATTCGAATCATTGTACAATTGCCGCAACTTTTGAGCTCACCCACTTTAAAGGACAAACCCGTGTATCTTCATTCAAGATAGGGATATACCCCTTGAAAATATGTCTCACCGCCGAATCCGGAGGCTGGGGTTATGTCTTTTGAATGTGAAGTTATGTTTTTGTTGAATGTATATATTTATTTTTAATTACTGTTATTTTCTGTATGCTTTTATGATTTTAAAAAACAAAATCGAATAAAGCTTATTCATTCATTCATTCAACAAATGACGTAAAATACAAAGATACACAAATAAAAATAATTGACATAGAAAGGGGCTTAAAGAAACAAAAAATGTAATGCAAATAATACAAACAATACCTTAAAAAGTGCAAAAAAAAGTATCGGAACTAAACTATACAAGCAAAGCAATTCAGTGGAAAGAGAATGCTGGTGCTTTTAATAGAAAACAAATGCACTACTAGTGTACACAATAAACAAAGCTAGTCCAAGCAACCAGATGGTTATTGCAAAACCAGAGGAAGCTGTGTAAGTAATGAAGGAATTAATAATGCATTTCAATAGTTCAACTCAATGTAGCATCAAGAAGAAATAAAGAAATCAAGATGTAAAGAAACTGCTCTTTCTCTCAGACACACTAATTAAAAAATATAGAACTGAAATGTCACATTTGCAAAGAAGATTTCAGCCTTAAATGCTCGCAGATGTATTGTTTGACCATTGTCCTAATATGCACGTGAAAAATTATAATTAGTTGTTATTTATTTGAAACGTTTTATATAGCGCAAACATGACTCTCGCGGGTATCAGAGCACTTTACAATATCTAGAGAGGATAGAATAATACAATGACTCTTGTCAAACAAAAGAACTAGTATAATTCGAACATTACAAGAAAAGGCAACACCCCAGATTTGGGTGGTGACTCTTCAAAGTAATAACCACTAAAACAGACAGGACAATACCATATTAAGCAAGTAGTAAAATTGATGTCATCGTCTTGAGGAGTGAGGCTAAGGCAACACCCCATGGGAGGTTGGGGACATCTCAGTGTTAGGACAGAGAGATCAGAGATGGCAAAACATAAAAACAAATAGTAAATAATGTCATAATCTAGAAACAGTGCAAAGATCTAGCAACATCACAAATAAGGTGGTATCACCTCAATGTTGACACAGGGAAATCAAAAGAACAATAATGAAACAAGCTAGCAGCGATCGTGATGTGTGGTTGATGAGTCATTATCTGCTTGGCGAGGGAGTTGTTGGGGTCTTAAGGCAGAAATGTGCTCATGAGTAATAGTTTAACTTCATTCTTGAAAGATGTAGTAGAACGGTTTAGCCTTAGTTTTGTGGGGAGGAAGTTCCAAATTCTCCGGGCGATGACCAAGAAAGCTCAGTTATAGGTTTTCATGTTAAAGAATATCTGAGACTTCAACAGTAAAATGCTGGAGCTTCTATAGGATCTAGAGCCTCCCGAACATTTAAGCTTCTGAGCGAGGTAGCTTGGGGCATTAAGGTGTAGAGCTTTGTGGGTCATGCATGCAATTGTAAGTTGAATTCTTGCTTCGTAGGGGTGCCAGTTGAGGGATTTCAAATCAGGGGTTATGCAATTGTTTCTTTTTGATCCTGTGATGAGCCGAGTTAAGGGAGGTCCTTAGTGGGGCTGTTTTGGATCTTAGCAAACCGCAAAGGGAAGCACTTCCATAGTCCAATCTGTGACTCACTAGGGCTTGGACAGCCATTTTGAAGTCAGTGCAGGGGAGGAAGGGTTTTAATTTTCTTTAGATGTTCATTTGTTGGTTAGCTCATTTGATGGCAGCACTAATGAGCTTCTCTATATTAAGGTTCTTGTCTCCCAAACAGATGACCACAATTTTTTCATACACTCAGAGACCCACCTGCTGCCATATGTAGGGACCCCCTTAGTATGGGCTGGAGACTTTTGGATAGCGCACTGGACAGACACCCCCGAGAGCCCACACTAAACCTAACATGACCGCTGCCCTCCAGGGGTTACAAATCGCTTGGGTTAAAGTAGACGCATGGAGTGTGATGCACCCCGGGGAGGGGGGTTACACCTAATACACCCCTACGCACACAGCTTTCAGTAGATTAGATCAGTTCCGACTTTCTGTAGGGGCGACCATGACAGCACTACAGAGACAGATTCAAGGGCGATTTCTCTCCATGCCCCTGTACTGCTGGAGTGTGGGACTGGAGCTGGTCGACCAAGGGTCCCCCTCTAAAAGACGACATATTCTGGGGGAACTTCGAGAGGTGACTAGAGCTTACTCCGACAACAATTGGAGCTCCACCACTGGGAGGGGGCTGCTGTGAGGAGCATCACACAACACAAAGTCTGTATCTATAGAACTGAGAGGGGCTTGAAAAGGAAGTAATGCCAAATCAATTTTCCTGTCAGCAGACGTCTGAAAAAAAGCACATCCAATACATAAAACTTTGTATCCATTATGGCAACTCATGAAAAGCATATGGTAATGTTTGCACCAGAGTCATTTCTCATTGTCACCTAGGTGTTTTACTATGTAAAACCATAGTAAAAAAAGCCCACTTGTTTCTGACCCATCTGGAGTGGCGTAGAGTGGAGTGGTGTGCAGTGGTGCAGAGTGGGGTGCAGTGGCGCAGAATGGCGCGCAGTTGCGCAGAATGGTGTGCAGTGGCGCAGAAAGGTGAAGGGCTGTAGAGTGGAATGGAGCGTCAGAGCAGAGGGACAAAGTGGAGGGGCATAGAGTGAAGTGTTGTGGAGTGGTATAGAGTGTGGTAGAATGGAGTAAAGTGGGGTAGAGTGGCACAGAAGGACATGGAGTAGAGCGGCATGGAGGGGCGTGGATAGTGGTGCGGTAAAGACTGTAGAGTTGTGGGGTAGAGTGTCATAGAATGGAGAGGTATACAATGGAGAGGAGTGGCGGAGTGGATGCATGATGTGGCAGTGCACTGCCATTTAGACAACACATCTTCAATTGAAATTACTGTTACATTTGCACAAACAGTTTTACTTATAATATGATACAGCACACAAACAATAACGTGTGGAAATGGCATCACCTATTGTATTGATTTGTTTTGATCGTATTAAAATATTTGTTTCCTGCACACATCAGAACCCCATAAAAATGTGTGGCATTTGTGCTTTCCTGATTCTGAAATATTTGCGCAGTTCCTTTACAGACATTTAAATTGTGTTGTGTGCTGGAAAAAAGCCTTTCCTTTCACATCTCCAGATTGTCAGATAAATTCTCTCACTTTGACGTCAGAGAAAGAAAAGGAAACACTAAGCTCCCTCGGAAAACAGAACCGGACATCTTACCTTTGAATGCACTGCAAAGGCGTTTAGAACAAAATTTGCAGGCCTGGTTACAGAAAGCAAGCACTCATGGAAGAGTACAATAAACAGGCCATACTCACAGGGGGGACAAAGACACGCTTGAGAGCCTCAAACAAAAAGCCAGCAAATAGAGAGCAAGCAACTGTGAATTACAAAACACAAAGCCTATGGGAAGCAATGGGGGAATGCATTCCCAGGGAAGCTTTCAGAATGTCCACAAGAAGTCTTTAGCGGGTAGGCTTTGCACTAAGAACTGGAAGCCTAAAGATGGAATGAAGACAAACCTTCATCAAACCACGAGGAGAAGAGTACAGATTTTGTTTTTTAATAACTGCTGCACATAAGAGTTTTTTTTTTTACAGTGTTTTATATAGTGCGAACTTGACCCGAATCAGGTATCAGAAGAACTTTACATAGCACCAGTTGCATTACATGAGGACACATTCATTTTTGTTAGGCACAGGGAGATTAAGTAATTTGCCCAGAATCACAGGATGTTCAGTGTCATTGCCGAGACTCTAACCCAGTTCCCCAGATTCAAGGTCGACCGCCCTAGCCGTTAGGCCAACTCTTCTACCCGAGTTCTCTAAAAATAACAGTTCTCTAAATATCAATGACAGTTTAAAAATATTTTTAGTAGATTGATTTAAGCGCATATGCATATTTAAAACTATTTTTTGGGGAAGAATTGTGTATACTATTACTCAAGTCAGAATTTTCTTTAATTTTTTTATTTTTATTGAGTAAACATGTAAATACGAAAGATATACTTAGATCACCATGTATCAGTATGAAGCTGGGCAAGAGCACAACATTTATGAGTAAGCATTGTTGGAATCTACTATTATTTCCTGAACCCCTTGGCTAGCCAAAGCACCTAAAATCATCACTTACAGACAAAAAGCTCTTGTTGGTCAGTGTTCATATCGTCCTCCAGAAGAGAAGAGGCATGCAGTGAGAAGCTTCACCTAGCTATGGCTTGCTGTACGAGAGTAAAAGATGTAGCTGATTCTATGAGCTCCTTGGGTCTGTGTTCGGTGACTGCCCCTTGTTGGTTGAATGCGATACAACACGAACAAGGAGTGCAGGGACTTTAGCGCCAATGTTGTCCTTCCATGTGGTCTCAGAAGCCAAGTTTAGATAACCTTCGCACTCGCCCTCACCTCCCCTATTTGTACCATTCACCATACATACTGCATTCCCATTCTGCAAACTAAATAAACCAACATACACTTCTGTCTTGTTGTGGTCATTTGTTGGCCGCAGTTTATTTTTTGAATACAGTGACAATATACATAACTTTTCCATTTTGCTGTTTAGTCTCTTTTTGCTCTTGCGGGTCGATCCTCCTTTCGGTGGGTTGGCTTTGGGCTCCCCCTGTGCGGAGGGGAGAGGTAGCTCTGTCCCGGGAGTTAGGCCATGACTCGCTACCTTTTCCGGTTCTGGTTGTGCCCTGCCATCCGGCAGGGGCTGGGCTGCGAGAGCCGTCTCCGTTTTTGCTACCTCCCCCTTTTTCGGTAAGCTGCCTCACCCAGCCGTGAGGCATCTGAAGGTGAGTGGTCTTACCCTCTGCCCTTTAGCCAGCTCTCCCAGCCGTGAGGCATCCCAAGGTTAGTGGTCCTGTCCTGGCACACCGCCCTCCGGTGTGCCTCGTTACCAACCCTAATCCGCATAGTTCTCTACCACGCCTGCCCCTCATCCTTAGCCTGCGACATTGCTGTACCTTTGGTGTGGGTGGGTGGGAAAATTCCGCCCCCGTCGCTGATCCCCCTGCTCCGACCATGGACATGGAGCTCGCCTGGGGGAGCAGCCTTATATGTCACCCCCCCCCCCCCCTTTCCTTTGTCTGCCTGGTGGCCTGCCTGCTGGCTAGGCCCCTCAGTGGGTGATTTGTATCCCGCTCCTCCCCCATTGACCCGGGCGGTCCATGCAGGGGGGGGGGGGGCAGTTGTGGTGATCCCGGGCTGCTTTCGTGCCCTTGGCTGCTAGCGCACCAAACTTTGGCGCGCTGACTTGTTCCTGGGGGCAGGAGAGGGGCCGACCGTTATGGCGTCGGCTCTCGAGCCCCCCCCTGCGTGGAGGCAGTCTCTGCGATAACCTTCGCTCTTGCCCCCACCTTCCCTCTTTGTAACATCCACCATACTGCATTCCGGTGTGCCTCGTTACCAACCCTGATCCGTGTAGTTCTCTGCCACGCCTGACCCTAGACCTCAGCTTGCGACATTGCGGTTTCTTTGGTGTGGGTAGGTGGGAAAATTCTGCTCCAGGTGCTGCTCCCCCTGCTCCGGCCGTGGACATGGAGCTCACCTGGGGGAGCAGCCTTATATCCCCCCCCTTCTCCTTTGTTTCTTGGCCTGCATGTTGGCTAGGCCCCTCATTGGGGGGTTTGAACCTCGCTTCCCCCCCATTGGCCCCGGCGGTCACAACGGAAAAGGGGGGGGGGAAGAGAGCGGAGAGCCTGGGCTGTTTTTGCGCCCTGGCTGCCTGCGTGCCAAAATCCGCCGCGCTTTTTCCTGGGAGGGAGAGGGGGCACGGCGACCCTTATGGCGCCGACTCTCGAACCCCCCCTTCATGGGGGAGCCTCTGCGGTAACCTTCGCACTCGCCCCCACCTCCCCTATTTGTACCATTCACCATACATACTGCATTCCCATTCTGCAAACTAAATAAACCAACATACACTTCTGTCTTGTTGTGGTCATTTGTTGGCCGCAGTTTTTATTTTTGGAACACAGTGACAATATACATAACTTTCCCATTTTGCTTTTTAGTCTCTTTTTGCCCTTGCGGGTCGTTCTTCCTTTTCGGTGGGTTGGCTTTGGGCTTCCCCTGTGGGAAGGGGAGGGGTAGCTTCTGTCCCGAGAGTTAGGCCATGACTCGCTACCTTTTCTGGTTAAGCCCAGCCATGTGGCGGGGGCTGTGCTGCGAGCAAGGTCTCCGTTTTTGCTACCCCCCTTTTTCGGTGAGCCGCCTCACCCAGCCGTGAGGCATCTGAAGGTGAGTGGTTTTACCATCTGCCTTTTTGGCGAGCTCCTCCAGCCGTGAGGCATCCCAAGGTTAGTGGCCCCGTCCTGGCACACCGCCCTCCGGTGTGCCTCGTTACCAACCCTTATCCGCGCAGTTCTCTGCCACGCCGTCTGGGAGGCTTCCATTTCCCGTCGGCTCCCCCTCAGACTAGGCCGTATGTCCCGCTACTTGCATCCTGCTAATGCCATGGTGCCCCAGAGTTTGCTCCAGAACAGGCCCATGCCTTCGCCTGTCAGGTGTAAGCCGTCTTTGGCATATAGTTCCGGGCGACCCGTGTGAATGAGCCTGTGCTGCACTGATGCCAGGCCATTAGCCCTGCAGTATTTGCTCACCGCCAGATTCAATTTTTGATGGGAATTATCGTCTGCCTTTTGTGATTCCGCCCGCGCCATATGTGCCGGCTGATTATCTCTGACCATACTACTGCTGAGCCCCTAAATGTTCTGGCTATTTCCACGAGCTCCCTCTGTATGTTGGGTAGGAGCGTCCTCCTCCCGAGCTGTGCCAGGTTGTTGCCGCCCAGGTGTATTATCAGTACGCTTGGGTGCAATGCCGTGTCCGCCCTCAATTCCTCGAGGGTTGCCGGCAGCTGGTCCCATCTCATTCCCGGCCGGCCAAACCACGGGATGCAAGTGTCCGCTGGACCCCCTTTCGTCTTATTGCCCCCTTCGCACCACCAGGTCTGTATTCGGGATATGAACGAGTGCCCCACCACCCATACCAGGTGTGGTCTCCTTCCTGTTAAAGTAAGGAAAATGAGTCACTTGTGGTTTGGCCCGCTATGGGTTCGCCTGTCTTGTGGGTCAAAGCAGCTGGGGTCTTACATCCGTTCTGTAGGCCTGCGACCTCCATCTCCCCACTGCCTTAATCCCTGCCTCAGTCATCCCGTGCACAGCTGCCGTCGTGGCGCCCCTATCCTAAATGAATGGGACCCAAAGGCTGCCAGGCGTAATCCCGCTTTGCGCATGACTGTCGTGAATTGAAACCTGCTTAACTGTGTCCCGTCTTTGTGCTTGAACAGAGGGCCCTCCCCCGCCGGACGAAGTGCCATGAAGACAAGCAGGCAACATAGCGAGCAACACCCCTGGTCCTTTATGCAATGCAGTCTTATCCTGGCTCCTTTACCCGCTTGGTCGGTTTTTGACCATTTTAATATGATCTCCACCCCATGTGCTGTGGGTGTTAGATCACTCGCCTGTATGCATGTCCCTGCTGCTCCCCATTTTGTTGGGGCTACTAGCTTGCTGAGGTGGCAGGCCCCAAAGAAGGCGGTGGAGAAGGCCGCCCGAAAAAGCTCGAACTCGTCTGTGACCACGCCTCCAAGGGCGCCGAGTAGTACACTCAGTCGTGTGAAATCAATGGGACGCCTGGTATCCTTTCTAGGGCCCTCATTCCTTCTCCACCCCTTCATTGATGCCTTGATGTAGTGTGATGCCACCGAGTCGTGCCCAGTCTCTATTCTTGTGAAATGGGCAACGGCAGCCAAAAGGGCCTGGGCCCAAGACCTGGATTTTCCTGCCTTAAATGTCCATTGTATAAACTGCTCAGCTGCCCTGCGCGTTGCACACAAGTCGCCCAGGGAACTGATCCCACCTACCCTCATCCCTGTCTCTGCGTACTTCTTGTGCCTCTTGGCCGCTTTGGGCGCGAATGCCTGGCGAACCAGCTCCATCAGGTCACGGTGGGCAGGCCAGGCAGCAAAGAGCGAGTCTGGCGTTAAACGACCGCCGGGCCGTGCCGCTTGACGGGCTCTCCGCTCTCCTCCACGCCGCCGGGTGGGCTCTGGCCGACAGAGGTGCCGCAAACCCGCTACTGCTCACCAGCTCCTTCGTTGAGAGCTCTAATGCCGGGCGGGCTCCGGTCCCCGCTGCCACTGTCGGGTAGGCTCCGTACAGCGCTTTGTCTACCGAGTAGCCAAGGAGACCTGGATCTCGCTCCGCTGTGGGACAGCGCCGGGAACTGCTCTCTGTTCCGACGATGATGCGCTGGTTTCTCGACAAAGGTAAGGATGCTTCAAAAATTCTGCACAATTCTGCTCCAGGTGCTGCTCCCCCTGATCCGGCCGTGGACATGTAGCTCACCTGGGGGAACAGCTTTATATCCCCCTTCTCCTTTGTTTCTTGGCCTGCCTGTTGGCTAGGCCCCTCATTGGGGGATTTGAACCTCGCTTCCACCCCATTGGCTCCGGCGGTCACAACGGAAAAGGGGAGGGGGGGAGCGGCGAGCCCAGACTGTTTTCCTGGCTGCCTGCGCGCCAAAATCCGGCGTGCTGACTTTTTCCTGGGAGGGAGAGGGGGCACTGCGACCGCTATGGCGCCGGCTCGGCTCTCGAGCCCCCCCTTCCTGGGGGCAGCCTCTGCGAGTACGGGCTCAGTAGGCTGTCTGGACAAAGAACAGTTTGTTGGACGAATATCGAGAAAAAAAATAAAACCCCAATGTACACTCAGTGCGGTACGCAGAGCCGTCCCTGCACCACAAAAGAACCTTCTGCATCCTCACTTTAATGTAGCTGTGCAGTTAAAAATAAGTTTTTTCAAGCAAGGATACCTTGAAATAATGCCTGTCCATAACCTGAAACATCCCTGCTTATGCTATTGTAGCATAGGAGTTGGACTGGTGAAAATGATGTTCACTGATAACAGATGCATGAATGTATGCATCCAAAACTTGTATGTATATATTCAGAGCCACTGAAAATATGCGACAGGAGAGGACAAAATGCAGCGGGCATGACTAAATGATGCAGCAAGAAAAGCCAAATTAAGTGGCATAATGTAGCACACTCTGTGGCAGCATTACTTCATTATTTTGTCATTTGTACCCATGTTAACAGTGACTTTACCACCCAAACCGAGCAACAAGCTACAGAAATGTGACCAGTCGACCAATGCTAAAATCCTTCAACGCCTCAGTAACACTTGTCACTGCTTTTTTAGTAACTTTTGTTCCGTTTGAGTTCGAAATCATTTATTTTTCAATCTGCAAACTATGCAGCAGAAGTTGGATAATGCGACAAATGCAGCATGCCATGAGTATGTGGAAAACGCTGCTGCAGAATTGCATAATTACAGTGGCCCTGAATATAGTGCTCAAATTCCTTGGGATTGAAGCGCTTACTGCTTCTGGTTGGAAAAGAAAGTTGGCAACACAGTAAAGCAGCAATAGTGTCAAAGACAAGTATGCCTACTGTCAGGGGAAGAGACACGTCTTTGGTTTCTTGTTGAATAATGGGACCTTGGGTGAGTGGGAGAGCATCCCACTGCCAGTTTCGACTCACCCAAGATTTATGGCTTACATGGTGAGGCTTGCACTTTGGGGTAGTTAACCACCACTCAAGGTGCTGAAAGAATGTAAGGCTTGAAACCTTTGAGGGCAGTTGGGGCTGGGAGGGTGGACGGTACAGTAATTTGAGAATGATAGAGGAGTTGAATTTTTTTAAATATAAATTGTTTTTATGTTTTTTCACAAAAAGAATCTGAACAGAGCTACAGTGATAAAATACAGAAATAATTATATCGTTGCGCAGAATCAGTCTTTGCACGTGCAATGTCTTGCATTATTCAAATACAGTGGCCCCATCGTGCACCCCATATCCTATGATGCATGGATGGGCAGCCCCGTGCCCTGTATACTGTTTCCTCTGTAGAAATGTCCATTACACCAGCCCTGGAGGGTCAGATGCTATCCAGTGTCTGTCAATGTCGTGCTTTGCCACCAGCAGGCCCATCGCCACAGGTTGTCAAGCGCCTGCACCGTCCACCCCTTCTTGTTTCGGGTCAAGGGGGCATCCCGCAGTTCTGCTTAAGATGCTTTGAACTTTAATAAACTTTAGGACACACACCTCTGTAGGACTGCCACAGTGTTAGATAATTTCTCGCTCCTTCTAAATGTCTTGGTTCCAGCGTTTTGGGCTGTACATCACTTTTTAAGAGCGGACTGAGCTACTTCTGTAAATACTTTTAGCTCCTCGAATAGGTTATGCAGAAGTTTCCTGAGGAGCTCAACGTGGGAGCAGCTGGCTTGGATTATTTGGTCTGTTTGCTTCGTCATGCTCAGCAAGGCATGGAGGAGAACCCAGAGGGGTCTGAACCTTGGGTTTAAGGTTAACGTCCATGGCCTTCCACATTTACTAGCCTCCTCGTTTCTTCTTTATGACCGGTTTGTGACGCGAGGCCCTTCAGCGCGCGTTACCTGGTTTGACTTCTACCTCGGTTTTATTAGGATTGAGTTTTTGATACGGTGACCTCAACTTAAGATTCTCTTTGGGTCTGTAAACTGCACGTGGGATGTTTTATGAGCTGCAAGGCTTTATATGGAATGTGCGATCCTGCCAAATTCATGTTCAAATTCAGTTGTTATGGGGAAATTAAATGCCATAGTTTGGGTCTTCTTGGTTCGTGGTGGATTCCAATTCAGCTCGTCATCAAATTAGCCGTTCCTTTGTAGGGTCTGCTTCCCATGTGACGGTGGGCCGCTCTTCTCTTTCAAATACTTTGGTGTCAGGCCGAGGCAGTGGTGCCCTGGTTGTCATGCTGCATCCAGACACCTCAAGGGAACACACATGCATGGGCGTCCGCAAAAAAACTTTTATTTTAGGGGAGGGGGCTTACTTAACGTCATCTTTCCCTTCTCTTAATTGGTCTCCCCTGCTCTTTGTGCCTTCCTCTTGGTTTAGCCACCGAGTCTCACGGTGTTTCTCCCTCCTTTGTTCTTTCTCGCCCTCTCACTTTAATTTGGAATACGTGTCACCCCTTCCCCTGAACGCCTATGCACACATGTAAGATTTACAAACTTGGGCTGCAATACGTTATGTTTGTAAACAAATTGCAAAATTGAAACCACATGTGGAGAAAACGTTTCTTTGTGCATATTAATAGAATATAAGCAAATGTACGCTAACGTTTGCCAGAGAGTTTTGATGCTAATTTTACTCAGACACAGCCGGATAAATGCGAACTACCAGTTTCAAAGAGGAGTTTTTAACAGTTTTCTGAAGCACAGTGGATTACACTCGGCACACAGATAAGGACTGGTATTCCACAACTTGGCAGCCACGACAGGAACAGCTCTATCCATCACCCATCTTTTTTTATACTCAAATGTATTGGTTTTAAAAGCAACAACACAACAGACACAACAAATCAGCACATTCGTCATATCCCCCGTCGTCCAATACATCTGTTTGCGGGCGGACAGAATGATTACTCGGGGCCATAAGGGCCTATCTCCAATCTTCATCTACCATTGGTCCCAGCCATCCCTCCCATCTGGCTCTCAGGTGATTTAAGGTAGCATGAGAGTTATTAACTAGTGTCTTGTAGATCTGTGAACCCCCCCCCCCCCTTACCCAACTCACCCATGAGGAGTTTGGCTTCTAGGGGGCTGAATTCGGGCAGGGTGGTACCACTGTGGATGTGGATGGCGAATGTGTGTCAGAGTTGGAGATACTTGTAAAATTGTGTGTTGCTGAGGGAGTGTCGTCCCTGCAGGTCTTAGAATGTGCGAGTATGTTCACCCTTCCATGCGTCGTCTACTTGGCTACCATCACCCATCTTTAAAGTATATATTCAAGGGATGAACACTACATTTAGAGAACTAGCCTTAAAAGATATTCTTTCATTGATTGGTAACTAATACAATTTGGAAATATTGCTGTTGCATGTGTTCTTCTTGACTTTTTGACATCCAGGCATGCAGCAGCATTTGCACCAACTGCAGTTGGTTAAAGTGTGCCAGAGAGGCCAGGTAAAAGGCTTTGCCATGCTCAAAGCTCAGATTTGTGAGTGCATATATAACTGGCATATGGAGATTATCCTCTAGGAAAGGAAGTAAAGCTTTAAGAGATTTTCTATGCAAATAACCTGCTTCAGCAACTTCTGACACTTGTTTTTCGAAAAATAAAAGCCAAATTTCACATAACATTGAAAGAGATAGGACATGTCCCCATCTTGTCCGGCTATTTAACCCATTTGTTATTTTGAGAGTTGTTAGTAGTCAGAAGTACCATTTGGAGTCTGACAAGTTAGCAACAGTAAGAGTTTGCCCCATAAATGTTGCTTGTCCACACTCCTCTTTCGCCCCACTTAGTGTGGCCAAAACAGTGCAGCTCTTGGCTGGGTGCAACTCTGGTACCCCTTTGGAGCCATGTCCTTCCTGGTTTTTTAAAACCTTGGGGCTGGCTATTAGCCCAACGGTTACAGAGGTACTAACCAGTTCTCTGTCTTTAACCTCCATGACTGCTGGATGTTATATGACTCGGGTACTCCCACTGCTGAAGAGAGTTGGAGCAGACACGTCCAACCCTTCCAACTATACGCCCATTTCCCTTCTTCCAGATTTTTCTAAACTCATGGAAAACAGGTGAATAAGCAGCTGTCTGCCTGTTTGGAGGTGAATGACATGTTATATCCTACGAAGTCTGGCTTCAGGCCAGGTTTTGGGACCGATGTGGAGGTCACAGATTTCATCAGGACAAACTTTCACCACTGCAATAAAGCAATGTTGGTACTATTAGATCTCTCGGCTGCCTTTGACACCATGTCTCACCAGATTATTTTGGATCGTCTGGAGCCCATTGGAGTGAGGGGTCAGGCTTGGTGCTGGGTAAGGTCCTTTTTGGCTGATAGACTTCTGGCTACCTGCCTGACTCTTTTGCTCTCCTTTTAACAGCAGTTGGAGCATCGTGTCCCACAAGGCTCGGCCCGAGTTTATCACTCTTTAAAATCTGTATGTCCCTACTAACATGAGTTGTGGAAACATGGGGCTTCAAGGTTGTCTCTTACGCATATGACACCCAGTTGGAGCTTGCCTTCAATCAGATAGAAGGCTAGCCAACTAAAAAAAATTCTGGACTGCCTCAATTGAGTAGCAGACTGGATGAAGAAGAGCTGTTTCAAAAGGTAAAAGGGAGGAATCTGAGATACTCTTTTTTAGGAACTTCATCCCCAGGACTTACACAGCTGGTGTCCTCCAGAACTGTGTAACCCCCCCACCTCTACCTCGCCCCATCCGCAGTAGTAAGGCACCTGGCTGTTAAATATAATCAAGACCTGTCCTTTGAACCACACATTCAGGCAGTGGTAGGCACATGCTTCGGCATGATGAAATCAGTAAGATCTTTCATAAAATATCTACCAAAGGACTCTAGGAAGATCATTGTACACATTCTGGTTACCTCCATATTGATTATTCCAACACTCTTTACATGTGGGCTCCAGCTAGACTGATCAACAGATTGCAGAGGGTTCAGAATGCTGCAGTAAGACTGATTGTCAATCTGCCACGCAGGCACTCACTGAGCCAGACATTGAGGAATCTAAACTGGCTCTTAGCTGAGAACAGAATTATTTACAAGTCCCTGCTTAATATCTGCAGGGCCTTGTGGACTAAGAAACTGGCTCCACGCGCATTATAAGGTATACAACTCCACACATGCACTGTGCCCAGTCACTTTAGGCCTTCTGCAAATTCCCAAGATCATCAGGGCTGAGAAGGGAGGTCAATCATTTTCCGTCCTGGCGGTCAAGGCTTGGAACACCTTTCCGTCTTCCCTAAGACCGGCTCCTACTGTGGATATAAGTAAGAAAAATCTATAACACATCTTTTCAATCTATAAGCTACGTTCTATTTCCCTCCAGCTCACAGTGCGGGAAGCTTATTTGGGAGCAGCTGATGCATTACACAATACTGTTTCATTGATTGATTGATGGATTCTATGTCAGGACCGGAGGCTTCAGATTATGCTTTTCCTTCTTCGCTTTTAATTAATACAGAAAACACAGCAGCCAGAAAAGCTTTAACATAAGCCCTAAATCCCAGAACAAGGATAATGCTTAGAAGAAAAACATCAAAAAGGACCCAGATTTGCACCAGAACTACAAATCCCATCATGTCCATCAAGTCAGTCGACAGAGTAGTCCTTCGCCAATGTCCACGACAGATAGATAGGACGTCCCTCCTGTGACCACTCCCTCATTCTTCGCTGTTTCGCAGCCAGTTAAGTGTTTT
This sequence comes from Lissotriton vulgaris, assembly GCF_964263255.1. Taxonomy (NCBI): domain Eukaryota; kingdom Metazoa; phylum Chordata; class Amphibia; order Caudata; family Salamandridae; genus Lissotriton; species Lissotriton vulgaris. The sequence goes on from NC_141695.1 coordinate 1,656,865,828, forward strand.
TTTGATTTCTCTCTGAACATTTCGTGAATTATGATAATTTGCCTATGTGTGTTTGCTTAGGGCTCTTCAAAGGCTGTTTTTGCTTGTGTCATTAATCTTTGTTGCCTTGCAGAGCCCCTTTTTTCGATTGCGGGAATGTTTTTCGTTCCTCACACGATCTCCCTGAATTGCGGCGCAGTTCCGGCCGCCAGGGGGAGCCGAAGCGTGTCGTTGGTTTCAGCGCGGCTCTTCACACACGGAGAGCCGCGCTGAGGTGAACAACCCGCCGGAGCCTTCCCCGCCGCCTCACCTTGACGCCCAGGCCTCCTGGGTCTGTACTGTGCCACCATTTATCAATTAACACCCCGCGTGGGGAGGGGGCAGGGGGGGGGGGGGTCTGTACAGCGGTTTCAACTGCGTTTGCCGCCTCAGAGCGTTTTTTCTGCACGAGCGCGTTATCGCGCCTTATTATGCCTCCTGAGTTCTGAGACACATGCATAGCGCGCAGGGAGGTGGCATAGACCCGGTCTGTGAGAGGGTCAGCGCATTGAAGGGTTAGTGATGCCCCAGTCCAGGTTCTACCGGCCCAAATAGCCCCAGACGGTGGTCTGCTATAAAGTGCGCTGGTTTCCTGCGCAACCCTGATCCACTGCCCCAGCCTATTTTTTGCCCCTAGCAGGAGGTGGGTGCGTAGTTTAGATGGATCAGGAGGAGTACTACGAGGAAGAGGAGACTCATAGTTACCTGAACGATGATGTTTTTCAATGCGGTTGACAATTCTATATACCGCTGTGTCACTGAGGTGGTAGGACCTATGGAGGAGCGCTTATCTGCCCGCATTATACAGGAGTGCGAGAGAGTGGCGCAGGCCCACTTGGAGAATTCTGGGTCTATACCTGCCCCAGCGGGGGATACCGCCCCCCAGCTCCCAAAAAGGTTTGTAGGGAGGGGGTTTCTGGGGCGGTGCAGGGTGTGGACAGAGACGCCTTTGAGCGCTTACGTGATGCTTTTTTGGCCAAGGCGACTGCGCCCACCCCTGCGCCTCGGCCGACCCCGGGCCCTTCGGGATCGATGGGCACAGCACCCTCGTCCTCCGGCGGCATGTCCCCTGCAGACAGACTATGAGGATGGATCTGTGCGTTCTTGGCACCCGTCGAGCTCGGCCGCGGAGTTACCCCAGGATAGTTCTGGCATGCCTGACCCGGATGAGATAATGCATCCACGGTCGGCTGCTTGGACCCCGGGGACAAGGTGGCGAAGTTCATGGCGAGTCGTCTCCGCAAGCCCCTAGAGAAGGAAGCACGGAGCTGTCTGCGTGGGGAGTGTCCTAGACCTACTTTAGAGGGAAAGGTGGCGCTGACTCCAGAACTAGACCCGAAAATGGCCACTTTCCTTGCGAAATCCGTTAAAGACCCTCGCAAGGGCATTGACCGTTCCTGGCGCTCCTGTCAGGATAAGTTGCTGGATGCAATAGGGCCTATAACGAAGATCCTTTATATGGCGGAGGAGGCTAAAGTGACAGGAGCCGCCATTTCCCCCCGACGTCCTGTCGAATTGGGCGCTAAGGGTGGTGGTCTTTCTAGGGAACACCAATTGCGCCCTCTCGACCGAACGCTGGCGCTTCCTCCTGATCAAACTGGATCCAAAGCTGGGGGACCTGGCCTCCTCGAATGCAGGAGCAGTGGCTCAAGGGGACCTCTTCGGGGACCCTTTTATAAAAGAGTTAGGCAAGTTTGTCTCGACCTTTACGTCCCTGGACAGGGCCCAGTCGAGCATCAAAAAAGTGTTTCAACAACGTTTCTTCCGTGGGGGCGGTCACGGTGGGGGCCGCGCGACCAGCCGTGGTGGTCAGCAGTACGCTAACAGAGGGCAAGGCTCCGGCAGAGGTCAATACAACACCTCAGTGAATTACAACAACTTCTATCCTACCAGAGACCAGCACTTCTGAGGTCGAGGGGGATTCAAGAACAACCGTGGAAACACCAGTTCAAACAGTGAGTGTCATATCGGCGGACCAGGTCCGCATTGGGGGGCGGCTCGCCTTGTTTCCGGAGGCTTGGGCTGCAATAACAACAGACGCATGGGTCTTGCAAACAATCTGCAGGTTCCGCATAGAGTTCTACAATCAACCCCGCCAGGGGACACTCCCACGTCCTATCGTTTTTTCCCTTAGCCGATGCGCAGCTGGTCGACAAAGAGGTCTCAGACTTGCTTCGCAAGGGGACCATTTGCCGATCAGTTCGCCATCCCGCTGGTTTTTTGAGCAATCTCTTCCTAGTGGAGAAGACGGATGGAGGGAAGCGTCCAGTGATCAACCTCAAGGAATTCAACGGCTGGTTGGTTTACCATCATTTCAAGATGGAAGGTATCCATCTTCTGAGGGACGTGCTGCTCCCGAAAGACTGGATGGTCCGTTTGGACCTAAAAGATGCGTATTTGGTAGTTCCCATCCACCCTCCGCATCGTCGTTTCCTCCAATTCGTTTGGAGGGACCAGGTGTTTGAGTTTACCGCCCTTCCATTCGGTCTTTCCTCGGCACCTTGGTGCTTCACCAAGCTGCTCCGCCCGGCGGTGGAGTTGTTGAGAGGACGAGGCATCCGGATGATAGTCTACTTAGACAACATCCTATTAATGGCCCAATGTCCCAGGACGCTGGAACTTCAGCTTCAACAGACGGTCTCTCTGCTCCAGGGACTGGGGTTTGTTATCAACAGGGACAAATCCATCCTCTCCCCATCCCAGACCGTTGTGTTCTTGGGGTTTGCTGTGGACTCGGTCCGCTCCACCTTAAGTCTACCAGCCAAGAAAGTGGGAATGATTTGCCACATGTTGCGTCAAACGATCTCGAGATCCCACACATCGCTCAGACAGATTGCCCAGGTGGTGGGCCTCTTGTCCTCCTCCATCCAGGCAAACTTCCCGAGTCCCCTCCATTATCGGGCCCTGCAGCAACTCAAGGCATATCATCTCAGACGAGGCCTGTCATACGATCAATTAGTTCCTCTTTCAGACGACGTGAAGGAAGAAATGGCCTGGTGGCTTGCCCATATGGAGGCTTGGAACGGCAGAGCGATCTTCGGTCCGGTCTCGGATCTGGTGATAGAGTCAGACGCCAGCAGGGCCGGTTGGGGAGCCCGCTGTGGGGATTTTTCCACAGGCGGGGCCTGGTCGTCCGAGGAACAAGAGTTGCACATAAACTGCCTGGAACTGTTGGCGGGGTCCTTTGCAGTGCGCTGCTGGACCAGGGACTCTGTTCGGTCCTGCGTCCTTCTCCGAATGGACATCGTATCGGCGGTCCGATATGTCAATCACCTGGGCGGTCCCCGCTCCAAAGCCCTAGAGGACTTGGCAAAGGATTTCTGGGACTATTGTCTGGCTCACCACGTGTCAGTGATAGCGCAATACTTGCCGGGCCAATCCAACCAGGTTGCAGATAGGCACTTCCAACACCTACGGGACTCCAGCCAGTGGAAACTGGACACTCAGGTCTTCCAGTGGCTGAACGGCCTTTGGGGCCCGTTCTTGGTGGACCTCTTTGCGTCGCGAATGGACCACCAACTCCCAAGGTTCTTCAGTTGGAGGCCGGAACCTCTCGCGGAGGCCACGGATGCTTTCCTCCAGGACTGGAGTCAGGAGAAGTCTTATGCGTTCCCTCCTTTCTCGATGGTGGTGCGAGCGGCGGCCCAACTCCGGCGTCAGGAGTCAGACATGGTGATGGTGACACCCTTGTGGAGGTCTCAAGTTTGGTTTCCGGTTCTTCTGGAACTTTCTTGGGATTCTCCAATCCTACTCCCCCGGTTTCCGTGCATTATTCTCAACGCGGACGGGGATCCTCATCATCTGATCACGCACAGCTCTCTCCGCCTCATGGCATGGCGGCTTTCAGGAGACGTTGGTCGCTCCCAGGCCTTTCAAGGTCAGCTGAGGATTTCATGTCAAAAGCCTGGGCAGTTAGTACGGCAAAGCGTTATCGCTCCGCCTGGAATAAATGGACCAGTTGGTGTCTTCGACGGGATTTGGATCCCTTGGTCGCAGGAGTCGTCCCAGTGCTAAATTTCCTGGCGGAATCGGCTTCGGCCGGGTTAGGTTATCTCACTATTAATGCGCTGCGGTCAGCGATTTCGGCGGCTCACCATCCAGTGGAGGGAGCGCCGGTTGGGGAACACCCTTTTGTATGTAGGCTTCTGAGAGGCATCAGACTCACCTTGCCCCCGGAACCGCGTTACTCGGATCTCTGTGATGTCAATCTAGTCTGAATCTTTTTTTATCATGGTAACCTAATAGGTATCTATCGTTGAAAGAACTGTTGGCGAAGTTGGCAATGCTTTTGTGTTTGGTGTCTTGTCGACGAGTTTCCAATGTTCGAGCCTTGGATATCTCGGCGAGAGTTTTTTCTCCGGAGGGAGTAACTTTCACATTGGGGCGTCGCACAAAATGAGAACTTTGCCCTCCAGGCGAGCGACAGCTGCTTATTGCTCCGCGGAAGCCACACAAGGCTGTCTCATCTCCCATTGCCAGATGGGTGAGGTGGATCATGCAGGAAGCAGGTATTGATTCGAAACAGTTTGGGGCCCACTCAGCAAGAGGGGCCATGGCTTCTAAGGCTTTCTCGTTGGGTGCACTTTTGGAGGACCTCATGCGAGCGGCGGATTGGTCCTCAGATTCCACTTTCAAGCTGTTTTATTTTAAACCAGTGGTGGACATTGCGCATTTGGTGGTAAGTAAGCTTTAAACTAGCATAATCTGAAGCCTCCGGTCCTGACATAGAATCGAAATTTGCCTGGCATCGTAACGGTAAGTTTCAATTCTATTAAGGACACGGAGACGAGGATTATCCCTTCCAAGCCACCTTTTGGAAGCGACCCCCCCCGTACTACAGTAAGTAGTCCGGTTTCTCCTGGTAAAATATTTGGCAATGTTAAAGTTATCAGTGTTGGAATTGTTGTACCTAGAGAGTGTGGAGGTATCCTTTTTTCCTTTCACCGCTTACGCTGTTGCTTTTTTCTACTAGGTAACGATGGTTCGAAACAAGACCAATAGTATCATGGCGTGACTCGCGCGAAGAAAGAGGAAGTGGTCACAGGAGGGACGTCCTATCTATCTGGCGTGGACTTGGCGAAGGACTACTCTGTGGACTGACTTGATGGACATGATGGGATTTGTAGTTCTGGTGCAAATCTGGGTCCTTTTTGATGTTTTTCTTCTAAGCCTTATCCTTGTTCTGGGATTTAGGGCTTATGTTAATGCTTTTCTGGCTGCTGTGTTTTCTGTATTAATTAAAAGCAAAGAAGGAAAAGCATAATCCTCGCCTCCGTGTCCTTAATAGAATTGAAACTTACCGTTACGATGCTAGGCAAATTTAGATTCAAGTTTAGAACTTTTTTGCCATAAACCATATAGTTTAGCAGAGGCAATTCTTTAGACTAGGACAAGCGTAATCATTTGAGTCTTGGATCTTCCTCGCACTAAACACCAGCTGAATGTCATTGGCGTACATGTAGAAGGCATGAAAAGCAGCTGAGAAAGGATGCATACAAATATAAAAAAGTAGGGGTGCAAAGATAGAAAACCCTTGGGTATTATGTACTTAAGTCTGGTTGAATTAGCCCAATATGGAGAGAGATCAAAGGGCTTACTCCTGTTAACTACAAAAGTCTTTTACCAGTGGAAGACAGTACCATTTATGCCAACATCTCTAAGATTGGATATCAAAATGGTATAATCTACAGTGTTAAATGTTGTGGAGGGGTCAAGAAGTACCAAGCTTCCAACACCTCCTGCATCCACCAGTCTTCTAAGGTCATCCAGAATTAAACATGGCAGCTACTCTGTACTGCTGTCAGTGCGAAAATCAGGTTGATGATGATGTAGAAGCAGACTTCCTTCTACATAATCGAGTAACTGATGTATACAACCTTTTCCAGGACCTTGCCAAGGAATGGCATGGGCAAAGAAATATGGGCCTGTAATTGCACATTTTGGTAATGTCCAAGTTTGATTTTTTGTTGTTGTTGGAGGGTTTTAACCAATGCCTCTTCCAAAGGAACAGCCCTCTAGCTTGATTTCAACTGCCATTTAACAAAGTGGAAAAGAGTTCAGGAAGTAAAAGGATCAAAGATTTCAACCAACTACCTGAGCAGATCATTTGGTGAGGATGAGGAGCGAATTGAAGATAGTATATCAACAGTGTCACTTGTGATTTAAGTAAACTGGTCAACTTTACATTACCTCTGTAGAAGTAACACATTCAGTTGCGGCTCATGTATAATATCAGAAACTATCTAATTTCGACTTTTTCAATTTGCTCTACAAAAAAAGATGCCAGGTTTTGTTCTTGCAAAAGTCGCTGGTCACCAACAGTTGTCTAAATTTCATTCAACATATTTGTTGAGTTCGACAGTTTACTTTAATTGTTTTCTTTTTAGCTTATTGATCACTTCTTTATTCGTTTTCTGCCCTCTACTAATTTTTAGCCTCCAGATTATAGTTTTTTGCCATTTATGTTCTAACTGGTGCATTGTCAATTTGACCTTGTGGATGACTCTGGTGTAAACCAAAGATTGATTTTTGGAAGCTTATTGGAAAATGTAGTATTTAGGAATAAACTAATTGAATTCCGGAATCAGTGGGTTATATAACAGCTTGGCCAACTGAATAGGATCAGGATTAACTTTCTCTATGAAGAAGAGTTAAATTATGCATTAAATGGGGAGCTAATTATTCAGGGGGTCGCTTTTTTTAGAATCTTTGGTTTGATTCTGTCTTTCAACCTGCTTAATTTCGTACCAACATGTTCACTTCAAACAAACTCAAAAGGAATTCCAAGGCTAATCAAGATGAAGGAAGAAAAATACATTCTAAAAGATGGCCTGATCCAAGTGTTGATTTCTTACTTTTTGATTTTAAATTAAAAAGGTCCAAATTAGATGGAAACCGGTCAGCCATGCTTTCTGCCTGGCTTAATTAAATCACCTAAATCAATGCATTTTTTGCTCTACGACTTGAACTAAAATTTCATCTACTATTTTAGCTCCCGAGGCAGCTGCAACTTGAGGAGGAATATAGAGTTCCATTAAAGAAAACACAATATTTTTTGCATAAATAAAATAAATTAATGCCATGAAGCTAGGGATACAGCGCTTTGGTTGTATCTAAAGACTGGATACGAGTGCTTAAGATTGTGCAGCAAAGCAAACTCACACAAAAAACTATGTTAACTATAGGGAGAGTTGTTTCCATGTGTAAATAACTGTTACATGGAGCCTGGCAGTCACGTCATGTCACTTGCAGTACCGTGGCAACAAACTTATATTTGACCTTTGACCTGCAATAATAAATGTATGAATAATTATTAATTAGCCCAATTGATCTAACTAGCATTTATTTTTACTGCCAATGCATAAATAGATGTGTGAACTGAAAGGTTCCGATTGCATCTCTAAGACTGCATAAATCTAGATACACATTTATTACACTGGGATACTGATGTTGACGTTTACTTGCACACTAATGAGGAAGGAAACTGCAGTCAAGAAGGCTCTTGAAGACAATCGCAACCAACAGACAGCTGCCAGACAGAATCGACAATTTTGAATGAAGTACCAGTTAGAATGCACACTTTAAATACCACAGCAACGTGTAGGATACTTATTTAATTCATCGGTAAAAGTGATCTTCATTCACATGCTGGCCCTCTTCTAGGAGGCTCTCAAAATTCTCTTACTGGGTCTGCAGTAACCCACACCATGGGGGGCGGGGTGGGGGGTCGTGGGGCGGTGTCTGTGCTCACAGGTGTTACCTTTACAGGAAAACGGGGATTAAAAACAGTTCCAAAAAAATACTAAAATACGTTTTGCACTGTGAAGCAGACAAGAGGATAAAGTCAAAATAAAATTAACAAAAAAAATGTGCAGCGGAGATGTATCTTTCTTCTAAAAGTCCAAGTTTTGACAACTGGCTTCCCACAAGGATTTTGTGACCAAGCTTAATGAGTGTGAATACCATTTTACTGATGGGGGAAAAATAAACACTTACCTCGCCAAGCCCAAGCAAAAAGGAAAACAGATTAAATGGTTCGCTTCTTGTATTTTCAGCCTGCAATAAAACAATATTGGTGGGCCACACAAATATCCATTGTAATCCCCGATATTTGGCAAATTTCCTTTTGTGGCACAGTACTAATCTAGAAAGGGCAGATGTCAACACTAAATTGCCTGTTTGAACTTAGAGGGATATGAAAAATCTCAATAGAGAAAATAAGCCAAAGTTCCTGAAAGAAACAAGATTAGGATTTGCACATGTAAAGAATAAAGCCATCTATCTGTACCGACGCCAGGACATTATGTCGATTAACATAAGAGTAATTAATGGTGAGCTTGCGTTTTGGGTCTATCATTTCAAAATTACTTTAATAACAGAAGCATTGAACTTTTATTCTTATCCCTGTCCAGAGGAGTATCAGAAGGACATTAGAGCAATGGCACAATGACAGGGATGTGTGGCCTGTGTATGGGGTTACAGAGTGTATAAGGGAATGGCATAGTTTAACACACGGTATGGCGGGCGGTGGCTCGAGAAGGTCATTTTTGATAGATTTTCTGAAGCACTGTAGGAAGGGTGCAACTCTTGTATGTAGGAACATGCCAGTCTACATTCTTTTTTAGGTTTCGCTGGGGAGCGGAGCCGATTAGGCTCCGCCTCCAGAGAAATCTAATGAGTATAGTAAGCACTATGGAACACGCCCCCCCGTCCGATTGGCTAGCTCCATAAATGGAGCCTAGCCATTGGACGAGGGGCCTGTCCATCAATGCCGGACCAGACACGGGGGCGTTCCCGAGATTCTTTGGCTTTGGCGACGTCACGCGACGCCGGGAACGCCCCCGAGTCTGGTCCGGCCGGGCCGTGCTTGCTGCTGTCCTGCCTTACTCTGTGTCCCTCCTCCCGCCGTCCCCCTCCCCCCGCCCCCCTCCTCGCTGTCCTGTGCACGTTTCCCGTTTTTCGACCACGGCCGCCGGAGGAAGCCCTGGTGAGTGCGTGTTAAATCTTGCCTTCCCGCCCCCTCCTCCCCCTCCCCGTGTGTCCGTTCCGCCCCCTCCCCGTGTGAAAGGGATTTGTTTCTGGAGCTCGGCTCGGGTCCATTCCCGCCCCCTCCCGCTTCCCGCCCCCCCCTCCCCCCTCCCGCTCGGAAGTGCGTGTGCAGTTGCTCATCTTGCCTTCCCGCCCCCTCCTCCCCCCTCCCCGTGTGTCCGTTCCGCCCCCCTCCCCGTGTGCAAGGGATTTGTTTCTGGAGCTCGGCTCGGGTCCATTCCTGCCCCCCTCCCGCTTCCCGCCCCCCCCTGTTCTGTGCCCGTTCCCGCCACCCTCCCTCCCTGTGCTCGCCCCTGTCCTGTGCCCGTCCACTTAAACTGCATCCTCTGATGCATTTGTTTTTGTTCCCGCACTCTTTCGATCAGGGAGCCATTCTTCCAGTGCTCGAACTCTCCCTGCTGGTTCCAGTGTGCGGACAGCACCTGTCCCCCTACAAACTTTAAAGAGAGCACACGTGGTGCCCGTTAGCTCGGGTCCATTCCTGCCCCCCTCCCGCCCCCCCCTGTTCTGTGCCCGTTCCCGCCACCCTCCCTCCCTGTGCTCGCCCCTGTCCTGTGCCCGTCCACTTAAACTGCATCCTCTGATGCATTTGTTTTTGTCTTCCAGTGCTCGAACTCTCCCTGCTGGTTCCAGTGTGCGGACAGCACCTGTCCCCCTACAAACTTTAAAGAGAGCACACGTGGTGCCCGTTAGCTCGGGTCCATTCCTGCCCCCCTCCCGCTTCCCGCCCCCCCCTGTTCTGTGCCCGTTCCCGCCACCCTCCCTCCCTGTGCTCGCCCCTGTCCTGTGCCCGTCCACTTAAACTGCATCCTCTGATGCATTTGTTTTTGTTCCCGCACTCTTTCGATCAGGGAGCCATTCTTCCAGTGCTCGAACTCTCCCTGCTGGTTCCAGTGTGCGGACAGCACCTGTCCCCCTACAAACTTTAAAGAGAGCACACGTGGTGCCCGTTAACATGCGTGGCCGCCTGCTTGCCGCCGTCGACTGAGTCCTCTGGCTGTCTCTGTTGTGACCGTCACACTGTGTGATCTCTGACCTGAGAGTTGCTTGTTTGAAGAGGGGTGCGGGGGACGGTGAAGGTATGAAAGCTGGGCCGCGGCTTCCGAGCCTTTATCGGTAGACTCCAGGCAGCGGTGCAGTGCTGAGGGGCGCGGGGCTACGGGGGCCACTTCCGGTCACAGTGAAGAGGGGCCAGGGGGTGCTGGGCCCCCCTCGCAGGGGGCGAGAGCAGTGCGGACAGATAGGACGCAGGGAGAGATTACCAGCTGCCACTTTTGAAACTTTTTTTTTTAACTTCCTGCCCCTGGTGTGATCTGTGTTTGGCTGCAGTCTTCACCCCCTTGAGTGTGCGCAGCAGCGTGTGTCTCGGTGTTCACGGCTGCTGGTGTTTCTCTGTCTCAAAAAAAAAAGTGCGCAGCAGCGTGTGTCTCGGTGTTCACGGCTGCTGGTGTTTCTCTGTCTCAAAAAAAAAAGTGCGCAGCAGCGTGTGTCTCGGTGTTCACGGCTGCTGGTGTTTCTCTGTCTCAAAAAAAAAAGTGCGCAGCAGCGTGTGTCTCGGTGTTCACGGCTGCTGATGTTTCTCTGTCTCTCTCTCCCAGTGTCTGGCTTTTCTGGTCCATATATTTGTCTGCTTTCTGTGTCTTAGTCTCTCTTAGTCTCTCTGTGTGTGCAGCTCTTGTCTGTGTGACTGTGTCCTCTGTTTCTACCTGTGTTGCCATCTCCCAAGGTGTGTCTCTTCTAGTGTCTGCAGGCTCTGTTGTCCGTCTGTCTCTTAGTGTCTGTGTCTCCCAGTGTCTGAGTCGTCTGCGTCTCCCATTTGTTTGATTCTCCCTTTGTTGCATCTCAAAGTCTGTATCACCAAGTGTCTGTGGCCCATCTCTTTTTCTTTGTTTCTTAGTGTCTTTCTCTCGGTGTCTGAGTCACTCTGTCTGCCTCTTCCATATGTGTGAGTCTCCCTGTATTGCTTGTTGCATTTCGCAAAGTCTGTCTCTTCTGCTGTCTGCAGGCTCTGTCGTCCATCTGTCTATTGGTGTTTGTGTCTCCCAGTGTCTGTGAGTCACTCTGTCTGCCTCTCCCATGTGTCTGATACTCCCTGTGTTGCATCTGCCAAGGTCTGTATCGCCCACTGTCTGCGAGTTCGATGGTCCATCAATGTTTCTCTGTGACACAGTGTCTGTATCTCCCGGTGTCTGTGATACCCATGTATCTGCCTCTCCCATGTGTCTCTCTCTTCCATGTATCTCTCTCTGCCATGTCCTGGTATCTACCATTTGCATCTCCCAATGTCTGGCTCTTCCAGTGTCTGCGCGATCTGTGGCCCATCAATGTGTCTCTCTCTCTTAGTCTCTGTGTCTCCCGGTGTCTGTGATACCCATGTATCTGCCTCTCCCATATGACTCTCTCTCCCAGTATCTGCGGGTTCTGTGGTCCATCACTGTGTCTCTGTCTTAGTGTCTGTGTCTCCCATTGTCTGTGATACCCATGTGTCTTTCTCTCCCACGTGCCGTCATATCCCATATGCATCTCCCACGGATTGTCTCTCCCAGTGTTTGCAGGTTCTGTGGTCCATCTGTGTCGCTCTTAGTGTATGTGTCTCCCATATTCTGTGTCTCTGCGTTATGATTCCTATGTGTCTGGTCTCCAGTGTACATCTCCTATGTGCCTGCATCACCCAAAGTCTGTCTCTCCCAGTGTCTACGGGTTCTGTGGCCCACCTCTGTGTCTCCATGTGCTTGTTTCTCCCATGGGCTTGTTTCTCCCATGTGCATCTCCCATGTGTTCGCATCTTCCATGGTCTGCCTCTCCCAGAGTCTGCAGGCTCTGTGGTCCACATCTGTATCTGTGTCTCTTAGTGTCTGTGTCTCCCAGTGTCTGTGATTTCTTGTGTCTACCTCCCATGTGTCCACATCTCCCATGGTCTTTCTCTCCCAGTGTCAGCAGGTTCTGTGGTCCGCCTCTGTCTGTGTGTCTTAGTGTCTGTGTCTCCCATTGTCTGTAACTGCCTGTGTTTGCCTCTTCCTGCGTTTCCATTTCCCCTACATCTGTGACTCCCTTCTGTCTCCCAGTGTGTGTTCCTCGTGTCCATGCCTTCGCCCTCTGCTGTCTGTCTCCCAGTGACTCTCTAGTGGCCCCTTCTGTCTCCACACATGAGTGGGTATAAGTGAGGAGAAGAGCTGAAGTGTGATTGAGGACTGCACTATCAGATGTATGTGATTGGCAGCTCGGCAGACACCTCTGATGATCTTGTAAATGCTGCTTGGCAGCTGCAGTGGGTCCCTGCCAGTGCTTTGATTCTGGGGTGAATGCTCCTGTTAGAAGTAGGGAAGGGGGTGTGCGGTGTATTTGTGGTCCTGGGGAAACGTTCTCTTTAAAGCCAGAAACTTCAAGGTTTTTCTCCTCCATATTTGTTCATAATTATTGATTTTTTTTTTAGCTGTTAGATCTATGCAAATCTCTTGTTTTGTGGTTATTTTTTGTGGCAGCTAGTCTGAGTAAACAGTCGGTGTGTCTTTTAGATGAGGAGCGTGTGGCAGGGAGGTAACAGATTTGTCCAGGATCACAAGTGGGAAAGCCAGCTCTAAAACTTCAGAATCTTGGTTTTAGTGTCAGCAACGAATTTGTGTATATATTTTTACATCTAACTTAATCACTGAGCCACGTGTCCTGGCGTTATCGCATTTCTTAAAAACGACTATCTAGTTTTTTTTTCTTCTTTTGCTTTGGTAAGCTATGGCACATTTTTTTTCTTATTTCTATTGTTTGTTCCACATTTCCTGTAGCCCTCACCAAATAAGATTATTATTATTAATTCCAGATTTACATCACTGTGCTTCTCCTTTCTGGTCAGGCGAAATCTTTTGAGAAGCAGTATGTGGCTTTGTCCCGCCTCTCTCTTCCATTGACTAGCTCCATAAATGGAGGCTAGCCATTGGAAGAGAGATCTGTCAGTCATTGTCCGAGGCGATTCGTGGGCGTTCCGGTGACTTTTTCCCTCTCCGCCCCTTTGTTGCCTTCATTGCGGCGGTGGGTGTTGTCTTATTTTTTTTTTCCCCAGGATGTTTGCGGCCAGCATTTTTTTCTAGGAGCTAGGGCGAGCGGGTGGGTTCACGTAATGCTCCTTTCTCGTCAGGAACCTCCTGCAGCCTCTCCCTGCCCTGCCAGAGCCGAGGAGACACAGCCGTGGCATTTCTCCCCGTTCTTTCCACCCCCCTCCCAGTCCGATGCCTTCTCTCTGATCTTGCAGCCGTGGCATTTCTCCCCGTTCATTCCACCCCCTCCCAGTCCGATGCCTTCTCGCTGATCTTTTGTCATTAGGTAAATGCAAAAATGTGTGCTGCGATTGCCCCTCTTGCCACGAAGGACGAGGAAAAGAGCTGAAGCCGGTGCCGCGCCTGACGGTGGGCGAGGCCGGCCGGGACATAGAGAAGAGCCTCGCAGGCTCCATTTCCACTTCTCCCGGCTGGGAGGAAGCTATTGGCCAAGAGAAAGGCAGGAAGTCCACGGGAGCCTACCCAGTGCTCCTCCACCACCGGATTGTAGCCAGCGTCTCTCCCCGAGGCTCCCCCAGCGAGAGGAGGGCGAAGGAAGCAGACCAGCAGCCAGAGAGTCCCGCATGCCGGCAGCAGAGTGACCTTATCGGAGTGGGACCGGAGCAAGGAGAGGCTCAAGGGGCATAATTGAGTGAGAGCCTGAGAGGCTCCCAGGGGCATTTCTGATTTAAAGCCCACAAGGGCTCCACCTGGGCATGGTTGGTACCGAGTCCCCTGAGGAGGGACTCCCACATCTGGGCATAGTTGCTTTAGAGCCTGCTGGCTCAAACACAAATAAGACCCACCTGCACCCTAAGCCAATGAAGACTTTTACACTGAAGGGCATCCTGAGGTTCTTTACTCCTCCCTTCGGTACATAGGTGATGATGATGTTTTTACAGTCATTAACCAGTGACTGGGTGATGGTAACTTTAATTGCGACATGGAATATTTTATTTTTAGTATTTTACTTTTAGTTCCCTGCCCCCTCGCTGTGCTTGCTCTCCTGTGTGTGTGTGGCTCTGGGTGGGTGTGTGTGTGGCTCTGGGTGGGTGTGTGTGTGGCTCTGGGTGGGTGTGTGTGTGGCTCTGGGTGGGTGTGTGGCGCTCTGGGTGGGTGGGTGTGTGTGGCTCTGGGTGGGAGGGTGTGTGTGTGGCTGTGGGTGGGTGTGTGTGGCTCTGGGTGTGTGTGTGGCTCTGGGTGGGTGGGTGGGTGTGTGTGTGTGGCTCTGGGTGGGTGTGTGTGTGTGGCTCTGGGTGGGTGTGTGTGTGTGGCTCTGGGTGGGTGTGTGTGTGTGGCTCTGGGTGGGTGTGTGTGTGTGTGGCTCTGGGTGGGTGTGTGTGTGTGGCTCTGGGTGGGTGTGTGTGTGTGTGGCTCTGGGTGGGTGTGTGTGTGTGGCTCTGGGTGTGTGTGTGTGTGTGTGGCTCTGGGTGTGTGTGTGTGTGTGGCTCTGGGTGTGTGTGTGGCTCTGGGTGGGTGTGTGTGTGTGGCTCTGGGTGGGTGTGTGTGTGGCTCTGGGTGTGTGTGTGTGTGGCTCTGGGTGTGTGTGTGGCTCTGGGTGGGTGTGTGTGTGTGGCTCTGGGTGGGTGTGTGTGTAGCTCTGGGTGGGTGTGTGTGTGTGGCTCTGGGTGGGTGTGTGTGTGTGGCTCTGGGTGGGTGTGTGTGGCGCGGTGGGTGGGTGTGTGTGGCTCTGGGTGGGAGGGTGTGTGTGTGGCTGTGGGTGGGTGTGTGTGGCTCTGGGTGTGTGTGTGGCTCTGGGTGGGTGGGTGTGTGTGTGTGGCTCTGGGTGGGTGTGTGTGTGTGGCTCTGGGTGGGTGTGTGTGTGTGGCTCTGGGTGGGTGTGTGTGTGTGTGGCTCTGGGTGGGTGTGTGTGTGTGGCTCTGGGTGGGTGTGTGTGTGTGTGGCTCTGGGTGGGTGTGTGTGTGTGTGGCTCTGGGTGGGTGTGTGTGTGTGTGTGGCTCTGGGTGTGTGTGTGTGTGTGGCTCTGGGTGTGTGTGTGTGTGTGTGTGTGTGTGGCTCTGGGTGTGTGTGTGGCTCTGGGTGGGTGTGTGTGTGTGGCTCTGGGTGGGTGTGTGTGTGTAGCTCTGGGTGGGTGTGTGTGGCTGTGGCTCTGGGTATGTGTGTGGCTGTGGCTCTGGGTATGTGTGTGTGTGTGGCTGTGGCTCTGGGTATGTGTGTGTGTGTGGCTGTGGCTCTGGGTATGTGTGTGTGTGGCTGTGGCTCTGGGTATGTGTGTGTGTGGCTGTGGCTCTGGGTATGTGTGTGTGTGTGTGTGTGGCTGTGGCTCTGGGTGTGTGTGTGGCTCTGGGTGTGTGTGTGTGTGTGGCTCTGGGTGTGTGTGTGTGTGTGTGGCTCTGGGTGTGTGTGTGTGTGGCTCTGGGGGTGTGTGTGTGTGGCTCTGGGGGGGTGTGTGTGGCTCTGGGTGTGTGTGTCTGTGTGGCTCTGTGTGTGTGTGTGTGTGGTAGTAATTGCTGTCTGCTGAGCTCGTCCGTAGGGTACAATAGGTCTCACATTTGCGAGAGATTAAGCTAATGGCAATGTAAATGACAATGCCATTTATTTATCTGTTTTTAAAACCAACACATAAATACAAATTTTGTCATTTACAATGCCAATAGCTCTAACTTTTCCAAAGGCGAAACCATTGCATTGTAAATGCTTGTTTTTTTTCCAATAAATTTTTATTGTTGCTCTGGGCGCATCATCTGAGAATATAGAAGGACACGGGCTGGCGTCAACATTCAGCCAGTATCCGTCAATACCGCAACTTTTCTTTTGCATGTTAGGATTATGCGCACATCAAAAACGACAGTACAGTAATAAACCAAAGCTAATGACAAACGTCAATAAATAAGCAATAAACATCCCCAGAAATACAGCTCCTACTATGCCCACCACCCCCCCCCCTTCCCCCCGAGTCCGTCTGACCTTTGCTGTCAGAGTTACCCCCCCTGGTGAAGAAACAGGGTCCCACAGCAAGACATCTGACAGGCCCACTCCCTTCCTTCACAGTTGGATGCATCAAAGATCAAGTACCACAATGCTCTCCTTCAGATCCCGCGTGCGTTCACTCTAGTCCGTGGTACTGCCTCCACTTGGTCCACACTCTCCGGAATTTTTTGGGGCAGCCCCTAGCTTTATATGTCACTCTCTCGGCCGCCATATAGAGGTCCAGCCCCCTCCTCCATTCCTCTAAGTCAGGTGGTTCGGCCACTCCCCAGCGCCGCGCAATGTCTCTCTTAGCCACCACCAATGCCAGTACTAGGAATATGATCAAGGGGCGGGCCAGATCGACTTCGGTCGTCAGCCCCAGCAGAGCTAGTTTTGGGTCACGTGGTAGAGTGGTTCCCAGGACCTCTTCCAGTTCCCCGAAAACCTCCTCCCAGTATTGCTGAATGATCGCACAGCCCCAGAGTATGTGGTAAAAGCTCCCCTCTGGTAGGTGGCATCTAAGGCATGCAGTGTCCATGACCCTCCCCATTCTGTGCAATCGCACCCTGTCGTAGTAAACTCTATGTAACACCTTCAGTTGTATGAGGCGGAGTCTGGATTTAATCGCCACCTCACGAGGGTGCATAAGGACCATCTCCCAGTCCAGGTCTTCCATCTCCCCCGTGTCCGCCTCCCATCTAGTTCTCAGGTCCTGTAGGGTCCCCAGTGTGTTGTTGGTTAGTGTTCGGTACGTGAGGGACACCGCTCCCCTCCCTATTTGCTCTTGCAATAACCTACCCTCTAAAGGGGCGTATTCTGGGATGTCTGTCAGAACGATGTTCTGTGCCCTCCAGGCGTGCCTCAGTCGTGTATATCTGTAGAACTGAGTGTTGTGTAAGCCGAAGTCTCCCTGCAGTGCCTGGAACGTTTTCAGTTCTCCCCTAGCAATCACGTCTCCTATAGTTGAAATGCCGATGTCATCCCATTGCCTAAAGCCCAACAGTTTATGGAGTTCCCCCAACCACGTACAGTGCCATAGCGGCGTCTGCCGGGTGGGTCGTTTGTCCCATCCCATGCGTTTGGTCGCCCTAACCCACGCATTCAACGTGATTCTGGTAGCTGGCAGAAGGTTCTTCCCTCTTGGACCTCCGTATAGGTAGCGTAAAACGTTCGTGTGAGACCATTTTGACCGTTCTAATGCATAGGTGGGGTGGTCCATTGCTGCGTGCAACCATTCATTTATCGGGGTAAGGTGTTCCGCCCAGTAATACGCCTCCAGGTTGGGCAGGGAGATCCCACCACTGTACTGGTGGCGCTGCAGCGTGGCCAAGGCTATCCTCGGGTGTTTCCCCAGCCATAGGAATGCTCGTAGGTCCGCGTGGATTTTAGGCAGCGTCATCGGTGGGAGCGGGTAATATTCATTCTGCAACGCATAGAGGAATTTTGGGAGCAGGACCATTTTATACAATGCTGCGCGCCCTAGTAGGGTGAGCGGAAGCAGTCTCCATCGGTCCATTTCTAGTTTCGCGCTTGTCATAATGCGGGTCACGTTACTATTAAGGGAGAGTGCCTCATCCAGTGTTATGTACACTTCTAAGTACTGAAATCCCTCTGTGGTGTGAATGAGGAGTTCCGGCAGGCAATCCCTGCGCTCTCGGCCCTGCGGGTCATAGAGGATCGATTTATGCCAGTTAATAGTGTGACCCGATCTTGCCCCGAAGTCATCCAACTCTTGGAACAGAGCCGGGATCGTGGTCTCTGGCTCCGTCACAAACAGAAGGACGTCATCCGCGTATAATGAGATCTTTTCCTGGGCAACTGTCGAGTCTCCCCAGGTGAACCCCCTAATACCCTGGTTCTGTCGGATCCGGATCGCTAGTATTTCTATCGTCAAGGTGAAGAGCAGGGGGGACAATGGGCAACCCTGACGCGTTCCCCTGTTGATGTGGAATTCGCGTGACAATCGGCCATTCACCCTCACTCGTGCCGTAGGGGTGGCGTATAGGAGTCTAATCCATTGTAGGAACTTAGGGCCAAAACCGAACCTCCGGAGTGTCTCAAACAGGAAGGGCCAGTGTACTGCATCAAAGGCCTTTTCCGCGTCCAAGGAGAGGAACCAATGGGGCTCGCCCCTCTCTCGGACTTCCTGCAGCCAGTTATGTGTGCGGCGGAGGTTTAATTTGGTCGCCCTGTCCGGCAGGAATCCAGATTGGTCCGCGTGCACTAATTCAGAGATCACCCCCCGCAGTCGTCTAGCAAAGACAGTGGCTAGGATCTTTGTCTCCATATTGAGGAGAGAGATCGGGCGGTAGGAGGCACACAGGTCTTTGGGTTTACCCTCCTTATGTATAGGGACAATCGTGGCCGTGGCCAGATCAGGTGGCAGGCTAGCCACTTGGAGTGCCTCCACAAAGAGCTTTTTAATATGGCGCTGCAGCAGGTCCGCCGTGCGTTTGAAGAATTCCGCCGGGAAGCCGTTAGGTCCCGGCGACTTCCCCGGCTTCAGGGACGCAATCGCCTCCGCAATCTCCTCCAGCGTGACCTCAGCTTCCAGGGCCGCATTGTCCTCCTGGGACAGTGTTGGAACCTCCATGTCGTCTAGATAGTGGCTGGCTTCAGCCTCGCCCCCCAAGTCTCTAGCTCTATAGAAATCCTCGTAGTACGCAGCAAAGGCCTCTGCTATGGCCTCGTCCGTGCAGACTGATCTATTCCTCGTCACTTCAATTCTGTCTATCCAGCGTGACGCCCCCTCTCTCTTGCTCAGCCATGCCAGCAGTCTACCAGATTTGTCCCCCACGTCGTATAGGCGGTGTAGTGTCGCTAGTGCCTGTGTGCGTGCCTCACCGGTGACAAGTTCTCTATAGTGCCTTTGTGTATCTAGCAATTTCCTGAGCACATTATCTTCCTTCCCAAGGTGGTATTCTGCTTCCAGGGCTAAGATCGAGACCTCCTCAGTCGTAACCGCATGGTGCAGCTCCTTCCTGGCCGCCCCCGTCTGCTGTTTATGCGATCTCTAAGCACAGGCTTAAGTGCCTCCCAGAGTGTGATCCCTGACTTCACTGAACCCTCGTTCTCTGCTACGTACACCTTTATGTCTGCTCTAATCCCCTTCAGTAGATCCGGTGTTTGCAAGTCCCATGCCGTGAGGTGCCATTTCCTGGCCTGACTCCCCCTCCCACGCCCTAGGTGAACCGATAGGGGGGAGTGGTCTGAGATACCCCGCGCCTTGTATTCCGCTATGTCGTTTACCGTGATTTCTTGCCTAGAGGTGAATATGTAATCCAGCCTGGAGAATACCTTGTGGGCCCCGGAGTAAAAGGAGTAGGCCTCCTGTGTGGGGTGAAGCCATCGCCAGACATCTGTGAGGCCCAAAGTGTGTATCTGACGAGCCAGCGCTGTGTCGTGTCCCACCGTGCGTGGGTTCCCCGATCTGTCCCTTGTGGTACACATTACATCGTTAAAGTCCCCCCCCACTATCTGGATCGTGTCTGCCGTGTCCAGAAGGATCGCAGCTACTGCCGCGAGGGTGCGTGCCTGAAGCTTCGGGGGTGCATAGACCGAGACCAGCGTGTATCTGCGCCTCCTCCATGTGCCCTGCACTCCCGCATATGTCCCCTGTGGGTCTAGCCATGTACGAGTGATGGTGAATGGTGATGATTTTGCAACGAGGATTGCCACCCCCCTGGAGTCCGCCGTGTAGCCCGCGTGAGCAAGCACCACATGTCTCCCCCTCGCTATAAAGGCGCACTGGGTGCCTCTTAAGTGGGTTTCCTGGAGTAATATCACGTCCGGCGCCAGTCTCTTTAGATACGCGTTGACTAGGCCCCGTTTGATCTTCGACCCCAGGCCATTCACATTCCAAGACAATACTGTGACGCCTGAGTCACTCGTGGGGGTGTGATCTAGTGGGTCTGCCATTGTGTGTTCCCTTCATATTTCCAGGTAGGACTCCCGAGGTGGTGTGGTGTAAGGTGCTTAGTGGCATGTAGTCGCTGTTTCTCAACTTGTTTCCCCCCCCCGTCCCAACTCCCCTGTTTCCTCAACTCCCAAGTGCAAAAAAACCATGTTCCCCCCCCCCCCCACCTCCCTCCCCTTCCAGTTGTTCCCTTTCCAGGGACCTAACCATCCGCAGGAGAAGGTCTGTCGCCCTCCCACTTTTCCCTCCCATCACACACTCAACAACTGAATAAACAAGAAAAACAACATAGAAAGGCGTGTCAACTTGCGTGTTCCCGTTGCCGGGCTGCTATCTCAATGTTCCCCGGAAGTCCATGTTCATGATTGTGAGTCTTGGGTGTCCACCACGGGCCCCCGCCCCGACGAGTCCTGTTCCAGTAGCTGTATCTCGGTGACCAGGGGGTGGACCGATTCGGCCCGACTATCCTCTCCGTCCCCCCCGGATTCGTGCTCCTCCGAATCTCCATCCTCGTCACCTTCTGATCGGACACCATTTCGTAGGCTGCTGAACCTGGACCCCGAAGAGTTGCAATTGTTCGGGGACGTCGATCTGCCTCCCCCCCTCCCGCTCGTGGCGCGGGTCTGGTAGGGAGTCGCTGGTTTACTTCCCCTGAACTTTCCGGATCGTCGTCTTCGTGGTTTTGGATGTTCCCATTGCGTTCTTTCCCTCAGCGATTGGTCCATGGCGTCTCTGCCCGCTGCTTCCCTACTGTTCAAGATGGGGCGTTCCTCTAGCCATTGCCAGGCGTCCTCAGGGCATGTGAAGAAGAGGGTTTTGTCTTTATAAATGACCTTAAGTTTTGCCGGGAAAAGGAGCATGTAGTCCAGTTTCAAGGCCCGCAATTTCATCTTCACCAAGTCGAAAGACCGGCGTTGCTTGGACACCTCCTGGCTATAGTCAGGGAAAATCATTATCGTGGCATTTTCGAACCGGATCTCCCCCAGCTTCCTGGCTTCTCTGAGGATTAAGTCTCTGTCGGCATAGTTGAGAAATCTTGCTATGACCGGCCGCGGTCTAGCGCCCTCCGGTGGTTTGGCCAGTAGCGCCCTGTGGGCCCTCTCAATCACGAAACAAGTAGAGAATTGAGCTGCGGGGAATGTATTCTTGAGCCAGGCGTGGAGGAAGGAGGCCATATCCCTCCCTTCAAGTCCTTCTCTGAAGCCCACAAAGCGGAGGTTGTAGCGGCGGGACCTATTTTCAGCATCATCCACCTTCCACTGCAAGAGGCGGTGCGAGGCCTGGAGCTCCGCCATGTCTTTCTTTAGTGCTGTGATCGAAGACTCGGTATCTGTGACTCTGTTCTCGGTCACCGTCACTCTTTCTGTTAAATTACGGAAGTCTTGACGTAGCAGCGTTATCTCAGAGCCCACTTCTCCAATTTTTACCTCCAAAGCCGCCCTCGATTCCTGAATGTCACTTCTAGATGCCTGGATGGCTGCCAGGAGCGTCGCCGTCTCTGTGAGCGGGCCCAGGCGTGTCCGTTCGCTGGACCACGTTTGGTCTCGATGTTGCAAAGTTATCCATAGGCCCTTGTTTCGTCGGCTTAGCAATCGGATCTCGTTTCCCCATGTCTGCCAATGCTGTATGAGGAGCTGCGGTCTGTGGCGATCCCCACCGAAGGCAGCGACCGGTGGTGTTCCAGGCACGTCGACGTTTTCTTCGGGTGCAGCCGCTAGTCGAGTGTGGCTCTGGGTGGGGGGTGCGAGGGGGGGGGGTCCAAGTGTTGTTTGATCGCCGTCTTACACCTCAAGTCCCCCCCGTTGAGAGGTCCCGCTGCGTCCCCTCTCTGTCACCAAGGAAGCTTCTATGGCCGACGGATATCCCCGGGTATCCTGGGTGTCGTTCCCCCTCCGATGCTGGCAGTTGCCGAGGCTCACCCTCTCATCAAAGGAAGGTCGCAGTGGGGTGCCCGTATGGGGACTCTCGCCCCTTCCGTTACGCAGTGTTCTGCGCCCGGCCAGTCTACATTCTTTGACCACAGAACACTTGATGCTATGTGCATTCTTTGTGGATTTGATGTATTTAAAGCCTGACACGTATGGAGCTACTTATTGTACAAGTGCAGCTATTTATTTAATGGGAAAGCTGTTTAGTTTGTGTGCATGCAATGATAATGATAATGATAATTACACACTTATATAGCGCACGACTACCCGGAGGCATCTCGGCGCTTGTACGAATACCGCCGAGGAACCCTTCCTGGCCTTTCCCTGTGAGGAGCCCACTCCTGGGCACCCCCAAGGTGAAGCCAGGCATCCTCAGCGTTGTTGGGGCCGTTGTAGAGATTAAGCAAGCTATGGTATGATTGTAGGGGAAACTAGGTTTGTCACAAGTGCTTCGGTGGATTAAATTGTGTTGGACTTAAGAGTGTTTTGGTGTTGCTCGCTGGAGGTGGGTTTGCACAGGAGTGGAGGAGAGATATAAAATGTCTAATAATGGGAAATCATTTAAAGATCAATATAGGGAGGTAAGAGGGAAACAGGAGGTTGAGACTCACCCTCTACACAGCATTGCAGTCAAAAGAAAATCAACCTTCGATCATGTGAAGGAAGTCCACTTCTTCTAGGAGACTAATCTTTTTCTTAAAAGGAACTCTCACTCACTGAATGTTATTCAATGGCATGCTTCACCATCAAATTCTTCCTGATCCTCTGGGGATTGGAGCGTGCTCCAACCTTTTTCCTTACAAGGAGCACTTTAAGGAAAGGTGCATTGGATCTATACGAAGTGATATACGGTGCCCAGATCAGGGTTTATTTTGGGGTTTGTCTGGCACGCTTAAAACTGGGGAAGATAGGTTAAATGCAGTTACTATCACTCCTTAGCCCTAAATATGATAAACTAGTTTCTGCTACGCACCTGAGTACAGAGGCTTTCATCATGATCTGCGGGTCTCTATTCGTACCCTTTGGGAGGGGGTGGCTGGTTATCTAGTGATCATTCATACTACACCACACCCACAGTACACTGGCATGCAGGTGCCGGGGCTGGATACTTGGCCTTGGGCCAAGTGGGGAACCATGATGACTGCGTGACTGCGGAGCACGCTACCTTCCGGAGATCCCTATGGGGCATCAGGCATCCACTAATTAAGTGAAGCTACTTCTGTGAACTATATTATGCTACAGAGAGTGTGAGTGTGTGTGTGTGTGTGGGGGGGGGGGGTGGATGGCTGAAACATGTAGACCAGAGATGTGGGTGATCATAATAAACTCTGTCCACATCCGCCTGTGTTTTTAATCTTACCTATGTCTCCCATAATTAAATACTACCTTCAGTGGTGGGAGACCTTAGAGTAATTTTACATTCCTGATACGTGTGAAACCAAACAAAACCTGCTCCGGGGTAACTCAGGCCTTGTAGCATAACCAGATGCATTAGGCATCTTGTGTGCGAACCCTATGATGAAGCATGCCACTTACTAGTGTTATTAGGTGAGGGTTTTTTTTTTTAAACATAGGGGGTTTCCCTAATCACCCGAGTGAGGGACAGCATGAGATTGCGAGTTTTGGTAGCAGGCTCTCTTTCAGTGTTTGTTGAATTTGACAGGGAAGAGGAGGGAGCCTTTACCCATCTCACTCTGTCTATGTTACTTACTGTCTGAAGAGCATACAACCCTCCCAATTGGGGAAGGTCCAGGAGACCCGAATGAATCCACATTAACAATATATGTACACAACCCTCCTTTTGCCCCAAGTGGTGAAAAAGCCCCACGGGTCATCCATGACAACACCACGGTTCCATCCAATGCACAATACATTTTAGTAATTCATCCAGGGTTGACTGCATTCCTCACAAATCTACCCCGCACTTCCCTTTACATACTGGCAGCAGTAGATTTAACTCACATAGCCAAGCTGTTCCTGTAGACAGCACAGTAAAAAAGGAATAAACATATGAGCCAAGGGAGAAAGAGTGCCCAGGAAGGCCAGAGCAGAAGCTGCATGAGTGAAGCAGGAGACCAGAAACACAATTTTTCTGTCTGGCTTACCCTGTAAAATCAACCCTTAAACAACCAATTTTGAAGGGAATGGAGCCAGTCGCCATGCATTAGGAACACGAGCGACGGAGCTCCTCGCCACCCCGATCTCCCTTGACCACGTACAGCAGCCTCTGAATTGCTGCTTCAATGGGGAGTGCTTCACCCAGCACAAAAAAGGCTTGAAGCCACCAGATCAGTTATGCACTTAATCCCTAGTTCTTTGTGTACGGAATACGAGGGGGTACCCTGGGAGACTTTCAAAATCCGTCTTAAAGATTTATTTTGTGCAGTCTGTAGTTTGTTAACCGCCATGTACACCCAGACCTAGCTTCCGTACAGTGCCTTAGAAATGCAGAAAGACTGATATAACTTAAAAATCACCTCGTTGACCATGTGCCTAATCTGTGGGCATACTTTGTAATAGCTCCCATAGATTCCTTCATGTGGAATAGCTTCCCTTCCTGCATGTATTTCCAATTTAATTTAGCATCAACTAGGATTCCAAGGTAGGATAAAACATGAACCTTGACTAATCTGCGCGTTTCTAGCTTGTAGATCTTAGGTCTGGTCGCCCGATTACCTGATTCCAGGACATACAATTTTGTGGAATTAGGAAACCGGTCCAGCCTATCAGAAAAGAAACAAACCCATCTATTAGGACCTGCAGGGCCATAGGTGTGCACGCTATCAATACTGCATCATCCGCGTACAACAGGAGAGTTTCTGGTCTCCTGTCTATTCTGAGTGTGTCAGCTTGTAATGCTATCAGGGCGGATTCTCAACCGTTGATATATAAAGTGCATACAAAAGGGGCTAAAATACACCCTTGGCGAAATACTCGAGAGCATTTAAAATAACCAGGAAAACCCCCTCTTGTGTGTATGTAACTGCAGCAGTGGTATGGGCATAAAGAGTTGCTAATACATTTATAATCGCCGGCTCCACTCCCAGATCACCGCGTATAATCGACAATTTATAACGGTTCACCCGGTCAAATGATTAGGTGAGTTCCATAAAGCCCAAGAAGAGGGATAATCGCTGGGGCCGAGATGTAAGTCGTTAACAAGTCCCTCACCTTGTCCAAAATTGTAAACTCCCTCAGAATGGGCTTTCCATTGATCAGAAGTGATATGATGACATAGGCCTTTTTTTACAGGCTCTGAGAGAACAGTTCCTTTGCTCACTTGCGTCTGTTAACTCGCCCCATGCTTGTTTTTGTAGGGAGCGCCCTATGTTCCTAAAGGGCCACCTTATACTTACTCCGGCAACTAGCCACCTAGGTTCTATTCGGTGGGGATTGTTTCAAGGCCATCTTCAGTTGCCGGAGAGCCCGGGAGCACTCACTATCAAACCATCTTAGCCCTTGTAGTTACTTCTTGCTTTGAACACCTGTTAGCAGTCCGGCGACTGACCGAGCAATGGCAATAAATGAGTGTATGGTTTCCTCTTCTGTGGCTGACAGATCTAGACTCATTAAAATCCCTTGTTGACACCGAGAGGGAATCTGTGTAATCTACAGACAGGAGAACTGTTGCAAAGTTTACAGATCCAGTCAAGCACCTGAGGGTATTCAAAAAGTGAGAAATCGGCAGGTAGATGTATCCATAATAAATCTATGATTAGGAGAATAATCCTACAGCACCATCAATCGGGGTTGAGGCTTGTTGGAGGCACTGGCGCAGTCTTAGTTAATATCGGAGAGCTCAGTACTATTGGAGGACAATACATTAGCCACACTGCTTGTCAGCCTCTGTCTATGACCCTGTGCCCCACCACATACTGGGAATGGGGCTGGAGTTTCCATATCCACAATGGGAAGGATCCATTACCCTCAAATCGGAGCCAATATGTCTGGCCTGGACATTTGGAACGGTCAGCATGCGTTTGAGATGGAGATTATTGTTCTCTAGACTGCTCTTCTAAGAACTGTTCACAAGGAGCGTAATGAACAGCACCGGATGAGAACCCCTAAATAGTTTTAAAACAAGCCACGAAACAATGGAACTATCACCACATGCCTGCACCATGTGCTACGATGGAGGAAAGAGAGCTTAATATACATTACTGGAGCTAAGGCTGAGATCAAGGTGCTAGGAGAAGTTCCTGGGTCATTCCTCACTTGCCTGTCTGAACTCCTCACCTTTTATATGCTGCCAACCCCAACATTAACAGAAAGTAGCTTTGTAAGCAGAATGAATCAGAAATATGTCATCTAAAGGGGTGTAATTGAAAACATCCACTGCCAACAACAATCCTTCTCAGGAATCAGTGTTTCGGCATGAACTCTCTTGCATGAGTTAAGTAACTCAACTCATCTTTTGACATTCAAGAAACAACTCAAGACTCAGCTGTTCAAGCAGTTAAAATCCTGAATATGTATTGCCTTCCTCACCACGACTCACGATCATCTATGATTAATCTCCACCATCCCGTGTTTAGTACACATTTACAATCTAATCCATTTCCCAATTTGCTAGCCAATCAATTTATGTTAATTTACTCACACTCTTCGTTATACGATGATGTAAACCTCCGGTTTTCCTGTTTCCATGGAAAGCACTCTTTTAAGTATCTGCCTTATATGTGCCACAGAAGTTTTTTAACTAAATTATTAAAAGCATAAAATCACCTATATCACCAATATCACCCATAAGAATATCCTTCAAAAATGTACCCACTAGTAAAGCCTACGGTGGGAGGTGGTTTCAGGAACGGAGAGTCTGGATACAGTGGAAATGATGCAAAAGCTGCGTTCTGCTAAGATTCAGACCTTATCTCCGCTCCCCAAGTCAATGCAGTGCTAAGGTCATCAACCTACAGCTATCTCCCTCCATAAAGGCTCCCCGCTCTCTCAAACTGATCGGTGGACCTACCAAAGGGCCAGTGATAACGGGTTCAGATGCGTGCTAACACATTACGTGTGCTCTCCAAGAAACTCACCAATACATTGCAAATGCTTTATAGTCCGGAATCCAGAATGTGTCTTAGCAAGCAAAAGGTGTGTCACATGCCACGAGATATCAAAGTGTTCAATTGACTCCCATGGACCGCTGTGTGAAGGGTAAGGCGACCCGCAGAAACCAACAATGTTAGCAGAACAGGAACCATCGCTTTGCAACTGCACACCTGAGAAACCTTCGAACGGATGAAGCATGGAGGCAGGACCCCAACATCCAGAGCCCAAGGTTTATGTTAATGCCTTACACCGAACCAAGTCCCAGGCCACTCGCTTGAAATCGGACTGTTCTTGCTTCCCATCCAAAGGAGATCGCAAAATTGGGTGTCAGGATTAAAAGATCACAGATTGTGATTCGCCCCTCCCTTGGACTCTAGCTTCCCGCCTCAGATGTATAAGCGCATGTATAAGCGCATTCATAAACACAGGCCCCTCACGTTCAGTGTGATTTATACCAACTACATCGCTGTAGGTTAATTTACAAAGTCTTAAGTATTGGAGAGGCTTTCAGCGGCAAAGGTCAGTTTGTTAAGTTTTTCATCCTCCCCTGCCCACAAGCCCTGTTCCGAAGCAGCCGCCACTGGATCAGAGCAGCCTCTACTCGCTGGAGATAAAAGGCCTGTGGAAAACGCAATCAATTACTTTCTTTTAAAGAAAGACACCACTGCAAATGGCCTCCAATACATCACTGAAATACCTCTTCACTGTAGCTTTCTGATACCCTAACATCGTTAATTTAGTTCAAAAGCATAAAGCAAGATGAACTTAGCAGTTGTTGGTCACATTTTAAAAAAAAACTTATTGCATGCCTTTAGTTCACAGTGGGAGTATTTTGCATGGTGCATGTCAAATTGATAAAACTTTTCAT
The DNA here is from genome assembly GCF_964263255.1 of Lissotriton vulgaris. Classification (NCBI taxonomy): domain Eukaryota; kingdom Metazoa; phylum Chordata; class Amphibia; order Caudata; family Salamandridae; genus Lissotriton; species Lissotriton vulgaris. The sequence goes on from NC_141695.1 coordinate 1,656,893,617, forward strand.
TCAATTGTGCTTTCCTTTCTCACAGTTGCATAGAAAACTAAACCCAAACCAAATAATTGCACACCAGCCCATGAACTATACCGTGAAGACTGTCGCAAGTCGACAACGATTTCACAGCTAAGCCCATCGACAACACTGAGTAGAAGTTAATGGAACCATCATTGGCTAAGCCAATAGTTCTGAGGTTGAGGTGCATGTAAATATAAGCATTTTCAAATGCTGTTGAGAAAATTAAAGCCTACCCTATTGTCATTGACAATGCTGCCGAATTTAACACATATAGGCAATAAAGGACTGTCATGCTTTCATATTTGAAAGAATTGGTAATAATATCGTCTGGACAGCTGTGCTGTTAAACCAGACCTTACCTCTGAAAGGACAGCCATCTTCTTTGCCACTTCTATCTGGTACAAGCGCACCCATTCCCAGGGTAGAGTCAGCATCAAGCAAAGCACCAAAAACAAGGCAAATCCTTCCAACCAGGTGTGCAGCAGCTGACCAGCAGCAGCAGGCGCACACTGTGATCTTGGCGCGGCTCTTCTCCTCACCAGTTGCTTGGAGTACATCACCTTTCTTCTGCGCCACGCTAGCACAAAGAAGGCCACAAAGAGGAGAATGGATGCGGCAAGAAAGGCCTTGGAGTGCATGTTCCACGTGCGAAAAGGGGATTCTGAAGACCACTTGGATAACTGAGGTAGCTCGGAGTCAGATGAGCCCCAAAGCCTGCTTTTCAAAAACAAAAGTTTCTGGGCCACCCACATTCGGAGAGATTCCATTTTGTGGCACACACAAAAGCCTTCTTTTTTTAAGTGGATGTACCCAGGATGCACCTGCAAGAAAAATATAAGAAATAGCACATTAGCCATCATTAAAATAAACAACAAATAAGATATCCTTCGGGATCAAGTTCGCGCTATATAAAACTTTATAAATAAATAAATAAACTGGCAATGCTCCCTTTATTATGTCACATCTGCAGCTATATATTGTAATGCAAGGATTTGAAGAGGAGGTCCCTAAAAGCCCCCGAGTCTATCTTTCAACTTGCACGCAGGGCACGTGGTATAACACAAATTGATAACCCCCCAACCCTCCCTTTCAGAACGTGATGAGTGACGGCGGACTTTCCCTTTTCTAACAAATATTAATGGTCTGTGGGCTGAACGGGGCACCTGTGAAGGGCTGGGAGCCCCCTGCACAGCAGGGGCTGCAGGTGCCCGACTGACGCCCCTGCACAGGGCCACCCCCTTCTGTGGAAGTTGTATTCAGAGGAAGACTACATTTCCTTAAACTAGTGGTGGGGAGAGAACAAAATCCCATTTTAACAATGCAACACTCTTTTCAATTAATCTTTTCACACTAACTTAGGGCACAAGTCACTGTGCAAATGAAATATATGAAAGTCACTCAGGACCCCAAACTATCTATCCCAACAGTGGGGTCTTAGGTTGCCCTCGACTAGAGCCAGTCGCGATTTCTAGCACAACCTTTGTATCCTATGGCAGGACTGGAGGCTTCAAAGTATGCATTTTTCTCGGGCTTTATTTAAATAGCAGCTATATTGTAACAATAAGCAAAGTAAACACAAAAAAAAACTACATTTGTAAAAAAACAAAAAACAAAGTAAGTGCCAGGACCCATTTCGGGAGGCCACTATTGCCCCCATCAGCGCTGCCACTGACTGAACCAACACAAGCATTAACAATCGCACTCCTACAACTGTGACAAATGAAAACTATTCCAGGGCACCCAGAGCTATAATAATGGAGTGAACGACATATGTTATACATTTTTTATTTAGATTGACTTATTAAGTACTATTGTTGTGCTTATTTCAAAATTTTACAGACATCGGGCATTCACTAGAGCAGGTGCTTACAATTAAGTGCAAGCGCCGAGCACCGGAAACCACCGGCTCAAATTAAGCAATGTTCTTAGACCACAAACATACAACTCCCAAGATGGGAGCTCATCCACAATAGTCCAGTGCTGCACATAAACCAACCTGATAACTGTAGCACCTCCCCTTTCTTGCTGCTCAGAGCAGCCATGATAAGTAGACATTTCCTTATTTTTGCATTGTAGTATCGATTGGGCACGTTTAAGTAAAGATTGGCGCTGTACAGATTTGTTGCATTTGACACCTGCCCCCCAGGTGCCCTAAAGTGTTCTGCGTTTGTTTTAGATTGCCACATCTTTTCCCATTGTGAAGATATCACATGGTAATCCTAAAACCACTACAGATCTCGAACCAGGAGCTGAATAATTTGTGTTCAAACGTGACAGACCAATCAATGAATAATCAATCCAGAACAATGTAAATAAGTCAGTATCCTCTTCACTGGACCCACTAACCCAGCAACAGAAGACCTTTTCCCTTTTCTCAGTGCCTAACACGAATGTCCGCCTTCCAACTCCTACCATGAGGAAAGAAGGTCAACCGACGGCACGGAAACCTTCTAAGGATCATCTTGACTCTTTGATCATCAATGCATTTGAGGATAACGAAAATGTAGTGCGGCCCCACCCGTACCACCTTCGATCAAGGAAAATATTTGCATGAGCTATGGCTAGCATGGGGCTGGGTAGCATAGCTGTTCTTTGCTATACAGGAATGATCCTTTTCATATTATGGAGTTACCCTAAGTGGCTCCTTCCCAGGCCAGTCTTGCCCGCAGCCAGAGAGATCTGCATCGTGAGAGTTCTGGACAGCGGAAACTAAGAATAAAATAGCTAGCTTTAATTTTCACTCTCAGGATCCTGGAGATTTTGTATTAAGTATCTTTGACTGTGTCCAGAATCCAAATTCACCTGTTACATGAAATGTTTCTGTAACAATAGAAGAATGTTGCATTTAGTTAGCCGAAGTAATGTTGGGCAGCATTACAAATATGCAAGTAATAATACATCTGATAATTGTTCTATTATCTTACATGATAATATGAGTTTCTACATACGTACGGATTATACAATTCACGATTGAAAGTGGGTTTATAAGATGTGGTAAATGCTGCAGTATTTGTACAGTGCATTTAACACCAAGACACTTCAACCAGGGATCCAGAGTGGTTGAGAACAGAAGATATCCTGGTCATTCGATACCTGATCATTAACTCCCCTAACCTGGAGCAACAATGCAAAAAAACACATGTGCCTCTCTGTCAGAGAACCACCCTTCCCATCTCCAAGTCCCGCACAATTGTTTTCTCTGCAACAAAAACAGCCATGCACTTGGTGATCTACACTGAGATGAAAAGATGTAGTTGTATTGTGCTCATCATGCTGATTTAATATCCTGGGTACAAAAGAGAGTTCAGGGGGCTCTAGAGTAGTAAACACTACCATAATTGAGTGCAAAGAAGTGAATTGGAGGATGTGGAAGGAGTTTTGGGCAGTACAAAGTCACTTGTTAGCACCATTACGTAAGATGAGGAAGTTAATAGGAGCCAAGAGGAAGATACAGGCCGAGGAAGTAATTTAGGGAGGGGAAAGTGGAAGGGAGTTAGAAAGGTATGGCAAGCTGAATCAGACGTTGTTACATTTGTTCAAAGGGAATGATCAACTGAACTTATAATGCACCTTACCAGTAGAAGACACCATCATAGGAGCATTAGAAGAACATCTAACAACTGCACGCCCAGTAAGCCATACTTTGGTATTTAATAAAGCCTTTCGTCTTTCGCAAAGAACTCTCTGAATCTGCCAGTGACCATGAGCCTTATGACCTGGTCAAAAGTGCAAATTCCAAAGTAATAAAACGGTTCCCTGGCTCTAGGAAGGCACTTGGCTTGATTCAGTCCCCTCTCACCCTGTTACCACCAATGGCCAATGCTCCTCCTAGAAACTGGGAATAGACATAGAAGTCTACTACAAAGCCTCCCCAACTTGGAGGAAGCCTCCCCGGAGCACAGCGCTGAAAAGACTATGAAGTCTAAAGGTTTTGTGAACAGTTCATTGTAAAGTGACCCTCACACAGTTGAAAGTTTCCTCGTGTTTTAATCCAAACTCATTAGTGTCATGAGTACTTCATACGTATTTGAAAATGTTTTTATTAGTAAATTCCAACACTGTATCATCCAACATTAACAGTCCCAATGCATTTCGGGCTAGCCCTTCCTCAGGGGAAAGCTCTACAACATAAAAGAAGTGTCCCTGCGGGAAGTGTTATGTTGGCCATACAGAGAGAAAAATAAGAGTGCGGTTATTGGAACACAAAAGCAATATAAGAACTGGGAACATCAAATCGACAGTAGCTGCACATTTTCTTGAACATAATCATACTGTAGCTCAATTGAAATATCTGATATTGGAGCAAGTGACTTTGACCCACAACAATAAAAACACTTTATTGAAAAGAGAGAACTTTTGATCCGCTACATGGCGACGATGCAGCCGCACGGATTAAATGACAGGATGGAATTCCTGTGTTATCTATAGACTGTACATCAACTGTAATGTTATCTTGATAATCGTGACATTCCTATCATGCTGATAATTGTTTTCATTACCATTGTATATGTTGTCCTATCTTTTCTGGTTATTAGGTTTGCGTGTTCACCAATATTCCTTCTCCACGTAGACTCTGTCTAAGTATCTGCACAGTTTCTCTATTTCTTTCGACCTTTCCAACATGGCGTCCACTTTTTTCACCATTCTCCAGTCCGTCATTAATTATTAGTTCACACGCGGCGCGTTCACTAACTACACCGGCACACTGCCGATCACTCCGTTCAAGCCGTTCATCACGAGAGGAAGCTCGCGCAGCAGAGGAATTGTAAGTACCTCTACCGAGGACGGCTGCATTAGAGAAACGTTTAGGCTCACTTTACACTTTGTTCTTTAATACGCTTTAACCTTCATGCAGGTTCTGGTGACCTGTTTGACACTTGGATGTAATCAGCTCCGTGAGTAACGCTGATATAGATTTACCTGGTGTGGTGCATGTAGATCACTGTTTTCATTCAATGTCTGAACACCTGGTTTTAGTAGACTGTTTGCCTTTGACTGGTTACACTGCGCATTTTTCAGTTGATCACTAGTTCATTTCCCCTTGTTATTTAATACACCCACACGTCCCTAGTTTGCGTTTAGATGGCATCATTTTCTGTTTTTTTCACTTGGTTGCCTGTAGAGCATGATGGTACATTGTCACCTACACCTGCTGATGTAATTGTGATTCATGGCGTTCTGATGAACTATTTAGTGACAGATTGATGTCTTCTTTTATGTTGTGGAGCATTTCCCTGAGGAAGGGCTAGCCTTCAGCCCGAAATGCATTGGGACTGTTAATGTTGGATGATGCAGTGTTGGAATTTACTAATGAAAACATTTTCAAATACGTATGAAGTACTCATGACACTATTGAGTTTGGATTAAAACATGTGGAAACTTTCAACTGTGTGAGGGTCACTTTACAATGAACTGTTCACAAAACCTTTAGACTTCATAGTCTTTTCAGCGCTGTGCTCCGGGGAGCCTTCCTCCAAGTTGGGGAAGCTTTGTAGTAGTCTTTTGTCCGTTCACGCTGATTGGCACAGACAGTGTCATACCTGGAAGCACGCCACAGACCTTTAAAAGCGATTATTTTTGGTTCACCAAGCTGTGCCAGTCCTTTCCAAACGTTTGTCAATAGACATAGAAGTACCATTGGGCACCAGAAGTTGTCAATGGAGTTTGCTGACCACAATGCCTGTGAGGCAACTTCAGCTGTTGTCCCCATTGCGCTTTGGAAATGGTACCCACGTGGTCGCCTCCACCGGTGCCACAGCGCTCAACTATCTATTGTCCCCTTGAGACCATGCAATTTGTGGATGCGAAATTACTCGTAGAAAAAGCTTCCTGGATCTAGATGCCAATGACAACTACCTATGGGAAATGGCATATGTTTTAGGAATGCATATGACAGGACACTGTGTTCTCAGGAGGGTGAGTGTGAGGTCCAAGACGATTTCTGCCTTGAGCCTCAGATCCCTTATGTACTGGGACACTTTTGTCCTTAGTCCTCGGGTAAATGTCATGTCCTCCTGGAAAATTACAGTAGACTTCAGTCTGTACAATGATAGTGAAATAATGTACACAGAGAACGAAGTTAGGAAAGAGGTAGAAAGGATGAGGACTTAACTGGGAGACCATATGAAATCCATGACCCTTATCTACCGGTCCATAAATCACTCATTAAAGATAGGTCTGGGACACTTTTCAGAGCAGCATAAAGCAGGGCAGTTGGTCATTAACAACATTTAGAAGGAAATGAGGTGAGATTACTTGTTCTCCTGGGAGTTGGGGGCTTGTGGTTGCACTAAAAAACAAGTTACTTACCTTTGGTAACATCTTAACTAGTAGAGATATGATCTAGCTGCATATTCCTTACTTTTGAATTTCCCAGGTGGCATACTAGATCTGGAAGACTTATTCAAGTAGTACCCCTGAGCACTGGTCGGCTCTGCGTGATGTCCATGCAGGAAGTGACATCCATGTCACCTATATAGGCGCTACCTCGGCACGCTGACGTCAGTTACTTTTCACAAAATTCCCCGCCGGAAGCGCAGAGCCATTAAATGCACTTACAGTGATGTGTTTTGAAAAACGAGGGCTCTGAAAGTGAACAGCTGTAACCCTATAAATTCGCCCACCATGTAGGGAGTTTGGGTGGGTGAGTAAGGAATCTGCTGTTAGATCATGTCTCTACCAGATAAGGCGTTACCGAAGGTAAGTAACATTTATCTCATAGCAACATCTAGCCGCAGATTCCTTACCTCTGAATAGATATCCAAGCAATACCATCCCCGGAGGAGGGACTGCTGGACAAGTTTCGACCCCAGGGCCCATATCGACCAGAGAGGTCTTCCCTGCGGCCCTGACCATCGAGACACTAATGCTTGGTGAACATGTGCAGGGATGCCCATGTTGCTGCCTGACAAATGTCAAGGGCTGGAACTCCATGTTGCAAAGCTATGGTGGTAGCCTTAACTCTGGTGAAATGAGCTCTTCAGGAGGTTGTTTCTTCACCAGAGCATAGCAAATCTTGATGCAGAGGACAACCCAACATAAGATAGTCATCTTCTGCACAGCACAACCTTTCTTGGCCCCAACTTAGCCCACGAAGAGTTGGTCATCCACCTGGAATTCTTTTGTGCAGTCAAGATAGAACAACACTATTTTTGGACTTTGGTGGAGTTGCTTCTCTTCCTTAGAGGGATCCGGTGGAGCTTAGAAAGTGGGCAAGGTCACAGATTGCCCCCAGATGGAGGCCCTAGTGCGAAGCACTCATTTGTGAGGGAATACTGTCAGGTAAGGAGGTGTGCATGACAAAGGCTGCAATTCACTCACCCCCCTGGCATATCCGAATACCACAAAAAAGGCTATTTTGATGGTAAGCAGCCAGAGGGGGAAATTGTTCAGAGGTTTAAATGGAGCGCAAATCAGGAAGGTGAGAACCACGTTAAGGTCTCACTGAGGCATAATGAAAAGGGGAAGGGGGGAGCATATGTACAAGGCCTTTGAGGAATCTATTTAAAATGGAAGATTTAAATAATGAGGGTTGGTCTGGCAGCTGAAGAAAGGCAGACAGGGCTGAAAGGTACAGTTTTAGAGTGCCCAGAGCAGAGTCCTGCTAGGCAAGGGTCAAAATAAAAAGCAAAACATCAGAAAGGGAAGCAGAAAGAGGTTTGATGGATTTTTCTGTACAATATATTACAAGTTTGTTCCATCTGCAGGGTTATACCAACTCGGTGGGGGGATGCTTAGTTGCCAAAATATAACATTACAGACTTTGGGAGGAAGGTCGAATGTGGTCCACTGCTGCTGTTCAATCTCTACGCAGGAAGGGTTAGAGATGACCGGTTCGGGTGGAGGACCCTCCCCTGATGCTGCAACAGAAGATCCTACCGAAGGAGCAGCCTGATCGAAGCTCATGAGGATAAGTTCAAGATACCAGACTCTCCATGCCCAGTATGGAGCCACAAGAATGACTTGGGCCCGGTAGCTCCTTATATTCTTGGGAATTCTGGGCAGGAATAGTATGGGCGGAAAGACATACAGGAGGCCTGAGCTCCACTCGAGACTAAAAGCGTCTCCGAGCGAGAGCCGCCTTGGAAACTCCCGCGCGCAAAACTGCTGACATTACACGTTCTCTACGGAGGCGAACAGATCTCACCAAGGCTGTCTCGACTGCACATTTACGCTACTCTTCCTTACATTTTTTTTTTTTTTTTTTTTTAAATATATTTTTATTGCAGGAATCAGTAAATCAGTACAGTAACGACCAGCAGTGTATCATAAGCAATATTAACAGAATAAAGCCCTCTGGCCCCCCTCCGTAAAGTCCGTACACAGCCAACCGGCCCACAACCCTGGGGTCGGGCGGCGAAATGCAATGGGGGTCAGCAGGATGCTGGAACTGGTCCGGATAATGCACCGTCCGTCATCTGCTTTTCCAAACAAGCCTAAACCCCCAAAATAAACCCCCCCCCTAGAAATGTCTACTAACTCAGAGAAACCCCCCCCCCCCCCCCCCCCACCACCAGCGCCAGGGAGCTATCAACATAGGATCTGCTATTGGACCCACGGGGAAAGCAATAGGACTGTCAGTACTAACGTTCACCGGGACTCGGGGTGAGTCGCTTCTTCACTTTCAGAGTCGCTGGGGGCACAATAATCCCTGAGGGCTTGCACCAACATTTCCCACTCCAACGCGGCCTCCTGCGCCTTCTCGTTACCCTGCCTCCAAGCCAGTTGATATCTCAGCGCGCTCTCTCCCGCCGCCCACTTCAAAAGCTCATTGTGCCATCTGCTGCCTGCCGGACCAGCTCGTGCCTTCCAGTTCCTGGTCACCTCTCGTTTAGCAAGGAGGAGCCCCAGGTCGATAAATTTACTAGAAATTCTATTCCTGGGGGTATGGGGGAACCAGTGCAGGAGCCCCACCGCCGCATCCAATGATAAGAGTCTCCCTGTCACCTCCTCCAGGGTCGTCGCTACCTCCTGCCAGTAGGACGTCAGCCCTGGACAGGCCCATAACATGTGTAGGAGGTCCGCCTCCTGAGCCGGGCATCTAGGGCATTCCGCCGAAGCCGTGGCAAAATAACGCCTGATTTTCACCGGGGTCAGGTACGCTCTATGGAGAACATAGTAGTGGACCAGTTGGAAACGGGCGTTACGTGTGCCCTTCCAGGCTCGTCTCACCAACTGGGACCAGGTCGTCTCCGGGATCTCCCTACCAATGTCCTCCTCCCAGCGGGTCCTCAAAGTGGTGAGAGGAGCCAATCCTTCGGTAATCAACCTGCCGTAGAGGCAAGTGACCGCCTTCACCGTGCCCGCCGACATCATTACATACTGGCACACCTGAGATAAGTGGGGTTCCTCCTGCCCGTTTTTCCAGTGTGCCTGGATCGCTCGTACAATGGCCGAGTGCAGCAGAAAGTCACCCCGGGAGATCCCGAAGCGGTCAATGAGATCCTGAAAGGACAAGAGCGCACCGTCCTCGTACAGATCACCAACGAGCTGTAAACTGGAATCCTCCCAGGCCGCCAAACGTGACCAATCCCCTCCGTGGGGGAGGGCCGTCAGCATCCCCAACGGTATTTCAGGCGCATATGGCGTTCTCAGTTGGCCTCGGGCGTGGGCCCGATTCCAACACAGGCGGACAGTCCGCTCCTCCATCGACAAGTCCCGCAGGACTAAACGTTGTCGCAGCGCTATAAAGGAGAGAACATGCCTGGCCATACCCGTCCCTCTTCCGTCTTCCGGGCCCCGGAATTCCCTGGCGATCTCCTGGGTGAAGGTCTGGAGCTGCGCCGCCAGATAATACTTGCTACTCTTCCTTACATGAGGGAGGTTTTGAGATCTTGGTGGGTGGTTTCCCCATCTCTCTGTGTTGGTCTTACGCTTCTTTACTTTTTGTGTTTGTGTGTAAGTCTTCATGCGCAACACGTCTCTATTTGTTAGTGTATAAGTCACCTTGTACTTCACCTCTTGCGTGTTTAGTGTGCAAGTTGCCATGCGCTACACTTCCAGTTTGTCTTGTGTGTATGTCGCCCTGCACCTCACGTGTTGTTGTCTTGTGTTTAAGCCACCCTGCACCTCACGTGTTGTTGTCTTGTGTGTAAGTTACCCTGTGCCACACGTGTTGTCTAGTGTGTAAGCGTGTTCTTATTGGGTGTAAGCCGCCTCGTGCATCACTTCTTGTACACTCTGTGCTTCAGTCACTTTGTGCCACACGTGTACATTAGTTTCACACACTTACACTGGGTTGGTCCTTTGGTTCTCGTCCCTTACACATTTGGTTTCACCCGATAGTTGTGGCCATGGGTGTTTGTCTAAGGGTGGGTCTACCCTTCTCTTCTTATGTTTTTCTGAAATATTTGGTTGGGGAGGATGGGTTTATTATTGCTTGCCAATATGTTTACCTTTCTTTTCTGATTTATTGGTGTTCAGATTCTTGCAAAGTTGAATTTTAGTTTGCTTCCCTGAGTCTTTAACTTTTTCTTTGCTTACGTATATGCTTGTTCATAGTTCCTCCCATGTTTTAACGTTCTTTTTATTTTTCATTTGAAAGGAGGGGGGATATGTTATATCCTGATTGTACTATTATTTGTTTCCCAGCCTACCCATCACCCTGCTGCTCAGCCAGAGTGAGAGTTGGTATTGGAATGTTGTGTGACTGTGATGATTGGGTGCTTGTGTGTATGAGTGGTGATAGTTTGGGATGGGCCGAGCAGCAGGCAGGCTGCTCCTTGTGGGGCTGGTGTATGACCAGAAGAAGCTGGAATATAAGGATAACCAGACTTATTGACTGATGTATACATTTACCATCCTGCAACCAAGAAGTTAATAAAGTAATACATGAAAAACAACTCGGCTACATCAGGTAAGACTGAACAGAAACCGTGCGTCATCTCTGGATGGAGACACCACTTATGATCCGCTAGGCATCTACAGCCGAGTGCAACCACCCTGGCATTGAAGGAACCGGACAGGTGTTGAAACACCAGTGATATGCCCTGCTGCTCCAGCAATGTCCAGAGATGCAGGGCCTCTTGACAAAAAGTCCACAACCCCACTTGTAGGAAAGACTGGAGGACACGATGAGTTGAATTGTAGCAGGAGTTTATTAGAGACACGTCCTGTCAAGTCCAGTGCATCAGTTCATAAACCCACAATTCTAAACCACAGATCTCAGCATGTACATTTAAAAGATGCTGCACAAGGCATGTGCACAACAGCCAGAGACAGCCACGAGATGTCACAGGCAAAGCCACAGCCACGTGCCATCTCGTGGTCACAGATAACAATATGAGCAGTATACAACACACCTCCCTTCCTGTAAATAAAAAAAAACAACAAACAAAAAAAAAAAACTATGCAGTAGTAAATCTTAACATATGACAAAATTCTGGTAGTGAGCAAGAAAAGAAAATAATAACCTAAGCAATTCTAAAATTTTAATTCATGACAAAATCCTTGTATCTCTCAGGGAGACGGTGAGGCCTCAGACATTTTTTTGAAACCACAGTGGAAGGAGAAGACCTTACATCCTCAGGGTTCCCATTCTCATTCAAAAGACATCCTGAAGATGTTCCCGCATTACCAGATTCAAAATCAAGAAAAACATTGCTGTCATCGCTTGACACGACACCCCCACTCAGCATACCTTGACCTTTAAACACAGAAACTCTGTTCAAGTTCCAAACACTTCCATCCTCAATTCTGACAGCATGCTTGAAAACTTCAATAACTTCCATGGGACCGGACCAAATTTGACCCCCTTTCGGAACACCTTCCTTTCTTTTAATACGGACAAGATCTCCAACTGAGATGACATGTTTGCTAACAGATCCCTGCTTTGCTTCCATCCTTTCCTTCATCTTATCCTTATATGCGCTGACTCTATCTCGAACCAAACCATAATCTACCCTTGAGGAAACTCCATTCTCACCTAAACTTTTTTTTAGCCACCATGGAGTTAAACGAGTACTGGGTTTACGACCCCTTAAAAGTTCAAATGGACTTACCAAAGTGACAGAGTTAGGAGATGTCCTATAAGACAGTAGCATAGACTGAAGGGCATTACGCCAGTTTAATTGACCTTTAACAGAAAGCTGGATCGCCTCCTTTACAACTCTGTTGAATCTTTCAACTTGGCCATTGGCTTCAGGATGGAACACAGCAATCCTATTGTGCAAAATCCCACATTTGGTGATAAAGCCTTGAAAATCCTTACTAATAAACTGTGGTCCATTGTCCGTCACTATCTCTTCTGGGATTCCTTCCCTGCAAAATACATCATCCAAGAACTCTATTACGTTCTTGGTTGTTATCTCTTTGACCATTTTTACCTCTGGCCACTTTGAGAAGTAATCTATTAAGACCATTCCAAATCTCTCACGCTCAGGTAGAACAGAAAATGGACCAATGAAATCAAGACCTAATTTCTGCCAAGGACCAAGGGGGTACTCTACAGGACAAGGTTCAGGACGCAGAGGAACAGCAGACTTATCACTGTTGACACATTCTGGACACTTCTGGACAAAGTGTTCCACACAACCATCCACTCCTGGCCACCAAAAGAAATCTTTCACGCGTCTCCTGGTAAAAGAAATTCCTAAGTGCCCTTCATGGGCAATACTAATAATAGTATCTCTTAAAGCAAAAGGAGGAATGAATTTGTCACCTCGCATTAGAACCCCATTTTCAACCGCTAACTCATCTTGAATTTTGGCATAACTCATCATATCGCCTGAAAACTTCCTTTGTTCAGGCCATCCTTGTAGAATGTAATTCTTAACCTGAGTCAATTCAACACTCTTCTCCATTTCTCTTGCCCAGGACTCTTTACTCAAATCAAACTTCTCCCCAAACACTAGCATGATGTCTTGCGAAGTGAACGCAACCTCACATTCGTCATTGTCAGGTGGAAGATCGCAGGGAGTGTGCAACCTAGACATACAATCAGCATGAATGTTGGTTTTCCCCTTTACATACACCATCTCAAAATGAAAAGACTGTAGCCTGGATGCCAACCTGGCTAAGCGAGCTGATAAAGTTCGACCTCCACCTGGTGCCATCATGTAAATGAGAGGCTTATGGTCCGTCTTGATAACGAATTTTGTTCCCCACAAAAATGTTTTAAAGTGTTCGGCTGCCCAAACTGATGCCAATAGTTCTCTTTCAATAACTGAATAGTGTTTTTCAGCGTCCCTCAAAGCCCTTGAAGCATAGGCGATTACCCATTCTTTTCCGCAGTCATTCTGCATGAGCACGGCTCCTAGTCCTGTGCTACTTGCATCTACCATGATGGTACACTTTTTTCCAATGACAAAAGGTCTTAAACAAGGTGCATTCACAACATACGCTTTAAGATTCTGAAATGCCTCTGTCATAACATCAGACCATAAGAACCTTGCGTTCTTCTTTAGAAGTGGTCTAAAGGAATCAACTTTGGAAGAGAAATTTGGAATAAATTTAGCATAGAATTCTATTAATCCTAAAAAAGCTACCAATTGTTCCTTTGAAACGGGCACAGGAGCTTTAATGATGCTCTCTATGTGTTTTTGCTTAGGTCTGATCCCAGAACCACTTATGGAATGTCCCAAATATTCCACTTCTCTTTCTCTTATCTTACATTTATCAAGACGAAGAGTAAGACCTTTAGAAGACAAGGCGGAAATGACATTCCTTAAATTAATATCATGCTCCTCTACATTTTTCCCAAATACAAGAATATCGTCTTGAAAGGCGATTGCCCCTGTCAACCCTTCAAGTGTCTCTTTCATAAGTCTTTGGAAGACGGAGGCAGCACTAGCCAACCCAAAAGGCATGCGTTTGTATCTAAAAAGGCCTTCTGGCGTAATAAAAGCCGTCAAATTTTTGGAATCATCATCTAGAACTACTTGATGATAGGCGCTTGCCAAATCTATACACGAAAAAATCACAGCACCTCCCAATGTTGAAACCATCTCATGCAAATTTGGCAAGGGATGAGCATCCACCCAAATAGAGTTGTTTAAACTGCGAAGGTCAACACAGAGTCTCAACTCGCCGTTGGATTTGACCGAAATGACGATCGGGGAAACCCACGGGGAGGACTCAATGGGCTCAATGATGTCCTTGTCACATAAATCTTTGAGAAGCACCTTAAGTTTATCCCTGTAAGTAAGAGGGACGTTCCTGACTCTGTGCCGAACAGGAACAACACCATCGTTGAGTTTAATAGTATGTTTAAAACCCAAAAACTGACCGAGTTTTCCACTGAAGACATGAGGAAACTCAGACTTTAGATTATCAACCATAAGCTCACGATCTGGATCATTGGTGTTAGTAACAGAGTAAACAGGGGGATTAGCTCTAGGGTCTATCTTAATGCCCAATTGATCTTGATGTGGCCATCCTAACAAGGGTTGGCCAGACTTAGCGACGTATATTTTACCGTATGTGGATTCCCCTGAGAAGGTGATTTTCCCCCAAAAATAACCTACCAATTCAATCCTGTGTCCGGTGTAACCCCCTGGAGAAATGTCGGATTCAAGTAGAATTTTGTTGGGCCAATTTTTTTTTACAACATCTAAACCCAATAATGTATACCATGCACAGGTGTCCACAAAAATGTTAATTGTTCTCCCCTCTATAATCACATCACAGGATGGAAATTTACTTACACCTTCACTACCACAAATATTAATAACTGTATTAATATCATTTTCATTAGAATCGTATTCATCAAAATCTTGAACTATGTTAACTTTTTTCGTGGTAGATTTACAAAACTTTGTTAAATGCCCTTTCTTATTGCATTTCACACACATTTTATCAAGGGCAGGGCAAACTTTAGAATTTGCTAAATGGTTTGGACTTCCACATCTGAAACAAATCCACTGAGTGTTGCTCTTCTTATCACTTTTAGTGTACTTAAATTTTGAGTCACTCTTAATACTAGCAGAATCACTTCTAGAAGTAAATGGTTTCCTGAATTTCTCTCCTTCTTTGGAAACGCTAAAGACATCTCCCTTTTCATTCCCTCTTATCTCCTTTACGAATTTCTCGGAATGTTCAATCGACCTTGCAATGTCAATGGCTGCATTTAGAGACATATCCGAGGTTGTCCAAAGTCTTTCCTGGACCTTTTTATTATTTGTTCTCATCAGTATTTGGTCTCTTAGTACCTGTTCATAAGTTATGTGTTCAAAATCACATGTTACGGCAAGAGATCTGAGAGATGATACAAAGTCATCAATTGGCTCATCTGCAGATTGTTTGCGAGAATAGAAAATAAATCTCTCCATAACAACGTTCTTTTTCTTTCCAAATCTAATTTTTAGTTGTTCTGCTGCACATTCATACACATCTTTTTCTCCAGGATTAGTTAAGGCTGGAAGAGTTACAAATTCTTTTAATCCAATTCCACCTAGGCAATGTTTTAAAAGAGATAATTTCCTCTCAGGTTCACATTCAGTGCCATCCATAACCTCAACATAGGCTAGAAAAACAGGTTCCCATATTTCCCACTCCATGGGGGGATCACCTTTATTAGCCAAAAACGAAGGAGGAGGAACAATTCCACTCATGTCAGAATTGTAAAACAATTACTTTGATGTGTTAAAGAAGTTATGTTCTGAAAGTCTAATCAAAAGTACTTTTAATATCAGGCAAATACCTTTGTATGGAGTAAAGTTGATAGACGATCGAGTTGATCGAGTTGAATGTATTTCAGGAGGCAGAACAACTTGAAAATAGAAAAAACGGTGAAGAGAGAAACAATCCGATGATGGTTACCAACTTAAGATGGCCGCCGTAGAAATCGCTCTCTCTTTAGAGAAAATTGCCCTTGTCTTGGCAGCGTGTGACGTGAGGACGCCTTCGCGTAATGCGCGCATGCGCACGTGACGTTAGAAGCTCGTAGTGCAGACAGAAGCGCGCGCTGGGAACTCGCGCTATGAGACAGTCTTCAGAGCCTGAAAAACGCTGAAAATGCGTTTAAATACCTTCGAAACAGAAGGGCGAGTCGTCGGAGTAGCTGCGAAGGACCGCTTGCGTCGCTGCGAAGATCTTCAGATCGAGTAGGCCAGGGAAGTATTTGTTGAAAATTACCTTCCTTTCTTTTTTTTTTAAATTGTTGACGAAATCTTAAATAAGGTGATGAGAACGACCTTTCACCCTCGTCGCCAGTGTAGGAAAGACTGGAGGACACGATGAGTTGAATTGTAGCAGGAGTTTATTAGAGACACGTCCTGTCAAGTCCAGTGCATCAGTTCATAAACCCACAATTCTAAACCACAGATCTCAGCATGTACATTTAAAAGATGCTGCACAAGGCATGTGCACAACAGCCAGAGACAGCCACGAGATGTCACAGGCAAAGCCACAGCCACGTGCCATCTCGTGGTCACAGATAACAATATGAGCAGTATACAACACCACTCTGCCCTGTTTGTTGCAGTACCACATAGCAGTGGGGTTTTCTGTGAACATTTCAACTAGACTTTCTTTGATGGAGGGTTGAAAATCCTTCAATGCCAATCAGATTGCTTGGAGCTCGAGCAGGTTGATGTGCAGTCTGGTGTCTGCCTGAGAACAGAGTACTCTCATCTCCACCTTTGCCAGATAGTTGCCCCATCCCAGAAGTGATGCATCTGTTACTATTGAAAGATCTGTTTTGGGAAGGGAGAGGGGTCTGCCTCTTACCCAATCACAGTTGGTTAGCAAGTCTCATGCAGCTCTCTCTGAGATCTGGGCCTTGTCGGAAAGATTCCCCTGATGCTGCGCCCACTGGAACATCAGGACCCACTTATGCCATCTGGCATGTGTTACTAGCAAGACGTAGGAGGCCATGAGGTGCAACAGCCTCAGAGTCATTGTCATCAAAATCCAGGAAAGAGGAAGAAACATTGCTTTCATAGCCTGAATGCCCTGGACTCACCGTTGGGGAGGATAGATCCAAACCTGCAAGCCTTCAACAGCCAGTCATCGGGATAGGGGGAAGACTGACACCCCTGATCTGCGCAAATGAGCTGCGACCACTGCTATCACCTTGGTGAAAACATGAGAGGTACTGGTTAGGCCAATTAGGAGCATGGTGAACTGAAAATATCGTGGCCTACCGTAAACTGCAGGTAGCATCGATGGGCAGGAAGGACAAGAATGTGGAACTAGGCATCCTGCAAATTCAATGCTACCATCCAGTCTCCTGGGTCCAGGGCAGACAGGACCTGAGCTAGAGTGAGCATCCTGATTTTTAATTTTTGAGGAACTAGTTAAAGGCTCGTAGGTCTAGGATAGGGTGAACCCTTGTGTTATTTTCCAGGATCAGAAAGTAGCAGTAATAGCAGGGGTATTGCTCGAAGAAAAACCTTCCGGATCAAGTCTGACAACTGGGAAATTCAAAGGTAAGGAAACTGCACCTAGATGTCTCTATCAGATATGATGCTTCTTCATAATGTTCTGCACAATCCCTGTGCTTTAGGTAGTGTTAGACCTGCCATCCTTGGCGTGGTTTTCGCCTAACTTTTTGCCTTCAACCCTCCTATTTTAGTGAATTATTTTTTGCTGGCCTTAGGACTCTGTGCACTTTATCACTGCTACCCACTGCTGAAGTACTCGTGCTCTCTCCTCAAAACATGGTAGAATTGGCTTATGTCCAATTGGCATTCTTAATTTACTTGTAAATCCCTAGTAAAGGGACACTACCTGTGCCCAGGGCATGTAAATTGAATGCCACTAGCGGGTCTGTAGCACTGATTGTGCTACCCAGTTAAGCAGCACTTTAAACAAGTCTCAGGCTTGCTATTGCAACCCTTCCTTTTGAATACATGTTAGTCACCCCTAGGGTAGGTCCTGGATAACCCATAGAGCACGGTGCAATGTATTTTAAAAATGTGGACATGCACATTTTAGGTGTACATGTCCCGGTAGAGAAAAACTCTTACATATATTTTTCACTACTGCAAGACCTACCTCTCCCATGGAATAACATTTAAGTTACACTATTACATTTATTAAGTGATAATTTCCAAATGGGAGCAGGTAATCAGTTCATGTTTGAGTTCTTTGGAACTGTAATGAAAAATCCTCTATCATGGTGAAGTCAGATTTTAAATTACAATTCTGCAAAAGCCATTTTTATAAAGTTGGCATTTTCCTGCCTTAGCCATTGAGTGCCTGCAGTCTATCTCTGAATCAAAGGACTGGATGTAGCTGAAAGTTGAGCTTTGTGTATTCCTACCAGACAGCCACATAAAATAGAGAGCTTATCTGTGAATGGATGGGCCATCAATGGCAGGAAGGGAGGGCGGAGATGGACACAGTCCTACTTATACTTGAATAGGGTGTGTCTTGCCTTCCTAAAACGGCTGCATACCCCTTGTAGTTAGTTTGGAGCCAGAGAGGGCAGGGAACCTGTGCATTTCCTGAGGGAAACCTCTAGAAGCTTCTACCACTTTAAAAGGAAGTCCCAGGTATAAATATTGGACCTCAGACACAAACTGTTCAATACACTTCGGGACCTGTGGGAACTCTGCCAGGAAGAAGGACTGCTGTGCTGCTGAAAGGACTGGCACCCTGCTCGACTGCTGCCCTACTGGACTACTGCTTGCTGGATTGGTGCCCTGCTGCCGCCCTACCAGAGTCAGAGGGATTGGACCTGCACCGGAAGCCAGAACTCCCAGATTAAACCCAAGGGCAAACTCAGTACCACCTGAACCAGCACCCAGATCCAGCTGGAGCAAGCCCTTGAGCCGCAAGTGGTGTCCCTCAGATCCTGGACCCTTGGTGTTGTCTCAGAGAGGTTGAATTCAAGTTTCTGGGCTCTGCGCAGCCGCAAACGGGCCCATTGGCACCAAAACCGCGTAGCTTGCACAGCCCGCCAACGTGAAGTTCTGTCAACCCAACTCTTTGTACTACAGGATCGACCTCTAGCAGAAAGTGCCACGGCGAAGATCCAGCATGCCCACTAGTGCTGACAACAGGATCATTGTGCTACATAAATGAACGCCCACAACGCTTCTCTGCTCCTTTTCACCACAAGCATGACTCTCTTCGCTAGATTGAGACGGTAACTTCAGCGGGATTAACCTGGTCCTTGTATCCAACGCATTCTCAATCGTTGTCGCCTGAAGTTGTGAATTTCTCCTGATCTCTCACGACCAGATAACTGCAAGTGGCGCTTTGGGCTTTTTGGCGCTATTTTCACTAAAATCTTTAAAGGTGCATACATTTGGTTCTATTGATAGGATTTTTGTCGATTTGATCTTGATTTATTTATAAAATTTAGCTCTATTTTTCTAAATTGGTGAGGGGGTTTCCTTGTATTGTGTTTTCACTTTATTACCGTTTTAAGCGCTGCATAAATATTTCACACATTGCCTCTAAGTTAAGTCTGACTGCCCTGTGCCAAGCCACGAGACGGTTGAACAGAAGTTATTTTGGGCTTTGCTTGTGCCTTACTGTGACCAGGATTGTGGTTACTACTTGAGGAGGGTTTCACCCCCCTCAACCAGTAGCCCAATTTCTCAAAGGCAGTAACATGATAAATGTGTTGTATGACAAAAACAGTATTCAAGAGAGGTGGTCAGGGGTTTGTGGAGGAAATAGTAGACAGGAAGTGGAAGAAAAAGAGGGGCATACTACAGATACAGAGAGCCTAATGGACATCAAAGAGGTCTTTAATTGTGCTTGGGGAATCATAAAAGAGGGGAATTTGAAAGAAAAATTAAAAATAAGACAGGGTCCATAATAAGTAAACAAAAATAAAATGCTATGTGTGATGATGACCTCCTGAGCAGTCCTCCTCTCAACATCAAGAATATATGTGCATATCACTTTTATCCTAGTTATATCCTTGTTTTATCCTTGTTAACCCTGGAAGAATGTGAAATAGCAGTTTCTGCTTAAAGACAATTTCTATCCCTGCACTTTATTTACCATATTTCACTGTACAAGGCTAAACTGTTAGGCATTTTACTTACTGTTGTGTTTTGGGAAACTAGAACAGTTTCTAATTGCAGGAAGCCTTGCTTAAATTATGCCACACACCTGTGCCACACACCTGTTAAGCTGTAAAACATGATGTAGGTATACACCTCCACTTACAGGGAATTAGAAGCCCTCTGACTGGAGACTTGAATATTTACTGCTTGTGTTTTCAATATCAGTAGTCTGGAGTCTGATTTTCTCCATCTGTCAACACTATCTCTGCGTCTAAAGAAGTGTGGTTGCTGTTATTACCTGAGTAAAGTGTTGTTTTTTCTTCTACATTTGCAATCTGTTCTCTCGAACCCCAGAACTTGCTGTGTTGTATTCCACACCATCTTTGATGACATTGTGAAAGAGTTCAAGTGTTTCTGTCCGACCAACAACATATCAGCTCTGGCAATTCATCTTCCCAGCAGAAACAACCACACTGCAGACTGGAACTTGCAATTCTAGTGAGTGGAAACTCCAGCCACCTTTGTTCTAGACCTTAATGGAAAAGAGGAACCAGTGCAATTCTGAACTGTTTAAATCCAGGTTGACCTATAAGGTTCTATTATTTTACAGAGGGAGACCGGATCCTCTTGCCCTGGAAGCATAATGCTTTGTCCAGGTATAGGGAGTAAGCAATTCCACTTTTCTCCCTTTCGTAATTATTCCCAGAGTGACCGGTCAGATCAGAGGCAACCAGAAGAGGTCATTCCAATAACTTTATGGAAGGCCGAACCATGGTTTCCAATTTTACTGGGGTTATCGTCCAAGCCACCCCTTCTTCCTCACTTACTGGACCTACTTCTGAACTCTCTAGCGCACCTGCACCCCCTGGTCCTACTGATCCAGCTCCATCTAATGTCATGAAATGTTTCAGGTCTCACAGGCACATGCCAGGATTTTCATGCTAGGCTCTGATCTTCATGCACTAGGCCTCGCCAAAGTCTGTTCACAAACACTGTCAGTGAACATGGGCTAGTTGGACACACTGTGTTCTGGACGGGATCTTGAGCCCCTGGGGGCAGACATGACCTTTGTAGTTTTTTAAATGTTATTTTAGAAGAACTGGCAGTTGAGAGCTTTTCTTACAGGATGGTCAATTCCCACTTGTTGACCATCTCGGCAGGGCACACACCAGACCATCCTCAGGGCGAACATACTGTATGGACGACCACCCTGTTGGTGAACATACTGTAGTTCCAAACCGCTTAGAGGAATGACATTTGCTTTTCCTCCTAAGCCCAAATACTTCATCCTTTGTGACATTTCCATTTTGCATGCTTTCTTCAAGCATGGCCGCATAATCAATCATAATCTCTATAGGAACCAATTATCAGTCAAACTTACCATATTATGGCACCTCTCATCTTATTAATATTAAAACGTTGGACCTACTTTTATCAGCTCCCCAAAAAACCTAAACTGATTCAAAACAGATCACTTAGCCTTCTTTTCCTACAGATCCCAAACTGTGCATTGTGACTTGTTTATGTTCTTAGAAAAATGCCACAAGAGACCTCACACTTTGACCTTCTGGCCAGCTCATTATTTTACTCCTCCGGTCTTACAGTCCAGTTTCAGTACTCATGCTAGCTAGATGGTTCATTGATTATGGCTGACAGGTCATCAGAATCTACCTTCAAGCAATTTTATTATAAACCAGTAAGTAATCCTTTATCGAATAATATTGATCAGCTTTGAACGCACATAATATGAAGCCTCTAGTCCTGCAATAGAAGGAGTAGTTTATTTTCTGTAACTCCAGTTCTGTAGTAGGGGTATCTCTGTTATAGTCATAATCTAGTGAATAGTCCCGCCCATGTGCGTGGACCCCGGAGCAATCAAAAATAATCTCTTAAAGTGTCGAAAAAATGCAGAACTGCACAGACACTGAAGAGAGAATTTAAAGACATATAATGCAGCCTATAAACAGGCTACACTGTCCGGCATTTCAACTAGAATTTCCACCAAAAATCCACAAAACAGCAAAGCCTGTCCAGATTTCCCTTGCCTTCAGCAAAAACCCCTCTGGAATGATAGAGAGGAAGACATGGACAGACACGCCCCATAGGCTGCCATTATGTGGCTCAGAACAGGATACTGTGCCTTTAAGAGAACTTTCCAGAACTTCACAGTATCCCAGAATGCCCTGCAGGTCCCTCTTACTTTCAGTTCTTATTGAAGGCGTCACATGCCAGACCTGTAGGATTCCTTACATGAATATCTCTCCACCGGGTAGGAGGGCGGGCGCTTAAGACTATAACAGAGATACCCCTACTACAGAACTGGAGTTACAGAAAGAAACTACTCCTTCTGTAGTAGGGGATCTCTGTGTATAGTCATAATCTAGTGAATAGAATGGCAAGCCCATCCCCACACCTAAGCGGCTTTGGAGAAAGAATTCAACACCACTACTGTGCGAATAAATTCCGCAGCGAAGCCTGTCCAACCTGAGTATCTGCCCTGGCATCAGTGTCCAGACAGTAATGCTTAGCAAAGGTATGAACCGACTTCCAAGTGGCGGCCTTGCAAATTTCTGCAATCGGCACATTACGGAGCAAGGCTGTCGTGGCAGCTTTGCCCCTGGTGGAATGAGCCTTAGGCTTACCTCCTAAGGTCTTATTAGCTTTCTGGTAACACAGTTGTATGCAGGACACAATCCACCTAGAGATGGACTGCTTAGAGGTCGCAAGACACGTCCTGACGGATCCATAATTGATGAACAATTGTTCTGACCTACGAATATCTTTGGTCTTATCCAGATAAAATTTCAACACCCTCCTAACATCCAGGGAATGTAAAGACCTTTCCGCTGGAGATGAAGGGTTCTGAAAAAACGTAGGCAAAGTTATAGTCTGGTTGACATGAAAATCAGAAATAACCTTGGGAAGAAAGTTAGGGTGCGTACGCATAACAACCTTAGCAGCATGAAATACAGTATAAGGTTCATTACAACACAACGCCTGAATTTCACTCACCCTGCGGGCCGATGTAATGGCCACGAGGAACGCCGCCTTCCAGGACAGGTGCTGCAACGAAGCCTTATGAATGGGTTCAAAAGGCTCCTTCATCAAACTGGACAGCACCACATTCAATTCCCATGAAGGCGAAGGAAGCCTGACAGCAGGGGTGTGGAAATTTTCAAATAATCTACTTGTCCATGGGACAAAATGCAAAATAAATCTACATGTCCTGTAAGACAGTCCACTTGTCCCACCTATTCGCAAATCAATATTGTGGGATGACAAAGCCATTGATGAAATTTTGTTTTAATAAAACTGAACAGTGAAAACTTTACTTTATTGCTGAGAAAAGTGAAATTCTCCTTAAGTACTGAAACACAACAATAATTTATCTTCACTAAATCAATCAAATGACACTTGTTAAAGCGCACAGCTGCTTCGAAGGTAGCGTCCCATCACTCTAGCAGACAGTAAAGGCAGGCCAAAGTAACAAGAAACTAAACTGAGTCAAATAGCCAGGTTTTAAGTTGTCTTATGAAGGCTGACAGTGTCAATTAACCGTAACAGAAAAGGAAGACTGTCCATAATTTTGCAGAGCGCACAGTAAAGGGGCTGCCGCCACAACGAGACTTCAGAAATTTTGGAATCCGTAGAAGATGACTATTGTTGGATCTAAGTGCACTCTTTGGATTATACAGACACAGTCTATTCAGCAGATAACATAGGGCCTCACCATGATAAGGTCTGAAAGACCACGTTAGAGCTTTGAAGTTGATATGCTATTCTATAGGAAGCAAGTGCCGATGTCTCAAATGTGAAGAGATATGATGGCGCCTAGGAACGCCCCTGATTAGTTGTGCCACTGCATTTTGAATTAGCTAAAGTCTTTATCAAATATGCAGGAAGACCAAGGTACAGACTGTTAAAGCAGTCCAGATAGGACATAATTAAAGAATGAGCTGTTTACCTGGTCTCTTCAGGAACCAGATCAAGAAACTTCTTTATCATTTTCATCTTCAAAAGACAGACAGACTAAATCTGTTTAATTTGCGATGTAAAAGAGAGGGTAGAGTAAAAGATAATGTACACATTTCTAGCATCCCTGGTATGATTAGGATAGGCTCGGCATGCCACCACATAGAAGTTGGTAGGGGCCATTTTGGTAAAAACTAAAATTCTGTTTTGTCAGAATTTAGTTTTAATCAATTTTTACCCATCCAAGTTGCGACTGCTCTACAACATTCTTTAAAATTGTGAAAAGCTGCACGGACTTAAGGTATGGCAGTTTGGATATACTGGTCCAAAACGCAAGCTGAACCATATTTACACATCCATCCATGTTGGTTGTATGTGGAAATATCTACTGCAGAAACATCATGCTGCCAAAATATTGAGGACCAAAATATAGTGTCTGGAGTTAAGAATAGTAAATCTTTACTTACCAATTATCTTCTCAAAATTTTGACCCTCAATATTTGGTATATAATAATCTGGTAGCAAGATATTCTGAAGTCAAAATTAAGGTGGAATACCTCAGTGTTGCAGTAAAAAAGAAATTGATGAGAAATTCTGTGCAGTTGGGGAGGTGTTTTCTGTCATGAGACGTCTGGCCTGTTTCCAGTCTAATTGGTTCGTCCTCTCATCTTGCCTCACTGACATTCTCACTGCACATACACACAACCCAACTGCTGGGGCACACACTTCTGGACAGACAAACACACCCACTGCACAGAAACATAGCTACACCACAGATACATAGGCTCATACGTCACTTAAAGTATAGACTTACAATCCCATGCAGGACCACACCCTGAAGACCTACCCCTGAGAAGACAAAGACACCCACTATAGAAAGACCCAAGCACTTCCTATTGACAAGCATTTCCCAACATGAAAGGTTTGCATAACAGGTGTCTAACTTGATCCTGATTGTAGCAGAGATACTGCCTGCAAAGATATCCACGGATTTCCAAAAAGATTGGAAGAAGCCAATCCTTTTCTATTCTAAGGAAGGACATTCTACAAATGTACATGAAATACAAATGTATGTTGCAGAAGGATAAGTATTCTAAGGTAGTTTTGGATTAGGGGGCAATGATGTCCAGCATAGGTCAGTGAGGGGAGGCCAGAATCCATGGTCAGACTTTCAACATTTCCACTGACTATTCAAATTAGTTCCCAGGAGATTAAATTAATATTTGTTTATTTTATGATAATTCTGAAAATCTAGCATGGGTTTGGTCCTCCTTGGTACACGGTGGACACCCCTAGTCTCTGGCTGTTTAGGATCTCTAGTTTGCCAAGGCTTATTTCAACTTCGGTTCACAAATAGCACAGCTTTTCAGTTTGTTAGGCCCAAAGTGTAGATATGCTCTTTTAAAAAGATTCACTTACACCTACCTTTTCTTGTGAATGAATATTTTCTGAGAAGTGGGTGTTTCAGGGTCGGAATGCCCTAGGAAGTTTGTGTACACCCACAAAAGAATGCATTTAAGTGTATTTACAAGCTTTTCCACAGCCCATTCTTATCATGGACATAGCCAAATATTTGCTCATATCAAAGATCGGACAAAAACTGTGTGAAAGTGGGAAGAAAACCCCACCTAATTGTAGGTGGGATTGTAGGAAAAGGTCTTACTGCTTCCTTTGTAGCTCATTTCCCAGAGAGCATGGAGAAAAATGGAGACCGTATTACTGTTGGGCAAACTACATGTGTTGACTCAGAAGTATGTTAATTTTACTATAATGCGTAATGTTTCATTAAATGATAGTCTGGAGCAATGATTCTCCTGTAGAAAGCATCTATGTGTTTTGTCAGTGCTTAGATATGGCAAAAGTGCGAGATGAAGCACTATATGACCCATTGTTGCTTCTTTTTTAGGGGAAAAAAGTATTCTTTCACACCATTGAAGAATCATACTGATCCGATCTAAAAAGAATATCCTGCCCTGACCCTTATCATGGCAAAGTATTTTTGAGAATTTAATTG
The DNA here is from genome assembly GCF_964263255.1 of Lissotriton vulgaris. Lineage (NCBI taxonomy): Eukaryota > Metazoa > Chordata > Amphibia > Caudata > Salamandridae > Lissotriton > Lissotriton vulgaris. The sequence goes on from NC_141695.1 coordinate 1,656,919,516, forward strand.
AATATATTCATACATTGATTTTTTTTTAACATCATTTTTATTGCATCACCAATTTAAATGTACAGACAGTATATTCAGGAATAATAACATAACATGTACAGGTTTAGTTTGATCCAGTCAACCTCCATCTGGGGGGTGCATCCCGATCACGGCGCGGGTGACCCCTCTCTGTCCGTATCTTGTACTCCTTACAATGTCAGACCGATTCATCATGCACATAACCCTGGGACGCTTTTGTGGTTTTCGCCCCTCCCCCTCCCCAAATTTCGGTACCCCAACATCCCTCCAAAGCAGCCTCCTACCCGCCCTCCCCCGTGGTCGCTCTGCGCTTGGGTAACCATGTAAGAGTGTCCGGTGTATTGCAGGAGGAAGTAATCTTTCGCTAAGGTGTGTTCTCCTGTGTAGTGTTAGGGTCTGCTCCATCTAGTTCGCTCACGCCATCCTGCCCCTCATCGTCCACATCCCGGAGCGCCTGCACCATCACCTCCCATGCAGTCGCCCTTTCCAGTGCCTTCTCGTCATTCAACCTCCATGCCATCTGGTATCGCAGGGTACTTTCACACGCGGCCCATCTCAGACACTCCCCATACCATCTTTTATATGTGGGCCCCACTCTGGACTTCCAATTTCTTGTGATCTCCCGCTTGGCCAGGATAAGCCCTAAATCTATAAATTTACTAGTCATCTTATTCCTAGGTGTGTGCGGGAACCAATGAAGGACGCCAACTGCTTTAGTAAACTGGATATCCCTGTCCGTCGCGCCGTTAAGGGCCCGCCCAACTTCCTGCCAATAATCGCCCAAAGAGAGGCAATCCCACAGCATATGACACAGATCCGCCCCAGCTGTATTACATCTGGGGCAAGCAGCGTCGGTCGCCCCAAAATACTGTTGGATTTTCCCGGGCGTGAGGTATGCCCTGTGAATAACATAAAAGTGAATCAATTGGAACCTGGCATTCCTCGAGCTCTTCCGTGCCCGTCTCAGCAACTGGCCCCAGGTCGTGTCTGGTATCTCCACCTGGAGGTCCAGCTCCCACTTGGCCTTCAGGGCTGCCAAAGGTTGCAAGGCCTCCCGCTGCATCCTGGAGTACAGGCACGTGACAGCCTTAAAGGTTCCCGCCGCCATCATGGCGTACTGGCAGGCCATCGAGGTGCCCGGTTCCTGCAGCCCTTCCCCCCAGTGGGCTCGCATAGCGCCCGTGACTGCCGCGTGCAGCAGGTAGTCGCCCCTCGGAAGGTCAAATCTCTCCTGCAGGTCCCGAAACGGCAGCAACACCCCATCTTCATAGAGGTCACCCAGCATTTGTATTCCCGCCTCCTCCCACCCTAGCAAGCGCGACCAGTCACCTCCATGCGGGAGGGCAGTGATCATTCCCAGTGGTATTTCGGGGGCATACATAAGGCGGACACCCGCCCGCTTACGGGCCCGGTCCCAGCAAAGACGGAATGTCTGCTCCTCGACCGTCAGGTCTCCCACTCTGAGTTTCTGGTGCAGCGTAATATAAGCCAGAACGTGTCGCGGGGTGCCTTCCACTCTCGCGTCCTCGGGGCCTCTGTACACTCTCGCCACCTCCTGAGTGAAAGTCTGCAGCTGCGCGGCTAGGTAATATCCTTCAAAATCCGGCACTGCCATACCTCCTTCATCTTTGGGGCGCAACAGCGTGTCGAGCGCTATGCGCCTCCTACCCGTGCCCCACAAGAACGCTATGACCAGTGACCTCAGGCGTTTGAAAACAGAGCTCGGGACCCATACCGGTAGTGTCCTAAAATAGTACAAAAGCCTGGGCAGGGCTATCATTTTAAGCAGGGAAATTCTACCGGCCAGGGAGAGCGGCAGAGTTGCCCAGAAGTCCATGGACCCCCGCAGGGCGTTAATACAGCGAGTGATGTTGCCATCCAGTAGGTCGGACGGGGCGTGGTAAACATAGACCCCTAGATAATGTAGGCAGCGCGGCTCCCACCGGAGTTCCTGAGCAGTTAGTGGGCACGGTTCTCCCGGCCTCAGGGGAAACAGACAGGATTTAGGCCAGTTGACCCTCAGGCCCGACAACCCACCGAACTGCCCCAGTAGCCGCCGCGCCCCCTGGAGCTCGGGGCCCGCATCGGCCAAAAACATCAGCAAGTCATCTGCGTAGAGGGAGATGAAGTGCGGTCTCCCCCTAAATGGCAAACCTGCGTAGTGGCGGCCCAGTCTGGCTATCGCTGCGAAGGGTTCCATTGCCAACGCGAACAGGAGCGGTGATAGGGAACAACCCTGTCTAGTGCCACGCCTAATCGGGTATTGTCTCGAGATCAGTGCGCCCACCCGGACCCTCGCTACCGCCTCGGCATAGAGGACCTTGGTCCATCTTATATATCCGTCCCCCAGCCCGAAGCGACGCATCACCTCATACAAGTATCCCCATTCGAGGCTGTCAAATGCCTTCTCAATATCAATGGATAGGACAAATGGGGAGACGGTGTCCGGCCAGTCCGCACCCATCAGTCTCGTGAGTCTGCGGATGTTATGAGTGGTATTGCGTGTCGGTATGAAACCGCACTGGTCACCGTGAACCAGGCCCGTCATGTGTACCAGCAATCTGTTGGCCAGAATTTTACTGAGGATCTTGTAATCCGTCGTCAACATAGACAACGGACGATACGAGGACAGCGCCGCACCCTCTCTGCCCGGTTTCAAGAGCGGGATCATGAGGGCCTCGCACATAGAGCCCGGGAGTCGGCCCTTCTCCTGCGCCTCGTTGTACACCTCGCGCAGCCGTGGAGCAAGGTACTCTAGATATTTGCCATAAAATTCGATCGGTAGTCCGTCAAGGCCCGGGGTCTTGTTCCTAGCCATCTGTTTTACAGCACAACCTATTTCTCCAAGGGAGATGGGCCGCCCTAACTCTTCTGCCTCCGAGTCCTCCACTCGCGGCAACTGTAACCCGTCCAAGAACTCCTCAAGCTCCTCCGCCCCTCCTGTATCACCACTCATATAGAGCCCCTCATAATAAGTACGAAACTTATTCAGGATCCCGGGTTGAGAGTGGCAGGGCTCCTCCCCTGGCTCCTGGATCCTCATGATCGGCACTCCCCCCCGGACTGGGTTAGCAAGCCAAGCCAACATCGCCCCCGCCTTATCACCTTCCGCATGCGCCCTCGTCACGTACGCCTTATGATCGAAGCCACGCAGCCGCTCTAGCTCTACCGCCAGCCCCTCCCGTGCCCCGCTAAGCCCCTCCTGCAGTTCAGGGTGATTCGGGCGCCTCTTCTCGAGATCCCTCAGCCGTGTCTCAGCCTTATCTAAGTCATCCAACAGAGTCTTCCGAGCCCCTGCCGTGTGTCCAATACAGTGTCCCCGCACCACCACCTTGAACGCATCCCATTCAACCGCCCTCGTGGAGGCCGAGCCATTGTTCTCCTCAAAATACCTCTCAATGCGTTCACTCAGGGCCTCCCTGAACAACAAGTCGTCCAGGGTGTCAGGTTGCAGGCGCCATGTTGGCACGCAGTTAACAGTCACCATCCATTCCAGAGACATCAACAAGGGGTTGTGGTCCGATATCGTCCTGGCCAAGTATTCCGCGGGGAGCACACATTCCGAACAAAGAAACGCATCCAGCCTCACATGCAAATCATGCAGGTGCGAGTGAAAGGAGTAGTCCCTAGCGGTGGGGTGCAACGCCCTCCATGCATCCGTGAGGGCCCAGCTCTCCTGCCATTCCAACCTACGCTTGGCGACCCTATGTACTGGGGACGCGCGCAGCGGGGGATGGGACCTATCTAGTAGCACATCCTCAACTGAGTTGAAGTCCCCCCCCAAGAGGACCGGCCCTGCCAAATAACCCGCCAATTTGCCCGAGATGGTAGACAAGAAAGCGGGCAGGTCTACATTAGGAGCATACACATTACAGAGAGATATCATCCTGCCTCTCAGCCTCCCCTCCACCGCCACATATCTGCCCTCAGGGTCCACCGATGATTTTGAGACTTGGAAGGGGACCCCCGCTCGTATCCAAATCAATGCCCCCCTTGCAAATGCTGAGAATGTCGTATAGAATAGCTGCCCCCTCCAGCGCCTTTGCAGAGCCGCCCCTTCTTGCTTATTTAGATGCGTCTCCTGCAGGAACGCTATATGTACCCCCCTACGCTTGAGGTACGCCTGAACTTTATGTCTGCGCGTCATGGACTGCATACCCCGCACATTCCAGGTCACACATTTCAACGCCCCAGTACTAGCCATTCCCCCCTACACAACCGGACCATATAGCAAAGAACAATGTCCGCATAAGTCCCGCGACCACGGGCCCACCCACCCACCCTCTCCAAACAGGAAGCCGAATCCCTCCAACAACAACTACCCCCTGAGCAACCCCAACTGCTCGCAACTCCCACCCCCCCAGGACAGGCCCCCCCGCAACTGGAAGTACCCCCATCCAAACCAACACTCCCGACCACCCCTCAAGGAAAGGTGGTGATGGTCGCAGTCCCCACTGCGATGACCTTAGGGGCCAGTAAGGCGCGGCTCAATGCTATAAGACCTTAAAACAAATCAGCCCCGCGCGCTCCACCCCACAATCCCCACATTACAGCTCCCCAAAACCTCAATCAATAATGTTCCACTGCTGTGGGCCCAGTGCCCCGGTGTCCAACCAACGAGTTCACTCCGCCAGATCAGTTCAACACGCCTATAGTATCTCTCCCGAAGTCTGCGGCGTCACAATAGGGCCCCGGGCTCCACCAAATTCCGATTGTCCTGTCTCTGAGCCCGTGCCTGGGTCCTCCGATTCTGTGCCCTTCCCGGACTGAGTCCTGGCGGTCCTAGATAAGTCCACCACCGCCTGTAGGGCCGCCTGCCTCTCCGCCTCCGTCTGCGACATCGAAGGTTTCCCGGTTCTCTTGCGGTTCCTCCTGATCCGTTGGGACTGCCTAATCGGCTTCGCCACCTTAGCCTCTTCCTCCCTGGCCTTAGCCCCGTCCGTTCCCGCCTTATAAGTGTCCCACCAGTCCCAGGCGTCCGCGGAGGTCGTGAAGAATAAAGATTTCTCATCCACCACCACTCTTAGCTTGGCCGGGAACAACAGGGAATACTTGATGCCTTCCTGGCGGAGCTCCCGCTTGAGGGACAGGAAGTTTGCCCGGAGTCGCTGCGTCTCAAATGTGTAGTCCGGGAACATGGTGACTCTGTTGTTATCCACTTGGAAGGGCCCTGCCTCTCTCGCCCTCTGCAAGAGCCAGTCTCTGTCCCGGTAATGGAGCAGCTTGAACACCACCGGACGAGGAGGAAGGCCCAAAGCTGGCGGGCGCGCCGGAACTCTATGTGCCCGTTCCAGGGAGAAGAAGGGGGACAGACCTTCTGGTGCCACCTCCGTCCGCAGCCAGTTATCCAAGTAGCCCACCATGTCGTCGCCTTCAATTTTTTCCGGCAGGCCCACTAGGCGTACGTTGTTGCGCCTGTTTCTGTTTTCTGCATCCTCGGCCCTCCTTTCCAGCACCTTCAGGCGGTCCATCACGTCTGCCATCTGGGCCTTCATCGTTTCCTGGCCTGGGGCTAAGTCCTTAACCGTGATCTCCACGGATTTCACCCTGTCTTTAAGTTTGTCGTGGTCGGCCTTCAGGAGGCCCAAGCCCGTCGCCACCTGAGCTATATCTTGCTGCAGGGCGTCCTTTGTGGTGGCGATGGCCTCCAGGATACGATCCTGCATCCGCTGCAATGCCGCTTGGTCTCTCTCCGCTCCCTCCGCAGCCTCAGTATCGGTCGCGCCATCTCCCTTCCCCTTCGTCTTCCCCATCTGGGCCTGAATGTGTTCCTGGTCGCCCTCTGAGTGCCGTCGGGTTCCGTCCTCCGGCAGGGCTCTCGGGCCCAGATATGTCACCAAGATGCAGGAAGCACTGAGCGATCGCAGCCCGGCCAGCGCCAGACGTGCCAGAGGCCCGGGGCTCTCGTCACTGGGTCACTGCCGCTCCGTCGTCGCCCCTACCAGGGGGGCGGTCCTCAGCCACCGCCCGAGGGTGCGCCCGAAGTCCACTCGGCACCCGGGGAGAGGCGCGATGCGGCCGCCAACACCTCTAATGAGTCAGGGAGCAGTCCTCAGTGGGTCTCCGGGTAGATGTCCCCGTTGCGATCGGTCTCATGCCCTCGCCGCCATTTTGGGGTCCGCGACTTCTCGCCTGGGTTCAACTTTCACAGTCGAAATATTGCTGTGGGATGGCTCGGTGTCGTCCTCCGTGGGCCCTGGACCCTCCGCAGTACCTTCCAGTACCGGATGGTATCGGTTACCTCGGGGTACGATCAAATTCTCAGGATATTTTCCGGGATCGGGCACGGAGCTCCGAGCTCACGCTGCCTACCTCCTCGGCATCCAAGCCACGCCCCCCTATATTCATACATTGATTATGGTAGATTATATACAATTCTAATATTCTGCATTGGTTTCTCAGTCAGACAGCCTCACTTTCTTTACTTGTTTTTTTTTCAACACTTGCCCAGTAGGCTAGAGTGTCAACTTCAGCGTTTTGAAGCAGTAAAATTGCTCCAAAGGGGTAATTTCGGATATGCATTTCGTTACTTGGTCTTCGTTATTCGGTTTACTGACAACAAAATGTCACTCGAGGTGTCCAACATTTGTCAGTAGACTGTCATTCATAAGTACACTGAAATGACGGAAATGTCACACAAACAATGAAAAATCGGCAGCTATGAGCACCACATCACGCAAAAGGCCTTCAAAATGCTGGGCTAAGTGTGTCGCTTAAAGAGCCAAAAGAAGAACTCTTAAATTTGACAAAAAAACGAAGACAATGTCAAATATAAATACCCTGAAAATATGAAACTAATACCTAAGCACAGTGGAAACGTGGCAGTGCCTCTCACAAACACAAGCTCACCTTTCGGCACCTGAATTAGAAGGTCTATGCCCTCCTGGCAGCAAATGTGGGTCTCTTGGAACTTGCAGCCACTGTCTAACTCCACTGCCCCCTTAAGCACAGCCACAGGCGTCTGCTTCAAACCTGGCAGGGCCCCCATCGCTGGAAAAGGAGAGAATCTGAGCGAAACGGGACCCCGCACGCCAGATGAGACAGCCCATTCCAGTGCCACCGGCGCAGGACTGCTTCCAGGCACAATAGTAGATAAGGCTTGTAAATACATACTTACTATCCTGCATGAGCAAACTTCACCACACTTTAGATTTCTTTAGACAGCAGCACCACAGGAGAAAGAGAAAATGGACAACAAAATGGACAGAGGAAATGAGTTACCGTGCCTCAGCCCATTTTATATTGCCTCTTGTATTATTGTGGCGATTAGTACAGAAGCACAACTAGAGCTATATTTCGGGGGGGTTGGGAGCGGAGGTGGGCGGAGGGGGACGGGGGATCATTCTTCCAGCAATAGGCAGGTGCACATGAAGGGGTGAAAAAACAAAGTCTCAACGCGTAAATGGTCTTTTTAAAGACCCGTGAAGTACTCGAGCTGACACACATGACGGGGTACGGGAGGGTGGGGGGGAGGGGTCATTTGGGGGGCGATTCGTGCCTGAATTAGTAAAAAAAAAAAAAAACCATACATACTGGCAGATTGTACTCTCTCAAAGATCCCGGTTTCGTTCTCTTTCTACCGCCTCTTTCCCCTACTTCATAAACTCGCAGAGCAAAAGGGCATTAGCTACACCGACATTAGCTGCTAGGAGAACACAAACGCGTGTTTTTAAAATACTTGCCTACAAGGAAAATAAATTGGCCATTCTGTATTCGGCATCCCATGCTATCACGCATACTTACTATGCATTAGTAAATCAAGTGAGAGACTTGTGAGCAGTCATAGGCAGACCATTGCTCTTGTGTGCACTCGTAATACGCACAATCTATGCCTGCATACAGAAGCTAATAAAAAAACAATTGCAGAGCGAGGTTGCATCTGATGGAACACTACCGGCCACACACCGAGCAGATAGCTGTGGGGCGGGACAGAGTATGGGCCATCCCGGTTTACTTTGATTTAATGTCTAGTTGTCCGTGGGACAAAATAGACATTAAATCTTCTTGCCCCTGACAGAAATCAACATGTCTCGGGCGTCGGGAGATATGAATTCCCCACCCCTGTGACAGGAGGAAACACTTTCTTCAAGCCTTCCAAAAAGTCTTTGATCACAGGGATCTGGATGAAGGAAGTCTGTGAAGGGCTTTTCCTGTAGGCAGTCAATGCAGCGAGATGAACCTTAATGGAATGAACATTAAGGCCAGACCGTGCCAAATGTAGAAGGTAAGGAAGGATGACATCTTCCTTGTACGTCGTTGGGTCAAAGTTCCTGGACACACACCAGATACAAAACCTCTTCCACTTGTAAGCATAAGAAGTCCGATTGGAAGGTCTCTTAGACTCCTTCAGTATGTCCATGCAATCTTCGGGCAGATTCAAATGGCCATGTTGCACTATCTCAGGAGCCATGCCGCCAAACTGAAGGACGAGAGGTTGGGGTACAACATCTGCCCCCGAACTTCGTGAGAAGGTCCGGCTTGCACGGCAGCCGTATGTGTGGAAGGAGAGATCGGTGTAGAAGGTCCGTGAACCACCACTGTCAGGACCATTCCGGGGCAATCAGGATCATCCGTGCCCTGGACCGGGACAGCTTGATGAGCACCGCTGGAATCAGGGGAATGGGCGGAAAAGCGTAAACAAAGCTGTTCGACCAGTTGATCCAGAGTGCATTCCCCAGCGTCCCTTGCTGGTAGTACCTGGAGGCGAAGTCTCGGCATTTGCTGTTTTCGGCGGTGGCGAACAGGTAGATGGGTAGCCGTTATCGTCAATCCTCTGGCCAGAAGCCAGCGCCAGATTGTCTGCGCCTCCCGAGACAGAGTGCGCGATCTCGATCCCCCCTGCTTGTTGAGGTAATACATCGTGGTCGTATTGTCCGTCTGTACAAGCAGAGAGTTGGTCTGGAAGGACGGAAGAAAGGCCTTCAGTGCCAAGTGAACAGCTCTGAGTTCCAGGAAATTGATGTGGTACGTGGACTCCGTCTGAGACCACGTTCCTTGAATCTGCAAGTCTCCAGAATGCGCTCCCCAGCCTTGGAGAGAAGCATCCGTCACGATAGTCTGAGTAGGGATGTCCTTGTGGAAGGGAACCCCTCTGAGGAGATTCTCCGCTGAACACCACCACTTCAGAGACTGAAGAGCATGCAGAGACAGTCGTATCCTGTCGTCCCAAGATCCTTTCCTCTGGTCCTATTGGTCCTCCAAGCACTCCTGCAGAGGTCTGATGTGTAGCCGTGCGTGAGGAGTGAGGAAGATACAAGAGGCCATCGACCCCAGTAGAGAAGACACCGTCCTCACTGTTGTAGATGAAGCGGTCATAAGAGCCTGAGCCTTCCGAAGGATCGATTGCCGTCGCTCCTCCGAAGGAGACACGCTTGCTGACAGCGTATTGATGGTGGTTCCCAAGTATTGAGTGCACTGGACCGGGATCGGGACAGACTTGGACATGTTGATGTGCAACCCCAACTTGTTCAAGAGAACGCATGTCTTCTGGAAGTCTGCCTGAGCTTCCGAGAAGGAGGAGGCCTTGATCAACCAATCGTCCAGGTACGGGAAGACAAACACCTTGTTCTTCCTGAGGTGTGCCGCTATCACTGCCATGCACTTCGAGAAAGTCCTGGGCGCAGATTTCAGCCCGAATGGCAGCACTGTGTATTGATAATGGTTGGTGCAGACTTGAAATCGCAGAAACTTCCTGTGTTTGTACGCAATGGGCACGTGGAAGTAAGCATCCTGTAGGTCTAGGGCACAAAGCCAGTCCCCCTGTTGCAACTGAGGATAAATCTGATGCAACGACAGCATGCGAAACTTTTCTCTGCGAATCCACTTGTTTGCCTGCCGCAAGTCCAGAATGGGCCTGAACTTGTTCTTGTCCTTCTTGCGATCCAGGAAGAACCGGGAGTACAGATCTCTTCCTCTTTGAGACAGAGGTACGTCTTCTATCGCCCTTTTCCTTAACAGGATATCGGCCTCCGCCTGGAGCTCGCGCAGATGATACTGCGAGCTGACCGGAGGGATCGCTGGAGGAGGGCTGATGAACCGAAGACTGTATCCATTGCAAACAATATTCAGCACCCACTTGTACTGAGTAATTTTTCTCCACTCTGCCAGAAAAAATTGAACGCTTCCCCCCCACCGGAGCAGGTAACAGATGAAGGGGAAGTAACCGCTCGGGGTCGAGACCCGGCCGGGCCCTTGTTCGCGGTAGAGGACTGTTGTCCCCCTCTACCCTTCTGACGCTTCTGGAAGGGTCTCCGGAACTGCTGCTGTTGTTGCTGCTGCTGTCCCGAAGACTGCCCCCGTCCTCTTCCTTGTGCGCCGTAGCGCCTCTGGAAAGGCCTGAAGGATTTCTTCTCTTTGGGCTTCTCCAAGCCCACAGCCGTTTGGGACTCCGCCTCCGCCTTCATGCGGGCTATCTCATCATCTGCGTGTTTTCCGAAAAGGTTCTCCCCGGAAAAGGGCAGATTGGCCACCCGCTGCTGGGCCTTCGGCTTGAGTGACGTGAGCCGTAGCCAGGCATGCCGCCGTTGATTGATTCCATGGCAGTAACCATGTGCGGCCAACAGGGAGGCGTCCGCCGCTGCACTGATCACCTGGTTTGATACCAGCATCCCTTCCTTGAGGATCTCCTAGAAGTCCTCCCTCTTGTCTCTCGGTAGCAGTTCCACGAACTGTTGTAGGGAGTCCCACAGCGCCCGGTCGTAACGGCCCAGCAGAGCTGTATCGCTGGCAGCCTTCATGGCAGCGGAAGCGGTCCCACACGCTTTCCTACCCGCCGAGTCGATCCATCGATTCTCTTTATCTGGCGGCACTGTGGATGACGGGGAGGTAGAGTGCAATTTCCTGGCCGCCGTCACTATCACGGAATCCGGTACCGGATCCACTCTCAGAAAGGCAGGGTCCAAATCCGGGGCCCTGTACTTCTTTAGAAGCCGGGACGGAGCGGCCTTCACCACCGCTGGCGTGAGGAACAGCTCCTCCGCAGGTTCCTTCAATCCAGGTACCAGAGGCAGAAGAGGGCGAGATAAGTGCTTCTTGTGAAGCGTCTCGAATATCACGGACGTCGTAGGTGTTGGAGCCGTCACCGTGATACCTAGCTTCGCAGCTCTCCTCAGGAGAACTTCCTGGAATGTGGCAATGTCGTCCACTGGAGAGATCCTGGTCTCAGGAGAGTCCGATAAGGTCGGCGAGTAGGAATGGGTCCTGTAAGAGTCCGTGCGTGACCTAGACTCCCGCCTCCTATGGCGACGCCTTGATCTGGTGGAGGATCTATGTCGATTCCTTGATCTTCCTTTCCGTCCGGAGCGTGAACGGGACCTCCTCGGCCGAGGACGATCAACCGGGTCAACCGGAACGGATGACTTGGGTTTGGACGGAGCCTTCGGTCTAGGTGTACCCTTGGGAGGCGTCGGAAGCTAAGGTAACGACGTCGACCTCGGAGGAACCGGAGGTGGCTTCTCAGGCAACCCTGACCCAGGTTGCGGTGGAGGCAACGGAGGCGGAGGAGGCGTCCTCGGAGGGGGACCCCTCGGTAACGGAGGAGGGGGAGTCATCTTTCCCGACGGGGTATACACCTCGGAATACACCGAGTGTGGCGAACCCCCATCTCTTCCAGCCTGGGACGTAGGGGAACCTCCCACGGCGTCAGGTCTCCTTCCACCTCTTTTCGGCGTCGAAGAACGGCGACCATACGGCGAGCGTCGGCCCCTTAGCGTCGAGCGTCTTTTCCTCGGCGTCGAACGCCTCCTGCGCCTCGACGGCGACCTTCTGTGCCTCGACGGCAACCTTTTGCGCCTCGACGGCGAACCTCGGTGCCTCGACGGCGATCCTCGGCGCCTCGACGGCGACCTCCTGTGCCTCGACGGCGACCTCCTGTGCCTCGACGGCGACCTCCTGTGCCTCGACGGCGACCTCCTGTGCCTCAACAGCGACCTCCTGTGCCTCGACGGTGACCTTGGCGGCGAGGACCTCAACAACGACGTCCGTCTCCTCTTCGCCGACGGCGAACGGCGGTATCGCCTCGACGGCGAGCGCCGACGCATGGCTCGTCGACGTCGAGCGATGACGATGAAACAGTCACCGGAGACTTCGAAGGTCTAAGGATATCCTTCGACGTTGAGCCTCGACGTCGTTTCGTCTCCGACGACGGGGAACAGACCGCAGTCATTCCTCTCGACGCCGTAGTGGGCGCAATGGACCCAGGCGGAGAATGGTGACGCTTGCTGATTTTCCTGCCCCTGGGGAGCCCCCCAGGGGCCTCAGCATGGGCAGAAGAAGCCCCCTCAGACCCACCTTGAGCGTTCAGTCTTCTTTCTTCGAGACCCTGAAGTCTGATCTTCTTCCTTTGCCTCAGGGTCCTTCCAGAGAAGCCTTGGCAGATAACACACTCCTCTGGAACATGAGAAGCTGGAAGGCAGAGGATACACACCTCATGGTGGTCCGACCTGGCCTTTTTCCTGGAGCACTCCGGGCATTTGTCGAATAATGCAGGCATATTCGACAAAAAAACAGAGTGAGAAACCAAGAAGAAAAGCCCCACAGCACAATAAAGTACTAAAACTTCGAGAATTAGTGAAAAAACACCAAATAAGTCCCAAAAAGGGAGAGCTCAATGCTCCAGGGTCCTGCTAGCAGGAGCCGGAAAAAAAAACTGAAAGTAAGAGTGACCTGCAGGGCATTCTGGGATACTGTGAAGTTCTGGAAAGTTCTCTTAAAGGCACAGTATCCTGTTCTGAGCCACATAATGGCAGCCTATGGGGCTTGTCTGTCCATGTCTTCCTCTCTATCATTCCAGAGGGATTTTTGCTGAAGGCAAGGGAAATCTGGACAGGCTTTGCTGTTTTGTGGATTTTTGGTGGAAATTCTAGTTGAAATACTGGACAGTGTAGCCTGTTTATAGGCTGCATTATATGTCTTTAAATTCTCTCTTCAGTGTCTGTGCAGTTCTGCATTTTTTCGACACTTTAAGAGATTATTTTTGATTGCTCCGGGGTCCACGCACATGGGCGGGACTATTCACTAGATTATGACTATAACAGAGATCCCCTACTACAGAATCAAAAATTTTCTAGCATTTGTGAACACAAATTTTCAGTTCTATTAAGGACACAGAGGCAAAGATTATTTCACCCTGTGCTTTATTTTGCGAATATCGTTGCGATTCGCATTCTGCATTGCAGGTTTGATTACGCGTTTAATTTCCACACGTTTTTTAAATGGGACAATAGGACATTTCAGTAATTTGTACTCTTTTTAGCCACAGTTCAGAAGCAATAATGAAAATCTTGCAGGATACAGCATGATGACTTTGCAGCATGTAACAGGAGGTGCTACAGTTGTCAAGAAAGACTATATACTACACTGGACTATGATTGGTAGATAAGCGCACACCTAGGGAGCAGTAGTATTTTCCTGTAAAAAGTAGTTCGCGTTTGCTGTATTTAATGTTCCAATATGGCTGCTGTTTAAACAAATCAAGGAGGGAAATACGTAATCCTCGCCTTTGTATCCTTAATAAAATTTTAATTTCTTGATCATGAATGCTAGAAAATGTTTGATTCCTCATCAGCTTAGATACGTTTTGGGAGAAATTAGCATTATTTCCTTGAGCATATTTACGTGAAAATTCAGAAAAATTCTACTAGATTAAGTTAAAGGCAATCTGGCATTCTACGGTATATTTTAGTGCAGAGTGCATCCTCGAGCACATGTTGGTACTAAAAATGTTTTTGGTTTTTTTTAAACACAAGTACTGCGAACAAGAGCTGCATGTGTTCTACCATGCATTTCTGTGGAATTTTGCACGAAAAAAAAAAACACACCACCACGAAATTCAGGAGAAGATGCGAATTATGCTGGTGTCATTGAAATTTCATATGGACCTAGTCTCCTTGACCACTTTTTCAATGCTCAATGGTTTTGCCGCCGCCTTTCTACATTTAGTTTCTGCTGGCTTCTATAATTGGTCCTCCCATGCTTTGTCCTGTCTCTGGCCATTTGCTTCTCTTGCCCCAGCAGGTATCTCTTCAAAATCCACTGGAGCTTTGTCAGGTAGAATCTCCTAAAATGTTCTGCCCTTGCTACTACCCTCCACTTCCACATTAAAAAAATGTTCTTCCTCCAAGTAGAGGATGGCCTTGGATTTGAGCCGAATTACGTTAAAATAAATTTGCATCTACGATCAGAAAATAGGGTTCTAACAAATAAACTGTACTTGTTTAAATGTTCTCAGATCTTCCTTAACATTGTGATTGTTGGATACAAGGTTAGCGAAATAAAATCTAAAGTCCTATTCCACTGAATCCGTAAAATGTACTAAAGTAGTAGCATCAGGAAAATGTCATGAAATTGTTGGTGTGTTATATAATATACAACGCGTCTGTTTCTTCTACTGTAAGGGAGAGAGGGCTTTCGGGGGCTGGCAGAAACCCCCATGGCTGGTTGGTCACAATAAATCTGATTGCAACTTTATCAAACTGCAGAAAGACCATCTCGTACAGGATTTGCAGCACCGGAGGGTACAGTGTGGTAGCCAACTAAAATCAGAGTATAGAAATCAGAGTAAGATGGAATGATGGGGAGGGGATGAAGGGACGTACTGGGATACAGCCAAATCACCCCCTCCCTGTTTTTACTTCACATATGAATATATTTCTTTTTTACAGTACACAATTTTATGCAACCTAAGACACATTTACAAATTGAAGCACATGCAAGCAAAGCAATTTGACAATCACACATATTCTCTCTGTTATGACTTTCTTAAATTTAAACATTAACTTACTTCCCCTGGTATACTATACCTAATGTGACTGATTATTAACGATACCCATCAATGTAGATGGTTATATTTTTCCTTATTGTTCCAGCAACGCTCACACTGAAAAACATTTAATTCCTCATCTCATTAATTGGATTAATAATGTTGAGCCTGTTGGCAGCCAATACTTTTTTCGTTCAGTTGGAATCTGGTCAGGCCTTTACAAATAAGCTGATTTGTGGCTCTCCCTGGGGCCCTGCAATAAGGTCTTACCGCTAAGGGCTGAGAAATGGTCAATTCATTGGAGTGGCCTGAACTAGAGTTACAGCCCCCCAAATACTAGAAGAACAAATTTACCATATGCCCCTCCACAAAACCTTCACTGCACAGAAGGGGTTCCTCTAGCGGCTATATCTTTCCGCAGGTGACTTACGACCTGCCCTCTCTAATACATTATCCCAGTCACTGACGACCTGCCCGCTCTAATACACCACCCCCAGTCACTGACAACCTGGCCGCTGTAATACACCACCCCAGTCACTGACAACCTGCCCGCTCTAATACACCACTCCCAGTCACTGACGACCTGCCCGCTCTAATACACCACCCCCAGTCACTGACAACCTGGCCGCTGTAATACACCACCCTAGTCACTGACAACCTGCCCGCTCTAATACACCGCCCCCAGTCACCCACTGGCATTTCATACGGGAATTAATGCTCACCCAGAGGCACAATGCAAGCTCCTTCAAGGGCTCTCAACTGTTCAACAAGACCCCATTTTGCCAAAAGGACATTGAACATCTGTGAGACATGGGAGACTCCGGGGTCCCACAACATTCTGCAGGAAGACACCCCTCATTTTACGTTACGCCACTGGGATCACCTGCCCCGCCATTTAAGCAACCGCCATTTTGTTTCTCATGTTAACTGCCGATATACACTCCTGTCATGCTGTACAAATTATAATTTCCATATTTAATGTACGCCTCCCCTTTTTGATGTTGTTTACGCCTTGCAACTAGCTCCTGGTCCAAGTCACAGTAGCCTCGGCCTATCACACATAATTCTGCACCTCTGAACGATTCAAACTATATGTTTAAAATATGCCAACTTTGTGCCATAACTGTTTTTGCCTGTAAACTAGTCTACTATATGTTGACATGTAGTCCGATTCAGTGCCTTCGCACATAGAATGAAAAACTCCCCTCTAATGCCTTGATACTGGAGAAGAAATCCACTACAACCTTTATCAACTCACTTCGAAATACCTTGCTAGACCGGTCCTTTCCTCCAACAAGAAACATTGCCTTGGCACCCTCACTTAAGTAAATCCTTCCAACCTTGTCTTTTGTGGTCCCCTCTGGCAGGCTGCCAGTGCAGGGATGAGCCTGGCCTGCAAAGCACAGCAGACCTCCCTGCATATGCTTTCCGAAATGGGAAACATGTTTTAAAGCAGCCTGTATCCATTAAAACCACAGGTGCTGCTCTAAAAAAATAATAAAAAAATAATTAAAAAAAAGGTTTCCGTTTGGGGAAGGAGTGACTGCTCCCCCGAGGCTGCAGACATGATTCACAAAGAAGGTGTCCTGAGAAGAACCCTTCCACGTTTGAAATCAGTTACCACCGCCACTCGGGGGCGAGAACTCATCAACCGTTTGCAACCACCATTGCATTAACTAAACATTGATACATTCCTGTCAAAATTATTAACAGGAAAGGAACGCCCCTTTCAGATCCCCACATGTTTGCAATTCGAAAATTACTGCGGACACCATTTTACGATTTGGAAATAATTTTCCAACTTGTACGAGGGATTTTGTACAATAAAAAAATCAATTTTGATGTCACAAGCTGTGATTTTGCGACTACAAAAAGGCTTTATAAATCTGGGCTAAAAATTTACAAAAAGGGGTGGTGAGGGACAGAGTCTCTGAATTAAGCAGAAAGCTCTCACCCAGTCAAAAGATCAGGGCTAGATCCAACACCGTTTTTTAGCTCACTGCACCATCCCAGTTTCAGAACCTGGCTGTATGCAAATTAGTCTGTTCCTGTCCCAGTGCATGATGGGAACAGGACAAACCAAACTACAGAAGCCAATTCTTACACTGGGAAGGAAACAAGCTCCCGGGGACCGGTTTCTGGCATTACAGCCGTCTTCGGCCCGGTTTGCTTGAATCCTGATGGTGCAATGAGCAAGGGTCTCACATCTGAGAATACCCTTCCACGCTTAGGGTGGTCCCCGGTAGCTTGTCTCCTTTCTGGTAAAGAATTGGCTTGGTAGTTTAGTGTGCCCTGTTCCCATGATGCACTGGGCCAGGGACAGACTGATTTGCATATAGCCAGGTTCTGAGCTGGGATGGGGCAGTGAGATAAATAACGGTGATGGATCAAGCCCTGATCTTTGGACTGGGTAAGAGTGGTCTGCTCAATTCAGACACTCTGTTCATCACCACCCCCTTTTGTAAATCGATTTTGGCCACTATAGGTGTGGCAGGGTATACTCAGACATGAGTCCCTTTCTCACTGCTCCATCAGGATTCAAGCAAGCCGGGCCGAAGAGGCTGAAATGCCAGAAACCGGTCCCCGGTAGCTTGTCTCCTTTCTGGTAAAGAATTGGCTTGGTAGTTTAGTCTGCCCTGTTCCCATGATGCACTGGGCCAGGGACAGACTGATTTGCATATAGCCAGGTTCTGAGCTGGGATGGGGCAGTGAGATAAATAACGGTGATGATCAAGCCCTGATCTTTGGACTGGGTAAGAGTGGTCTGCTCAATTCAGACACTCTGTTCATCACCACCCCCTTTTGTAAATTTATAAATCTGGGGCCAGGTGTAGAATAAGGATTTCCTAATTGCAATTAACTCAGAATAGCAATTAGGAATTTGCTATTGCTAATGTATGAAACAGTTCATTTTAAAATAGGAGATCCTTGTGGCTCACAAATTGACCTATCATGAAAATTAATGAGGTAGGTCGCAATTTGCAACCCACTAGGAATCGCAGTAATCACAGAGATAGTGGACTGATGGGGTCAACAGACCACTAGGTCTGTGATTGCTTTTTACTAAAGCAACCCCCCACCACCTTCCCAATGGAGCCCATTTTTCTTAAAGAAAAAGGGATGTGTTAAAAAAAAAAATTACGTTTCATTTATTAAGAGTAGGCAATCTGCTTTTCAGAAATATTTAGATTAACATTCTCAAATGGGAAGGGGTCCCAAGAGGGCCCCTTCCTATTTACAAATGAGTTACCTCTACAAGTTTGTAATCAGTAAAAGATTAATGTTTTGCAACCAGAGTTCACTCGCAAAACATTAATACATTCGGTATGCCCCTTCTAAACACCAAATCATCGAGATTTTGTAAAAAACGCAAATTGCAATTTGGTAACAAGTTAACAAATCACAATTTACCTTTTGTACACTGGCAAAAAAGTTTTTTAGTCACAAAACAGCCAGGTTCTGCAAAACGGGCTTTTTGCAACCTCAAAACGCTTTGTACATCTGGCCTCTGGGTTAGTTTCTAAATCACATGAGAACTCAACCTAGAACAAGCATTGGCAAAGCCAATAGGTCTCGCCTGTGCAAGAGCTATTGTCTTTGGCAAGGTGTTTTAGTCATGTTGTTCACCAGTGTAGCTGCTGTTCAGCATGGCTGAAAGTTACTGATGTGTTGTACGACAGTATAGTGACGTCGACTAAAATAGAGGGAAGAAGAGTTCAGTAGCTCAGTGGCAGAGACTGGATTGCACTGAGGTACTGGGATGGATTTGATTGGAGTAGAGTGGGGTGAATTGCACTGGGGTAGAGTGGGATGGTATTGGAGAGGGGTGCTGTTGGATGGACTGGAGTGGGGTGGATTGGAGTAGAGTGGGGTGGATTGGAGTAGTGGCGATTGAACTGGGGTGGGGTAAATTAGATTGGGGTGAATTAGATTGGATTGGGGTGAGTGGATTGGATTATTGTGGGTGGATTGGACTGGAGTGATTGACTGGGGTGGGGTGGATTAGATTGAATTGGTGTGGGTGGATAGGATTGTAGTGGGCGGACTGGATTGGAGTGATTGAGTTGGGTGGGGTGGTTTGGAGCGGGTGGGGTGGGTTGGTTTTGAGTGGATTGTAGTGTGGAGAATTGTGGTAGATATATTGGAATATAGTGAGATGGCTTGGAGTGGAGTGAGGTGGATTGGAGTGAGGTGGATTGGACTGAATTGGGTGGAGAGGGGTGGATTAGATTGGAGCAGACTGGTTTTGAGTGGAGTAGATTGAAGTGGGGCAGATTGGGATGGGCTGACCTGACCTGGGGTGGGGAGGATTGGACTGGGGTGGATTGTAATGGAGTTGGGCGGACTGCAGTAGGGTGGATTGGAGTGGGGTGGATGTATTGTGGTTGGGTGGATTGGGGTGGACTGGACTGGTTTGGAGTGATGTGAATTAGAGTGGGGTGGATTGGACCGCAGTGTATTGTATTGGGGTGGACTTGATTAGAGTGGGGTGGGATGGACTGGATTACAGTGGGTGGTGTGTATTGGATTAGAGTGGGTTGAGGTGGATGGACTCGAGTGGGGTGTACTGGACTGGAGTTGATCGATTGGGGTGCATTGGATTGAAGTGGTGTGGACTGGGTGGAGTGCGTTGGACTTGGGTTGAGTGGGGTTGAATCGATTGGGGATTGGATAGAGGTGGATTGTTTGAAAAGGGTAAACGGGACAGGAGTGTGTTGGAGTGGGGTGGGTGGATTACATTAGTTGGGTGGATTGGACTGGATGGACTGGATTGGGGTGGATTAAGGTGGATTGGGGTGAATTAAGCTGAATTAGAGTGGGGTGGAGAGGGTGGATTGGAGTGGCTTGGGTTGCGTGGACTGGATTGAAGTGGATTGAATTGTATAGGAGTGGGGTGGATTGTATTGGAATGCTGTGGAATGGATTGGAGGTGATGGATTGGAGTGGATTGAGTGAGTTAAAGTGGGATGGGTTGGAATGGGGAGGATTGGAGTGGATTAGATTGGAGTGTGGTGGATTGGATTGAGTTGGATTGGGGTGAGGTTGAATAAATTGGATAGGCGGATCTAAGTAGTTCAAATTGGAGCGGGGTGGATTGGTGTGAGGTGGGTGGATTGGGAAGAATAGTGCAGGGAGTATTAGGGTGAGGTGGACTGGATTGGATTGGGGTGAGTCGTTTGGATTGAACCTTAGTGGGATGGAATGGAGTGCAGCGGATTGGAGTGGGATGGACTGAAGTGCGGTGGATTGGGTGGGGTGGATTGGATTGGGGTGAATTGGAGAGGGACCGATTGAAGTGGGGCGGATTGGACTACAGTGGACTGGAGTGGGGAGTTTGTGCAGGCAGGTTGGGGAGGGATGGACTGGGATGAGTAGTTTAAATTGACCTAGAGTGGAATGGGTTGGATTGCATTGGATTAGTCTGGGGTGGATTGCATTGGTCCTGGGTGGATTGGTCTGGGATGGGTGGAATGGAGTGAGTGTGGTAGACTGGATTGGAGTGGGGCAGATTGTGACATCATTACTTCGAAAATTACACATAAGAATGAAACAATGTAGTTTTGCAATATTTAGAACAAGATAATCCTCATCTTTAATCCAGCACTCATGAGCAAAAACAACAAAAACACATGAGTCCATGCTTCTTTAATTTACATTTTTAACTGGCAGAGTCAAAACATTTTAGAGGCCAGTCAGGTACAAATTAAACGTTCAGGTGTCAACACTATGTGTGAAATCACCAAAGTCTTACAAATTTTCAATGGAATTGTTCTCACACTGGCACGTTTGCACCAGTTCTCCCAAATACATTATGGTATATGCAGTCCATAAAGTTGATTCTACTCAAATTTGCCGTCCAATGCATAATAGTGCACAAACAATGTACACTCCCCATAAAGATCGGGTGTCAAACTGAAAATATCTCCTTGTATTATGCAACAAAACATCTCCTGCAGGCCGCCTCGACCAGATTGATGCATACTTTGCTTAGAATCACACAGCATGCTGCTTTTGGGCTTTTCACAAGGGAGAGGGTTGAGCTAGTCTCCATAAATCAGTAATTTCAGCGCTTTTCTTTCTAACTTTATTAGTTGGAAATACGAGCAAGCAACAAGAAACAAAAAAAGGAGCTCAATCTGTGGGAGAGTAGTGGAAGGAGACTAACAGAACAATAAACTAGACTTGGACCATGCTCCATCCAAAGGAAAAGGCACAGTGAAGAGGAGAGTAGAACTGAGGGACTGACCAATGACAAGCAAGGAAATGAGAGTGACCATTGAGTCAACCACAGGTAATTAGAACATTGGAATGTGAAGTAACAAGGACAGGCAGAACAACCTGTGATGTAAGTTTACTCACCAACAGCCCCCAGCAGCGAAGCAGCATTTAATGAGACAACAGAAGATCAAGAAGATAGAGCCGGAATCAGGCAGAATTACCTCTGCAAAAACGTAGGAGTCTTGATCGATCTGTACAGACCTCAACTGATGAGCAGTGACAGCCTGAGCAAGAGTAGATGCCCAAGCAAAAGCAAGCATTCAAAAGGATATTAATACAGAATGCTGAGTGCTCCACTGAAGACAACTGAGCAGCAGCGGCCTATAGGAACTAGTACAGGCCCGCTGCTCCCAGCATTTCAGTGTCCTAATACACAGTCTCTGGCCTTTCTCTTTTTCCTGCCTCTCGAAAATATACTAATTACGCAGAGGAAAAAGAAAGGCAGAGGCCATGCAGGACACAAAGAGCCTTCACCCTTCCCTCCTCCTGTAGCTCATTCGTACTGGGGCTTCATATGGAGGGAGGGGTGGATGCTGCTCAGCTCCTGGGTCTCCCTCGCTCGGCTAAACTACAAAAAACAGTTCAGCCAAGCCGGGGAGAACCAGGGGCTGACTTCAGCCCCTTTTCACAGCTCTTGCTGTGAATGTTGGGAAGCTAACAGCCGTGACCCTGCACGTGGCTGTTAGATGTAGAACATTCACTACAACAGCTGTGAACGAATGCTTCGGAACGGATGGATTTGAACCCCCCTTGGGCTCAAGTGAGCTCTTTGTTTTACAAATGAGAACATTCTGCCCTGATGCAACAGAATGTTCTAAAAGCTTTATAGCCCACCATAGCTGGGCTATACCGGCCATTAAAGGCCCGCCGAACCCTGGAGAGGGCCTTTAATGGGTAGTATAGCCTGCTACAGCGGGCTATAAATCTATAGTAACAGAAGGACTAAAAGCCTGTTTACAGAGGTTTTTCTTTTTTTTTAAAGAAACAGTAGCGTTGCAGCGACAGTGCATGCAATGTCTCAGGCGAGACCTAAAAAGATTAGCAAAAGGATTCAACATCCGTTAAACTCCCGTATAAGTTTAAAAAGTCACTGCCTCTACCTAATCAAGAATCTCCGGGGTACTTTTTAACAGCTGGACTGACTCCTCCCACCTTTTTAGGTGGTTAATGCAGAATATCTGCTCCTTTTTGATTTTCTCTGACAACTTGAGCGTGTACATAATTATTCATTCTTTCCAAAATCAAATACGATCTCGCCCACCTCGCTAACATTTTATGTTCACTTCTAGACAATCAAAGCAATACAATCTCCAGGTTGGAAATCACAAAACTGACTTATTCTGTCATAATAAGCTTGCTCTATTTCCTGTACTTTTTCTAGATTTTGCCTAATTCTCGACATTTCCCATGTCACGCCTTATTTGTGTTATATTCTTTAGTAGTGGTTATGCTCCATTAGGATGGGTCTCCCAGACTTCTAGTCATTTCCAAAAGCGTTTTTGGATTCCTGCCAGACTACAGCTCAAGTGGAGAAAACCTAAGTCTTGCCTGAACATGGCATCAGGTGGGAAAAACATCCAAAGGTAGCATTTTATCCCAATTATGCTACCAAATGATCCAAGCTTCTTCAGGGGTAGTTTCGGGGCGGTATGATGTTTCACTAGCCCATCAATCTGCAAATGGTATGCAAAAGTATGCATCTGGTTGACCTTCTCGGCTATGCTCAACATCTCTGACGATATTTACCAGGTTTTAGATGAAGGTGATGCCTGCCCACACATCCTTATTGACCTATCTGCGGCATTCGACAAAGTAAACCATCCAGCTCTTCTGGAGACCTTGTTGAAGCGCTCCAGCATTAATGGCACAGTACCAAAATGGTTCTCCTCCTTCCTTCAAGACCGCTTGCAACAAAGACTCAGTTAAGTCTCTAGGCATCACTATTGACAAGAACTTATCAATGGAGGCCCACATCAAAAACTCTGCAAAAAGTGCTCTTTTCTCACTAAAACACCTCAAGAAATGTAAACCTTTTCTTCCCCATGATGACCTCAAGACAGTAGTTCAATCCCTAGTTCTCTCTAAAATGTACTATGGGAACGCCATCCTAACAGGAACTCCAAAAGCTCACCTAGCCCCACTAAGGGCAGTGCTGAACATGGCTGCTCGACTCATATCTGGAGTAAAAAAAATGAACACATCACTCCAGCTCTCAACTCCCTCAACTGGCTTACCATGGAAGGGAGGTGTATTTACAAGCTGGCCTGCATCACACACAAAACCCTTCGCTCTCCGACCCAAACTACCTGAACAACAAACTGGTAAGAGCAGGTCAATCCAGAACTCTGAGAAGCTCCAACTCACTCCTTCTGCTCCCTCCGAAACTGAAAAAGAAAACCACCCAGTGTCTATCGTTTTCTGGCAATGCTCCCAGGATGTGGAACGCTCTCCCTAGAGTCCTCAGATGCAACCCCTCCTTCTCCTGTTTCAAAAGGGGCCTGAAACTCCATCTCCTTAATAAATACTTTCCTGACCAACGTCAACTAACATAGACTTCAATATCCGAGTTGACTTCTCTCTCTCTTGACATTCAAGGATAGTTGGTGAACGGACTGTGTTAGCCACCTTCGTTTGTTTTCTCTCCCTCCCCTGCACTGTTAACCTATTTTTCATGTTGTATTTTTTTATCTCTGTTTTGCTTCCTTACTGCCTTCCCACTATGTAATGCAATTTTCTGTTTTTTACAGTGTGTATGTAAACCGCTCTGATACCTATGGGTCAAGCTAGCGCTATATAAAAATTTTGAAAATAAATAAATTCTCAAGGGTATAGCCAGAAAATTAAAATACCTTCCACTTTGAAATAAAAGCTCTGATGGCTCAAACCAAGCAAAATGAGCCGGCCCCACCCTAGAAGATTTTTTCTGTCTTTTTCATACAGATATCTATCCATTCATGCTTTCACTCTTCCATCAGCCACTGATATCCACGAATTAACCTTTACATTCTTACATCCATTTGTTTTTTGATGCAATCTTTCCTCACTCCATCAATCCATTCACCCTGCCATCCAGCGATTCATCCATTCACTCATTCGCTCTGTCCCCATCCATCCTGTCATTCACTCTGCCATCTATTTACCCAATCAATATGCTTTTATCCACTCTGCCATCTATCCATCCACTGTGTCATCCTTTTACTCATTCGTATCATATCTATTCGCTCACCCTTTCATCCATCCATCCATCCCTTTTCTCTACCATACTTTCACCTATGCATCCACCTGTCCATCTACTGGGACATTATTTTGCATGTCTTTCCACCTCTCTATTCACTCATTCCTTCACCCATCTACCGAAGCATTCATCCACCAGGTCATTCATCCACCTGCTCATCCAGCCACTCTTCTCTTCACCCTTCCTTCCAATCAATGGTCCTTCCTTATTTCCCTTTTCTATTTACCCATCTCTTGCGTTTCATTGCTCCTGCTTGCTCTTCTGTTGACGCTGCATTCCTTCATGGTGTTATTTATGAGATTTTGTCAGCCGAGTTATGGAGAGAAAAGAGCCCCACCCCCGCTGTTGGGGCCCAAGATGGGGGTTCCAGACCCCCTGGACCATCCTGAACCTTTTGCAGACCCAAGCAATCATCTTAGAAACAAAGTGCATTCCCCGATCAGTGTGGATTATTTTTGGAAACCTAATAAGGGAAAAAACTTTAATCATGGTTGTAGCTATTTGAGGGGTTCCAATCTGCTACAGGGGTGTGGCATTTGGGTAAGGAGTAGTGTAATCTACGTAGCGAAACCTACACCGACATTGATCTGTTTTGGACATTTATTAGAAGGCACAAGGGGTCCTATCAGATCCCTACCAATAAGTTGAAAGTGAACCCGCTGTGATAGGCTTGTTCTGCGCCAGGGCATTTGGAGTCGTATATGGACTAGTAAGAGGCTGGTGGGACATTACATACATTATTTACTATTTAGTCCATACATTTGAAATCTGAATAAATATATTCAAATAAGAGAAGCCCATTCAGAAAAAATGAAATATGGGCCTACCTCTAAATTGTCCTCAGTAGGCTGGGTTAATTAGCGGAGATGTTGGAGGATTAAATTCTCCTTTCGAGGGGGAGGAGCTTCGCGCGCGACCAAGATGGCCGCATGAGCACAGGGCTCCCGAGACCCTCGTAGCCTCCCACATCTATCCTGTCGTTTATCCTGTCCTTCATTGACATATCCGTGAAGATGAACCACGGGTGAGGCGAGATCTGCTTTCAGATTCCGAATCGGACCCAGGAGACCAGAGTTGTGGTGCTCTGAAGATTGCAGCCTACGCCTCCGTGATGCCCGGCTGTTGAGTTGGCACGGTGCCCGAGCTGCAGTTGAACAACATCGGCCAGAGGTGGTGAAGTCGACCGGTCTGGTTGACTTTCACTTTCGATTTGGTCTTTCCCCGAGGGAGATTCGACGGCAAGCGGCCCCTTAGTGCCGAGATCGGCTATTCTATGCTACATCCGAGTGTACCTCCTCACCGCTTTGAGAATCTTGATTGGATACCTGCCGTGTGCCCCCCTGAGTGAAGCTGAGCCGCGGCCCTGAGGTCCTGGAACCGCCATCTTCCTACCTAGTCTATCTGCTTCACGTCGGTCTGTACTCCGCAATAGCGGGGAAATCAGAGGGTGAAAAGCAGAAGCTCAAGACAACCCAGCAGGGTGGCTATACCCAGACTAACCATATGGACCGTTATGCCCAAACTAGGGGATCTCCTAGCGGACCGGGCAGATCGCTGGAGGACACTAGAGATGTTCCGACTTCGGCAACCGAACCGACCTTACAAGACGTTATGGCCGCCATAGATGGGATCAAGTCCTACCTTGGGCAACAAATGGAGACCCTTGCCCATAAACTTGACACTGTGGCGATCGATGTTAATCTGATCCGTACGGACCTGACAAAAACTAACGAGAAAGTCAAGTCGTTGGACATTAAGACCTCCAGTTTGACGAGCGACGTTGCTAACCTGCAGACGGAGGTCCGCAATTTGAGGGCCTCCAATGATCTCTTCGTTCGTCGTTTGGAGGATTTTAAAGGGAGGGCTCGGAGGAACAACGTTCACATTATCGGTGTCCCGGAGAAGGCGGAAGATGCTACAGCTGACCTCTTCGTCGAAAACTTGGTTGTTAACCATCTTGCACCCAAGGGACTAAGTAAATTTTTCATAGTCGAGCGGGCCCATAGAGTTCCCGGTGGTAAGCCAAAGGTGGGGCCCCACCGCGGCCTATGATCACAAAGGATTTTCAATTTTCGTGACAGAGACGCTATCCTGCAGGCTTCGCGGATGAGTGGACCTATGAAGTTCGAGAACACTACTATCAACATCTACCCGGACTTTACCCAATCTGTTCAAAGGCAGAGACTTGGTTTCCTGGGGGTAAAGAGGAGACTGCGTGATATGGGCCTCAAGTACGCTATGCGTTTTGGACCTATTTGAGAATCGAACACGCTGAGTGCACTTATTTTTTTGATCGCCTACTGGCTTGACACTCTACCGAACCATCCTGCGCCAGAGGAACAATCCGGAGGGGCAGAAGGCGGACCGATGGAACAGGAATAGACACCTTTGTCTGGTTTCTGGGGTCCCCAGTTGGCTCGAAATGTGGTTCGCTAATCCTGTAATGTGAATGTTTGTGAAAGGCCGATTTCTCTTTTGAACGCCGAACCTAAGATCCTTGTAAAATTGCTGGCTAACTGCTTGATCACCGTTATCAGTGATTCGGCAGAGTATTGTGCCCGAGGGGTGTCCGACCACTCGCCGTTGATATTAGAGGTGGGCAGGAGGAGACGAGACGGACCCAGAATTCTTAGGCTTTCGGCTTGGGACTTACAGAACCCGGAGATCCTGAAGGGACTGAGAGCCGATGTTGAGGTATACTTGGCAGAAAACGTGGAGTCTGTGGACTCCAAGGTTGTCCTATGGGAAGCGCTTAAAGTAGTGCTTAGAGACAGGGCACACTGTAGATTGGCAGACGCTAGGAGATCCAAGCCTTGGAGGCACGGATTTTACGGTTGGAGGCCGAACACCGCTGAACTAAAGACCCGGGGACACTAAGACAACTGGCTGATGTACAAGCCCAGTACAGACAATTAGTGTCGGGGTAGGCCAAGACACAGGCACTGGCGACCTTACACCGCATCTATGATGTAGGTGACAAGTCCGGAAAACTTCTGGCGTGGTTAAGCAAGAAAGAGATGGATGAGAGATGGGTGGAAAGAATAAGGGTTGGTCCTGGTGAGTGGGCCTGCACTGACGTTAGGATAGCGGACACATTTGCTGACTACTATGGGACCTTCTCTGAGGCCCGTGATCTGGGGTCCAAAGAGGAAGCACTGAAATACATAGCAACCATTGAAATCCCGAAGCTCGAGGAGGCAGATCGTGAGGACTTAGAGGCTGACGCTACTGAAGAAGAGGTTAGGGTAGCACTGACCAAACTCCGTGCGGGTAAGGCCCCTGGCCCCAATGGATTCCCTGCGGAGTTCTTCAAAAAGATGGCAGATCTTCTGACCGGTCATCTTTTGGGCCTATTTCGAGATGCTGAGGAGGAGGGTCAATTTCCTTCGGACCTCAGACAGGCCACGATCGTTCCAATATACAAGACAGGAAAGCCAGCGGAGGACTGCGCGTCCTACCGCCCCATATCCCTGTTAAATGTGGAAGCAAAGCTTTATGCAACTGTCCTAGCTCTCCGCTTGAGACGAGTCATATCGAGACTGGTACATATGGACCTGACAGGATTCATCCCGGAAAGGGCGACTAGATGCAATCTCCGCAGGACACATAACTGGCTCCGTGAAGTGGAAGGTAGGACGGAGCCCCATTGGTTCCTGTCTCTGGATGCTGAAAAAGCGTTTGACGCAGTCCACTGGCCCTACTTGGAGGGAGTCTTGGAGCATCTGGGTTTTGGGCCCAAATTTAGACGCAAAATTAGCCTACTCTATTCAGGCCCTAGTGCTCGAGTCAGGGTAAATGGAACGATGTCCAAGGCCTTTCCCATACAGAGGGGAACCCGGCAAGGTTGTCCCCTGTCGCCCCTTCTGTTTGCCTTATCTATCAAGGTCGAGGCGTGCGCGATTAGGCAGAATATAAGGGTGACGGGATTCCAGGTGGGGCAGGCAGGGTTACAGGAGGAGAAACGGTACCTCTATGCAGATGATGTGTTGCTATACGTGACGCAGCCAGAGACTACCATACCGGCGCTCTTCAGTGAACTGGACCAGTACGGTGCCAGATCTGGATATCAGATCAACTGGCACAAGTCGACACTTTACGATCCCCGAGGGCGGACAGAGTGGCCTCAGCTCCCAGAACAACTGCAGACGACCAGTGAGGGATTTCTGTATCTGGGGATATTTATAACAACAGATAGGGATGTCTTGTACGAGCGTAATATTAATCGTATCATTAATAACTTTAAAATGGACGCAGGCAGATGGCAATCGCTCCCCCTGACAATTCTTGGAAGGACGGCTATGTTCAAAATGATCTCGCTACCGAGATTTCTATACGCATTCCAAAATGAATACTTCCCGGTGCAGCCCAAGACCTTCCGAGAAGTTCATGCGGAATTGAGGTCCTATCTGTGGTTAGGGAGGCACCCCAGAGTTGCGCTGGCGACCCTACAGAGACACCAGTATGTTGGAGGGATCTCGCTTCCCGACCTGGAGGCCTATTACTGGGCGGAACACTTGGCTCCCATTAATGAATTGGTGCACGTACCTGCGACCCACCC
The DNA here is from genome assembly GCF_964263255.1 of Lissotriton vulgaris. NCBI lineage: Eukaryota > Metazoa > Chordata > Amphibia > Caudata > Salamandridae > Lissotriton > Lissotriton vulgaris. Next base: position 1,656,948,364 of record NC_141695.1, read on the forward strand.
CACTTATGCACTAGAAAGACATGTTATGGGCACGCACAACTGCCTTTACTACATATACGAGGGGAAGGGACAGGCCAGACTGCTGCCGGCCACTAAACTCACATTGGGAGCATGGAAGAGGGCTTCGGGAGCTACAGGATGGACACATAGACCCACGAGACAGACCCCGATATGGGACTGCTCCTGGCTGAAAGAACTTAGTAAGTTGAGAGGCTTCCGGGATTGGGATGACATAGGTATTTCCTTCCTAGGAGATGTAGTCAAGAACGGGAATTTGAAATCATTTCAATCACTACAGGAAGAATTTGGACTACATTCCTTCCAGTTTTTCAAATATATACAATTCAGGCATGCATGGCGAGCGGAAAGGGCACTGCAGGAGGCACTCCCTGAATATGCTCCACTGGAAGGCCGCTTGCTGCAGGAAAAGATCCCTGAAAAGTCTGTATCCTTGACATATAAGTCGATCATGAATAATAAGCCGAACAGACTGGAGGGCCTCCGGGCCGTTTGGGAGAGAAAAGTAGGGGAGATGGATGATGTAGATTGGGGGTTAGTACTGATGCACCCGAGGGAGGTAGCGATTAAGTCGCGACTCCGCTTAATACAATTTAAGATCCTACACAGGGTGTACTTTGACAGAGTACGGCTCTTTAAGATGGGGAGAGTTCCTGATCCTAGTTGCCTGCGCTGCGGAATTGAAAGTGGGGATTTCTTACATATAGTATTGTCGTGCCCACATATACAGGCCTACTGGGGCGAGGTCACCGCTGAACTGGGTGAGGTGCTAGAGGTAGCAATCCCGCTGGACCGGAAGCTCATTCTTCTGGGGATGTCCAACGATGTGGACCTGGCTCGTCCAATACTGATATTTTTAGTTCTAGCACTGGTGGCAGCCAAAAGGGACATAGCCAGGAAATGAGGGGCGCCAGATACAACCCCGGTTAGGGGAATGGAGGAGGGGCATGGATATGTATATGGCGGCCGAAAGGGTCACGTATAAGGCAAGAGGGTGTCCGAAGAAATTCCATAAAGTGTGGGGCAAATGGAGACACTATCATGGGCTGGATGGAGGACTGTGAGGGATGTCGTATGTCCATAATTATGATGGATCTGCAGGAAAGGGCTGCTCGTGATCAAGGGACTGTACCCCACGGAACCGCTGAACTGCTATCAATGTATGAGTATTTGAATAATATTATGGGGGACTTGAATTTTGATGGAATGAAGGGGGAGGTGGGGTGGGGGCGCGAGGACATGGCTTGACAGTGACATGCTTGTTCTGTACTTTTCTTTGCGGAAAAATAATAAAAATGTTTTTTTTTTAAAAGAAACAATCTTCAGCTAACCATGGGTTTTGCTAGATACTCTCCCTCAACAAGACATCAAAATGAGTGTTGTCCGTGCAGAGGATTAATACCTCCATTCATTCAGGAGCTACCCGACTTGGACGGACAATACTGGGGTCTTTCTCAACCCGTATTTGTGCCAAAGTGCCCACATTAGTGTATCCATAAATGGATTTGAATAACTTCTTGGAAGATCAATGTGATGAGGTTTAACCAACTTAGGCTGTCAACAATCCATTATTCGGCACAAATTGAGAAATGCGTGTACCTGCCACTGATTTACTTTCAAGGGACAACAGTAGGGACATGAAGATGCTCCCATACAACAGTCTTTGTACCGAGCCGAATTTCATGGGCCCTTTTTCGTACCACTAATCCTGGCAAGGTGGCCCAATTCTCACTACTCTACGCACTGCAGACCTTGGTTTATTGAACAGGGTACATTAGAGCTAGCATTAAGGAGCTCAGTTTTGGGACTTGCCGGCCTCTTCCTACTTTTAAACAAGAATATCTACCCTCTAGCTGACCCAGTGTATTCTGGTTTTCAATGATATCCTTTGCGGTAAGTGGTAGCATTTTCTATAGTCTGGGTAAGTGTGAGGTCATTATGGTGCTTTACTCAGAGCGTAATATGGATGGGCAGAGCTTCTCAAAAATGCTTGAGATATATTGTCCATTATTTTAAACTTCACGGCTTACCTATGGGTTCAGGCATTTGTCTGCTTGATTATTCATTTAAAAAATATGGCACAGGGAGGGTGCTTCGAAACTCCCCTCTCTAACCAAATCCAATAGCTCTCAGAATAAACACCCAGATGCACCAAAATGATTTGTTTGATCTCAGAAGAGGAAGTAATCCCCATAGGGTTCACAGCCTGATACGCTCCCTGGACAGTCCCTGTTAAAAACAGGTCTAGATAGCATCTTCAACTATCAGATGGCCCATGAGCTGCTTGAGCAATTCGCTAAAAATTAACAAAAACAAATAAGCGTCCTTGTCCAGGGTACGTCTTTGTAGCACAACCAAGAGAATTTAAGGGCTACCCCTTTGATGGGTTAACGCCTCAGCTAACTCTCCCAGGGTGACATTCTGGGCTGCATTAACTTGATCCAACTGCTCAGTGTAAGCTTTCAGTTTGCTGAAGGGTCGATCCTGCTGATCTGAGCCGAGCCAGTATATCTGAGCAAATATCTGTTTGTTTTGTTGATGATGTAGCTGGGCCTCCATTTTAGGGTGAAATACCACAAAGAGATCCCACTTCTAAAATCCTGTGTTGCAAGGGTGCCACTCGATACTACAAAATGCACTCTAGATTCAAAAGTTAATCAGTACAGGTGTTTACTATAGAACTTTTCTTTTCCTAGTATAGTCTTAAAGTTCACTCAAGGTTTCTCTTAATTCCTCTTAAGGTCCTTTAAGAATGTCCTTTTACTATCACGGTTCAGAATTTCATTGATTTTCTCAAGTTCCTGTATACTCAAGTACTTATCCCTGAAAGAGTATCGGTGATTAAGAAGGGGAGAGAGCTTTTTCAAAGATATAGGATATGGTATTTCCTAACCAAAATCGTCTACACAAAACAGAGTATCCGATAACTTTGGAAAACCAACGGCAGGTAACCCCTAGATAAACATCCTTCTTGTTGAAGATCCTCACCCACTCCATTAGTGGCATGCTTCATCATCGGGCTCACCCTGGTTGCTAAAGACCAGAATGGGCTCGACCATATTCCAAGGAGCACTTATATTATCCTAATGGAGTCTTATCATAAATTAAAAGTATCTAGAGGACGCCCTGGTATCCCTTTAATTGCAGATGACCATAGTATCAATTAAACTAGTGTTAGCAGAATATGATGTCCTTACACACCCTTATCAGTGTTGACATGTTTGATCCTCTTATAAGGCCAGTAAGGATCTCAGGCTTTGATCACCACTAAAAAGTCTGCCCCAGAAAGCGCATATGTAGCTTAACTGTCCTTTCCCAATTAAGTCCAGACTAAGGACATACAACAAATAACGTCGAGGGGGACAACTTTGTCCCAATTATTTTCGCATCTATAACTGTTCCTGTAAAAAAAATTCAAAAAAATAAAAGACAGAGGTACATGGTAATGTTGTTAATTGACAGGAAGTCACACTGCACTGGCAGTGCACTTACACAGCACATCGACAATGCACTGTAATACTCACTAGGGAAACAAATGCATTTCATATGTAACAACATATGTACATACAGTCAACAAATTAATTGAGGGAAACATACATTTAAGCAACCACTGCACTGCAATAGGTACAAGCAGACACATGGTCTCTCACCCAACTGTGGGAATAATCTGCGTGTGTGACCTAGTAAAGAGTGGGACATACCCCTGTAGAACCACAAGGGGGGTTGGGGCAATAATAGTTAAACAATTAGGCGATGACGAGCAATTACCTGGACGGGTTTGATCTCATTACTATGCTATGAGAGGCACACAAAGTTTGTGGAATAGTTAGAGCTCATGCTGAAAGCAAAGATAATCCAGACTGAACATCTATGAATAATCATGTCGTCAAGGGTGCCATGTCACCTTTAACACCTAAATGCGCCCCAATCGCTTCTTGTTCCATAGAAGTTGAGGGCTGGCAGGCGTATTTTCATGGTCCATCATGGCGCATGGCATCTCTTTGGCTGAATACGACATGACATTATCCATTCGCTATGACTACCTTGCCTCATGGAAAATGTAGATCTCAAATCAGAAGACAGCTGGAGGTTCACTAATGAGTAAAGACAGTCCAACTGGGCCTGTGTAGGACTGAAGCCACTGTTTTCTAAGACTGACTCATCAATTATGTTTTAAAAAAATATAAAAGGCCTTGTGCAGAGCATGCTGCACAAGCACATCCACTTGTAGTGGAAACACAAGCTGCTCCTTGACAGTCCATTTATTGTGATTACTTGACTTGCCCCCGGATAGTGGTATCCTAGGAATGCGCAACAATAAGTGTATGTCATGATCAATGTTCCTGCGGCATAAACGCGGCCATAAAGCAAGCTGTGATCTTTTATATTTGTAAATGCACAAGATTGTACTTCTCAATGTGCTTTATCAGGGAAGCAGATCAGATCATTTCAGGACACTAACTTGATTCCATGGAATTTCATCATTTAATCCTCCAATGTGAGTTTCCAGTTTATACACCCAGTGTGGCTCACATTCAAGTAAGGTTTTGCAGATCTGGGCTTGTGACGCTTTTCTCAGAAAAAAAGAAAAGACTTACCAAACTCTTTACGCTGGTAGTATGTTCCTTTCTTCTATACAGGTCTCTCAGCGACACAATTTCTTAATTTCAAGAACTCCTGTTACCTGAATAATGCAAATTAGTTATTAGTAAGTTACCTCCACAAAAAGAAGAAATGGCAGGTTTTATATAGATGACAATATTCACCAGAGAAAGAGGCACATTGCATATGATTGGCAAGGAAGCACTGGGTACAGGAGAGCACTCATTAGGTGAACATTTCCCACTGAAGAATAACAGAATACTACGAAACAGAAACATTAGCGTATAAAAACAAGTAATTATAGCTATGCATCTCTTAGTTGAAATGTTGGTCAGCCTTCATTCGATAATTACAGTGCACTTACAAGTCTCGAAAATAACTGGGGAAGCACTTGCCACTTTAAAATAAGCATTGGCAAAGTCAATAAATCACTTTTTGTTTTAAAGGAACGAAGGCAAATATATCCGGGAGCTTTTTAAAGGCTTGGCACTTTGCCATAGGCCTTTGCTAGCGGTCCACTGAGTCAGGCACAAGTCCTTAGCATACCGAGACTACACAGCCTGATCAATATTCTTACATCTCTGCTGCAACCATGGGTATGCAGCTAAGTGGATGTTAATGAGAAAGAAATCTCTAAAACTCTGAAATGTAGATAAAGAAAAGCTGTTAGCAGTATCACATTGCTCCATGAATGTTTATCAAGGCAAAGCTGTTGTTAATCACAGGGTAGACTCCCTCGATGTCATGAGAATCAGATCTCTACCAGGTCCCCCTCTCCTCGAGCTGCAGATTCCCAGCTTTACAGATACGCCTTCATTTCACAGACACCCCTCCCATCTCATCCACCCCCTTTTACTTTGCTTAAACTAGTGAGCCAACAAAATGACACGAAAGCTAGAGGCTCACTCCAGCTGCCTAACACAACACCCCAACTTAGGTTGCGGTCATCTAAAGTGTTTATTTAGCAAATCATGGGTGACATCAGAAAACATTAGGTTGTTAAAAGAAAAACAGACTGGGGTACATTGCCCTTGGTGACAGGGAGTCATCTGGTAATCTTAAACCTAACACACAGAAATTTGATAGGGAGGGACATAACTAATTTGTGATCATTTCCCCTCTGTTGGCAAGCAGAGCGTGCACGCTTCCCAGATCAATGCAAGAGTAGCGAATCCAGTTTAAGTTTTTTTTTAATGCATTCCGGGAGCTTGCAGTTCTGATTTGATAAAAAACGACGCGCAGTTCTACAACTACCGGAACGCAAAATAAGCCAGGTCTCCATGACCTACTCAAGCTTGGACTTGGAAAGCGTGAGAGTGCTGAACAAGATCCAGCACGAGGTGGAAGAGCAGATCCTGCTAGCACTGTTGGAGGAGGTTGACCTGGAGAGGAGACAAGAACAGCAGCAGCTGTCTGGCCAGGAGAGAGGGTGTAACACAAGGAGGGATGGGGTGGAGCACACACTCCACATTCCGAGAAGAGAACAACTGAAAACTTGCCATAGTAAATATTTCTCTCTCTTTCTAGGTAAAACAAATATTACACAAGAGGAAGCCTGGAAAAAGCAAGCCCCCCCCCCCGCACCCCGCCTTCAACAACACCCACTACATCACAAGAGGCACTGTGAAAAGCCACAAAATACTATGAAAATCAAGGAAGCGAGACTACAGGCCAAATTGGCGAGAGTGCATTAATCTAAATTAGTTGCAATTCGAGGTGGATAAGCAACAGAATTAATGAGAAGAGCATAGATAGAGCCAAGCTAGGGCTTCGGCTTGTCTCTAAGAGCCAAGTCATCAAAAATCGGCATGAGGGTAGTGTCAAGTTTACTCACATTCTGCGGCAACCTTGTTATGTTATGTTATGTTATGGGCATTTATTACGCGCACAGCTGCTCCAGCAAAGGAGCGTCCTGGCGCCTGACAAGGTAACAACATAACACAGCTAAAAGAGGTGGCAGACTAAAAAGTAAAGAAATTTAAGGATATAGGAAGGTCTTAATGGCCCTACGAAATGAGAAAAGATCATCAAGGGCGCGAATCTTTAAAGGAAGGGAGTTCCACAGAGCCGCAGCACGTACTCGAAATGAACGGCCACCAGCACGGCTACGCTTGAACCGGGGGACTACTGCAAGTTCAAGGTCCAACGAACGCAGAGGGCGGGCCGGAACATAAGGAGACAAGAGATTCAAAAGAATCTGGGCAGGGGAGCTCTTAAAGATCTTATGGGAAAGACAGAGCACTTTAAATTGATTCCTCTGCTTAACCGGCAGCCAATGAAGAGAACGCAGAGTGTTGGCAGCGGAACAGAACCTGGGTAGGCCCACCACTGCTCTAGTAGCCGCGTTTTGCACACGTTGTAGACGAGTGATTTCGGCCTGGTTTATCCCTACCAAGAGGGAGCTGGCATAGTCAAGCCGAGAAATCACTGTCGCCTGCACCACAAGCTGCCTGGTCGAGGCGTCAAAGAATTTTAACACAGGTCTTAAGCCACGCAGGATACTGAAACAGCATGCAGCAGTTCTCTTTGTGTGGCAGACAAAGCTAAGGGCAGGATCTAACCACACCCCGAGGTTTTTTATCTCCGAAACCGGAGTCGGGGTGGGACCAAGCTCTGGAGGCCACCACATATCGCCCCAGAGTTCCACTTGCTTGCCAATAATCATGATCTCTGTTTTTTTTGCGTTCAACTGGAGACAGTTGGAGTTCATCCAGCTGGCAACCGCCCGAAGTCCATTCTGGAACCTTGGGGCATCCAAACACGAATCCCCGCTGAGCGTGACCGCCAGCTGAGTGTCGTCAGCGTATGACACCATAGTCATACCCCACTGCTTGACGACATCAGCCAGCGGCCTCACGTAGAGATTGAACAACGTGGGGCTCAGCGAAGATCCCTGAGGGACCCCAAGATCCAGAGGGTAAGATTTAGACTGGTGGGGCGGAATGGCCACGCAAAAAGATCGATCGGCAAGAAAAGAGCGGAACCACTGAAGAGCAGGACCAACGACGCCAGCTTCCTCCAGGCGCTGCAGAAGAATCCTGTGCGAGACGGTGTCAAAGGCGGCGCTAAGATCTAATAAAACAAGCGCCGCCGTTTGACCCGAATCTAGCACAGTGCGCAGGTGTTTCACCATGAAGAGGAGGGCTGTCTCCGTGCTGTGCCCAGCTCGGAATCCTATCTGCTATTTAATTTCTTTCAATCTCTTCCAATCACCCTCTCTCTTCCCTGTGTTTCTACTGGTTTCTTTTTCTTTTTTACGGTTTGGACGGGAAGTGTGGCTCAATGGTTAGAGCGGCAGACCCTGATGCAGTAGTCTGGCCGGGACCAGGGTTCAATTCCCGCCTACGCGGGTCTCGGGCTCAATTTCCTCGGACCTGATAATTCTCGCCTCTGTGCCTATTCTGATCATGAGCCCCACTCTGCACAATAGCTTGCTTAATCTCTACAACGGCTCCAACAACGTTGAGGATGCCTGACTTCACCATGGGGGTGCCCAGGAGTGGGCTCCTCACAGGGAAAGGCCAGGAAGGGTTCCTCGGCGGTATTCGTACAAGCGCCGAGATGCCTACGGGTAGTCGTGCGCTATATAAGTGCGTAATTATCCTTTATGTCTCTAAAGAGAGTGCTTCTTCTGCCTTATGCTAATGTCCAGGCAAGTCACTCATAAGCTACTGCATGGTTTTTAGAGCCCTACCTCAGTGAGCATGACAGTCATACATGTCCACTGAGGGTCTCTCTGTTTATATGGATTGAACCCCTAGAGCTTGGCTCCCTTCTTTAGCCAGGCTGTGGTAGACTGAAAGTGGTGGCAAAAAAAATCTAAAGTCATGAGGGGTGAGTCACTAGCCACCCTCCTGATCAAGTCTGTGCAGTCTATGCCTTGCCTGGGGTCCTGGTGCCTTTGTCTACCTAACGTGTGTTTGAGAACCAGTGGGTGTACTGGGGAGGGATGGTGAGTTGAGTCATTGTGGGGAATGCACAATAGCTCAACTCACCATCCCTCCCCAGTACACCCACTGGTACCTGGTTCCTTGGAGAGGCTTGGTGGGCTGAGGTAGCTCTTATCTGGGTTTAGCTGCACTAACTCTGCTAGGAGCATCCCCCCTAGCCCCCCCCTCCAGGTCAGTCCTCCTGGTCTGGAGTCAATAAAAAGTCCTCTTTAGGGAATAGCACAGGCTGGTACCAGCAATGTCAGTAGGTCATTCTGTGCATGCTTTGGTTACACATTGAACGTGCTATGAATGGTTTGTTATTAGAGGTGTAATCAGGATGCAAAAGTAGCAGACCTTCTGATTGGATAAGCCTATCAATCAGAGGTGATAAAAGTCTGGCCTGAGTGGTAAGCTGAGGTTCAAGACTGGCCTATGACTGAAGAGGCGGCCACACCAGGTCCGTCCAAAGGAAGCCAGACGCGACCTGCAGTGTGAAGGCAAGATAAGACACATGCTTACTGCGTCTGGACCTTGAGAACGTTTTCTCTATGACTGATGGATTCTGCTGCCAAGAGTTTGATGAGGAGCCAGGGCATCAGCAGCATGGGATAAGACCACTGTTTCTGTGAGACTTGTTTAGTGGAATAAATTGCAGCAGACAGCTGTGCAAGGAGAAAATGAAGCTTGCAGCACTTCAAGGGAGCCAGAGAAGGGGAAGCTTGATCCCAGTCCTTGAAGGTGAGATTGCTTTCCATAACCGCATCCTCTGCACTGTGGGAGCCTGTACAAGCAGTAGCTGTGTAATAGAGGCCAGTGAAACAGGCCCCCACCTTTCTTTTTCTGTTGCTTTGGGTGGGGGTTATGGGGCTGATCAAGAACCTTTGACTTCACACCATATGGTGAAACTATATTCTTTCAAACTAAAGATTGGCATTGAAGCTCTAGTGAATGAGAGCAACACTGTGCAACATGGTCTATAAGATGCAATGCTTATTGTGTGTCTTCATGCTAACTGTGTTTTTATAGTGCTTGGCGTCTAGGCACTAAAATACTGCTTGGGGTCAGAACTCTGGCCAGGAGGGTTGTAGAGATATCTGGTTTTTACTGTTTATCCTAGCTTTATGTGTAATATCATTCTCTTGTATGTATTAAAATACTTTTCTTTTATAAAAAAAAGTAAAGCCCTGACTGGACATTGATTTTATCAGCTGGTAGTACGTGTGCACTGTATTCTGAATGTCTAACCCCACCGTAGCTCCTTGAGTAAGCCTTAGACTGCTCTGTCTCGCTACCCCGAGAGAGTCAAGTGCTAGAGAGGAGTACTTGGTTATCCAGTTTTGGGCAACTAATACTGAGGCCCAGGACACCAGTGGGGAACACTCCAGTTGATGCGATTGGAGGGCAGTAACCCCTGAGTGCCATGGTGCCTAGGAAGCTGGGTATAATATTTACTCACTCTCGTTTCTGCCTGCCACTGATTTTCCCATTCACCATCTCTCCCTTTAGCTCTTTCTTTTCCACCATGACATTTTCTTTCACCATTGCTCGCTGTAGTCCACTACCTCTCTATTTCTCATTCTGTATTCTTGCTCTTTACTTTCTACCAACCCGGTTATAACTCACCTTGCTCCAAGTCCTTTCACCCTGCCTCTATCCTTTTGCTCACTATCGCATCCTTCACCAAGCCCCTGGGTACAGCAAAGGCCTGGCCAATCTTAAGGACTTTTTACATTTTAATTGTGGAAATGCAAACAGCCAGCTGCACTGACCTGCTTCTCCTCTGGTGCCTCCAGGCAGGCCTGTGAATTAAGTGATACTGTACACATGTGTGCAGAGGAAACAGGTATGGCTCCTCGGCTCGCATTTGGCTCGAGACGCCAATCAAACCTCGGGCTGAGGCCGAGCTGGGCACCTGCCTAGAGCCTTCAATCACCATGCCACCTCCAGCAGCAGTTCAACAAGATTGTCCATGCTACTGAAGGCATCCTCATATGATGGGGTACCTTGGCACCATACCTGGTTAGGAAGGACTCACAGCATGCGCCTTCCACCGCTCTCTGCCCCATTTCATGACCATCACCCCGCACAGCTCCAGGCCAACTGCGGAAGCAGGAGCTTTTCCTCTCGCACCCAGTGAGTGCATTAGACTGTCTGAAAGAGTTAAAGTGGCTCATTCACCAGTGTGATTTTCTGCCCCAGGAGAGATGTGCAGGATGAGACCGGAGAGCGGGAGCAGCAAGGAGATACTGGATGAAGAGTGTGCACTGAAAGGGCGAACTGATCAGTGAGGTGAATGAGCACACAGAGTGAAAGAGGTGAAAGAGGAGGAGATTGGACGGAGGGATTGAGCTTGGGGGTGTTAGAGAGGCAGGGAGAATGATGTTACCGCCATGAGACGTGGTCGAGTAACAGAGCGAGCAGTCAAATGGTAAGCTTTATGTATGTATTGAGGGTAAACGAGGAAAGTGTGGAACAGAAAAAAACAGAGTACGGAAGGAAGTAACAGTGGCGGCTGGGTGGAGCGGGCATCAAGAGAAGGTAGAGAGCAGGGGCGGGTGATTGGATATTAAATGGATGTGGACATAACAGTGAGAGAGAACCTGAGCACCTGCAAGGGATTAAAAACAATGGCTGGATATTACAGGGCTGAGTTATTTGGGGGTGCACGGTTATTCCCAGGGTGCTGAACAGTGGTGGGGATACATGGATCAAGGAACCCTACAAGGCCATTCACACAATTGGGATTAACTGGAGCTACTCGTATGAAAGGGACCACCACAATTACTTTACGAGTATGGTCCCTTGACTAGTAGTCCAACATGGAAGCACGGCCCGCACAGGAAGCCTCCCGCCTGACGTTAAATTATTCTTTGAGTAGATTCCATGCTGTGGGGGTCACGCTGGCAACTCACACCTCAGAGGAGGGGTCACTGTGCTTGCAGCAGCCACTGAAAAGCCGGGCCTTGGCATGTGGTCGGAGACTGGAATGCTGCAGTGGGGCCTTGTCAAACGTAACAAACACGTTTAAATGGTAGTAGTCAGGGCCTAAACATGTATAAGAAAAAGAATATAAAATGAACTGTAAAAGGATGAAACTGAAGCAGGATTTGACAGCACTGTGGCGTTTACAGTGGCTGAGATTCGCCAGTATCTACTGCCACCGTCTGGCAAAGGGTGGAATATCACCCCTTGCTTTTGCTGCAGTCTGAAACTAAATGCTCACATAGCTTTTCTGAATGTTTAACTGGGAGCACAAACTCAAAATAATTATGCAGTAACAAACCTCTTACAAAAGTTGGGACGGGGAATACACCTTGTATGCGAAACGGATGGAGCATGTGGGAGAACGTTTCCTCTTTCTACTGAGACCACCGGCAGAGTTTAAAGCAGATGCTTGTGACCGACCTTGCCCCAAGGTACCTTTGCAAACGCTATAGTGGCTATGAGTTGAACACGCCCATGAAGTAATCACGCAACTACACGTGTGGACATGCACGAAGAAAGAAATTAAAATTCGGAATATTTCACTCTTCATCCAGCCCCACTCAGATGGTGAACATGTTTAGTGTCAAAAATGTTTTGAAAACAGTACCCCTAAAATTATGACGGCCTGGTCCAAAAACATTTTTAGACCCAAGAATAGCCAAGGATTTTCCAATTATAAGCTCTTAAATTGGATATTCGACTTGAAATTGACAGCTGGATTAGACGGCTGTATGGACCTGACATTTCGAGGCACCAGAGAACAATCTGGAAGAACTGAGGTCCACAGACATCAGAACACACATGGCCAAAATTGTGAAGAAATAATTTTGATATAGTCAACGTACCTATCCCATCACAACAGAGAAGGTAAAAAGACGTTGTAGAAAAGGCAATGTACAAAGTAGGCGATATGACCACCTGTAGGAGATTGACAGGAGAGTGAGATTGTCCCAAAGGTGTCAACCTGACCCGGCCATAAGAGGAAGCGCAGGATTCCATCCCATGACACTGGAGCAAGGAGAATGGATCTGTGCAGGCTGTTTAGGAGCGAAGGTGGATTACCCGAGAAAGAAAAGGAGAGTAAACTTGAGAGCGAGTACACTGCCAGTAAGAGGCTCTCTTTGATCTTAACCTAACATCAGTCATTCAAGCTGAGTTTCTCAACAAAATGTTTGGCAGTGTTCTGGCGGACTGCATGGATAGCCACCTGTGATCTATTTGGACTGGGGAGATGTGATTATAATTGTGGGTACCAGAGATGAGGCAAGCTGACACAGAGTGTGGCTTTAAGGGGAAAACTCTAGACTGTGTGTAAGGTAATTAGGAGGCCCCGAGAGTAGTCAATTAGTGAACTTACAAGTGCTAGTAAAGCAAGTTTGAAATCTTCTTCATTGACTTAGGACTTGATGCTACAAAGGAGTCTGCGCTAGTGTTGGGTTCTCTTCCTAATGCGATTACTGTTCAAGTCGAGGCTCAGCCGGTCATCCCAGGGAAATAAAAGGAACTTGGTGTTAGTGACCAGTTGTGTCGGAAAATCCCCAGAGCCCTCAGATGTTATGCTCAGGAGAACTTCAGACAGCTTGAGAAGATCATCCACAAACTTCCATGCGACTTGGAGTCACCCTTGGTTGGGAGATACAGACCCGATACCAACCCCAACATATGATGGGAAGAGAGCAGGGAAGTCAAACCCAGGAGGAGTACTGGGGCTTCACAGCGAGGAGGGCACCCTTAAGGCGTGGGTACACTATCAGAACTGTACATGGAGAAGAATAAAAGGATACCACGCCGGAGCACAAGACAGCCAAAGTACATAAGGCTACCAACAGTGTTAGCAGGTTCACTTACCGGTTTCACTAGCGGGAGGAACTGAAGAAAGAGCCTAATAGTAAAACGGGACTTCAGAAAGAAGGGCGCCTGTAAGGAAGCAGCCTGAAGGAGGAGGACACCAGAGTCCTCCCAAGGAAACTAAAGAGGAAGAAAAATATCAACAAGCATTTACAATGCAACGGTTTCGCCTTTGCAAAAGTTAGAGCGATTGGCATTGTAAATGACATAATTGTTATTTATGTGTTGGTTTTGAAAACAGATAAATAAATGGCATTGTCATTTACAATGCCAATAGCTTAATCTCTCGCAAATGCCACACACAAAGACACAGCACTACACACACACAGAGCCCCCCCCCCACACACAGAGGCCCACACACTCACACAGAGCCCCCCACACACAGAGCCCCACCACACACAGAGCCCAACACACACACACACACACACACAGAGCCCAACACACACACACACACACACACACACACACACAGCCCAACACACACACACACACAGCCCAACACACACACACACACAGAGCCCAACACACACACACACACAGAGCCCAACACACACACACACACACAGAGCCCAACACACACACACACACACAGAGCCCAACACACACACACACACACAGAGCCAAACACACACACACACACACACACACACACACACAGAGCCAAACACACACACACACACACACACGCCCAACACACACACACACACACACAGAGGTCAACACACACACAGAGGCCCACACACACAGAGGCCCACACACACAGAGGCCAACACACACAGAGGCCAACACACACACACACACACACACACACACACACACAGCCCAACACACACACACACACACACACAGAGCCAAACACACACACACACACACACAGAGCCCAACACACACACACACACACACACACAGAGGTCAACACACACACACAGAGGCCCACACACACAGAGGCCAACACACACAGAGGCCAACACACACAGAGGCCAACACACACACACACACACACACACAAACACACACAGAGCCCAACACACACACACACACACACACACACACACACACACACAGAGCCCAACACACACACACACAGAGCCCAACACACACACACACACACACAGAGCCCAACACACACAGAGCCCAGGCAGAGATCTTTGTGCACACAGCCAGTCACTGGACTGCACAGTCATATGCAAAAAACATAATTTACCTCAAAGATGCAAGTTCTCAAAAGTGCAGGCAGTATTTACATATATATGGTCACTCCAGGTGTGAAAATCACAAGGCCAAGAGAGTAACCCTTGGGCTTAACCAAATATTTTATGGAAAACACGAAGTGCATCTCAAGTGCAAGTCACGATGAAGTTATAAATAGAAAATATTCCTTTCTAGATTGCACCTTTGCCAGATCCAATAGAACTCCAGTGATTACATCTGACCTTGGCAAGCTGGTGCTATGGTTATTTTTTAAATCTTATTTTTTTACTGCCATGATGGTCCAGAAAAATAAAAAGATGGAAAAAAAGAAAATATACCACAAGCTAAACATGGTGACCGTACACTTGCAATTAAAAAATTATATTAAACAAATGTACCCTTGCATATAATTCTGATAGAACAGTGTCGTCCAAGTGCTCTCTAGCAGGCAAAGGTACTCTGAATAGGTAGAGAATTTTATTTTTAGTTTTAATGCAGATCACAGAAAATATGATTCTTATTTGCGCAAAAGAGGGCACTATCTACTTTGAATCTTTAGACAGGTTTAAACAACAAGGAGGAAATGCCGCAACTCATAGTGCCGACCTGTCCCCTACACCATGCTTTATGATGTAGTGTGAAGACGCACAACCTGAATGGTAGGGCTACAGCCCAATAAAAGAAGAGGGGAAACACAAGGCATATATGTATAAATGTATGTATTTTTTAAGATGTTCTTTTATTACATTAGGCTTGTGTTGTGAACAATTTAAGCTGCCTCTATGCACTACCTAAAAAAGAAAATCTTTGTCAGGCACACACAAAGCGGACTACAACAGGCGCACACAACAGACAGCAGCTGAACTAAGACACTGGGCTGAGTCCCAAAATACCCGGGGCTGCAGTATAGTGGGTAAGGGAGAGAATGGGCAGATGAAGGGCGCGGGTGTTCCCAATACTGGTTAAGTGACCTGAGGCAGCCCCAGCCTTGAGAGAGGAGGATGGCTCCTTCCTTCAGCAGCAGAGGTTCCCTCAGCATGGACCGTGCAGCGGTGGACCCCCAGCTGCTGACTCACCCCCAAGCTCTCGGGGGGGGGGATGGCTCTCCCGACCCAAGAGCTGCACCCCTCAGCCCTTTACCCCAAATGAGCCGTTTACTGCAAACTCACCCCAGCTGCTTTCTTCACCCCCAATGCTGCCCCTCACCCCTGGTGTCTGCACCAGTCTCCAGACCCAGGGGAGAAGCCCCCTTCCCACGGGCGTCCCTGTCCTCCCTCCTGAGCTGCCCCTACCCCCCTCCGAACCCACCATCTGCGTGGGTATGGTGCTCAGGAGGCTTCTCATGGTCGCGTCTCCTCCGCACTCTCCTCGCTGCTTTACCGGCGGCTGCTCTAGTTCACCCCCAATGCTGCCCCTCACCCCTGGTGTCTGCACCAGTCTCCAGACCCAGGGGAGAAGCCCCCCCTTCCCACGGGCGCCCCTGTCCTCCCTCCTGAGCTGCCCCACCCCTCTCCGCACCCACCATCTTAGATACTAGATACTTAGATATTAGTGCTTATGTGCGAGAAGATGGAGACCTTGTAGCACTTAAAAAAAAAAAAGACACTCTTCCCCACTGCACTAACCTGAATTCAATTCCGTGTCTCTCTGTTCACACACAGACACCTTCAGTAATAACATTAACAAATAGAAGTTTTATGGTCACACACAAACACCTGCAGTAATAAAAGAAGTTTTATGACTGAAAAGAGTGCATCTTTCTTAGATTAGTTTAACTTGCATTTATTGCGTTATTTTATATGCCATTACCTGGAAGTAAAGGACCAACAAAATAGTTTCTGAATATTTTGGTAGTTCTAGCCACACCTCTGACCCCTCACCCTTTGCAGCAGTCTCACAGTCCCCATACATTTTTAAATGCACTTCGACCGCTGGTTCTAGCTCATACATGTAGCAGCCTTAAGACTCACTCCCCGATGATCTGTGCTAAAAGGGACAGCAAGCATCCCTTTTTTCTGCTTTAATTTCGTCCAAGCACATATGCAGGGGGATTCTATATCGCTTAATAGGAGATTACAAAACAAGAATGAGGGAGGGCGGTAGAGAGCCAGTATGGTATACATTGAGAGCTCTCACTTTTGCCAGGTCCAAGCTTAAATGGTTCCTCCAAGCCAGGTTTATTCTATGCATTTTAGATTTACAACACTAATGTTATAATTGGATACAAGGGACACCAAATCACAGAATGCAAACAAAAAAAAAATCCTGTATGTGCTTTCCACAAATGGACATGGAAAACTTAAGAACTGAGGGGCATATGAACCAGCCCCTATCGCCACCACACGTCACCTACAGTGACGTTGTGGTGGCGATAGGTACTGTGCCTTATGTAGAAGGCAATGTTAAGCCACTTAACGTAGCTTAATGCTGCCTCGTACATAAGGCACCCTTTCAAGCTATGGTTAGCGTGAAAGGGGTGGGCAGTTGGTGCTGCGGTGGGCGTTCCACCGCAACACACATTCATTTTGACGCTGCCCTCTTTGTTCAAGGGTGGCGTACATAGGAGGCAGTGCCAAAATTAAGACCAGGTAAAAACTGGTCTTAAGATGGCGAAACGTGGAGAAATGCATTGTGCTGCCTTGTGCAGCACACATGGAAAAAGCGTTGTTTGTTTATGTGTAGGAAGGTGTCCCTTCCTGTACATAAACAAACTTTTTAAAAAATGTCATTTATTCACTTTCATGTGCTGATGAGGCAGCACACATGAAAGTGACAGAAGGGACACCTTCCTACACATAAACAATCCTCCCTGCACGCAGACACCCTTGCACAGGTGATTGGTTGGCCTAGGCAGCTGCAATTAGCGCCAGCACAGGGGGAACGCAAGGCTGCACCGTATTCTTGTAAATATGGTGCAGCCTTGCGTTTCAGAAGTGGCGGAGAGCGGCGTTAAGCCAAGGAGGCTAACGACACGTACTCCGCCACTTCCTAGTACACATCCCCCTGAGTAACTTCATCGTGAGGTCCATGGCAGGACGCCTATTTATTTCTGAGTGAGGGATGCAGCTATGCCTTGTCCCAATGTATGCGGGTTGTGTGTGGATGAATGTATGGAGAGTACCTGAGATTCTTTTGCAACCCATCATTGTCCACCCTCGTGTGCTTGCACAGTGCGAAAAGGAATACGTTAATGTTACTCACAGGGAGTAGTGAGTCACTACCTCAGCTTTCGGACTTGTGTTCTACTGTGCAGTATTACATAACGGGATTTTCTTTTAGTCAAGCTATTTACAGAGTCAAAGCCCCTTTCAACACCCTCACAACATATGGCCATAGTTTTTGCCGAAGATTCCCTGATCTGAAGAGTCATCTGTTCCGAGTCAGGCCGCTCTGAGCACGGAGCAGCGCCAGGTCAAAGCCCAAGCATCCATTCGCAGCCCGTGCGCTGCAGAGCGGAGGGAGCGCGGCCGGGTTCACGGCCAGTCTAAGGAGACGGCTGCACTCAGACCTCGGATCACGTGACTCGGTCCCTGCTTATAAGACACCGAGAGCTGCGCCGGGTGTTGGAATAAAGGCATAAAAGAGACGCTTGGAATTATTAAACTATAGAACTGATGGGGACGTCTGTATAGCATGCCATGCAAATAATGGTTTTTCTTCAGTTTTAAACAGCGCGATCATGGCCCTATGGAATCAGAGTGCTTTACATGAGCACAAGATTATTATATTACACAAGGATAGATTTTATTTTGTTAGGCACGGCCGATTAAGTCATTTGCTAGAATCATAGGTGGGAGAGATGACGCTGGAACTCAAACCCGGTACCCAACTTCCGAAGTCGGCTGCTCAGGCAGATAGAACTACTCTACAGTCCGTTTACCTTAAACATGCCCGAAACTCTTCCTTCGCCTATTCATCAATTTTTTGGTCACCAATAATCATTCTATAATGTTTATGGGACCTGTAGTTTCGTTTTTTCGAGTCTTTATAAACGCCTACAATTCCCAGCATGCAAAGTACTGTTGGCGATAAAGTCAATACTGACTGAAGGTATCACACATAACCTGTGGAACTTGGCAAAAATGTAATTTTCTTTACAAAAAAGTTAAGGAGGGATCTATCGATCGAACACACTAGATTAGTCTAGACAGAGAAAATAATGTGGACACACATCCCTCGTTTGTTTTAAGTTAATTGCTATGAGGGTTGCTGCTGCTCCGCAGGGTGACTTCAAATAGCACAATTAGACATGTTCACACAAGTTTTGTGGTGGCAGGGCACATTTTCAGTTTCTCAGACCAGGCCAGGCAGCAGCGTTGTGTCCGACCTGCTCATTCCTAACTCGTAACCCAACTGACGGTTCTTGCAGTACCAAACTCGTGCAGGTTTAGAACATTCAAATACAGACGTGCTCTGCATCGAGGACAGTATTCCTGAAAACGCTAGGCTTTTTTACAAGCCCCTTGCGCCGCCACTTTTAACTTGGGCAAAAGTGGCGCACCCGCGGCCGAAGAGGCGTGTAAATAATTCCCTCTGTTTTCTAACGTCAATCATGTTAACGTACTGCTATGTCTCTTTAAACAGAACCAGGAAACCTCTATTGCCACACCTGCGGTGCTCACATGAAAGATAGGGGCCACGGGCTGAAACACAGTTTAATGTAGAATAAGTGATAACATCAAATAAAAAGTGTCCCAAAACACCGTGAATGGTGTAGAAAAGAAGTTCGAAAACTTTGTATCATCTTGTCTCGTCATTGAGATGACCGACAGTATGCCTTCGATTACAGAAAACTGTAATCACGTTAGCGCTGCGAGGCCACCCTAATAAGAGAATGCGTGATACATCTACCTTTAATTATCATATCAGAAATCTCTGATGTCACGAGAACAATGAAACTCCAATCATGAGTACTGTTATGGATCAAGATTAACGAGAGCATAACCGGGGGTCCCTCAGAAGCAGCTGGGAGCTGGGTGGGCGCAGCCGGGGCTCAGCAGGCGGCCGGCAGGAGGGAGCGCCGCCGGAGGGTCTGCACAGCAGCAGTACTGAGAGCAGCAGCTGGGAGAGACTCACTCTGCTTAACTCTGATCTCCGCCAGATCCCCGACTCAAGTGCTGTTCTGTTTCAGAGGATGCGATTAGCAGCTCCCAATGTTTGCTTTGCCGAGCAGAATTCAAAGGGTTTGGTGAAATAACAGAGCAGAGCGGGGGCACAGGACAGTCTCCAAGACAGCCAGAAAAGATGCGGGCTGCATGGGCTGAGCTAACAGACTCGAAATGAATCCGCCACATTCCCTGCCAAAGTCTATAAGTTACCACAGTGGTGGGGGGCACGAGGAAAGCCCCAGTCTTAAGTCCGCGGCAGACACTGCAAACATACGTTTGTGCTGATGTGCAGGTGGCGAGGCAGCGTCCGTAACGCGCACGGAGGCCAAGTGCAGACTCTGCACAGTGACTTAATGAGTCCACCACTTTAAGACAAGCCCGCCCTTAAATGTATGTCACTGAGAAACAAGCGGCACTTCAAACGATCGGGAAAGCGATCATATTGTAAAACGAGACGAGAGCGCGACGGAGGAGAGCTCGGGGGCGTGTTTTTCGTGGTCTCCCCTTCCCATTGGCTGGAAGGTAAAATTCCAGCCAATGGGAAGAGGAGAGGGCGGGACTTAAAAAAGACACGGAAACGCCCCCGAATCGCGTCGGGAAAGGGAAAAGAGTAACGGACACCCATCTCTTCCTATGGCTAGCCTCCATTTATAGAGCTAGCCAATGGAAGAGAAGGCGGGACCAAAGCCCCAACTGTAGGATCATAAGATTTCGCCCTGCGCGAGCACTGCTGCGCAGTGCTACGGCCAGGGCGAAACCTAAAAATGGAAGACGGGGGAGGTCATGTGAACGAATTGAGCAGCAGCTGGAAAATCCACACAAAACTATAGATGTTGCCAGGCAAGTGGTTACTGTAGATGGCCTCCTAAATGCACCACCTGTTTGCCCGGAAGTAGAACTGCCTTCAAGGCAAATGTTCGTCGCCCAGCTGTGAGACTGGTATGCCAAAAAGCCTTGTGTAGTGCACATCTAAAAAGGGATCACCACATTGGAGCTGCTACTCTACATCTCAAATATGTGGTATAACTTATTACGTCATTCGGAGAGTAGGTAAGTGGGATATGTCCTTGTGTGTGTACCCCTACACGGTCTCCTTATACTGAACCAACTCAGCATTGTCAACATCTGAGGTTTAAAGCTGAACTTATATCTTGTCCAAATTCAAAGTGAAGTGACACAGCGTCACCTACGAATTGATCTAGAGGAAGCCTTTAGGCAAGTTTGTCAATGAGAAGACATCTAGGGAAAGCGGCGTGTCATTTCCATAGTGGTAATATGAGGAGCCGAGTCCACCAAGGGGACCTACTAAAGCATCCATGTTAGAGCGGACAGTGATGGGACTTAAGGAATGCCTGAAGGGCAGGTCTAGGAAAAGAAAACAGAATTGCTGATTCTCTCTTGTTGAAAATAGTCGAGAGATACAAAAAGTCACATTTGAGAACTGGACCACCTACACTGGAATGGATGGTATCAAGGAAGGTGTCTTAGAGGGTGAAAAGAATTAACAGACGTGGCAGTCTTATTTATTTATTTATTTATTATAGAGTTTTGTATAGCGCGAACAAGACCCGTGGGTATCAGAGCGCTTAACATAAGAGAGGAAAGAGTGATAACATATATATAAACAGTTAGCGAGCAACCGCTGTGAGGTAGATGATATATATAGTCGTAACACCTGTGAACGTTGGCGTACATAACTAAGCTATGACAAAATTACTAACAGAAGCATGTGTATATAACAGATATGACAAAAATTACTAACAAGAGCATGTATATATAACAGATATGAGGTAGCTCGGTATATGTTCATGAGAGAAGCTGTTCTCCTGTTCACTCAAAGTAACCATTACTAATGGCCTTTCAGTTGTTCTCATATCATATCATAGGATACGTATTCCATTATAGAATTGCCTATGTCTCCCTTCCTAATGACGTACATGATCAATACTAGGCAGTAGTAAATCCGAACCAAGAACAGTGTTCTAGGTAATGTATCTCTTCATCAGCAGGCTCTTCACTTCCCGCTTGAATGTTACCAGATTCTGGATCTTCCTGATGTTTGGAGGGAGTGAGTTCCAAATTCTGGGGGCAGCTCCAGAGAACGCTCTGTCATAGGTTTTTTTCTTTCGGAAGAAGGCTGGCCGTAGAAGCAACTCCTTGGCACTCCTAGCTGGTCTGTTGCCCCCGGACAACTGAATTTTCTTGGCTAGATATCTTGGGGTGTTCTTATGTAGTGCTTTGTGTGTGATGCAAGCTATCTTCATTTGGATTCTTGCTTCATACGGTAGCCAGTTTAATACTTTCAGGTGCGGGGATATATGATCATATTTCCTGGTTCCGGTGATAAGTCTTGCCGCAGCGTTAAGGCAGGCTTACAGTGGTGCAGTGGACGCTTTAGGTAATCCCGCCAAGGTAGTGCAACCATATTCAATCCTTGAGATAACTAAGGATTGGATTGCCACTTTGAGGTCAGACTCTGTGATGTATGGTTTCAATTTTCTTAAGTAGTTCAAGTGAAAGCGGGCACTTTTCGCCATTGAGTTAATGTGGGCTTTCATCACTAGATTCTCGTCTAGGGTGATTCCTAGAGATTTAGCTGAGTTGACAAGGGTTGGGGTGCAGTTTAGTGCAGTCACGACTTTCGTCCAATCCTTTATTTCTGTATGGCTCTTTGGTGGAGAAATTAGTAAGAACTCTGTTTTATGTGCATTCAGCTTCAGGTGGTTTGTGGTTAGCCATTGAAGTGCCATTTTTAGTGTCTCATTCATTAATTCCAAATCTTTTAGGGATGCGATCTTTAAGTATATTTGCGTGTCGTCAGCATACATGTGATAGGATATTTGAGATTTTTGGAGAATTTCTGTGAGTGGTTCGACGTATAGGTTAAACAGATCAGGGGATAGTGTCGAACCTTGAGGGACTCCAATTGAGATAGGGCACGGAGGTGAAGTAGATTGGTTAACCAGGAAGCGCTGCGTTCTGTTCTGTAAAAAGGACTCGAACCAATTCAGCACAATTCCCGATAGTCCCATCCTATCCCGTAGTCTGGCCAGTAATGCCTCATGATTTACCGTATCAAATGCCGATGACAGGTCTAGGAGAATCAGTAAGCATGCTTGATTTTGGTCAAGGGCCTGCAGCGCGTCATCAATGATATGGAGAATCGCTGTTTCCGTGCTGTGCCCTGCTCTGAATCCCGATTGACATTCGTCTAGCAAGGAGAATTTGGAGATGTGTTGGCTCAGTTGGTTCTGCACACATTTCTCAGTCAGCTTGGCCAGTAAAGGGATGTTGGTCACAGGGCGAAAGTTATTTGGATCTGATGCATCCGCTGTGGGTTTTTTGATTATGGGAACGACTTGACCAGTTTTTAGGCAGTCGGGAAGGATCCCTTGTGAAAGGGACGCATTTATTATTTCGGTCCATATTGGAATCAGGATGTGATTAATTTCTTTTACGCATTTTGCAGGCAGAGGGTCTTGGTAGTGGTTGTTAGGTTTGATTCCTGCGAGCGTCTTAGCAATCGTATGTTGGTCATATAGTTCGAATGATTCCCAGCTCGCCCTGTTTTTTGCGATGGTGCAGTCCGTTGCGCAATCCGTTGTAGAGTCAGCATCGTTAGTAAACGGAGGTTCGTTGGGAAGGTTCGACGCCGAGTTTCTAAGCTCTACTTCGAGCGTTTTGGCCTTTTCCGTGAAGAATGTGGAAAATTCATCACAGCTTAGAGGTGATTTTGAATTTTCTAGCACTGATTTGGCTAGTTTGTTTGATTGCTCCTTTAGGATTTCAAATAGTTTTCGTGGTCTGTTTTTGGCATTATCCAGTTCTGCTCTTATAAATTCCTTTTTTGAGTTGATGATCTTTTTATTATATTGGTTCCTTATTTTTCTGAGGGCTTCCAGTTCAGGAGATGATGGGTGTTGCCTCCATTTTCTTTCGGCCATTCTCAGTTTGCGTCTATCTTCGTTTAGTGCTTCGTTGAACCATGGGTTTTTTGTCTTCTCTGAGATTCTTTTCAATTTTAATGGCATGGTGTTATTAACGATATTTTCAACAGCTGCTATGTAGTGATCCGTCAGCTCGTTAACTTTTTCCAGGTTGTTGGGTGGCTTTAGGTCTCTTTCGCAGCTTTCGACCAGTAGTTCCATATTTGCTTCTTTTGTGTCCCGGGTCCATTTTTTGGCTTTGAAAGGTTGCCTGGTCCTACCTTTTCTCAATGTGGGTATCGTGAAAGTTATGGCATGATGATCCGACCAGTCACATGGTGTTATGGAAAGGATTGTTGCAGCATTGTTTCTTGCGATTATCCAGTCTAACGTCGCGCCTTTAGAGTGTGTGGGTAGTGTGCACGCTTGGGTGAGGTTTAGTTCAGTGAGGAAGCCTTTCAGCATGTTGACCTGTTTGTCATTGCAATTCTCCCAGTGAAGGTTGAAGTCGCCTAGAAATATGTTATTGGCCGCGTTGTTAGAGTTGGCTGTTATGATCTCCATTAACTCTACTATAAACTTTTCATTATCTCCTGGTGGGTGGTAAAATGTATGCAAGTTGTATTGTTGAATGTTGGTTGATCTTATGTTAAGACCAAGATACTCACAGGATTCTAGCGGGTCGGCCTGAATTTGTTTAACCTCTATGTCAGATCGATGAATACAGGCTATCCCTCCCCCTAGCTTTATGGGTCTATCAAGTCTCAAAATGTTGAATTGCGGTGGTACTAACAGATCCATGGTTGGGGATGAAGATTCCGTAAGCCAAGTTTCTGTAAGGATTGCCAGGTCAATGTCCTTGTTGAGGATGAGGTCCGCTATGTCCGATGCATGTTTGGTTGCTGATCGACAGTTGAGTAGTAGACAGGTCAGATGTTTTCCTTTTGTACTAGTGTTCACATTTTCGGCTTCGTTTGGAGTTAGCTGTATATGCTGTAGGTTGTGGGGGTTGGATGTTCTATTGCTTTTTCTCGATGTTCTGTTAGCGTCAGGTGGTACTGTTTTGATTCTCTCCCCTTCGACGTGGTTCGATCGATCATATGTTCGGATTAAGGCCAGCGTTTCCTCTTTCGATAGTGGTTTAGTCCTGTCTGGTCTGTTATCTCTCTGTTTTAAACGCATGTTCGCCTCGTTACGCTCTCTATGTGAGGAATGAGCAAGGTTTTGGATATCCGTGATTTTAGAATGAATGTTCACCGTCATCTCTCCAATTTTTTCAATCGTCTGTACGGT
Organism: Lissotriton vulgaris; assembly: GCF_964263255.1. Lineage (NCBI taxonomy): Eukaryota > Metazoa > Chordata > Amphibia > Caudata > Salamandridae > Lissotriton > Lissotriton vulgaris. The sequence continues at coordinate 1,656,973,267 of NC_141695.1, forward strand.
ATTAATAGTGGCTTTTGCTAGCTTGCTCACTAGTTTCTGAAGCTTATTAAAGTCCTTCTTGTTCTGATGAGATTTCTTAAGGGCGGGCGATCTGTACCTCCCTTCTACTCTTCTCCTTTTTGGCTCTGTTCTTGGTTGCGCTGTCCTTTCCTTTATCTTCTCTTTTTGATTGTCGATTCCAATTCTATTAGGTGTGTCGTTGGTGCTGGATATGTTCCGAGTTACTAGGAGCATGTTTGTGGGTGAAGGTCTGCATGTCGCTGGTGTAATAGCGAGCGGTATCGGGAGGTTGATGGAGTTAGATAAATCCTGTGTAGTTGGTAGTTCGTTTGATGGTGGAGGTGTGAACAACGTTGGAATTGTGCTGGAGAGGGAGTGGGATGTGGGAAGGCTGGTGACTTCTGTCTCGCCCAGTGTAAGCTCTACGTGAGGGGCCTCGTGGTTCAGGAGTAGGGGCGACTCTACTCTTTGGCATTGGTAGTATTCTTTGTTTGTCTGATAGGTAGACTTCTCAGTTCTTACAGTCGTGATCTCCGTTACTGGCATTACTAGACCAGTAGTCTCTACCTGGTTAGGGTTTTGAGCATGATCGTTCCTGGTTCTATTTGCGCCTCTGATGGTGACATCGTGAATATCTAGAGTGTCTACTGGTGGGGTTAGGAGACGTAGATTACTCAGGTCGTCCATTGAGTCTTTTACCGATTGGAAGGTCTTGGCAAATCTCTCTAGATCTCGATTTGCTGCTTGTATCAGCACCATTCCCGATTTATATATCGTGATGCTGAGTTCGGCTCTACATCTTTCTGACGGTGAGGTTGACATTTTTAAGCCATGAGGGATGTTTTTCGTAGTTTTTATGGTAAGCATCCTGGTGAAGGCAGTGCGCCATTTAGCTGTTCTGTATGTGTAGAATATGAGGTCATTCATTTTCGTACCATTAGTTATATTGAAGTATAGGTCTGCGAATAATATGTCTGGGTTTTTTCTCAGGGAGTCATGTTTAAACTTCTTAGCTGCATTTTTAGATAAATTATGAGGGTATTTTATACTCTGGACACTTAGGCCAGCAGACTCAAGGTATCTTTCAGTCATTTTTGCTTCGATCTGCACGTATTGAGGTGATTCTTGCTCCGTTTTATTCCAGGTAGTTCCACTGCTGGTGTTATTTGTTGCTGGATTTATTCCCCGAATCTAGGAGTGTGTGGTTATAGCTTTGCAGTGCACAGCATGATGGGCCACCATTAATGTAGCAGTTTTCAAGCTATGCCCGGTTCTGAAACCGGCTTGAAAGCCTCCCTGTAGGATTTTGTCAAAGATTACATTTATTAGCTGTAAAGCAACATTTTCCAGACTCTTGGGGAGAAAAGGGAGGGAGTAATAGGAGGATTTTAATCAGTTAATAGGTTGCCGAAAAAGAGACAGTGAGTGCCTAAACTATTTGATTAACGGCAAAAGTGTTAGTCTATTGCTGATTATCTCAACATCGTACCCTGCCACCGAGTTTGGTTGTGAAATGTCAATTTCTTTCCTCATCATTCTAGCTTTGTCAACAAGACGTCTACATTTTTTTTTTTTTACGAGTGCCCACTGGAGAAGTGAAGTAGAAGGAGAGGTAGAGAACAGACTTCGTTGCTAAAAACACTCCCTGGATGAGTTTGTCGCAACACTGATTTAGACGAAGAAGATGGCCGCTTTATGCTGGTGTACGCTTCACAAGGAACAGAGCTGCGACCTAATGAATTCAGTAGGGTGAAGAGCACCAATTCTACAAAGAGGAGGGATGGACGCATTGGAATCATCACATCAATGTGTACAAGTAGGGGGTGCAGGACCTTGACCATCGATGTGGAAGAAGGACCAATGACCACATCACAACACTCTGCTCAGAGAGCGTGGTGCAGACGATCTTACAATGTGGAGAGCGAGGGCTCTGCTGGATGTAGAAGCAGAGATGCTACATGCACTTTAGAGCATTACAAACACCAGCAGCCCGCAAAAGCGTGGGAAAGCTTGGCGATAAGTACAGACTACATGGACAATCAGGGCGCTTAATAAGATTGCCTGACAAATTAAGACGAAGCCTCCATTCTCTAATTTTTTAACAGTGGAGTTTGTGGTAAGACTAACTTACTTTTATCTGGTTTGGATTTTCTATATTATCCGTTTTCTGGCAAGCAAGTTAAAAAATAAAAACACAGAGCATGTTGATAAATAAGACAGAGAACCCTAAATGGCTCGATTAGTCCTGGAATATTGATACTGTGAACCTAACCTTTATTTTCCAGTACAAAGTGGGTTATTTATGAAAAATTTAGCAATGCATTCGAATACATGCCTACAGTACAATGCTTCCACAGATGTGCTACAGGAATGTATTTGAATTCATTAATACAAAATTTGAGATTTTTATGTGAACAAATTTGAGGAACCATTATTGATAAGGATCACAGCATAAAAACATTACCAAACAGACAAATAATTTAGATGAGGCTGGGGCTACCTGTAAAAGCAGATTTCACAATAAAAGAAAATCGTCTAGAGATGCGGGCACCAAACAAGGTGGCCAAAGACTTAAGGCGCTCCACCTGATCCCATACTGTGGCATGGCTCTGTGGCCCACAGCCTGCAACAAAACTCTACCCATCAAAATGTGCCGGGCTGATGATGGATCATGCCAGGGACCATCGGCACAAAGAGTGCTGCTGATGATGAGTGGCACCAAGCAGCCCAACTCCTTGGCGAGACGGATCTTGGGGTCCGGGAGTGGTTGGGACAGCAACAGATTTTTAGGTTGAGCCTGGGCAGTGCTTGCGCTGCTCTGCAAGGCATGCTGCATTAGAGTATGATTCAGAAAAGAGGGTGGTGATGGACAGAGTATCTGAATTAAACAGAACACTCGTACCCAGTCAACAGATCAGGGCTTGATGCATCACCGTTTTTTAGCTCACTGCACCATCCCAGCTCAGAACCTGGCTACATGCAAATTAGTCTGTCCCTGGCCCAGTGCATCATGGGAACAGGGCAGACCAAACTACCAAGCCAATTCTTATACTGGGAAGGAAACAAGCTTCCGGGGACCGGTTTCTGGCATTACAGCTGTCTTCGGCCCGGCTTGCTTGAAACCTGATGGTGCAATGAGCAAGGGACTCACATCTGAGTATACCCTTCCACGCTTATGGTGGACAAAACGATTCAGAAAAGGGGGTGGTGATGGACAGAGTATCTGAATTAAACAGAACACTCTTACCCAGTCTGGGAAGGAAACAAGCTTCCGGGGACCGGTTTCTGGCATTACAGCGGTCTTCGGCCCGGCTTGCTTGAATCCTGATGGTGCAATGAGCAAGGGATGGTGTAGTGAGCTAAAAAACGGTGATGGATCAAGCCCTGATCTTTGGACTGGGTAAGAGTGGTCTGCTTAATTCAGACACTCTGTTCATCACCACCCCCTTTTCTGAATCGTTTTTGGCCACTATAGGTGTGGCAGGGTATACTCAGACATGAGTCCCTTGCTCACTGCACCATCAGGATTCAAGCAAGCCGGGCCGACGACGGCTGAAATGCCAGAAACCGGTCCCCGGAAGCTTGTCTCCTTTCCGGTGAAGAATTGGCTTGGTAGTTTGGTCTGCCCTGTTCCCATGATGCACTGGGCCAGGGACAGACTAATTTGCATATAGCCAGGTTCTGAGCTGGGATGGTGCAGTGAGCTAAAAAACGGTGATGGATCAAGCCCTGATCTTTGGACTGGGTAAGAGTGGTCTGCTTAATTCAGAAACTCTGTTCATCACCACCCCCTTTTCTGAATCGCATTAGAGTATGGCCATGAAGCTCTGCCCATGTGTGTCATTGGCTTGTGTCATTGTCCTTTGTAAACGCTGGCATCTTATTCCTTAATAGGCTTGTTAGTCCCGCCTTTGTACCACCTTGTCTTCATTTGTGACCTCCCATGAGAACACTCACTTTTACATGTGTTGTTGCTTGGTAGGCTTTAATTACAGCCTCCGAGCACTATTTCATTTAATGGTTTTCACATGCATGCTGTTGCAGGCAGGACACGCTCTCTCGTAAGGCTTTAATATTTTTTATTACATAGCACGGCACCCTGATAGTGTCCGCTGTGCCTTTGCTTTACTTGCTGCGCCAAACGCTGCCGTAAGTTTTTTTTTTCACGAATTCTTTTTTTTATTGCCCCATGCCGCACTTACACTATAATGCCGGCCGCACCCCTTTCCTTAAATAAGCTGAGACTAGGAAAAGGGTCGCAGATTCCAGAAAAGTGAAGTGGAATCGAGGTCTAGCTAGGGTGCTATTACAAAAAAACACTATGTCAACTTAACAAACAAATGCTTATTTTTGTAAAAGCGCTCCATGCCGCGGTTTTACTTTAATGAGGCCATGCCCCTTAGTCACATCAGGGCCACAAGAACCCCCCCGCCCCACAATGCCCAAACCCGCAAATAACACACAGACACAAGTGTTAAGTTTGGGAAAAAATGCTGCAGGTTTATTACATACAACATATATAATGATGGTGGGTTATCTTACGGGCGATCCAAGGGCAGGCCGCATTCAGCGCAACGTCCGGAGCGGCAAAGAGGCCTCCACAATGGTGCAATGAGAGTAATGTACCCCCTGAGGCTCCTCCCAGCCGCCCCGGACGTGCGTCAGCGACCCACCTACCTCCTACCGGGCGATGCCTGCCGTGGTGAGGAGTGGCTGGCCACAAGGTGGGCGGGGGCAGCCCTCTGCGACTAGGGGCCCGCCCTCCTTATGGCCACTGCGTGGCCTTGGGCAAGCACATTCTTTAGACACGGCTCGTCTAAAGAAAGGGGCGCGGCCAATGTTAAAGCGCTGCACGGGAGTGCATACTAACTAGCATTTATAATGCAATAGGTATCCCATTTAAGACACTCTGACAAATGCGAACCCTATTGCATTCCAAATGCTTGTTTAGATATAGCCTCGCCACTGCAGACCGGGGGCTCAGGACCTGTAACATCATCTGTGAACGCACCTAGTGGCCCAATGCTACAGACTGTGATAGGCAACTCTATACCTAAAGGCTTCAATTTAGAGCTAAAATTGTGCACCTTCAGCCTAGTTAGACAGGTTCTCCTCTCAGACTCGCCCACTATTTTTATAACAAGTCTTTCCAAAATAATATGGGCAGCAGTCTGCACACTGCGAAAATAGTTTTTGGCGCCTAAGCATCGCTGTGCTTCTATTTATGCAGCAGCCCACTTACTTTTTAAATTATTTTTGGCGTCCAACAATCACTGCACTGTCAAATACTAACTTGATCTGCATTGGCTGCACTAAAAGTTATAAACACGTTTCCTTCCATTGAATGTAACCTTACAGCCAATGTGTATACTTGACCATCCATATATGTTAATGTGTATATAGATTGCTGGCATGTCACAAAATAAAATATCGTAATGCCAAGGAGATATGCTTTGGTTTCTACTAAACATTATTCGCTGTAGATTATAGAATAAATAATAGAGTGGAAGTGCCAACTGGCGCACCCGCTGACGCCCTTTAGACAATATAAACTCGAAATGGGATTAAGGATACATTCACATATTTTTGGCATTTGTCTTTGTGTGCAGAACTCTCCAAGTGTGTGTGTTTTCAGAGTAGTAGTAGTGAGAGGCAACGTCTGAGGGCAGTAAGATCTAAAGTCTGGAGGAACTCTAGAAATGTGACAATATTACACCAAACAGAACCAAGGTAAACATTTCGTTTTTCATTGAAATATCAGCCTTTATTTAGAAAGAGAGAGTCGCGAGTGCTCTGCCCAGAGCTGCAATCAGCAGCCTTACTGTATGAACAAACCAGATCATGGCATACTGGCATTACTATTTCATCAATCAATCAATAAGGATTTTATGTAGCGCGGCTACTCACCCCTGAGGGTCTCAAGGCGCTGTGAGGATTTCATAGGATGGAAACAAAATATCTACCCTATTTACAAGGTATATACCCATGTATACACTCTAAACAGGGCAATCATGTCATGTCCTGCATCCTGCAAAACCGAGAGTACTTCATACACCTTTCTCTTAAATTATTACTGGCAACTCCACAAATAATTTGAAAAGCACATGCGTGGTCCCTAAACAAGAAGCGTGGAAAGGACAGGCATGTTTAACAAGAGAGGGCTACCTAAAGCTTCAATGATGGCAATCTCTGAAGCACAAGGAACCACATTCAGTGCATTTGATCACGAGTACCTGGAAAAAGCAGATTAAATGAACAGCTAAAGACGAGAAAACGTGAAAGGGACCAGTCTCCTGGCGCAAATTCACGATTTTTAGGTATTCTTTACAAGACTTCACGAGATGTAAGTGATCTTGCGTACACTGCTGCCTTCGTGGTAGCAGCATCATATTAAATTAAACCTCAAAGAAACCATCATATTATTTACTAAGCACTACTTCGATTCGAGCCAAGTGAAGAGTACCAACCGCTACAGAAAGTACTCACTTTATTTACTCTGTTAATGGTGAAATTCAAAAGCATGGAGGCGGATTCTGCCCGGGGTGACTCATTAGATACCCACATCCTCTAGAGTTTTTTGTTCTGATTAAAATAGTGAAATAATCAATCTGGAAAGTTCATCAATGTCCACTTTGCCATGCAACTTCGCCACTGGTGCAACAGAAACACCTTAGCCTTTAGGTATTTTTGTAATAATTGAATTAACATTACATAATAACAGAACTGAATTCGTGAATTTTACCAGAATAAAGGAAATAGAGGGTCTGAGATTACCCAAGCATGTACTTTGATATTCACAACTTCCACTGATGATCAGTTTACATTTTCACTGCAGAGTCCTCAAACTAAGATTATTTGGGTTTCCCCAGTCCACGAAATGTGTTTAAACACTTCTCAGCATAGGTTCAAAAGTAAGATATGGTATATTCCAAAATAAGTTTCGGTGGGGTTTATTTTGTTACTGCGGAGTTCAGAGTTGCTCACGAGCAGACAATGTTTCCAGGCTAGTTTTACACAATACGCTTTGGCAGCATTAAGCCTCTGGAAACAGTTGTCAGTCACCACTTGAGCGCATTTTTGGTTGATTTTGGCATTTACTCGTGTGTATTATTTATATCCACTCTCATTACTGGTTTCTGTAATCACGCACAGCGTTTCTTATCCTTTTCACATGCATTTGTCTCTTATCAGTTCAGATTTCTTTTTAACTGAATATTGGATGGTGACTTTGCTGCCGAACGTTACTTTATCTAAGGTTGCTCTCTAAATCTTGTGAAAATGCATTGTGCTTAACCCAGCTGCCAAAAAGAAAGTACCTTTGCGACTTTCAAAATGTACAGTGTGGCCAACTAGGTTTAATAGAAAATTATATGGATTTTGATCTTGGCAGAAAGAGACTCAATGCTTCCGAGGTTGGCCTGTCACAAGATTTTATTGGACCTGGATGAGCAATTTCAAGTGGGGCACCGACCCAGAGTCTCATCCAACTAACATTTGGGAAAATAAATGGAAAATTATGAATTTAGTAATCTGAACAGGATATAAAACTAAATTTAGTGCAGGTTCAGCAGTTACACAACTAGGTTTTTCTGAAATAAGTAGAGGTTAATGGTAACATCTGACTCAAGTGGACAGATATTAAAGACCACTTTACAAGATACTTTCCAGCTTCTAACTGAAAGGTTTAGTGCTGTGGATCATAATCTAGGATTCACGGCGGACCACCATCAGGATGTCCGTGAATCTTTAGACAATGTAACATTTACTAATTTTTTTTATATAACTTTTTATTAAACAGTAGCTCAGATCACTTTTGCATTTAGCATACAAGGGATAAACATATGTCAACACTTTATACCCTACCCTTTCCAGAGTACCCTCATCTCTGATGGTTCGCAGTACACAATGGCCCTTATACTTACATGCATATACTGTCCCTTCCCTATATCCCCCTCCCCTCCCTTTTAGTGACCTCTATACTCCACTTACCTCAAACTTTTTTCCATTTCTGTGGACATCCTCTACCTTTACAGATTACTTTTTCTGCCCCGAAAAACCAATCCAAGTCGGCCTCCCATCCCCTTAGGTCCGGTATCTGGCGCACCCCCCATTTTTAGGTCTCGCCTGTCGATGCGCATGCGCATCGAGCTTGCGAGACTATGGGGGCTTAAACACTCTTTAACAAACTTGCAAGGAATCGTGGCGATTCCTTGCAGTGCCCGTGAAATTTAAGCCCAATGCGCATGCGCATTGAGCTTAAAAGCGCGTGCACATGCCCCCAGCCGCCTGCCTTGCCCACTCTCTCTCTCTCACAGCCTCCCCCAGCTCCGCCCCCTCACTTCTTGGTTGCACGGCCGCTAGACCGTGCCTCCCCTACTCTCCTCCCCCCTCCTCCTCCTACTCTCCTCCCCACTCTCTCTCCTATGACTTCACGGGAACTGGGTAATTCCCTTGTGCAGCACCTCCTCCTTTCTTTCCCCCGCACCCTACACATGGGTGAAAGGTCGTGCCGCGCTTCTGCTTCCGGTATGCTTTACTCCAACCGGATCCAGCTTCCTTCTTCCTCCTTCTCAAAACTCATCGCGGCTAAGGTGGAACTCTAGCCTTGCCGCCACCGCTTGAGTCTCCTCGTTCCCCGCCAGCGCCGCCATGGGAGTCCCGGCCTTCTTCCGCTGGATCAGTCGCAAATACGCAATACTCGTTACGCACGCTGTGGAGGAGAAGGTGGGTCTGACCGCCATGGGGAAGCCGCACGCTTTTGTTTTGCAAAAAAGGGAAAACGTGTGCTCATTGTCGACTGGTATTAATATTTCTTCAGTTGTAGGAGTTTTTCATCGTGTTCTTCTCTGAGGCTTGCTTATCTGTGCCTTTCTCCGAATTTTCAATGGTAGACTGCTTTCGCTTGAGTTTGCACAGCTTCATGCCTGTGCTTAGTGCTCTGAGCCTGGTTATGTTTTGAACGCTAACGGGTCGGTTGGTGGACGACCTGGGGGTTTAAAATAAACAGTTTAAGAGATTCCTATCTTCCTAGATTTATTTCTTCAGAGTGCATGTAGGAGATCACAAAACGTGCACCACGAGGGACATTGGTCAGTTCTTGAACTTTGCGATGTTAGTTGTGTCGCACACTCCTGGTCTCGGGATGTTTTTTTGGCACAGCAGTGTTAGTGTAAATGACAAAGACGGCTTTGCCATTTGATTACTGCTATCGGTGAATCGACATTTGGTTAAAATAAAGGGCACGCTAAGTGTATATTTTTACGCATTTAACTGCAAAAGGGTTCAAACCCATTTGGCCATGACCATGCTGACCTACATCGATATACCCACCGCATTTATGGAATTTGATCCGACAGCTGTGCAGCCACACGTGTGCCATGCAGTCACATGCCTGCGTATGAAACAGTTGTATGTGCAAGGCAAGATTCGGGCTACGTTTCATCCCAGAGCTTGAAATAGGCTGTAGAGTCGATCATGATGTAGATGGCTCATACTACTGTTAAGCTTGTCTGCCGCAGTGTCTCTGTGCTTTCCGTACAGGCTAGCTTCTGCCTCTTGCAGTGCTTACCAGCCAGAAGGCTGTGCTGAGCAGCCCCTTGTAGGGACGGGACAGAGATACCAATGCAGGTTCACAGAAGACGGTTTACCTATGTAATCTCACAGATGAGCTAAAAACGACCGAATGTGACAGCGGTGGGCTGACTACCGAGGCCTGACCCCAGACCTCAGTTGTCGATTGCTAACCCCATAGAGTGGCCGTGCAGTCCTATAGTCCAGTTGCGTGATGTACTTTGTGGGATGTCATTCAGGTTCATCTGCCATTGTCTCGGACAGTTCAGCGGGATGCAGACTAGTTATAGCTCAGCGTGTTGTACTCGTTTTGTTATCACCAATATGCAACGTTATGTCACTGTATGTAAGAATACGTACATATGTATGTGGCCCCTCGGCCTGTAAGATGGCTAGAAATGCAATAACATTTGTTTTGAAAAAGAAACGACAGAATGGAATGCTATCTAGAGGAGTTCACAATGGTTGCAGTTCCCTGAGGTTAATTAAGAGTCAAGAGATATTTAGGACAGACTCCTCCTACATTAACCCCTAGTTCCCCAGCCTGCCAAGAGCAGCTCTTCACGCTCAGCCCTCTACCTACTCTCTCTCCCCTCACGACGCTCTTCCCGCCCCGCCCCCCTCCCCACTCCCTCTCCCAGCACACCTCCCCCTCGCTCCGCCCCTTGTTTAAACTTGAAAATACCTCCCGCCTCTCCTCCCCTTCCTTCCCTCCCCCCCGGCTTCTTCCCACCCTCCTCCCTTTGCCCCGAGGACATCACGAGAGCCGCTAACCCTCCTCCAGGAGCCAGCTGCTGGCACACGGACAACGCCACCTTCTTCACTCTTCAGCACACCAGCCATATTTTTGGGGGACTAGCCAGAGTTGTTAAAGTTGAGCTATATGTACTCTGAAGCCAATGCAGACAGCGGCAAAGTGGCAAAGTGGCTTTGAACGAAACTCAAAACAAGTAACTCTCACTAGGGTCCGCAAGGCTTTAATGTCGAGAAAGAGTGCACGCTCTAAGAGCTGAAAAAATGGGACAATGTTTGCGTTTACTCAAATTCTGCGATGCTTCTATCCACAGCTCGAAAAGTTATTTATAAAGAAAGAGACATCTCTCACTTTCCTCTCGTTCCTGCCAGCTGTCACCTCCACATTCCATATCCTCCGTACTTTTAATTTTGAATCATTATGTTGCCCTCCTTCTCCGTAACTCATTCTTTCTCCCGACTTTTCTTCCCTTTACTCCTTTGTTATCTACTCCCAACGTACTTCTCTCTTCTAATTTCATTTAATAGGTCGAGCCTGGTCAGCCCATGCACTGCTATGCAAGGTGTGCTGTATTGGAGTATGGACTTGAAGCCCTGCCCACTCTCTCCCCACCACCACATCCACCACCACATCCACCACATCCACCACCACCACCACATCCACCACATCCACCACCACCACCACATCCACCACCACCACCACATCCACCACCACCACCACATCCCATCCACCACATCCACCACCACCACCACATCCCATCCACCACATCCACCACCACCACCACCACATCCACCACCACCATATCCACCACCACCATATCCACCACCACATCCACATCCACCACCACATCCACATCCACCACCACCACCACCACATCCACCTCCACCACATCCACCACCACCACATCCACCACCACCACATCCACCACCACCACATCCACCACCTCCACATCCACCACCTCCACATCCACCACATCCACCACCTCCACATCCACCACCTCCACATCCACCACCTCCACATCCACCACAACATCCACATCCACCACAACATCCACATCCACCACCACCACCACCACCACCACCACATCCACCACAACATCCACATCCACCACAACATCCACATCCACCACCACCACCACCACCACCACCACCACCACCACCACCACATCCACCACATCCACCACCACCACATCCACCACCACCACCACATTCACCACCACCACATTCACCACCATCTACACATCCACCACCATCTACACATCCACCACCATCACCACCACATCCACAATCACCACCACATCCACATCCACCACCACATCCACCACCACATCCACCATCACCACATCTATATGTGTGGCTCTGTGTGTGTGTAGGTGCAAATGCAATGTTCTTGGATTTTCGTCACAATAAAATACACTGGACATAATCTTCACAAAAGTTATTTACAAACGTTTACGCTATTGCCATTATAAATTACAATAACTTTTAAGTATTAATTATTTACAAAATTAAAAGCCATTGTTATTTGTAATATCAATACATCTAAGTCACGTAAATACAACACACATTGCATTACAAATGCTATAGGTGTCACATTTGCGAAAGTTAAAACTATTGACATTGTAACTGACAAAGCTATTAATTTTGCTATTTTTAAAACCAACACAAATAAAAAAAAGTGTCATTTACAATACCAATCGCTCAAACTTTCCTAATGCGAGACCTATTGCATTTCCAATGCTTGTTTAGCTATGTTGCTCTTTGCCACCATTGCTGCTACTTTCAACCACATTAATGTATACTTTGGCCAGTTTTCTTCTCCTGTGAGACATAGTTTTAGCCATCTTGGGTCTGTTGGGGTAACATTTACAAATTAATCAAGTATACATGTATTAACAAGAAAAATGTTACATTTTAAAACACTCTCTAAATATGAAGGAATTTGAAACTGGAGAGTAAAAATGGAGCTGGAAGCCTTGGCTTGATTCTAGGTTGCAGTGCAAGTACAACAAACAGAATCTAGTATGATAGACTGACTGCTGGCACTGGAACGCGCCAGCAAAAAGAGCATGAAATAGGAGCAAAAAAGGCAGTGATATGCTGGAGTTGAATATTTTGATTTGGCTTTTAGAAATGAAACCAAATGTTAAAAAGCTCCATCCTGCCCATTGCAATTAACATTTACGCATTTGTTTTCTTAAATAAAATATTTCAGAATTTGTACATCTGCTTTTGGTACAATTGTTTTATCCACTTTTGTGTATTTCTACGCATTCAAATTGTGGGAATTGCTTGGGCAGGAAGTGCCGGCTTCAAGCAGTGATTCAGGGAGTCCATAGCAATAAAAAAAATTAAGAACCACTGGCTTTGGGACATCTAAAACAAGCATTTACAATGCAATGGTTTCGCCTTTGGAAAAGTTAGATCTATTGCCATTGTAAATGACAACATTTGTATTTATGTGTTGGTTTTGAAAACAGATAAATAAATGGCATTGTCATTTACATTGCCATTAGCTTAATCTCTCGCAAATGTGAGACCTATTGTACCCTACGGACGAGCTCAGCAGACAGCAATTACTACCACACACACACACCCAGAGCCAGCCACACACACACACCCAGAGCCAGCCACACACACCCAGAGCCAGCCACACACACACACACCCAGAGCCAGCCACACACACACACCCAGAGCCACACACACACACCCAGAGACACACCCACCCAGAGCCACAAACACACTCAGAGCCACCCACACACCCAGAGCCACACACACACACACACACACCCACCCACCCAGAGCCCCCCACACACACACACACACACACACCCAGAGCCACACACACACACACACCCACACACACCCACAGCCACACACACCCACAGCCACACACCCACACCCAGAGCCACACACACACACCCAGAGCCACACACACACACCCAGAGCCACACACACCCAGAGACTGCCATAGTGTACAAGCAATTACACCTGCAGAACGCAATGGGGTCTACCTGTATCTTGCTGCCTATATCTTGTCTGACTTTTTTTAACCTTCACATATTTTGTGTGCTATGAAAATCGAGAATTTAGCTGAGCAATTGGCATTTCGGTCACTTTAAGGTGGCAACAGGGCACCGGTCTCGAGAAATGGGCCCATCTCAACGAGTGAAAATAGGAGCTAATAAAGGAACAGAGAGGAAATGTTGGTTACCAAACACAAGGTCGCCTTCTCTGCTCATGTCACCAAAATACATGTTTTTAGGTCTGGGCTTTTCCGGAAACAAGTGATCAGGTGCTGAAATCTAATAGACTTAGACTATGATGAGCTCAACTTCCACAAGACTGAGGTTGTCAAATTACTTGTAAGGGCTAAGAACGCGGAGTCCAAACCAAATGGACCAATGTGTCCACCCTGTCTGTGCCTCTTTGGGTAGTCCATTCTACCTAAAGTTAAGGGCTGTTACCCTTAACACTCTCGGGCTAAAACAACGCTGCATTGTTTGGTACATAGCTTCCCGAAGTGTCAGCACAACTTCACCCGAGAGCCTCGACCAGCCACCAAATAGTGCACAGGGGCGATTTAAGAATATCTGGAGTCCATGAAAAGATAGGTCCATATGGCAGCGCTTGATTTATTTTGTAAAGCGCTTAAATGCGTAGTTATATGAATATGTTAACCCCTCTGTAGAACTGCATGACTTGCTGAATTCAGGAAATCTTGATATGCAACACTGGCGCTCTGAGACCCAGAGTGGCAGAGAGTCCTCTGCTGAAACATCCGGTGCCAAATTATCGCTTAAGCAGAAATAAAACAGACGCTCACCAGAGAGCGCGCACGGAGTCAGGCATCCCACACATATAAACACAACCTCCCCCATCACACTGCTGGGCCCGAGTGAAGACCAGCCATCTGAACACACCCCTCACGCTTTACCAATGCTTGTTGGTTCTTCTCTCTTACCTTCTCGTGCTCTGCTTGCCCAGGAACCGCCGAAGCCAGCCAGGAAGGCGCTGTCACTTCTTGGAGATAATTCTCTTGACGGCCGAGAATACGTGCGTCTTCAAAGGTTTCTCTTGGAAGACAAGGGCGTCAGCATAAAGGAAAGACACGGCATGATGCCGATACGAGAGGGTGCAGCGGGGAGAGACGGGCCCTGCCCGACCCACTCCTTACACTGCACCGGTCATGGTGAGGTAATGGTACAGAACATTGCTATGCAGCCCTAACGCCTCTATGCCCCCTGTCCATCCCCAGTCACTCTATGCTTACCTCTGTGCCCTGATACCGCGGAGGCCAATGTGATCGCCAAAAAGACCACTAAAAGCGGGAGATACAGCAAGGGAGACGGGAGCGGCGTCCCGGAGAGGTGAGGCTCCCATGGCCGAGGCGGGATCTGGCCCTCAATGAGTGGCAGCCCCACAGAACGAGCGCCTCAGAAATCACGAGTCACTGTGATTACCAAGTGAACAAATTACAAAAGCAGACGTTATGTTACATGAGGCAAAAGTGACAATTGTGAGCAAACAAAATACACGAGGTGCAAAAGGTACATTACATATACGAACTCGAAAGTTTCAAGACTGAGCTTCGCAAGTAAGCTACTGCCCGGCCGCCATCTTCGGCGGAATGACAAAAACACAACTTTGCTGAAAAAAAAAAAGCAACCGCCCACCGCCGCAATGACGTTCGCAAAGGCGCGGAGAGGAAAAAAAAATTGCCGGAACGCCCACGAATCGCCTCGGACAATGACGGACGCCTCTCTCTTCCAATGGCTAGCCTCCATTTATGGAGCTAGCCAATGGAAGAGAGAGGTGGGACAAAGCCAACAACTGTTCTAACATAAGATGTCGCCTGTGCGAACGCTGCTGCGCAGCGGACGCCAGGCGAAACCTAAAAATTATGCAAGCGGTGCCTGTGCCTTTTAAAGCATTCTGGGAAAGTACATAATATTAATAATTAATAATATAGGAAAATGGTGCACTTTAAAGCGTTCCAAGGAGATTACATATCTCAAAACTGGTTAGGAGATAAAGACATCTTAACAAGATAGCTGTTCGATGCCCATTAACATAACTCGTCAAGCCATTTTCACAGAAAATTGTTAAATGGGACATTTTAAATCATGCTACCATATCAACAGTCAAAACAGAGCAGGATTTAAAGATAGCTTAAGGTGGATCATTTTTAAGTACCCATTGTCAGAACCATCAATGTGGTGACCAGCAGTATTATGCTACAACCCTATCAACTTATCAGGTTATCAATGCGATTTACCCAGTGTAAACACAACCGTGATCAAAATAATCTGTGTTGAGCATAATGTTCTGTTCAGATTAAAGTAAATTAGTTCGAAGTGCTATAGACCAACCAGACCTAGACAAAAAGTCAACAAAATTATGGAATGATAGAGAGTAGTCAAACCCTTCTATTTATAGGACATTCAAATTCAAGGTGATGAAGATCTTCAAGGTTGACAGTAATCAAAAAACACACTTATCTAATTCATGGAGATGGAACACTGAGGGGTCAAACCGCCACAATTGGAAGTACATATAATATCATACATTGTACGCAAATACAAGAGATAATGATGATGGGCGGATTGCTGAAACTTTTCAGAGACTCACCCCGTCACTATTCGATCTGGGTTGAATCCATCATCGTTCTTTACCTCTCTTCTCCACCTCAGTTCAGACCCAGTCATATGCAAATCAGTCTTGACCCTATTCCTCATGGGAACAGTCCAGCCCCAACTGCCAAGCCAGGTCTTCACTGGACTGGAAACAAGCATCCTGGGAACGGGAACAGGGTCAAGTATGATTTGCACAAGGCTGGGTCTGAACTGGGGTGGTGAAGTGAGCTAAAGAACTGGATTCAACCCAGATCTGTGACTGGAGGCGGGTGTCTGAAATGTTTCAGCCTTCAGTCCATCATCTCCTTGTGTTTGCTTTGTTTGCCCTTAGTTGGCAGTGTGTGTCCAGATGTGGGTCCCTTGCTCACTTTGCCACTGGATTCAAACTAGCCTGGCTGATCAGGGGTGTTACCTCAAAAGCGGTCCCAGGATGCTTGTTTCCGGTCCAGGGAAGACTTGGCTTGGCAGTTTGGGTTAGACTGTTCCTATGAGGAACAGCATCAAGACTGATTTGCATATAGCTGGGTCTGAACTGGGGTGGAGAAGTGAGCTAAAGAACCATGATGGGTTCAACCCAGATCTGTGACTGGGGGTGAGTGTCTGAAAAGTTTCAGTGCTCCGTCCATCATCTCCTTGTGTATACACTGTACGCAATTAAATTGATGGTACTCCAACCTCAGTTCATTCGCTTTTCTTCAGTGTCCTCTAGGAGGCTACAAGGGTCACACAAAACGAAACATTAAAGACTCATCCCAAGTTGGCACTTAACCCTATAAGCACTTACTATCCGTTAGTTCAGCATATACTTAAATTTTTCCCAAGTCACTAGCGCAATGACGGATCCAATATTAGGACATATATGTCCTATCCAGCACAAAACCATACCACATACTAACCCCAATGAATGAACATATCATTAAATAACTGTCCAATAGTCATAAAAAAGCCAGCAAACCAACACTGAAAGTTTCCACAATGCCCAAGAAACACTTGGCCAATTTCCACAACGCCCACTAAAACATATGTTAGCCACTTACCATAATGTTCTATGGATACACAACACCTGTTTTAACAATGCCATAGTACATCAAGTTTCCTAAAGTAGACATTTGGACTTCACAAAAGGCCTCAATGAGCACAGTGTCATTTGTGAAAATTTGCAGAGATAAACATATAGGCAGGAATGCAGACACACACCTGGCCTTCCATTACAACCACAAAGTAGTACAGACGAACAAAGGCACCCACAACACACACACAAACTTCAGTGCACCAAATAATACACTGTAGTGAGAAACTAAGCAAAGAAACCAATGAGACAATTAAGTGAACTCTTGCAATAGACTCACCAGGAGTTTGAGCACGCTGCAGAAATGTGTGACGTTCAAGAACAACGTTCCTTTTAGGGCTGAATAGTTTGTCTAAAGTTTTGATAAGAGAAGCATAATCGTCAACAATAAGAGAATCTCCACTGTCCCCACCACTCACAAGAGTCCTTACTACTTCCAGAGGTTATGTTTTTAAGATGTTCCTGCCCTCTGAACCAAGTTTGTAGATTAAAAGAGCTTTCTTCTTTTTAGAAGTGAAAGTTTCACCATCAATGGCTTCTAAATACGCCTCAAAAGTATCCTTCCATTCTTCCCATTTCACAGGTGGTGTGCCAGCCGACTGCAGGAAAGGTGGAGGTGCCAAAACACGATCCATTACTGAGCGTGGGTGAGTTGCTGCCCCACTCCAAAATGAATAGCACCATTACAAAATTGAGGGAAGAAATTGGTATAATGCACAATAATAAGGAATGGTGTGCGCATCACCAAATGGGCAATGATGAATACAAGTAATGATGTGCAATACCGGAAAAAAATGCTGTGCACATCAGCGAAGAAAACACTTAAAAAAATATAACACTAACTCAACACATTGAAAATCGCAACTGTGCACATCAGCATGGAACTCAAATTGTTGCAGAATACATGTTGAAACAAAGTTGGTGAGTATAAGCGGTGAATACAACAAGTTGTTTACAATAAGTGTGGAAATTAATGGCTGTGCGCATCAGCGGTGAGTTTGGCAAAATGCGCGTTGAATTTAATGGCTGTGCTCATCAGCGGTGAACTTAACTGAATGCGCAATGAAAATTAATAGCTGTGCGCATCAGTGGTGAATTTAGAAAGGTGTGCATTGAAATTGATGGCTGCGCGCATCAGCGATGAATTTAACAATATGCGCGCTGAGATTAACAGCTGTGCGCATCAGTGATATATATGGGAAACAATAATTACTGCATGCATGAAATTGACAGCTGTGCGCGTCAGTGAAGACTCGGCAATACGTTGCCATGAGGAAGATACAAATATGGGAAATCCAAGATGGCCGCCCGCAACGTTGATACCTTGCGTGGGCGTCGTAAAGGAAGTCAGGCAGAAACGTAGAAGACATGGCACACAGCGCGTGAAGAGGAGAAGATGTCACATGAAGCATGAGTTAATGAAGTCGCGCGCAGGCACCCAAAATCCCCAAAAGTAGCTTAAAATTGCAGGGAAGCTTGCGGAACGCAAGGATGATCAGGAGATTGCGGCAGACTTCCAAACGAATAAATGAAGAAAGGCGGCAACACCCAAACGAAACACCAGAGAAGTAGGATGATGCTGTTGTAACCTAGTTCTGGTTTCCCCCCTGCAACCCTTGGCAAGTGGTGCCTACCAGCTCTCCTGCGCGAGAGCATCCTCTGTCCCCTGCCCTCCTGATTGGTTCCCCTACATTCCGGACTGTCCTGGTTCCGTCCCCTTGCCCTCAACTGTCATAATGATTCTAACTAACTGACCTACGCACCGCCTTAAGGTGTGGGGCTGATCTAATAAACTTCTACTTCTTCATCTTACCTTGACTCTGACTTTGATTGCAACAGTGGCGACGAGGACCCCAGCCCCTCACCGTGAACCCACTGCCTTCCAGTTTGAATGCGGAAGCAACCTCTTCTAAAGGCACGGTGCTGCAGCCGGTTCAAGGAACAACTGGCTTGAGATTAACAGGTCAAGGGCTAAGAACAGCTCCGTGATTTCGGCAAGTCGGCTTTTGAGTGAGTCGAGCGTGAAATGAGCCATCGACTTGTGAGTAAGTCGAATGTGAAATGAACCATGGACGCTTAGCAGAGTGATTCGACCAGTGAATACTATTCAAACTCGAGCGTTCTTGTGAAACTGACGGAGTAAGACTCGAGTTAAGAATAACTGGATCCTGCGCAAGTCAATATGGTGAGCCGTGAAGTACAGTGAGGAAACTGAGCAACCTCCTTGATTCTCGGCGAGTATTTGAAAAGTGATAGTGATAAGTGAACTTTGGACTTTCTAAAGATTGACAGTGACCGGTGAATGCTAATGAAACTTCGAGCGTTTTTATGGTAACAGTGAAAGAAAAGTAAAACGCAAGACCACTGGAATCTGAACGAGTCCATGAGGTGAGCCGGGTAGCCGGGTGGAGGTGAAGTGAGCGGAGCAGGAACCCATACTAAAATAACGCCTGCAGCCGCTTTTAACGATGTTTAAGCGTGTTAGGTAATAACCTCCCCACTTTCAGCGTAAACCCAGGGCCAAACGAGTTAACGCTCTGAGGAAAACAAAGAATCACCTACTAAAAGAACATAGACATTGAAAGGATTTAGCGTGTCAAATTCCTCACATTGTTGAAGTTAAGTGCAGCGCATGACAAATAAGCTGTGTCCTGAGTGAGAGTGAGGTGCATTTAGAGCGGCGCAAACCCTTGATTGTCTAACAATCCGAAAGAAGAAGGGCGACTTTCCTCAGCGCGAGGCGAAGAGGCTCATTTAAATGTTAAAAGTGAATCGGCATCGGCGAGTGTCATCAGTATATTCTATGGAGTGATTAGCTTACCTTGAAGCTGCACGTTTGGGAGCTTGAGGGAGGTTGTGGCTGGCAGACCTTGGCGGCGCTCGGCTATCGTAGAGTTTTCCTCAGCACATTGGCGCGAAGGTGAGAACTACGCACTTCACGCTGCAGCGCCACCTGGTTGTCATAGGCCATAACTGCTTATGCACATCTCTATGACCAAACGAGCACATAAGCATTTAAAGGATCTTAATACATAGAGTTCTCCACAGTGTCAAAGATTAGTGCCACGCATGACTGACAACGCGATGAGTAGCCTACTTTGAAGTCATAGATTCGAGAACCTGAAAGTGTATGCGGCTGACATACCCCAGCGGCGCTCGGCGATCGTGAGTTTTCCTCAACACTTTGGGCGCGAAGGAGAGAACGACACACCTCTCGCAGCAGCGCCACCTTGCCGTTTAAGACCGCAACTGCATACACACACATATCCCGAGAAATAATGAAAGCGAGTGGTACTGCACATAAGTGAATAAGAATAGTACCCCTCAGTGGAACTTTCTAGCAACTTATCAAGGAAAAGTTTTTAGAAATAAAATGTACGTCATGCGCTAAATGGGCAGATAAATGGAAACGTAAGAAAATAAGTAGGCCCAGTTAAGTGACAAAGTCTTAACACACACCCCCCTTAAAATCCATTAAAATATAAACTCAATGAGCTACGGGAGATGAATCCGAACTGAACTTCTAGTGTGAAGAAGACCAACTGAACAAAGCGCATCATCCACAACATATAGGTAGAAACCACGGTACGGTCAACACATAAAAGGGAAATAATACAAGTCGAATTTGTTTGCAGCAGCAATATGGATAAAAACATAATGTGCATCTTACCCCCACCAGGAAAAGAAGCCAAGAAGGAAGCGAACAGTAACGTATTTAAGGAGGTGAAGGATGACTTAAGTGAACTTTACAAACAAAAACTGTTTGCCAACGCACAAAGTGACAAAATTCACCGGGAAAATGGTGATTGCAAAAATGAATTTAACATGAGTGAAACCAAACCTGAGAGTACCGTAGATATAAGTGGAGTTGGGATTGACGTTATCGCTGATTCAGGTTCGAACTGCACATTGATAAACATGGGTATATGGAAAAGCAAATTGGTTGTGACACAAGGGAATGAATTGAAGGAAACTGAAACGTCCCCGATAACATACACAGGAGAAAACATTAACCTAACGGGGTGTAGAGAAGCAAAATTGAGCTATATGAAGAGAAGCACATGGAGTACGGTTTATATTTCAGAAGAAGGACCCTCGGTACTGGGGTGGGAAGAACAGAAGAAATGTAACATAATGATAGATTCCAACCGTACTGAACCTTTGAATAGGCAGGCACAAATCAACAACAAACTCAGTACAAGCTCCAAGATGTTGAGTGAGAAGAAGCCATCGTCCACGACCAAAAGTGGATGGACAAAGGCTGCATGGAGTAAGAAATGGAAAAATGAAGCAGCCATTGACAAATTCAAAACAAAACAAAATGCATTCATGAGTTATGATGTAGAGGACAATATTAGTGAAGAAGTTCTGGCAGATAAAAGTGAACCGGCCTATGGAGGAACATGTATGGTATCTCTGTCCACGGTGCCAGTGGAGCACTTTTGTAAATCTACCTGCCACAAAGACGAGGAAGTGTGGCACTCTACTGCACTGATTAAGTCAAAACCCATCACAAGAAAGAATGATGCTGACGACGGTCACCAAGAAGAAAATGATGGTCAGTGTCTGGTGGAGTCGAAGTGTAACATGCAAGGAGAGTACTATGACTGGTTATATAATGTAGAGCCAGAGAATGAAAGTAAAGATGCACACAAACACGTACTAGATCCTCACCCCAAAGTTCAGTTAAGGAATAACAAGAGGCTGGATGGAGAACAGGTCCTTGCGGATGCAAGTATTGAAGGAATGAGAGTTGTTGGAAAAGAAAGTACAAGTGACACTGGTACAGAGTACTACAAGAGATGTGATGTCAGACCTATCCCCGAGAGTGACAACGTGAGGGATACCTGTTGTATGAGTAAGTGTAGGCGCAGACGCAGTACATTATGGTCCTGGAAACATCCCAAGAAAAAGGATTCCAAAGCCGTGGCCACTCACCAGGGTGGAGAAGTCAGTACAAGTAACAGCAGACAGGAGCACAATACTATAAGGGAGTGCCATGGCGGAGAGAACGATGAGGAATCAGAGAAAGGGAACAAGAAGGCACTCAGACCAGTACCATGCCCACACCATGTGGTAAACATAGGAACTGACTAGATGCATACAGGTCTTGCGGGCCAGCATAAGATCTGCGGACCACAAGACCCAGCGAGCCCTTACGGGAGCTCACCATTCACGTTAGGGATGTAACTGAACTGTGTGCGGGCCTGCACGAAACATCGTCAAGTTTAATGATGTAGTGTCTGATGATGAGGAAATGGTCACACCCAAACACCTACAATGTTCCCACCCTGAAGGTTCCATGCTAAGATATGTGAGTTGAGGATGATAGAACCAAGCTGGACACTGTCCCACATCCAGAAACACAGTTCACACCATCTCCCACCTGCCACTGACTCAGCTGACTGTCAATCACTCAGACCAGTCCCTGGGGGTCACTCCACGCACTCCGATTACCAAACGGAGCTGTACGGTAACTCCCACTCTGTCTCTGAAGCCTAGCTTGGCGGTCACTGCTTCAGCGGTAGGTTTGGCAGAACCTACATGGAATCCCAGCCTGACACACAGAGTGTTCCTCATGCCCTTGTGGCCTAGGGAACATCAGGGAGAGCCGACCACATTCCAAATGTTTTTAAAACTGTGTTTGTGACTAATGTTTACCAGTTCACTTATCACCAAAGTTCTCTTTGCCACACGTTGGGCCTACCTGTCAAAACCCTCTAGAGAGGAAGATGTGTTGTAACCTAGTTCTGGTTTCCCCCCTGCAACCCTTGGCAAGTGGTGCCTACCAGCTCTCCTGCGCGAGAGCATCCTCTGTCCCCTGCCCTCCTGATTGGTTCCCCTACATTCCGGACTGTCCTGGTTCCGTCCCCTTGCCCTCAACTGTCATAATGATTCTAACTAACTGACCTACGCACCGCCTTAAGGTGTGGGGCTGATCTAATAAACTTCTACTTCTTCATCTTACCTTGACTCTGACTTTGATTGCAACAGATGCAAACGTTGGTCTAAGCTGAGAGCAGGACACACGTAGAATGGGGGGACCGGAGACTGGACCCTTTTCGTCAATGAAAAGAAGTAAACACGCCGTCAGGTAGGAGATCTATTTAATTGATCCAGTCGTAGGAGCTCCCCGGCAGCAACTGCCGCAGTTAGAACATTAACATTTAATGTTCCACGCAGGGAACACACAGCACGAGCACCCCACAGTAGATCCAGATCCCAACACATGCTAAGTAGCAGAAGCAGCACTCCTACATAAAAAGGTACAGAAGGCGATAGGAGTTTACGAGTCTCCCTAACACAGTGACTCCTAACCTGTGGTCTGATGAACCCCTGAGAGTCCACAAAGCCTACTCAGGGGCACCCTGACTGATTAGAAAATCAAAATGTAAATGTATTTTACATCATTAACAAGCATTTGCAATGCAATAGGTCTCGCCTTTAGGACCTTATAAGTATTTAGCCATATAGCACAGGCCGGCAGAGCTGCCGTGGAAGAGTCAGTCATATGTCAGGCTTAGCTATGAAAGGCTGACTGAGTTGGGGATGTATCAGTCACACATCAGGCCTCACTGACACTGTGCAGTAATACGTTGTTACCCACGCACGGTACTCACCCCCAACTGAAGTCAGCAGTTACAATGTGCTTTGCCATGTATCTGACAATGGAGTCTTAGAGAATGGGCCGGGAAGGGGGGCGCCCCCCCACACGGCCGCCGGGTTTAAGTGGTGTCTACTGGTGCATCCAGTAGACACCACGCAACAGCCGCAGAATGTAGGCAGTGCCTGTCGAGGTCGGTACCTAAGCATCCTAGTGAAGGTGGTGTCATACCGGTGTGTGGTTTGTGTCAGCTGAAGAGTCCCAAAACTCAATCTGCGAAGCTAGAACGGAATAAGCATACGCCAGTCAGGCTGCAGTCATTTTTTTCGATTTATTTTATGAACCTTTATAACAGGCTCAAGGCTCCCAAGAGCGATAACAAGGGGAGCGACAGAATAAAAATATTCTGAATAATGAGGTTTATCCAATTTTCATTGGGAGAGTGGAAGGAAAGTTAAAAGTGCAGCATGTCCATACACAATATTCTAAATGTACAGATAGCATTTATAAAACAAGCACATGCCCTGGGGTCTGCTCTGGAAGGGTTTGCATGTAAACGTGGAAGATGGACGCATGTTTAGCAACAAAACTAGTACAACTATACTACATATGAGGTGGCAGCGTTTTCACCGTTACAGTTAGGTTGACTAACTGGCATGGGTGAAAATTCAGGAAGGTGAGTGTAAAAATTGAGGATAAAGGGTCAAAGTTCAGGACAAAAATTTAGGACAGGAGGTCAAAATTCAGGATAAAAACTTGGGACAAAAGGTAGGTTTTACGGGCACGTCAGAGAAGGTCGCGCAATAGTATAAAACTAAGTAAATAGACAACCATTTAAGTACAAGTCAAAGTAAGTTTCTATTAGGTTGAGACAATCGTGCACTTCATGGTTTTTCAGTATGCCTGCAGCTTGCTAATTTAGATGATTCAAAACTCTCATCTTGCTCCAGTAGGTATTAGACACCAGACAGCGGTGAACCATACCTGAATACAAGTGGGGCCGCTTTTATTGTTGATTGAAAACTACTGGATATACAAGGAACTTTGCAGTCCCGCCCCCCCCCCCCTCCCCCTTTCCAGCCTCTCAGGGAAACACTCGATGCCTGGTCCAACCAGTCAAGCCTTGTTACCACCCTCCAATGGTGCCCCTCATCTTCACATAGACCATCTCTCATGTGTATTTAATTTCTTTTATAGTGCTACTCATCCCAAGTATGTAGGGCCGGGTGTTGCAGTACATTACAACACACACACATCATATAGAGACAATGACTCATATAAACGTGAAAGTCAATGTATAGGAAAGGTTACTTAAGATAAAGGGTGCTACAAAGTGTACTCTTATCTATCATTCAGTCTTCACCATTCATTCTGTCCTTCCATCTATGTGCCCATCTATATCCAAATATATTCAACCATTTGCAAACCTACCCACCATGTATCCTTCCATCCATCATTTCACTCATCCATCCCTCCATTCACCCTTTCACTTATCCATCTATTATTCATCCATCCACCCTTTCACCCCGGTCATCCATAAACTCATCCTTCCACTCTTCCACCCATCCATCTATTTACTCATCCATCCAGCCATTTACCCTTTCAACCATCCAGCCATCCTTTCACTTACTCATACATCCACTCAGTCACTTATCTTTCCACCCATTCACCATTTCCGTCATTCATCCTCCCTTTCTCTCTCCATCCCCTTTTCACATATCCATCCATCCATCCATCCTTCCACCAACCCACCCATCTACTCATCCATTCATGAATCCATCCATTGAACCTATTACTCATCCATCCTTTCAGTCATCCATCCATCTGAGGAAAATTAAATTCTATGGTCAAGTAATGTTCCCTAACGTGTACCCCACCGTCTCCATGTACCAGCTTAAAGTGCATGTAACTTCCCTCCTGTGCCAGCTATGAAGACGCAAATACATTTGCGTCCAACGTTAATATGTCCTCTTTCAGACCCGCCATGAACGGGTTGAATATTCAGTTTCTAAGTATGCTATGCCAACGTCTTTTTGTGGTGTACTTTACACGTTTTCCAGCCCAGGCGAAGTAGGCCCTGAATTCTGCCATCAAGCCTTTTCTGCCTTCCGACTCTGAGATGCCTCAGCCTGGGCCGGCCTCTGTACCCGTGACCTCTGCCTTACTCCCTGCGCGGCTCACGGCGCTTAGCTCAGCCTGCTGCCTGCCAAGACTGTACTCAACCTTCGAATTATCTGTTCCGCTCCTCGAAAATGCATTCCTGCCTACTAGTTTAAGTAAACATCCCCCCAGCTGCAGAGCAAAGGGCCCGGCCTCACTGTCTCCGTGCAAGTAATTCATAGCCTCTGTTACCATGGAAGGCCCATGCCCCCTCGCTTCTCATGCAGACACTTAGACGCTTATACACGCACTCACAGTCAGTATAGAATAGCTTCTGCCCCAGAGACCTTTTCCGTCTAGATAATATAGTTCCTAAACATCAGATATCAGATATGGTAAAGGCACGAGTTGATCTGACATGCCAGACTTCTGTCTCTTTCCGCCAGTGTAAATGTCAAGTCCCCTGCACCCTCCAGCTTCACGTCAATCACACGTCAAGCAGCTGCGCGCGCATCTAGGCCTCCGATTTCTGCTGACATTACAAGATTCTGCTTTGTTGCCACCCACTTATGACACCTACCTGTGACTTTTCTAGCACACACCTCTATGTTCACGCCTAGTTCACGCCTTCTAATTACGTATCACTACCACGTGTGTGTTTTATCTTGTTTCTCTCAGCTGTTACGCCTACTGTATTGGTTTCTATAATGTGATTTAAGTATATAAGCTATGTATTGTCAATAAAATATGGCTCTATCCCTTCCTACACCCCAGTGGTGGTAGGAACATGATATCCGGTCTGGTACCATTCCTTTTTAAGGAATAAAACCCCTAAGAACTCTAACACCACGGACTCTGCCTCTTTCTTTCCGATTGAGTTATTATTGATTAAGTACTTACCTGCATAGAAATTAGGACGGTAAATCAAATATTTACCACATTATTTTGGCGCCCGAACAGGGACCCCTCCCCCACCCCACGCGCCGGTTGGTGCGTTGCAAGCTCTGTCCCCTGCCATCAGTTAGACGGAACTACGCGTACTGGCAGGATTTCCTGTATCTCCCTCTGGCCCACGGAGGTGACGAAGACTGCGATCAGCACCCAGACGAGGCGGTGAGGAGTGCGGAGGATCCCGACCAGAGCCTAGCCGAAAGAAGCAAGGTCCGAGGTGTCAAGAGGCCCACCAGTTTCCGAAGTATCCACGTGTCGAGTCGAGTCGAGTCCGGTCCAGTCCAGTCGAGTTTTCCGAGGCCTTCTGTTTCCGTGCTTCCCGGTGAGTACCATTGCTGGGACGAATCTAGACGGGTGCATTATTATGTATCCGGTAAAGACGGGTTTGGGTACACAAATTCGGTCTGCACTGTTTTAGACAGTGTATCTGTACTGTTTAGCAATATATCCGTTATTCCAGTTTTTGCACTGTTCTTAGCAGTGTATCTGTGCTGTTTAGCAGTACATCCAGTATAGGGGGGTAGTCATATATGTCTCAAATGTTTTTCATGTGATTAATGTCGTGGTATGAGTGACTGTTTTTAATGTGCATTATTGTGTTCTTGTGTAACTAGCTGTGTTCAGAGTTAAGTAGTAAGGATTGAGCATTCAGTACTAAGTAAACAAGATGCCGTTTTTCAATAAGTTAAAGCAGATAGGAACTAGGAAAGGGATACTAGAGGAAGAAATTCCTATCCCCCCTAGGGACACGCCTGGAAATTTCATGTACCATAAGCATGGATTAGACGCCATATTGTATCTAGATTTATGGGCCGATTATACTAAGCACCTAGAAGAAAGACACAGATGGCCCGTTACAGGAACGTGGGATGCTGAGTGCATCCTGAAAGTAGAAGAAGCTCTATGGAGAAAGAAAGCCAGACAATCTCAGAAAGATGCCATAGAACTGTGGCGTAAAGAATCACATAAACGTGCCGAAAAAGAACTCCGTAGAGAAGACAGACTTAGAGAGGCGCCGGATAAAGTCAGAGAAAATGAATTAGTTATTGAAGGGATTCGAGTAAAAGCAGAACAAGTAGACCGCGCACGAAATAATCTTGTAAATGGCATGTACTTAGTGGCCGAGGGTTCGCCTGAAGCCACTTCAGAAATACCGAAAGATCTGCCGCCACCATTGGTTCCAACTAAAGTAACTCACAGGACCACTAAAGACATATTTCTGAATTCCTATCCAGATGATGTAGCACCCGCTTACACCAATTCACGCGCCCCGCCTACTGACGGTGACGGGGACGGAGGTGGCAACCCGCCTCCAGACCATATCCCGCCATTACCGCAACAAAGTTCCCCCGTCCGACAGCCTGTCGTCCCTCCACCCCCACCACTTCCCACACCTAAGGTTAAGATACCAAATCCGTTTCTGCCTGATCCTACTAAGAGACAAGTTCAAGTACATATACAGACTCCACAGAGGGATAATGCCCAAGCCTCTGCCTCAGGAGGTGCGACCGGGGGTTACCAGACCCCGCCAGCAACACACAGATTACACCTTAGGGACATGCAGAAGCACCCTACACTCCAATCACCCCGTCTCGACATACTCAAAGAACCGCTTCCAGTTTGCAGATACGATCCAGTACCCGGTAAAGAAGATAGGATGTTGATAGCATCACTACGCTTACGACAAGCTACAGATTACCTAGTGTTATTCTCAGGGATGACTGATCACCTAGATAGAATATATCATTTTGTCCAGACTGGGGAAAATCCTGAAAGTATTAAGGAGGCCCTGGCACATCAGAAAGTTGACACTCAAGCATATATACTACGTTTTTTCATAAATTGCTTAATAAGAGACCGAGACAGGCCAGAGACAGACCAGGATGAAATGGAAGCCCTAAACAAGTGGGGCCAAAATATATCCGAAGGAAAACATGATAAAGTGAATTGTATAGCTAGTATGTACAAGAAAATAAGAAAAACAGTAATAGAAATGCACGAAAAAGAAAAAGAAAATGCCTCCTCTGAAGAGGAGGAAGGACCTGAAGAACCAGAAAAGACTACAGATACGATAGCGTATGTAGGTAAGGGAACTTACCTTAGGAAAGGCATTCGCCCAGAAAGCAAGAGAGTTGTTCTCTCTGGCATATCAAAACCGAATTCTCCTGAACATCAGTTTCAAGACACTGATAAAATGCTTCGAGAACGAATGGGGTACCATGTACTCAATTCTATGGATGAACAAGAACTAGCCCGGTCAGCAGTACTATGGGCTGACAATCCTAATATATACAATGATGACACAGTAGCGCAGACATTTCTGAACCTTTCCCTAGACGAGCAGAAATTAGCAGGTGTATACATGATTCAGCACCTCTTCACGTTATACAGAAATCAACATTCTGATCCAGGTCCCTTACACGATACATTAGAAGCACTACTCATGGATAGATGGAGAGGCCTAAGTACCAAGTTAATACAAATAATTCTAGAACAACGGCACAGATATAACACTTTCTTAAGCCCACAATATGTTTCCGCTCCGCCCCCAGAAAGAAAAATGTATCATATGGAGCGTCTTGAAAGACAGAACCCATTACGAGAAGTACATCCAGTTATGGGTACCGATAATACCTTGAAACGTGTGTATGTATACGCACCTCTGACCAAGTTAGAACTATTGGAGATGAAGAAACTATTACCCTGTCACGATAAAGACCCTGCAGGTTTTCATAGAGAACTTAAAGACATGTTACTGATGGGAGATTACACATATACTGATGTTATGAAATTGTTAAAGGTATTGCTGCCCACAGGCATCTACGAGAAACTCAAGGAAAGAGAATGGGAGGTGGGAGACAAAAAGATTATATGGACAGAAATAGAAGACGAGGAAAAACTTCGTACCCCAGGGCTAGGCCTTGGGGAGAAAGCTAAAGCATTACCAGGTTTAATAGTACAGGTCTTGCCAAGATTATTGACAACTAAAAAGTAAGACTGGGACGCAATCTCAGCCTGTAAACAGAAACACGATGAAGATACTAGTGATTTCTATTCCAGATTCGAGAAATGTTTCATTATTAATAGTGGCCTGAAACCAGGTAGCGAGTCTTACCCACATCTTTTTGTAACGAAATTAGTCGAGAATTCCCTGCCATTAGTTAAGAACCGTGTATACAAAGTTGAAAGCACATGGCAAGCAAATACGCCATCCCAGATGTTACAAATGTTACAGTATCACCAGAACAGAATTAGAGAAGAACAGGATCATGAACAGAGACGCATGAAAGACACGAAAATGAAAATGTTAGTGGCCCAGTCGGTTCCAGCCGACGGCCAGAAAAAAGGTACGACCCAGACCCAGAATTCAGCAGCTCCCGTTAAAGGGACATGCAACTATTGCAAGCAGCCAGGTCACTACGTACATGAATGTCCAGTTCTGAAACACAATATATTAACAGGTAAAACTAAAGAAAGACCGCGTCCGCCTAGACAAGATCAGGTCCAGCAACAGACTTCACAGAATATACAGCCCATGCAGAATACACAGCCTATGCATGTTTCACCACATACAGCACAGACAGTAGCGGTACCACAGTCACAGCCACAGCCCATTGCCGCGACTCAGCAAGTTTCACAACAGATGTACCAGTATGCCCAATCTGATTACCCCGATTATCCACGATACACATGAAACAGCCTAGAGAGGGAGGGTGGCTTGCCTCTTATTGAGATTCCTGTAGATCAAGAGGGTCCTTATGTACACAGTCAAGTATTGGGAAAAGACAGAAAGTTTTTAATTGACACAGGGGCAAGTCGCACAACAATCAGCCATGATGAAGTCCCAGGGGCACCCCTCTCAGGCTCACAGAATGTTTCCCTTGGTTTTTCAGGACAACCTATTGTAAATGAGGTATCGAAACCCGCCCCCCTGGCTGTGGGTCCATTATCACGTGTTACAGACCTGTTACTTACGAAATCATGTCCAGAAAACTTGTTAGGAATAAAGACATTGAAGGCTCTAGGAGCTGTGATATGTTGTTCTCCGGAAGGAGTTAGACTTTTCTTGCGAGATTTCAAGGGTCACTATGTATTACGAGAGTTTGATGTCAGATTGAAAAATGTACCAGAACACCTGTGGGCACAAGGCCCAACCGATGTAGGCTGCATGCACATTACACCATACCGTGTTACACTCAAACCAGGTGTTGTTCTACCCCGAATCAGACAATACAAGTTACCACCCGATGCTGTAGTGGCTTTACTGGAAATCATTGAAGAGCTCATTGCCCAAGGAGTGGTCGTAGAGACCGACTCCAATATCTGTAATTCCCCTATCATTCCGATTCTTAAACGTACTGATCCTAATGCACCGCCAGTATATCGGCTGGTGATTGATTTACGAGAACTGAATAAATGCATCGTTCCACAGTACCCTGTGGTTCCCGACATTTCATCCCTATTGACTGCTATTGATTCAGAAGCAACGTTCTTTACTGTAATTGACCTCAAGAACGCTTTCTTTAGTGTGCCTATTGACCCAGAGAGCCAATATCTCTTCGGATTCAGTTTAAATGGACGAAGTTTCAAATTTTCACGCGCACCTCAAGGATTCACAGAAAGCCCCAGCATCTATAGCCAAGCACTGAAAAGACAACTTGATTGTATCATAATGCCAGTTAATACTGCCTTACTGCAATACGTCGATCTGCTGATCACCGCACGAAGTGAACCCGAATGTGAACAAGCATCACTGACAGTTTTACATTTTCTGGCCGACAAGGGACACAAGGTGTCTCCTTCGAAGCTGCAATTCTGTGTTCAGCAAGTTGTGTACTTGGGTCACTTGCTGTCCAAAGTGGGGAGACAGCTCACTCCTGATCACATTCAGTTAATTGTAGATATGCCACAACCCCAGACACAAAAGGAAGTGCGGGCCTTTATAGGCCTCACCTCGTACTGCAGACAATGGATTCCTCAGTATGCATTTCTAGCTAAACCACTCATTCAGTTGACAACACAGGAGGCAGCGACTTCGACTGTCCTTCCTTGGACTCAGGAACATACACAGGCTTTTGAAGAATTAAAGAAAGCTTTATGCCAAGCACCAGTTCTAGCGACACCATGTTACAGCAAACCTTTTACACTTTTTGTTACAGAACGTGATGGTACAGCGTTGTCTGTCCTCACTCAAGACCAAGCAGGTTCACATAAGCCTTGCGCTTATTTTTCAAGTACATTGGATTCAGTAGCCCAGGCACTCCCTGCGTGCTTAAAGTCAGTGGCAGCGACAGCCTTAGCAATCAGACAGAGCGACTCAATTGTTTTAGGACATCCATTAACAGTTCAAGTTCCACATTCTGTAGAGGTTCTTTTAAACAGAACCCAGACTCAGCACTTGACTATAGCACGACTGACAGGTTATGAATTGACGCTATTCCAGCCACACATAGAAATCAGGCGCTGCAGCATTCTAAATCCCGCAACATTGTTACCTTCGAGTATGACAGATCCAGCCTCGCATGATTGTATAGAGATCATTAATGCAGTAACCAAGCCTCGACGAGACTTAACAGATGTCCCACTGACAAATCCAGACCTGACACTTTATGTGGATGGTTCATGCATGAGAACAAGTACAGGAGAATTAGTGGCCGCGTATGCAGTGACCACTGAAACTTAAGTAAAAGAAACATATCGTATTGATATACTGTCTGCTCAAGCAGCAGAGCTCAATGCTCTGACCCGAGCCTGTATACTAGCCAAGAACAGAAATGTTAACATATACACTGATTCCCGTTATGCGTTCGGAGTCGTACACGACTTCGGAATGTTATGGCAAGAACGAGGTTTCTTGACCTCTCATGGTGCCAAGATCCAACACGGTCCCCTCATTCAAGCACTATTAGAAGCAATACATCTGCCCTCGGGCATATCCGTCATGAAGTGTAAAGCACATACTAAAGCTACGGATTCCGTTTCCCAGGGTAACGACCTGGCAGACCAGACAGCAAAACATACAGCATTGACTCACACCCAGACTACTGACGTGACAAAGACAATAGTACCGACACATTGTATGACAGTTAGGGATCCCACACTAGATGTAATCGATATTCAGACACATGCTACTCCAGATGAAATAAAGAAATGGACTGAACTAGGAGGGATCCAGACAGATCAAGGTTGGATGACGAAGGGAAAATCTACATGGTTTCTCCCCGACTCTATGGTTCAAGTCATAATAAATACAGCACATAGTCCAGCACATCTAGGAGAGAAAGCGATGTTAGACAGTTTACAGAATCTCTGGTACAACAAACACTTACGAGCAGCAGCAAAACAGAAAGTGCGTACTTACATGATCTGTTGTCAGTTCAATCCAGGTAAAAGCGTCCCTGTAGAGCAAGGTGGATTTCATCCTCCCGATCACCCTTTTGAAGTCCTCCAGATGGATTATATCCAGATGGACCGTTGTCGAGGATTCAAATATGTCCTCGTAGTTGTTTGTGCACTTTCCCGTTGGACCGAAGCATACCCAGTCTCAGATTACACTGCCCCGACCACTGCCAGGCAGCTGGTTCGAGAATTTTTCCCACGATACGGCTTGCCTTGTGTCGTGTACTCAGATAACGGACAGCCATTCTCATCCGAGCTCATGAAACAGGTTTCCCTGCTGCTAGGATATCAGTGGAGATTCCATTGTGTCCGACATCCCGAAGCCGCTGGCCTTGTAGAAAGGCATAACCAGACACTGAAAACACGCCTTGCTAAAGTTTGTAAAGAGAAAGGGGTCGACTGGATAGTCGCCCTGCCAGTTGCATTGTTCTATATGAGAATGGTCGCCCATTCGAGATCAGGACTATCGCCGTATGAAGTGGTCTTTGGCAGACCACCGAATATGTGGGGGACGCCCATCCCTAAGAAAATAACAGATGTGGATTGTAATATGCTGACAGGTTACCTTGCCTCCTTGATGTCTGCACTCCAATCATGTCGTTCACAGGTTGCCGCAGCCTTCCCTGACAACACTGATGTAAAGCCACATGATGTCCGTCCCGGAGATACAGTGCTAATTAGGAACTTCGACAGGAAAAGTCCGCTGGAGCCCCGCTGGAAAGAGCCGAAGACCGTCCTTCTTACCACGCGGACCGCTATCAAGGTGGAAGGCCGAAAGGGGTGGATCCACACTAGTCATATTAAAAAATGTAATGAACTGTTGCCAGAAACAGACTCGTCCACCCCCTCCAAAGACTGCATCGAACATAGTGACTTTAAAGTTCCCAAACAAGAGAAAACTCCCCAAGAGGAGTATCGAATTAAACTTCGATCTAGCAAGTCAGATAGTTTAATTGTTTAAGTCCTCCCCTAGGTGAATCGGTTAAATAGTTTCTGACATGTATCCCCTAGATCGAGATAGAGAGAGAGAGAGACAACTCAAGAAACGTACATATTGTAAATCACTCCGCAGTCACTGTATAGTGACATTATTGATTATGTTTTTTCTAAGTCTTCTGATTATTGTTGCCAGTATATTGCTTCCCATATATTACCCTATCTTCAAGCGTGAACAATCTGCTTACAATATTTCTGCCGAACATTCTTTTAGTGAATTACCGCCTCACGAACTATCTTACAGACTCGCGCTGCGCAACAACACATTCATTAATATGTTACATCACTCCCATCAGACTAACAACGCTACAAACTGTTGGATATGTGGCCGACTCCCTCCCTATCAGAAATACAAGGGAGTTCTGCCTCTCTTTCCGTACCCGTTCACTCACAATGGCTCCTGTGGTGCATGGATTAGATTGTTAAATTCTTTAGATCCTGATATTGCTGTTTTCGAGGGGGGTTGGATTTGGGGAAACCTGAACCTAGTCCTGCTCGATGCCTGTTACCCTGACAAAAATGGACAACCCGTTAGGACAGGAACTGATCTAGAAAACGAAGTATATGGATTAGGTAATTATACAGTTAACCTCATGATTCTTACTATTGAATCCGAAGCTGCACCAGTTCTCCCCGCTATGTCAGTATTACCAGTCACTGGTCATTTTTGTGTCAGAAAGAAGGGTTCAGTACACTTAGGTCATAGTAAATGTACTACTGTGGTCGAATTCAGTGATGAGGGTAGGTCCTCATTCAGAGCTACACGTCATTCCTACTTTGTTTGTGGTCATACCGCATACATACGCTTACCTCCAGATTGGGATGGTACCTGTTACATTGCCTTCCTTCTGCCCCCTGTTTTCCTAGCTCCTCCTGATTATCATAGAAATACAAATCTAGTAAAGAGTAGATTCCGAAGAGACCTCCCGATTGTCGACTATACTGAAACGGCATGGGAGCAATACACAGATTTCAATAAAGGATTCTTTTTCTTCACAGGTCCCGTCCAAAACAGTAAACTAATACGCCGATTAACTAGAACACTCGAAGCTGTAGTGAATGAAACTGCCTCCGCCCTAGGTAACTTAACAGAGGAGCAGTCTGCCATGCGGATTGTTGTCCTTCAAAATCGTCTTGTTATTGACGTCATCTTGGCAGATAGAGGTGGAGCTTGTAAGGTCATCGGGTCAAGTTGCTGTGTTTTCATTCCAGAAAACGCGCCCACTGTATATAAAGCTATTACACGTCTTCATAAAATTGCAAGTTTGATACATCAGAATCCAGGCACCTGGACTTGGTCCGGTTGGTTCTGGACAACGTTGACCGCTTGGGGATGGAAGATCCTATCCTTCCTGGGCATTGCCCTTGTCATAGTATTCAGTTGCTGCCTGTGCCTACAGTGTGGGCCAGCGATTTGTGGACTGTGTGCCACATCGTGCATTGAACATTCCAGTTTTCTCTCAAAACGTGAAAGGAAGAAAGAAGAGCAAATGATGTTACAAGAACAGACTGATCGATTCATGAGGATTGATATATCATGAAGGGTCCGTAGGGAACAAGGAGGGAATGAGGAAAATTAAATTCTATGGTCAAGTAATGTTCCCTAACGTGTACCCCACCGTCTCCATGTACCAGCTTAAAGTGCATGTAACTTCCCTCCTGTGCCAGCTATGAAGACGCAAATACATTTGCGTCCAACGTTAATATGTCCTCTTTCAGACCCGCCATGAACGGGTTGAATATTCAGTTTCTAAGTATGCTATGCCAACGTCTTTTTGTGGTGTACTTTACACGTTTTCCAGCCCAGGCGAAGTAGGCCCTGAATTCTGCCATCAAGCCTTTTCTGCCTTCCGACTCTGAGATGCCTCAGCCTGGGCCGGCCTCTGTACCCGTGACCTCTGCCTTACTCCCTGCGCGGCTCACGGCGCTTAGCTCAGCCTGCTGCCTGCCAAGACTGTACTCAACCTTCGAATTATCTGTTCCGCTCCTCGAAAATGCATTCCTGCCTACTAGTTTAAGTAAACATCCCCCCAGCTGCAGAGCAAAGGGCCCGGCCTCACTGTCTCCGTGCAAGTAATTCATAGCCTCTGTTACCATGGAAGGCCCATGCCCCCTCGCTTCTCATGCAGACACTTAGACGCTTATACACGCACTCACAGTCAGTGTAGAATAGCTTCTGCCCCAGAGACCTTTTCCGTCTAGATAATCTAGTTCCTAAACATCAGATATCAGATATGGTAAAGGCACGAGTTGATCTGACATGCCAGACTTCTGTCTCTTTCCGCCAGTGTAAATGTCAAGTCCCCTGCACCCTCCAGCTTCACGTCAATCACACGTCATGCAGCTGCGCGCGCATCTAGGCCTCAGATTTCTGCTGACATTACAAGATTCTGCTTTGTTGCCACCCACTTATGACACCTACCTGTGACGTTTCTAGCACACACCTCTATGTTCACGCCTAGTTCACGCCTTCTAATTACGTATCACTACCACATGTGTGTTTTATCTTGTTTCTCTCAGCTGTTACGCCTACTGTATTGGTTTCTATAATGTGATTTAAGTATATAAGCTATGTATTGTCAATAAAATATGGCTCTATCCCTTCCTACACCCCAGTGGTGGTAGGAACATGATATCCGGTCTGGTACCATTCCTTTTTAAGGAATAAAACCCCTAAGAACTCTAACACCACGGACTCTGCCTCTTTCTTTCCGATTGAGTTATTATTGATTAAGTACTTACCTGCATAGAAATTAGGACGGTAAATCAAATATTTACCACACATCCGTTCGCTCATCTATCCACCCTTACACTTTTTCACTCATCTATCCATCCTTTTGCCCATCTACCCTCTTTCACTCACTCATCAATCCTTACATCCACCCTTTCACTCATCCATTCAATCACCCTTTCACTTATCAATTAATTAATCAATCCATCCATCCACCAATTCACTCGCCCATCAGCTACCCTTTCACTCATCCATCCATCCTTTCACTCACCCATCCACCCTTTTACCCATCCATCCTCCCTACCAAACATCCATCTATTTACCTTTCCTCTCATCCATCCTTCCACTCACTCATCCATCCTTTCTTTCATTATCTATCCATTCATCCTTTCATTCTTCCTTTCACTAATCCATCCAGCCAATCCTTCATTTATTTACTCACCCACCTTTTCACATTATGAGCTGAGCCTTTGTCTGCAGAGTCGCAGATAGAGGAGGCCCATGAAGAACTTCATCTTTCTGTACTTCCTAAAGCAAGGGGTGGACAGTGACATGGTGTTGTTTGCAGGGCCTTAAGTGGGTTAAAAAAACTGGGGGGTCTCTTCAAAGGGGGTCTTCAATGTAATTAAGGGTGTGGCTTAAAACACCTAGGCTAAAAATATGTGCTTAGCATAGTGTTCTGTCCGAGTGGCATTATGTTGTTTCTGTCATTGCATCCAGATATATAGTGCATTGCACCTACGACAAGCCAGGACTATTGGCTTTGTCAATGGTTGTTAGTTGCTTAAAATGAAAAAGCAGCAATCATGGTGGTTGAATATAATATTGAAAACAGGTCAGTTCTAAAATGATGCGACACTGAAAGACCTATAACCCGTTATTTTTAACTGGTTTCTCAAGCTTTATATAAACTGTTTTCTCACGTTGCAGCATGGGCGTTTTACCTTTCATCCATCAAACAGAATGCCATGCTGTACAGTGAGGCAGGAGGAGGCCGCCACATAACTCATATTACCGTCCTTAGCAGGATGATAGGCTGAGTCAGCTTTGTTGGGATTCGGATTTGTGACCTTCAGACCATCTCAAGTGCCAGCAGTGAGCATGGGACTCCTTGAGCCATCTTGCATTCTCTAAGGCTGAACAAATAGAGCAGGGCACCATCTGGCCCCCTTTGAAGACGCTAGTGGCTGGCAGCTATCCTCCAGCATCTTGGTATGGTATCAATAAAGTCGCCCGTTTAAGTTGAGAGCACTCGTTGCCATCTAAAATGCACAGTTCTCGTGAACTGGAGTCAGCAATGACGATACTTGAGTGAGTTACAACCGCTCCATACTCAAAAGGGACACGTTTAGATTCAGAAAGAGGAACCAAATCCCACATGGCTGTGCCAAATGTCCATTAAGTGGGGAGTTTTCCACCCCCTCCCACGGGTCGCCCCACTATACTGGTAACATTCTGTGCAGAATAGGAACCATTTCAATGAATTCAGCAATTCTAACTTTGTGCAACAAAATACATGTGTGTACAGGCCGAGCTGAGATTTTATCTGCTTATAGCGCAAAACAAGCAAAAATTCGCCCATTAGAATACATCCCCCACCAATTTGAATATTTCAGAATTTTCTGGAAGTCCTTAGAGGAGCCCAGACTGCCCCATTGTCATTCTGTATGTGGCAATTAGCCGGAATACAGAATGACAACGGGCGGGGTGGGGATGCACTTGAGCTCGGGGAGGAGTGCGAGGCGCTAGCATCAAGGAGCTAAGGCCTCTCACAGGGGAGCAGCGCTGCTCCCTGAAACGGCTAAAATTACGGACAAAGGCGTCCGTAAAAGAGATCCTCACGGACAACTGACGTGAGGTCCCAATTACGGACGGTTGGTCACCCTAGTTACAGTAACTCAGGGACTACACTTTCCAGGCAAGGTTTACTGGAAAGAACTGCATTATACAACTTTGCAGGTCTTACTAATAACATAAAAATAAACCAAGTAAGTTTGGAATTTAAAGTTTAAAGAAGTCAGATCGGATGACTGATGTAGAGAGCGCCAGGCTGTGGCACGCCTGCACCAGAGACACCGGGGCCTCGGTGTCTGTCTTCCGTGTTGGTGTCTGGGGGCGGGGCTAGCTGTTGCATGGCTGTGTGCTTTTCCAAAAGAAGGCCCCCTGCCCCGATTAAGAGCGAGGAAAACACGGAGGTGAGGGGTGCACGTCCTCTCTTACTTGTTTATGATGCTTTTGAAATACATCAAAACAAGCAGCCATGAGGGGCAAATTGGTAACGGGCAAGTAGCGACCTGTGAGTGGTGGTGGGGGTAGGTAGGGGAGATGGGTGAAGGTACCACGCTGGGGCAAGCGCAACGGAGTGGGACTGAAAACACAAATGCCACAAACAAAACAAGCAACATGAATGGTATGGATGGAGAGGAAGCGAAAACAACGGCACGTGGGAGTAAGCCGCGTTGGACATGAAGGGGGTGCTGTGCTGAACCAAGAAGACCATGCGCAGTGAGGAGTTATGAAAACTGAATACAATACAGAAATAAACAAGCATTTACAATGCAATGGTTTCGCCTTTGGAAAAGTTAGAGCTATTGGCATTGCTCATGACATTTCTTTTTTTTTTTACTTATATATAAATGGCATTGTTATTTACATTGCAATAGGTCTCACATTTGTTGGAGTTGGAGCTACTGGCATTGTAAATGGCAATGTTTTTTATTCATGCTATTTTGTTTCCAGTGGAGTGATTTTTTTTTTAAAGTGCACACTATACCATATTATAAGCTTTTATGGCAACTATACAGTAAAGCTATAGCTATTTTAACGTAAAAGGGTGTAAATGGATGAATACAAATACAAAAAAGAATCTGAAACTGTATGGTGGAATGTATAGCAGGTGACAGACTACCGATCACAACATACGTACTTGAAGTGATTGTGGGTACCATATGTAATAAAAAAAAAAAATCGGTAGTATGGGGTGTCAATGACGCTTGTGCAAATGATGCTCAGCTGGTGAAGTGGTCAGCTCTGTTTGCAGATGCAAAGTGGTGAAAGGTGAAGTATTCAGCTCTGTCTGCAGGCACAAAGGGATGAATGGTGAAGTGGTCACTCTCTTCAGCGGTGAACATGCTCTTTACTGTTGCTCATGGGCATCAAGAGAATCTGCCAAGTCTGAGTCATTTCAGACACCTTATGTGAGGGCTGGGGTTTGTAAATGCACCTACATTAAACACCACTAAGAGATGAAGCGATTTCTGTGACATCACGTGATTTTTCTCCAAAATGTTTTTTTCACTTTCACTTTTTGGTTGTGTATGTGTGAGCGTTTGTCGGTGCGTGCAGTGAG
This sequence comes from Lissotriton vulgaris, assembly GCF_964263255.1. Lineage (NCBI taxonomy): Eukaryota > Metazoa > Chordata > Amphibia > Caudata > Salamandridae > Lissotriton > Lissotriton vulgaris. Next base: position 1,657,013,425 of record NC_141695.1, read on the forward strand.
TGTACGCCGGTGTTTGTGTGAGACTGTGTGTGTGTGTGTGTGTGTGTGTGTGTGTGTGTGTGTGTGGGTGTGTGTGTGTGTGTATCTATCACGGATGTGTTGGTGGGAGTGTTCCTGTGTTTGTGTATGTGTCGTGCATGTGCTTCATCGCGCTTGAGTTTGTGGGGGCATGAGTTTTTCTGCGTGTCTCTGCGTTCGCAAGTGTGTGTCTTTATATCTCTCTTGTGGTGTCTGTCTGTCAGTGGCTGTGTGTGTGCCTGTATGTGCGTCCCTCGTCCTCGGTGTGGGCTGCAGAGGAGTCTTCCTACAGTGAGGACGCGCCTGCCCCCATCAGCCCCGCAGACAGCCGCATGTGTGCCGCCTCGCAGTGCAAGCCTTCTGCCCCTTTATTGAAACCCAGTCCGGGTGCAGGAACGGACACCATGTTGAAATCGAGGAAACGTGTCCGCGGCTACATGGCGAGCGTTAGTTCAGCAGATTTTCGGCAGCCGATCATTCTTTCCCTGTCGCATCACTATTGACAGTAGCCATCCTGCATTTTGCATGCCCGTCTGCTCCAGTCGCCCCCTCCCTTCGCAGCCCACTACTTTGTCTGAGTAAGGTAGCCATCGATCCCATAGTGATAGATAGGGCCTTTAAAAGTTGCTCCAAAAAACAACAGTAGGGCAAAAAAAATCTGTCATCTGCCAGGGGATCGAATTGCCACTTTGCTCTCCCGCTGCAGACAGCAGCAACTGCTGCTGTGAGCTCGGGGAGTGAATGATGCCTGCGACCTGGGAACTTACTCCGCAGAGCTGGGACGTCTCCTAGGCTGCAGCCCTACAGACAACGTACTCACCTCAGTTTCCTCGCCTGAGAGCCGAGAGAGCCCCACCTCCTGTCCTTACTCACAACTCCTTCTCCCGTATACATCCGACCCCCCCTCACACACACACACAGACGCAGAGTCCTCTACCCGCATTTCACAATGAACACACAAACATGGAGGGTGTCATGCTGCGGTATACAACCCCATTCCGCCCCAACAAAGGCGAATCGCTGCCCTGCATTTTCGTTGCTGCTTGCACCTTCCAGACTCCGACGCCCCTCCCACTTCCACCCACAAACACACCCCGTAATATTAAACAGCACTGAAACACGAGATACAGTATGGCAGACCAAGGAACACTCACCTTTAAAGACTGCAACCGTGAGCTGAAAAAAACCCTACGTTGATACCTTACGTCACGACGCTGCGCCTCACAGGATCCCCAGGCTGGCGGCGGTGATCTTCATGGCGGGAAAAAGAGACGGCAGGGAACAAGATGCGGGAGTGGGGCGGAGCCCAGAAAGACATGATGACAAAAGGGGCAGGACTTAAAAAAGACCGAGAAACGCCCCCGAATCGCGTTTTCACGGGGAAAGCGTGATTGACAGCCAATCTCTTCCAATGGCTAGCCTCCATTTATGGAGCTAGTCAATGGAAGACAGAGGCGGGAAGAAGCCCCATACTGGAGATCATAAGATTTCGCCCTGGGCGGAGCACCTGCGTCGCAGGTGCTACGGCCAGGGCGAAACCTAAAAATAAACAAGCAACACTAAGTGTATGGATGCAGGGGATGAAGTAAGCATCGGCATTGATGAAGGGGGCGCTGCACTGAGCAACGAAAACCTATGCACTCTGTCACAAAACTAAAAGAGTGCGTGAACACAAAGGGAACAAGTGCGGCAGATTGTTATTTCAACACATTACACGAATGGGGGAAAAAGTGCTTAGATGATAATTAAAGGAGTAGGTGTACTGCCACCAGTAAAAGATCCTGGTGGGCGGGGCCAAAAGTAGACAGGGCGGCAACAAGGAGGGACTAAAAAGCCTCCTTAACAATAGAACGCCAGTGCTTAGCTAAGCTATGACGCGAGCCAATGGGAAGAGGGTTCAGAAAAGGGGGTGGTGATGAACAGAGTGTCTGAATTAAGCAGACCACTCTTACCCAGTCCAAAGATCAGGGCTTGATCCATCACCGTTTTTTAGCTCACTGCACCATCCCAGCTCAGAACCTGACTATATGCAAATTAGTCTGTCCCTGGCCCAGTGCATCATGGGAACAGGGCAGACCAAACCAAACTACCAAGCCAATTCTTATACTGGGAAGGAAACAAGCTTCCGGGGACCGGTTTCTGACATTACAGCCGTCTTCGGCCTGGCTTGCTTGAATCCTGATGGTGCAGTGAGCAAGGGACTCCATGTCTGAGTATACCCTTCCACGCTTATGGTGGACAAAACGATTCAGAAAAGGGGTGGTGATGAACAGAGTGTCTGAATTAAGCAGACCACTCTCACCCAATCCAAAGATCAGGGCTTGATCCATCACCGTTTTTTAGCTCACTGCACCATCCCAGCTCAGAACCTGGCTATATGCAAATTAGTCTGTCCCTGGCCCAGTGCATCATGGGAACAGGGCAGACTACTAAGCCAATTCTTATACTGAGAAGGAAACAAGCTTCCGGGGACCGGTTTCTGGCATTACAGCCGTCTTCGGCCCGGCTTGCTTGAATCCTGATGGTGCAGTGAGCAAGGGACTCATGTCTGAGTATACCCTTCCACGCTTATGGTGGACAAAACGATTCAGAAAAGGGGGTCTGGGTAGGAGTGTTCTGCTTAATTCAGATACTCTGTCCATCACCACCCCCTTTTCTTTAAAAAATAGTTATGCTAAAAGTGATTGTAAATATGTTATTACGGAAAAAATGCTACATCCAAAAGTACACAAGGTTAGTTATGTGTCTGTGCATACAAGTCTTGAAATGGTTGATTTATTTTGTGTTGGACAGGACACCCAGTGGTGTACATAGATGTGCATGGGTCTTGGAGATCTCAAAGCATGCAATTTAGTGTTCCTCCATCCTCTACCAGAATCCCTGAAATCACCTAGACCAAAATAAGATAAGAGCCCCTTCAACTTTATGATAAAGGCATTATGTCTGCTCTTGCACTTCGTGCTCATTTGTTATCTTCCTGCAGTCAAGGACAGAAGCGTTCAATTTTAAAATATAATTTTATATGATGTATATTTATAAGATCTTTTAAATAAAATACATTATTATCTTTGCAGCCTTGAGGAAGTCACATGACGTGACGAAACACGTGTCGGCTGTTGTCTTTTGTGGATCAGGAAAAGGAGGACATACAAAATACCAACTGTCCTGCATACTTTGTTTACCATCTTTTCCTGACCAGCTTTTGTATTATCCTTTGTCTGATGTACATATATCTTTTTAATTATGCTCACCAATGTGTGTTAATAAATTCGGATTACTAAAAAGAACCAAAATTGTCACTTGTGGATGAAATACTTAAGATTTATGCATAGAACAAGTCTTAATTCTTAACACATAAGGAACTACAATTGTTACAACTGAGTGCCGGGATATTGGATCATATAATTACCTAGAATCAGCCCATATGGACATTTTTAGGCCTGCCCTATATCCTCCAAGCACTAAGCAGAATTCTGTTCACAATCCAGAACCTTTAATACAAACATCTTACTTCAAGTTCTCATCCTCTCCTGCTAAGAGAAGGGTGGCGATACACTGGGGTAGGAAACGAGTGCCCACGATCAAGGGCTGGCTGGCTGATGTAGCATATGGGCACACACAATTGGGAATATTCTGGGAGCTAATGCTGCCTACTTCCCGACCTCGTGACATTTGGGAACCCTATATACAATTGGCCAACACACAAACGGAAAGTGCCGAAGATGTAGGGACTGAGGCTGTGCTACCTACGGAGTGAACGGGTGGGTAATTAGTTGTCTCGTAATAAGGGATAGGTGATAGTATTCTTATTAGTGTGCTGGGGCAAATAGTTGTATCTATGAAAGATTGTATGTTTTTTGTGGTGAACGGCTTCCATGCATAAGCATGTTCTACTCTTTGTTTGATGCCAGAGATCCCTCGAACTTGTACAGAAATTAAAGATGTCTACATTTTTAATTTGCAGACATACCGTGACCAACTTTTGTATGCTTGTATTATTATATGACATGTGCATATACCATGACTACTGACTGCTGTACCTGCATACTGGCGAGTTTTGGTGGTTTTATTATGTTGTAACTAATGAAAATGCTAATCAAAAAAAATTAAATAAAAAGTTCACATCCTCTCTTTGTTGCAGACTCCTTTCTCAATCAAGTTTTACCGCAATTTAAGCTTGCACACTCTTAAAATGTGTAGTGCAGTATATACAACTTCCTGTAAATTTAAATGACAGATGGACATGACCCATCAGTAGCTACATCGGCTTTTAAAATTTGTATTTTCACTCTTTGCGCCCATGTTTTCAAATTTGATTTCACTTGCCACAAACACTTCCTGTATCCCTTTTGATCTCTCTTCTGTCCCGTCTGAGAGCTCAATAGCCCTTTCCCAAATCAAATTTGCTAAAATGAATTTCGTTTCGACTTTGACGGTTCTCTACTGAAACCTAACCCCTATTACCGGATCATGGAATTCCACGAAACTGCACATGGTAGCAAGGGCTAGCAGAGCTACCACCTGACATCCTACAGAACTCATGGCAATAGCCGCTCTCTAGGGATGTGGTGCCTAGACACCACATCCCTTTGGTTACTACAATCCTCATCTATCATTCACATAGTCATCCGTTACCAGCCTTTTGCTAGGTAGGTTAGTGAAGGTAAATCTCAGACTGTTCCTCTTCTCAGCATCTAAGCAATGTTTAAACATCACCAGATTTATTTTTCTTGCATAAAGTTCCCAACAACCACCTCTAAATATATGAGAATCCTCCTTTCATTGGTCTCACTCCAGTCGTGACTCCCCAGGAACGTATTCAACCTGATGACCAAGCGTCCCCCTATGCATCTTTCACTGACCCAAATTTACTCTTTGTAGTAGTATAGATAGTCTTACACAATTGTTCATAGCACAGGTTGGTCAGACATATCCTCATAGGTATACTAGAAGTGACCTGTTGCTCGGGATGCATGCAGAAACAGTTCAAAGAGACAATGCACGGTCTATAACAACTTACTCCTTTCAATGGCTGTAGCATCCAAAGACTTAAATATATTAAGGCACCACTGGGCGGTCATCCTATTTCATAGTAGAGTACTGTCCAATAAATAAAGAGTTTATTCTGGAAACAAAGAAAGAAGTATGCTGCTTACTATGCTCGTTAAAATACAGATGCCAAGCTAGTATACTGGTTCAACTACCTAATACCAGTATTTCATCTAACAAAATACTGACTGTTCTTACCAGTGGTGAAAACCTAGTCAGCACTGGGAGCTACGACTTCTCGCTGTTTAAAGAAGGAGCTCAGAGATGTTTTATTGGAAGTTTTACTGCCTAGAGTAGATACACTAACATTCTATTTATTATGGTGTTCTACCTGACAGGATCAGGTGGTAGAACACCATAATAAATGAATGTTAGTGTATCTACTCTAGGCAGTTTTAATGTCACTTTACCTTCATTTTTCCACACAGCGCTGCTTCCTCACGACACCCACCATTCTCACATATGGGAATTAGTTCTCATCCTTCCAATAAAACATCTCTGAGCTCCTTCCTTAAACAGCGAGAGGTCGTAGCTCCCAGTGCTGACTAGGTTTTCAACACTGGTAAGGAGGACCCATATGATGAAGCATGTCACCCTTGGGTGAGTGAGGGTTCTAATCCTTAAGGGATAATTCCCCCTATCGATTGTTAATTTGTAGTTTGTTGAGAGGTCACAACCATTCAGTATCAATAGTCACATAAAAGCTCTAGATAGACTTGAGGTGACTCATGTGTTTGTAGTATTCAGAACAGGGGAATTCTCACTTCGTGGTCTTTAAACGTATTCCCTTGACCCCTAATCCACGGTAGTTTTGTATAGAGCCACAATGGATGCCTAAGAAGTTCTACATGTGCACTGCTAATATATACTCAGAGTCAAAACTGCATGCAGAACTGCTGATTCATAACGGTGTGTGGTAGCAAGATACCTGAATGTTATAAAAAGAAAAACATGGAAGGACCCTTACTGGGCTAGGTAAAGGAATGCTGTCAGTAGAAGCAAAGCAAATACAAATTCTATCTTCTAAGCTGGTGCCGAAGTGTCAAAATTCATAAAAATATGTTCACCAACAGAGAGAACCATTATTTCCTCACTAAATCTATACGTCGAATGAGATAGTAGCATTTACAATATAGGATGAAGGATGTCCCTTATAATTAAGGTTCCCCGTTTTCTGTTTTTTACAGATTTTGTTTCTTATAAATACAGACAGAAAACATGTTTGTTCTTGCCAGCATTTATTTTTAAATGTAGATAAAAACGGCTATTGGGTTGGTTTTTGATTGATTCTAAGAGGTTGCAGTCTAATTTACAACATTCTACCAGTGGAGTCTATGCATAATTAGTTTTCTGTTTAAAATACAGTATATTACCCAACTACACAGATGCAGCACATTGCTTTCACACATGATTGTCATAGAGAAACTATATGATCCTAGCCAAGAACTAATAAGCACCAGAAAGAAAACAGTCTATGAATGTAAAACAGTTTCAACATAAACGCCCTCAAATACACATTGCACATCAACCAGCTATACTGATGCCAAATTTCTCATTACCAACATATTCTATGTTCTTTTAACTATGATCTGTGAGAGACTAAGGTAAGAATTGGTCATCCTGTTTGCCCCCAATTTTATGCATTTTTATATATGTATATTTTCATATTCTTTCTTTAACCAGATATTTCAAGAATGAACCACAAGAAGATATTCAAACCCCATCTCCACTGGCTATATGACAGTTTGGCTAATAGATTAAAAATGTATCTATATAGTCTAATTTGCTCCTTCATATTGTGCTCCCAAATATGCATAAAAAGTGAGATTGAGACCCAGATCATGGCTTGATATTGCAGAAAGATGATAGACGTTTCCTACCTACCAGAACTGTGGAAATGTACCCCCGTGAGGGCACACTGGTGCAGGGTCACCCTCTCATCCACAGGTCTGAAGACTAACAAAAGAGAGATTGGCACTGAAGTGAAGTAAAACAAACCAAGTTTATTAAATGCTCATGAGCAGGACTTCATCCGAACAACACCCTCAAGTGTTGTGGGAGGAAGCTCACCTAATGCAAACATCATTGTCCTTATATTCTGTTTGTTAGAATGCAATCTCATGAGAAAGAAAACTGGAGGGAACAGGTTTAAGCACATAAATAGCTATAGGCAAACAAAAACAAAGCCTGGCCAGATGGTCAGGAGATGAGGAGGGAGAGGAAGAAGGAATGTTATGGCGGTAATAAGCTATCAATCGATAACCTCTGAGACCAGGTGCACCGACTGCTGCAACCCACCAGCACATACACCAGATTGACCATGTCGGAGAGGTCAGCTAAAGTTAGAGGACACAGGCTGGGTGAAAAGACGAACAGCAGAGAGTAAAATTAACTCGACAGAAATGAAAGGGACGTGACAGTCAAAATGGCTGCCACTTATGGCAACGTAAAATTTACTCTTTTTCACAGAACAACAACCAGGTTACACTACATCCTTAGTATTTATCTTGATGACCTACTATTGTACACATTTTTCAGTTTTAAAGTTTGATGACATAATCAAGAGTTATGAGGCAAATAAATTTTTCTCAAGCACATAAAAGCAATGGTGAACCTTGCATAAGTGGGGGAGGGCGAGCACTTTAAAATGGCTTTTGACAAATAATAGAATTTGAACGAGATTTGTTTGTGCATTTTAATTAACGTGATTGTGATTATCTACCTGCTGTTGGCTATTTAACATAATAATCTAATGTAAGGGAACTGTAGGAGTGTGGTCCAGGTGATATGAAATACTACCAGATGTTTAGAAAGTAATCTGTAAGCGACAACAAGCTATACATTTTGATATTGAGTATTTATGAAAGCTCAATATTGATTCAGCACTGAAAAAAGTTTAGTTTTGACCTTGAGGAATACATCAGATTAAAGCAGTAAAGTTAAATGATACAGAATGGACTCTATACAATCTTCATCTCTACTTAAGTACCTGTTATGTTCATTCAAGACCACCTTCAGGTCTCAAATGTCATTTATGACTGGCTTAAGTATTCACATTGACAGGAAGCAACACCAGTGCTATTTACCCAATGAAATAATAATATTTAGTTAGTTTAGTCAAATAAAGGAACAGATCATAAAACTTACTTTGACAAAATGGGGTTTAAACCTCAACATCTGTAGCATTAATCTTTACCACCTATGGATGCTACAATTTTCAGTCTGTTTAGCTCGATCCACAGCATGGGAATAATGCAAAAGGCTTCATGACCAGGTTGCTGTGTACCTATATCTGCATTATGGGTCTTCTGACACATGATAGAGGGATCTTACCAAACAATAAGGAGTGTAACTGCAGTAATACTAATCCTACACTCTACAACACTGGACTTTCACTGGTCTGCCTATCGAAGATATTTTCCATCCTCAATTATTTGAGGGGAGTGGGGGGCCTTCTGCTATTAACAGAGATTCTGTTGGAAACTGACATCTGAAACACTGAAAGAGAGGGCCTAGACTGGGGCTAAAGGAGGTGAGGCCAGTGCCAGTAGCTCTTTACATGCCTATGCATTTTTGCAGGAGTGTGATTTATGTCCTGCATAGCTAATGACCTTAGATTCCTTTAGTACCTCAAACCATCTGCCCAACCTAAACTGGATAAGCTTTAGCCTTCATCAGTGTCTTTAGTCCCAAAGGACAAGTCAGTTACCCCTCGGTTTACTTAGGCTATGCCTATCCCTCAGGAAATTCACAGGTTTTATCCAAATCTGAGCAAACTCTAGTTGTTAAGGACAAGCTGTGATTCCCAGTACTAACCAGAGATTACACCTTTAAATTGTCTCGTGTCTTTCTACTAATTAGACGCCTTGGAACAAACATATTTATGATGTTTGATGAACTCCGAGCAAGCGCAAGTACTCTTAGGTCACATCTGTTCTCCAGGGGAGGTCCTGGGAAAGGTTATTAATATCCTGGTGCAAAAGCATTGAGTAGATCCCTGATCAAGGCAGCTGCTTCAAATGCAAACAATCTGTCAAGTCTTTTTCACCTTTGTAGGTTCGTGAAAAGTCCTGAAAATGATATAAAGTGGGGAAAATTAAGACAATCTGCCTCCTTATTAGCCTATGCATTAAGGCCAGCACACAACACACAATTAAGAGTGCATGTAAAGCTGTGGGCTTGAGCAACTTAAGTAACCCATGTGGAGCAGACTGGAGCTTGGTATTAGGCTATCTTGAGTTGCCTGAAGTCAGTAACCTGCAAAATGCTGGAGTGTAAGGAAGTGAAAAAGGAAATGGGTAGACATTGCACCTTTTTTGTACTACGGGGGGAGGCAACACCGAGGGAGGTGGTGGGAGGCACCATGGAGAGATGATGGTTTGCAACATGGAGGGGTGAGAAATACATGAGGGCGACATCAGAAGAACACACACTCTCATAATGTCCTTAAACACAAATAAAACAATAGTTGGTGGGAGTATGCAACAACACGGACAGTGGGTGGGGATAAGTAACATCATGGACAGAGGGTAGGGGCAGGCAACAGAGAACTGGAGGAGGCAAACAACAACATGGACAGCAGATAGAGGGTGGAAGGGGACACAAAATAAGTCCAGTGAGTAGGAGCAATCAACAACACTGACAGCAGGAGGGGCCAAGCAACAACACTGACAGCAGAAGGGAATAATCAACAACACAGGACAGTGGGAGGAGGTGAGAAAGAAGAATACAAGGGAACCACTCGCCCTCCTGCAGATAATGACACCTACTCTAGATCTCAACCTAGATGGAGATGCAAACCCAATCTAGACCAATCCACCCGACCCAACAGACTAGTTAAACACCTTTCAACCAATGATATCGTCTCCCTTCTCACTTTTTATGGTCTCGCCCAAACCCACCATGTCACTCTTTCTAGAAGGATTCAAACCATCGTCACCTAGCCGCCAAGGAAACCTCTTGCCAAGCCTGGGCTCATTAATATATCTAACCTGGTCCCCTTTGTACATTTTCCTACTATTGTTACCAAAAACTACCTAAAATGCTCATTACTGAACTGTCGATCACCAATAAAACAGTTGCAGACATAGCGGACCTCTTACTCAACTTGGACCTGGATGTCCTTATTCTCACTGAAACCTGGCTAAATGACTCCTCTTCTACTAATCTAGACATCCTACTTCCACCCAACTACAATGTCATCTGTCAAGATCGTGCCGAATGTCATGGGGGCAGCATTGCCTTATATATCGATCTAACCTCTCTGTTAAACAATCACATTCTGCACCAACATCTGCCTGCGACTCTATGATGATCAAACAAAGACAATGCTACCTGCACTCTGCAAACGTTCTACCACCCCCAGGTGATAATCGTATTTTCATCCAACAAATCATGTAGTTCATCTTCTCCAACAATGCCCCACACAAAAAACAGAGTTTCCTAGGTAAATTCAAGATTCATTGAAATGACAAAAATGATGATCCACTAGTAAACTCTTTGAAGGACTTTCTCCATGACCTCAAACTGACCCTAGCCTGTGACACCCCATCTCAAATCAAAGGGGTACCAAGAAGGAAAAAAAGAAGGGCCTACAAAACATTCATTAGAAGTGGCAATTCATCGTATTTCCTTCAGCAACTGGACACAGCCATCAAATTCCAAAAAACTTTGAATTGGTTAAACAAACTAATTGGAAAGGCAATTCCTCAACCTTAGTCACTATCACACTACCTAATTGTCAAACGTTTCGCTCCTTTTTTGAGAAAACCAGTTCAATTGACACCGATTTCTGCATTGCTGCGAATCTCTGAGCAACTGAACCCCCACTCCCGCACCCCCATCTCGCAGGAAGTTTGTTCTGCCAACAATCTCCTTAAAACCAAAATGAATGCCTCATGGTCCATCTTCCAGATATTCGATGACTCTGACATGTTAAAACTTCTAACTTGCACAACATTTTCAAACCACTTCAACAACCCTCTCACCTCCAAATACCTCAATGAGACATCACACCTCCTGATACCCTTATGGACCAGACTGGTCAACGCCTCTCTTATGCAAGGCTCTATGTCCGATTGTCTAAAAAGTGGTCAAGTCACCCCCATTTAAAAAAAAGTCTGACGCTGACTTTTCTGATCCCAACAATTTCCGCCTATTTCTAGCTTCCCAACCTTAGCCAAACTCCGGGGAAAAAGTTATTTATCAGCAACTGTGCAATTTCATTGCCCAGCACCAACTCCTCGACTACAGTCAATCTGGTTTCAGACCATGTTACATACAGCATTTAAACTGCATTGGTCCACATTGTCGACGACGCGCTTTGCTTTCATGATTGAGGTTCTTTAATTTCGACTCCATCTTACATTCCATTTTGTGTTGCCTTTACACAGGCTGCTCGATGAATGAAGTGTCTCTGCCCTTTGGACTGAAATGTGTCAAAAACCCCCTCCGTCCTTCTTTTGAAACTAATCTCAGACACCAGCCGGCCTAACTAATCCTTGTCTGGACTACCTAATCCCTGTATCAACTATCTGTTAGCCTTTGGTATTCTTCTCTTGCCGTATCTTATCTTTTGGCCTTCGCTATTCTCTCCCTGTGTTTTCCTATTTCACAACCTTTCTTTTGAAGCATACAGACATGTCCTGCCATTACAGCACTGAACCATGGGTACAGGTATTGATTAACTTTGGGGGCTGGATAACACACAACATGTAAGCAGAGAGCATTCTGGTTGCACAACACCTTGTTTTCAAACTCTTATGATTTGCTAAAACTTAGTGCATTGGGTGTATGTTTGCACAGATGTATTTTGCCTGTAAAAATCTTGTGAGCCACGGAGTAAAGTGGCAGTCTCCTGAGAACCTACTTGGTGTACTTCTTGGACAACTGTGCTTAGCTGCAGCTAATAAACTTGGTTTTCTATGCCAACAGGGTATTCAGTGTCTCTGTGCAACAAGGCAGGTGAAGTCGAAGATTTCAGGCGTACCCTGCGCCACCAGGCCCAAAGGCCCGGTTCTTCATGATCAAAATGAATCCTGTCTTTTAATCCTACTTAACCTATCAGCAGAGTTTGACACGGTCAAACATGAGGCTATCTTGAACCTCTTAGAACATAGGATGGGTTTTTTCTGGTACTGTCTTACAATGGTTCTATTCATTTCTACAAAACAGATCACCAAGAGTCCAAATCAATCACGCTTTATCCCATCAGATGCCTCTCACGATCACCGTACCCTAAGGTTTCTCACTTTTCCCCCACCCTGTTCAATCTTTACATGGGACCCCTAACAGAAATCCTCAAACTCTAACATGTCCTACCATATGTATGCTGATGATAGGCAACTTTACATGAAAATTGCCTCTCTTGATAACACCAGCTCCTACCCTCAATGGATTAAAGAAAATGAAACTACCGCATCTGAGGGCTACCCTCAATGCGGCTGCACGGCTCATCACAGACGCAAAGAAAAATTATCACATCACTCCTGCCCTCCATTCTCTGAACTGGCTACTTTATGATTAGAGGATCCATCTAAAAATAGCCTGCATGACGTACAAAGCCAACCACCACAACACTCCTAACTACCTGGTACAAAAACTGCTTCCATCTGGAGAGAACAGATCTTCTTGTAGCACAAGCTCCCTACTACTGAAACCTCAAACATTTTATAAAAAGAAAACTTACAAGAGAGCTTTCTCTGGAATTGCCCCCAAAATGTGCAAATCTCTTCCTCCAGAGACCAGTACCAACCCCTCATTCACTCTTTAAAAACATATTAAAATGAGATTACTGAATAGTCTCCTTCCACTTTGATTTCATTGTTTGAGTTATTACCCTCGGAGTCTTTGTATCATTTATGCACGCTATATGTTTTCCGCCCTGTATACCGCTTTGGCTTCACACTGGAATTCTATATCTTACTCCTTGTACATTCTATTCTATTGATATATTGTACAGCGCTCCAATACCAATATTTGGCCTTGTTCCAGCTATATAAAACTTCATAAATAAATAAAAAACAGCTCTCAAACACATGCACTCACATGAAGAGCTGAAACTAAAAGAATGGAGCTCCCAGAACATGAGCAGTGAAAGGACACAAGAACAGAGGAGGGCCAAGGGGACATGATGGCTGCATGCATTAACAAATGAGATGGAAGCAAATGAGACAGACAATGAAGCCAATCAATGGTAAACAATGGGTGGGCTCTAAACCCACTGCAAGCTAAAACAATGTCATGCAAGCAACAATATATGCGCTGGCTCACTCGAGACCTGAAAATACCACATGATCACATGCTAAGAAGAAGACAATGAAGGGCATTTTTCCAGCAAAGGAGCATGAGAATCTAGGAGTGTACATAAAAACATGTTTCAAATATTTTATTAGAACAGATTTTACTTTCCAAGTAACAAAAATGTTTCTTTAAGTTTCTGTGGTCATAATGACATAATTCTCAAGAGGGTCACCTGACACTTTCCTCAAAATATTTAACGTGCCATATTTTACCAATATTTTCACCATAAAATGTTTTGCTTGGTTTTTCTCAAAATTTTTACTCAGGTTGGCAATATTTCAAGTCAGTTGGCCCTTGATCTACTTAGGATACCTAACCATCAGGAAAATCACAAGTTCGAGCCACATCTGAACACGCTCTAGTTGGTTCAGGACAAGCTGTGATTCCCATTGCTAGGCAAAGATGAACCCCTGAGTTGTCTTGTGTCTTTCTACTAATTAGAAGCCTAGGAAAAAAACCTGAGTATATTTATGCAGTTTTATGTGAAATTAATATGTTTCTGAGAGGCAGAAGTATGTGGTGTGGCAAATGCATGCTGGTGGGATGGTCGGATAGATTTTCCTGCAGCATGATATGCAAGCACTGGTCTTTCACACATGCCATGTCTCAGCGAGGTCTATTGCCTTTGCTTGTTTTTCTGCCAAGTCAGCATGGTTGGGGGGGGGGGCAAGCAACAATGGGGGAAGTGGGAGGGTGGAAGCAACAATGGGACGGAGGATGGGAGAGGGCAAGCAACACAGCGGGAGGGACAGACAACAACACTGACAGGGAGGTGGGTAGCCTGGGCAAGTAACAACACGGACGAGAAGGGTGGAAGGGACAAGCAACAGCATGGAGAGGGAGGGATTGGAGGAAGCAACTACATGGCGGGAGAAGAGGGTGGAAGTGGGCAAAGGAGTACAAAGGGGTAGAAGAACTGTAGGGAGATGGCAACAGGGTCGAAAGCACGAGCAGCGGAAGGACACTCACTGAACAGGAAAGTAGTACTTGGGACATGCTCTCGGGGAGGAACAAACATAGGAAGCATGCTCCGACCAAAGAGAAGCAAGGAAATGACAGTGACGACTAAGCCACGTAAATGATTTTTGCAGGAAAATTAATCCATGGAAGCAACTGTTCAGCAAAGGATAGCTTCTCAGAAACAAGAGTATTTTGTAACGAGACCTTCAGAGTCTATTAGACAATAAGAAAACTCTCATGTTAGTCAGACACACAATGAACCACAGTGTACGCGCTCCCAATGTCTTTAAAACAATCCCTTTGTAGAAGCCGGAAGAGGTGGACAGCAGCAAACATGTATTTGGTTCAAATTGCATTTCCGCCTATTCCCCCTAACCGATTTCCCCAATGGTGGTGGTCTACGGTGACAGGCATGCAACAAGGGGAGGGAGTGAAGGCGAGGAGGGAAGGCGGCACAGGGGTAGCCTAAAACATTTCTCTTTCTTGCCAAGTTGATCGTCCTCCAACTTCCTTTCCACAATTTTTAATATGAACGTGAAGTAGCCTGGAGCCACGACAAAGAAATACTGAGGATACAAATGGCTAGCAAATTAGAGGCCCCAAACTGCTGAGAAAAGAGGGGGGATTCGCATATTGATACAGTAAAAATGTTAACCGTGAAGATCGTTCATTTCTTTATAAATCTGGAACGGCGAGACCATAACATCAGTTTCCATACCTTCCTAGGTTCCCATAACAACCAGGAGTTTAAGTAATCACAAACAAACGGATGCATCTTGCAAACTCAAACCCAGTCATTCCCCTTTTCGGCATCTTAAACCATAAGTATAAAGCCAACTCTTTTCCCTGTTAATCCACAATCAAACAATTCAGAGACAAGGGAAAAATTCACACGTTCGGATGAACCATAAATGGCAAGCAGCTGCTGTTGAAATCTTCATCTTTTTGCAAAAATTCTCAGTCGCATTTTTTTTCCAAAACAGCAACCATGCCATCTGCTCCTAATTTTGACACCAAAGAGCTGTAAATATCTTCACTTGCTGGGATAAAATGGCTTTGAATCAAAGGCAAGAATCTCTCCGGGACTGGAAAAAAGGTATCATTAGCATCTGTAGGAATTCGCTTTCATGACAGTAAACAGGTTATGTAAAAGCTCCTCCTTGGCATGAGGCCAGAAGACAAAGAGAACCAAGACATGACCTGACTACGCCTTGCAATAAATTACCAAAGAAGTTCTACTAAGCTTGCCAGCGAGACTACAACTATCATGCACTTGACAAGCCAGATAACGAATTCTCTGTAACCTCTGGATTGTGTGCCCTTTACCCCAGCACTCAGTGTCTGTCTGTTTCTCCTCGTGAAACGTTTTCGGGCTGCTGGAGGAATCTTGAAATTGAGAGAAGAAAGGGATTAACCATTCGTATAGCGCTGTTAATACACCTGGCGATGCTAAAGTGCTTTCTGTGTAGTTCAGTAAATAGTTTCTCCGTATGCATCATTTATATAGCGCATATTAGCCCTCACAAGGTCAAGGAAACTGATTTTCATTAGGTTCCTGGGTGCCCTTCGGATGATTGGTTTAAAGAGTGTTGTTATAGTTTGGCCTGTACGGGAAAAGTTGGGTGCAGTGTGTGAGGTTTGTAGGCGCACACAGGGCTTCACAGAGCATAAGCATGGCTGTTGCAGGGCAAGAGACTGGATGCAGTGAAACGTGTACTTACCTGCTATCTTGTTATAATACAGTTAATTGCATATATGCAGTACATAAAGTATATAATCCCATCCTGTGGATGGAGCATGCACTGATCACAGGTCAGAACACTATTGGGTAGTGCACAGCTGTCCAAAAAAATAATAGAATCCTTCTTCAATTTCCAGTACACCCAATAGGGCTGTGAGCTTAATCCACTAACACACGCAGACCTTTCTGGCAGCATTCTGATGTAGAAGGAGTCATGGCCGATTGGAGCAGTAGCCAATTTATATATGGTATGTACAATAAAGGATGGAATCTGAATACACACACCCTGAGTGGATTGGAGGCGAGCTCCCATCCATATGACACTACACTGCTGCTCATTTGGGATCCACCCTACACACTTCCTCCTCCAACACTTCATCTGACACACACTCCTCAAAGAGATCCATATCTCTTCCACCATTCCACTCACGCCACTCCTGCACAACACAATACTACCCAAACATTATCTATAGGAACTTACTGAAACTTTCTTCCATTGTCTTGAACTATATAGATATCTACTTCAGAAGTGGTCACAGCACAAACAGCGGTGTTACTCTTCAGAGTCCGAATATAAACTATGAAAGAGTTATGGTCTACATGCTGCATCAGTATATATGGATATCAGTCCAAATGCTATGTCATTGCAACTAAGGCATGTGGTCCAAGTCAGCAACATTTACCTGCTTTTTCAGAATGTTGACAAATTTGTGAAATAGGATTTTATGGGTGGGGCACGAGGATCCTTGTGCGAAGAGACTTGTTTCTCCGTCACTCTGGCTGAGCTCCACGTTCAGGACAGTAGTTGACAGTCAGGCACTGGAGCCCGGAGACGGTGATCCTAGGCTTTGGACACTGTGGTCACCCAAGGGAAGTATTTCTGTAGACCAGATTGCCTAACCAGCAGTGGAATCAGAGATGACCAAAGTAGCTCATGTCCTCACAGAGAAAGAAAATGGCACCACCAAGGACTGCAGAAGGAATGGTCGCCCTGAGCGAACCCACCAATATCTAGAGGAGTCTGGTGCTTATCTAACCTCACAGTGTTTTTGAGTGTAGGGGGCGATTGAAAGCGCTTAGATCTTCCCCTGACCTTGAGAGAATGTAGGGCAGAGTTGGAAGGTGAATGTGGTGTTGCTGACCTGGTGCATAACTAAACATGTGCCACTAAAAGGGTAGATACGCCAGTTCTTGGGAGGGACTCATTGGCTGTGACCTGCATGCTGCTGCAGGTTTAGTTCCTCCCACCATGGAGGAACCTTGACCCCCAAGGATCTAGTGAACAGACAGCAGCCTCTTTTGCAAGAGTCCAGATTGTCACAAGAGATAAAGAAGTGTACACCAGCAACTGGTAGCTTACTCAGGCCTCGGATTTAATCATGAAATCTTAAGAACCCAGAGTGCTTCAGTGGCCACTGTTGACTAATGGATGGACAAAGTAGAGCCATGTTTGGAAGACCTGTCCTCATAACTCTAGGGGACGGTCAGAGAACTGTAACACAAACAAAACCGGTCTGGACTTGAGAACCACAAACAGGAGTGGGGAGTGATAGAAATGTAACAATTCAGTCTAGAAAAGAGCCAGAGATAGTTTGCCTTGAAAACTGAAAGAGAGCCGGTCACAGTGGAGGACTGGTTATTCCCTCCACTCTCTGAAGAAACAGACATGGTAGCTCCAATATTGTGTTTTCTGAAAAGAAACATACTACAAAGGGCAGCGGAACCTGAGGTACCAATTAAAAGAGGGGAAAGGCTATCTACAAGAGGAACAGGAAAGACTGGCCAGTAGGACAAGGGAGAGAAAAGATGGGTTGGGTTGGGTAGTTCTGCTCAAAGATGCGCAGTCACTGGGGCCACCAAAGCAAACAAATCTTCAATTCCGAAGCAATAAAATATGCATGTTCGTTAACTTGTGGAGGGCAAAAATGCAAAAACAGCTGGATATGAAGGTGCTTAAGAAGGGATCTTAAACAATTTGTTCTGCTGGGTTCTCACTGGTCACCAGCCAAGCCAAAGAATTGTACGAAATATTTATATTGCACTTACAACCCCCAACGAGGTATTGGCGAGCTTTGCGAAGAGTAGAACACAACTTCAGAACCCATGATCTTGAGTTAAGTAGTTAGTAGATTAGCAATATGTGCCTATTTCCTTGTAGATTAATTGTGGTAAGTTGGTTAAATTTGTGCTCACAATTTCTCAAGCGTTTAGCACTCTTGAGTAGGTATACAATAACTGAGGATTATTAAAAAAGGGAAAGTGGGGAGAAAGCTCAGCAAAGACAATAAGTCTCGTCTTTATAAAGAGTGCCAAGCTAAAAGCTTTGCCAAGGCTTGGTTGTAAAGCAATGTTAAAAACGTCAAATAAAGAAAAAATTACATTAATGGAGGGACAAAAACGCATATCTTAAGGTATTCCAAAACTGAACACTGAATTTCAAAATGTTAAATCTTTATAAATTACCTGGTTATTTTCAAATACTTTGACTCAAGAAACTCTGAAATTAATTCAAAAAGAAAAAGGAAGTGTCTGAAATTAAAGGAAAAAGATTGCCAAGAGTCAATTTACTTTGCACAGGACTCCGAACGGAAACGTGATGCTCCAGCCATTTAGTCCTCTGCAGTAGTCGATCTACGGGCCTCCAGGAGAAGGGGCAGCTCCTTCTCAGTCATACTAAGCACATCTTCTACCTCAAATGCCAGCTGAATGAGCACAGTCAGCTAGCTCCCCCCCCCCCCAACCACCAGTACCATAAAAGCCTTCGAATGCCAAAGTCTATGCTTCCATGCAATATGTGGAATACAGGAGATAAAATAAAAACAAACCATTAAGGCTTGTTCTTTAGTCATGCACTGTCAAAAATATACCTTTGACAGTCAAGATCAGGGGTTGGGAAGTAACACTGGAAGCACAGAGAGGGTATTTGGGTGGGTGAAAGCAACACAAAGGACAAACAGAAAACACAAACTCTTATGAAGTGCAGGATAAAAAAAAGTAGTTTCCTAAATGAGAGTGGAAAGATATAACTCATCCATTCAAAGGGAGGGTAAAGAGGATTTTCTCCCTAGGAGTAGCAAACATAAGAAGAAGAAGGAAAGCCATTGAATAAGAAGCAAGAAAAGGACAGGGACAAGAAAGCCAACCAATGGTAAGCAATAGGCAGACTCCAAGCACAGTACGTTTTTAGTATGGTCTGCAAAAGGTCTTTAGCCAACAGATGCTAAAAGCTGTAGACAAGACCTAAAAAGCAACATTTTTGCATGCAACCAAAGTAACGTGCATTTGTGAAAGTTTGTATTTGCAAGTTATGGCTACATATATTAGCTTTACCAATATGTGCTTATTTTGAAACTGTATTGGTAGTTGTACTTGAGTTCATAATAAACCCTTCATGTGCTCTTGCAATCCACACACAAGTCTAAAAGCATGGCACACTCACCTACACACTCCTTTAATCTGTAACTTTATACTTGCATTCCGTGCACAATGCGCTCACAATCTACCCACTCACCAACGTCTGCAGCAATGGGATACTGCTGCCACCCTCAGAAGAAGCAACACAGGGAACTCTCTCAATCACAGGCAAATCTTTGTGGCAAAGTCACCTAGAAGTCACATACACTTGTTAATAACTCTGGCAGCATTACAAAAGGTAGTGTTCTGCAGGTCAAACAATGGCAGGAGACTGGATGTTAGAGTACATGAGTGAGCTTGTTTGCAAGAGAACAAAAGTGTCCATAACTGAGAAACGTGGCAGAAGAAAAGTGCGAGGCAGAGTATGTGAGGGGGAGACTGCAAGAGCGTGCATCAGAGTCTATGTGTAAGTCTGTGCATGAATCGGTCTACAGAAGTGTGTGTGAGAGAAGGTTTTTGTGAGAGTGGGTTCATGTGAAAGTCTGGTTACCATTTATCATGCATGCCTGCGGTTTGGTTTATTTGAATGCATGCAGCAGTATGGTTTAAGAAGCCCTCTAACAGACCGCTTCTAATCCAACATTTATAACGCCACCAATGTTTCTTTGATGTTATGCGATCTCTGAGATACAGATGATCATTGGTGTCTCCTGCTTAGTAGGTGTATTTATGTGAGTATGTATGCTTGCACATTTGTCTGTTTCAGTGGAGGTGGAGAGTTATCACTGAAAAATGTCACTCATTCTGGGCGCTGTTGTCACAGTCTGTACCAAATTATCAAACTCTCATGTAAATTACCCTCTCTAGAGTTTGTCATGTGACAAGCCATTCAGAGAACCTGGCAAATTACAAGGGTCTCCACCCAATTCTGAGAACACAGCTGGTGTTTGCTCCTGGGAAGCATTTCACACCTATTCAAATGATAATCCCTGGCCAGGAGAAGTTTGACAGCAAATGCAAATGATCCTCCAGGAACTATGGGCAGGGAAAAGGCAACTCTCTAAAACGGACTTTTCCTTAATATTTATAAAAAATCAGGCTTCATTATGAAATGGATTTTTAATAACTATGAACATAGTTGTTTAATTATTGTTGTAACTAGTCCCATTCCAGAGACAGTGTTTTAATTTTTAACCTGTACTCTGGTTTTCTACATTAAACAGCAAAGCCTGCCATAGCTTTTGTGTACTAGTCACTGTAAGGATAAGTTATTATTAGATTTCTACACACTTTTAAATTCCATGTACCCTGCCTAGTGGACTACAAGGCCTACACTGGTGTGACTCAATGTTTAGAAAGGAGGTTTTGAGCGGTCAAAAAGGTTTATTTTGACAAGTCAAAGTAATTTTTTTAAAACTGATACAGTCAGGCCACACAGGTAGGTCTAAACCCATGTTTTACACTGCCACTGTGGTGCATGGCACAATAGGTGCTGCAGTCTACCGGTGACATTGAACTTACAGGTCCTGGATACACTTTGTACCATATACTAAGGACCTCTAGGTAAGGTAAATATACCAATTAGAAATATGCCTATTCAACCATGTTTAGAAGTGAGCACCGAAATGTACTACTAGTTAGCAGGGATAAAGTGGATAGAGTTCTAAAACAAGCAAAAATATAGGGTCCAGCAAAAGGCAGTTTTTCATACAAGCACCCATGGATTCCTTCCACTCATTACCTCAAAAGGAGTTTCTCCTGTTTTGCTGTATGGTTTGGTCAGATATGACCACACCAATTAATTCGCAGCAGTTCTTCAATGTGATGCGTTACATAAAGCCAGATGCAATCCTCCTCTGAGGATCCTATTCTATCTTTTAACCAGACCATTTGCTTGGGGATAATACACCAATGAACTGTTATGCTCAATTCCCTTCAAGTCAAGAAATCCTGCATGATACTTGACACAGACTGTTATCCATCACAATAATCTCTGCCATCCCCTTTCTGTTCTACAAATCCTCAAGAATTGAAACCCACTAATGAAAGTCATGCACGTCAGTTAACCATTCCATTCATCTACCTATTGCCTTCCATTGTGCTCCCCCAATACACACATACCAGGTCTCCTCCTCATCTTTGATACCAGAGCCTAGTCACTCCTGTTCGTGTCAACTCATATGATAAACAATTGAAACTAGATTAAATAAATCTGCTTACTAAAATCAATAATAATGTGTTTTAGCAATGCATACCACATTTGTGTCACCTGTAAGCATTGCAACAGACCATGGAATGATGGGACCTGGGTTGAAACTGCCAACCTACCTGCAGCCACCGTAGTTTCATCAGTGCGTGTTTAACTAATGTTCCTTTGCACTGCAACTTCACAGACCATGAACATTATTTGTACAAGGTAGAGGTAGGGCAATTCCAGCTAGGAACTTAATAGGCTATAAAAGGATAAACACATCTGTGCTTCTAGTAAAGAAAATGGGCACCAATTGTCTTAGATGTTTGAATGAGAGATTCTTTAGCAAAACTAATCTGATGTACTGCCAATGGCTTCTTTAGCATAACCAATTATATGCTGATCACTGAAGAAAAATGAAGATGGTTCAGCACTTCCTTTTAGGGCAGTGTTTGAGCATTAGACCCACTGTTTCAAACTTGGTCTTAAGTGGATAAAAACCAGAACGGAAACAGTTAGTAATAATCAGAAGAGTCTAGTGAGAAAGTATAAATACAACAGTTCCAGCATATAAAATAATTAAATGTTCTATTCAAGTGTGCTAGTGCTAATATTATACAGTTCTTTGAGGCCCAAATAATGGAGATAAAAAATGTAAGCTCTGAATCCACTGGTCCCTGTCGGGCAAACCAGGGCACGCCTTTGCTGAAAGTACTAAATCAAGAAATTAACCGTTTATTCCGAAAACAACATTTACAATTTTCCACGGGCAACCAGCAGGAAATTAATTGCCTTAAGCGAGTAAGAAGTTGTTATAAACTCAAAGAAAAGAGAAGGAAGTTAGATGCTAAACGGATTGGGTTGAGGGAAGCCGCGAGAGCTAAAGATTAAAAAAAGTATTGGCATCGGATTGCAGAATATTGGGACTCAAGACAGAGGGCTCTCCCTATTCCGATCCCAGAAAGGAAGTGGGTGGATTATATTTCACTATTATATAAATACAACAGTTCAGTGCTTTTTCTGACGCCTCTAACAGAGGAGTCTTCCTTTATTGAATATGGTCCCCCGTCAAGGGATAAAGTAGTTGGTCACATAAAGAATGCCAGGATCTCCGGCGCACAAGGACCGGATGGTATCCCGATTATGTTAATCAAAAAGGAGTCAGCTACATGGGGAGCCTTTTTGGCACCATTGTTTAATTTTTGCTTTCAATCTATTAATATTCCCACATCTTGGAAGGGGAGTATTACAGTTCCTTTGTTAAAAAAGGGCCAGAAAAGTTTACCTACTAGTTTCAGACAGATTGCGCTGTTGGACGCATCTGGAAAATTATTTGCAAAAAGTATACTTTATCACCTGCAGCAATTTTCCTCTGACCAAAACATATTACCATCTGAACAGGCAGGTTTCAGAAAGAACCATGGATCCCTGGACAATATTGCGGCTGTCCAGACCATTGTAGAGAAATATGTTTTCTCGCTAAGTAGGCCAGTTTATACGGCATTCATTGATTTCTCCACAGCGTTTGATAAAGTGGATCGTCAGGCGCTGTGGAGAAAGCTCTCCCATCTTGGTATGCCTCACCATCTCCTGGGTCTTATAATAGAATTACATACAGACACTTGGTGTCAAGTGATAATGGGAGGCTTGCAGGGGTTATCCTGTAGGATTAAGGCTTTTAACCGGCTTAAGCAGGGTTGCCTGTTGGCCCCTCTTTTGTTTTCTCTCTATATAAATGATCTTCGGGCAAGTAAAACTCAGTGAGGGGAGACGCCCCTAGAAATGGTACAATGTCCATTGGTTCTCTATTATATGCAGTTGACATTGCAATTTCTGATTTAACTCATATCGGCTTGCAACGTCATCTGGACGCCCTAACCAAATATGCAGAGGACCATTTTCTGGAAATCAATATTGCTAAAAGCTAAATTTTAGTCTTCCGCAAGAATGGTCTTAGAATAAAGAAAGGGTATAAGTGGTCATTGGGGCATGAAGAAATGTATTTGGTCGTCTCGTATCTGTATCTGGGGAAGGTTTATTCAAAAACGGGCGAGATTCAGAGCATATTAAACACTGTGTTGTTAAGGCTGCCACCCAGGCTGGAGCTTCAAACAGATTTTACAAAATCTGTGGGAGACGCCATTTTAATCACGTTCTGTCAGTATTTAAGGTTAAAATTCCTCCTTCATTAACATATGCTGCAGAAGTACTGGTTAGGAACTATTGGCTCGCTTTTGATAAGGCTATAGGCCGTTTTTTCCGCCACATTTGTAATTTAAACTCTTTGGCTACGCTTGGAATTTCATCTAGTCTTCTCATACACTTCATCCTTGTCAGCAGTCCGGAGGTGGGGGAATTCCTTCTTTTGGGGGGATTAGGGAACCCTTAGGGAGGCTCTGAGAATGGAAATCTTTGATAAACTAAAGGATAAGTCCGCTTTCTTCAGATCATTTGCTTACGCAAATGATTTATTTGGGCTCAGTTGAAATAGTGATTCACCAATGCCAAAGCCTGCATTAAATTCATTCCTAAAGAAGTCCGCAAGCTCGATTAGCACGGCAAGAGACACAGTTTTAAGTCAATCTAAAGCCCGCAATGAGGTGGTCTGTGGGAGTGCCGTGGGGAACATGGGATTAGAAGGTTGATACTACTTTTGAGAACCAACCTGTTGCCTCTGAGAGAATTGACTGGCATATGGGAAAAAATTCCAAGAGGGGAGAGAATTTGTGAAGTGTGTTTTTTACAACTTCAGGATCTTAATCACATGCTATTTGTGTGCCCGGAACTTCAAAGGGACAAGCGTATGTTTTTAAGATCATCATTTATTAATTTTATTATGCTCAGGAGGCCCGATCTTTTGTCTTGTCCCCAACAAATGAAATGGTCTACCATTGGATATTTCAATTTTTTTTAAAACATTTCCGGATATTTATCAGGAACTTTTTAAAAGTTTAGTTTGTATGTTGTATGTCTGATGGTTGGACATTGTAGAATTTTGCACTAAATACAAAGCATGTCTTTCCCTCTTTCCTCCTTTTTAGGTCTTGTGCATAGCGTCGCAGTGCGCAGCACTGCCCGCGCAGCGCGAGACCTCTTGTACGGGGTTTAGAAAGCTACCCACATGCTCATGCGTGTGGTTTTGCTTTCCCCGTGTGGCATTGGCTTGCGTGTTCTTTTTTTAAAAAAGGAGGGCACGGGATTGGGCACTTTGAAACGCCCATTCCCGACAGTGGCTAGAACGTGCAGCAGCGCGCATTCGCCTTGTTGCCACACTCCCCCCCCAACCCCCCCCACTGTGGTGCATGCTCACCACTAGTGGTTTACAATAGCGATCGCTTAATTGCGGAACCCGCGCTTTACTTATAACTAGGGCTCCCGGTTTTCCGTTTTTATGGATTTATACATGTAAATACAGACGGAATGCAAATGCTACTTACCAGTATGCATCTGTTCTTGGCATGTAGGGCTGCTGACATTCATATCTGTGCATAGATCGCCGCCTAGTGTTGGGTCCGGATGATTGCACATTGTTGTCCTGGAAGAGTCTTCGAAGTATCACGAGATAGGTGGCTCCTCCCCTGGACTACAGTGCGCATGGGCATCGCCTCCATCCCCAGATTGTTTTTAGCCATTGGCAGAGATGGAGTGAAGTATGTGAGTGATGACCATGCTATGAGCATATATATATACACATATGAATGAACACTGCAGCTGCTACAGGCGCCGGGGAGGAGGGTGGGCGATATGAATGTCAGCAGCCCTACATGCCAAGAACAGATGCATACTGGTAAGTAGCATTTGCAGTTCGAGGCATGTGGGCTGCTGAATTCATATCTGTGCATAGAATACATAGCAGTCCCTCCATTAGCGGCGGCCGCCCGTGCCAGCTGCAGCAGTCTGAAAAAGTGTCTTGAGAACAGCCTGACCAACAGCTGCCTGCTGTTTGGAGTGCACGTCTACACAGTAGTGTTTAGTGAAAGTATGTGTGGTAGACCATGTGGCTGCTCTACAGATATCTTCTAAGGGAATGTTACCTAGGAAAGCCATAGAGGCCCCCAACTTCCTGGTGGAGTGGGCCCTTGGTGGGATAGTGAGAGTGCGCTTAGCTTTAGCGTAGCAGATTTGAATGCATTTCACGATCCACCTAGCGATCCCCGCTTTGGAGATAGCGTTTCCCTTGTGGTGTGTGGCAAAAGCAACGAAAAGCTGCTTGGTTTTGCGAAAATCTTTTGTCCTGTCTACATAGTACATCAAGGCTCTCTTAACGTCAAGGGTGTGGAGCATCCGCTCCGCCAGCGTCTCTGGATTCTGGAAAAACACCGGCAACTAAATTGTCTGGTTTATATGGAATTGAGATACAACCTTGGGTAGGAATTTAGGGTTAGTGCGGAGCACAACCCTGTTAGCATGTACTTGGAAGAAAGGTTCTTGGATGGTGAGCGCCTGCAGCTCGCTAACCCTCCGTAGCGATGTGATTGCTACTAAGAACGCAACCTTCCAAGTTAGAAACTGAAGCTCACAAGAGTGCAGTGGCTCGAAGGGAGGACCCATCAGCCTTGTAAGAACCACATTGAGGTTCCATTCTGGAGCTGGTGGGGTCCTTGGCGGAATGACTCTGAGTCCTTCCAAAAAGGCCTTGATAGCAGGGACCTTAAAGAGCGACAGGTGTTGCCTATTCTGGAGGTATGCTGCCATAGCAGACAGGTGAATGCGGATGGAAGAGTACGCCAAATTGCATTGATACAGGTGGAACAGGTAACAAATGATGTTTTGAATGGAAGCATCTAGCGGGTCAATATTGTGGTTAACACAGTAGATGACAAACCTCTTCCATTTAGCCGCATAACAAGCTCTAGTGGTGGGCTTCCTTGCCTCTCGAATGATGTTCATGCAATCGGGAGGAAGATTGAGGTAGCCAAACTCTAGGACTTCAGGAGCCAGATCGCCAGGTTGAGCTGTTGCGGATCTGGGAGCTGAATGTCGCCATGGCTCTGCGTCAGAAGGCCGGGAGTGAGATGAAGCCTCTGATGCGGTACCACGGAGAGTTCCAGAAACGTGGTGTACCACGGTTGGCGAGCCCACGTCGGAGCAACCAGCATGAGAGTCATCGAGTGCTGCCGGAGCTTGCGTGCCACCAGCGGTATCAGAGGCGCTGGGGGAAAAGCGTACGCAAATCTGCCTGACCAGTTCATCCACATCGCATTGCCCTGTGATTGCGGGTGTGGGAACCTGGCGGCGAAGCTTTGGCATTTTGCGTTCTCCTTTGTGGCGAACAGGTCTATCTCTGGATGACCCCACTTCTGGAAGTACGGTTGGAGTACTGATGGATGTATCTCCCACTCGTGCATTTGATGGCTGTGCCTGCTGAGCAGATCCGCCATCTGGTTGTCCTTGCCCGGGAGATGCTCTGCCATGAGGAAGATGTTCCTCTGAATGGCCCACTTCCACATGCTCTGAGCCAGATGAGACAGCTGTGGAGAGTGTGTGCCTCCCTGCTTCTGAATGTAGTACATGGCCGTCATGTTGTCCGTCCGGATCAACACGACTTTGTTGCACAGATGTACTTTGAACGCCTTCAAGGCCATGAAGATTGCCATCAGTTCCAACACATTGATGTGCATCTTCCTTTGCTGTAGTGTCCATAGTCCCTGCACAGTGTAATGGAGTACATGCGCTCCCCATCCCTGGAGAGAGGCGTCCGTTGTCAGGATAATCTGTGGGACAGGCTCTTGGAATGGTCGGCCCTTGCAAAGGTTTTGTGGATTCCACCAATGCAGAGAGTTGTATGCCCGACCGCTCACCAACACTAGGTCTGTCAGTTGCCCATGAGCCTGAGTCCACTGACGTGCTAGGCACTCCTGAAGCGGACGCATATGTAGTCTCGCGTGCGGGACAATGGAGATGCAGGAGGCCATCATGCCTATCAACTGCATGAACACCTTCGCTGGAAGCGAGTGTTGGGGTCTGAATCGTTGGATCAGCGCCTGGATACTGGCGAATCTCACTGAACTTGGCTGCGCAGTGGCTGCCAGAGTGTTGATTGTCGCGCCCAGATACTGTCGCACGTGGGCGGGCTGGAGATGGGACTTCGGGTAGTTCAGAGAGAATCCCAGATCGTGCAGGAGATGAATGGTGCGTGACACATGGTCTACGCACTGTTGTTCTGTCTTTGCTTGAATGAGCCAGTCGTCCAGGTAGGGGTAGACGTGGACGTTCTGGTGTCGTAGGTGCGCCGCCACAGTCGCTAGGCACTTTGTAAATACCCTTGGCGCCGTGGTGACCCCGAACGGCAGAACCCTGAACTGGTAATGCTGGTCTTGAATCGTGAATCTGAGATACTTCCTGTGGGAAGGATGCAGGGGGATATGAAAATATGCATCTTTCAGATCCAGCGTAGCCAGGAAGTCCCCCTGCTGAAGCAGAGGGAGTACTTGCTGTAACGTGAGCATATGGAAGTGCTCCAAGAGAATGTACCAGTTGAGGGGCCTGAGGTCCAGGATGGGCCTGAGGGATCCGTCCTTTTTTGGGATTAGAAAATACAGGGAGTAAACCCCTGTTCCCCTTTCCTGCAATGGAACGAGCTCTATTGCCCCTTTTTGCAGCATGACTAGAACTTCCTGCTGCAACAAGGTCAAGTGCTCGCCGGACATAGGACGGCTTCTTGGGGGTATGTTTGGTGGAATGGAAGTAAGTTCCAGACAGTAACCGTACTGGATAAGAGACTTGACCCACCTGTCCGTGGTGATGGATTTCCACGCGGGCAGGAACTGCTGGAGTCTCCCCCCGACCGGTGTTGTATGGTCGGGGGGCAGTGACAAGACGTCACTGCTTGTTGGCGGTGGTGGACCTGGAGCTGTTGTTTCCACGTCCCCTGCCCTTGACGTTATTGCCTCTGTAGCCACCTCTACCCTTGTTGTTATATGAGGTTTGGGTGCTACCTTTGTAATACTGTGTGGACTGCGATGCCTGACCCCTTGAGGTGCCTCTGGAATTGGAGCGGCGAAAGGAACCACTCCGAAACTGCTGACTTTGGAGGGCCCAAATAGATTTGGCAGTTTCCGTATCTTTTTTCATCTTTTCCAGCGTCGCATCCACCTCTGGGCCAAACAAGTGGTCAGGATTAACTGTTTGATTCAGTATTGTTGTCTGAATATCGGGTTTGAACCCTGAAATTCTAAGCCAAGCATGCCGTCTAAGCAACACACTGGTGTTGATTGCCCTGGAGGCTGTCTCTGCCACATCTAGAGCACATTTTATGGATGCATTCGTGATGAGCTTTCCCTCCTGAATCAGCATCTCCCCTGCCTCCTTGTACTGGTCAGGCAAGTGTTGCAGTAGTGATTCTAAGGTGTCATAATGCGCCCTATCATAGCGTGCAAGTAGGGCCTGTGTGTTAGAGATCCTCCAAATATTAGCTGCCTGTGCAGCGATTCGTTTCCCTGAGGCCTCGAAGATCTTGGACTCTTTGTCTGGGGGAGGAGCGTCACCAGTGGTCTGCGAGTTCGCCCTCTTCCGAGCGTTGGAAACAACCAGCGAGTCCAGTGGCAAGCGTCCCTTGATGTATGTTGGATCCGAGGGCGCTGCCTTATATTTCTTGTCAATGCGAGGGTTGACGACACGCGCTCTGGTGGGCTCCCTGAAGACCTCCGTTGCGTATTTGAGCACCCCCTTAAGCATCGGCAGTGTTTTGACCGACTTTTCAGCCACTGAGAAAGTGTCAAATAAAAAGTCCGCATCCACAGGGTCCGAGTGCAGCTCGACATCGTGGTTAGCCGCAGCTCTTTCGATCAGAGCGTTGAAGGCCGCCGAGTCCTCTGTCGTGACGTCTTGGCCGCAAAAAGTTGCGTGTCCTGGCCCGCCTGCGGGTCCTCCGGGTCGCCTCCGGCCGACCACGGTACGTGCTCCTCCTCCGGATCCGAGTACGCCGGATAGCCGTACTCGGCGTCTTCCTCGTCCGCATCGCCTGCGGCGGAATGCGACGGCGAGTGTCCTAGGGCATGTGGAGACACAGGTTCCATCAGGGCCGAAGATTCTGCCGAGTCCCTCTTATTTTTAAGCGGGATCCGAAAATGCTCCAACGCCGGCTCGGTGGTGATTTTCCTCTTGAGGAGAGACAGCTTCCCAGTATTCGCGTCGATGATAACCTCTCGACGTTCCTCTGCAGCAAGCGGCTGGAGCCGAAGCTTTGACACCACCAAGGCAGCCTTCGGCGTCAATACCTCCTTCGAGGGCCCACCAGACTTCGGCGCGAAAGCCTTCGGCGTCGACTTTGGCGGAAGGGTAAAACGGATAGGAGTTTGCGTCTTCGCCGGCTTCGGCGTGAGCTTAGGTGCTACAGTGTCCTGACTGGGAACCACACTGTCCTTCCGTATCCGCTGCAGGGATTCCGCCACCTTCTTTGCGGGGGCAGGAGAGGGCTTGACCGGCTCGAGCGATCCTCCCGCGTCTAGAGTCGGATCGATGACAGGCATCGTTTTCGGGGCCGACACGTCATGCGCCTTGTTCCCAAGGGCCGGCGCCGGCCGAGCCCTGTGCGCGTCGTCGGCCTGGCGCTTCCTCGGAGCCGTCTTCGGGTCCCCGACCCCTTTCGGCGCCGACGCAGCCGCGTCGGTCGACTTCGCCTTCGGTGCCGACCCCGAGGGCTTCGGGTTGGCCATCTTGGCGTGGCTCTTCAAGTCGGCCATCTTGACTTTTTTGGAAGTTGACGCCTCCAGACCTTTAAGCTTCAGCGCAACTTTCACTTTCGGTTTCGCATCCGAGGGTGCGTGGCCAGTTGGCTTCACTTTCGTTTTCTTCAACGTGAGTGGCGCCTCATAAATGTCCGTGACCGGGCCCGGAGGCGGGGACGTAGGACTTATAAGTAGATCTTGGGTAAGGCCCGAAGGCGATCCCTCGACCTGGGCCGTATAAAGGGGATTGACCCCCGAGTCTGGCTGGGGATGCTCATCCTCCGAGCTATCCCCTACGGTGGCAAAAGCCCGTTCGTCGTCCCCTACCTCGTCGGCGACTTCGTCAAAGTCCTCATCGCCCGCGTCGTAGGCATCTCCGTCGGACGCGGGACCCGATTCCGAACCTTGTTCGTCGTCCTCGTCTCCAACAGATTCTTGGAATATGTCGTCTGGTGGGGGCGCCGCGGTAGCCGAAAACTTAGCCTGGAGCCGATTGGCCCGACGAATCTTCAGAGTTTTCTTGCACCGGAATTTCGAACACGCCATGCAGCTGTCTTCGTCATGATCCGGTGACAAGCATGTATTGCACACGGGGTGCACGTCGAGGTGTGAATATTTGGAGTTACACACCGGGCACTTCTTGAACGGAGTTCGCTCCATAGCCGAAGTGTAGTGTAGGCCCGTCCGCGCCGAGAGCACGCGGAAGGGTAGCAAGAGTTCGGAGCTGAGAGTCAGACCAGAAACCCGAACGCAACTATACCGACGCTCAGCCTAAAGACCTTTTGGTCTCGAGTAGAAGTTGAACAACTATCGGTTCCGACAGAGGGAACCGAAACACATCCGAACCCAATGGCGGAAAAAAACAACCTCTCCTTCAGGAAGAAGCTGAAGACCTGGCTGTTCGAGCAGTAGCGGCACCCCCCCCCCCCCCCCCCACCCCCCAGCGCTTTGAGACCATACGGGTATGTAGCGCGCTTTATAAGTGTCACTGATTGATTGATTGATTGATCTGGGGATGGAGGCGATGCCCATGCGCACTGTAGTCCAGGGGAGGAGCCACCTATCTCGTGATACTTCGAAGACTCTTCCAGGACAACAATGTGCAATAATCCGGACCCAACACTAGGCGGCGATCTATGCACAGATATGAATTCAGCAGCACACATGCCTCGAACCACAATATTTCCTTTGTCTGTATTTACATTTAAAAACGGCAAAATACTAGCAAATTTTGCCGTGCTCCAGTGCACAAGACCATTTGCATCACGCATGACGCCATACACTGAGCATGAGCGCAATGCTGCAATTCCGGTCTTTCACAGAGCGCCGCTAGTGCCGTGCCCAGCCCAGCCCAGCAGCGCACAAGATCTCACACCAGCCTGTCAGAGAGCTACAGGCTCTGCAAACTTAGTGATGCCGCAGCTGAGTGCTCTGCACTGAAAGTAATAATAAAAGTAGATATTGGACCGGCACCACAGCTGCTCACCTGACTGGACCCAAAACGAGTTAATGTGGCAAACTAATGCGCTTGTCACTGAACACTCCAGTGAGGTCAGCACAGAACTGACTCTGACTGCAATGTGAGGCTGCAGAATTCAGCTGTTAAACAGGGCACGCACAGGCAGCTGAAGATGAATGATCATCATGACCGCAGGGCACTGAAAAAGCTATTTCTTTGAGAAGCAGTAAATACTTCACTCCACCAGGCACTTACTCTTTGCGAGGCGAGTGGCAATTCGGTACAGACTGCCTAGTGGCCTCAATCACCTGCGGCAACACCTGGAGTGATTCTGAGGGCGGCTCAGCTGCAGAGTGGACCAGGGTGTGTTGTGGGCTGCTTAGTGAGGAACAACTTCAGCAGTCCGTGCACTCAGCTGCTGGCACACAGTGGGGTGATGCGTCAGGTCCGGTCACAGGATCAGTTAAAATGATTAGCAACCCATGGTGCGAGCAGGGCTGAGCTGCGCTGCCACTGCCAGCAGCCAAAACTAACTTTATTGAACTGCCGCCCGCTCGGCTAGTGCCGTGGGCGGCAGGACGTCCCAACAATTAAAGTGTGCATAACAAAAGGCAGCTCTTTACGTGTCAGTGATTAGGCCACTGAGCACAGGGAGGCCTGTAGACACTGCCCGCAGTCTGGTAAGAAGAGGTGAAAAAAAACGAACAAAGACTCGTTAACAAGTGATTGGCCTTTTTTAAAGACCTGTGAAGTACTCGTCAGGTGCGGCTGGCAGCTCAAAAACTGTGTGGGGGTGCCCACGAAGGTGTCTCTGCCCGGGCTGACACACAGGACGAATGAAGGGGGAAGGGGGAGCTTTGAACGCCCACTGGGTGTTGCGCGCCTGGTGGGAGAGATGGCCCCACTGTGCAACTGGGGAACCTGTACAATCCAAGATATGATGTCTGATCACTTGGAAACTAGTCAGCCTAATTTGAGAGCTTGGCATCGTTGTTTTCACTGGTTTGGGAAACAATGCAGGGGAGACAGCTACCTACAGAATCAAGCAATCGATTGAAATTCCTCAAAATGGATTACCTCATCCTTGCAAGCAGTGCCCTCACATAACCAAGTGCATATGTGCATTGTCAATTAATATAATTAATGTGGAAAAATACTAGCTGTAGCTTCGTCTTTGGCTTGTGGCAAAAATAAATGTGGATAAATACAGAAAAAATGCCCAAAAAAGAAATATGGATAAATACAGACGGAAATGGCAAAAAAATAAATACCATAAAACCGGGAGCCCTACTTATAACATTAAAAGTAAAGCGCGGGTTGTGCTATTATTTTTTGCTACCAAGGTGCTGTTGTTTGGAAATCTATTCCATTTCAACTACGACTAATTCCATCCTTGCAGAAATTCAGGAAAGGTTTAAAGATGCGGCGGTTCCCTAAGTAACCACTCCCTCCCTTTTATTCTCACCGTCAAGGCTCTGTGAACTCTGCCAAGAAACTCCTTTTGAGTGTATGTTTGCACTTAACAAATAAACTTAAATAAATAAGGTTATGGAGAATGAGAACGTCTTTGAAGAGATGTGACATTACATAATAAATCAGTGACTCGAAGGGAATCCTCAGTGAAAATAATGGTAGTATGTTACATGGCGCCAGATATAATACATAAGACGTTCCCAGGAGCGCACATGATTGCAGGAGGAGCAGGTAGGGAGGGGGACTGCCAGATGTTATTGGAGGAAGTACTGCAGCCATAGAGTGCATCACTGCATCACTGACGCTCGCTGGCCTGTTGAAGGCAGTGCTAGCCCTAAGGCCACTATCAAGGAAGAGAATAGAAATGTATATTCCATCTGTTTGTGAGTGGCAAGATAGTTATTGTGTTTTCGGAAACAACCCTAGGAGTCTATTGTATACACATGGTACGTCTAACACTGGGAAACAATGACAGGGGAGCAGCTCTTGAACCATGTGTGACAGTGTGGTAGCCAATGCTAGATGTTATGGGATAATATTGTAAAGGGATTAGCTACCCGCCCATGCTGTGTGCACTGAAATATTTTGATTGATGTTATAACCACTCAGAAACATCCTTGCATAATAAGATGGCCCCCAAAAGAGACCGATCACTTTGCTGGAATTACCTATCTTGAGATAAGGTATTGAACAAATGGCTGCTCTCCAGAGGGTGGGAGAGGGGGTTAACGACACAGTTTACTAGCTTCGTACGTTAGTTAACATAATACTAAATTTGATACATTGGAAAAGTACTGTGGGGAAAGACATATCATAATTGTGTCTGAAGTAGATTGTAAAGACTGTTGAATTGTAAATGTCAATAAATATTATTTACAAGAAAAATAACGTGTGTCCTGCCACCATCTCCTATCTCCCTTAGTATCTCACAGCCACATTGGCTTTGCAAGTGCTTGTTCTAGTTCTTTCCTCTCCAGCTCTCCTAGACTCCATACCATTTCCACAGTAATACTTCACGTGTCCTCTACTGGCTTCTTTTCTGAATCTTTCTTTCGAGTGCCCATGCGTCTGTCTCATGTGTCTGACTCTTGTCTGCATCTCCCCATTCATTCTTCTTTCGCTTTTCTGGTCGCTCCTCTCTTCTTCTTTTACTTTCCCTCTTTCCCGCCGACCTAAGCTCGGTCTCCCGTCCTCCCCGAATCTTCCCCAGTAATCCTCGTTTTCTAGCTAGTGTTACACCAAGTTGCTTATTGCTGCACAAATAGGTGTGTAACCCGCAAGTGAAAAATGTAAATCCTGTATGTGTAGACTCAGCCATTCATCCTTCTGCTGTTGAGAACATGAATGTCACCAGATAACAGTATGACCTGTTATTGCCAATTATTACAACTGTACCAATAGCACAAACTTTAATAATGTGAGACCTATTGCATTGCAAATGCTTGTTTAATTTACTGGTGTATTTAAAAAAAAAATTGCATTGTATTCAAAGTAGGTCTTTTTATTGTATTGGTGTATTTTTGTGGACCTCCGTTGGAGTTCCATAACATATAAAAAAACTGAATTGAATTGAATTGTATACTTTTTATTGTTTAATGTCATATAATAACCCTGTTTTCCTCCTCAATGCATCAGGTGAATTACCACAACAGATATCTAAGCTTCGAGATCTCATTTGCGTCCATGATGCCCTCTAGATGTGGCTGACTTAATGATTATTGCAAGGCTGCTAACAAGCATTTGCTAGCTATGATGCATGATAGAGGCCCCACTAAACAGTGGCAAAGACAGGTGCACCAAATGCAAATGTGTTCTGGAAGACAGGGTGCACGGCATTCGAAACAGCGTGGTTGGGACTGGAGCAGACAAGTAAAGAGTATCACCTAATTGCTTTGGAAATTGGTGACCAGTACCGTCGAGTATGTTATGTTAATTTCGATTTATATAGCGCCAAATCACCGACAGGTCTCTTAGCGCTTGCTTTGGGAACCCATCCTGGCTTTCCCTGCGAGATAACCCCTACTGGGCATCCCCAAGGTGAAGACCAGGCATCCCATCGCGGTAGGGCCATAGTGGAGATTAAGCAAGCTATTGGCCAGAGTTGCAGAGTGTGAACCCATGATTCGAGTAGGCATGGAGGCGAGAATTATCGAGTCCGTGGACATTTTGAGCTCAAGACCCTCCCGCGTCGGGAATTGAACCCTGGTCCCGGGTCTGATCTCTGCATCAGGGTCTGCCTCTTCTAACCAGTGAGCCACACTTCCCTAGGGATCGAACTCTAAACTCAAAAATAAACAGGATCACTGGAATTATGTGAATTATCCACCATCTCCTCTGCTGCATCATTCACAGATTTCACAAAGAATGCATTTACAGAAAAAATGTTACAAAAAAAACAGAAAGCCCTACAATGGCAGAGATTTTTTAAATGTTTCAATGGCTAATTGCTGTATTCAGGTGTTAAATTAGTATTAATGAGGCACAACAATGCCTAGACAATATTAATAAATGTTAAATTGCCAACATTTCGAAATATTATTGTCCTATATTGTGCTGCATAATTTTTCTTAGCTTGGTGCATAATTTTGTTAACCTGGAAGCATAATATGACCCTCCATTGCTGCATAATTTTGATGGCCCTTAAATAAGTATTGAAAGCTCTGTGATGCATTTCCTAAAATGTATAGTAGCAATGCTTGGCAGAACTAGAGCTGCAGTTTGTTGATTATCCAGATATTCCTGAAATATACTGTACAGTCAGGAAAATTTAAAATGCAATGCAAAAAAGTCCAGATACTGATGATGTACTTCTTATTTTATTTTAAACTCCAGATTGTGTGGCTTTCAGAACATTATTAAAGGTGGGCTTTTATTGGTTTTGATCAACAGTCTTCTGAAAACCAATGCCACTATTGATTATAATACGATTTTTTTCAAAATGGACTAGTCTGAGAAATTATCTTCCGATTTCAATACTCTAGGCTTCGGTTAAAAGAATGGGAAAAGTGAAACTAACACAGCTCTAGAAAAGGTTCAAAGAAAAGTGCATCTTGGTGGACATCCTTTAGGGATTCAAGTCAGTACTGGTGGCCTATGAGCAATGTTCAAATTTATCTTTCTTGGTTCCCAGGGACACCGTAGCTCAGAAACGATAATCTATTTAGCTTTTGTAGATCCATCATCATTGTGATGCTAGAAAGGAGATTTGTAATAGTATTGTTAGGAGGTTTTCAGTTACAGTCAAATTATACCGGTGGGAGTATGCAAAAAAGGGTGTACCTTGACAACTTTCTAATTAAGTTCTACATTAATTAAACTAGGATAATTACAGGGATATAAGGGAGTATTTCCACGGATAGGATCCTTCTGCGGATATATATGCGGATGAGTCATTCTGCAGACATGAATGTCGAGCAGTCTGCAGTAGCTGACTGGAATGTACACTGAATGAAATAAGTGCAATACAAGGCATACACCTTAAAATCTTAAGTTGTGTCAGTGCAAGGAAATAACAAAAAAGTGAAACACTAGGTACATTCATTCCTAGAAGTTGTAAAAAAGTCATGACTAACACATTTGGGTATTACATTTTATAAGATTTATGAATTTGCCCACATAACAAATGGAAGTTCTTGAATGGAAAAGCAAGAGGTGCCAATTTCAAATTCCACCATAAACTTCAGGCAAACCCTTCATGCAAATGTTTGAGATGTATAAGACAAAACCAATACCTACAATACAAATTGTACTGTACAATCTGCTAAATATGGAAGCTGCATTTCAAGATATGTTCGCCCTTCTACTAACAGAAAAATAGCTTCTGAGAAAGCTATTGCGCTTACAGTATTGACAATACAGAAGACCATCCGGTGAATGTCAGGACAGATCCCGAAACTGAAGCCAAGGTCTTAAAACAAATCAACATCTAAAATGCCTATTGTTGGTGACCAGATAGGTTAAGAATTGTTTTTTCTTTACCCTGTATGACCCACTCTAACTATCTTTTATATAGAGTAATCTTTCTTGATTTTATCATTCATTTTAATATGTTGCTCTAACCTTACACAACATAGATGAGGTACTGGATCATAAGAAGTGCACCTAAGCAAGATCATGCCACTGAAATTTCCAGGATTTCCTACTCAAAAAAGTCTTATTATGTTGGCTCTCCACACATTACAATAGTCAAATTATTTAGCCGACGCTTAATATTTGTAAAACCTTCTAGTGTGTTTAAAATGTTCGGGAGAAACATTTCGATCTCAAAAAGCTGTATATACCAATAAACAATACCACAGGATCTGACAATGTATAAAAGATTTAGGGCTACGTTTATCAAGGCTGTGTGTTTAGTCTGTGCCATTCACGAGTAGGGAGATAACCTTTCTGAAATACCTCAGGTTAGGCACGTCTGTGACGCTTTTTGGCCTGAGTTCCTGGTTACGACTTGAACTTACTGCTGGGCTAAAAGCATTGAAGATGTTCATTTACCCAAATATTATAACTTTTCAAATTTCTAACTATGTTTTTTTTTTATATGTGATTTTTATTAAGAGTAGTGAACAAATGTTTATGAGTTTTTGATATTTCGTGAAATATCAAAATCTATCAGCAGCTACCCAATCTGCCATCTTTGCACAATGAAGAATGCACAGGTTGAAGGACTAATATGACAAACTATCTTGAGCACGTTTATGTGTTTGATTTGAGCTCCAGTGATTTTTTTTTCTACTTGGAATACAAATAAACATTTCTGGCAGATGCCACTTTACAATGTGGCAGTTTACCACACATATTTTACAACAGTAGATGTTACCATGCAATTTAGTATAGCTTCATGAAATGTACAAATACATTGTAAAACTTTATAGCTTGTTTTATTTTTATCCAGGCGCTTCGTTGCTGGGCTCAGTCGAAAAGACAGGTATTGAGTCTTATCCTGACGTCTGCCATGGAGAATGATGTTAGGAGGTAGAAGAGGAGGCCATACCAGGACTTGGCAAGGTAGGAGAAGGAACGGCCCCTGATGTGGCGGTGCAACATCTGTGCGCGGGAGGCAGAGCGAAGGTCTCTGGATGGTTGGTGGAAGTTCAGGCGGTTAGTCGCTGGTCCTGGAGGGCTTTGTAGGGGTGAGTCAGTATCTTGAATTAGCATCTTTTTTTGGAAATGGAGCCAGTGGAGGTACCCGAGGTGTGAGGTGATGTGGGTCCTTTTGGGCAGGTTAAGGATATAAGGATAAGTCTGGCGACCAAGTTCTGTATAGTTTAGAGAGTCCTCTCAGGAGTTCGGCGGTGGTTCCTACGTACACTGCGTTGCTGTAGTCCAGCAGGCTAGTGATTAGGTCTTGTATAACTGTTGTTCTTGTGCCGAGGTTGAGCCATTTGAAGATTCTTTAGAGCATGCAGAGAACATGGAAGTAGGCGTAGGAGACTGCGTTGAGCTGTTTCATGGGGAGTTTGCTATCCAGAATGATGCAGATGTTAAGGGTGTGGTCTGTCCATGTGGGAGTGGGTCCAAGTTTGGGGGCCACCAGATATCGTTTCAGGGGGTGGGGGGGAGTTTTGGTTGCCACAGATCAGCACTTCAGTGTTGAGCTTTAGACAGATGGCCTTCATCCAGTTGGCCTTAGTGATGGTTGGGTCTACTGAGAGTGAGAGGATGAGCTGGGTATCGTCAGCGTAGTATATGTTGTTGAGATTGTGGGTTCTGACTATGTTGGCTACAGTAGTCATGTAGTTGTTGAAGAGGGTGGGGATGAAGGATGAACCTTGAGGATGTCCCAGGGGACCCATTCCCCTTTGTGAGTATGTTGGAAAATATTTTCTAGGAGCAGGCAGTGGTCCCAGAGACCACTGCCGGCGCTTAAAAAAATGAAACTGAAATTTAGTGTGCCTGAAGACTTTTACCATCTTGAAAATGCCCGTAGTGGATAGGTTTACCCCAGGAACTTTAACCCCATTCGTTAGAATATGCCCAAGAGTTATTCACACTCACTAGCTCGTACTAGGCATAAACATGGCATCTCCAGGCACCCACTTTATCACACTCCCGGATACGAGCAGAAACAGAAGAGGATTGGACCGGCTGTCAGTGACCAGAGATGGCCCCTGAAGGACTGGACCTGCTCTGGCTTGTACCCAGGACAAAGAAGTGGACTTCAATGGTCCTGTTCAAGCTACAGGCATACAAAAAGATACAAGAGGCCTTTTCTGCAACTGCCCAGCTGATCAGTGGAAATTGGACTTAGACTGGACCCTGTTGTTGACGTCTGATGAACACCCTGTGAGTCTAAGTGCCTCCTTTAAGTCCTGAGGGCATTAGACGCATACTGCTGTGATGGATTGTGACTTAAAGGACTAAAGTCAGAAAGTAAAATCTTTGACCAGGATGAACCTGGTTAATGTAGCTGACATGCCTGCCATCCCAGTAAAATTGAGCATAGGTCATAGTCTAACACGACCACTGTCTATCATTGGCACTTTGTGCGTTATGCCTACTTAAAACTTTGAAATGTCACACCTCAAGGTTCCCTTATTGGATTTTTGCCATTTTGTTTATTAAATTGTACTCTATTTTTCTAATTCGGCTTGTGATTTTTATTGTTTTGCAATTTGACTTTATGACGGTTTGGGTACTGTATAAATATTTTACACATTGCCCTAGTTAAGCCGGTCTGCTCTTTGCCATTGCTACCAGGAGATTGAGCTTAGGTTTATTTCGTGACTTTAGTGGTTCTGCCTGACAAGGACTAATTATTCCTTGAGGTGAGTAGTCACTCACCATACTTAATAATCACATTTCTTACATTGGAGATATAACCATCATACGAAATTTAAAAAGAATAATAAGGTAAAGAAGACCGACAAGCAACGTTTTTCTCCTCAACCTAAAACAATTAGTGACATAGAAATACTCCAACCTCTAAAGAAAACATCCTTGAACCCTCTCATTAGATGTCATAATCACAAGCCTCTAAACACCCCAGCCATTTCCCCACATTTACAGTATTTATTCTAAAATAAATACTATTGCTACAGCACTACTGTATGTTTACTTAAAAGATAATGTAGAAAGATGGCTCTGTATATACTATAACAAAATAAGTTATAAGTGCACAGAGTCCAGTGGATTCCCAGAGGTATAGCAGAGGCTAAAGTAGGTAATACCTTACTCTCTTTTGTGGTAGTGCGGTTGAGTAGTCCGGCTGATCAGAGGGTAGTGTTAAGCCTTTGTTGTACACACTCGGGCAAAAAATAGATCACAAACTCAGACTGAATCCAGACCAGTTGTTTGTATAAAATGCAGTTGCTTTGCTCTTTTTTCTACTAGAGCCAAGGATCACTTAGTGCAGGTAAGTTACAAAGTTTGTCAATGGCAATACTTTTTAAGAATGCAGTAGGATTTTGTAAATGCAGTAAATACTTTACAGTTTTGAACATGCTCTTTGTAAAGGTAAAAAAGTTACAGTTCTCAGATTTTGGAATGATAAAGATAGGCAATGCAAGGTAAAGTTTCAGTTCTATGTATTCCTATGGAGGAAAACAAGGTTAGTGACTTACAGGTAAGTACGGGGTTTTGTAGTTCAGTCTCTGGCTGGTATATCTTACACAGGGCAGGGGTCATGTAAGTAAGGAGAGTGCATCCTCAGCAGCACAGGGGCGGCCAGGTGGAGAGGTCAAAGGAGAGGTTGGGTCCCAATGTAGTGCTATGGAGAGAGCGGTACTCTGAAGAGCACTGGTCACAGGTAGGTGCCTGCGGTTTCTGGGTCAGGACCCAGGGATCAAAGGTAAGCACAAAGTGTGACGACAAGTTGGCACCAAAAGCTCACCTTCAGCGGCACTAAGGCGGCAGGGTGCAAAGTAGGCGGCAGGCTCCCAATGCAAACCAATGGAGAAAGTCGGACGGAAAGAAACGCTGCAGGCTTGGACCAGGAAGCTGGACAAGGGCGACGAACGGCTGGGACGGTAAGTTGGATAGCTGGGGGACACCTGGGCACCATCAGCTGAGGTCTCCAAAGTCAGGGGCCAGAGGATGCAGTGTTCCTTTTGGCGTCTGGTTTTCTTAGCTGGTCCGGTCGTGGTGATACTTCGAACAGCAGCTGCAGGCATCAAGGAGGAGTCTTGGAGAGGTCAGCCACGCGTGCAGACAAGGTCAGTATCGCCGGGAAGACATTTCAGGGTAAGTAGTTCACTCAAACTCGGGCCATGGGTGTCTGGTGCAGAGTGAAGCAGTGTCATGGATCCGCCTGGATCTGGAGACTGGGGATGGTTTTGTTTGCTGGACAAATCTGGTGTCCACGGGAGACAGGAGTCTTTGTCGAAGACAGCAGAGGTTCTACGGGGTTCTTGAGGTTCCTGGCTGAGGGTCACGCTGGTTTCTGGCAGCAGGGTCGCTGGACGAAGAGACAGGACGGTAGGGCTGGGGCCAAGTCAGTTGTCATCTTCTCCACTGCTGCACGGCTGTTCGGTCCTTCTTCTTAGGTCGTCGTATCTGAAATACTGAGTACAGGGATGCCCCCTAAAAACTGTATGTGGGGGTATTTTAGAGGTTTCAAGGTAGTAGCACTGGGCTACTGAACGTAGGGTGGCTACGCCCTTGGTGTACTCACCCCACATGAGGGAGTGAGCACATTCCCTAACCCTGATTTGGGAATGCCCCTCATTTGCAAGGGTTGTGTGCCATGTCGACTCTTAACTTTTAACTGCACCAAATCAGGCAGACTGCAATGGCAGTGGCACACGTTTGTTGCAAGAGGTCTCTTAGAGTGGCATAATACATGCTGCCCTTTCCCTGGCTGCCATGCCCTTGGTACCATAGGTACCGCTTACAAGGGGCGGACAGGTAGGCCAGAATTGTGCCAATTGTGGAAACAATGGTACAGGCTAGAGAAACACAGGCCCTGGGAACCTGATCTGCAGGAACCCAGGGCACACTCAGCCAAAGTGCATCTGAAATCTGGCACAAAGTGGGGGGTTACTGCAACAGAAACCCACTTTTCCTACAAATAATTAGCCACCTTAAGTGAATTTTTAACAATTAAAGAAAAAAATTAAAAGTCTTGAGAAAATAGTTGAGTTTGAATTTGCAATGATATACAGAGAAACACAAATTCAAGGATTTGTTATTTCACTTTTCTCAGGCAATATGGAGAACATTTTTTATTTAAATCCTTATTGGGCGACTACTTACCAGATAGGAAATTACAGTTTTCAATAAAAAAAACTTTGAAAAATATTGGATTGGCCGTCT
This sequence comes from Lissotriton vulgaris, assembly GCF_964263255.1. Classification (NCBI taxonomy): domain Eukaryota; kingdom Metazoa; phylum Chordata; class Amphibia; order Caudata; family Salamandridae; genus Lissotriton; species Lissotriton vulgaris. The sequence goes on from NC_141695.1 coordinate 1,657,055,889, forward strand.
AAACATTTCAGGTTACAGAAGGGTTCCAAAATTCCAAACTGAATGTTGGAACTACTGCCTGTATTGCTTAAAGTGAAGTGTGAAAATTTATAACGCCATAGATGGTTGGCATAACTAGTTTTGTAGCTCTACTGACAACACACACCCAAGCCAAATTGCAACAATTTCCAGGAAATTTTGAAAAAGGAGTAAAGTTTCTGGGAAATGACAGGTTGGCAACATTTTGCAAGTAGTCTGCAAGCTAGAGTCCGCAAAAAAAAGAAAATGAATTAATTACTTCTTTTGATGGTTCAGCAATGTGGCTTGTTTGGTGGTACAGATTATTCAGAAAACATGACCTACATTTTACACTAACAAGAAATTAACAGAGGATAACAAAAACAAATAGCTTTACTTTCCGGTCTTAAATTACACATAATTACAATTGATTAATATACAGATCTTTAAATGTATTCTATATAGAGCAGTGTTCTTTTTCATGCAACAGTAGTGTTTTAAAATCAAATCGTACAGAATGTCATTAGCTTTCTGGCTTTCATGAAGGGGCTGGATTCGGAAACCAATTTCTCGAAGACATTTATAATGGTCGGTGGTGCAAGAAATACTAAAACTTCTACCTCACGTTTTGGAGGAAGAAAACTGGATAGGGTGAGTTCCTTTCCATATCTTAGGTTGGGCTTTTGACAATGCCGGTTCCTGGTCCCCTTGTCTTAAAAATAGGTTGACTCATTTTTTGTGTGCTGTGGGAACCACTTTTTTATTTGCAGCTTGCATTGGGGATAAAACCTGTTGCACCGATTCTGTAAATTTACAAAAGGAAATGTCTTTTGATTGTTATTAACAGCATAGGGGTATGGGGCTGTAGAGACGTAGAGGCTATCCAAGTGGAGGAAAATAGATTTGGTCACGCTTGTTGGGGGTTTGTTCGTCCCTCGACTCCTCATTTTCCTTTGCATCTGAAATCAGGCTTAGAATAGATCTTATAAACATAGCCCCATTGGTACGTAGGGTCCTCTTTTTGGGGGAACAAGGAAGCAGAACTCAACCAGGCAGTCATAAGAGACTGCCTTTCCTGCAATTATGGGTTGAACATCCCTTGGCTAAAATTTACAAAAGGAACAATGTTAGCCTTGGCTGGTGCATATCTTCTTGAAACAAGCATTGGAAATGCAATAGGTCTCGCACCATTAGAGTTAGTGCTTTTAGAATTGTTTATGGGGTTTTTTTGTAAATGTTTAGCATTTTTGTTTCCTGTAGCCAATGCTAAAGTATTACAAATAAAAAAGCCATAAACATTTCTAAAAGCTCTAACTGAAATGGTCTGAGAACTATTGCACTGTGTGAGGGTGAGTGTGAGTGAGGGTGAGTGAGGGTGAGGGTGAGTGAGGGTGAGGGGTTGAGGGTGAGGGTAAGTGAGGGTGAGTGAGGGTGAGTGAGGGTGAGTGAGGGTGAGTGAGGGTGAGGGGTTGAGGGTGAGGTGTTGAGGGTGAGGTGTTGAGGGTGAGTGAGGGTGAGGGTGAGTGAGGTGTTGAGGGTGAGTGAGGGTGAGGGGTTTTGGGTGAGTGAGGGTGAGGGGGAGTAGTTGAGGCTGAGTGAGGGTGAGTGAGAGTGAGGGTGAGTGAGGGGTTGAGGGTGAGGGGTTGAGGGTGAGTGAGTGAGGGTGAGGGTTTGAGGGTGAGTGAGGGTGAGGGGTTGAGGGTGAGTGAGGATGAGTGAGAGTGAGGGTGAGTGAGGGGTTGAGGGTGAGGGGTTGAGGGTGAGGGGTTGAAGAATCATTTCAGACAAGATGGCTGGCTACTTAGTTATACCAGGATGAAACTTTTTTTAATTGCTGTTTGTTCAGGAGCCCAAGTGTCCATAAGGCAAGGTAAGTCAGCAAGTTTCACGCAATACCACTATTTTTTGTGAAGGTAAATATATAAAAAAATATAGGGACAAAATTCCTGTCATGCTGGTGCAAAGTTGCTATTGTTGGACAATTTTTTTAAAAGCTTGCCTAAGTTACACCCGATTTGCAGCAATAAACAGATGCGTGCATTAGAAAGTATTATCATCAATTAAATGCAAGTAAACAAATAATGTTTTTGTTGATTTGAACGTGCAAAGCAATCTTGCGCATACCAAGCATTCGCCAAATTTGCAAGGTGCAGAACAGAGCATGAGGCTCACTTCAAGAGGGCACCATGGCAATGTGAATTTACCTTCAGATAATGCGTCATTGAAAACCACCCCCCTTGGCGCCGTAGCCAATAACATGCGGGCTAAACCTGAGTACAGCAAGAACATTGTTAAGGCCGTAGCAGCAGATGGATGCAGAGAAGCATTTCAATGGATCGCCCAAGCTCACACAAGCCGCTGGCGTTGTTTTACTTGCGTCCATTTACTGGCCTTTAGCAGCTTTTAAAACTGTGTCACGTGATTAACACAAAAATACTTTGTTTTTTTTCCTGGTCTCTCACTATCCGTTCAGCAAATGTATCACATTTTAGTTTTCAGAGAGGGCTGGCTGATAGTAGGAGATATGTTTTCATGTTTTCGAGTTTAGATCTACAAATCAGGCTCTAGCAGAAATCAATTTAGTTTAAACAGATGATACTGTGAGTAAAAGTTACATTTAAACCATTCACTGTATCATTGTCTGTGTTTTCGTGCGTGAAATTAATTAAATTGTTCGGTCCGTCGGTCAATTTAAAATTGCAGTCTATTTTTGAAGCATTTCTCAGCTTGGAGTTTTTAAAATATGGTCACCCTAGTTCAGGCTCCTACCCTACGCTAGTTTAAAGCACTCCGACTAACCCTCAATAGCCCTCCTTATACAGGCCCCTTCCGTTGCAATCTTTGAAAAGCCCCCATCTCCCTGCTGTGGGAGCCGGAGGATAAAGACTGGAAAGGCCGCTCCTCCCAGAGCTCTGAGATTGCTGACATGGCCGGGCTGCACGCTCTGTTCCTGCTGTTGGTGAGTGTTTATTTCACCAGTGTTAAAAGGCTGCCTCAATTCCGGTGTACTCTCTTCCCTGGTTAGAGGTTGGTGTCTTGTTTCAAGAGAGGAGTTTTCGGACGTGGAATAAAAACATTTTTTTCCTGCACTAGTTGGAAGCGCTAAAGCAGATCCCTCCAGCAGGAAAAGAGGCGTGCCACAGGCTGCTAAAGGCCAGTAAATGGAGGGAGAGCGGGCTTTAGCACGGCGTCAGTGTTGGCATTGATGGGGGGTAGGGGGGAAGTGGGGATTTTAAAAAAAATGCGACACGGCGGGCAGGGGAGGGGGCGGAGCGGGTAAAATAAACAAACGAGACGGAGGGAAGAGAGGGGAGGGGGAGGAGAAATGCGACACGGCGGGAAGGGGAGGGGGCGGAGCGGGTTAAATTAAACAAACAAGACGGACGGAGGAGAGGGGAGGGGGGAGGAGAAATGCGACACGGCGGGAAGGGGAGGGGGCGGAGCGGGTAAAACAAGACGGACGTGCACGCGCTTTTAAGCTCAATGCGCATGCGCATTGAGCTTAAAAGTCACGGGCACTGCAAGGAATCGCCACGATTCCTTGCAGTGGATAAAGAGTGGATAAGCCCCCATAGTCTCGCTTGCTCGATGCGCATGCGCATCGACAGGCGAGACCTAAAAACAGAGACCATTACAAACAAGCATTAAAAATGCAAAAGGTCTCGCTTTTCATTAAGTTAAAGCCATTTACGGGGGCGCTAGAGGGCGCACGGCAAGATGGCCACACTTATGTGAGGCTCTGCCAGACCGAGCCAACATCCGATTAAAATCCGCAACATACAACGTCTACCTGCTATCATCGAGACGATTTATGTCCCGTTACCTACAGCATTTATTTGAGCCGCTTTCGGGTGGCGGCGTCCTCCCAGAACGGTGACCGGTAGCCTGCTCTTCTGTCCGTGGTCCCGGCGCATGCCGGCCTGCGCTGGCCTGTCTCTGCTGAGAAAGCTCTGGCGGCTGGAGTGGCGATCGGTGCGGGGTATCGGACAGCACAGAGACCCGGTGGTGTACGGTGACTGCCGGGATCGTCTGAGCAAAGACTGAGGAGGCATCTGCTGGGATCTGCGGACATCGGACCCGGAGTTGCGTCTGCCGGCTGTGGCGGGCCTGCTGATCTGCCCGAGCTGACTGCGGTGAGTGCGGCTGGGGCCTGGCTGAAGCCGGGGCTGCGGAGGCGGCGCGCGGCTGAGCCTGGGCCGCGGTCGTGCGAGTTGTGGTTGGCGAGGGTGGGGGCGGGCTGCGGCGGTCCGGGGCATGGCGGCCGGGGGGGGGGGTCAACGCCACTGAAGAGGCCCGGGAGGGGAAGGGCTGACCGAGGGATCGCACGCGGTCCCTGGGGCGCAGGCCGCGGATCCCAGACGTCTACTGATAGGGACCGCGGGGTCGAGAGGCAGTGCATCGGCAGGCTGGGGCTACCATTCCGCCCGAGAACAACGCTGGGCCTGATCACCATCTTCACTTAGCGACGCAGGATTGGCCCCTCAGTGTTCGCCACAGACTAGTTCTACATCTGGGTTATTAGTGGTGCCGGGTGGTGGGTGTCCGCCATTGCTCTACAGTGCGTTGCTTCCTGAGTCGCGCTGCTGCATGGTTCGCCATTTGGCCTACTGACTGGTATTAGCGGCCTACTTAATTTACTTCGCCATATCGACGGTCTCTCACAACTACCTTTGTCATTAGCATCATGGGCAGGCCAGAACGTAATCAACCAAAATTGTCATTTGACTCGTGCAAATAAACGATGTCCTCCTCGCAGGCCCCGTCTGATGCTGGAAATGCGGGAGCTTCAGGGGGTTCACCAAATTTGTAGGCCACGCTCATAGCCATGCAGAACACCTTACAGTCGATCGAAGGTACTATGGAGGCGGTGAACCACAGACTTGACCACATGTCCATGCAACTGGAGAGACAGAATGAGAGAATGGATGAGGTGGAACAAAGGGTCTCTGAAACGGAGGATGGTCTTACAACAGTTACTGGCAAGACTCTTAACATGGAAAGGGTCCTTGCGCTTATTCAAGCCAAGAATGAGGATTTGGAGGCACGGTCCCGGCGCAACAACATCCGCGTTAGGGGCTGCCAGAATCTACAAATGTGAGCAAAATGGAGGATTTTATGGAGCGCGTGTTTGTCGAAATATTTGGGGATGAACATCTTTCTCGAATGTTTATTGTGGAACGTGAGCACCGTTCCCTAGCGAAGAGGCCGGTGCCGGGCGCGCCACCGCACCCTATTATAGCTTGCATACTGAACTAAAGGGACAGAGATGTTCTTCTGAGACTGGCACGCGAGAAAGGCTCTGTGGTATATCAAGGTAATAAGCTGGATTTTTTTCCGGACTTTACTGTAGCTGTTCAGGTGGCGAGGAAAGAGTTTTGCAATGTGAAGCAATTTCTCCGGAAGGAGGACGTACAGTACGCCATGTTGTACCCTGCCCGGCTGCGAATAGGAGCACCTGCCGACAATAAGATCTTCAACTCACCGAAGGCCGCGATGGAATACCCCAAGAAACTGATAAAGCGCAGGCGGGACTCGGCTGCAGCACGGGAGGGTGGAGATGAAATGGACGAGGATAGTGGAGTACAGCTCTGTCTATAATGTTTTGGATGCAACCCTGATGTGCTGCATTGTAATACATGGGGTTTCTGGTGCCTTATTATAATTGGCCGCCATTTTGTCTATTGTGATGATGACTTTGATTAGTTTGATCTATTACAGTGAGCACATAATGATGTGAACACGGGTGTTGTGCTGCACTGATTCTGAATGTTATATTGCTACTATACTGTATTGTTGTCAGGGATGGGCTCTGGTCATATAAGATATGAGGATAGGAGATTACATAGGTAACGGGGTACAGTTCTCCAATTGTAGACAAAGGGTTCTAGCTCTTGTAGCTTGGTCACCTCCTGTTTTACTTCTTACAGGAGTTTTTTGCCTCTAAGCCCTCTCATATGGGTGTACCCCACAGTTTGACGGCAGTTGGTGCGGGGGGGGGGGGCTTGGGAGGGAAGGGGATGGCTTTGGCAGGTTGGGGGCGCTGAAGTGGGTGGGGGGACAGGGGGGTGGAATTCGGGATTGGGATTTGTTTGTTGACATGCTGTTTGGGCCGGGGGGGGGGGGTGGGGGGGGTTCCGGATGCAGCTATCTGGTTTGTACTTATGAGCTCATTCTTTGGTTATTGAAGGCAGGTGACCCGATTTTTTGTCATTGGACAAGATGGAGTTTGTTAGCTATGTATCAGGCAATACCCACTGGTGAGCCCCATGGATAAGGGAGGCAGGGTTACTTGGCTCACCTGGAATGTGCGGGGATTAAATAGACCACAAAAGACCAGACAGGTGCCTGCGTATTTAAATAGACATGATGTGCAGGTAGTCTTTCTGCAAGAGACGCATCTAAGGGGGCATGCAGCGGAGACAGTGGCTAAACTGTGGGCAGGGACAAGGCTGGCAACTGCATATTCCTCATATGCCCGGGGAGTCATGGTGCTGATTAGGAGGAACATACCTTTTGTGAGTCTTTATGAGGAGTTTGATAAAGAGGGTCGATATATTATTCTGCATGGCAAATTGTGTGGTACGCTAATAACAATGGTTAACATCTACAGACCGAATATTGATGATCCTGATTTTTATGTCACTTTATGGAACAAGGTGTATGCCCTAACTCCATCTGCAATTATCTGTGGTGGTGATTTGAATGTGACGCTGGATTGGGAATTGAATAGAAAGGATGACCGGCTGTGCCCGACTAAAAGAGCGATTGGTGCAGTGTGGGATGGTATCCATGAACTTGGCCTAGTGGATGTGTCGTGCCTTGGACATCCTGGCGTGAAAGAAGGTACCTGGTACATGTCTGCGCATGATACCTGGTCACGTCTAGATTATTGGCTGGTGACGAAAGATGTTAGCGGTTGGGTGATGAAGGTGAAACATCTGCCTCGCAGGCTGTCTGATCATGCACCTGTGCTTATGGAGGTATGGTTACCATTGCATGCACCTGCGCCATTTTCGTGGCGACTAAAGCCTGGGGCTTTATCGGATCAAGTGTTGCGTGAGAGCTTGCATGAAGTAATTGAAGACTATTTTACCAGGAATGTTGGCTCTGTAGATGACATGTGCACTGTTGGGAGGCATTCAAAGTTACTGTGCGTGGGGCATGTATTAGCTTGCAGGCTGGTGTGCTTAAATCATTGAGGGACTCAATGGACAGATTAGAATGCGATCTACTAAGCCTGGAACGGCATTATGAACGACAACCAGGGGAATCTCTTTTAGCTGACATTCGTTTGAAAGTTAGCGAATATAATGAGCTCGTGGAACAAGAGGTGAAATATTTGTCCAAACGCACTCAGGCACGATATTACGGGGAGGGCGGTCGCCCGGGACGTGGACTGGCAGATAGATTTAAGGAACCGTGGGCTAAACATTGCGGAGTGCAAGAAATTAAGGATGGGAATAGTTCTGTGACAGATGCGGATGGTATCCTACACTGTTTTGCGCAATACTACACATATGTATGATCATAGGGAGACGGCTGGTGAAGACGAAGTAGCGCAATATTTGGAGGATGTAGCTTTGATCTGGCTGTCGAAGGGGCAACAGGAATTTTTAATGCACCACATAACGGAGGGAGAATTCAGGGACGCGATTGCGGCTTTGCCGAGCGGTAAGGCAGCAGGCACTGACGGCCTGCCGTCTGAATTTTATAAAGGATATATAGACTTGCTCTTGCCTCATCTGGCAACAGTATTTGAAGAGGCTCTAGATCTGTGGCAACTTCCGGCAACGATGCGCGAGGCCGTACTTGTGACCCTTCCGAAGCCAGGCAAGCCATTGGATCAATAGGAGTCTTATCGACCACTGTCCTCGATGAATACAGACGTAAAGATACTTGCCAAGGTGTTGGAGACTCGCCTGCTGTTACCCGTTATGGTATCGCCGGACCAGTCTGGCTTTGTACCTATGCGCTCCACGACACGCAATTTGAGAGCTTTATTTGCGGTTCTGCATCTACTCAAGCCGGAACTTGCTGCAGTGGCGGTTCTGTTAGACGCTGCCAAAGCGTTTGATTCAATAGCTTGGCGATATATGATAGCAGTGCTACATCGGATGGGAGTGCCTTACGTGTTCACATCTTGGATCATCTTACTTTACACTAATCCGGTTGCCCGGGTGCGAGTGAATGGTCGTGTGTCGGCGCCTTTTTCTATTCAGAGAGGTACGAGGCAGGGGTGCCCACTCTCGCCCTTGCTATTTGCCATCGTTATAGAACCCCTGGCGTGTATACTGCGGCAACGACACGCAGCCTCGGCGTTACGTTTCCATCTCAGGCCACTTGCGATCATCCATGTATGCTGTAGACATGGTTTTGTATGTGCGGGAGCCGGACAGGTATCTGGAGGGGGTGATTCGGGAGTATATCCGGTTCGAACGCTTTTCGGGATTATCTGTTAATTGGGACAAATTTGTGTTGTTGCCGTTGACGGACGCTACAACTCCCTTTCAGATGGAGTTCCCCTTGGCGTGGCCCACGGATACAGTTCGGTACTTGGGGATCTGGGTGCACATAGAGCCCAGGAAATAATTCGAGCCAATTATGGGGTGGCGATTTGGGAGCTGGCGGATCAGGTGACCCGCTGGACACGCCTACCCCTATCGGTTGCTGACTGGGTTGCCCTAATCAAAATGGTGGTATTATCTAAATTCTTGTATTTTTTTGTTAACATTCCTCTCGCCCTGACGTCCCACTTTTTTGCTACACTTCAAACATTGTTAGTCACTTTGGCTTGGGGGGGAAAGAAGCCGCGAGTGAGGTGGGACACTCTGACCAAGCCTTATGAGCTGGGCGGGTTTGCTGTGCCAGATATGCGTTTGTATTATTTAGGTGTCCAAGCACATTTTGCTTCCTACTGGGTTTCGGCTCCGCCATATACTCCTCACGTGGCAATTGAGGCAGGAGTGGTATACCCGTTGCCCTTAAAGGCGATGATAATGAACCCGCATTCAGTATATGAGAAAGGCGAAGTGGACACGGTGCAGTGTACTGCTAAAGCTTGGTGGGAACTTGGGAAACGTGCGGACCGTCTGCTGCTGTATGCCCCTGCCGTGCTTGATTGCACCATGCAGAAATCTCAGTGTCGAGAGAGGTAGGAGCCCTTCAGATATTACAAGGTGCCGGGTTGCAGACTATGGGGGATGTCTTTCCGGCGGGCCGATTTCTTCCACTACAAAACTTACTGCACCATGGGAGTAACGGAACCATGGCTACCTTTACCTATGTCAGGCTACGTGCTGCGGTGCATGCTCTGTATCCAACTTTTCCTGAAGAACCACCTGTGTTGGGCGCATTACAGTTGATGTATACTGCGACTAGTCATGTGAAGTTGGTTTCGCAGCTGTATCGTGCCTCGCAGGTGAATGAGGGGGGGTATGAATGTGGCCGCGAGAGGTCGATGGGATGCCTGTCTGATGGAACCGCTGACGGACGAAGAATGGTCTGAATGCTGTGCTATGACTGGCAGTTTCGCCGCTAACGGTAATTTTAGGCTTATTCATTATAAGTTCTTACAGCAGTGGTACTACACACCTGCGCAACTTACTAAATATGGGCTGCGTGAATCTGCTGTCTGTTTGCGTTGTGGGATGGATGATGCTGATTTTATGCACTTGGCCTAGGAGTGTCTCCAGGTCTTTGAGTTTTGGAAGGGTGTGACTACGGCGTTGTCTGAAATGAAAAGGGTGATGGTTGCTTGTGACCCACGCATAGGTTTGCTTGGCATTGTGTCTGGTGTACCGGCGGGAATGAGACGCTTGGTGATTTTGGCATTACAGCTTGCCAAGCGCAGAGTGGCGGTTTGCTGGGGAGGATGGCATGCGCCTGATGTTAAAGCTGGTTGCAAGACTTCGCATACTGCCGTGATCAGTTGACATGTTATTACGAGGAACTCCCAACTACCTCACGTCCAAGGGACATTTGGGGCCCTTACACTGCATATATGCTGTCCAGAGACACTGATGAATGATAATATATACTTATTGTTTCGGCCTCAATCATCCGCTGCTATTACGTTGCTGCTTGCTTCGGGCGCTGCCCTCTGCCTGGTTGTTGGCATGGAGTTGCTTATATAGATGCTGGTATATGTCATTGGACAGGTTGCTTGCACTCCACCGCACATGGACTCCCTCTTTCTGTTATCTATTATTGGCGCCTTCATGGACTGTTTTTTTTTTCTTTCGGTATGCTTTCTCATATATGCACAATTATGAGAAACACCCTGGCTGCACTCGGGACTGAGGGTTGTTTGTTTTGCTGTTTTTTGAACTCTTCTCTTATTGATGTTGGGTACTGCACTAACAGGATCCTGGGGGTAGATGCGGAGGGGGGGGAACTGTTTGTTCATTTGTTTATTTAGAATATATGTAAAATGACAGGCCGATAGATTGTCCTGAATAAGAACTGCAGGGTCTGTGTACACCATTTTTTTTTATTGACCCGCCACCGGACCTTTGGTTGTCGGCTGAAGGGCTGTGTTAATATGACTGGACTGATATGCAATTGATGCATTTGTGATCAACGCGGCCGGCCCCTTAGGGTTGTAGGCCAGACGCTGTGTTCTTGTAGAATTGTACAATACAGGTCTTCAAAAAAAAAAAAAGTTAAAGCCATTTACTTTGCTAATGGTATTGTATAGCTAAGCAAATGTCTTTAACTTAATAAAAGGCAGGACCTTTTGCATTTTCAATGCTTTTTTCAGAATGTTAGGAGTGAACTGAAAGGTTGTATTTTTCTCAAGCAAAGTGAAGAAGTGAAGGAAGAGAGCGGGGTGGGGGAGGAGCCGGAAACAAGGCAGAGGGGGAGAGTGACACACAGGAGTGTCAGGCGTCGATCCAGAGAGCGATGGGAGACGGAAACATGGCAGAGGAAGAGAGTGACACCTGGGGGTCAAGCGTCGAGTGAGGGGAGGCGGAATCTAGAGGAGATAGATGTACACACACATAGAAGTGGAGCGGAATAGAAGGTGAGATGGAAACCAGGGCAGCAAGGGGTCAGAAGTGGAACGAGATCGAGAGGGGGTGAAGGAAACAAGGGCAGAGGGAAAGAGACACTGCTGGAGGTCAGAAGGGGGGGCGAGAGAGACGGGGGGAGATGGATACAAGGGCAGCGAGAGACACACACAAGGATTAGAAGGGGAGCGAGAGAGAGAAGGAAACAAGGGCAGAGACAGAAACGCAGGGAGGTCAGAAAGGGGAGAGAGACAGTGGAGGTGGAAACAAGGGCAGAGGGAGACACATGGGGAAGTAGAGCGAGATATTGAGTGTGAGGGGCACAAGGGCAGAGGGGGAGACACGCATACAGGTCATAAGGGGAGAGAGAGACAGGGCAGAGAGAGATAAACAGGTGTTCAGAATTGGGGGAAGAAAGTCAAGTCAAGTCAAGTCAGAGAATTTATATAGCGCACTACATACCCAGAGGGTCTCAAGGCGCTTAGAAAGGGGAGGAGGATTACTTGTCAAATATCCACGTTTTAAGTTGCTTTCTGAATGCTAGGTGGTTCTGGGTAAGGCGAAGGTAAGCGGGGAGTGAGTTCCATGTTTTAGCAGCCAGGTATGAGAAGGATCTGCCTCCCATGGTGGTCTTGTTGATGCGAGGTACAGTGGCGAGGGCTTGGCTGGAAGAGCGTAGTTGGCGGGAAGGGGTGTAGAAGGACAGTCGCGAGTTGAAGCATTCTGGTCCGATGTCGTACAGTGATTTGTGTGCGTGGGTTAGCAGTCGGAAAGTGATCCTCTTATTGACGGGTAGCCAGTGGAGGTCTTTAAGGTGACCAGAGATGTGTTCGTTGCGTGGGATGTCTAATATGATCCTGGCTGAGGCGTTTTGGATTCGTTGGAGTTTCTTCTGGAGTTTGGCGGTAGTGCCTGCGTAGAGGGTGTTTCCGTAGTCCAGTCGGCTCGTGACCAGAGCATGGGTGACTGTTTTCCTTGTTTCGGTGGGGATCCAGCGAAATGTTTTTCTGAGCATGCAAAGAATGTTGAAGCAGGAAGAGGATACGGCGCTGACTTGTCTGTTCATTGAGAGTGAAGAATCCAGGATGATGCCTAGGTTCCGTGCGTGGTCTGTCGGGATGGGTGCTTTTCCGAGGGCTTCCGGCCACCAGGAGTCGTCCCATGCAGAGGGGGATGTACCTAAGATGAGGACTTCTGTTTTGTCTGAGTTCAGTTTCAGACGGCTTTGTTTCATCCATTCGGCAACTTCTTTCATTCCTTCGTGTAGGTTAGTTTTGGCGGTGCTGGCGTCATTGGTGAGAGAAAGGATTAGTTGAGTGTCATCCGCGTAAGAGATGATGTTGAGGTTGTGTTGGCGGGCGATGGCCGCGAGGGGGCTCATGTAAACGTTGAAGAGGGTGGGGCTGAGTGAGGATCCTTGTGGTACGCCACAGATGACTTCAGTGGCCTCGGACTTGAATGGTGGGAGGCGGACTCTCTGGGTTCTTCCGGTGAGGAACGAGGTGATCCATTCAAGTGCTTTTCCTTGGATTCCGATGTTATTGAGGCGTTGTAAAAGGGTGCTGTGGCAGACTGTGTCGAATGCTGCAGAGAGGTCGAGGAGGATGAGGGCGACTGTGTCTCCATTGTCCAGTAGAGTTTGAATGTCGTCTGTTGCTGCGATGAGGGCGGTCTCAGTGCTGTGTTTTGCTCGGAAGCCAGATTGTGAGGAGTCGAGGGATTTGTTGGCTTCGAGGAAGGCGGCGAGCTGGTTGTTGACAGCTTTCTCGATGACTTTGGCCGGGAATGGAAGGAGCGAGATGGGGCGGTAATTTTTGAGTTCGGTGGGGTCCTCTGTGGGTTTTTTCAGAAGGGCGGTGAGTTCAGCGTGTTTCCAGTCTTCCGGGAAGGTGGCGGAGTTGAAGGAGCAGTTGATGACGTCTCGGAGGTGCGGTGCTATGACGGAGTCTGCTTTGTTGAAGATGTGGTGAGGACATGGGTCTGTGGGGGATCCTGAGTGGATGGAATTCATCAGGCGGATTGTGTCCTCAGTGGAGATTGGGTTCCAGTCGTTAAGGGTGTTCACGGGGGGAGAATGTTCAGCAAATGGTAGGGTGGGTTGGTTTCCGGGTTGGTTGTCGAAGCTGTTGTGGATGTCTGCAATCTTGTTGTGGAAGAATGAGGCTAGGGAGTCGCAGAGGGCTTGAGAGGGGGTGATGTCGTTGGAGTTGGCCGAGGGATTGGAAAATTCCTTGACGATGTTGAATAATTCCTTGCTGTTGTGGGCGTTGTCGTCAAGTCGATCCTTGAATGCTGTTTTCTTGGCCTTACGGATTAGTTGGTGGTGAGTGCGGGTGGCGTTTTTGAAGGCGTCCTTGGTGCTAGTGGTTGGGTCTTTTTTCCAGGCCTTTTCAAGGGAGCGGCAGAGTTTCTTGGACTTCTTAAGATCATCGTTGAACCATGAGGCCTTTTTGCTGCAAGGTTTGCTTTGACGTTTTTTCAGTGGTGCTAAGGTGTCGGCGGTGTTGGATAACCATAGGGTGAGGTTGGCGGCGGCTTCGTTTGCGTTCGAAGAGTGGGCTGGGGTGTTTAGAAGGAGCGATGCGGAGATCTGGTCCGTGGTGATTTTGTTCCAGTTTCTTTGCAGAGTTGGTTGGAGGTGGTTGGTGGGTTTCGGCTTGTTGTAGGTGAAGTGAACGCAGCTGTGGTCAGTCCAGAGGAGATCCGTAGTGTGGCTGAAGGAGACATGATTGCTGGAGGTGAAGATGGGGTCGAGTGTGTGACCTGCGATGTGGGTGGGGGAAGTGACCAGTTGTTTAAGTCCGAGGTTGGCGAGGTTGTCCAAGAGGGTGGTGGTGTTGCGGTCGTTGTTCTTTTCAAGGTGAAAGTTGAGGTCTCCCAGAAGGATGTAGTCTTTGGAGGGGAGCGCGTGTGGGGTGATGAAGTCTGTGATGTCTTCACTGAATTTTGCGCGGGGTCCTGGTGGTCTGTAGAGGAGGGTGCCTCTGAGTGTGGTCTTGGGGTCGATGTGGATCTGGAAGTGAAGGTGTTCAGAGTTAGCGAGGTTGGCGTCAGAGCTGGTTGAGATGCGGATTGATTTCTTATGGACGATAGCGATGCCTCCTCCTGTGTGGCTGGTTCGGTCCTTGCGAGTGATCTTATATTCTTCAGGGATGGCAATAGTGATGTCTGGGGCGGAGGAAGCGTTCATCCATGTTTCTGTTAGGAAGGCGACGTCTGGAGAGATGGTGTCTAGTAGATTCCATAGGTCAATGGCGTGTCTGTGGACCGAACGAGTGTTGAGAAGGATGCACTGTAGGTGGTTGGGGTCGGGAATCTGTGTTGTGGTCATAGCGGAGATGTTGTCAGTGCCGATGAATTTGCAGGAGTAGCAGGAGAAAGGTCCATGGTGTGTCCAGGGGCGGCTTGGACGCAGTTGGGGGCGCGACCGGGGTTAAGGGCTAGGAGGGTGGCGGCATCGTAGGTAATGCGGGAGGGCTGGGCAGCGCGAGGGGCAGGGGGTATGGCGCTGGGCGCGGTCCAGGCGCGGACGGGCATAGACGGGCTTACCTTTGGCGCACCTTCGGCGAGGCCGTAGCGCGTGGACGCTGCGCGGGGGGACATTGGCCATAAATGGATGTTGGAGGGGGCGGAGCGTGGGAGGGGCAGCAGCTGGGAGGCGGTGGCGGGAGGAGGGGCGGACCAGGGGAAAACAAGCAACAAAATGGAGGGTCAAAGGCTAATGGAGGCAGGGGCAGCAAATACACTACAGCGCCAAGTGTGCAGGACAATTGCGAGTAAATACACAAGCCTCAATGTAGCAAAATCAATCAATTCAGCCAGCCTCAGCAAGGTCGCGCTAGCAATTAATTATTTAAATAGAGAAATGCGGCGCTGCGCGAGCAAAGCGCTTCTAGGCTGCGAGGGTCAGACAAATATGCAAATACAGCTGGAAATGCTAGTTCACACAACGATACCACCAGGAGATAGAGCGAGGCAGCTGCAGTTCAGCTGGAGCGTGGGGGAGCAACCGGTCTGGAGGAAGGTCCAGGCGAGAGTACACGCATGGGGGTCAGGCGTGGAGCGAGATAGCGAGGGAGAGACAGAACCTAGGGGAGGGAGACATACACACACACAGGGTCAGAAGTGAAGCGGAATAGAGGGTGAGATGGAAACCATGGCAGTGGCAGGGAGATGTGCACACGGGGTCAGATGTGGAATGAGAGGGATGAAAGAAGCAAGGGGAGAGAGATACACATACAGGAGGCTCAAAAGGGGAGCAAAAGAGGCATGGTAAACTAGGGCAGAGAGAGCGAGAAGCCGGCAGGAAGGGCAGATATGGCTAGCGAGATGGGCAAGGTGGCGCAGGGGGTGCATACTAGTGGGAGAGGGTCCAGAAGGAAAGGCCATGGCGGGTGACCTTCGCCGCAGTGGCATTGATGCCTCCCCTCTGGCAGGGGTGCCCTCATTAACAACCTTCCCTCCAGCTGCCAAGAGCGTTGACGCACGCGATGTTAGCATGTCCGATTAACAACCACAGTACACGTGATGGCTGTATGTAATTGTACCCAAACACCACATACACAAACGTACATGTCTGCGGTGGGCACTTATGTGGACAACCACCCTCGCCATGCCAGGGATGGTAGTGTTAAAAAGGAGGTGCTTCCGAGATCCTGCATGAAAAAGATATTTTTGCGTCGGCGGGCATAGTTTACCTGCTTCCCCCGGTAGAAGAGCCTCTGCCGGTCTGGATTTATGTTTAAGATCTCTTGGATCTGGAGCCTCAGACTCTCGATCTTGGTGAGACGGGACAAGTCGTCTATAGTATGCGTCTCTTTGCCATCAATGGTTCGCACCTGTATCCACATCCTGCAAATATTCCAGTTTTTGCCTTTTGTGAATCCAGAACTCCAAATGCGCTCCTCCTTTGAATGTGCAACAAGCTGTGCCACTCGCACTCAGGCTGCAGCCAGAGGAACGCCTTACGGAGGTTGGGCATGGCCATCGATGATCGTCCAACGAAACCTGGAAGGCAGGAAGAACAGGGATGCCAGCCCGCTTTGCCGCCGCTTACAACCAGGAACCTATGGCTGAGCTGCAGGGAGTGTTTACTAGGAGCTTCTCTCACATGGGGGTCACGGTGCCAAGCAAGTCTTGCGAATCATACAGCCAGCAGAGGGTTGGATCTCGCTCAGATTAAAGAGCCTGCGGGGGGGCTGCGCACTGCCTCCTTTCCATTCCCCCACTTAAAGCTGCTGCCTGGTTATGAGGTCTGTCCAGAAGGAATGGCACTCATTAACATTTATGAATGGCATAAAAGATACAATTGTCGCTCGCTAGATCTGATCAGCATGATCGCGCAATAAACAGCAGAAGTTTAGTTAGCTGAGACTAAGCCTTCTTTAGCAGAGTTACGAAAACGATACTTAACTTGAGAGTGAAAAGTGGTTCAGTCAGCAGTACCGCAAAGGCAGCCACGTGTTTATTCTCACATTGTGCTTTCACTTAAACTGACGGCTGACTTTGCCAAAGCCGAATGTGAAGAAAAAAGTGCAGACTGACTAATGAAGGAGAGAGTGTTACGTCACCAGTAAACGATCCAATCCCAGTAGGCGGGGCCAAAAGGAGACAAGGTGGCAACCATGAGGGACTAAGAAGCCTCCTTTACAATCAGAAGCCAGCATTTTGCATGGAAGATGATGCTACCCAATTAAAAAGATGGGCGGGCTTCAACCTTGCCTCCGAGAGCTTCGGAATCTGTATTGATTCCAAGAAGCTCTCGAATGCCGAGAGCATGCATGCGTGCTGCTATCGCCAGCCGAGACCTAAAAAGACAAAGATCGGGTTCAGCATTGCTCTATTAAGCACAGACAAGCTACAAGCTAGGTTGTAGAAGACGTTCAGCCAACTGTGAGAGAATAATGTACGATTCAGATGTCCGAGGGGGCTGCTTGCTCCTTATTTGTTTTTTGTGCAGAATGTTTATGAACCAACACTTCTGACTCAATTCAGATTAAGGTCTATTGGCTGGATTCTATGTTTTCCACAAGGGCAATATTTTTGCAGATGTATGCATTTGACCATTTAATGAGCAATCAACCCAATCCTTACTGCACTTTGTTTTTTTCTGCAAATATTACCTTTCCGCCACAAGGGGATTTTTACTGCCCCTGTTGTAAAGATACAAGTTTACCAAGCGTAGTGCTGCTTTGCTCTTTCTCCAACTTCTTCTAGAATATGACATCAGTTATTCAGTTGGTGTTTTCCTGATAAATATCTTAGGACAGAAGAAGATTATGTTGTTCTAAATGACGGCCCATCATATGTACCATTGTATATTTACTGGTGATATTTTTAAATAGTTTTATACTGTGGCATGTTTTTAACAAATTTAGTCAACACTGTAGCATTGTTTTACATTTTTCTTTGCTAAATTTACAGATTGTCTTTTTAACCAACTTATGATCAACGTTGGTATGATCATGTAAAGATTATTGAATTCAATCCTATTTCTCCATCGTTGGTATCCTCACTAATCATATTAATAATATTTCCACCAGGGTCTGATGAACCTGTAACACTTTTTCAATCAATGTAGAATGAATCTAATGTGATTGCAAAACATATCATACCATGATTAAAATGTTGATGTCATGAATGATGCAAAAAAAGCCAGAAAAATAAACATGAAATTTAAGCTGCAACTATTTGTCTGGGTAGTATATGGGTTTATGTGCACTCCAGGCCACTATAGAATGGAATATAAGGATTCCACCATAGTCTCGATGCTGAGAGATATCAGTATGTTAAATGTAAAGAGGAGAAGTGCTTATAGTTATAACCAGATGTACTTTTTTCCACAGCAAACATGGTGTAGTAAAGACTCACCACCCGGATACAGGTAAGCACTTTATTTAGCAACTAGGTAGACTCTCCACACCAACGCCTTTGGTGTGTCTAGACATCCTACCTACGACATATTTCAAAATCTATTCTATGGAGTCCTGACGTGACCATAAACTCTTACACAAAAGTTAGCACCTTAGATTTGAAATCTAGCATTTACTCGTGGATACTGATAAATCCTGCAGCACAAGAGATGGAAATAGAAGACACACCAATCAACTCAAAAACTACTTGTTACTGCTTAACTGGGATCTGGAACAGATACTCGGTCTATTACTCCTACTTGGATCTAATGGGATAGTGCAATCTCTTAACTACCTTTAGCTTTGTAGATTTACACAGACTGTGCTGTTGGAAAATACACTGCTAACTTTGTAGCAGATGATGGAATCGCTCCCGAAGAGGAAATTAAAAAAATTAAAACTTAAAATAGAAAATACTAACATACTGGAATTTAGAGAAAATAAAAACTAGAAAGGTACTTCAAGAGACCCATGGTGAAACTAGTACAGTCTGACATCTAATTCCGTATAAAAATTGTAGTTCTTGCTTAAAGTTTCTGTAAGATTACATTAGGTAGCATCTGCCAAAGGCATACCCACTTGCTGCTGTGGGCAGCCAACACTGATGTATGGCAAAACTATTTCCCCTTGCTTAAGTGAAACTTATTGAATCGACTAGAAGTAAATGTGGCTAGGGGGTGGGGGGAGTTGATTTTTCTAAAGAATTTGAAGGTCTATGATGCTGACACTTCTTCGCTAACAAATGGAGCTTCAATCTGACGAATTGAAGACTGTAAAAAACTCCTCTAGCAGACCTCTAAAGTGCGGAGTTCCTCAGGACTCCTCTCTGAGCCCCGCACTCTTCAACCTGTATATGAGGCCACTGGCTGATGTCGTCCGCCCATTCGGAGTTAAGATCATCTCCTATGCGGACGACACGCAGCTGGTGGTCTCACTGGCGCAGGAGACTACCCGGCCTGCGTCAGGTGGGCTTAGAGAATGCCTAGAGGAGGTGAAGACCTGGATGTCTTCATCATCCCTCAAGTTGAATGGGGATAAAACAGAGCTGATGCTCTTAGGCACCCCAGATCTTGGCCTCCCCCCCTCCTTGTGGCCTCCTTGTCTGGGCCCCCCCCAGCCCCCAAGAACAATATTAAGAGCCTCGGAGTGTGGCTAGACAGATCTCTGTCCTTCAACGCTCAAGCCACAAAACTATCAGCCACCTGTTTTGGCATCATGAGGATGCTAAATAAAATCTTCCCCCTCCTCCCCCTGGAAGCCAAACAGGTGGCCATACAAGGCCTCATACACTCACGCCTTGATTTCAACAATGTGCTCTATCTAGGCGCCCCAGATTACACTCTGCGCAGGCTGCAGATAGTGCAGAACTGCGCAGCGCGCTTACTGCTCAAGATCCCTTGGAGACAATCAGTGAGGGCCGGTCTGGTCAGCCTTCACTGGCTACCGATTCGGCAGAGAGTCCTTTTTAAAGCTATGTGCATAGCCCACCAAGCATTCTGGGACACAGGCCCCAGCATTTCACGTGACCTAGTTACTCACTACAACCCCAACCGAAGCCTTCGCTCCAGCCAGACCTTTTTAGCAGTGGCGCCAAGAATAAAAAGATCCAGGTCAGGCGGAAGGACATTCGCCTACAATGCGTCCAGAACCTGGAACACTCTGCCACTACATCTCAGAGCCAATCCCAATCTCACTGTGTTTCGTAAACAATTAAAGACTTTCCTGTTTAATTCCCCCCACTAATCCCTAGCTTCCTCCTCATCTGCTCTTCGGTAGGTTCTGGTTACCCTAGCGCTTGGACGCCTCCGGGCAGCAATCGCGCTCTACAAGTCTACAGGTTTACAGGTTTACAGGTTTAAAATGTCTAATAAATTTGTATACAAAGTTCACTTTAAAGCTACTGCAGCAATGGTGAGAGCCAGAAGAAACCAGCAGATATTTTAGGGAACACACGATATGGCCATGCACCTGTGTGTTTACAAATCTATGTGCGAAGTTTAATACATTTAAAACATTATGATTTTATAGCAATGGTACAATTAATCTGAATGTAACGATCAATGTTTCAGTGTTTGAAGACGCAAAAATGAGATGCAGTTTTTTGCCAAACATCAATACTAGGTTATTGCTCTGATATTTATTTTTTTACCACATTTCTGAAATAGTGTTGCCCGAATTAAGCACACACAACAAAAAACGTGATTTAACACGACATACCAAACTCCTCTTGCTTTCGTTAATTGGAATATTATTGTAAACTTTAACTGAACCCTCACTACCATGCTGATAACCAGAGGAAATGATGAAAACTACATTTAAGCAAAGATTAAAAAATACGTAAGTGTTCCCGAGTAGTCCCTGCATGCTCAGTTATGTCAGCATTTATATACAACTACGCATGCTTTTACTATGTCACAAGCTGAACAATTGGTAGGAAATGACTGCGCTTCATGAGACTACGGGTGCAAAAAGTATAGATGGAAACTTTATAAAGAGTCAAATAGTTAGATAACCCACATATGTAGAACAATATATTTCAAACTGTGTGGATTAAATAAATTAATTTATGATAATTTAATTTTAGGTTTAATCAACTATGACTGGGCATGCTTATTGAAAGCTTTTATTAACGTCAAAGATTCCCACTCTTGTTATTTAAC
This sequence comes from Lissotriton vulgaris, assembly GCF_964263255.1. Taxonomy (NCBI): domain Eukaryota; kingdom Metazoa; phylum Chordata; class Amphibia; order Caudata; family Salamandridae; genus Lissotriton; species Lissotriton vulgaris. Next base: position 1,657,076,466 of record NC_141695.1, read on the forward strand.
AAGTGGCCACATGCCAAATAATAGGAAAAAAATAAGTCATTATTTCAACAGAGTCACTTTGCCGCTCAACATACATTATTTCCTTTTTTCCAACTGTTTTTATTAATACAAATTCAGCAAATACATTCCGATACACAAATTGCACAAGAAATGTATGACATTGTGAAATCAAAAGACAGCAAGCTAGGATAGCAGTGATGCAGGTATAAATTACGTCCGGCTTAGCCATCACTAAACAATACTCTATATTACACAAACCCATATGATACGAGCCAGGGGGGCCCCTTGGCGCTTTCCATTCCATAGGTCTTGGCGTGCAGGGGGGGTGCATCTACCTCCCCCTCCATTTCCAACCCGGGGGTCCAGATCTTAGTGAATTTCTTAGGACACCCTCTAGCTCTGTATTTCACCTTTTCTGTGACCAAGGTTCATGCTAGTCTTCCACTCACTAATTGTAGGGAGGTTCGGGGCTCCCCCCAGTGTCAGGCTATATCCCTTTTTGCAACCACCAACCGTAAGTTACATCATACAGTTTGCTGCGGGGGGGTCTACTTTGGTGAGAACACCCAACAGGATATGTGTGGCGTCCATAGACAGCCGTGCCTCTAGTACTTCATTCAACTCCCCTATTTTCTGAGACCAGGATATTTTATGTAGTGGCATTCCCAGAGTGAATGGATATATATTCCACACGCCGTCTTACAAAGTAGGCAGTTAGCTGTCTCCGCCCTCCCCATGGTGTGTAGGGGTGCCCTGTCAAAGTATACTCTATGTAGAATCTTAAATTGCATCAAGCGCAATTGTAGCCTAATAGCTACCACCCTTGGGTGCATTAAGACTGCTTCCAAGTCAATGTCTTCTAGTGGTCCGGTGGCGTTTTCTAATTTGATCCTAAGGGTTTTCAGCCTGTCAGGAATGTTATTAATTAAGGTTTTGTACGCCCACGAGATAGCGGTTAGGTATTTCTTCCTGCAGTAGCTTATCCTCTAAGGGCGCGAACTCTTGGATATCAGAGGTATCTATCTTCTCTGCCCAACATGCTTGCTTCAGTTAGAGATATTTATATCTGTGGGTGTAGTTCAACTGGTATTCAGATTGGAGTGTGTTGAAAGAAATCAGGGGGCCCACTTCTAGAATGTCGCTCAGCCTAGAGATCACAACAGTGCCCCAGGGTTTAAAGCTCCGGAGTTTACTGATCTCTGGCTGTCTCGTACCCTCGCATAGCAGAGTCTCTATTGAGTGTCTCTTGTCTCATTGCATTTGTCGTTCTGCCCCCTTCCAGGCCTCTACAGTCCTCTGGGTGGCCGGCAGTAGCCGTCGGACTATCCTGGCCCCATAGATGTAGTGAAGATATGTGTGTTTTTTGAATTGGAGCCTTTCCAGGGCATAGGTGGAGTATTCTCCTGGCATGTGTCCCCATTCGTTGATTAAGAATAGGTGGGTAGCCCTGTAGTATAATCGTATATCCAGTAGCGCGATTCTCCCATTATACTGATTGTGCTGTGGCGCCAATCTCGGATGGCCCCCATTCCATAGAAGTATGTGCAGTTTCTAAACAATTGTTTTAAAAATCGCTTTGGGTAGCCTACAATATGTATTTTGTAATATATAGAGTAGTTAGAGGAGTGTAATCCTTTTGTACATAGCGGCTCTGCCAATAACGTCAACAGAAGTCGCCTCCACCTTTCCACATCTTTGCAGAATTCTGCTAAAACCCGCCTGATGTTGTGGTTATGGCTTGCCGTGTATTTAATGGTGAGATAAAGACCTAGATAACGGAACCCTTCTTGGACCACATGGAGTTGTCCCAGAAGTTCTTGGGTATGCAGGATTCCACCCACCAAATAGAGGCTTGATTTTCCCCAACAATGTTGTGTCCTGCATTTCTACCCTATTCTTCGAATGTTTGCAGAATCACAGGAAGTGTCTTGTTAGGGTCAGTGACATACATAAGGATGTCATCGGCATAGAGTGCGACCCGCTCATCATTGAGGAGCCCCATGTCATCTGTGATGCCTCTCTTGTCTTGAGGTGTTCTGATCAAGCATGCCAGAAGTTCCAAAACAAGAGCAAAAAGTAAGGGAGACAGGGGACCACCCTGTCTAGTACCCTTGTGCACTGGGCAGTCCGCCGATGTCACACCATTGACTCGAATCTGGCCCTAGTATTGGTGTATAATAAATCTACCCAAGCCTCAAAATAGGGACCGAATCCAAACCTTAACAGGACTTGTCAAATGAATGGCTAGTGGAAGTTGTCAAATACCTTTTCGGCATCTAGTGTGAGAAATACATATGGGCTGGACCTATTTTTCACCATATCTAACCAGTTGGCCAAGCGGCAGATTGAATTCCGCTGCTTGTTTTGGCAAAAAGCCGGATTGGTCACAGTGGATGAGGGATGTGATCACCTACAGAATTCGTGTAACCAGGATAGTGGCCAGAATCTTTGTTTCTACATATAGTTGCGATATAGGTCGATAAGTCCATTATCCATGGAGGGCTTCCCTGGCTTGTGAATCACTACTACTGTAGAGTTACAGAGGTCAGACAGGAGCGCCCCTCTCTCTGTGCCACCAGGTACATATTCAAGGGGTGTGGACCCAGTAAGCTAGCGCCTGTTTAAAGAATTCTGAGGGTAGTCCATTTGGACCCAGGGTTTTCCACGATTTCTGCCTACTAATAGTGTTCATAACTTCTGCCAGGGTAAGGTTCTTCTCAAGGTTGCTCAGTTGTCTCAGGAGAGAGTGGGGGTGTCGATTGCGCAAAGATAACTACAAATGTGGGCGTCATCTGCTAGCAACCAGGCTGTGTAGAGGTCTGCAAAGTTGCGCTTGAAGGAATCTGCTATAGTTGGGCCAGTTGTGTGATTTACCTAATTTTCACATATGGCGGCTACCCACCTCATTTCCCTCTCCTTCCTAACCAACCAAACCAGCAATTTCCCGGCTCGGTCTCCTGTCTCATTTAGACAGTGTTGTGTGGCCCTGTGCTGGGCTTTCACTTCTTGGTTCGCAATGCCAGATAGTCCCTGCATGTTACTGCAATCTGGAGAAGCATTAGAGGGTCAGCACTTGAAACTAGGTGCCCCTCCAGTGCAACAAGCTTATACCCAAGGCCTCAATCTCACAGGTCTCCAACCTCCTCTTGTGGGCTATTATATTTTGTGACCTATCTCCTAGCACAGTCTTGTGGGCCTCCAATAAGGTGACCGCTGAGGGCACCGAGCCCTCATTTTAGCAGAAATACAACTCTGAGTCTGACCAAATCTCGCAGGAAATCGCAGGGTGTTTTCCCTCCCACTGTTAGCCTGAGGGGTGAATAGTCCGATATGCCCTTCGCCAAGTATTCTGCCTTTTCATTGTCTCTACCTCTTCCACTGGAGCAAAGAGGTAGTCTGAAAATTACTTTATGAGTGCCCGAGAAGAATGAGTAGGTGCAGTCAGTAGGGTGGTGTTGGCGCCAAAGGTCAGTCAGTGTGTGCAAAAACTCAACCAAGGGGGTAGGCCTACGTGTCCCCAGACTTGTGTGTGTGCGGTCTATATGTGGGTCTATCAAGTCATTAAAGTTGCCTCACCACTATGGGTGTTAAAGGTCCAGGCTCTAGGAGTATCCGAGCTACCTTATTCAGCGACAGGTTTTGTAACCACGGGGGTGCCTAGACGCTAATCAAAGTAAGTTGTCTCAGGCCCCACGCCCCCTGTACCGCAACCAAAGTGCCATTAGGATCTAGTGCTGAAGGAGGGTGCTTTTTTTAATTAAATATTGTGACCCCTACATCCAATGAAGAATCCAGTGTGTGCAAGTGTACTATACGCACACCTCCCTAAAAAGGTGCATTGTGTACCCATCAGGTGTGTTTCCTACAGGACAATGAGGTCAGGCTTAAGTCTTCTGAAATATCTGGCTACCAGCCCCCTCTTAATTGTGTTTCCTAGTCAACTGACTTGGAATGCCAGCACTATCTCCCCTCACCCATCGTGTATGTCTAAGTTCCCTGCAATGGCTCAAGTGACTCCTGCTTCTACTCCGGCTGCTCGTCTCTCTGCCTTTGATCTTGGTATACCCCGACCAGCTTCTGGTAAGAATGAAACTCCCCTATGTGTTTCCTTATGTCACCTGTCTCCCAACAAGTCCCCCCTCCCACTCTCTCCCACTACACACACACATCCCCAAATGGTCAACATGACAACAGTGGCGTAGGTAAAGCCTGAGTGGTCTGGATCCCCTCCCTCCCCTAGATCAATACCCTATAAACAAAGAAGTGTAAATTCAATACTAGTCTAGTCACTCACTGGGCATAGCATACAAATGTCAAGGGGCACTTAGTGCCGTCATATTGTCTCCTTAGCATCCGGGAAGCCCCAGAATTTCAACCTTCTTCGCCTCTCTGTAGCAGCTGTTGTTGTGGAAGCTCTTGGATGGCGTCCTCTGAACTTGGCTCTTCCATAAAGTTAATATTTCTGCGAAGCGGGTGATCGATATCTGCTGAGTATTCCTTATCGAACGGGTCAGATGTTATTGGTCTCTGAGCTGTTACTTACTGGTTTTTGCATGTGGTACTTTTTCATTTGAGTCTGTGATTTGGACCCTCACTTCCGAAAGTGGCTCAATGCGAAAAGGTATCCCCACATTCTTCCTGCATGACTGGTCAAGTCGGCGTACCCTTTTCTCCTTCTGTTTGGGACCCGAACCCTTAGGGGGGTACCAAGGTGGGAAGTCCCAGTTGAATCCAACTAGCGTGTCAGGGGAGGGTGCTCTTCGATCCATGTTCATGCCTCTTCCGGCACCTGGAAGAAAAGAGAGTTACCCTGGAAGATGACCTTGAGCTTCGCCAGGAAGAGTAGCATATACTGGATATGAAGAGTTCTCAACTTCGCCTTGACGGAAGCAAAACTTCGCTGTTTTTGCATGTCCCGGGAGTAGTCAGGGAACACCATTATCTTGGCATTGGAATGATTGATTTCCCCACTTTGCCTCAACTCCCGGAGTATTATGTCATGGTACTGAAAGTTAAGGAATTGAGCAATCAAAGGCCGCGGTGTGGCTCCAGGCAGCGGAAGAAAGCTGGGCATTTTGCGGGCTTGTTCAATTATGAAGCAGGGTGAGAACTGCACATCCGGGAGGGAATCTCTAAGCCATGTGGTCAGGAAGAGTCCTGGATCCACTCCCTCCGTTCCTTCCGGAAACCCAAGGAAGCGTAGGTTGTTTCTGCGTGCTCTGTTTTTGGCGTCATCAACCCTCCAAGTTACCTCTTTCAGGAAGGCAGTAAGACCAGTGACTTTGTGTGGGATGTGTTTTCTATCTCAGAAATATGATATTCAGCCTGAGTCAATCTCTCTGAAACATTGTGTATGTCTTGCTGCAACAGGGTTACAATCGGTGCGTATTTCCGCCATTTTCCCCTGCAGGGCGCCTCCCTGGATGCATGCATCGCCTGCAGGAAGGCCGGGTTATCAGGCAAATCAGTGGCTTCCCCCTCTGCTTCAGATGGTGGGGGCACAACTTTTGCCTATCTGTCCATCTTCCCCCATTTCGACGGTCTAGGGTCTTTGTTTCTGTCAGTGAAAATAAGGCCACCAAACGGGGTTGATGAACCCGTCCCTCGTGAGTCTGTCTCTAAGTGGCTGTTTGTCTCTCAGAGTATTTCCGTGGGCCAATGTGCAGCAATCTGTCACTCTGGCGGCTGTTAGGGTGGATCCTGTCAACTTCAAGGTAGCCAGTATTGTTGGGTGTCTTTCAGGGTGTACTCTCCTACCCTGGTCTCACTTAGGTCTGCTGTCATACAGGAGAGGGCCCACGTAAAAGGGGAGCCTTGTATAGTTGCCTCAGGGACAAGGGGGTCCCTCTTCACATCAGAGGAAGGGAGGGATTCTCGCCACCAGAAGTCTGCTTCTGGGTGTACTACACCTCCTAATGCTCCGAGTCGTGTGCCCCTCCCAGGCACACCTTAGGCTCTTGCACCATCTTGTCTGGTTACTCCAGAAAAGGGGGGTGAGCGTGGAGGGGAGTGAAGCAGGATGTCGTGCAGCGACGCAGCAGCTCTGCATGGCTCTCCACCAGGAGCAGGCCTTGGTCAAGGGGCCACCAACTGAGTCAGAAGGCAGACCCCCCAGGATATAGCGGCATGGATTAGCAAATTTAGCGGCACAAAAATGGAAATTTAGCGGTACAAATATGGAAATTTAGCGGCAATTTTGCGGCATTTTATTTGCCCATTCTTCCTACAACAAACACAGATATCTTAGTTTTTTTAGTTATTTAACAACATGAAGCTATGTATATTTGATTTATTTACAAAGTAGACACAGTGAATTAATTATTATGGTCTGTGGAAGAAAAAGTCATCTCTGGAGGGTCTCCGACACTCCCACTCTCACTTCCCCCCCATTATCCGCTGCAATATCTCACTGTTAGACACCTATTTCTCCCCACACTTTTCTGAATTCCTCCATCTGCAAATCCCATGTCATAAAGCACCATCTTCACTTTCTCATGCTTTCTCGACTTCCTTTTATCGCCACTCCCATCCATTCCCACAAGCATAAAACTCACCCACTCATCTACAAGCATTGAACTTTCATTTTTTGGCACTGAATATATTTTGACAGCTGTGAAACTCGCTGACACTTACCAACAATTACAACTGACAGATATGAAACTACTGCTCCGTGCTTGCTCTGCAGAGGTCAAGGACTGGTTGTGAATGTGGCCTTCACAACTGTATGCCCCGCTGATAGGCACTATGAGAAACTTGCTTCATTTAAAGCAACAGTGTATCTGATCAGTGTGGGAGATGCTGGGCAAGTCTTCAGTCTAGGCAGTTCACTATTAAGTAATGACCTCGTGCTGATAGCGAGACAAAGAAATCTCACTCATAGCACACAACGTTAATTCACAGTTTGGCATATCCAGGCAACTGCAAGACAGATATCATGTGTCACTAATAAAATCAATACTGCGATTTTGGCACGGTCAACTGTCGATCCTACATAGAGTCTTAGGACTTTTGGCTGCATTGTGGTTAGAATACTGCTTTAGCTCGAGGAAAAGTGGTAGGATAAACACAATACCTACAATGTTTAAATCCCACCCACAGTGTCACTACTGATGATGCTTTCATCCAAGGAGAGCCTTAAATGCCATCCAGCCAAACCTGATGGGCCTCAAGTCCGCTTCCCTTAAAGGTTACAGTTGGATGCTAGCAGTCGAGGCAAGGGATTTCTAACAGTTGACAGGTCGGTTAAGGGCTAGTTTGTTAAGTAGCAGCTGGGGTTAAGCACGGTACTAAATGAAGGGACGGTGCAATGAGCGTAATGAAGAAAGCAATGACACTGGACAGCTGACCCCAGCAGGGTATGAACTATCCGACCCACCCTCCACCTTGCGATCACATCATACGACTCCATGGTGCTACCTCAGGCAGTAGGATCTGGCTGGGCGCAGCTGCGCATGTGCACACTGTCCAGGAATCGTGGATTGTGACAATCTACGCATGCTCGAAGAAACTGCTTCAACTGGAGCTTCACAGCTGACATCGGGAGAGTTCAACGTGGATGTGCAGTGACGTCGCATCTATCCTGCTGGTTCGAGCTTACACGGTGTCCACTGTTGAGCTGCGGGGACCCTTAGGGTTAGTCAGGGACGCAACTAGACGCAAACATTCCGGGGCGTGGGCCTAGCACCTTGAACTGTGGAGGAGAAGCCATCTTCAGAGACGATAACAGACGTCAGTGGCTGCTGAAGGTGGCGCAAGGATCTTCATTTCCGGCTTCCTCGAGCCAGGTGTACACAGCAAACCATGAGGGCTTCGCAGGAGCAGAAAACAAATCATGGTGCACCGAGAGGGGCAAGAAGGATAATCAGTCAGACCCCCCAGGATATCGCGGCTTTGGTAAAAATGCCGCGATTTCAACAAAAGTGCCGATTTCGCGGGCACTTTTGTAAAAATCGCGGCATTTTTAAAAAAGTGCCGATTTCGCGGCAAATCGCGAAATCGCGATATCCTGGAGGGTCTGAGAAGGGCACGGGGGCGAGACGGCATTGTGGCAGCCCGGTGTCTCCAGTTATTCCTCTATGGCAGGTGGCCTTCAGGAGTTTCCCACCTCTCCCATTACCAGGGGGGGCAGAGGTTCTCTGGTTCTTCTCGCAGCGTACCCCCCCTCTACACCCCCCCCCTCCGCCCCCCGGTAACGGCACCTCCACAGGAATGCTGGAAGGCCCCCGGAGCCACCAGCGATCGCACAGCCCTTCTCACCTGTGCATCTGTCCGGGCGCTCAGCAACTCCCTCTGGGGAGGAGACAGCGGGGCAGACAAACTTATGATGTTTCATAGCTGGTCCAGTCAGAAAGACTGGCTTTCCCCCGTACTGCGGCAAGATAGGGGGTTGGGGTCCTCACGCGGATGTCTGCTTTGCTAGTTTCCCTTGTTCCCCTCTGGTTCACAGGTATCGACAATCCTGGGGCGCCGCCATCTTGAGCAGTTGCGCTCAATCACCGCCTCGTACTGTTGTGGGAGTGATAGAAAGAAAACAAATCTTTTATGTGAGACCACCCCAGATCAACCGAACTGTTGTCCCAGAGCTCCTCAGAACAGCATACCGATCACTAGTAGTAACTTCTACCTTTGTTAAACACTCACATTTAGTGCCCAGTTACACTTTGAGCCCCCGCCCCCACTTCTCCTACCTCTGCATTGAGGGGGTAGGTGTGGAGCAGCAGCCAGAGCAGTTGACTCCAAAGTGCGTGGCTCATAGTTTGATCGCCCGCGGCAGCGTAGCATCATATGACTGAGCAATAGCTCACTTAATCTCTCCGCGACCGCACATCGCTTGGATACCCTTAGGGGCGATACGTTTGCGCTTTACACAATTACACATTTCCGAAATCAGTGACACCCTTAATGGCACACCTATGGACTCCATGCACAATAAATAATATTAAACAAAGACTCCATTCTGCGTTTCTCTGAACACTCATCCCATTAAATGTATTGCTCATATGAAACAATAGGTCAGACTGTAAACCATACACCCGCCACTTTAAAAGTGAATCTAGGTCAAAATGCTAGTAAAAGAGACAATTAGGACGAGTTGCAATACGATAATGTGTATCCTAAATGGTTCTGAACGTTATCCATGCATATCAATCATTCACAGTCAGTCAAGGCATACATTATCCCAAACATCTATTTATCAGCAAGAAATATCAAGGCCCGCCACTGAAAAGAAACCAACTCTGAAATCTCAAGTTAAGCCACGGCCATTAAACATCTTGAAAATAACAAGTCAGCAGTTATCAAGCATCAAAAATGTCACAGTAAACCATGATGACCACAATTAATCCAAAAAAGTATGGGGATCCTGCTTGAAACAAAGATGTGCTGTACTCATCACTACCTGCAACTCAAAATTAATCCTGAATTATTCAAAAATTTGAAAACATCTGCACCCCAAGCTACCCGATGTCAACATGCTGTCTCCATGCACTCTTCAACTGGTCTAATCAAAATTCACACCAATGCATATGAAGCTCAATCACACAAGCCATGAAACGCACATGTATGAGATCCTCATCCAGTCAGACACTCATGCCAGTCAAAGAACGAGAAGTTGTGTTCAGGTTTGATCCACAAAATTCCATCAGACATCCTATGTGCAGACAATACCGAAACTCAAACTCTACTTAAAATCTACTAAGATTTTTCCTCCTTGGGAAGTTACAAACTAGATGTGCACGGAACAGAAAGGACAAAGAAAACCACACCTACAGAGTTCATGCAATGTTAATATTGCACACCAGAAGGCATAATAATAGAGGAAACGCAAGTCTAAGTAGAAACAAGTTAGAAATAGTAGAAATAGTTAAAAGTCTGTAGAATAGCCAAGTGAGGGGGGGGTCGAGGTGCATCCCAAAATTATTGCATTATTTTTGCACTTCCAAATTTGACCCCCAGTTTTCCACTTGTTTTAGCTTCAAAGTATGCAGGGGCTTGGCTGATGTACCAGGAGAAAGAGTTTAGAGACTGAAGTGGGCACTGGAATGGATTCTCGACACCTACATATGACCTGCTATAGTTCCTATGTATTCGCTTAGCTGCTGTCGGTGTCAAATATAGGCATTAGCGGTTTTAAGCCTAGATAGGATCCTTCAAGGTAGTGATGAAGGATGAGCAATTTAATAAATGTTCCCAAAGTTGACAGACTGTGAGTCAGCAGATGCTGGAGGCACATGAGGACAAAGTGCTCGTCTGAAAATCACATTACAAATTAGGGATTTGCCCACCTTCAAGCAGTGCTCAGTTAAAGCAATGGAGAAACTAAAAGAAGAAGTTGAATACATTATTATTTAAGCGTAAAGGCCCACCAAAGATTCTAGTTGACAAAATGGAGAAGATGCTAAAGGGCGTCTCAAGTCAGCAAGATGGGATTGAATGTGGCACAACTTTAAAAAGTGTATCCAATCAGCTTTGAAAAACTAAAGAAGAAACCTATCCACTGGTGGAAGTCATCATCGTGATGGCAAGAACAGGATGGAAAAATCATATTTTGCCCAAGGTGATCTGAGTACTGTAGCAATGATGGATAAATCTACCTATTGCATTTTCTTGACACAACGCCTGGTATTTTAGCCAGGAAGAGATTGTTGATGGAAGTCAAGGAAGACATGGTGGCACAAAGTTTCGTAGCCTTAGATGGCGTCCCTGTTAAACTCAGAAAGGCGTTTCAGAAGAAATTGTGTGAATTATGTGGTACCTGCTGCAGCTTGCAATTGCAGCCCGTTTGTTTTTAGGTCGAGGACCGTAGGCTGCGCTTGCACAGTCTCGGTCAGAGATTTAATGTTTTCTAGAGTGGCTAGAGTACCCCGCCCCTCTTCTTCATTGGCTGGCTTCCTAAACGGAGGCCAGCCATTGGAGGAGAGGGGCGTCACTCTGTTCAAGCCCCGTCTTTTTCCGATTCAGGGGCGTCTTTTTTAGCTTCTTTCTTGTTTTCTTTCTCTCCTCTTCCCATTGGCTGGAATTTTACCTTCCAGCCAATGGGAAGAGGAGAGAAAGAAAACCACGCCGCCGAATCTGAAAATTACGCTGGTTTCTCAGAGGCATTCTTGCTTCACCTTGGAGAAACGTGGTGGCGCTTATCAAGCCTTCCGTGGCTTCTTTATTTAAATATTTAGCAGCGCATTGGCTCTACTGCCTATTTCACTCCCCTGCCCACCTCCATGATTTGTTAAGCCTTTCGTGGCTTCTTTGTTGGTACTCGGGGCCCTGAAGCATGCAGCCCTTTTATAAAAGAGAAAAAAAGTTTTAAAGCCCGAGAGATCACTTTCCACGTCCATTTGACCCGCTGCCTGTCGGGCAATTTGTCTATTAATGCCTTACTTTATTTACAGTGAAAAAAAGCTTCTTTTCTCCCTCCTGGCTGAGGGGGAGGGAGAGGCGTGCGGGGAGGGCTGGTGCCATGGAGTCTGTCTCTTCACAATCGAAAGTGTTCTCGCGGCCCTCCCCTGCAGCCCCCCTCCCCTCCTCGTGACGAGACCCACGCGCAGGGGCCGGTGGCGCGAGCCACCTGCGGTCAACCCCTGGCGCGGGCACCGGGCCGCCGGCGACAGCTTTCTGGAGCGGGGGCCTCTTGGTGGCCTCACGGGGTGCCCGGAGCCTGGCCCCCGCCACCAGGCCTGCTACAATCAGGGAATCCTTCAGCAGGGCGTGCGGCAGATGCTTGGGGAAGCAGGGTTTCCTATGAAGAAAAGGACAGAACCTGAAGGGAATGCATTGAGTAAAGACAGCTGGAAAGCTGAGCGGCGCAAGGCCCTGCTGGCGGCCCGCTGATGAAATGTCATTTTATTTTGATGGAAAAAGGTCTGAAGCCGGTAAGTTTGCTCTGTTACTTGCCTGCGCTTGTTTTGTTTCGGTGACCGGGGCCGCCCTGCGGAGCGGATTACACGTAGGCTCTTTCTGCAGCTGCTCGGCTCAGCTCGCCTCTCCCCCCTTCCCTCTGCCCGCAGCCCTCCTCCGTCCCGCTCTCGCCTCCCCCTTCCCTCTGCCCGCAGCCCTCCTCCGTCCCGCTCTCGCCTCCCCCCCTTCCCTCTGCCCACAGCCCTCCTCCGTCCTCAGCACAAACATCTCAGAAGGCGCCAAGGGCCTTCCAGGCAGGCCCTGTTGCCCTCCCAGAGCCCCCGTACCTGCCGGGCTCGGTACCAGGCCCCACTCTGCCAGGGCCCTCTCACCAGGCTCAGCTTGGGCTTTTTGTTGAATGCCAAATCAAACTCCCTCCTAATTGAAGTTGGAGCTGAAAGCGAGCTAATGTTCAAAGAAAGTGACCGCCAGACGCACATAAAAATCTAATTATTTTGTGCTCGGTGAAGGGGGCAGAGCTCATGAAAGAACGAGAGGGAGGGGGTTTGGGGGGGTTTAGAGGAGACTTCTGTAGTCCACAAAAAGTCATCCCCACGGGCACTTTCCCCATACTCCTACAAAAAAAAAAAGGCACGTAAGTAAGCTCATTCACAAAAAATGGGGAACAAAAACCACAAACAGCACTTTGAAATCGTGGCCCAAAATAATTATTTTGGAACATGTTCTTCGGTCCGCAAAAAAAAAAAAAAAAAGGCAAATGGAACGGTCTGGTCCCCCAGGGAAGCCAAAAGTTCAGGGCGGGGACTTCCGGATGCCCGCACCCCTGGAACACATGTACCCTAAGGTGCTCTGAAGCCCGCCAGGAAGGCTGCCGTGCTGAGCTCGTGTGCTCTGCCCCTGGCTGAAGCTCTGGAGGTATCGAGTAACACTAACCCCCTTTATGTAATAAGAGTATTTTGTCTAATCCCAAATTGCAGGCGAATTCTCTTAATGCTAGAGTCCATAAAACCCAGGATTAAGGGAAAGCAGAGGAGGGGGAGAGGAGAGCTGAGTCAGGAGCAGGCGAGAGGGAGACAGCCGGAAAGAAAAGTTTAGTCTGGAGGGGGCAGCGGGGACCTATGCAGCGAGGGGCTGCGGGGGAGGCAGTATAGGAGCAGGACAGCGATGGCTGAAGGGGGGCCACAGGGACAGAAGTGGATCAGAACCAGAGAGAGATGCAGGACCAGGGGAGGCAACGCAGTACTAGGAGAAGGGATGCTGCAGGACCAGGAGAGGCGATGCCGAAATGGGACTGCAGGGACAGGAAAAGTGCTCAGGACCGCGAGAGATGCTGCGGGGACATAAACGCGCCAGTGACTGGAGTGCAGCAGGAAAAGCACCCTGTGGATGGGAAACTTATTCTAGGGAATGGGCCGCGTGAACACTCCTGCAGGAACGTGGGCACTGCTGGGACAAGGAAAGTGCTAGCCCACCAAGAGAGATGCTGCAGGAGCAGAAGTTGAGCTGTTCACAGGACTGAAATAGTAGAGACACTGCGGAGACAAGAACAGTGCTGCATAAGGGAGACAAGTTACATGGGTGTGTGTGTGGCTCTGTCTGTGTGTGTGTGGCTCTGTCTGTGTGTGTGTGGCTCTGTCTGTGTGTGTGTGTGGCTCTGTCTGTGTGTGTGTGTGTGTGTGTGGCTCTGTCTGTGTGTGTGTGGCTCTGTCTGTGTGTGTGTGTGGCTCTGTCTGTGTGTGTGTGTGTGGCTCTGTCTGTGTGTGTGGCTCGGTGTGTGTGTGTGGCTCTGTGTGTGTGTGTGTGGCTCTGTGTGTGTGTGTGGCTCTGTGTGTGTGTGTGGCTCTGTGTGTGTGTGGCTCTGTGTCTGTGGCTCTGTCTGTGGCTCTGTCTGTGTGTGTGTGTGTGTGTGTGTGTGTGTGTGTGTGTGTGGCTCTGTCTGTGTGTGTGGCTCTGTCTGTGTGTGTGGCTCTGTCTGTGTGTGTGTGTGTGTGTGGCTCTGTCAGTGTGTGTGTGTGGCTCGGTCTGTGTGTGTGGCTCGGTGTGTGTGTGTGGCTCTGTGTGTGTGTGTTTGGCTCTGTGTGTGTGTGTGGCTCTGTGTGTGTGTGGCTCTGTGTCTGTGGCTCTGTCTGTGGCTCTGTCTGTGTGTGTGTGTGTGTGTGTGTGTGGGGGGGGGCTCTGTCTGTGTGTGTGGCTCTGTCTGTGTGTGTGGCTCTGTCAGTGTGTGTGTGGCTCGGTCTGTGTGTGTGTGTGGCTCTGTCTGTGTGTGTGTGTGGCTCTGTCTGTGTGTGTGTGTGTGTGGCTCTGTCTGTGTGTGTGGCTCGGTGTGTGTGTGTGGCTCTGTCTGTGTGTGTGTGTGTGTGGCTCTGTGTGTGTGTGTGGCTCTGTGTGTGTGCGTGTGTGTGTATGTGTGGCTGTGTGTGTGTGTGTCTGTGTGTGTGTGTGTGGCTCTGTGTGTGTGTGTGTGTGTGTGGCTCTGTGTGTGTGTGTGGCTCTGTGTGTGTGTGTTTGGCTCTGTGTGTGTGTGTGGCTCTGTGTGTGTGTGGCTCTGTGTCTGTGGCTCTGTCTGTGGCTCTGTCTGTGGCTCTGTCTGTGTGTGAGTGTGTGTGTGTGTGTGTGTGTGTGTGGGGCTCGGTCTGTGTGTGTGGCTGTCTGTGTGTGTGTGTGTGGCTCGGTCTGTGTGGGTGTCGCTCTGTCTGTGTGGGTGTGGCTCTGTCTGTGTGGGTGTGGCTCTGTCTGTGTGGGTGTGGCTCTGTCTGTGTGTGTGGCTCTGTCTGTGTGTGTGGCTCTGTGTGTGTGTGTGGCTCTGTCTGTGTGTGTGTGTGGCTCTGTCTGTGTGTGTGTGTGTGTGGCTCTGTCTGTGTGTGTGTGGCTCTGTCTGTGTGTGTGTGGCTCTGTGTGTGTGTGTGGCTCTGTGTGTGTGTGTGGCTCTATGTGTGTGTGTGTGGCTCTGTGTGTGTGTGGCTCTGTGTGTGTGTGGCTCTGTGTGTGTGTGTGTGGCTCTGTGTGTGTATTTGGCTCTGTGTGTGTGTGTGGCTCTGTGTGTAGTTCTGTGTGTGTGTGGCTCTGTGTGTGTGGCTCCGTGTTAGTGTGTGTGACTGTGTGTGTGGGTGGGGCTCTCTGTGTGTGGGTGTGTGGCTCTGTGTCCGCTAATACGCTCTACTACTCTCTAATGCTCACCTATTGCCATTGTAAATGAAAATACCATTTATTTATGTTTTAAAAAAATCAAAAAATGAAAATAAATGCCATTTGCAATGCCAATAGCTCTAACTTTAACAAAGCCGAGACCACTGCATTGTAAATGCTTCTTTGGAGTAGTTTTAGGGTGCATGCGCACGTCTGCACATGCACACTGATAACAGCTAACTTGGCGCCTGCCCGCATTAACAGAGCGAGCACAGGAAACAGTAGAAAAGAAGACAAAAAGTGTATAGTTAAAATAGCCCGACTCGTGTACTCCCAAATCACTTTGCATAAGTTAGGCCAATTACTGCAGCATATAGGCAGGCCTTGGTGCGAGGCAGACTCCTGGATGGGGCCAACTCAGGGCTTGGAGAGTAGCTCAGTGCAAGTCTGAGTGCGAGTTCCAGTACAGGGATGAATACATGGTTTGAGTGCACGTCCCTGGCATTTTCACCAAGTGCTATGAGCGCAAGTCTTGTTGGATGAGGCACATTTGTGCAGCCTCCCACCCTCTTGAATGAAAGAGCATCTCCACACTGGCCCTAGAATGGAAACAGGCCTCTCATCTGTGCCGAGGGGATCTGAGCAGACCTTGGACCTTTCTTCTGTTCCCTTGAGCAGTACTGGCCTTTGCCCTAATGCCTGGTATGCATGGGCCACACCAGAAGTCCAGGCAAAGAAGAGTTACCACAGAAAACAAAACACCATTGTCTTAATTTTTTAATTGGTACTTTCGTCTGACGCAGAGGCAACACATGGGGCCTGCCTTGTGGGCGCCTCCCCTGATGTGCCAGGTTGGGTGCCTTGAGACTGGATTGATCCATCTCTGAGTTGGATTGTGTGTTGGAACAGCATAAACAGAGTGGGGCAGATAAAATCGAAATTCAGACATGTGGAGATCAAAGTTGGGGTCTGCAGCTCTGTGTTCATTCTGAACCCTGGTACTCAAACTAACTAACTAAAGCAATAAGAAATGCATTACATGTGAAGTTCTATCTGGCCAGTTTTCTTTTCTTTAACAGAGTTTTATATAGTGCAAACTTGACCCGAATCGGGTATCAGATTGCCTTACATAGCACCAGTTGCATGACAAAAGGACACATTCATTTTTGTTAGGCACGGGGAGATTAAGTGATTTGCCCAGAATCACAGGATGTTTAGCTTCACCGTAGAGACTCAAACCCAGTTCCCCAGATTCTAGGTCAACCGCCCTAGCCGTTGGGCCAACTCCTCCACCCTGTTCTGGGACACTGCTGGCAATAACTAAAAGGAAAAAAAAGCCTTCTCTTCCAGAATGCCATTTTAGAGAGTGGTCTCATCTTAAAAACACTTGCATAATGTCTAACATTTACCAGAAAGGATACTATATCGTTTTTACATGTTTATACTGAAATTGTACAATAGTGGCCCCAAGAAGACCCCCGTCGATCGGGTCAGCATCCTGTATCCCCTGCAGCTGGACCGCTCCATTGAAGACTATTGAGGTTTGCCCATAGAGCCTGGAACTGGACTGGAGACTGCTGTGACAGCAAGGTAGCTGTCCTGCTAAACCTTATTGGCTCCTCTGACTAGCTCTCAGTCATAGTTGGTCAACCAAAGCCAGTCAGAATACCCAAACACAAACTTTTCAAAAAGTTTTCATAAGTTTTCAAAGGAACTGCTAATAGCTGTAGTAGCCAAAGCTTGTTTGCATTTTGAGGGAAAAGCTGTTATTTATTGTTAACTTAAGAATTTATATCTCTGGAATCCTCCAGTAAACTTTGCTCATTTTGGTGATAAAAATTAATTTAAAAAAATCTTTTTTTGTAAATTCGATTTGGCTTTCTTTTGTGTTGTGTTGTGTTTCTTTCTTATTGCACTGCTTTGGTACTTCTAAATGCTTTGCACTAGTTCCTCTGTTAAAGCTGGCCTGTTCGAAACCACAGCTACCCAGGGCTGGGCTAAAGTTTTACAAATGATCGTGACTGGACCCATGACAGGTTTGTGGGTTTATTATTACATGTTGAGGTCACACATCCACACCATGTGATAAAGAGCATTTCCTCCCAGCGATTGAATAGCAGCTGTGGAAAGAAGAGGGATTTTATCAGTAGAATACCACCAAAAACGCATCTGAATGATGAACTGATGCAAACACAGGTTTGTGCCGTATACATCCCGATGTAGTCACACCCAGGGCCAGGCAGAGTTTGAGCTAAAGACACATGGCAAGACCTGGCGATGCTGGAAATTCCGGAGTTTTCAGATCCAGCCCGGGACTTGGTAGATATAAGTAAGTAAGGAAGTTAGAATGTGAGTGGGTTTGTAACAAGCTAAAGAAAACAAAGGCAGCGTTTCCCAAACTGTGGGTTGTGGCCCACTGGTGGGTCATGAGCCAAATTTGGGTTCATTGCATTAGTCCAAGAAATAAATAAAGATGCTTTTAAATTCCGTACTGATCTGGTCACATTTGCTGCAATTCAAAGACAGAGTTCAAATGTCAAGCTATGTGTTCTGTCAAATTGCTGCCTATATATATATTTTTTTAAACATGGGGATTGCTGTTTGGAAACTCCTCTCACTTTGTGATCAGAGAAAGAAGTAAAGTAAAACGTGTGACAATCTTAATGGGGGACAGGGAGTGTGAGATCAAAGGCTGCAGGAGGTCTTTTTTTCGATTTTACACACAAGATGTAAACACCTGTAATTTAACTATACACATTCAGCAGCCAGGAAAGCAACAATGCAGCACTTTTTTGTAATTCTGAAGTGTGATCGAAACAAAGATTTTAATAGGATTAAAACAAAATCAAGACACTTTATTTGGTGATTCATAAACGATATTTACTGAAACCCAATTTCCACACAGGATCATTTGTGTGGAATATAGTTTTATCAGTATAACTGTCTGTCTGGGTACATTTAGTAGCCGAAAATGCGCTGTCAGTAAAGGACAGTGCGCTACCACACGATCTTTTAGCTACAATTTTTTTAAAAAAAAACCTGCTTCATGTCCAATAAAACTAGGTGGGTCGCAAAACTTTGTCATTCTAAAAATTGGGTTGTGGTTCTTAAAGGTTTGGGAAGCACTGATCTAGGGGCTAAGCCATGGATAGCTTTGAATACTAATTACAAAATCTGTACTGGAATCCTAATTTTGTCCAAAAGCCAGCCAGTCTTAGTCCAGTAACATGAGATGAGATGGTGTGCTTTGGCAGATTAGATAGAGTTCTGGTGGTGATGTTTAAGACTTCGTCCTAGAATCTTCAATCCGTTTCTTTGCAGTTTCAATGCATAGTTGATAGAATGAGAGGTTGAAATGTTTTGTAAATAGAAAATAAGTTGTATAGGCTACCCTTATCAGTTTTGAAGACTCTGCCAACTTGAATGGTCATGCATCAAATATTATGTGGGTATAATTGAGTGTTTATATAAGCCTGGGGGAGATTTAATTATAGTGGTGAAATGTCATTAAAATTGACATTATGCAATCTTGCATAATTTTCGCTTCCAAAAGTCTGGCTCATGCATAAAATGCCTCGCTAAGCGACCTTTTCTACTCAAGCGCTCTTTTACAGGCATTTCACAAGATTTATTACGCTAAGTGTACACTTGAGGGAAACGAGTGACACGAGATACCAACAAACCACATTTCACTCTGAAAGTACATTTGAAGAACTTCCTAAAGTTTTAATGGGATTTCGTAAAATGTAATGAGACTGATTACGTAATATCGCAAACCCTTAGCTTTATGTTGCTAGACATACCATTTTCAGATAGAAGTTACTGGATAGTGTGTGAATTGATTACCCTGGCTTTGTTGACATAAAGAGAATGTTTAGAAATGCTTTCAATTAAATTTTTCAGCTTAAAAGACCATTTGGAGGAGATACGTTATCCTAATTGCTTATTTGACTAATGCAACCCAGTTCCCCAAGTATTAGCGAATTGTCTAGTGCTTGCTGTTTGAAAGATCTTCCAGATCTTAATTTTTCAAATATTTAGTAATCAATAGTTTGCTGCAGTGGCCGTTGTAGGAAAAAAAGACTCCATTCGCAAAGGTGAATGGGTAAAATTGATCGATAGAATATTAACGTTTAAAGCGCATGAGATGGGAGTTGAGCACACCGGGTAAGAAGATAGCGCTACGTGAGGTGCTGGACGCAATTTTAAAAAAGCAAGCATTTGCAAAGCTAATAGGTCTCACCTATGCAAGAGCTATTGGCTTTGCTAATGTGTTTTAGTAATTATTTTACACCAGCGTGGATACTGTTCTGCATGGATAAAAGTTAGCTGCATAAAGGAGAGTGGCTTGGAATGTTGTAAAGTGGAATGGCATAGAGCAGAGTGAAGTGGCGTAAAGTAACATGGCAGAGAGAGTTGCATAGTTTAGAGTGGCATAGAGTGGAGTAGATTACCATTGAGTGGCGTGGCATAAAGTGTCATAGTGGAGTGGCACAGAGTGGAGCCCAGTTCTCTCTACTGGAAGTGCATGTTTGACATTGTTCGGCATTCCATCCGCCGATTGTTCTTTCTGCATTGCCACCTCGAGTGGGATGGGTATGCCCAGACGTGGGCCCTGTGCGTGCAATGTCACTGGCATCAAGCTAGCCTTGCTAATGAGGGGTGATACCACTAAAGTGGTTCAAGGATGCTGGTTTCCATTCCAGGGAGGACCTGGCCTGTCAGTTTGGGCTTGACTGTTCTCATGGGAGCAGGGTCAAGAACGATTTGCATATGGCTGAGTCCAAACTGGATTGGCATGGAGAGCGAACAAATTATGGATTTAGGCAAAGATCTCTGTACTTGGGGTGAATGCTTGGCATTGTTCTGCATGTCATCCATCAATTGTTCATTTTGCAAAGAGTGGAGTAGTGGCATGGAGTGGCGTGGAGGGAATAGAGTTGAGAAGAGTGTCATAGAGAGGAGGGGCATAGGGTGGAGGAGCAAGGGAGGAGGGGCGCAGAGTGGCGTAAAGTGTTATGGATTGGAGTGGCGTAGAGTGGAGTGGAGTGGTATAGGGTAGATTAGAGTAGAGTGGAGTGGCATAGAGTAGATTATAGCGGAGTGGAGTGACCTGGAGTAGAGACTGGCCTAGTGTAGAGGGGAGGGACATTGAGCAGAGGGACATAGAGTAGAGTGCCAGAGCAGGGTACAGAGCCAGAGTAGAGTGTTCGAGTGGAGTATCATAAAGTGAAGTAGTGTAGAGTGAACTGGCGAAGAGTGCAGTGGTGCAGAGTAGCCTGGTGCAGAGTAGAGTGGTGCAGAGTGCAGTGGCATAGAGTGATTCAGAGTTGAGTGGTGTAGAGAGCAGTGGCGTAGAGTACAGTGATGCAGAGTACAGTATAGTGGCATGGAGTGCAGTGGTGAAGAGTAGACTGACATAGTGTGCAATGGTGTAGAGTGCACTGATTTTGAGTAAAGTGGTTTAGAGAGAAGTGGCATAGAGCCCATTGGCATAGTGCAGTGGTGTGGAGTGGTGCAGAGTAGAGCAGAATGGCGTGGAGTGGTGCACTGAAATATGCAGTGGGGTAGAGTGCAGAGGCGCAGAGTGGAGTGGAGTAGACTGAGGTGACAGAGTGCAATGGCATAGGGTAGATTGTTTTTAGCAGAGTGAAGTGGCACAGAGTGGAGTGGCGTGCAGTGGCTTAGCGTAGAGTGGCATAGAACAAAGTGGTGCAGAGTAGATTAAGGTGGTGGAGAGAAGACTGCCAGAGTGCAGTGGGGCAGAGTGGAGTGCAGTGGGGCAGAGTGGAGTGCAGTGGGGCAGAGTGGAGGGTCAGAGTGGAGTGGCAGAGCGCAGTGTTGCAGAGTGGAGCAGAAAACCGTGGTGCAGAGTGGAGTGCCCTAGACTGGGGTGATGTAGAGTGCAGTGGAAAAAGTAGAGGCCTAGACTGTACTGGCATAGAGTAGAGGGGCTTAGAGTAGCGAGGCTTAGAGTAGCGGGGCTTAGAGTTGAGTGGGACAGAGTAGAGTGGGAAGGAGTAGAGTGGGACAGAGTAGAGTGGGACAGAGTAGAGTGGGAAGGAGTAGAGTGGGAAGGAGTAGAGTGGGAAGGAGTAGAGTGCAGGGACACAGTAGAGTGGTGTAGAATCAAATGGTGCAGAGCAGAGTGCAGTGGTGCAGAGTAGAATACAGTGGCACAAAGAGGAGTATGAATGGTGAAGTAGCACACTGCAATTGCAGACAACACATTTTCAATTCAACTGGCCATTACATTTGCACAGACATACAGTTTTACTGATCAAACTGTACAGCACACTACGATAATGTGTGGAAATGCAGTCACCTAGTAACTGATTTGTTTTGAGCATATTAAAATATGTTTCCACTGCACTGCAGAATTCCCAAAAAGTGTGCTTCATTTGCTTTCCTAATTCTGATAGATTTTGAAATATCTACACAGTTCATTTACATACATTTTTAATTTTGTTGAGTGCTAGAAAAAAAAGAACCTCATACACATTTCCCAGCACACCCTCAGTACCCAGCATGATTGTCACATAATTCATCTCACTTTTTCGTCGAAGAAAGAAAAGTAAATAGCAAGCTCCATTGGAAGACAGAGCCTGACGTTTGACCTCATTCTCGGAATGCACAGCAAATGTGACAAGAACAAGATTTAAAGGCCTTTATCAAATGGAACATTGGTGGAAGAATACAAGTTGCCTCTGTGAACAGGTTATGCACCATGGAAGGGACGAACCGAAGTTGCACAGCTTAACACAAATAAAGCCACCACATAGGAAGCAAGCAAACGTGCTGTGCGAACCACAAAGCCAATGGTAAGCAATGGGCGTAATACATTCCCAAGGAAGCTTTCTAAATGTCTCCAAGATGTCTTTATCAAACCGAACCGAACTGGTAGGCTTGGATCTAAAAAGGAAAGCAGAGACCCTCCAATTGTTAATGATTGCACTTTGGAGCTGTTGCTGTACAAGTTACTGGCTGTCACAGACCAAAGTTCAAACTTCAAACCGCACCCACTGGAGCTAAAGAACCGAGAACGATCATTAGATAATTGGTTTAAAATAAGATTAAAACTTCTGCATTAATGGGGTAGTGAGAAATATTTGCACTCGTACAAAGCATATGGTTCAGTGTACCGTAACGATGTGCACTGTGGCTGAGCCATTACAAATTGGTGCATGATGTTAGTCACACTTCTGTCATGCTCATCAATCTCGTGACAGGCATATCCAACCATGAGATTTTATGTGAAACCAAGTCCTCAGGCAGCATGCTGACCTATACCCATGCAATACAAAAAGATTATAGGGAAGGGAATGTGTGTCTGGTTCTGCTTTTGCTGGTTTGCAGCATAATCAACAAAAGAACTATAGGTGAAAACTTGATCTACGATTCGCTTTACACGTCTACAGTAAACCTACAGAATAGTTTTTTAAAATAATTTCTTCTTCCGCCATGCTTCAGTGCTTGCCTGGTTGGAAGAGCCTCTGGAATGTAATGAAGAAATGCAAGAGTGTCATCCTGGCAGTGAACCCAGAGAACAAACACGTCAGACACCATGGGGAGCCTTCAGACAGTGGGAAGCTGCAGCTCACAAATCAAACCTGCCTGACTACCACTCAAGGAAGAAAATTGGTAGCTTGGTGTCTACCTTCATCTCTCAATAAATCAAACTAAGCGTGTCACGTTGGGGATAGATTTCCGAAGCAACATGTGCTCTTCTTTAGAGGAGAAAGCCACGTGTTTAAATTCATAGAAACGCATAGTCACAAGTTCATTTCCTGGTCAGACACCGCAAAGAATGATATGGTATTATGAGAGACATAAGCTGGGTGTCACAACAGTGAAGAGAGATCTTGTTTTCTGCTTGATCTGCATCCAGACAAATGCGGTTAACTTCATGGTGGAGAGCTGCCCTTGAATGCAGTTCCTACAAAGGGAGAGTTTATGTTTAGAATTAAAATGTGCGGGTGTTTCTGAAAAGAATGTCACTATTGTTTAAGACAGGCTAATATCTAGAAAGAAGTTACATTTAGTAATGCGTGTGGATAAACTCTGCCATGGCTGGCCCGACTGCTCCTGCGATTTCAAACATTCCATTTCTATCTCTACTTAAAGCATTGGCAAAGGCAATAGCTCTCGCCTTTGCCTATTTTTTTTTCTGTTGTAAAACATGCCTTAAGTTTTTTTTTTTTACAAACACATTCACAAAGTCAGTTAGTAGAGATGTCCAGCATGGTTGAGTGTTAAAAAAAAGTGCTATGACGTGGCCAGCATTGACCATGTTATAGCACTTTTCTTTATCTTCAACTGCACAACATTGCTAAAAAAGCATGGACAAAGCCAACAGAGCTTATATAGGCAAGACCTATTTGGCTACACCAACGCTTGTTTTTCCTGGTGGATGGAACAGGGCAACCAACAAACAGGAGGGGCGGCAGGGCAAGCAACAGAGGTGCAAGAACACACTGGAGGAGGGCAGAGATTACAGCGCAAACAACAAGGGGGGAGTAGTGGGGATGGGGGACAACGGGGCAAGAAACGACTGGACAAGCAGCAACAAGGCAGCAAACATCAACAGGGCAGCCAATATGAAGCAGTAAGCAGTACTTGGGCCATGATCCAAGGGAGTAACAAGCACATGAAGAGGCAATTAAGCTGGCATGTGCAGAAGTGAAGCAAGGAAATGAGTGACAAAGCCAACCAATGGTAAGCAATGGGGAGACCTTTAAGCCCCCTGCAAGCTAACAAAATGTCTCTCAAGTGACAGCGCATGCCCAGCTGAATTTTGATTCCCTAAATTATCATAGATACCAGCCATGTTACAATTGCGCCCAGAATCCTCTCAATGGTCCTGGCAGCTATAGTGACTGTAAGGGACCTTAGCGTTCCTAACATTTGGGGCTGTAAATAAAGGTGACCAAATTCGGATACTCTCAGCTTTTATAAATGGTCTTGTGTTGTAGAACATTACAAGGAACAGCAGCAACTGACTCACCAGGACTCGGAATAAGCATTTTTTAGGTCTCGACTATTATATCCCGCAGGGATTAATAGGAGAGTGTATAGTAGTTGAAACAAACTCTTGACCAAGCGCGGATAACATGCAGTTCATGTGATGCACTCGTGTGAGATGCGCGTGCACGTCAAACCCATCAGCCTCGCACCAGACTACAATGGAATGCCTCCCAAGCTGCTCCCCCAACATCAGCCTTCAAAGCAATGCCTCCCAAGCTGCTCGCCCCGCCCCCATCATCAGCCTTCAAAGCAATGTGCTCCCGCCCCCCCCCGCCCCCCAGCAATGCCAAGAGCTTGTTTACTATAGCGATCACGAAAGCTGCTTGTATTTTTTTGGATCCATTTCACGGCGAAACAACTTGGTGTGAGCTGAGCCGCGATTTCATAACCCAAGCTCTGCTTCTTTTTTTGCTTTTGTCAACTGCATTTTTTGTGATTATTTGCTACCGTCCCCGCCTCCCTTTTCTTTTTGCCGTTACGCATTTCCTGTGCCTGCCTCTGTGTTGCTCGAGCGTCAAAGGCCCCTGGATTGGAGCCGTCACTGTTAATCCTTTGAGTCATCTATTCAAGGTGGCTCTTTTTTAAAAGAAGCCAATACAATCTCTACTTTACTAGCACATTCTGGTGCTGGTTTCACACACAGAAGGTGAAAGGGTTATGTTTTGGTTGACTTAATCAGAGCAGCACATGCATTACGGACGCTGTGCTTTATCTCTCAGCATTTCACCCACTTTGGAAGCTACACAGAAACAAAATTCCTTATTTTAAAAATACCCTGGAACCTATTTTGAGTCAACACCATGAGGGGTTTTGCAAACTCAGGACTCAACCACAGTTTACTTACAAGCTGGGCATCCACACATTGCTTTAAGGCCTCATTTATAGGTGGACAGTAACTGTAAATCCCCCCAAAAGAATCATAAGATTTCCAAAGGGCTAACCTCTTTGTTGCGATTTCTTATTTTGAAGTAGGGAAACCGCTTTGTTCCAGACACTGGAGCCTCACCACAGTGCCCACAAGAAACACCATGCAGACTGGCTAGCCACCAAAGACCGACCAAAGCCTTGGTGCCAGAATACCCATCCTATTTAGATCTGACCTTAAACACAGCAGGGTATGTCTTTTTTTCCAAAAACAAACTCCTGCTTTGAACGGCAGGCGGGGTTCTTTCTGAAAAATTAAAGGATATTGCCGACCGGCCAGTAGCAACATTGTGCCAAAGGTGCTCTTGCCCTATGACCAGAAGCATTCCAGCAAATATGCCTCACCCTTTCAGGAGGAAATTTTGAAGTGGGGAATACTGCTGCTGCTGAGGCCCAGAAGAGACAGAGCATCCACCACCACAGTACCATTGCGGCCAGCCAGCTCTCCAATACCCAAGGTACTTAGTTTTGTGGACAATTAGGAAGAATAAACAGGACCAAAGTAATTTGTTTTTCTTTATAAATCTGTGTTGTTCTAGTGTTAAGTATTGACATTGTCAGTCCAGTCTAAGAAAAGCCAGTTAGAAAGGTTAATTTTGCCTCCCCCTCCCTTACAACAAACCCTATAATTCTGCAGCGGGAAGATACCACCATCATCCAGATTCATCGTGAAGTACCATAGAAAAGGTGAAGGTAGGTCTGAAACAGGAGAACCGACTGTGCTGGTGGTATCGTCCGCATTAATCTGAACATTGCTAACTGAAGCGAAAGGAAGAAATGACTTCATGGCAAGGTGGACACTTGTAGTTTGAGCATATTTTTCAGCAGGCGCTGCTCCAATGAGGACAAAAGGCCCATGTCATCAGGTCAGCCAGATAGGCATGCCAGCCCAACAATGAAGCGTCCTTGACTATTCGGTCTAAAATAATGACCCATCAAAAGGATGGCAGGGTTAATCCACTAATTTAGAACGGAAAGAATAATGTAGGATATTTGCACTTGAGCCGTGAGGCTTCCATAATGCTCGAGCCTCTTTGGCTTCAGGCACCACTAAAGGGCCTCATCCATCAATCATGTGGTGTTTGGCACCATTGGGTGTATGAGGCAAAGAGACCAAGAAGATGCAAGACCTGCTGAACTGGAACCAAAGACTGATTCAGAAACCTCGGATTCTTTTTCCAAATATCTGTAACCCTACACGGATGAAGAGAAAGGGTGTTCATGTGGGTCATGTCCAGTATTGCCCATATGAAGATTAGCCTCTACATTGGAGAATAGTGAACATTTTGGATGTCCGTGGAAAAGACTAAGTCCTGGAGGGGAGACATCATCCCTTGGAGGTGTTCCGTGATCAGCACCAGGGACTTTGGTTTCATGAGCCAGTTGTCCAAGTATGGAAATATATGGACAAAGCTATGCCGCAGCGACCACTGGTACTTTTGTAAAGGAACGTGGACCTGTAGTTAGTCTTAATGGCAGAACCATGAACTGATAGAGCTGACGTGTACCTCAGGAAATGTCTATGGGGAAGGAAAGATTGGAGGACGAGGAAATAGATATCTTGAGGATACTGGGATACCAACTAATATCCTATCTTCTGGACCAAATGAACAAGCTCAGAAGGCGAAGTTCGAGGATGGTGCACAAATCTCTGTCCTTCACGGGGAGAAAGTAAATTAAAGAAAGGGAATATAATACAATGCCCTTTCAGAAGCCAAAATGTATGGCCCCGTTACTCAGTAGGGCAAGGACAACTGCCTCAAAAATACCGATGAGTGTATCCTGGTGGAAGTATGGTGATCTGGAGGAAGGAACAGAAAAGGGAGGGCGTGGTTCTGTGTATTATATATGCAGGTTTCCAGCACAAATATGAACAATGCATTACAGCCAAAACGTGAAGCATATGTCTGCTGTTTGTCAAGCAGCTGTTGCAGGAGCGTCCCAATGGGGATGGATGCACTTTCTGCAGCATTTTCAGCTGGCAGATGCTGCTCTAAACTTAGCAAAGATCAGGAAAAAGTCAAATTTGGAGTTCTAACCCTCCTCACCGGTTACAAGATTAAGCTGGGTGCGAGTGTGTCTTACTCACGAGTTGTTCGACTTGAGGTCTTCAGAGGAGAGCTGCCAATGACAAAGGACTCAGCAACATGAAGTGTGTTTTTTTCAAAAGCAAAATTGTTACGCTCAATAATGCACCTGAAGTAGACTCACATAAGACTAACAGTTTAGATGAAGTTAAAGAAATAGATCATCT
Source organism: Lissotriton vulgaris (assembly GCF_964263255.1). Taxonomy (NCBI): domain Eukaryota; kingdom Metazoa; phylum Chordata; class Amphibia; order Caudata; family Salamandridae; genus Lissotriton; species Lissotriton vulgaris. The sequence continues at coordinate 1,657,103,647 of NC_141695.1, forward strand.
GACCACCGACCAGTCAAAAGAAGGCCAAATACCAAATGACAAAAACTCTTGGCTGTGCATCGCAGGTAAGACTCAAAGATTTCAGGGACCTACATAATGAACACATCACATTCTAAAGGAAGCATAAAGGCCTGAGACAGCCGTAACACACCTGCTACCTTTGGAAGAGCAACTAAAGAAAATTAAGAAAAACATTTGAAGACCATCGTAGGGAAAGTACAGGGAATAAGGAAAATAGAAAATTATACCTATCACTTGATGGAACAACTAAATTCAAGCAACAACAAACAAAAATCTTGTGGACTACACAACTCACAGATATGCCAATACATAGGGCCACTGGAACTATGTGGCAGGGGAGCTCTAAATTATGCAGGAGGATGACTAAATTATGCAGCACATAAAGGCAAATTATGCGGCAAAATTTCTGCTCATTAGTACCAGTTTAACAACCAAGTACATAAATAAGCAACTGTAAGATGCCCTTTGCAAAGGGACTTTCAGTGCGTTCAAACATATATTGTCACCTTTTTAGTAACTTTTTATGTTTGAGCTAGAAACATTTTTTTGTTAAAATCTGCAGATTGTGCAGCAGATTATGGATTGTGTAGCAAATTCAGCAAATCCTTAATTATGCACAAAAAAGCGGCGATGGCAGATTTGTTTAATTTCAGTGCCCATGCTTTTTAAAAAAAACACATTTTCATTGAGTTTATTATAAGCTTGCAAATAGTACAATTATAACATTCTTTGCTGTCCCCCAACCGGTCTCCTTTAATGTGCTAATCCTGGTACAGTCAAGCAGTAGGGAATGGGAGATGGCTTAGATCATGTAATTAATAATGTACGAGACACCACCGAGTCACATAGGCATATATAGGTGGATCAGTAGGTAAGTATTATTCAAAGTGAATGATATATCCTTGTGTTAACAACAATTTGTAACAACTTAGGAAAGCATATCGACCTGCTGAAGTCAGGGTGTGGCGTTTCTATGGAGTGTTTATGGGCCAGTACACATGCTGGTCTCTATACATGGCGTTAATTGGTGGAGCTGGGGCACACGGGATCTGTCTGACTAGACCATTCCACAGTCTGGGAGAGCACCGGTCTCATCTATATTTGGGCACTCCCACAAAATGGTGTCTGGTGGCCAATGGGGTTTGTTTAGGTCCCTAGGCGACTTCCAAACCATTGCCAGCTGGCAGCACACCAGACTCAATGCTAGAGCTAAGAATATGAAGGGAATCAATTTCCACATACGTTTAGGATACAGGCCCAGGAGGCAAAATGCTGGGGTTTTCAGGATATGTTGTTCTGTGTCCTTATCCATGTACTTTGTGACGGAATCCAAGTAGAAATTGAGAGATGGTCGTTCACAACATGTGGTTAAAGTCTGCTCCCTCTTCACTGCATCAGGGTAAATCACACACACGTGTCTCTGGGAACATTGTGTAATCCTCTTTTTATGGTGATATAGGCTCTGTGACAGTAGTAAAATTGTATGAGCTTGAATCTAACCTTTCTAGAAACCCTTGACATGGCCTCCAGGATATTGTCCCAATGTTTATTCGAGATGGGGGTGGCAATATCCTCCGGGGCCCAGAAGACCCGAAGGTGTGTTTTGGCCGGTTGCGTCAGTGTTCTAAAACATTTGATCCCTTTGAGCCTTCCCATGGTCATATGCACTAATTGTAATAAAACCTACAAACCCACATCAGTACCGAGTCTGCAGTGGGTCCGCAGTGTGGCCCTGCCTGTGCCGTAAAATAAGAACTTTGACCGATGCCCGGTGGAGCTACCTTGATAGCTACAGAGGAGATGGGCTATGGACTTCCCACTCAGCCATCACCTACCCAGCCGGACATTGGGCAGACATTTTCCTTCATCTCCCAGTTGTATCTCCCTCCTCGCTTTCCCTTTTACCTTACCCCCCTTACCTTTCCTCACGCCATTAACCTCGTCTTATATGCTATTTAAATGTTTCGAGCAACCAATGTAACCTGTAACTGATGTAACCTAGAGACCAAGCTATCTGACAGATGCCCGATGGAGCTACCTTGAGAGACTGGCTGTGGTTTCCCTCCTCGGTCGTCACCTACCCAGTCGGTTATTGGGCAGATTTTCCATTCGTCTCTCCTTCTGTCTACCTCTCCTCTCCCTTCTCACTCCTCTCCCCCTTTCCGCTCTATTTGTCTCCCCTTCTCGCTCTTTAACCCCTTCGCTGAGGCGGCTATTCCGCCGCAACGCTAAGGGGGGGGGCACCCGCGCGGCGGCTCCATACTAGTGACGGAACCGCTCCGTCACGGTTCGCAGGCGAGCTGTGCTTGTGACGGAACGGTTCCGTCACGAACCCGCCCGCCCATCAAAGCGTCAGCGCAAGCGCGAAATCAGCACCACGCAGGCGCGGCGAGCGGGCCGTGACGGAACCGTTCCGTCACAAGCACAGCTCACCCGTGGCTTGTGACGGAGCGGTTCCGTCACAAGCATGGGAGGGGTTAATGTGTCGCATATATTTATCTATACCCCCTTACCCTTCCAATCTCCATTTATTTAGTCTTCTACTCTCTTGAAAACATTTTTCTAGTAACTGATGTAACGTGTAACTGATATACTTTTGTAATTTCTGTGGAACCTTATGTAAAGCGCTCTGATACCTCCGGGTCTAGCCAGCGCTATATAAAACTCTAAAAATAAATAAATAAATAAAATAGTGAGGAGAAATACCAAACGTGTCCAGAAGGGTTAGTAACTTTGAGTGTGTAGTACACTTATAGGTCCCCATGTGCGGGGATTCTTGCCTCTCACAACTCCTGCATCGCCCCCAGACCCATTGGTGGTCAATGGTCTTTAATGCTGCCAGCGGAAGATCGAGGGAGTAGAGGAATTTAAAAAGGGTCCAGCGTAGGCCCCAGCTCCAGCTGTATTATAGAGTCCTGAGTAGAATGCTTTCTGTCTTTTACGGTCTCATCCTGCCGATCTCTCAGGGGGCCCAGGAGCAGTTAAAGCAGGGCACCCCTGGCTCAGAAGCTTCGCTGATTCTGCCCACAGAGCACCTTCAGGTGATTCCCGCCCGCATGCCTCCCAAACCAGTTGCGGGGTCAGGTAATAGAGTTCGAAGTCGAGGACCGCTAGCATGCCCTCTGCAGCTGGGAGGCAGAGTTTGGCCAAGGAAACCCTAGTAACCCGTCAATTTCCAGAAAGATGACCCTGGGAATTCAGACGGGCAGTGTAGCAAAATAAATATAGTAACAGTAGGAGAACCACCATTTTCAGCAGAGCTACGCGGCTCACTACGGACATTGGTAATGTGTGCCAAAAGGCGAAAGACTGTCTGATACGAGCGCCAGCCGTATATTGCCCTCAACCAGTTGAGTTTCAGAAGGTAGATTTACACACCTAGTCAGCGAAAGGTGTGTGGCTCACAGTGGAACTTCACTCCGACTTCAGGCGGCTTATCGCCTGGTACCAGCGTGGTCACTTGGTTTCCAGTGGCCCTACTAATAAGTCATAACAGACAGCACCCATCATAATGTGGGGAGATTAATACACAATAAAGTCCTTACTCTAAAAGGGATTCTTCTTCATTTGCAGTCTGGCCTTCAATTGGAGCAACCATGTCCGTAATTAAGTACCTCAACATAGTCGGCGGGTCGGTTAGGTAAAAAGGTGGGCATAGCAGTATCTTTTGGAGGCTCGGATATCAATAACCTGGACATGCTCCAGACTTCCAGAGTGTGTAACACTACTATATTCCTCGTTGCTTACTATAATGTCAAAAGAGTCAACCTCACTTGCTTTACTATGCCCAGTCCCCCAATTTCCAGAGAAGAAGCTTCACAGTTTCTAGGGTCATAGTGCATACTCTATAGCGGTCAATAGACCACAAAAGTGAAAGTGCAATGAACTAACAATAAATTAAAGCATCCTCTGATGCATGAACTCTAAGCCCCAGAGTCGGAGGGTATCATTACAAATTTTCACTGTAAGCCTTCACCCTAATATATGGACAAAATGCATAGCAGTGCATACAAAGAACCAGATTAATACAAAATATGCAGTTATTGGGCAAAATAAAGCGGATACATTTCATAATAATAAAATACTAAAAAAAGCACTCTATAAAATAAAAAAAGTTGTTTATAAATGGAACCAGCCCAGTTAAAATATAAAAAGGTTTGCTTGTTTTGCCCTATATAATAATTTTCAAAAGTAGCCTGCACACACACCACATGGAAAGTAGGAAGGGTGACACCTCAAATACAATTGGGGATGAAGTATTGTATTTCAGCAGCCTAAATGCCCCTATAAAGTGTTTTGTCCCCAAATTTCTACACAGTTAGATCAACCAGCAGCGTCTAGATTTTCTATAGCCAACTAAGCATGGTTACAGGCAGGACAGCCTAGAGAGCGCGTACCTGCCCATTTGTTGGAGAAAGCGTGCAGCGGGAGAGCCCCAGGCCTAAATTGAATATACAATTTCCTTGCAAACGCAGGTTGTATCTCATCCATGGCAGACTCTAGGCTGTACTGATCTTTTATTCTCTAAAACGCAACTGTTAATGAACCGGTTGCTGAACACCCCTGTATACGGGCAAATTTGTCCTCCCTGTAGTGCTGAACCAGTTCCTTTCTGGAAACTGTGGTGTAAGCTTCCTCAGGATATTGCCATAGACTCGCTGTGCACATGTCCAGAAATGAGTCCCTAACATGTGCCAGCAACTCTAGCTTCCTGGCACCATGCAGGCCCAAGATCTCTTTTCGCTCGTCCCTATACACAGCCAATTTTGGGGTTACCCACAGTTGGTGCCAGAAGATTAAGGGTCTAAGAACAAATTCGTCAGCAATTGGCCTTATCCCCAGATCCAGGCGAAGCTGTGTGTGGGTAGAGCTAAGGCGGAAACTAAATAGCTGCCTGACAAAAGAGTTCTCAGACTAGGTAATGTTTCTTAGAGAACTATACCCCCAAAGTTCAGCCCCGTACATTGCAAACCCCCTTGTTTGCATTTTATACATTTTCACTATTGGTCCAATGGGTTTATAAGGGGAGTTCCTAAATAGCTTGATCAACCCTCCTGTGTTCTGCGCTAACTTCATACTAGTTTTATTAATTTGGGCCCCCCACTTTCGTTTAAAGTAATTTCAAGATTCTCAAATATAGATACCCTCTCCAATGGAATGCCTTGCAGGCTGGGATTGGTGCGGGTAGAGTGCACTGGGATAAAGACCATGCAATGGTCTTTAAACAATTAATCTCAAGTCTCCTATTGTCATAGAAGGTTTTGAAGTTGTGAAGGATTCTCTGTCTGTCCATCAATGACTTTGAGAGCAACATAGTATCGTCAGCAACCATCATTGGCGGTATTTTTCTACTTGCTAGCTTGGGGGCATCATTATCCTTCCTCGCATTCAATGTGTCTACGAGTGCATTTATAAATAGGCAAAAGAGGGTAGCCGCAAGCACACAACCCTGCCATAACCCTCTATCTATAGCTATAGGTGTGGTAAGATCACCATGTTTGCCAAACCTGATTTGGGAATAGTTGCCTTCATGCAAACAACCAAGTATATGACAGAGATAGAATGGCACCCCCAGATCGCTTAGAATAGCCCACAGTTTATCTCTTGGTACTAGATCGAACGTAGATTTTAAATCCACGAAGATCAAATAGAGGCTGCCACCCTCAATAGTCACTGTTTTCCAGTACAAGAGTAGAAAGCCTTAATATTTGGTCTGTGGTGGACGTATTTTTTTTCTCAAGCCAGCACGTAATGGGCTAAATATTTTACATTTGTCCATCCAGGTTTAAAGACGGGCCAACAAAACCCTGGCAAAAATGTTCTGGCTAACATAAATTAAGCTTATGGGCCAGTAATTGGAGGGGAGAAGCGGTGAACCCTTTTTATGGACTGGCAGAATTTCCACGACGGCCCACATTACTGGGATAGCCATTCCCTGCAGTTTAGCATTAAACAGGATCCACAAATAAGGGGCTCAAACGGTGGGCTCAGTGCAGAAGAGGTCCCCTGGGATATTGTCAAATCAAAATGACTGAGGTGGGCATGCTACTAATCTCACGCTTAACAGACTCCAAAGCTTGCATTCCACTTAAAATGTGCCCATATTTCAGTAGCAGTCTTAAAGGCTGAACTGCACTAGCAAAGTTATTCATGAATTTGCAGTAAACCTCAGTTTATGTTTAGGCGATTTTTATAGCGCACAAATACCCAGGGGTGTCTCGGCGCTTAACTGATCAGATGAAAACTATAACAGATCAGCGAGACCAAGAAATTACATAACTGGGTTTTTATAACAGGGCATGGTGGCCTTCACAAAGTTCTCAGCTAATTTTAATTCAGGTTTAATGCCGTTACATTAAATAGTGTGGCCCATATAGAATATAATATTAAAATACGGAATTTTCACTTCTTCAGGGGTTGACTGATTCCAACAATTTCATTATCAGTCTTCTCAAAAACGCATTGTAGCCCTCCTTATCCCTCCTGTAGACATTTAGGGCCACATGTACGACAGTCAGGGTTTGCAACTTGCAAATTGCGATTTTTAGCGAGTTGCAAAACCTGATGTACAACAGTGTCTGGGATTCCAAAATGGGTCACAAGGGACCAGACTCATTAATGTTCATGAGGCAGGTCGCAATTTGTGATATATTGGGAATGGCCAGCAGTCACAGGGATGCTAGCCTGTTGGGGTCAGCAGACCACAATGTCTCGGACTGCTTTTTAAATAAAGCATTTTTTTTTCTTAAAGGCAGCCCATTTTTTTTAAAGGTAAATGGGATGCATTTCTGAAATTAAAATAAAAAGCTTTCATTTTTTTTTTTTTTTTAATAAGTGGAGAGTGGCCAGTGGTGCCTGCTCTGAAAACATTTTAGTGCCCCCATTGACAAAGGGGAAGGGGTCCCTTGTGTACCCTTTTCCTTTTGTGAATGGCTTACCACCAATTCGAAATTGGTGGTAATCTGCAAATGTTTTGCAACCGCAAACATTCACACATACCAGTAAGACTCGCTTTTAGGAAGGGACGCCCTTTACACCCCGCTTCCTAATAGGGAATCGCAAACCCTATTTTGTGAGACAGTAATAGGTTACAGACTCGCAAAATAGGGTTGATGCATAGGAAAATGCCTTTTACTGGTCGCGACCGGTAAAATGCGTCATACATCTGGCCCTTAATCTTGAAAGAAACAATATTTTGAAGTATCCATTCTAGCATAACTCATCACCCTTTGGAAGCATGCAGCGTCCTATGCCAACCTGACAGAAATTCAGATAAATCTGTCTACTCCAAAGGAAAGATGTTTAATGTCTGGATTCCTCTTGTAATAAAACCTGTTACTCTGTGTTGGATAAATGCTTGATGCTAACACCCTGGCATCACTAAGCACTGAAAGGAATTCAGAAATGTTAGAAGAGGCTGTCAGTCCACCCATATACACTTTTTTAAATCTCAGATGTCGACACAGGAGGTATACATTTTCCTCGATTTTCGCCTTCAACATGACAGGTGCAAGTCATTCGGATGGGCTTGATCTTCTAAGTCACTACTAGCCTCAACAGCTTCAAAGTTTCATTTTTAAGTTGGCTAGTACTAGGTCTCATACCTTTTCTGAATTTGTGGACTCATGGTATGGAAATGGTTTAGTACAATCTTGTGTTCAAAATTCTTTAATAAATCATATTCCTTTCTGAACACACAAGGGGATTTGTTACAAATATCGTTTTTTCTACCTTCATTTGCTCAAACTTGACTTGCTCTGGAGCACTGGAAAAAGGGTTACAACCACGTATCCTGATGACGTCACCCTAACATGTTACCATGCTATGCTACTTACACTTTCAAAACAGTTTTCCTGGTCGCAAAACTGTATCCTCATCATAGCAAAGCCTAGAACCCAGTGGGGGCTCCTCCGGTATGGCAGAGGAGTGTCACCCCACTCTCCTACGAGCAGTAGTTAAAAGAAAACTAAAATGATTTTAGTTTTGCGTTTCCTGGTGCGGGGCAGGTCAAGACTGGAAGAACAGGGGCCAGAAGGAGGAGTGGTGCTCCACTTTAAAGTGCACATAACTGTTTGGTCAGCCTTCTTGGGCCGACCATAACAGTCATGCGCATTTTTGCATGCTCTGCACCCAGAACATGCCCAGGCCCCCATTCCCCGACTGAGCTCCGATCCGCAGTGCTCAGACCAATCACAATGCTGCGGTGCAGCTTTGTGATTCGCTAGGGTAGTCAGGAGCCGGGGTGCTTCCTGCTTCGGATTAGCGAGAGGCCAGATGGCCGCCCTGAAGGAAAGTGTTTTCTTTTCTCTCCAATTTATAATCCCCTCCTCTCCCAACTCACCACCTCCGTAAATAGCGGCTGCCACTGGTCTTACCTTAATTTACGGGACTGATATCAGTTGGTTACAATATTCTTACTGTCAAACCGTTTCTGCCAATTATCGGCCCCAGCCATAGTGTATGGTCAGCCCAGGCCAGATAGAACCATAATCTTTTCCAGACCTCACACTTACACATATTCACAGTATCAAACCCACACATCTGCTCTAACACTTAGAGCTACTTTTCTCACTGCTCTGATAACCACTTAACATTCTAGAGTAAGGACCCTTCTTCTCACATCTTCAGCAATTGGAGTTTTTTGTAAAAAATCCTAGGCTGTTAATACATTTGCTGGTTTGCCACATCGGTTCTCTGTATTGTTGTTCTCTATATTGGTTACCCCTATTTTCAATCTTTTTACCCAACAACCCCTTTCACTTTCACTATGTATTCTAGCGCAAACACTTCTTTCACTACATTACTTTCATCCTCAGAGCCCTCACCCATTTCCTGCATCCAGCCTGTCATGTTTTCCATTCCTTCATGTATCTTCATTGCTTCCTTGAGATGTTTTTTTTTTAGCAATTTTTTTTTGTGAACGCTTAGCTATTGGTACATTTCACCAATTGATCTCTAAATTAAAGAATCTGTGAGGTTGTCAAATTCGAAAGTATGTGTTAAAGTTTTCAAACATGCCATCGAGCTCCTAACTTACTCCATTTTACCTTGCATCATACCAAACAAATTTACAGTGTTCGTCGACAACATTTTTGAGAGTGCCAAAGTACCCCTCCGTCATTTTCTCAACAGGTAGTTCATCTTTGCTCTTGTAAATGTTTCTTCCTTCAACACACAAGTAGGTCTGTGTCCTGGATGGGGAGAATTTCTTCATCCAATAGCAATAAGACAGGAATTAATCATTTTTGCCACTGTTTCTAAAGTAGAATTGTATCTCCTTTCTATGAAAAAGGGTGTTTGGGACAGGTCAGCTGCTGCCATCATGAACTTCAGTTAAAGCAGACCAGGACTTGAAAACATAGTGATTAGACATCAGCAAGTTATTCTTTCAAATCAAGTGATTAAATACTTCTGAAATAATCCAGTCAAAAAGAGGTAAAACTACATAGTTAAAGAAGTAATCCAGTGAGGGTAGTAAAAAGACAATAATTGAAGTTGAAGTTAAAATTGAAGTTAAAATATTTATTAAGCGCACATTTACCAAGCGGTTCCTTGGCGCTGTGGATGCAGACCCACGTGGGCAACGGGTGGGTGCTTACGACGGGAAGGCTTGCGAGAAGAGTAGAGTCTTCAGGGCTTTGCGGAAGTCGAGGTAGGAGGGTGTGGATCTGATAGTGTAGGGGAGGGTGTTCCAGAAGGTGGGGGCGAGGACGGAATACTTCACGCCCCCAGATTTTTTCTTCCTAAAGCGGGGTATGGTCAGGAGGGACTGGGTAGAAGAGCGCAACTCTCTACTGGGAGTATAAATATTGATTGCCGAATTGATGAAGGCTGGAGCAGTTCCAGCACGAGCTTGGAAAGTCGTGCAACCCATTTTAAATAGGGCGCGTTCCCGGATAGGGAGCCAGAGCAAGGATTTAAGTAGGGGAGTGACATGGTAGAATTTCGGGAGGCCAAAAATAAGACGGGCCGCCTGGTTTTGAACCATTTGAAGGCGTCGCAGGTCATAGGCGGGGATGCCGTTGTACAGAATGTTGCCGTAGTCGAGGCGTGACAAAACCATAGCCAGTAAAATCAGTTTGAGAGCAGAAAAGGAGAAGAACCGAGAGATCTTACGAATAGTGCGGAGGACTAAAAAATAAGATAACACCACTGAGCTGATCTGAGAGTGGAGAGTGAGGTGATTGTTGAGAGTGATCCCTAGTGTCTTAACTGAGGAAGAAGGTGAAGGAGGGGCACCCAGGGAAGAAGGCCAAAATAATGGGGTCCAGGGACTGGAGCTGCCACCTGTAAGAAGTAGTTCAATAGGGGAATAGAGTCGTACGCATCATCTGCTTATTCCTAGAAACTCAATGTTTGATAATCTTTCAATACACTACAATCTTACTCACATCAAGTGTTTGGAAAGCTCATGAAGGAATTGCCCATTACACAAACGTTGTCCAGAGCCACTGGGTTCGTTATACTGTCATGGTCCTGTGTTAACTTTGGCATTTATTTGTTTTTTAATGGTTTGGGACACCTGCAAGTGAACATTGGCATTGCGCTGCTCCAACCCAAAATAGTCATTGTACAGCATGGGTATGTACACAACTGTGCCTGACATCACAAGTGCACTGGAGGAAGGAACAACCAGCCCCAAGCTGCGCATCTGCCTTAACTGTCGGCCTTGCACCAGTGTGGAGTATATAGCATGTACCCATGCACAGCTATGGGGTCACGCAGCTGCCCGGTCTGAATCAGCTGCCTCACACCAAGGCAGCAATCAAACAGGTCACTGAACCCCAGTCATTAACATTGGAAAACAAATGGCTACCATAATGTCTCCATACAGAGAAATACCACTCGAGAGACAGATTCAGTTACACTTCAGCCGACAAATACAGTAACAATCCAGCCAACGCCTGCGGTAATCATCCCACCTTGTGGTAGTAATTCAGAACCATTTTCAGCTTTTTCAAAATTTCACCGGTTCATAAAGATCTCAAGGTCCCTCCAGGATCAAGACGGTGAGATTAGGCCAGCAACTCAGCAAACCTTACTTGTGGGATCAACTGCAGCACCAGAAAGGGGGCTTGGTGGTCATAGCCTCCCCCCCCCCCCACCCCCTCACAAAAGGCATAGTTGTCACTTGTTGCTAGTGTTATGGTCAATAATGAGGGAGAAGTAGACAACTAGTAAGTGTCTAAGAGTTTTAATGAAGTTAGAGGCGAAGTTAATCAGACCACAAACCAGTCACTTACATAAATGCAATTATTGGCAGTGCATCATATGTGCTGCTCGAGGATTCCAGTGACGTACTTGGTGACTACATCAAGTTCTAAAGGAAGCATAAAGGTCTGATACTGGCATAACAACTGGGCTATAGGTAACGATCTGCTTTTCAAACTGAGTTTATAAGTAGCATTTGCAACACAATTGCTTTCACAATAGGTTTTGGTAATGCTGCAGTTAAAAAGGGATGGCAATGCGGCATACAATATAAAGTGTACTTAACCCGTTTACCGTGGCGGACATTTCGCCGTGATGCTGGCCTTCGACGCAGTGGGCGGGCCTGTGTCGGCCGTTGGTCGAGCGCGGCACCCTGAAGGTAGTGCTTGCGTTGGCCGTTGGCCGACGTGAGCACGGAATTGGTTAAGACATGAAAGCAAGTAACAATACGGAATAACATAGGAAAGGTTGTTTCTTCTGCCACCCCAATAAGTGGGAAGCACAGTGAGCAAATGGAGGACCGAGCCTTATGACTTCTAGCTGTATGGATATTTAGATACTGTAAACATTCACTCAAGGAAGTCTACCACTCGTTTGAGGTGCTGCTGCACATTTCCTTCACCGGATGCTTAAGGAAGTTGGTCGCTATTAATGTAGTACCTGTGCTGTGAATTCTGCTGATTGGGCTATAGTTAACCAGGTGTCTATAAGGAAGTTTGCACTTATTGCACATGAAGGGTACGTCTGTGGTGTAATGGAAGCTTACACACCAGTGGCACATTGTGTGATTGTGTGTGCACATGTGTGTAGCATGCATTACTGCTGCAGTGTTCTGTGTGTCAGAGAAGCTGGTTTTGCAGCAGCCAACGTTCCGCCTTTACAATGTGTACGAAAGCCCCACAGTGGCCCTGGCATAAGCCAAAGGGATGCGAATGCTGCTGCCAATAATTTTAATGTTCTCTTTGCAATAGTGAGGCTGGAGAAACCTTTTTCACTATACCAAGGACAAAACTATTGTCTTTGTAAACATTCACCAAGTAAGGCATTGAAAACATTGCTTCCAAGCCCCAGAGAAAGACGAGCATTATTGAAAAGTTGAGCTATTGGCGTTGTAAATAATGTTCCTTGGATTTTTATTTTTTGCCAACAAATATCCCAACAGTAGCATTAGTAATAAAAGAAAATCCACGAAAAAGGCAAGGGTGTAGTACTATAGGCTGTTACTAGGTGTCCCTGTGGAGTCGTAAAAGGACCTCTATTAGCCATATAAAGTACTGCATCCATAATGCAAATATAAAGAGAAAGATTGCAGCTGAGCATACGTTTCCATTTGTTTTTCTTGAAAGTGAGATTTTTGTTACCTTGCGTTTAAAAAGTGCTCTATTAAAATAAACAATGGTGCTTTTTTTAAATTCAAGCTAACAAATATCTCCCTTTTAATAAAAACAAATGGAAACATATGCTCAGCTACAATATTTCTCTTTAGTATTGCATTACGGATGCAGATACCTTGTTTGGCTAATAGTGGTCATTTTACAACTCCACAGGGACACCTAGTAACAGCCTGTGGTACTGCAATTTTTTCTTCTTTCGTGGATTTCTTTTTTTTTTTTTACTTATGCTACTGCTGGGATATTTCTTGAGAAAAAAATGGTAAACATAATTAGCAACGCAAATATCTCGGAGGGGCAAGATGGCGGACTGTAAGTCCGAGTGAGGAGACGCTGGTCTGATCTCTCGTGTGGTTCGCTGAGGCATGTCGACTCTCTACTCAAACTAGCAGAAGAAACGAGCTACTACTTTTGGGAGATCATAATTCCCGTATAACTACTTACATTTGCTGCCCGCGGTTGGAGGAGTGCTGGAAATACACGGTGACGGTAACGGCGTGTAGGTACAATTGCTTGGCTCGGCTATGCGCTTCGATCTTTGGAGAAGCTATACTCTAACTCTCCGCTCGGCATGGATACGCCCAACTCCTCTGTCTTCACCGTTTTCACCTTCTTCTAGAAACACGGCGGGAGCTTAATCACAGTACTCTGGAACACGCCGACATCAATCACGGAAGGAGCGCTCACGGCGGAAAAAGGAACAAAACGGATACATTGTATCAGCTCCTCAGAGCTCAGAGATCTTACCTATTTTCCCGGCTTTAATGGCGCCGAAGAACCCGACTGGATTACAGCGGCAGCAAAAGCCGAAAACGAGAGCTGATACTGCAGCAGCGCAGGAGACAGCTCAGCCTACAGGGGATGTATTGATAGACGACCCTCCTCATGCTACTACTACTGTGAGTACGAATGTTCCCCTGAATTTAAATATAGAGACTATGCCAACCACTCTAACTCTGGCTGAGGGGGTACTGCAAACTATGCCACATCCCAGTAATTCTAATTTATCAATAACAGCTCCTGGTGGTAATGTTGAAGACACAAACGTGATAAATTCTGGGAGTTGTAGGCTAGGTGCCATACCGAAAATTCCAGTTATGTTCAGGAAAAAAACGTCTAACCCTGATATTAATCAGAAGACCTCAGACAAACAACTGGGTACTACCGAGGGGTCTGCTAAGGAGGGAGTAACCAGTGGAAAAAGTTGTGATCCAATACAAAAGACACTGGCCGCTGCAGAGACCCGAGGGGAAGATACAGAGTCTTTAGATTCAGCTGGCAATTTTTATTCTATGACTGACCTTTCACAAGCGCTAGACTTTGACAGCACAGATGAGATGGTACAGGACATTGGGCTATTGCAGGAGCAAGAAAAATCTTATTCTGATCTAGGGCAAGACGAGCTTAGCAAACCTGAAGATTCAGATCCAGAGGAGTCCCCGAATAGACCTGAATGGGGGGAGGAAGAAGAAGTGGAGAACTCTAACTCTACATTGCGGGGACCAAATAGGTCCATTTCACCGACATCCCTAACCCCTGAATCTCATAACCCATCTGATGATTTACCTGAAATAACATTGGAAGTCCTATATCGTGTAATGCTACATCATAGAGAAGAAACTAAAACTGAAAACCTCCGAACCCAGGGAGCTGTAAAAAAATTACAGAACAACTTGAGAAAAGTAATTAAAATTTCTAATGACACAATTGTCAGAGTAACTGAGACAGAAAATAGAATTTCACAAATTGAAGATTCTATGGTACAGCAGAGCACACAACTAAAATCAATGGAGGGTTTGAAAGAGGAGATTAATTGGAAGCTCGTGGATTTGGAAAATAGATCACGCCGCAATAATCTCCGAGTCCTGGGTGTGTCAGAAGGGAAAGAAGATTCAAACCCACGTCGGTTCATGATAGAACTTTTTTCTGCTGCCTTCCCAGAGCTAAGTCAATGGAAATGGGAGACGGAAATTCAAAGGGCGCACAGATTTCCGTTCCAGGCAAGACAAGATTTGGACTCTAAACCACGAGCTATTCTGATCTCACTGAATAATTTCTTAGCTAGAGAAGCACTATACGATTTGGCAAGACCTAATAAAAAGCGTACGGTTCAAGATGTTGAATTCTTTGTGCGACCGGATTACTGTCATGCTACTGTGCAATTAAGATGGCAGCTAAGACAGCTTATCACCTTATTCCAGGCAAAAGGAGTACAGGCATTTATTTTAAATCCAGCCAAACTTAAAGTGATACATAAAGAACGCTCTGTTTTCTTTACCTCTGAGGTAGCAGCCAAAGAATTTCTGACGTCTATTTGAGAGGATTACGAACCATGAACTATGAACAATTATGGCTCTCAGTTCAAATCTGTTCCCTTCTCTTTCTTTCCGTTAGGAGTGCAATAAGAAATGAATGTAGCTCATGTTAACTTCTTTTTTTTGCTTTTGCTCCTATTTTTTTTTTTTTTTGTGTGTCTATAGTCTGTTAGAGAGATAATGACGAGGAGAAGGAGCGGGGGAAAGGGAAATATAAGGAAAAAAGAAAAAAAGGGGAAAGCAGGTTTAGTAAAGGTGTAGTAAAGGGTTTAGCAAATGAATGGTAACATTTGCCTAGACTTTCTTTGATATCCTTAGATATGCTTAGGTACTTATTATACACTGAATGATAATCTGTGATTAGCTGGATCTAAAATGATTATGAAGAGGGTATATTAATCATGAAAAGAACCACACGATGAGAACCACCTAGCGCTCATCACATCATCAATACGAGGGACTACTATGTCCCTTTGCCCTGATAGCACTGAGGGGTGGGGGGTTGGGGTGGGCTCAGGGTGAGCCCAGAGGGGGGTGTGGGGAGGGTTGGGGAGAAAAACGAAGTTGCAAGTAAAAACAGAATGTCTATTATTTTGCTATATGTGTCTATCTTGTTATGTTTTGTTAAGTTTTCAGTTAGGGGGAAATACTCGAAAATTCATCTGATTGAATACATGTATTTTTTGCATAATCTGGTACCTCATCTGCGAAGTAAAGGTTGTTATAAATGGGAAAATTTTGTGTTTGTTATTGGAATATATGTGGCTTGAATAATAAAAAGAAGAGGGGGATTGCGGCACAAATCTTACAGTCTATGAAAACTGACATATTGTGTATTCAGGAATCACACATAATGTGGAAGGATAGACATCTATATAAAGATTTAGGCATGCAGTTAGCTGTATGTACGTCTCAAAGGGCGTCGCTATTCTATTCAGGAAGGGCCTGGGCACTCTGATTCGGCATAAAGCAGATAAATATGGTAGATGGGCAATATCAGAGTTCAAAATTAATAATATAGTATGGACTGTATGTGCCGTCTATGCTCCAAATGTAGATGATCCAGCTATCCTGGACCTCTTAAATCTGGAACTAGCCAACTGGTCTTCATCATTAATACTTTGTGGTGACTTTAATATTCAACTAGAATCTAATAAGGATATCTGTGATATATCTTGCTATCAGGGAGTTAAAAAGAAGTCATTTATGGCCTTACGGGCATTGGTCCTGGACCATGGCTTAGCTGATGTAGTCTACGAAAAAAAAAACATAATTTCCCGGGTTTACATTCTTTTCCCATCCACATAAAAAGCTTGACGTTTGGATTATTTTCTTATTAAAAAATCGTTTATTTATGACACAAACTTTGAGTTATTTCCACGCATAATTTCTGACCATAACCCAATATTGATTGAAATCAAAACTGATAAATCAATTATTCAACCGAAGCCCTGGACTTTTGATCGTAAACTACTATTTGATTCAGTATACTTAGATATGTTGGCTATATGGATAAAAGAATTCTTTGATATTAATAGAGGAACTGCCTCTGTTCAAATTGTCTGGGATACGTTTAAATCAGGGATAAGGGGAGAGACGCTCTCTTATACTATTAAAAAACAGAAAATTATGCGTGAAAAGAATGAAAAAGTATTTGAGAAAGTATTATTTTGGGAAAAGGAATTAATAACAGCAATCACACGTCAACAACCAATATCAGATATAGAATTGAGTCTAGCGATCAGCAAAGCTAACTGTTATGAACTTTTTGCAGATAAATCAGCACAACAGATGGCAAGCTATAAAACCCAGATATATGAGATAGGTGAAAATACAGGGAAAATATTGGCAAAGAGAATTAGACAAAAAGAAGCTTATAAGACCATTAATATAATTCAAGACGAAACAGGTCAAATGCATAATAAACCAGAGGCAATTCTGGAAGTTTTTCGCAAATTTTATCTTAAACTTTATACACAAGAGAATGATCACTATTCGTCAGACGCATGTTTGAACTTTGCCATGGAAAATCTCCTGCCATCCCTTTCTTATGAGCAAAAGCTAGAGTTGGATGCTGAGATCACATGGGAAGAAATTGAAAATGCATTAAACTCACTAGCAACAGGCAAAGCAACTGGTCCGGACCTTATTCCACTAGAACACTATAAGACTTTTAGAAGTTATATAAAACGTGATATACTTATTACTTTTCTAGAGGCTCAAAAAGGCATACCACCAGAATCTTGGGCTACATCAGTAATCATGACGTTTTTAAAAAAAGATAAAGATCCAGTTAATCCAGCCTCTTATAGGCCAATATCTCTAATAAATGCCGACAGCAAAATATATTCGAAAATACTTGCCACAAGACTATCAAAGATAAAATCGCTAATTGTTTCTCACTGGCAACACGGATTCATTCCTAACAGAGATACGGCTGACCATATTCGTAGAATCATAGCCATGATGGACTGGGCAGAAGCCTCTAATACACCAATAGGGATTACCCTGTTAGATGCTGAAAAAGCATTTGATAGAGTGGCATGGCCCTATCTCTGGGATTTGCTATCCATGAAAGGTTTCGGATCAGGAATAATAAATGCACTTAAGGCACTATATAAAAACCCAGTATCAGCAATAAAAATAGGCTCTACTAAGTCCGCATTATTCCCTATTCAGCGAGGAACACGTCAGGGATGTCCATCCTCTCCTCTTCTTTTTGCCATATACATAGATATTTTTCTTAATCAGTTAAATCGGGATGAGAATATAGTACCGGTACAGCTAGGAGGTACTGCATATAGAGCCCTTGCCTATGCAGATGACCTGGTAGTGGTTACCAAAGATATCGAAACAGCTTTTTTGAGGATCGAAGAACTAGCGGATTTATTTGGATCTTTTTCAGGATATAAATTAAATCTGTCCAAAACTCAAGTTCTTTTTATAGGTCCACATCCACCGCCTATTAGATATATAGTATCTGAAGCAGTCTATCTAGGAATTAGATTAACTACACCTATTTCAAAAATACCTAGTTTAAATTATACCCCGATTCTCAAAAAAGTTAATTCAACCCTGGAAAGAATAAATCACCTACATCTGTCTCTCGATGGCAGAAATAATGTCTTAAAGATGCTTATACTGCCGAAATGTATCTACTTGTTCAGAACAATCCCTCTGGAATTCCCTTTAAGCTTTTTTCAAGAAATTGAAAGAAGCTCAGTTAGATTTTTGTGGGGCTATAGAGGCATTAGGAGAGCATATAAAAAGATGATTATACCGAAAGATAGAGGGGGATGGGCAGCACCACATTTTTTATTCTATTACTTAGCAGCTGTACTTCAATACATGTCTCCGTTGATTGTCGGTAATAAAATCCCTACTTCTTTGGCACAATACCCAAATATATATGAACTTGTATTAGGCACTGAAGCTAATCATCATTTACTAAAAATAATAGAACCAAGCTACTATAAAAAAACTAAATTTAAGATTTTAGCAGCAGCATATAAAGCATGGCGAATTATCAAAAAACTGGTCGGTATCAGAAAAGTTACAAGATACACCCCATTAAATTCAGTCCATTGTTTCCCTTCTATATTTAGAGATCAGGTGATGAAAAAATGGAACACTAAGGGGATCTTTTTTCTCTCTGACTTATACACAAATAATTATGATTCGTTACTTTCTTTTGGTGAACTTCAAAATAATTTCAAAATTCCTTCTCATGATTATTTTAAATATTTACAGATTCATAGCTTCTTACACTCACCCTCTAATGTAGAAAGGCAGGATTTATTGCCAATTTTGCTTATAGATAGTTTAACAAATAAAAGGAAAATAGGCTATTATTATAATATGCTAATGACCTATCTTCCGGATGACTTTAATAACCTGTGCGACAAATGGGAAGAGAAATTAGGTACAAAGGATTTATTTTTAAAAGACTCAATTAAAATGGCTACCTCTATTCTATTTTCTGGGCGTACTCGAACTCAACATTATATGATTCTGTGTGATCTTTATTATACACCTGCCAAAGTTTTGAAATGGGGGTCTACTGCTGGAATAAATTGTAATCGGTGTAATATGAGAGGGGCTGACACAATACATATGTTTTACTCCTGTGTAAAGCTTGCAAGGTTAACCTCTGATATTCAAAAATGCATTGAAAATATCTTCTGTAAAACTATTGATGTATCACCTAAATTAATATTATTTGGTGTATCCAAAGACTCAATTGACCTAGAACAAACCAATTTATTATGATGTCTGAATTGCGCGCATGCATCACACAGGATTGGATCAGCCCAGAACCACCGTCGTTTTCCACATGGAGGGGCCGATTATTAGCCAGATACAAACTTGAATTGGCAATATATGCAACCAAGGGAAGAAAAAGGAAACTACTTGGCATAAAAATTTGGACACCAATTCAAAAATGGATTGATGGAGTAATGACTTAATAAGATCTCCTTTTTTTCCTTTCTCCATTTTTTGTACTCTGTATTTTTTTTTTTAATCGATTTTACAAAATGTATATGTATACTTTGAATATTTGAAGGATATGTCATAATCTGTTTAAACTTGCAACTCAAACCTCAATAAAATAAAAATAAAAAAAAGCAACGCAAATATCTCAAACTTTCAGTAATGCAAGACCTATTGGATTGCAAATGCTTGTTTAGTAATTCTTTCAATGCTTAGTTTTAAATCCAGGGGCCAACATCCACAAAGAGGGTGCTCACGGAACTCTTGGAGAGGTTTGTTCAGAAACCAATATACCCCAGGGTTTCGACAGACTCGCAACAGTTACTACGAGTGGTAGATACTACATCTGTAGTTACACTGACAAACACTAACATCTTAAATATGGAAATTGTTCCAATTTTCAATTTATCCTCATATGAACTTAGTTGCAAAGAATTCGAGGTATTAAACCATAGACTATCTTTTCTCCCCACAAATAGGAACGATGTTTTTACAACAATCGTTGAGATGTATACATTTTTTACAACCTTGCGTTTGAGACATTTCTTTTCCAAGGTACCATTGAGCAACCCTAATAACAATATTAGTGGCCTTAGGTGCCCATCTACCTTCTTTCCAGCCACCAACTTAATGCCAAAGGAACTCATCACATTTGAAAATGTGGTCCTTATGGAAACAGAACAGATGTTCCAAGATAGGAAATATGTAAAATTTAACTTTACTAAATATGAACTCGGTATTCTCAAGTCCCTTTCCAAACCCGATGATTTAATTGTAAAACCAGCGGATAAAGGGGGAGGTATAATTTTACAGAACAGGAGTGATTATGATCAGGAAGTGTTACGATAATTGAGCAATCCCACACATTACACCAAACTTTTGACTGACCCCACGGCCAGAATTCGAAAGGAGATCCAATCACTGACAACACTAGGTTTGGGAGGGCTGTGGCTAAGTAAAAAGTAATTTGAATATTTGAATAAAAAGGACTATACCCTTCCAGCGCTTTACACGCTACCTAAAAGTCAAAATCCTCCGGGAAGGCCGATTGTGGCAGGTTGTCAGTCAGTGTTACAACCCCTAGCCGAATATGTGGACTACTTTCTCAAACCTTTTGTTCCTAAAACTCTATCCTACACAAAAGATAGTAGAGATGTCATCACCAAATTGGAAGGGAGAGAGTATAATCCACATCGGAATATTCTGGCCACAATGAACATAGAGAGCTTGTATACAAGCATCCCGCAAGCTCAATCTCTTAAAGTCATTGAGGACGTGTTAGAAAATCATACTCGTCCACATCAAGTCCCCACTAATTTCATTTTAGACTGTGCAAGGATAGCTCTTGAAGAAAACTATTTTTTGTTTAACAGTTTAACGCCGATTTCTATGGTCAAGTGAAAGGTGTGGCCATGGGTGCGCTTTTTGCACCAGATATAGCCAATCGGTTTGTAGCCGCCTTTGAAGAAAGGGTAATTTATAATAACAACCCCTTCAGTTCCAACCTGAATCACTACTGGAGATACCTCGATGATGTATGTATTGTATGGGAGGGTTCACAAGAAGAGCTTAAAAGTTTCCATCTCTGGCTCAACCAACAAGATCAGAATCTACAATTTACATTAGAAAGTAAAAAAAACTCAATCAGTTTTTTGGATCTTATTATAAAAAAACGACGAAGGTTGCCTGTCTATGAGCCTATACACCAAACCGACGGCCAGGAACACTTTGCTAAAGCACAATAGCCACCACCCACGAAATTTGCGAGACAGTCTCCCTTTTGGTCAGTTTTTATGGATAAGACTTAACTGTACCAAAAGGGAGGATTATTTCAAGGAAGCAAAGGTCCTATTGTCTAAATTGAGGGTATATCCATACAGATTGGTGAAACATGCCATGAAGCGAGCGTGGTATTAGGATAGGCAGGCATTGTTGCATAAAGAACGTAAACCATTTGAGAATATGCAAGATACATAACCAATAACATGTGTGACGACATTTGGAACAGAGTCCAACCATATCAGTAAGATTATTAAACAGAACTGGCAACTCATCAGAAAGGGTGAGCCACAGTTTGAAATACCTCTCTTCGCCTTTAAAAGGGCGAGACATTTACGTGATCATTTAGAGAGGGCTTACAATGGCCCAGTACCTACCACAATACAAAATCTCAGGGGTTCATCTCCAATCACAGGACACTACCCTTGTGGTAATTGTACAGCCTGTGCTACTACTAGCATGGTCAAGAGTTGTAATCAGAATTCCAATTGTTTAACAAAGAATATAATTTACTGAGTACAGTGTCCCTATTCTCTAACTTACATTGGAAAAACAACACAAGAAGTTAGGAAACGTATTTTGCAACACCAGTCGCGTATTCGATGCAATGTGATTACTGCTCCTCTGGTTGAACATTACCAACAGATGTCTCATATGCCTTCACACATGAAATGGTTTGTGTTGGAAGTTGTTAAGAATACGAAAAGGCACCTTAATGTGGATCGTCTGCTCACACAAAAAGAGAATAAATGGATCTGGACCTGTAATACAGTTGATAATGGATTGAATTAGCTGATTGAGTGGCATACTTTGGCTACACTGAAAACATTTTCATATACCCTGTATGGGTTGCGGTGCATTATTATTCTGAAGTTTTGTTTCAGAAATACTGGGTTTATGCGCATTTTGCTATGGACTCAAAAAGTGTTTGGAAGGTTCCCCTATACGACTGGAACCCCGGAACAGCAGCAGCAGGGAGGCCTGATTCGTGATAAAAGGCTCACAAATACGGAGAGGTCAGCCCTCCATGATTCCAACGAAGTAAGAAGCAGCTTTTTTGAATTCATCAAAACTACTGCCAATCCGCAATTTGAAATCAAAGGGGCATTAATTTAAGATTGCCTGTCTATGAGAAATAAACAGCCAAAACAAACAACATTAAGGTGGCTCCCCGTGTCCATTGTGAATGACCCTGAGTCAAATTAAGAAACAACAGACCATTATGGAAAGCAGCATTGAGACCTGCATGACATCTTGAGGATTGATACTTAAGGTGCCTAAAGACTCCATCAAGATTTGAAACAATTGCGTAAAGTCAATTTGTCCTGAAGAAGGTGACTCCATTTCAAATCACCGAAACGCCACGTCGACTGTTTTTGACTTCTTTGTATTATCACTTGATTGTTTTTTAAATGTCTGTATACATTAGAGTATTATGATACTTTTTAATATATTTTAGATTGTAACCCTAAAGGGGGGTACCTAATAAATTTTGTTATATATTTTTAACACATTTCCAATTTTTATTCACGAGTTTCCCTGTCCTGTACATTAATCGATGATCTTTTTCTGAGTTAGATTCTTCACACACAAACCCATGTATTTATGTGGTCTATCACTGGACCCCCGTCTATTTCCACACTAAAATGGAAACGGAGGGACTTGAAACGTACCAATACTATTTTGTGTTAAACTGAAGGACCCGTGGTGAGGTTGTTTTTATATGTCCCACTTGGGTAAACTATATCCTTGTGCCGAGTAAGGCCTCGTGTACGGAAAAAGCGAATGTTCTCTTTTATAACATAGGATGAAGAAAGTGAGAAAGGTAGATAACTCTAACATACAAATATAATGGTTAACAACGACAATACTTGTGGAAAGAATAGAACTGTTGAGTAAGATCATTTGATCATGTTATTATATCATGAACTACCCAAAAATAGTTACACCTTGCTTTTCCCCATATATCTGCAGATAGGGTGTCAAGCAATATCTACGGAAGCCGGTGACCCCAAAAGAAACGGCAGTCCTGAGGAAGGTGCTACAGTATCCTGTGTTCCTCGCACCGAAACGCGTCAACGCATTTTTTTAAGTAGAATCCAAACAGGGTCTAGTGAGCAACTGATACGCACACATATGTGGTACTGTTGGATGTCACTCTTTGATCAATTTATGACCTTTGGATCCAACAATTAGGAGTGGTAAAGATATCAGTTAGCCACACCACACACCATAGGGGGTTGTCAATGTTTTTTTTACTGTGATCTAATGTTATTCTTGCCTATAAAAACCGTTTTTACTTTATGTAAATGTGATGTCTAATATATGTTTTTTTTTATTTGTGTATATATGTAATGAACTGTAGTAAACTGCTGTGATTACTTGTGTGTTTTAGAAAACCTTTTCAAAGATTGTTCTTTGAAATTTTAATTTGCGAATTGATGTTTAATTTTTCATTTTTTAATTAAAAAGACTGTGAACGTTCGAATTTTAGTGTGGAAATTTAAATTCTTTTTGTGTAGTTCTCTAATTGAGACGATTGTAAGCCTAGATAGACAGATATGGTAATAGAGTAAGTCTATACTCAAGTGTGCACCCAGGGAATTCCCTTTGACTGACTATCCCTTTTGTACACCTTGTTTTATTAATTATCTTGGGATTCTGCCCATACAAAAGCACTGGGTTTAACTTTATGCATTTTGCTATGGACTGCATGACATGTTTCTCTAGCAATGGACATGGGCAGTATAACCATGTGCGAGTCTGGCACTTGGTATCCTATTGGAACTCCCTTCATGTCGTTCGTGACATTGATGTAGTCTTTATAGCACATAACCTAGGCTGTGAATGGACAGTAATGTCAGCTTTGTCCATTTGTAGAAACTATAGTGTTTCTATTTAGTAATTTTTGTTAATAAAAAGTTTTATTTGTTTGTATTACTTGACCTCTAGAACATGATAACAAGCTAGTAACTGGCAAGTTTGTGTTCTGTCTTTATTTTGTATTCTGACAATCGACAGTATATGCGGTATTTGTGGCCCATTATGAAGATTACACAACTTTGATCAGTAGTTTTATTTTGATATCTAAGATGCTTTGCAACATTGCTGATGACACTTAGGCACATAATAAATGGGCCAGTACAGATTCCGATAATATGTATAGCATCCCCGACACTTGTGCTCCATTCCAAGATAGCCGCTATAGTTGCACCCGATATCATGTCATTATGGGGAGGGAATTTCCGGTTCCTTTTTTAAGCCGCTGCTTGACAGCGTGTTGTACTCGGTCTTGTGAAGGCCATTCTAGTGCCCTTGTTGAAGAAACCAGGTGCGGATCCTGTTGATCCCTCCAATTATCGTCCCATCTCCTTCCTGCCCTACCTGTCCAAGCTCCTTGAGGCTCATGTTACCCGATGCCTCTCAAATTTCATCAAGAGCTCCCGCTTTCTTGAACCGAATCAAGCCGGCTTTAGGCCGGCCCATTCAACTGAGGCCGTCATCTTGGCAGTATTGGACGCCTTGAGGGGGAATGCTGACAAATGAACACCTCAGGCCCTCGTGCTACTGGACTTGTCGGCTGCCTTCGACACGGTGGACCATAACATCCTACTCCACCGTGTCGGACAGGCCAGCATCCAGGGCCCTGCCTTTAATTGGATCGAGTCTTTCCTCGCTGGCAGAGCACAAGCTGTTCCTTTGGGCCCTTTCACGGCAGCCAGGGCACCCACGACCCGCGAAGTCCCTCAGGGCTCCTCTCTCTCCCCCCTTTTATTTAAATTATACCTCCGGCCACTGATCCACTCGCTCAAGAGGTGGGATATCACAGTGTTTAACTATACTGACAATTTGCAGATCATCTCGATTCCCCCGATGCTGCTAATAGCTTTCAAGCGGCGATGATCCACATACAGCTGTGGATGAGCCATAACCAATTAAAATTAAACCCAGGGAAAACGGAGCTTATCCTTCCTGGAAATAGCCCAGCATACTGGGTCCCCAGTTCTGGCCCAAGGAGATGCCCCCCCCCCCTGCCCCTGCAAGCTCAGTGAAGAGCCTGGGGGTGGTCATTGATGCGGAGCTCTCTCTCAAGGCTCAAGTAGGGGCTGTGATCTCCTCCAGTATGTTCCAACTGCGTAAAATACGCAAAATAGCCCATCTACTACCGCATGCGGCATTGGTCCAGGTTGTGATCTCCTTGGTACTATCCCGCCTCGATTTCTCGAATTCCCTATACCATGGACTCCCACAGTCACTGCTCCGCCGTCTTCAAATTGTACAAAACCAGGCTGCCAGACTTATCCATAAAACTCCAAAGTGGCAATCAGCGAAACCACAACTGTGCAAACTGCACTGGTTGCCAGTTGAACAAAGGGTGGCCTTCAAGATCGGCTGCCTGACCTTAAAGGCTCTCCACTGCACTAGTCCTGATTTCCTCAAAACATTGATCACGCAGCACCGCCCGGTGCGCAATCTACGGTCAGCTCACCTTCACCTGCTGGTCGCCCCTACAGTAAAACTTAAAAAGTTTGGCGGCCGCAGGTTTGCCCACCTGGCCCCTAAACTTTGGAATCCTCTTACCCTGTCAGTCAAGTCAAGTTGCTCCCTACTGAATTTTAGGAAACTTCCGAAAACCCGGCTTTTCACTCAAACCGGTTAGCCTGCCACTTGCAATCTCTACAGCGCCAGGAAACTTATGGTGTCAGTGCACTCTACAAATTTCGCCTTAGATAAGATAAGAAGTCGGGCACACAGACTTAGCGGTGCAGGTCCTGGTTCTAAAGTAAGTGGGGAGAGCCGTCGCAAAGTCTACCAACACTGTTTTAAGAATTTTTGGTTATGATAGCCAGAGGCTGGTAGTCTAAACTGATTAGGATATGGTTTGTTTTGTTTCAGGTTAAGAGACGCTTGTGTTTTTATTACCTTGTGAGTATTTCACTGTATCATCACACTCGGGGTGTTATTGGGTTGTTTTTAAGGTTTTTCACTTGATTGAAGGTATAGTTAGAAATGACTCAGTATTCTGTATTATTTTTTAGGCGATAAGTCATTTGTGAAGAATATATAAGTACTGGTTTTTACTCTGGTTAATGTTTTGAAAGGCATCCCGAGCTCCTACAGGAGTATTGATAAAGGGACACTTTTCTTAATATTCTTAATATTTTCCGGATTAGATCCTTTTGGATTGAGAGCCTGGAGAGGATATTCCCCCGTTCACACTTCTTTTTAAGTGTTTTGATCAAGTAAGTGTGGATTTAATAGTCTTGGGTAACTTAGTTTTGTCACATGGATTTGGCATATATATATATATATATATATATATATATATATATATATATATATATATATATAGTGGCATGTTTTTACACTTGGTTTGACACTTGGATTTTGAATTCCTTGTGGTGGTTGTTGTCTTTTTGTGTGGAGCAAGACGATACCCTATTGATACAGGGGAAAGGAGTGTATTCTTTTCATATTAGATTTACATGTGCAACTTCTTCATCCTGATGATGGTCCTTTGGATCTATTAGACCAACGGAGGACCGAAACGTCGACGCCCAACACCGTTTTGCTCATATGTCTATTATTTAGACTGTAAATTTGATAAAATGCTATGTTTGATTTTCATTTAATATGGTATTTTGGTTGTCCAGAACCTTAGCAAAAGGTGTTAATAAGTCTGCGAATTGCAGTATTGTGTCCGTTGCCTAGTATCAAATGATATATAATGAGTGCATGTGAATAAAATACATATCACTTTTTGATACATTCTGGTATATGTACATGTATATATACACACTCTTCTCTTGTATATGTTGAAATAATGATCATGAATGTGACATTATACTCAAATTATAATTAAGCTGAAATGGTTCCTTTAGGGACAATTGTATTTTGTTATTGATCATACCCAGTCCCTAGGGGATTATTGAGTGTCTCCTTCCGACAACGCGCTCCAGTTGCAAGCTGACTATTGATGATTACAATCGCTTTGGTTGAAACAATAGCAAGAAAAACTCACTCCTGGAGTATTAAGCTATGCTCAGGTCCCTCGGCAGCTGGTATAAGTGAAGTGGGTTGCCAGAGGTCGACATAGAACAAGAGTGTCCAACAGTGGTGTGGCAACAAGGTGTGTAGCCCTGACGAATATGCCGAAACCATTGAAGCAGAGAAACATGTTGGCGATAGGTAATGGTATGCGATGGTAGCTACCAGCCTTTTTAATTCAACAGTTCACGCCTAATATTTAGGAATAAAATTGCGAAGA
The DNA here is from genome assembly GCF_964263255.1 of Lissotriton vulgaris. Taxonomy (NCBI): domain Eukaryota; kingdom Metazoa; phylum Chordata; class Amphibia; order Caudata; family Salamandridae; genus Lissotriton; species Lissotriton vulgaris. The sequence goes on from NC_141695.1 coordinate 1,657,131,123, forward strand.
GGTGTGCCTGTTGATTGTAATCACTTCTTTTTGTCACGAGCAGAGTTATAGGTTCTGCTACCCCGTTCTTTTTCACTTCTTGTTTTTTTTGTTTGGACACATTTTTCTTTTCTTTTTGAACTGAATGACTACCAATGATGAGAAAAGGGGCCCAGTCTGGTGAGTACTTGCCAGTTACCCAGAGGGTGGTGTTCCCGTGAGGTGTCATTCTGTTCTCTACACATTTTTTGCAGAAATCTGTCTGCTTTCAAACTCATGTGGTGGATGCACTGTATAGACTAAGGTTTCAGACATCCTGTGTTGTTGTTCTGTGCGACTGTCAAGAGTTGTTGGCCAATATGTTTCCTTTTTAACTCTCTAAAAATACTCGACGTATTGCAGTAAATACCCTCGAAGATATGATAGTGGACAGGGGAGTGTAACAGAGATTATGAACATGAGACTTGTCTGTAGCAAGATATACTGACATCACTTACGCCCAAAGGACAGGGTTTATTGGTTGTTGATGTTTTCTGAGTGGAGGACAACCCTGTTCTTCCTTTTCCCTCTGAGCTCCTTTTTTTGATTACAAAATTACAAAAGTAAACAGATTAATTTAGGAACAAAGACGCAGCCCAACCCAAAAAAATAAAAAGAGTACTCTCAAGTATAAATAACCTGAACAGTAAGACAGTATTGGCCAGTCCTCATGGGAGGGTAAAAAATTTCAAAAAGGAGGGACTACTAAGTGTATTCAGCAAAGAAAAAAAGACAGCAACGGGGACCAATGAAAAAGATGGGCCTTTTTTTTCAAGCCCATATCCTAGATACAACATGTCTCGAAGAGACAGCACAAGAGCAGCACAGACGAAACCTAAAAAAAAAAAAAACAATGGGACTTAACAGATACCCAGCTTATTGAAAGATAGGTAATGCGAGCAGTGTCTAAGCAGCACCCACTGTAGCACATAACGGATCTAAATCACAGCTTGACAGCGATCTATAAAATGAAATAATCCGGTGAAGCAGGGATCAGTAAGCAGTTTTCTTTGAACCTCCTTCGAAGATTTAAAAGCCAGCCAACAGTTTCCTTGCAATATGGCAAAGTGAGAAATTAGAATGATGTGGCTTAGAGAGCTTGGCTCTGCATGCCTTATTTCTCTACCTCCATCCTTTCACCAGTCTCCGATCTGCTCGCACTGGAGGTACACAAGGCCCATTCCTGAGAAGAGAGACTCTCAGACCACACAAAGTCAGCTATTTTGGTGGCCCAGAAAGAGGTTTTAAGGACAAACGTAAAAAGTGGTTATAGAGGGCGATGGTCATGGCAATGTTATCCTGTGAAGTAAAGGACTGTCTAAAATATGGTCTCTTGGCGCTAGTAGCAGCGGTGGCTCCCTGACCACAGTACTGCTCTCATTTTCTCCCACCTTCAGAAATCACACTACGAGACCTTAATAAAGAAGGTCTGTGGGTGTACGTAAAGCAGCATATATGTCATACCAGCTGCAAGGGCGAGACAGAAATATCATTTAGGATTATCAACTTCAGGATGGCCGAGTTAACACGCCATGGGGTCAGGAAAAAAAGAAATAAAACTGGCATAGATCCATAGTAAAAACCCAGAACAGATCTCTGCCTGCTGGGTTCAGAATCTGCAGTCGATTCTCTGCCAGTAATATGGAAAATTCCAACATACCTCACCTTTTAACTTGAAGACAACACATTCCTCCAATAATGTTCACATAGCACATCAGCACAGAGTATACATAAAGAAACTACTAAGGTAGTGCGTTATTATTTCATAATTTTAAGGTTACAATAAATGTTCGGTTTTCTCAACGGCACATGAAACAGGAGAGAAACTCTGCCCAGGCAAAGATGCGAAAATAACAGCCCCATGTAGACGACAAGCAAGAGAAATAAGGAGCTAGGTTTCACAGGAAACTCCATTCAGCGGTTTTGTATTTCAAGCAAAGGCATTTGCAAAGCAATCGATCTCGCATTTAAGAGAGTTTAAGCTATTGACACAATGGCTTAAATTCTTGCAAATGCAAGACCTTTTGCATTCCAAATATTTTTTGTGTCAAAGAGCCCCATGCCGCGCTTTCACATTAATGGGTTTCACATGACAAAAAAAAGCATCCGCGTGTCAAGTTGACAAACGGCTGCTTTTTCTTGTAAATCGCCCCATGCTGCACTTTCACTTTAAACGCGGCTGCACACCTTTCTTTAGAAGTGGCTTGTCTAAAGAAAGGGGCGCAGCCTCCTTTAATGTGAAAGCGCTGCATGGGTGCTAGTAAACAAAAAAATAAATAAGAGCAGCTGCTATATTTAAAGCAGACTGCGCTCCTAAAATGAATGAATAAAGAAACGCGGCCGCTATAGGTAAAGCAGACCGCCATTAATAATTAAAATAAAAGCGGGTGGCGTGCTGCGATGTAGTGGGTGGGTTGCTGCGCAAGGCTTATCATCGAATATTGCTGGGGCTTAAAAAAAAAAAAAAAAAAAAAAATTGGACTGGTGTGTTCGTGGCAGTGTCTACAAGTGTGAAGAAAAACCCATTAAGACAAAAAGGGTTACTTACTCTGCTATTGGCAAATAGGACATGACGTGGGCACGATCCTAAAAAAAAAAAAAAAAAAAAAAAAAGGGAAAAAACATAGTTCTTCTCGTAGTCTCTCTTGTTGGAGTAATAGAGGCTGTTTCAGACGTTGTGGCTCATCAAGAATACTGGCTTTGATGTATTTTCGTACTGACTCTTGGGATTGCTACTGTTAACCACTAATAAGTAGGAACAATAAATATATATATATTTCCTCATTCTCACTTTGGGAAAAAACTTTATATGATGCAGTCTATTCTTCCTCCACCTCCTTTCCTGGACACACCTGGTGAACCTCCTGTGCCTTGGAGAAAGTGGTTCGATGCGTTTGAAAATTACCTGGGTGCAATAGGAGCACATAGGTTCAGGGCAGAAAGGAAAAAGTTTCTACTACTTAATTCTCTGGGGTTTGAAGGAAGAGAAACCCTTAAACATTTACCTGATGCAGTGGGTGAAGGAGAAGAAAATACGGATGAATACAAAGACACAGTGAAGAAATTAAAAGTCAGATTTGATAAGCAACCCAGTGTGGTGGTGTCTAGGCATAAATTCTTCAAAAGAGTGCAGAAAACCGAAGAAGATGTAGACACATACATTACTGCTTTGAGGAAGTTGGTGGCAGAATGTGATTTTGAAAATTTCAGTGAACAATTGATTCGTGACCAGTTCATAGGAAAATGTCTGGACAAAACCATAAGACAAAAGCTCTTATCCTTGGAAAATCCCTCCCTTGATGAATCTATTCGCATAGCGAAAAGTATTGAAACTTCACAATCTTCTATCAAGGAACTGGAAAGTAAAAGTGTTGAAGTGGTTACCCCTGTCCGTTTTAAAAAGTATGAGAGGAAAAAAGATTATCAGCCAAGTAATTTTTTCAAAAGGACTGATATCTGTTACAGATGTGGATATCCCTCCCATGTGAAAAGTGGTAGACCGTGTCCTGCGAGAAATGCAACCTGTCGCAAATGTGGAAAATTGGGACATTTTGACAAAGTATGCCAAAGCCAAAAATATAAAAAAGAACAGGTAGCATGTGCCATGGATGCAAGTGGTAGTGACAGCGACGACACTCTTTGCGAACTCAAGGACTTGGTTGTAGTTGTCAGCGAAGGGAACATAAGAAGTGGTAATCCTGACGACTGTATTGATCCCTATGCCATCATTGGAGTAGGTGAAGAAAGTTTGAGACTGCTTGTAGACTCTGGTGCAAGGATCACAATGATCAGTGAATCTTTGTTCAGGAAAAAATGGGGTAACAGACCTCTGCAACCGCCTGACCGTGAACCTGTATCCTATGAAGGGAGAAGTATAGAACTGATGGGGTACTTTGAGGACATCTTGATTTTCAAGAACAGACACATCTATGGAAAAGTATACGTCGCTGTCAATGGACTAGACATATTGGGATGGTTCCACCAAGGTTTGTTCAGTATGATGCTGTGCCCTGGAGCAAAGGAACAGATTCTGGTTGTTCGGGACCAAACACATGTTGAGGAACTACTCAATAAATATCCTAGAGTGTTTTCAGGCGAATTGGGGAAAATCAAGGGATTCAAACACAAGATCAAGATAAAGAGTGATGCGGAACCAGTAAAACACAAAATAAGGAGTATTCCTTTCAGCATCAGAGAAGACTTGGAAAAAGAACTTTTGTCCATGCAAAAAAGAGGGGTTATTGAACCCATAGAATCGTCTGATTGGTCTTCAGCTTTGGTCGTGGCAAGGAAGAAAAATAATGATCTCAGAATTTGCATTGATTTGCGCAATCTAAACAAGGTCATCTGGGTGGATTCGCATCCTCTACCGAATATATCAGAAATGCTGGGTGTAGTCGAAGGTGCCAAGGTCTTCACCAAATTAGATCTGGCCTCGGCATATCACCAAATTGAACTGGACAAGGATTCACGCCATTTCACTGCGTTCAACTCTCCTGCAGGTTTGTTCCAATTTTGTCGAATGCCTTTCGGGTTGGCCTCAGCAGCCTCTGTCTTTCAGAGAGTCATGGTCAATTTACTGAAAGGGATAAAAAACGTGGCCATATTCCAAGATGACATTCTGCTGTTCGCAAAAGACCAACAAGAACACGACATAGTGCTGAACAAGATCTTGTCTGTATTCCAGGAACATGGGGTGGTCCTAAAAAGGGACAAGTGTGAATTCTCTAAAGACAAGATGGATTATCTGGGTCACACGATCTCAAGTGAAGGAGTCACGCCCAAACCGAGTTTGGTTCAAGCCATTGTTGATGCCTCCGCTCCCAAAGACAAAGCAGGAGTTAAATCACTGTTAGGTCTCACAGAATTTTATGCCCGCTTTATTCAAGACTATGCTACAAAGATTCGTCCCATTTCCAAGCTGCTCCAAGACAGAAGTGAATTTGTATGGGATGAGGAATGCAAAACCGCCTTCGATTGGATCAAGGAGCAACTTAGCACTGTCAAGGCCTTGAAGCCATTTGTACAAGGGGTCCAGTGTACCTTGACTGTTGATGCTAGCAGTTATGGACTGGGCGCTGTTTTGACACAGATTGTTGACCAAAAGGAACACACGGTAGGATTTGCATCCAGAGTACTAAGAGAAGCAGAGACTCACTATTCTGTCATTGAGAAGGAGCTTCTAGCGTGTTGGTGGGGCATTGAAAAATTTAAAAATTATTTGTGGGGACAAAAATTTATTCTTCAAACGGACCACAAACCATTGGTGGCGATTTTAGGATGTACCAACAGCCGCGGGGCCACTCCCCGCATCGCACGCCTAGCTTCCAAACTCTTACAATTCAACTTTGATATTGTACATATTGCTGGGGGAAAAAATGTAAGAGCGGATGCACTGTCACGTTTACCTGCTAACACCAGTCAGGACATACAAGGTACTGATGAATGTTGTTTTGATGATAAGGAGGATTATATTATAGCAAGTGTTGAACTTAATAACGTTTGTACTATTGATCAGCAAAGATGGAGGGAGGCGTTGGCTGGTGATGAAGTTTCCAAAAAAGTGATGAAATATATTTCCCAAGGGTGGCCCAGGGAAAGGAATGTGGATGTTAATTTGCAACCCTATGTCAAGGTGTGTGATGAACTTTCGATTGAGGATGGTCTCGTTTTCAGGTTAGAAAAACTTGTTCCACCGGTGGACATCAGATCCACTCTTCTGACCAAAGCACATGATGGGCACCTAGGTGCCACATTAACCAAGCGTAGAGTAAGAGAGTACTTTTGGTGGCCTAAAATGGATAGAGATATTGAGGAAATGGTGCAAGAGTGCACTGTTTGTTCGTCTAGTGACAAAAGTCTTCACACTAGTAGTCCCCCTCTTACACCAATTCCCCTCCCGGGTGGACCGTGGGAAAAACATGGCATAGATGTTCTAGGACCCTTTCACAGTTTACCCCAACAATGCAGATTCGCAATTGTCATGGTGGACTATTACACAAAATGGCCCGAGGCCAAGTTTGTCTCTAAGGTCGATTCCCAAGAAATCATCGACTTCTTAAGGGAAACATTTATGAGAGAAGGGTTCCCCCAATCTATAATATCAGACAACGGAGTACAATTTGTATCATCCGAAGTGGAAGAGTTTCTTAGAGCATCTGCCATTACTCATCACCGAAGTTCTCTCTATCATCCTCAAACTAACGGCTTGGTAGAGAGACTTAATAGAGTCATAGGTGATTGTGTTAAGTGGGCTCTTGCCCACCACAAAGCTGTTCCCCAAAGTGTCAGGACTATGTTGTGGTTTTATAGAACCACTCCCCATTCTTCCACTGGTGTGTCCCCCTTTGAACTACTGAGAGGTAGGAAACCATGTACCGAGTTTAGGCCGGCTTGGATGTCTAAATGGAATAAATCCAATTCTACTCCCCAAGAAATGGATGAGAAAGTGAGGTCCAAGTCTGCTGAGGTCCAGGTCAAACAAAAAGAGTACTTTGATGAAAGGAAGCGTGTTAAGATCAGAGAATTTGCGGTGGGAGACAGGATCAGAATTAAGAAACCAGGTTTTGTAAGAAAAGGAGAAGCTAAGTATGGGGAAATTGTGGTGGTGGATAAAGTGTGTGGAAATGCGGTTCGAGTCAATGGAAAAGACTGGTGGAATAGTAACAAGGTGGTGAAAGTCAAAAATTTGCTCAATGACGTCAAGTGTCCCATGTTGAAAAGTAAGGTCTCTCATAGGATCTCTCAAGGTAAACTTGATGTCCAGAGTTCTCCTCCCAGCCACACCGCTGTCAGGAGGAGTACCAGAACAGTTAATATTCCTGTTAGGTACCGCCAATGATTTTCTGTGTTTCTTTATGCCACTGTTGTGTTTCGCCTGCACATGCTTTCTTTTTCTCTCTCTCTCTCTCTCTTTCTCTCTCTCGTTTGTTCGTTCTTTCTTCCTTCCTTTTCCCTTGCTCTCTCCTTCGCTGCTTTCTCTATTTCTCTGTTCTCTAAGAAAGGGAGATATGTAGTGGCTTGACCTGCCTCGCGCTGCCTGAGCGCGAGGCGGACATTCAGTGTCTCGCGCTGCCTGCGATGACGTAGAGGTTAATGACAGTTGGAGATAACGTGCGTTGTTGATAGCCACAGGCAAGAGAGTCGTGCCCGTGGGAGTTCGTGAATAAAGACTTGCTGTTCTACTCATCTGACTCCGTCCAGTCATTACAAAATCATTGAAGAAAATAGTGCTCGACTATATAAAGCAGACAGAGTAACAAGACAAGTAAAAAGTCCAGTCTTCATGGGAGATTACAAATGCAGACAAGGCGGTACCAAGGAGTGACTAACAAGCCTATTGAGAAACGAAAAGCAACGATTTCGAAAGGACAATAACAGGAGCCAATTGAAGGGATAGGCGGGACATGGACGGAGCTTCAAGCCTCTACTTGAATACAACATGCGTCGCAGCGCATGCGCTGCCCAGGCTCGACCTAACCAGCAGGGTTGGAGCTTTGTTACCAATCTTTTGGCTTTGGTAAAGCTTGCTTTGCTTCATCGATGCTGTTGCTAAACTTCATTCTTGTCGGAGATGCAGATCTTCACCAACATTTAAAAAAATGCCTGAAATCAAATTAAAAAGCACATATTTCCACAGTAGCCTCTAGCTTTGAGGAAACCACTTTATGTGCGCATTTGTTCCAAGTGAAACAGCCGAATGGCATCATTCACAATGAAGTTAACAAATTGTTGAAGTGGGCAGACTAACTGTTCTCTGATGTATTGGGCTGAAGAAAAGTGTAAATGACAACAGTCCAATAGAGGAGGAGAGCTTGCTGAAACCCCCTGTCAATAGCTAATAGACCGAGATTTAGCTGTAAATTCTTTGAACCCAATGTTAGAAAGCATACATTTACCATACCAATATATATTCAAATGATACACTATCAGCAAAGAATGCTATGTTATAAAGGTATTGTCAAAGTCAATACGTCTGGCTTGCATTCTGTGTCCTGAATAAAATAATAGAAGAATACTTCTGCAGTAAAAAATTAAAATCCTGTCTCTTTACAATGTATTTACGAAATAAAGGATGTAATGTTTTTGGATTCGTAGCCCATTAAATCCAGACCTACTACCTTTGGTAAAGATTTTTTTTGCAAGTTTTAAAAACGAAAACAATGGAGAAAGAACAATGGAAATGAGATGTTTAGAAAATAATGGGAAAAATCAAAAATGGGGGAAAAACAACAGCAAATAAATTTATGTTAAGTAAAGAGTAGCAGATATATGAAAAAACACGTACAGGAGACCAGACTTACACGTTAAATACAATTTGGTTTGGAATAAAGAAAAACGTACTGCTTTCAGTACACAATGCATCTAGGAGATATATAATTTAATATACGATGATTCAGTGCACGTTTGAGAGTCCCTTATGCATTAAAATGCTAGCACTCCATGCAAGGAGAAATGATATACCAAACAACCAATATCATGAGGTGAGAGAAAATATAAATGCTGAGTGTGAAGCCAAAAGCTCACCTTATGTATAATTTGAAGACTTGGCATCAACAGGTCAGCTGCTTTGTCAAGTCAGACCTAATAATTAGCTATTTGTGTGAGAATGAAAAACATTAATTGATTAGGAGCTTGGTTCACTCTGATACAGGGTACATCTCAGCTTAAAAAGGAACTGGGGGGGCGTGGCCAAGATGGCGGGGTGAGCGGACGCTTCTTCCCGCGGCTCCTCCGGCCCGACTAGGCCCGGACCCTTTTTCGGCAGCTTCTCTCCCCCCGCTGAAGCTCAGCGGCCGGGGGAAAGGTGGCGGAGACCCTGGGGCACATGTTGGTGCAACTTTGGTCCAGAAGCTCCGACGGAGGCACGTTCAGAGACCGATGTACTACCTGCGGAGCGCCACGGAGGCGGAGTGGAACGGAGCGCTGACCGGGAGGCCTGAGTAGACCCTGCTGGCCTGGCACAGAGTTCGCTAGCATACCCGCATCAGATTGCGCCCGGTATGGTACGCCGGATGGGTAGCTGCCACGAGATGTCAAGAAGGGGGATGCCTATTGTCTGACCGTGGAGGCACTTGGATCTGCAGCGGTGGCTTGATACATTGCGTGAGCCAGTTCGGGACAGTGCTCAGGATCTGGGGACAAGTCATTTGTCACCTTTTCGGCTCGGCGATCTTGGAAGGGGCTCAATTCAGGGGCACTGACTCTTGGCATAGCCTTGGCGGTGCCTTCGGGCTCAGAGGGTCTGCCCGGCTACGCCCAGCCGCCATCTTATCTTCACGGCAACGGTGACGAGGCCCTCCTACAGTGTCGCCCGGGGACAGTTCCTACACCCCTGGCCCTGCATAGCTCTTTCGTCTTGGGGGACGCTGCGGTCTGGGTCCCCCCTGTAGTGGACGGCGCCTGAACTTTGGTTGGAGTGCGAGCCGGCCTCTGCGACAGAGCTGGCTCGCCATTTTGTCCTCTGTGGCGCAGGACTCGCGGTGTCCCTGCTACGACGGGCGTTCCCCCCGGCGGTGCCTTGCCCGCCGTTGGTGACTCATCGAAGCCGATACCTGCTGCCAGCGACCTGAGATCGCACATCTAATTGAGCGGAGTCTGGCAGTCTACAGAACCCGAATGTCGGGGAACCGAGGATCGAGGAAGGGGGACCGCACCCTGCCGGACATGCTCAGCAGGGCCCAGCAACAACGAGACAGGGCGCAATAGTCCCCGAGCTCTTCTAGAACTGCAGCGGACCAGGCCGGGGGTGAGCCCCCAGTCACAAGGTCCTTCATGGAAGACCTGTTCAATTCGCTTAAGGCTGACTTTCAGACCCTGAAGCAGGAGGTGGCCAGCGAAGTGCGCGAGGTCCGCAGGGAGGTGGAAGGCCTTGGTGAGCGGATGGAGACGGTGGAGGCAGCGGCTCAACGGAGGGACGAGGAGATTGTCCATTTACAGCAAGACGTTCTCCGTCTCAGGGAGCAGCATGTGGAACTCCAGGCACATAATGAGGACCTGGAGAACAGGTCGAGAAGAAACAACATCCGAGTCCGAGGCGTAGCGTCCGAAGATGAAGGGACAGATTTGCCAGGCTACCTGAAGGACTTGTTCAGGGAGATTCTGGGAGAGCCCGCGGACTTCCTGATTCGAATCGACAGGGCCCACAGGGTCGGTCGACAGCGACAGTCGACGGCACCTCCACCGGACATTTTGGCCTACCTCCCGGATTTCCCATTGAAGGAACGCATAATGGCTGAGGCCCGCAGGAAACAGCCGCTGACCTTTCGTGAACAGCCTGTGGCGCTGTTTCAGGACCTGTCTGCCATCACGCTACAGAAGCGCAGGTCCTTCAAAATCGCAACGGATTTCCTGAGAGAGAATGAGACGCAGTACTCTTGGGGGCACCCCTTTCGCCTAATATTCCGCTGGAATGGCGTGCTGCACCAGCTGCACTCCTTGCAAGATGTCTGTGGTGTCCTGGGTCTCACGGCCACGGAAGAGGATGAGGCGACGCCGGGCTGGAGTCGTTCTGATCGAAGAGGGCGAAGGCGGTCGGCGAGGAGGAGATCGACGGCGAGTGCTGGACGGCCGGACTCACCTACCATCAGGGCAGAAATGGCCAACGCCCTGAGAGAAGCAGCCAGGGACTCGGCCGCCACGAACGGAGTCGCCATGACGGCGTAGATTCACTCCGGGGGGAGATGGACATAGCTTCTGCAATCCCAGGTTTGGGGGTTGGAGGGTGGGCCGGGGGAGAGGCGGGAAGAACGAGTGGCCGGACGTCCACTTTTTGTACTTTCCACAGACTTGTCCGTTTTGGGACATGACTGGGACAATGGGTTGTTTGAGCGTGGGTGGGGAGTTGGCTAGTTGCCATGGGTCTGTTTTGGAGGGGGTTGGGAGTTGTTTAGGGGTAAATGGGGTTCTGTCCAATATCCCGAATGTTACTGCTTGGTTTTACTTTGCTTGTCCTGCACTGCTGTCCCGTGCCCCCCCCCGCTCATTGACTGCCCGCGGCTTGGCACTTATGGTCCCTTGGGGATATGTCGACACTGAAGGTAGTGACCCTTAATGTTAAGGGTCTGAACAACCCGGTGAAGCGTAGGGCGATCTTATCTCTGCTGGAGGGGACACAGGCAGATATCTGCCTCCTGCAGGAGACCCATTTAGTGTCGCGGGATTGTCATAGGATGCGCTCCAATAAATTCCCAACTCAGTTTTTCTCCTCCGCTGCATCTAAGACCGCATGGGTGGCCATTTTGCTAGCGAGTTCCTTCAGGGGGGAGGTGTTGTACAAATATGCAGAACAGAAGGGGAGGCTTTTGGCATACCGCCTCCGGCTAGGGGATACAACGTTCACTATTGGTTCCTTATATAGCCCAAATGACCACCAAGAGCGCTTCCTAGACTCGGTGCTGGTAGATGTGACTGCCTCCCCTGATCGACATATCATTCTAGGGGGTGATTTGAATATAGTCTTTGACTCTACACTCGATAGGTCGGCGCAGCGGCACCTGCAGACTGGGGAACTTTCACAGGCTGGGAAGGCTCGAATCACTGATATGGATCTGCATGACCTTTGGCGCACCCTCCACCCCACGGATAGGGACTATTCTTATTATTCACATGCGCACCGGACCTACGCACGGCTAGACTACTTATTGGTTAGCGGACCGATGCGTGCCGCTGCTACGGCGGCGGACATTGGGGTCCTGTCGTTGTCTGATCACACGCCAGTCGTGGGCACATTTGCGCTTCCGACGGCCTCCCCCTCTCGGGGGGTGTGGCGTCTTAGGGACACCCTCCTGCATAAAAAAACTGTTGTGAAGCACATTGAGGAGGCGATCCGGGAATACCAGGCACACAACGATAACTCGGACACCTCGCCAGCGACACAGTGGGAGGCGCTGAAGGCGGTTCTTAGGGGGGAGTTCATTTCCATCTCCTCAGCGGAAAACAGGGAGAGACAGCGCAAGAGGGAGGAGCTGACTTCCCAGGTTCGGGAATTGGAACAGGTCCATCGCCGTACTGGAGCTCCTAGGGTGTGGAGGCAGTTGAAGGCTGCTAGGAAGCTCCTGTCGTCGTTGGACATGGATAGGGCAGAATACGCGGCGCTGCGTCTACAACATGCGTTTTACACGGGTGGGGATAGGTGTGGCAAACTTTTGGCAAATAGGCTCCGAATCGCGCACCAGCGTAACGTGGTGAAGGAAATGAATGAAGCTTATATAGCGCACGACTTACCCTGGGGCATCTCCGCGCTTGCTTAGGGAACCCGTCCTGGTATTCCCCTGTGAGATAACCCTGGCAGGGTATCCACAAGGTGAAAGCCAGGCATCCCACCGCGAGGGGCCGTTGTGGAGATTAAGCAAGCTATTGCCCAGAGTCGCAGAGTGTGAACCCGTGAGTCGAGAAGGCACCGGAGCAAGAATTATCGAGTCCGTGGAATTTTGAGCCCAAGACCCGCCGAGGCGGGGAATTGAACCCTGGTCCCGGGCTGAACTCAAGTTCCAGGTCTGCCGCCTCTAACCCCTGAGCCACACTTCTCCTGGAACTGCTCGACGCTGATGGGGTGGCGGTCTCTGATGACACCGCGGTGGCAGAAACGTTCTGTAGCTTCTATGAGGCGCTTTACACGGGGGAACCCCCCTCGTCGCAAGATGCCGCGGATTATTTGGAGTCTGTAGCCCTTCCGGCGCTGGATTCAGAGCAGGCGGAACATCTCAAGCGCAGCATCCATGTAGGGGAGGTGATATCCGCGATAGCCAGGCTCAAACGCGGGAAAGCTCCGGGCCCGGACGGTTACACGTCCTTGTTTTATAAAACCTTTTGCCCGGTCGTTGCCCCTATTCTCACCCGCCTGTTTAACTCCTTTTCCGAGCTGGGAGCCATTCCACCAGACCTGTTAAGGGCAACGGTCTCAGTGATCCCGAAACCTGGGAAAGACCGGGCCCTCTGCGGCTCATACAGGCCTATCTCCCTCCTGAATGTCGACCTTAAATTATACTCAGGGATTCTAGCATCCAGATTGGCCCTGCATCTGCCGGGCCTGGTTGAGGCTGATCAAGCTGGCTTTGTCCCTGGCAGACAAACAGTTGATAACACCAAGAGAGTAGCACACATTTTGGAGAAGGCCTCGCGGATCCCGGGTGAAAGGATGCTGCTGGCGGTAGATGCCGAGAAGGCATTTGATCGCGTCCACTGGCCCTATCTCGAGCAGGTGCTCCGGAAACTGGGTATTGGAGACAAATTCTGTTCGATGGTCTTCAATTGCTACAAATCCCCTTCGGCGACAGTGAGAGTTAATGGGTGCAGCTCCGGTAGCTTTGCGATCGAAAGGGGGTCTAGGCAGGGATGCCCGCTTTCCCCGCTCCTCTTTGCTCTCTATATGGAGCCATCAAGATGGGGCAGTATGTCCACACGATTAGTCTTTATGCGGACGACGTCCTGTTGACCTTGGACGACCCTAGACGGGCCCTCCCCGCTTGTATCCAGGACGCTTTTTCGAAAGTGGCTGGTTTTAAAATGAACATGGGCAAGTCGGTGGCTCTGGATGTGTCCCTGGCCGCGGATACCAGACGAGATCTGCAGCGGCTTTTCCCCATGCAGTGGTCATCATCCCTGGTGCCGTATCTGGGGATTCTGCTAGCACCAACGTTGCCTGCGATGGTGACGGCCAACTATGCCTCTCTTAGCAGGAAAATCAAGGAAGAGCTGGGTCGCTGGGGTAAAAGCTTGCTGTCCTGGCTCGGCAGGATTGCAGCGATCAAGATGACGGTCCTGCCCCAGATCCTGTACCTCTTTCGAGCCTTGCCGCTTCAGCCTCCTGTGGGCTGGATTAGACAGACACAAGCCGACATTGCACGCTTCGTCTGGCAAGGCCGCAAGCTGAGGATGAAGAGAGTTCTTTCCACGCTGGCCCCGGAGGTGGGGGGCTGTGGTATCCCGGACCTCCGGAAATAATTCCAGGCGGCGCAGTTGCGCTACCTAGTGGAGTGGAGCAGGTGGGAATCCGACAAGCACTGGCTCTTTCAAGACCAGGCGGTGGCGGGGCGCACCCTTCAGGAGGTTCCATTCTTGCGTCGGGTTCATCGCCCCCCCAACCTCTATGCTTCCTTCGTCACGCGAGTCCCCTTGAGGGTGTGGGATACGGTCAATGAAGTTCGTGAACTCACCACGTTCCCTTCGCTCTTCACGCCGATAGCGGATAACCCTGATTTCTCCCCCTGGATGGAACCGGGCGCTTTCTCCCACTGGAGGGCTGAGGGCTGCGGGTTGCCGAGCGCTCTTCCAGATCTATGGACCGGAGGGAGTGGTCCCTTTTCAGCAATTGCAACAGGAGTTCCAACTGCCTGAGTCGGATAGATTACGATATATGCAGGTTAGGCACTGGGCGCTTCAATCTCAGGTGCGGGGCACTGCTGATCGCCAGATAACACCATACGAGCGGTGGTTAGTGACCCACGCCTCTGATGCTAAACTAATTACCGACCTTTACAAATTCCTGCAGCCCCCTCCGTTTCATTTCTACAACCCGGGTAGGGAGCGCTGGAATAGGGAATTGGGAAGGACGCTTAGTCATAAAGAATGGGATCAAATTGCGCACCGGGCGAGACACTCTGCATATCATACAGGTCTTACGGAAACACTCACCAAGGTGTCCACGTATTGGTATTATACCCCGGAGAGGCTACACGAAATGAATAGGCATATTGAGAAGGAGTGCTGGAGGGGTTGTGGTCGGGTGGGGACCCTTACGCATATACTTTGGGACTGTCCCTTGTTGGAGGCTTACTGGAAGGAGGTTCTCGACGAGATTGATGTTCACTTTGAAACTGAATTGCCACGCTTCCCGGCGTATGTATTGCTGGGCCTCCCGAATGGCCTGATGTACCCGCTGAAGTCCCGCTGGGGCAGGCAAATTGCGATAGCGCTGGGTTCAGCGATTCAGAACATCTTGATTCACTGGCGTACCGCCACGGTCCCCTCCATCACAGGCTGGCTGCACAGGCTATGGCATGTGCTGGGTATGGAGAAACTATTGCTTATGGTGGCGGGGGACGTGGACCAATTTGATGAGCTATGGCAACCCTTTCATGCGCTTTTAACTGCAGAATTTAGGGAACTCACCTGTCCGAGGTACCTCAGACTTCTGAGACTAACACCACTGGTGATCTCAACTGACTAAGGGGACACAAGATCTGGGCTCACGGGGTGGGGGGGCGTGGCGGGAGGGCAAGATGCGTTATGGCCGAGTACTTGACGGTGGGGGGGGGGAGGTGGGAGGGTGTTGGGGTGAGTTGGGAAGTTTGGAGGGGGGGTTCTGAGGGTTGGTTTCTTGCATCATTGCCTTTCATTTTCTAAACTGCTTGATGGTGTCGACTGAATGCAGCCTTATCATTTTGACATTTGATTTTCTTTGGCAGTAGCCTTGTCCACCATCGCACTCCTAGATTTATGCTCAGCTCTTTTTTTTTCACCTGAATGTATGTAACCCTACCCCTCATGTTCCCCTACCTCCTATGTTTTTCTTTTTGTCTTAATAAAATGCTTTAAACCTAAAAAGCAACTGGGGAACAACTGTCCGGACAGAAAAAAACATGTGAAATTGTACAACTATTTTGAAATGCTACGTCTTGATAGAAGGCTAGGAAGAGCATCACAAAGCTGATGGGTCCTCTGCAATTCTCTTCCAGCTTCATGGAATTAAGGCAACCAAAATAGAAGTCTTTCAGCGCCCCCATAATCCACCATGTTGTAGCCAACGATGGCTGTTGATAGATACCATGATGCTATACAGCACAGCCAATAAGACCAATGCACTCACTCCTCCCTCAAGCACGTTCCTCTTCTACTGTCGACAGGTGGGCTCTGGACAACTATTCATATTGATATTCTTCTAGTCACCTTTTGGGGATGTGCACACAAAGCTTTGACTTTAGGACATTCAACCATTAAGTTAATAGAAATGATGGCCACCTCCTCCTTGCAGCCAAGACATATTGTGCTGTAACTTCATTTAATTAGTGCCTCTGCCTCATAGTCCTGATTATGTGCCAATGCACATTAATAGACTGGTAGCACGATTGTATGTGGTTTCATAGAAAAACAAATTCATGGAATACAATTACTGACAAACAATTTCACCAAAACAGTTTAATGGAAATGTTCAGAATGAATAACATTTACCATTTCATAGAAATCAATTCATAGAATGTCTTTTTTCGAGATTGGCTTTTGCATGTTTACTTTTTAAGATGTAAATACAGTGGTTACAAGTCTTACTTTCAAACAATTTTGTTGGATGTATTTATTTTAGTGCTTTACTTCCAGGGGCGACTTTTTAGATTTATATATTTTAGATTGTCAAGCATTTGGTTTGGATGCTTTTAATTCTCCGATCCCTCAACACCTCTAAAAGTAATCCACCGACATCCCCTAAATACCGTCCGTCCCTGGCCCCTAAACACCCTTCACCATGCCAAAACTATATCCAATCCTGAGCTCTGAAAGAGTTTTCTCCCCCTAAACTCAACACATCCCAGAAACCTAAAAATCCTTCTAATACACCTAAAGTATACTCTACTCTGACCCCCTACACTCCACTCATCCCTGAACCCTAAAACCCCTCACTAGCTCTACACTTCACCCATTCCTGAATCCTAAAAACCCCTTTCTATGCCTAACCCCACCTATCCAACCAGGACCCCTTAAATTCCCCACCACCCCTAAACTCCACCCATCCATGAGCCCTAAAAACCACTCACCAGGCTAAACTTCATCCAATCCTGAACCCTAAAAACTCTTCCACAACCCCCACACGCCACCCATCCTTGAACCCTAAAAACCACTTTCTATGCCTAAACTTCACCCATTCCTGGCCCCAAAAAATCCCTCATCACTCCTAAACTTTACCCATTGCTGAACCCAAAAACCTCTCACTAGTCCTAAACTCTACTCAAGTTCAACAATTTTGGATTTTTCCTTGAAACAATCATTCCTTTAAAATGTTTCCTTTGATGTTCGATTTATTTGTATTTCCTTAAACTTGTCTTTCCTTAAAATTGGTGGTCCATGATTTGGTTTCCCCCAATATGGGTTCTCAGTTTTCGTTTTTCCATTACTTCACATATATCATGGTAGCACATTGTAAGATAAAAGTCTTTGGTTGGAAAAGTGTTGGATTGGTCTGTGGCCTAAGAATAACCAGGAGCTACTCACAGGCCTCCACCGGTTACAGGCAGTCAGACTAAAAGATATCTAGATCCTAACCAGGAGCGACAGCAGAGAAACATACAGAAACGTTATTAAACCCGACCTTTTCTGCAGAATAACCCCTATATTTTTGTCATCCATTGCTGGACCACTTTTTGTTGTCTTTTAGTCTTCTGTGCTCTTTTTCCGTGTTAATCAGTGGTATAGTGCCTGTGCTCTCTCTCTTAAACATGGGAAATTTGGTCTACACCCGATACATATATTTAATTTACTTGTACGTCCCTAGTATAGGATAAGCCATGTACCAAGGGCCTGTAAATTAAAATCTACTGGTGAGCTGCAGCACTTATTGCGCCACCCATAAAAGTAGAGTATAAAACGGTCTCAGACTGGCCAAAGCAGCCTGAAGTGCAGTTTTAAGCTGCCATTTCGATCTCCCAAAACAAACCTTTGACCAAGCCTAAACCTTCCTAATAAATACCTACAAGTAACCACTAAGGGTGGCCCTTAAGGCTCACAAGGCAGGGAGCATGGTATTTAAAAAGCATGACATATGCACTTTAGTTTTACATGCCCTGACAGGAAAAATGTCATTTTTCAGTGCTATAAGGCTGTCGATTAACACAATGCTGCCTTATTACACTTACTAAGTGACAACTTCAGGTTGGGACCAGATAGAGATATGGGGTTTACGCTCAAATTAATTTAATGTAAAGCATTGTTTAATGGTAAAGTCAGATTTTAAATTACAATTTTGAAAATGCCACTTTTATATAGGTGCCATACTTCCGCCTAAACCAAATGAGCTTAATGGCAGGGTCACATGACCGTGAATTGTTCTTCTGTGGTGTTTGTAGTATTCCTTCTAGACAAGGAGACAAAAGGGCCTTGGGTGTGGGGCAGAGTGTTGCTCTCCTGAGCAGATGTCATGGGGGGCAGTTATACTTAGAATTCCTGAGCTTTAAAGGTATAGCCTCAGGGTTCGCCCACCCCCTTCCTGACTTCTAAGGACTGCCTGTCCTGCTACTGACACATGCAGTTCACGTCTAGGCCTGCCTGCCTGCCCTTTGTTACCCTAGAAAATTTGGAGCCAAACCCAGTAATGAGGAAAGGATAAGCAAAAAGGGTAACGTCCCAAAACCACAGGCTGGCACCAGGAATGAAATGGCACCTTCGGAAACTCTCATTCATTCAATAACTTTATTCGATCTAATTAAAAGGCATAGATCATAAAAGTACAATACAGGTTAATAATACATAAAATCTTTGTAGAAAATACATGATAAAAATGTGATTGAAGGGGGCCTGGCTTGGGCAGCCATCATGGCAGCGTGAACGAGCCCAGTGTGTCCGCCTCTCTAATCCGACATAATCCTCCTGATACTGACTCAATGCACCCATCCGACGGTTAAGGAACTTTCCCTGCCTTTGGGGTGTCCGGAGTGAGGCAGAACTTTGGTCTCTGGTGGCCGATTGTGCACGGCCGCGGAGGCTGTCTGGGAAATGGCTTGGATTGGGCCTGGTGCTGTAGGCCGCCACAGGCCCTCCATGAGACACTGCAGGGACATGGACTGGGCCCTGCCCTGAGGTGAGGAGCGGGGGTCAAGGAGAGCGCTGCGGGTGTGTCCGCTGCCCCCCCCTTCAGGGACCCGCTACAGCGGGACGCTTCTTCCTGCTGCCAGGTACTGGTTGGGGGAGGGACCTTGCAGGTCGGCCCGATTGTGGCTGGGGCCACGGGGTTGGTCCGGACTAGAGCTCTGTTAGCGGGAGGCATCCGCTCCGGTCTCCGGCACGGGGGTGGGGTAAGAGGGTGGAACTCCACGTAGTGGGGCCTCCCCGTGGCATATCTGACTCTCCTGGGATGTGGTGCCCGGGAGCTGGTGCAAGGCTGGCGGTGTTCCTGATGTCGGAGGGCGGCGCCGTGGGTGTCTGAGGCCTGGAACACCGTGCCTCGCCCATGGCAGATTGCAGAAGCATATACGCGGCCTGTATACGGATCCCTGTCGAGGCACCGGCGGAACGTGCAAAATTCTCTTGGGACCCCCAGGGGGCATTTTAATATTGCCAACTGGAATAGAGAGCGCGATCAGCACCGCCTGGCTGGTGAGGGGCAGAGGCCGTACAGCATGACCTTCGGTCAATCGGTGGACCCACGGGTTTGGAGTTTCGTAGTTTTCAATTCCTTCACAGACCAGACACATGTCCCACTCTCCACTAGGCAGACCAGTCTATTTGGTTCCAATACCTTACATATTGCTGCCCAGCCAGTAATTTCTCACATGACTGAGTTAACCGTAGTAACATGGAATGTCCGAGGGCTGCTAAATAAAATAAAGCGAGGGGCCATTCTAAAACAGACCAAGCGCTATGGAGCTGACATCCTTCTCCTGCAGGAGACTCACTTATAGGGTAATAAGGCCCCATGCCTAACCAGGTGTATCATGCAGGGTTTACCAGGGGTTCTCGGGGAACAGCCATTTTGATTCACCGCTGTGTTCTGTACTTTCACATCAAACAATGGGTAGATCCTGGGGGCTGATATGTCCTTTTGTCGGGTACACTCTATGGGGAACCACTTAATTTGGGTAGTATTTACGCACCCCCACCTCTGGGAAGCACAATTGTAGGCAACATTACTCGCCAGTGGGGGGAGCTTTCGGAGGGCCTTTCTCTTCTGGGAGGGGACTGTAACGACACTATGGCACCATCCAATAGGAGCTGTGTAGCCGGTGTGGGTTCTTCAGCCTTGACCTCTAAACTGTTGTTGCTTGCTGGTACGTTGGGATGGGAAAATATATGGAGAGAATACCACCCCGCTGAGACAGGCTACACATATATGTCCATGGTCCACTGCTCCATGGCTCCATGTTTCGCCTACATGACTTTTTTGTGCCACAAACTTATATCCATAGGTTTTTCCAGGTCTCCCATCTCCCCAGAGGGTTGTCAGTTAATTCCATGGTCAGGGCGACACTCTAATTCCACGTACAGAAGCCCCCCTTTCGGTCGCGAAGTCCACTTGGCACCTTCAACACCCCGATTATCAAGAATGCCTGTCCGACGCACTTCAAGAGAATCTTACCCTGAATACTGACTCCGCTCCAACCAAAGAGACCCTCTGAGAGGCATGCAGGGCTACACAGCGGGCGGTAGACATTAGTTACCCCCACTCTGCCGAAAGGATGGAGCTAGAAGATCAATGTGCATTGCTCGAGGCGCAATACACATCGGACCCTAGTCCTACCCTTTATCGTAATCTCTCTCTCATGAACCTACGGTTACACCAACACATTATAGACGAGGCGAAGGATATATATATTTGGCCTCTCACCACAGAATATACGAATGGGGGTACAAATCAAGCAAAATGTTACATCGACTCTGTCAGACAGGGAACACCCCAGCCATGGTTATTCCCCCCAGAGATTGATCAAATGCAGCATCACTTGGATTCCCTCATTACGGTGGAGGACTTCACGGCGGCGATATCTGCGAGATGCGGTCTGGCCGGGCCTCCGGTCCCAATGGGTTCCCCATGGAATTCCTTCACTCTCATATGTCTACATTAGGTCCGCGTATGTTGGACACAATACATGAGCCCCTCGACCAGCAAATATTGCCCCGGAACTGGCGTCAGGAGGAGATAGTTTTCTTTCTAAAACCGGGTCGTCCTCTAGAAGAGCCATCCTCATACCGCCCAATTGCCCTAATTAATTTTGAACCTAATTTCTGGGGGAAGGTTTTAGCAGATCGTCTGCAGACCTGCATTCAAGAGCTGGTCCACTTGGACCAATCTGTCTTTATGCCACATCGAGCCACCTGCCATAATATTCGCCTGGTCCATAACGCTATGGCGCTGGCCACTGAGCTGGGACGTCCCACTGCCATACACCTTGCCGATATAGAGACAACCTTTGATTCCTCGAGCTGGCAGTATCTATTCCAGCTTCTGGAGGCAAGTAATTTTGTCCCACAGTTTCGGGCATACGTATGCCTGCTGTATACTAAACCTATGGCTTCGGTCCGTGTCACCGGTCAATGTTCTCCCCCTATCCCCATTGGCTGCGGCACACGTCAGGGTTGCCCATGGTGATATGGATGCACCGTGATCCAGTTTTTCGACTGGCCTAATTCACAACCGGATCATATAGCATTATATGCCGACGATGTTCTATTTTTCATCACGGACCCATGGATATTGGGCACGTGCATCTTACACAATCTTCGAGTCTTTGGCCAGACCGCCGGACTGCATACCAACCCTTCTGAATCAGTATTATTCCCAGTCTGTGGGCAGCAGGGTAGAGGTACCTGGGCATCTTAGCTTAGACATGCTACGGATGGCTTCCAATGTCTGGGGGTAAATGTTTCTCCCTGCCCCACGACATCCTGGTTGAGAAATATCAATCACCTTTATGTTCAGCTTCGTGAAGAGACCTCCATATGGTCCTCTCTACCTCTTTCGCTGTATGGGTGTTCGGCGATTTTCAAAATGGTTTCTCTCCCCAGGGTGCTTAAAGACTCCAACTTTTCCGTATTATATTCTGCAATGCTAGTTCGCGCAAATTAATACTATACTTAATACCTTCCTCTGGGGAGGGGGTGCGGCAATAGTGGCCCTGCAGACCTGTGTAAAATCTACATACTGTGGTGGTATCGCTGCTGCCAATGTATGCCAATATTATGCAACTTCTCATCTCCTGGTCATAAATGACTGTGGTACAATACGCCCATAGACCCGGCGTATGCCCTAGAACATGCAGCAATGGCAGGGACCCCTCTCTTCCAGTTGCAGCACACAGAAACTCGTTTCTCTGCCCCACGCCAGTAGAATGGCGATTTGGTTGTGGAGATATGTGCTCCGGCGGATGGGATGGCTGGGGTGCCTGACCCAGGCCACGCCATTGTGACAGGGTACTTACTTGCGCCAGGCGACAACTTTGAAGGGGTTCCGCCAGTGGGACCTCATCGGCATCCCCACTCTAGGTGATGTCATGCAAGGCACAATGTTAAAATCTTTCCAGCAACTACAGGAAGAGTTCCAACTTAATAAAACCCAATTCTATAAATATCACCAATTTCGCCATGCGCTCACCCTAGCGATCCGACATATGGATAATCTCCCAGAATTTCACCCACTAGAAGGCTGCCTACTTATGGGGGATTCGGGTGCTCACAAAATAAGAGAGGTTTACCAAACACTGACTACGCATGGTACCACGACCCTTCATAAGACTAGGAAGGCATGGCAGGATGATATCCTAGAACTGACTGATGACGATTGGGCAGAAGCTATCTCCAGTCCTAGGGATGCTGCGGTGTCCTCTAGATACCGGCTTATTCAATTTAAATATGCCCATAGGGTGTACTATATACACCTGGGAGTTATTACTTCCCCACAGTGCTTACGCTGTGAACGGGAGGAGGGGTCATATTTTCATACGGTGTGGGGCTGCCCTGCCATACAGCGCTTCTGGCGCAAGGTTCAGACCGGTCTTAAGGAGGTACTTTCATGGTACCTCCCACTGGATCCCAGATTGTTCCTTCTCCATAGTACTGAAGATATAGGGGGGAACCGGTATAAGTAACACTTACTTTTCCTAGCCCTCACGATTTCCAAGAGCGATATTGCTCAGCTTTGGAAAGGATCTTCCCTGCCGACGATGGGGAAATGGCGTGGGGCTCTTGACACTTGGATGGGGGCAGAAATTGCAGTCTTCCAAGCACAGGGATGCCCACAAAAGCACAGGAAAATTCGGTCTAGATGGGCTACCTACAGGGGTATAGATCTTCCCCCTCTTCCCTCACAAACCCCTTAAGAATCTGCTTTTATTGGGTGTTAATGGCTATCTCCTATGATATTATGTCCGGCTTTTATCTTCATCGTGTATATGTTGTCAATGATATTTGCCAATACTGGGGGGGGGGGGGCTTGGGGGGTGTGGTAAGGAAGGACAGTCAGCGTGAAGCTTTGGTTGTGACAAACGTTTTGTTTACCAAATGTAGCTTGCAGGTGTCCCAAATTGCGTAATATGCTATCCTTCTGTGTGCAACTGATGCATGTCGGATACTTACTGGTAAGGTACATTGAAAATGCAATTAAACATGTTTTCAAAAAAATAAATTTGATTGAGGAGTCTGTGTTAACAACACTTCAAGCCTAACATTATCCAGAAGGCGAATTAAATAATTAATGCCACAGGTAGATGGAATAAACACTAAAAACGTCACCCTAAGTCCGCCAAGTAGGCAACTACCTACTTATTTATTCACAGTGAGATTAACACGTCCGAGTTCGAAATTCCTATCTACCAACATCTTATAGAACCTAAGATGCCTAAGAATTAATTTATACACAATGCAGCCATCACATTTAAAAACCCCTAAATAACAAGTACTGATTCCTGTATAAAAACATTTTTAAAAAATGTATAACACTTTCCCCCTCAAGGTTCCCTCTTACTAGCTCCATAAAGTGCTGAGTGTTAAATAATATCGGTCAGATAGCCTCTTACAGTTTCTGTGGGTTCTCAGATAAACACAGTTTCCTCCTTCTCATACAGACCCAAAGAAATATAGCTAAAGAGAAACAAACAAATGAATCGTTGAGTTTTTAAAAGAACATACAAATCAGAGCAGCATGGAGTAAAATTAAAACATCGTATAAGAGGTAAACTAGATCTTCATCTTTGTTCCTTATAGAAGCCACAGAAGAAAAATAAATGAAGGTCAGATTTTTCAGAGGTATTATTGCATGGGCAAGTTGTCAATTTATTAAAGCTGTACCTCTTCGCAGGGAAACCCAGCATCAAAGGAATTAAATTCATATGAAGCCTCATCAGGATGAATCTATTCTGATTATTTCTTACATTTTCTAAATACAAGTACCCTCCGTTAGAGGCGGGGTCATTTGGTATAACATTACAAAGGATTTTGCATAATTTTGTTCCTTTTTTCATAATCTGCTTTGGATAAAAAGAAAGCCTTCAATTTCTTTTCAGAAATTTAGTGTAGTTTTCATGAATAAATCCCTAATCCTAATAAAGTCAGTGTGGTCCTTACATACTGCAACCAAGTAATTTTGTGTAAATTATCAACTGACAAGCAGTTTTTTTTATTATAATTTGAGTTAGGTTGACCGTGTCCTTTCTCCAAATTGAGTGCCATAGCAAAATAGGTGCAAATCTTATGATATCAGTCACATATAGTAAACCAAGTTCTAAATGGCAAACATAATTAGAGCAAGAAACAGGAAGGGACACTACCCTTTTAAAGAAACCATCCTCTAACTTTTGTAGAGAGTCTATTGACGCCGTTCCAGAGACCCCTGCCCCATACGTCGCGGCGTAGATGGTCTTAGCACTATAAACCATTATATGGGCGCAATTGGTTTTGATCTCAATTTTTTAATAAAACTAAAAACGGCTATCATGCTTCCCTCCATTACTAGGACCCTGCTTTCCACCATATGTGACCAGGATTGTTTTTTTTATCAAATTATACCCCTAAATAGGGAAAGGTGTCCACCTCATCCAATTTTCGGCTTCCTATATGAAAAGACGGAATTCTTTTGGAGGGCGCTACCCCTGCAAGTAATACAAAGGATTTAGACTTGTTTACCCTCAAGTCCAGTGGTGTCATAAAGCTCACAAAGGCATCTATAAGATGTTGTAAAGCCACCCCAGTGCTAGCTATCGAGACAGCGTCGTCAGCGTAAGCCAAAATAGGGAGTGTGTGACAAAAGAGGGGACATCCAGTATAGAACCTGCAAGTGCTGTCTCAACCCCATTTGTATAGATCAAAAATAAGGGGGCAAGGACACAACCTTGTCTAACGCCTCCCATAACCAGGAAGGATTGTGTGCATTCCCCATTTTTCCCATAACGCACAAGTGCCGTGGCTTGGGAATACGGCTGGCAAATAAAATTTATTAATGCTGCGTCAATATCCATCACTTCCACTATACATCAAAGTTTAGAATGGCTCACACAGTCAAAAGTGTCAGTTAAATCCATAAAGGCCATGTAGGTCTGACCACACTTAGCTGTGGTGTATTTAGCAATGATCAAGCACAAGTTCAGAAACTGGTCTATCGTCCCTCTATCCCTTTAGAAGCCACACTGGGCAGGAATCAGGATGCTTTACTCCTTAGCGGTCGCTCCCCTCGCTCCCTGGCTCCAGCTGGTATCGAAGCGCTCTCACTGCAAACATTGTCTTGTGCTCCCATTAGTGACTGCGCTCCGTCTTGATCACCTAATATTGCAGCATTGCCTTACTTTTAGCGTAACGCTATTTTTGAACAGCCCACATCGTGCTAATCAAATTGTGTTGCATATTGTAGCGCTTGTGTGCCATCGTAGCGCTTTTGCAGGCTCGCATTGTATTCTCTGCTTATCTGTGCCTGATTGTGCCTGCGCCTCTGCCCACCCCAATCTCGTCCTGTTTCCTTTCGTTTTGCTGCCATCTTGTTGTTGTGCCTTCCTGCCTTCCAGCCCGCCTCTCCACCCCGCTCCCGCCTCCCAGCTGACCCTCCATCCCACAGGAAAGGTAAAGAGGATCTCGTACACCACAGCATCGTGACCGTCCTGACTCCGTCAGATGCGGTCGCTCCCCTCGCTCCCTGGCTCCAGCTGGTATCGTAGCGCTCTCACTGCAAACATTGTCTTGTGCTTTAATATTGCTCCCATTAGTGACTGCGCTCCGTCTTGATCACCTAATATTGTCGGATTGCCTAATTATAGCGTAACACTATTTTTGAACAGTCCACATCGTGCTAATCAAATTGTGTTGCATATTGTAGCGCTTGTGTGCCATCGTAGCGCTTTTGCAGGCTCGCATTGTATTCTCTGCTTATCTGTGCCTGATTGTGCCTGCGCCTCTGCCCACCCCAATCTCGTCCTGTTTCCTTTCGCTGCCATCTTGTTGTTGTGCCTTCCTGCCTGCCTCTCCACCCCGCTCACGCCTCCCAGTTGACCCTTCCTCGCCCCTCCCCCTCCACTTCCCACTTATGTCAGATGCTTTTGCGCGCAGCATTCACGCGAAGCGGTCGCGCCCCATGCGCGCCGAAGGTGCGTCAAAGGTAAGCCCGTCTACGCCCATCCGCGCCTGGATCGCACCCAGCGCCAGACCCCCTGGCCCCCGCAATTCCCATTCCACCCGCATTACTTATGACGCTGCAACCCTCTCAGCCCTTAACCCCAGCCGACTCCCAAACTGCTACCAAGACACCCCAGGACACACCCATGGACCCTTCACCTGCCTCTCCTGCAAATTCGACTGCATCAAGAGCCACACCAAATCCACAAACCCCAAACAGAGCTTCGACACTAACCACCTAAAGTGCATCCTGATCAACACCCGCTCAGTCCACAGACACTCCATTGAACTTTAGAACCTACTCGACACTACATCGCCGGATGTCGCCTTCCTCACAGAAACATGGATGAACGCCTCATCAGCGCCCGACATCGCCATAGCCATCCCGGACGGCTGCAAGATCATCCGAAAGGACCGCATCAACCAAATAGGAGGAGGCATCGCCATCGTCCATAAGAACACCATCCGCATCACAACCAGTTCCGATGACAACCTCGCTTCCGCCGAACACCTCCACTTCCAGATTCACACAAAACACAAAACCACACTCAGAGGCACCCTCATATACAGACCACCAGGACCCCGCACACAATTCAGCAAAGACATCGCTGACTTCATCAGCCCACATGCCCTCCCTTCCGAGAATTACATTCTATTGGGAGACCTCAACTTCCACCTTGAAAAGAAAAACGACAACAACACCACCACCCTTCTGGATAACCTGGGCAATCTAGGGCTCAAACAACTTGTAGACACCCCCACCCACTACGCCGGACACACGCTCGACCCTATCTTCACCTCCAGCAAGCACATCTCCTTCGATCACACCACAGCTCTCCATTGGACATCCTCAGCTGCGTTCACTTCAACTATAAAAAGTCCACGACCCACAACCCCCCACAACCTATTCTGCGAAGAAATTGGAACAAAATCACCACTGAACACCACTTCACGTCGCTTCAACAAAAACCCCCTGCCAAATCATCGGACCCAAACCAAGCAGCCACTAACCTCACCCAATGGATCACCCATAGCGCCGACGAACTTGCACCCTTGAAAAACCATCTAATCAAGCAAGGTAGCAAAAAAGCCCCCTGGTTCAACGATGACCTCAAGAAATCCAAGAAGTCCTGCCGTACTCTCGAGAAAACCTGGAGAAAAAACCCAACCTCTGATAACCTAGCGACCTTCAAGAACGCCACCCGCAAACACCACCAACTAATCCGATCCACCAAGAAATCAACATTCAAGGATCGATTGCAGAACAATCCCCAAAACAGCAAGGAACTATTCAACATCGCCAAAGAATTTACTAACCCCACCGCCGGCACCAACGACATTTCTCCCTCCCAAGACCTCTGCGATTCTGTATCCTCATTCTTCTACAACAAAATCGCCGAAATACATAACAGCTTTGAAAACCAGTCTGAAAACTTGTCCACTCCACCCATTTCCGAACCAACACCGCCCTCTAACAAAGTTTACGCCTGGAACCCAATCACCACCGAAGACACCATCCGCCTGATTAACTCCATCCACTCAGGATCGCCAACCGACCCATGTCCCCACCACATTTTCAACAAAGCAGGCTCCATCATCGCACCCCATCTCCGAGACGTCATCACTGCTCCCTCAACTCCGCTACCTTCCGGGAAATCTGGAAACATGCCGAACTC
Source organism: Lissotriton vulgaris (assembly GCF_964263255.1). Taxonomy (NCBI): domain Eukaryota; kingdom Metazoa; phylum Chordata; class Amphibia; order Caudata; family Salamandridae; genus Lissotriton; species Lissotriton vulgaris. Next base: position 1,657,159,109 of record NC_141695.1, read on the forward strand.
CGCGCCCTTCTGAAGAAACCCACTGCAGACCCCTCCGAACTTAAGAACTACCGCCCCATCTCGCTCCTCCCTTTCCCCGCCAAAGTCATCGAGAAAGCCGTCAATAGTCAGCTCGCAGCCTTCCTCGAATCCAACAAATCCCTCGATCCTTCACAATCCGGCTTCCGAGCCAAACACAGCACCGAGACCGCCCTCATCGCAGCAACAGACGACATCCGAACACTACTGGACAACGGAGAAACAGTTGCCCTCATCTTACTTGACCTCTCCGCAGCCTTCGACACAGTCTGCCATAGCACCCTCATACAACGACTCAGCAACGTCGGAATACAAGAAAAGCATTGGAATGGATCATATCGTTCCTTGCCGGAAGAACCCAGAGAGTCCGCCTCCCCCCCTTCAAATCAGAGGCCACCAAAGTCATCTGCCGCGTACCTCAAGTATCATCACTCAGTCCCACCCTCTTCAACATATACATGAGTCCACTTGCATCCAACGCGCACCAACACAACCTCAACATCATCTCCTACGCAGACGACACCCAGCTGATCCTCTCCCTCACCAAAGACCCGAACACCGCCAAAACCAACCTACACGAAGGAATGAAAGAAGTAGGCGAGTGGATGAAGAACAGCCGCTTAAAACTGAACTCGGACAAAACGGAAGTCCTCATCTTAGGCTCATCCCCCTCGGCCTGGGATGACTCTTGGTGGCCACCAGCCCTGGGAACCGAACCCACACCAACGGATCACACACGCAACATGGGCTTCATCCTGGACTCCTCCCTCTCGATGACCAGACAAGCCAATGCCGTCTCATCATCCTGCTTCAACATCCTACGCATGCTCAAAAAAGTCTTCCGCTGGATCCCCACTGAAACAAGAAAGACGTCACCCACGCACTGGTCACCAGCCGACTGGATTACGGAAACACCCTCTACGCCGGAACCACAGCCAAACTACAGAAAAAACTTCAACGCATCCAAAACGCATCAGCCAGACTCATACTGGACATCCCTCGCCATGCTCACATTTCCGACCACCTGAAGGATCTCCACTGGATCCCCGTCAACAAGAGAATAACGCTCCGTCTCCTCACCCACGCACACAAAGCCCTCTATGACCTAGGACCCGAATGCCTCAACACGAGAGTGTCCTTCTACACCCCCACCCGCCAACTACGATCATCCAATCAAGCCCTCGCCACAATTCCGCGCATCCACAGATCCACCATGGGAGGAAGATCCTTCTCCTACTTAGCGGCCAAGACCTGGAATTCTCTCCCCACTCACCTCCGCCTTACTCAGAACCACCTCTCCTTCAGAAAGCAACTAAAAACCTGGATATTCGATAAGTAAATGCACCCGCCTCCCCAAGCGCCTTGAGACCCTCTGGGTGAGTAGTGCGCTATATAAATTTCTGGACTTGAACTTGAACTCTTACAACCTATTGAGCAAAAGACGGCCCATCAATTTCATGGTGCTATCCAAAAGGGAGATGGGTCTGTAGTTCTGGGGTTTTGCTTTGTCTCCCTTTTTATAAATTAAAAAAATTATGCTAGTTTTCCAAGAGGGTAAGGGACCCAACTTAGAAATGGCATTAACTACATTGGTTAGGAGTGGGGCTCACAGATCAATAGGCACCCCATCTGGGGCTGGGGTTTTAGCTCTGCTGCACTTACCCAACCCATTTCTTACTTCTTCCAGATTGAATAAGAAGTACTCCATTGGGGCTGCCCTAGTTGGGTCTTTCGGGGATTCGTTGTGGTTCCAAAGATCTGTTGAAAGTGAGCCACCCAAGCATCCTCGCTGACATGAGTGTCCATTGTTATCTTGGTGTTATTTTTTTAAAAGGGAGCGTTTATCACTTTCTAGAATTCCATACAGTTCTTAGTAAGTGTTGTCTGTGCCAGATTTTCCCAGGCGGCTTCCCTCAAAGCCCTTTCCCTAGTTTTCTGGGCTGACATATACACTATGCACAGTGCCTTAATCTGGACCTAGTCTCTAGGTAGCGCTTTGAGAGCCCTGTGCAATTCTTTTAGGGATTTTGTATAGGCCTCAAACCATTGGTTTACTGAGGCCTCATTAGAAGGTTTAAACTGAGTCAAGGCAAGTTTGATGTCCCCAAGTAATTCCAGGAACAGTAATGGCAATGAATGGGATTGCTTCGGTTTGAAACGAACGTTACTAGTCTACAAAAATGGGACCTATTGCCCAAGTCTCTTGTAAACATAATATATCCTATTCCTGCCAAATAGAAGTCCACTGTGAGTTACTCATCTTAAGGCCAAGGGCCTCAAAATTCCAGGTTGCTAGTTTTATCCCTGGTTTACATTCCCTTATAGACACCTCCAAAGCCATTGCCCCTCTTTGCTTTTTTGCTTCATTACCATAGACTAAATTATGATTCAGCACACCAGGGAGCAGTAAGTCGCAAAACTCTTGGTCTGTTAAAGGGGCGAAGCGATTCTCTGCCCTTGTCCCTTTTCTAACAGTTCTACCGGGGTCTAAATTAGCAAAGGGGTAGGACGGGCTATACTAGTAAGGCCTCTCACAGGTCAAAGAATGGTGGTAAAATTGATCTATAAAAGTAGTCCTATTGGGACACAGTTCTAAGTACCGGATAAAAAAACATTTTAAAGTGCCCATAGCAAATTCCTTGCCACATATTGGTCATTAAAATTAACGACTACACAATTCCCAGCTACCTCTTTTGGGGAGTAGCCCACCCACTCTACCCTCTTTGCCATATTGTTGTGTCTATCCAAACCGCCGCCCCTTATGAGATGGCTTCTTACATGGGTAGACAACCAATAGAGTACTTTAGCCATAAGCTGTTTGGTCGCTTACATTTGACCCTCTCTCAGCTCCGGAACATTTACCAGAACCAAGACGAATGGGGAGACAGCTGGGGGATATCTAATGTTTGAAACTGTTTCCTACTTTGCCCTGCAGCTCCCATAGCGGTCATTGATACCACTTCCCTTTCTCTTTCCCCCCTGATTTCATTACCATTTGAATTGACAAGTGTTCTTGATGACTCAGTTAAATTACCCCTATAGTAGTTTTTTCAGAGCATTCAAGGGTTAAGGAGGGATGGAGGTTAGGATAGAAGAATCTGGTACCAGCTGTGTGCGGGGTAGATTAGTTAAGTAGGGCATAATTTCCCCCTTATGGTGTACTCTTGTACATGCAAGAATCTACCTGGTGCTAGATGTGCTGGTATACTCAGGCCTCTTTTACATGTGATCCCACCTTTAATGAGGCGGTCTAATCTTTCTTTAATCCTCACCAATCTATGGATTAACATCTGGAGCAACAAAGAAACCATGTTTTCTAGTCTAATATACAAGTCATCGTTTTTCGTTGAAAAGAGTTTTTAACAGGGGACGAGGAATCCATGGTATTTGCCTCTTTGGTGGTTCTAATCGTTCTCGGGGCCTTCAGATTCTTTAGCTTTGGTTTTCCACCACCTCTTCTCCTCTTGCTCAATTATTGAGACGGATGATAAAAGGAACCCAGCTTAATGCAAACTTTGAGGGGCCATTGGAGAGTGCTCAGGAATCCTCCCTCACATCCATTAAAGGCTAAACCTCAGGGATGGCTACTAACAAGTCTGTACCCTTCCTACCTTCCTCCGATGAAAGGTGGCACTCAGTCAACTTGGTTTCTTGTGACAGAACGTTTGCTGCCCTTGTCAGGGAGGAATCAGAGGTATTAACTATTTCCCCCCTGACTGTTAGTTTGTCACTTTACCCTTACCCACTGTAGGTAATCACCTTCTTTGATGGTCCACGTGGTGAACTCTCCCAAGAAACACAGCTTAGAGGGAGGCCCAGCTCAGCCTCTTGCGGGCATGGACAGGTGTGCCCTTGGCTTGGGCTTCGCCCGGGCGCATCCTGAGCCACGGGACCATGGTGTGCTTTTATGCGCAGTAGCAGGAGTTGATGGGAGCTGTAGTCTCTCCAACGGTGCAGAACTCCAGTGAGCAGGCTTCATCCCCCATGAGCAGAAACAGGCAGCAGGGGGGTACAGACTCCCACGGAACTGTGGCAAGCTTTTATGCGCGGTAGCAGGAGCAGGAGTTGAGGGGAGTTGTAGTCTCCCCAGAGGTGCAGAACGCCAGTAAACAGGCGTCACCCCCTATTCCATCCACCCCCCTCCCCCGGTGAGCAGAAATAGGTGGCAGGCGAGTATAAACCTCCCAAGACCATGGCGCACTTTTATGCGCTGTAGCAGGGGTTGATGGGAGCTGTAGTGTCCCCAGCGGTGCAGAACTCCGGTGCACAGGCTTCACCCCCCGGTAAGTAGAAGCAGATGGGAAACTCTCATCGGAATACTCCTGGACCTGTGAAAGAACTACACTGCTAACTGAAGAAGGGAAATTGGGCCTGCTTATCTTTAACACAGGTTTCTCAGAAGTGACTCCAAGGGTCAGTTTGCTGACTGCCTGTTTGGGGTTTAGGGACACAATAAGCTTCCAGGTCTGCCCAGCAACTACTAGACCTGTCTGAAACCCTGCTGCTGGTTTTCACTGGAGTAAATCCTGATCCACAAGAGGTGCCCACAAGTCATGGATCCTTGGCTGGCATCAGACTGTACTCCTACTGAATAAAAAATGAAGATACAGACGTTTTGGGATCCTCGTGACTGCAAAGTGACCCTTTGAATCCAAGTATCTACCACCAAGCTCAAGTGGGTACTGCTCTTTGAACCGACTGCTACCATCAGTGATAACCACCAACGCTTGTCCTGCACTTCGCATTGACAGCTGGCTATGATGGCCAACATGAAGCTCCAGCGATGGCCAGCTCTTTGCGCTACAAAGCAAACATCTGTAATGCAGGACCAGTTCCTTGTGCCGGCGACATCCTTATAGCCTCCTCCAATGCAAACAGCAGCACTCTCTGCAAATTTGAGAAGGTAACTCTTCAGGGGGATGAATGTGGTCCCTGTATCCAGCCTGAACTTTCCCATGGTCCAGCACAACCAAATAACCGTGAGTGGCGCATTGTGGCTTTTAGAGCTATTTTCACCCACAAATTTAAAGGTTCATATTTCCGGTTCCAATGATTGGATTTTTGTCGTTTTTGTATCAATTTATTAATTACATTTTACTTAACTGGTTTGGGATTTTTATTGTTTTGTCTACTTTATTACTGTTGAGTACTGCATATTGCCTCCAAGTTAACCCTGACTGCTTTTGTGCCAAGCTACCACAGGGTTAAATTTAGTGACTTTTGTGGTTCACTTTGACAAGCATTATTATTATTATTTCAGTGGAGCTTTCACCCCTCTCAACTAATAACCCAATTTCTTACAAATGCCCTTTTTGTAGACAGCCCAGAATACACTTGACAGTCTAATCAGTAGCAACAGAGAGGCAAGTCAGTGGTAGGCACTAGAATGAGGCCCCGTCATCACAATTGGCAAAGCAAGGTGAGAAACAAACGGTACAAACACAACCCGCAGAGGTTATGGCCTAAAGCCTAGCTCCACGTAATCACATTCAGCAATGTATCACTCACTTTACAGTGAACATCAGAGTTCAGGGTTTACTGAGTAGGATACATGTTCTACAGGTTCAAGAAGCACAACACCCAAATAAAGCTCTCATACACAGCAGCTTCTTAAAACACATTCTTTCATGGATAGGCTGGTTTGCAGCAGCACTACAACAAAGTCCAATCATCACAGGGGTGCAATACAGGGGTGCAATATTATATAAGTGACAGGAGTACAAACCTTGGGTGGAGCATGCTAGCTACTCACTTTATTTATTTTATTTTGAAAGTTTTATATAGCGCGAACATGACCACAGAGGGTATCAAAGCGCTTTACAGATTATGCAAAAGTACGAGTACATGGAACATATAAATAAAAATATTTATGTCCCAACAGTCTCAAGAACATAGCATCTAGGGCACAGAGCAGCGTCAAATAGCGCGAGAGTCAAGTGGGGAAACACGACTACTCTGAGAGGGAACTACAACATGTCCTCTGTAACATGAAAACCCCAAATGATAAACCGAGCGGCTTGAAGGGCTTCGTGGAGAAATGTACTGGTGTCATGTTTTGGGAATCTCAGCATAATGGACTACATGCATTATTAAAGGGCCTAGATTAAACAAGAGTTTAGCGTGTTGCAATTATCATTAGAAAACAAAACATCTTCCCACGAAAGAGAGATTGGGTCTTATACCTGCACCGAAGTGAACACATTGCTGATCATAACTCAAAGTATGAATTCGCGAAGTCAGGCTAGTGAAAAAAAATACACGATCATCTACCGCCCTCTTGTGGTACATTTGAAAAAAACACCCAATATGCACTGACGAAGAGAAAAAGATGCTGTTAGCCGAGTCAGTCAAATAAATAAAGATTAGATGTAGGTAGCAAGCTCTTTGTTGGCAGGCAGTGTACACAGACAAAAAAACATTTGGCTTTGGGCGAAATGGGATATAAATGAAGAGACATGTTAAGACCAGAGATGGGTCATGTGAGCAACAGATCAGAGTAATAAATAGCATATTGTTATGGCTCTCATGGAGAGCCGCTACCCTTTATTTCGGTTTCTTAAAGTCATAGCTCCTTGCTATGACATCACAACAGTTGATAACACAACTGGTTATCAACGGTTACTATGTCGTGAAGGTCTTCCAGGCCAGGAGACAGGGCTCCTCTGCTTTGCGACCCTTGACCCCACCAGGTAGGTCGCTCCCCCTACGCACAGCACCGCCTGTGTGTCCCTATCCCAGCTGCCGCTGCTGAGGAAGTTCGAGGCCCTCCACAACCCGCAGGCTACCACCTGCGCCTCATCCCTGGTGGCCAGCGGTAGGCCGTAGGTTTGTTCATCTTCCGCTTTATTGTATTGCCTGTATTTCATTGTTGTGTCTGTGACTTCTGTTGTTCTGTCTTCCCCCGCTGCCTGTTCATGGTCCGTGCCCATTTTCCTCCCTCTGTTCCCCTCGCTGTCCCAGTGTCTCTCAGCCCGGTTTTTCCTTCTGTACCCCTCTCTGCCCCCGTGTCTCTGCCCGGTTTTTCCTTCTCTACCCCACGCTACCCGCGTGTCTCTCAGCCCGGTTTTCCCCTTCTGTTTCCCTCGCTGTCCCTGTGCCTCTCTGCCCGTTTTTGCCTTCTGTTTCTCAGCTGCCCCAGTATTCTTGTGCCCTTTTTGCCTTCTGTACCACTCGTTTTTTCCCTGTATGCCTGTGCCCTCTTGCCTCTGTGACACTAGTTTTTCCTGTGTTTCTGTGCCCTCTTGCCTTCTGTGCCACTCGTTTTCCCTTTTTTTGTGCCCTTTTGCGTTCTGTTCACTTCATCGTCCCTCACCGCCACGCGTCCCCGCCCCCTGGCTGTCCACTTGCTGCCCCCGCCTCCCAGCTGCTCCTCCCTCCCACCTCCCCATATATGCCGGTCGCTGCGCGGCCGTGCCGAAGGTGCGCATAAGGGAAGCCCGTCTGCGCCTGGATCGCGCCCAGCGCCAGAACCTCTGGCCCGCACTCGCCACGACGACCGCCACCACTACGACGCCAGCATTCTGCACGCTCTCAATTCCGGACGGCTCCATACCTGCTGCAAGGCCGCCCCGAAACGCGCACACAGTCCCTTCACCTGCCGGAATTGCTGCTACACCAGCCTCAGAGCCGAAGAATCACCCGCCAAGAAAGACCTCAACCACCTCCAATGCATACTACTGAACACCCCTCCGCACGCAAACACGCCATCGAGCTCTGGGACCTGCTCAACACAGCATCCCCCGGACGTCCCCTTCCTGACAGAGACCTGGTTGAACGACTCCTCCGCACCAGACATCGCCATAGCCATCCCTAGAGGACACAATCCTACAAGGGTTTGACAGGGTCAGGAGCTACATAGGAACAAATGCCTTAACGCCATGACATCCGCTAATGTTTGCTGTTAAGACCAGAATAATCTATCTCAGAGGTCTTTTGCTGCTGTTGTGGGGTCAAAATCTCTCTAGGTCTAATTGTTTTTTCATCAAAACCAGTGTTGTGGGGCGTTAGAACTCTAGAGTAGTCACAACCCTGTGGATTGAGGAAAATAAATGTGCCTTAGACATCGGAAATTAAACAATTGCTGAAGATCTGTGGTGACTACCTGGAAAACTCCAAATGCTATGGTTATTGCTTTTACCAGCGCTCCCATAATGTGAAGTTGCCAGTTTAATAAATAGTGCCCAGACGAAGGAAATGTTAAACAAACCACATAACATTTAAAAAAAAAAAATTCTGACCATCATGCATTCTTCACTGAACTGACTGGTGCATATAAAAAAAGCAAAATCGTGAAGAGAAAATTGAAATCTGGAGACTACTTACCATTTTACATGGGTCCGATATACCAATGCACATAAAAATTAATTTTGTCGGAAAAAACACATGTACTAAAGGATATAAAATATATTCATAAATCCAGCCGCAGTGTTACAAATTAAAATTGAATTTAGGGTTCACATCGTATCTTTGACTAAACAACGGCAACCACTGTTGCTAGTCACATGTAGTCAAATATTTTACATTGATGTATTTATGAAGGTTTACACCTAGAGACAGCTGTTGCTGCACTAAGCTGCTTAAGCACAGTGCAAGGTATGCAAAGGATTGCGCCCCCGGGGTAATTAATATGCTGACGTGTATGCACGTGGAGAGAAATATGTGAGCAATCTAAAGAGGATGTAATAACTCATTTCGGTTTGGCAAGTCACAAGCATATTCGAGCTGCTTATGACCACATGGAGAAAGTTTGAAACCTCTTTGTCTTGATGCACAGTATTTAAGGCACGGAATTGAAGGGTAAAACAAAGGTATTTTATATATATATATATATATATATATATATATATATATATATATATATATATATATATATATATATATATATATATATATATATATATATATATATATATATATATATATATATATATATATATATATTCAGTGGTCGATGTGTATATAAAAAAAAGTATATGAACTGTGATGCTGTGCAGATGTGGTAAGTGAGCGTAGGGGCAGTGCCAAGGGCATGGTTAAATAAATCATATATATATATATACATACACACATACACACCCAGTAATGTTTTTCAACTACATATAAAATGAGGCACAGCTTAAATAAAAATAAATGCAATGTAAGTTAATCAGTGCGAAATGCATCACAGTACATTATGAAACCTCTATTAGTTAACGCACTGCAGAGAGCAACATGATTAAATCCTGGTTGGTGCAGTTAATAATAGTGACTTGTGTGTGTTTAGTGCTACGAGGTCCCAGTCTGTGACAGAAAGCACTGTGAATATGTAAGTCATTGTTTTAAAATTGCATTACTCACAGTATAAGATAGGCAGCTGCTACAAAATGTGCAGAAAGGTTTAAGATAAAAAAAATCAAAAATAAAGATTTAAGTAATACCCAGACTGTACATAGCGCACTTTTTTCATAGTTGTCCTTTAAATTCACACCCACCTAAGCTGAGCTGGTAACTCCCTTGCAATACTACTCAAAAAGAATACATCTGTGTCATCAGGAAGTTTCAAGTGATTTCATCAATTAAAGTCAATACCAACTTCCAAGCACTTTTTCCAATCGCAGAATAACCAGTTGCGCAGATTGACATGTCTTTCAGGTAAGCTTGCACCCTGGCAAGGCGGCTTGTTTAGCTGTCTGCGCCTGCCTCTGTTTCACCGCGCAAGACACACCCTGCTTTACACTGTAGCTGAAGCATTTCAGCTCGCTGAATTAACCGTCCCAGGACAGTTGTCTTTACGCAAAAGGGAGGAAGGACTGTTTTTCTGAAAATAAAAAAGTATGGGCACGTCATGCGCCTCAGATCCCGCCCACTCCAACCACTATATAAATCAGCAATATCCTACAACATTTCTCATACTTGTTAAGCATTTCCTTTTTCGAAATACTTTATTGAACTGCTATTTTCACTTTTGGTAAGCGCTGGTAAGAGCGCTAGTCCTAGCGTTTTGAGTTTTCTACAATTGAACACAACAGAACTTCAGCAATCATTTAACATGTGCCTTAGATATTTGGAATTAATTTCTTTTCATCTGACCTGCCTCAGAGGGAATTCTTGTTCTATATGGGTTCGCCATAACCTTTCCTAGCACGGGTTTCACGGACAAGACAAAAATGAATGGCGAAGGCAACCAGACCGTCTTCTTCCCCTCATTGCCACAATAGGGTCTGAAACATGTCATATTAGCTTTGACCTCACTTAAGTACTATTAAAATTGCCCACATTTGGGGACACCGGCTGTTCTAGATGCGGGGTGCAAGATGCTGATTTTTTTCCACCTGCGGTGGTCCTGTCAACCTATACATCAATATTGGTTGGAAATCACTGATGCACCGACTGATCTGACAATGGAAACCATACCACGCCACCCAAATACATGCCTTCTTGGTATGGTTAAAAATGTACAGCCAGCGATGTGGAAACTCACCATGGTGGCATTACTGCTGGCTAAGAAAAGGGTGGCACTCTGCTGGGGTAGACTTGTGATGCCCTCAAAAGAGCAATGGCCATCAGAAGTGACCTACTGTAAAGAGCAATTAGAATTATATGTCGAGGAATTGCCGGCACCTTCACGATCCAAGAACACATGGGGTCCCCTAATCACCAATCTGCTTACCACTACAACTCCCCCCCCTTAGAGTGGGGGCATGCATGTCTACAATTACATTGTCATGTAGTAACCCATTGTGTATTTTGTTGCTATATAGTATTACAGCTTGTATATTCTAGCTCGCTGATGTGGCATTGAAGAATTTGCAATGATTGTGCTTTCACTGTCCGTATTAAAAAGCTAATATACATAGTTTTTTAAAGTTGGCCACAATCAAGCAATGGATCACCAGGCCCATATCAGTTGTGATCAGGGTATTTTTTAGCTTTTTCAGTGAACCTTGTCAAATGCCTTGTTAGAGTCCAGCAAGAGAAAGAGTAGCTGAATATTGTTCTCTGTGGCCTTGTCAATGACATAAACAGCTGTCTCCAGTCTGTATGTAGCAAACACAAGGATGTCCCTAATAACAGTAGCCTGGTAAGGTGAGATGAGAATAGGCAATACATTTCTGATCCTCAAGGCCAGACTAAGTATGTATTTTGATGCCCCTATTTTAAAGAGCAATTGGTGTGTATGAACTCAAGACTCTGGGTCATTTCCAGGCTTCAATATTAGCATGAGAGTGGACTCCATCATACTTGGTGTAATTGTTTCATTACTACAAAGAAATTGAAAACCGTCATCAAGAGGTGATAGAATGTCATCAAAGGATTTATAAAAAATTAGTTCAGAAAGCCTTCTGGGTGTTTATTATTCTGCAGTGATTTGATGGCCTGTCGTCCTCCTTAATCAATATTGCTTGTATTATTTAGTCGTTCAGTTCGAGTGATGTAGGGGAGCCTCATCCTTTCCAGATACTATTCCTGAAATACGTGGCCACTCTGTTCATCCCCTTATAGGATAGTGTAAAACTGCATAGTTGTATCTAGGAAATCTAGACTTGTGATGAGAGGCCCCGCATCACTATCCCTAATCACCATTATGAAATACCTGGACGTATGCTGTTGAATTTATTTAATGCCAATAATCGGTCTGCTTCATCGCACTTCTCAGAATAGGTTTGTCTAGTTACCACCAAGTGGGCCAACCTCCTTAGTCACCATAACCTCCAGTTAACCTCTAGATATATGCAGCTCTCTATAGATCTGTCTTGTACCTCAGGATCTCTATTTTATATCCAGTGATTCTACTTCAATCTCCAGGTCCATGCATTTAGCCCTAACCATTCAAACAAAGGTTTGTGACTAATAAATACTTCCCTTACCACGGTATTAGCCATATCCCATATTATTAACCAGGACATTTCTTCAGTTTTATTCTCTTTCAAGTAGTTCTCTACTGCTTCCCTTATGCTTGCCCTATAGGATGAGTCACAAAAAGCTATTTTGTTCATTTTCCACATTCGGGGAAAGCAAGGCATAAGAGGCATACTATCCAATAACACTGGCACAGGTGCATGGTTGGAAAGCACTTGAGTGCCCATGGTTGTGGAACTCACCGGGAGCAGTAATATGGATAAGAATAGCTAATAATCAACTCTAGAATTGGATCTGTTAATTCTGGAATAAAAGGATATCCGATTGCTTATAATCCTTTTATCCAGCGTGTTGTAAGCTCCAGATATCCATGAGATTCAGATCCCAAATTCAATTAGTCAATGAAGAAAGTGGGGAGTCCTTGTGTGGTTCCACATGAAACCATATCTATCTAGGATCAGGGTCAAATGCAATGTTTAAGTCACCCCCAACTTTAAAAGCATTTACAGCAAAATGTGATATAGCTGAAAACAATCAGGAATAGCAAGCGTCCCTTTTGCTGTTGGGCCCGTAAACTGATACCGCTTGGCAAAGAAAATCCTTATCTCATCCATTTTCCTATCTTTAGTGCTGTAGATTGCTTCTATGTAGAAGGGAACACTAACCTCCAGAAGTATGGCTATTTGAGTAAAATTGTATCAGATAGTAGTGTGACTTAAGCCTTTCGGCATTAGGTATTATGGAGCGTGTGCCCTGTAGGAGCACAATGTCAGCACCCTTCACTTGCAACCAGCTGAGAAGACCTCTTCATTTTGCTGGGGAATTTAAAATCTGAATATTCGGGTCATTCAGAGTTCAATCATTATTTTGTCTCATTTGTATTTTCATATTTCTCCTGTACTCCCTTTTCAAGAATGATCTCTCATCTACATTCATCCTTCCTTAATATCCTCAGGCAGTGAATTGCTTCTGAGTGTAGTTTATCTCTAGCTCCTCCCAGGTCAAAATTACAACTGAATAAAAACAAACTTTGTTCAACTGCAACAAAAACATTAACATCAAACATCCCTCCTCTTAAATTGGAACCAGGCAAACCCCTGCCCCCGCCAAAATGCCATGTAAATAAAAACAAACTTTTTGAACAGCAACAAGAAAATTATTCTTCAAATATACCTCCTCGGAGGTTGCAACCGGGCAAGTTCGATGTTAAACAGCGCAAAAACAAAATGGGATTTGTGAACTTCAGGTGAGTTCGATCAATCTAATCCCTCTGGGCACGGAAAACCCCTTAACAACCAAAAACATCTGAGAATCTCCTGGTTGGCTGGTTACCTGTGTGCGAGTCAACAAAAATATGTTTCAGGTCAAAATTTGAGTGACTCCTCTAACCAGGCCAGCATACTTCACCCCTAACCTCAGTGTAGCTCAAAACTGTAGGTTTGCGAGTATTTGAATCAGAATGTTTGAATTGCCTATGCTATCATGCAGAGAATGTTTCTCCACATGGGTGAAATGTCCATCAGGGTGGGTGCATACTGGAGTGACGTGGCCGCATTACTGCATGCTTGTACTGGTCAGAAGCTGCCGTTTGATTGGCCCACATATTTATTGCATATGTTTCGCAGGACACCCAACACGAAAGTCACGTCCAGATTTTTAGATCTGGGACTGATAGTGGCCAAGAGACTGATCAATAAAAGGTGGAAAGCATCAGATCTTCCCCATATACACGCTTAGCGTAATTCCATGCTCACGTGGACCAAACCGGAAAGTCTCGCCATCAAACGCGAAGAAACCCAGGGGCTGCGTAAGGTCCCTAGCGCCACATACTGGGACGCCATCTACACCGAATTACAATGCAATACAGACACACCGCCCGCGGACCCCTCCGATGCACAAGCCATAGGTCACTACTAGCATGTATACCGACTGAAGCAGCGTATACATCACGCCACACTCTTACTGGCAGGCATATGCTGGCTGTAACACAATACAAATACACATCTTGGAAATAGGGTGGCAGCTAGTAGCTATGAACTGTATGAACGACATGTAACACTGTACATGAAAGCGCGGGGTTGGGGGCTGTACGTTTTGTTGCACACGTTTTTGCATTTCTCTTCCTTTTCCCTTCTTTCTTTTTTCAGTTAATGTATGCAAAGTTCTACTTTCCTTCCTTTTTATTTACCTGTGAATCTATTATTGACGCCTAACTGTATAGGAGTGCCAGTGCAACAACTCGATCTGCAAGGCTGCACATCCAAGAAAGTGCAGAGGTGGACATGTACCAGCATTCATGCTTCAGTGGACATTCAAGACTGTAAGATATGGTGTAGCTGTCATGCCTTTTTATCCCCTCTTCTCCTCCCTCTTTCCTTCCCTCATCTACCTATTGGAAACAAGCGGCAAATGCACTTACAAGTCTTGTTCTCTACAGCTTTTTATACTGCCTTGTGAATGTTATGAGAATGAACAAGACTACATGTGTTGTGCGTTATGTAACAGCTGAAACGCCCAAAAGTGCTTGCATATGTAAGTGGCATGTTGTGCTAATATGAAAAATCAATAAAACAGATTCACAAAAAAAAAAATATGGGTGAAATGTCCATGGCTTCCCATAGGCGGCTACAGAATTCCCAGGTCCTCGTTGCAAATAGGCCATCTCTTCCATTGTATTTAGTTTGCCTTTCACCTCTTTGCCCTGCGAGGCTGATGCTAGACAGACCATGCTGGTCGTTGCTTATGTTACTAATAGTATTTCCTTGTTCACCTTCTAAATTCAGGAGTTTATCTGCTTCTTTTTTGGTGGAAATGGAGACTGGCTTAGCGTTGATTTTAAGCAGAAGACTAAATGGTTATCATTTGTAGGGTTTCCATTCTGCAAGTTGTAGGAAATCCACCTTTTCTGCGTGACCAGCATTCATCTTTCATCTTTTGCTGTACCCTTATACTTTTGCTGGTTTTAGCACTCTGTGCACTTTAACCCTGCTATCCAGTGGTAAAGTGCTGGTGCTCCTCCTTTCAACATAATGAAACGTAGCTGTTTGTCCCCAGTATATGGTACAAGTGTATCCAGAGCCTGCAAGTTAAAGGTCACTTGTTCTGTCAAGTTAAAAACCCCCTTTTAAATATTAAAAGGACACCACTATGTAGCCCTTTTAGCCTACAAGGCAAGGTGTATGGTACCTAAAAATAGAAACAAGAAATGCCATCTGTATTTTGTGTATTAACTCCCCACAGGACAGGGTGAGAATACTCTAGGCTTTCTTGTGTAACCCTTACCCACCGGGGTTACACCTTGGTGGCATGCTCCATCATCTTGTTCTCCCCATTCCGCTGCGGAACGGGGCATGCTGCAACCTGTAAAATATGTGGGAGCACTAGGTGATACACTCTACATGATGAGAAAATAAGGGTGGGAGGCTTCTTTTCTTTTTCCGTAGAATGTAAAAAATACCTGCCTGGTAGGTTAGTCACTGCTTTTAATCTGTCCTCCGGGCGGTATGGTTAAAAAATGAGGAGAAAATAGAAAGTGAAGATAATTATGAGCCTACCCTTCAAATGGTCTACATGTTTCAAGCCAATTCCCAGGGCTTTCCTTCAGGACCAAGGATCTAACGCCCAAAGCTGTGTTGACGCTAAAGGACATATTCTGCATGCTAATAGTGAATGATTTTTGCAACTACTTGGTGTTGATGCTTAATAACATATACGAAGCAAACCTTGTGCCTCATGGCTCCTCCGGTGGCTAGGACAATCTGTAGTCACACTTCCTCTAAGGCATCCCTCAGGCCCATTCACATATAGACTCGCACTGGGGCCCGAACATTTAGGATCCTGCTGCCAGAGACATTAGAGAAGCACTGAAGGACTGGACCTGTTAAAGGTCAGGCTGAAAACGTCAACATTATCGGCGCCATCTTGCCCTTTTTGAGCCCATTCATGCGCGTAAGCGGCAGCCATTTCGAGCACCATGGCCTCCCTGCCCCTCGCTGATAGCCAGCGCGTCTCTCTCTCTCTCTTAACCTCGCAGGCATCCCCCGCATGCTGACAACCCCCCCCCCCGCTCTCACATGCCTTGGGTCATAAACCCCTCTTCAGCGCAGCTCTGCCTCGGAATCCCATCCTGTTCCCAGCGCGACACCTCCCTTCATCCCTTCCATGGTCCCAGGTCCTTTGATACAAACCCCCCTTTTCCTGTGTGCCCGTTTGTCTTCCTCGTTCCCAGGCCGCCACCTGGCCCTGCGGATACTGTTTATTGCCCCCCCCCGTACAGTAGGAAGCTTCCCCCATTAAAGGACCCTCGAATTGATCAAAGCCCCCACCCTATGTGATCCGATCAACCCCACACCTTCCGTGAATCGGCGGAATGTCCAGCTGCGCGATAATCATCACCTGTTGTGACCGGGGTGGGGACTTCAACTGTAAATATGTGTGGGAACGGGCCTGAAGGGGAGATTCCGAGGATGTCCTTTCATACTTCAAAGCATTGCAAGAATGTGTTACATGCAATAAAGATCATAAACTTGTGTATAAGAGGCCAGGCCTCAGAGATGCGGTTAGAGCACCTCGAGAAGATACCCTGTTGTCTGATTTTGACGTGTTCTGCTCCGTCGGAATAAAAACTTCTGTTTCCTGCCTTCCAGTCTCCAGCGCCTGCCTCTTTGTTTGGTAAACTTGAGTGGGTATAGAGGCGGCTAACGCCGGGCAACTCTGAAAAGGTCCTCTGCCTGTACCTTTTTCAACAATTGGCGTCCCAAACGTGGGGCCCCATCAGCGACTCGTGGATCCAGTGGGAGAGGTCCTGACGACAGAGTGAACGACTGCAACGATCGGGAGTGCACCTGTCCGATAGACCCTCGTCTGACAGCCGATCATCCGAACTTCACTGGTTCCGAACAGACCTCTCTCGAGTGATCTACGGTCCTGACTGGGAACCATCAGGAGTGCCGCGAGGAATATGAAGAAAAGAGGACGATCGGGCGCTGGATTCGGAAGACAAGAAACTGTCCATGCGGTCCGGGTAAGGTCGTGCAAACACGACGAATTGCGAAATGATTGTTTGATTGTTTGGAAAATACTAATATTACTCTTTGTTGCTTTGTTTGGAGATTCGCTGTCTGCAAACGGAGAAACAACAGGCCCTCTCTTTGCAAGCAGTGAAGGATAGGTAACGCAGCCGTCGTGCCTATCTTTCTCCCCCACTGATTGATTGTCTGAACCCGAACTACGGTTCGTGGATCGTTTCCTGGACATTCTCTGTCTGCAAACAGGAAAGAACAGGTTCCCTCTTTGCAGATAGTGAAAGGGTAGGTAACGCAGACCTTTGCGGGCCCACTTATTCTCCCCACTGATTGTTTGATTGACCGGACATTGACTGTTTGATATTGGTTTATGAGGTATTCACTGCCTGCAAACAACGTAGAATAGAAATATTCTGTCTAGTCTTTGCACGCAGTGATAAGATAGGTAGTGCTGACTTTTGTCCCCATTGTGATCCGTCATGCCTGTCTTCTCCCCACTGATTGGTAGCCTGTTTAGCCCGGACCGCTTATTAGAGATGAACCATACGGCTCCACTGGAAGGCACCCCTAATAAGGACATGTTCATGAAGCATGGATTGATCGCCATAGCCTATAGCAAGCTGTGGCATAAATATACGAAAAAGGATCGAGAAAGTCAGTGGCCACTGATAGGATCCTTCGATGATGATAAAATAAACGCGCTAGAAACAGCCCTTGGTAAAAACAAGACAACGCCCACTATGCTTGATAGTTTCGGCATGTGGCGCAAAGAAACTGAACAACGTAAAAAGAGAACTGAGAGTAGGTTGGGAAAAGAGCTGCGAAAAGCAGCCCACCTAGCTGCTCAGAAACTAGAAGAAGAGATAAAGGAAAGAGAGGAAGCCAAACAGAAACTAGAAATAGAAACATCAAGCCAGTGTCCGGTTAGAACGTCCTCCACACTCTACCCTGAATTACCCCCGAAACAACGAGCCAACGATGATCTGCTGTTAGGTCCTCCGATCATCTACATGCCCCCTCCATATGCCCCTTCCCAACCCTTAGCACAGCACCCACCACCCCCAGGTACAAACGAGAGTAGCGCCACAGCTTCGGCCCCCATGGCCTCTGTGCCGGCCAAACTCCTTGTATTAGATACTACGCAAACGACAACGTTAGGCGACCCTGAGACCCGAAGGGTTGGTTCTGCAAGAACAAGCAGACTAAGCAAAGATGAGCGAGCAGGGATTGACAAGATAGCAGGGACACTGGTAGAAAGGAAGGAAGATGAGGAGTACATCACGGATATGTTTAACTCATATACAGGAAGTCACAGATGACATTTCTCCGTACGACTGTGTTACCATGTCTTGAACGCATACGAGGACCGATATCGGGACAAAGGTCCCGAGAGCCTAACGACTCTGTACCGGAAGGTCGATATCGGGGATGAGGGCGAGTGTGATGTGACGGACCTCCTTACGCGCACGCTTGAGGTTTTCCGCCACCTCACTGAACAAGAATCGGGAGCTAAACCCACGACATCCGTAGCGACCGAACCACAAACTAAGCAATCTGACGCTATGATGCCGATACGAGAGGCTGCTCCTTACTGGGTTCCTCCACTAGGTGAAGGGACTAACGATGATGCAAACCACAAAGATGCAAAAGGAAGGGTAGTGTACAACTGGGTCTACCAGCCATGGGACCGGCAAGAGATTCTGACATTCCGGAAATCTCTGCCTGACCTACGTAAAAACCCCACTGCCTTCTATACTGAATTAGGTACAGCCCTAGGTTCAACGATTATGACCCTGGCCGACATCGACTTGTTTTTCGGGTTATGTCTACCAGCTGATGTGTGGAAGCAAATCCGGAAAGTCGACCACCTTGAGCTGTTTGGACATACCTGGTCACAACTCGACGGCATTGATAAACAACGGGAACCTGGACAAAAGCCTTTGAAATCCATTTTAGACCTCCCAGATAAAATCGTACAGAAATTAAAAACCCTGATTCCAGAAAAGAAAGTGGACTGGTCGATAGTAACGGCCTGTCGCCAGAAACCCCAGGAGGATGTATCAGAATACTTCTCCCGGTTTGAAACGGTGTTCTCCGATTACAGCGGCCAGGACATGACCACTGCAACCGGACACCATCTGTTTGTCCAGAATTATGTTAAGGGTCTGTCACCAGAGGTCTCCCAGAAACTGCAGGCCAGCGAGAGTAGTTGGGCAGCTCCAAACCTACGGCTATCCTCCAGATGGCCCAATATTATGAACATCAGAAAAATGAAAACGATAGAGCAACAGAGAAAAAGAAGAAAGACTTGAAAGAGAGGGTGATGATTGCACAACTGCAAGGGGTGACTATAGGACGAGACCAATACAGGGGAAACTATCAGACGAACGTCCCTAAGACTGCACCTCCCAAGGACCGCACTTTGACTCCCCACCTTGGACGTACAGACATTAGAGAGGACCAGTGTGCTTTCTGTAAAGGAACTGGCCATTGGAAATCTCAGTGCCCGGTTCTTTTGGAGATAATCAGAAATAAAGACCCCAAGGACATAGCAAGTGGACCGAGAAATAGGGGACAGCTGCGAGGGCCCCCAAATGACACGACTAACGACAGATCAGGCAGACCAAATACATTTGATCGACCCAGACAGAACCAATGCCAGCAATCTGACTACGTTGACGCCCACGACTTTGCATAGGACTGCCAAGGGCAAGGGAGGGATCCAGTCGAGCTCTATGTTGACCAGCAAGGCCCTTACGTCACTGATAAGGTCTTGGGTACAAAGTCTCCATTTCTGGTAGACACTGGCGCAACACATAGTGCGTTATCTAAACGACTGATTCCAAGGGCACCCTTGTCTGGCTCACTTATAACATCGACAGGTTTCGATGGAACGCCCTCCACTAACCCTTTGTCCGCCCCGATCCTCTTCGACTTAGAAAACAACACCACTGACACCACGTTTTTGCTTTCCTCCAATAGTCCTGACGCCATTATGGGACTTGACTTATTGAAACACTTCTGAGCGACAATTTGATGTTCTCAAGACGGAGTTCGAGTTTTCCTTTACGACAACCCCGTTCTGCTTAGACATTGCCCTCCCCGACGCATGTTTTCCATCACCGACGCTGACACATCCCTGCTTGACACTCTGCCTCCGCATCTGTGGGCCAAGACGGATTTGGACGTAGGACGCATGATGATTGACCCAGTGCACATTACTGTCCGACCAGATGCAACACTCCCAAAACTTCCACAATATCGGATATCGCCCGAGGGCGAGAAGGCATTGGTAAAGATTATTCAGTCACTGATAGACGCAGGAGTGGTAGAGGAAGTGGTTAGCAACGTTTGCAACAGCCCTATCTTGCCCATCATCAAGAAACAGGGAGAGGGAGATGAGAAAGCATACCGCTTTATCATTGACCTTCGAGAGATCAACAAAGTGGTGGTACCCCAGTACCCCGTGGTCTCAGACATCACCACCATCCTGACTTTGATTCCTTCTACTGCCACCACCTTCACTGTCATTGACCTCAAAAACGCATTCTTTTCCATCCCCATCCACCCAGACAGCCGATATCTCTTCGGCTTCACCCTAAAAGCCCGCTCATATAGGTTCTGCCGAGCACCCCAGGGCTACACAGAAAGCCCTAGCATCTACAGCCAGGCCCTCAAGAGACAACTGGATCAAGTCCAGTTACCCGATGGAGTGGTGTTAGTGCAATATGTCGATGACATCCTTTTGGCAGCCGACACCACTCCATTAGTAGTTACAGCCACCATTCAACTCCTGCACTTCCTTGAGGAAAATGGCCACAAGGTCTCCAAGAAGAAGTTGCAATTCTGCCAACCCCAGGTCACTTACTTAGGCCACCTTTTGTCCAAAGACGGAAGGAAACTCACTCCCCACCGGATCCAAACCATTCTCGAAACTCCTGTCCCTAAGACTCAGAAACAGGTTCGCTCCCTACTAGGCCTCACCTCCTTCTGCCGACAGTGGTTACCAAACTTTAGCCTCATTGTGAAACCGCTGCTTTCTCTGCTAGCTAAAGACGTCCCCTTCCCACTCCCTTGGACCCCTGAGTGTCAAACCTCCTTCACGGAACTACGAGATGCCCTTTGTTCGGCCCCTGTCCTAGGTACCCCTGATTACACAAAGCCCTTCTCCCTTTACACTCACGAAAGGGAGGGGTGCGCTTTATCTGTCCTGACCTAGTCCATTGGCCCAAAACAACGACCGTGCGCTTACTTCTCTGCCACTCTTGACCCTGTAGCCAGAGCCTTGCCTGCCTGTCTTCGAGCTGTAGCTGCCGCTGCAATCTCTATCCGACAGAGTGAGGGGATCGTGCTCTCGAATTCCCTCACGGTACTGGTACCCCATGCAGTTGACACCCTCCTGAACCAAACCAAGACGCAACATCTGACGAGTGCACGACTGACTGGATACGAACTGACTTTGCTTGCACCCCATATCACCCTGAAAAGATGCACCACACTGAACCCGGCAACTCTGTTACCCTTACCAGAGAACGATCCCAATGTGCACCCTGTACATGACTGCGTGACTCTTACGGACGAACAGACTAGAAGTAGGGTTGACCTCAGAGACACGGCTTTTCCTGACCCTGACGGAGAGCTGTGGGTGGACGGTTCTTGCATCAAACTCCCCGATGGCACCACTTCAGCTGCCTATGCAGTCACCACGGCTCGAACTGTAGTCGAGACAGCCCGCATCACGCAACGATCTGCCCAGGCAGCGGAACTGATTGCCCTGACACGAGCCTGCATTCTAGCAGCAGGAACCACAGCGAACATTTACACCGACAGCCAGTACGCCTTCAGGGTGGTTCACCATTTTGGGCTCCTTTGGAGGGAAAGGGGATTCTTGACCTCACACGGCACCCCCATTTTGCACGGGGATCTAGTCTCCGCCTTGATCGAAGCTGTCCTTCTCCCCAAAAAGCTTGCAGTCATCAAATGCCAGGCACACAAGAAGGTAACGGACATTATTGGACAGGGAAATGCACTAGCCGACATCACTGCTCGAACAACAGCTGAAAATAGGACGACAACACGTATGTACGTGACTAGATCACAAGCAGAAAAATGGACTGACGCTAGGGACACTATTAAAGACATTCAACTGGCTAGCACACAACACGAATTGACCGAATGGGCACGGGTGGGATTAAAAGATGACGAAGGCTGCTGGCGGACAAAAGACAAACAAATGGTTGCTACCTGACTCGTACCTGATTCCCATACTGACTATGGCACACTCCCCTGCCCACATAGGATCAGCCCCCATGATTGAACTTGTCTCCAGAGTTTGGCACAATGATAAAATCACAGACTCCGCCAAACGTCTGGTCCAACAATGCTTGATATGCCTGCAACACAACCCCGGGAAAGGAACTGTGGGGCCCCGGGGAGGGTTTGGGGTCCCAAATCACCCGTTTGAAGTCCTGCAGATGGACTACATCCAGCTAGACAGATGCCAAGGCCTGAAATACGTACTTGTAGTAGTATGCGCATTTAGCAAGTGGGTGGAAGCATACCCAACCCGTGACAACACTGCCATGGCCACTGCAAAAGTACTATTAAAGGAATTTTTCCCCCGCTACGGCCTTTGTCGAATTTTATGGAGCGACAATGGCCCCCACTTCATAGCCGAAGTCATCCAGCTCATCATAAAGGGGCTGGGCATCAAGCAGAAGTTCTACGCAGTTTTCCACCCCCAGTCTGCGGGTCTCGTTGAGCGACACAATGCCACCCTAAAGCTCAAATTAGCCAAGATAGTGGCTACCACGGGTCTGAAATGGCCAGACGCCCTCCCACTGGCATTGCTATCGATGCGTTCCACCCCCACCAAACATCACTTGACACCTTACGAGGTTGTTTTTGGTCGACCCATGAGTGTCTGGTCTGCACCGAAACCAACTTCCATTCATGACGTCCCGGACGTCCTAATGTCTGATTATCTGTATAAGTTGACTGAAACTCTGTCTGTCATTCATCAGCAGGTGCAGCAGGCCATCCCCGATGCTTCCAGGAGTCCGGGTCACGCCATCCAACCTGGAGATTTCGTGCTGATCCGAAATTTTCAGCGAACGAAAAGTCTGGAACCCAGGTGGACGGGCCCCTGGCAAGTGCTGCTCACCACCCGGACGGCTCTTCGTGTGGAGGGGAAACGGCACTGGCTGCACGCGCATCACTGCAAGAAGGTCTCCTCAACCTTGACCACAACAGAAAGCATCGACAACCAAGAAGAACTCCTGAACAAGGACCGACCGTCACTAGCCTGTTATCCTGATTCCGAAGCCCTTGAACTTGCAAAATTCTCTGATCTTACTGTGCCATCCAGAGAAGGGTATTTCCTGCGACGAAAGGAGGGAGCTTCGGCTAAGTAGACCACGGACTAAGTTAAATCTCAGAACGGTGACCTAAACACCACCAAGGGTCACCCGGAGAGACGCTAAACGAAGTCTGTGGTTCTGCCCGCTACCGAGCACCTTGAAGATGATGGAAGCGCCAAATAAGAAGATGATGGAAGCAACAGGAAATACCCACTACAGAAACCCGAAAGCAGACAGACTCCACAGTTCAAAGACAATTGCACTTTTCATCACGATCCTTTCCTGCTTTCTCCTCATGACCACACTCTGGATTATGGAAGAAAATGCACCTGCTCACGAAACGTTCCTGACCACTGCTCAGCCTACCACCATGAAGGAACATTATCTGATTTCGCTCTCTCCTCAACTCAGAGAAAGGCGAAAGGAGTTCTGGAATAACTCTTTCGTACAGCTACTTCACCAGCACAATCTCGCCACCAATGCCACCAACTGTTGGATCTGTGGGTTGCTACCCCACGCCACTGGACACTCGATACCATTCATCCCTTCACCCTTTTCAGTTCATGGCTCCTGCCTTGCTTGGCTGATCCTCCTGCAAGAAAGCTATAAGGACAATGCCACCTCCAGCAAAACCGTAACGCATTTCTTCCACGAGGTCTGGCGAAACAAAACAAAGACACACTTCTGCCCTCAGACCTCCAACGACTCAATCCACATGGACATCCCTGCTAAAGAACGAATTGAAATGCAAGTGTTCAACAATCCAACCAGACCCACCTTCTCCTACCTGCGGAAACGAACGGCTGCCACTCTGACTGTGGCCCTGTCAGTCATCAACGTCACAGGCCACATGTGCATAGAAGGGCTTGGGACACAGCTGGTAGGCCGCAGTGCCTGCCGTTTTACCAGTACTTTGGACTCCACCGATCCACCTTCCTTTGTGTCGTCCCCAAATATGTACTCCGTCTGCGGCACAAAGGCTTACACCTGGCTCCCCAAAGGCTGGGGGGGCACTTGTTTCATCTCCTTCATCCTTCCTCCGACTTATGTGGCTCCAGCGAACCATCATAGACAAAAACGAGCCAAGGACATTGAACAAGCCGACTCACCAGGAGCACAGTTCCTCGATGCTATGAAGGGACTTGTTCCGCTCTGGGGCCCGATGGCAAACAGCCGTGCCATCCGACATCTGACTCAGGCAGTTGAGACAACAATGAACATCACAGCTGGTATCCTTGCTAACAACACCGCCGAGCTTCAAGCGGTCCGTTTGGTGGCCCTCCAGAACCGCCTTGTCCTAGATGTGGTTCTTGCGGACCGTGGTGGAGCATGCCGCATTATTGGGTCCAGCTGCTGTACATACATACCGGACAACTCACCCTCAGTGTACAAAGCCATCGAACATTTTTACAGACTCTCTTCAGAAGTCCACCAGGAACAGGAAGAATGGTCGCTTGGTGGTTGGTTCTGGAACACCGTTAAGAACTGGGGCTGGAGACTATTCACCATTATCCTGATTCCTGTAGTTGTAATATGCGGTCTATGCTTAGGAATTCAATGTCTGCCACCTCTGTGTTCATTATGTACAAATTGTATTTGCCCTAAAACTGTGGACTTTGGAAACGAACGCATGGGAGCATTATATGATGTCGAGGTTAGGAATTTAATGAAGATTGACATTGAGTAGGCAAGTTGGCTAGATATGTTGAAAAGGGAGGACTGTTAAAGGTTAGGCTGAAAACGTCAACATTATCGGCGCCATCTTGCCCTTTTTGAGCCCATTCATGCGCGTAAGCGGCAGCCATTTCGAGCACCATGGCCTCCCTGCCCCTCGCTGATAGCCAGCGCGTCTCTCTCTCTCTCTTAACCTCGCAGGCATCCCCCGCATGCTGACAACCCCCCCCCCCGCTCTCACATGCCTTGGGTCATAAACCCCTCTTCAGCGCAGCTGTGCCTCGGAATCCCATCCTGTTCCCAGCGCGACACCTCCCTTCATCCCTTCCATGGTCCCAGGTCCTTTGATACAAACCCCCCTTTTCCTGTGTGCCCGTTTGTCTTCCTCGTTCCCAGGCCGCCACCTGGCCCTGCGGATACTGTTTATTGCCCCCCCCCCCGTACAGTAGGAAGCTTCCCCCATTAAAGGACCCTCGAATTGATCAAAGCCCCCACCCTATGAGATCCGATCAACCCCACACATTCCGTGAATCGGCGGAATGTCCAGCTGCGCGATAATCATCACCTGTTGTGACCGGGGTGGGGACTTCAACTGTAAATATGTGTGGGAACGGGCCTGAAGGGGAGATTCCGAGGATGTCCTTTCATACTTCAAAGCATTGCAAGAATGTGTTACATGCAATAAAGATCATAAACTTGTGTATAAGAGGCCAGGCCTCAGAGATGCGGTTAGAGCACCTCGAGAAGATACCCTGTTGTCTGATTTTGACGTGTTCTGCTCCGTCGGAATAAAAACTTCTGTTTCCTGCCTTCCAGTCTCCAGCGCCTGCCTCTTTGTTTGGTAAACTTGAGTGGGTATAGAGGCGGCTAACGCCGGGCAACTCGGAAAAGGTCCTCTGTCTGTACCTTTTTCAACAGACCTGTCCCCCTCTTGTGCTCTCAGACAACCCCGATCGCAGCTTTCTCTATCAGCACGAGGCCGCAACCATTTTAACGTGGTTCTGCTGGGTCCGAGGGAGCGACTCACCAGGTTGGGCTGAGTCCTGCCACCTTGCTTCAGCCCCAGCAAGAATCAGCTCTAGAATTTTCTCCTCCATCTTCCCCCCCCCCTCTCTGCTCCAATTCTTGAGGACTCAGACTCCCTCAGGTATTTGCTTGACCCCAGGGAATTGCTGCATGGTGGTTGTCAAGGACATGTGTACATTGTACCTTGTAGTAGCCAGGTCCCAACTACATATAGTTTTTGTCACTTTTCCGGATGCCTCACATCAACTCCCATTGCTTCAAGAAAGTATGTAAATAATGAAGTCACAGCTACTACTAGCCTGCTACATGAATCCTACATTTACACTGACACTAAATATAATCTCTGCTTAGGACACCCCAGGGTAATAGTGCACTTTACGAGTCTCAATAAAATTAACATTATCATATCCCTCATATTAAATAGTTAAGTACTGCAGTTAAAAAGTAGGCTCGATTTTACCATATCGAAACCCTAAATTAAATTAATTAAATCTGATTCAATTAAACTATATTGATTTGAAACAATAAACCTAAAGTTATCCTAATGCTAACTCTAAACATAATTAAATCAAAAGAAAATTAATTATTTTCTTAACCTTCAATGCCATCCCTAGCTCTAAATTAATTTTAATTAAATATAATTTAAAAGAAGACAGAAGTAAATCGTAATCTAACTGTTATACTAAGCCCATCCTAACCCTAAACTAAAATCAATATATTTCCTTAAAAAAAGCAAAACCCTAAATTACATTAATTTAAAATAAATTAGTTGACCTCTACTATAAACATGGAATCTTACTTTTTGTGTGGTGTCTTGTGGTGTCTAAAGCTCTGGTTAATTGCAGCATATTCTGCTTTAGCCGTGTCTACTTCTTCTATGGTACCATGCATCAGTGGTGGCGGTACAGGGCTGCCGCCCAGGAAGTAGGGGAGAGGCACTTGGGCCAAGGGAAGCTCCTAATCCCTTTAGATGCGCCCCGACACCACTGCTACTGTGCCAATGATATTCTTAGCACCCAAAGGCTAGCCCTACACCACTGCAATTGGACCACTCAGATATTTGTGTTTCACCAGTAAAAGTTATACATTTCTTGGTCTACTGTGAGTCTGCGATCATTGCATCCCTTATTTACGACACATCGCAACACATTTTAATAGGCATTTCAACAAGGGTGTGCAAGGCTAAGATTTCCAGTCCGGTGAAATTTCTAAGCTCTGGAGTGCCTACAGTCCTGCGTTTGTCATGAAAATACCTAACCTTACATGAGACTAACGGATACTTTAAAAATGCTCCTCACAAGATCCACCTAAACCAAGCCAATACATTGGCCAGTGCAGCTGACAGAAGAATTAACAGGATGAATTAGAGGGCACTGCCTCTTGGCGAAAGTGCTACGACACAGGATGTCTTCTTCTTTCAAGACAAGGTGGTTTTCTTAACCCCAAGTTGGGTGCTATTCCTTTTAGTCCCAAAGTAAGTCAATTTCTTATCTTATCCGGTATGAACACCTAATGTTTAGATTAGGGGCCCCCATTCCCCTGATGAAAGCTGCTGACTCTTTTTGGGTTCTTTTGAGGCGTAAACATGTCAACACAACTCAGGAAGATTGAGACATAAAACAACATTTATCAGCCATTTTTTAAAAATTCTACCCAGTGTATCCACTAATAAAGGAATTCCCTTTGGATTCATAGTGGTAATTTTCTGACACAATCTGAATCACTTACTATATAGTCCCTCATATTAAAAAAACTCCCTCACACCGAGGTTCTGTCCACCCTGGTAGTATAATGCTCATCAGGGTGGGGTGAGGTCGACTATAATGAAGCATGCCACAAAAGTGTGGGCGAGGCTTTCTTGTCCAAAATACAAAAAAAATAATCTTTCTTCCATGCACAAGTCATTGTAGTTGAAATTTGTGTGATGTAGCTTTGCCAGATTCTACCTACTGTGGTATTTGTGACTTAGATATTTTCTTTTGCTTGGAACAGTGAAAAAGTATTTTTCAACTATTTGTTTGAAGCGGACATAAATCTTTATAAGCAGGTGTAAAATATCCCATCCAGTCAAGTTTTAACCTTGCAACATGCTTGCAGTTCTGTTTCCTACTAGACACACAGAACTTCAAATACTAGAATGCTAAACATAACCAAAACACAAGAATCTACTTGCGGGGGGCGTGGCTTGCAGGCGCGGAAGATGGCCGCAGGTTGCTAGAGCTCCGCTCGCGGTCAGCGCACAGACCTGCCATCCGTCATTATCTGAGGGTATACACACAAGAATACTTGGCAATCTGCAACTGCTGAGTCAGGAGACCCGTTGGAGACGTCAAGAGCGGCAGTCCCGGACCTCCAGAGGTGATAACACCGAGCGGCCTGACTCCTCGCTGCCGGCGATAAAATGTTGCCTGGCCGCCGCGGGGATTGAAGGAGGCCAGATTCACTGTGCGGGAGGTCTTTCTTGGTGCCGTCCTGCTTTCCCTGAGCTGTCGGCGGACCATGGCTGATGCGCGGAGAGCTGCGGGAGGCGGACCGCCGAATTTCCCCCTGTGAGTGTAGAGGACTGGAGCAGGGGGGCAGCGGAGATGGTCGCGAGC
Organism: Lissotriton vulgaris; assembly: GCF_964263255.1. Classification (NCBI taxonomy): domain Eukaryota; kingdom Metazoa; phylum Chordata; class Amphibia; order Caudata; family Salamandridae; genus Lissotriton; species Lissotriton vulgaris. Next base: position 1,657,187,645 of record NC_141695.1, read on the forward strand.
TGCGGCGGCCGGAGTCAGTGCGCCCAGCTGAGAAGGCGGAACCTGCTCAATTGACAGCGTGGATCGGGCCTAGCCTGCGACCGGACATCAGGCGGCTCTCCCAGCTGGGGATCGAGCTCCGGCGCGGGAAGGGGACTGTTGGGAGGCCTGCATCCCTCAGAAGTGGTGTGCCGTGTGAGCTGAGGGTCCGGCCTGGTGATCCCTTGGACGCGGGGTGTGAGGAGGCCAACGCCACTTGCGGAGGCTGCGCCTAGGTTCGTGCCTGGCCCCGCGCCGGCTGCTGCCTCCGCCAACATTATTCGGGAGCGGCCACTGGACAGTGGGGAGCGGTGAAAACCAGGCCCCTTCCTACACTGCTATTGACTTGCTGATCCACGAGGCCCGGAGGTGTGGGCAAGTGCGCACAAGGCCTGTACTCGATTCCCTAGGGGCCCGGGGAAGCGCCTATACAGCCGGGGACGGGGTCCCGACTGGAAGGGGCTGCCTGCCACGCCAACGTTGTCCTCTGATGTGGACCAGACCAGAGAAGTGGTGGGTGACCTGGTTCTGCCTCCAGAGTCTGATTGCCGGGGAGTTCCCACCCCACCGTCGACACATTGGACCTAGGGCCAGCCAGAGACATGGGCCGTAACATGCTACCGGGCCAGGGGCAGACCAACCAGATTGACCGGTATACCTTGGCTGTGGGCAAAGACGACGCGGCTCTAGGAGGGAGCCAAACTGAGAGTCCTGATGTCACCAGCCCTGACCCATCTCTGCAGGACATAATGGCGGCCATCCGCGACTTTAGGGGCACGATGGAGCCCAAACTGGATTCAGCCACGGAGGAAGTCAACCTCCTCAGGGCGGACTTCAGGAAAATGGCTGACAAGATAGCGGTGGTGGAGTCAGGAATTGGGAGCCTCCAGTCCAAAACCCAGAAGCTCGAGGAAAAGGTGGCGGCGCTCACCAGGAACCAGGCTGACATCTGCGCCAGACTCGAGGATCAAGAACAGCGGGCCCGGCGTAACAACATCCGTGTGGTGGGGGTGCCGGAGGGCCTGGAGGGACCTGCCGCGGACTGGTTCATAGAAGAACTGATGTTGAACCAACTGAAACCTAAACGCTTGTCAATTTTTTTTCCTCAGTTGAACGCGCTCATCCCACGCCAGGAGGGAGGACCAAGCCAGGGGCTCCACCACGAACCATCATTGCCCGCATCCTGAAATTTCGGGACCTGGATGCCACTCTGCAGGCGGCAAGGTTGACAGGGGACCTTAGGTTGGAGAATGCCACTGTCAGATTCTTCCCAGACTTCACCCTGCATGTCCGGCGCCAGCGTCGATCCTTCAAGTGGGTGAAGAGAGCCCTCAGGGAGCAGGGGGTGAAATATATGATTCTCTTTCCGGCGCAACTGAAGATCATGGACGGTCCCAAAGCCTATTTCTTCGACTCACCGGAGGAGGCGAGTGACTAGTTGGAGGGCTGGTGCGCTGTCGAAAAAGAAAGGAAATCTGCCGATGTTGAATCAGCGAGCGAAGGAGCAGGTACAGACGGACGCCGCGGGACCCCGGGAGGGCGCTAAAGGCCCTGAGCGGAGAGGCACGCAACACTCCGCGGGTGCGACGCCACTGTGACTCACTGACTTTCCCCCTCAAGCTACGTGTTCTTACTGTGAGTGTTGGGGTAGGTGGGAGGGGGTGGCGGTTCACAAGTGGTGCCCCTACAGGTTTGATCTGCTGGGCCCCCAAAGTCCTTCCTCGGGGCCTGGAAGCCATGGGAGGGACGCGACCCTAGCAGGGGCTGTCCTCCATTGGGCACTTTTTACTTTACGAACTCACTGAACTGCCCGAACACTACATTGTTCATAGGTATGGGACATTCGTCAGTTTTGCATCCTTCTTCAGGCTGACTGCAAGTTCACGTTTCCTCTTGCATGTTGTGCGGGCAGTTTTAGGGAGACAGGCCCTCTGCATGTTTACAAGGTGGGAGGTTGGGGACCCATCTGGCAGGGAGGGGGAGTTGTTTGGGGGGTTGGTATGTTATGCTCAAGTCCACTATACTAATAACACCACTGGGTTTAGGCTCCCAACAGTAAGGCCAAGCCTTGAATCAATAAAGAACTAAACACATGCCAATACTGCTACCTTGTTCATACTCACTTGCTTTAGAAACGCCATATTGAGAATCCAACAAAATGTGTCATTGACCACTTTTTCAGTCTGAAATCAATCTTTCTTTATTTGCTTTTTTCACATATCAAAATTATACATTACTACAAATCATTGAACCTTTACACATTGCACCTTAACAAAATCTTACTTCATAAAATCTTCCTCATACATTCAACATTCTTCCGTTTCCAATCTCACATTCTCCTCATACTATATACCCATTCGCTCCCTACACCACCAGCATTCACCCTATATCCTTGAATTTCCTTTTTAGAAACTTCTTTTAAAACTTTTTTACATTCTATCGTGCACCGATCCAGAGAACGGGAAATCGCTAAGCGTCACGGAATTATTGAAGATTTTCTCAGCAAAGAAAGAGGTCCGTCCCGAAAGAATTGTTTCTAAACCAAATAAACCAAGACGAGTGGAGGCGATGCGACTCCTTCGCCCATGAGCATTTGTAGGACAATTGGCAGTCCAAGAGAGACATGTTGAAGAAACATTAATATGCCAATGTTGGTACTCGCTAAATGGGAAGAGCTAGATTAAGTGAAGCTGTGTGGTCCTGATGAGAACTCTACAATTGGAAGGAGTTCGAAACGCGTAGACAGGTTTGTGTTGTGCCATAAGAGTTTCAAACAAAGTCTAAGTTGTTGGGCCTAGAACATTTGTGTTAGAAAGATGTATTCTATGGCTTGCATTGTAAAAAAGTTTAAAAGAAGTTTCTAAAAAGGAAATTCAAGTATTATGGAAATGTTTTAATTAAAGCAACATTTTAATAATGTTAATATTCCTTGTGTTCCACAATAGAAATGTATGAATTTCCCTGTCTGTATTTTTATACATGGCAACAAAAAAACTGAAAAAAACGTACTTTTGTGGGAGTGATGTTCAACGTTGTCAGTCATGACTGCCATGACACTTAAACTACGTACTAACGTGTAGGGGAGTTTAAATAAACAAGCCTTTGCAATGCAATAGGTCTAGCTTTTTTTAAAGTTAGAGCTATTGATGCTGTAAACGACAAAGTTTTTTAGTTATGATTTTGGTTTCTAAGCATTATACCTTGCTGCTCGGTAACAGAAGCACTGGCAAAGCCAGAAAGGAACAATGCACTTTATGCTTGTAGTTTTAATACAACTACTCCAGTGACAGAAAACCAAGCCGGACGGCTGTCTAGATTATTAAAATGCTGTGTTGCAGCATTCACATGTTTCTGAAGTTAATCTTATTATGCATGTTATAAAATGACAAAGTTCAAAATAAAAAGCAAACAAAATGTCAGAGTGATATTCTGGTTAAAATGAGCAAATAACGTGCCCGATTTGGCTCGAAAGCACTGATCCCTGCAAGTTATTCCGTATCGATGTCCCCAACCAGGATTAGCTTCATTGAAGTCCTACTCCCTCTGACGCCCAGACAGCATCTAAATTGCCCCATCTCTTAGCCAGCTGTCCTCGTTTTCTGCACAACCACAAGTCCCGATCTCATATCACGGCTTTCGCTTAGTATAGCGCTAACAGGTATGATTCAAATGATGTGCCTCCAACGATAGCTTTACAAAGACTAGATTAACCCTATCCATGCTGATGACGGAACCGCTCCGTCATCAGCCGCGGTGGCGCTGTGCTGATGACAGAGCGGTTCCGTCATGGCCCGGCCGCCGCGCCTGCGCGGCGCTTTCTATTGAGCGGGCGGGGCCATGACGGAACCGCTCCGTCATGAGCACAGCTCAACCGCGGCTGGTGACGGAGCGGTTCCGTCACCAGCATGCGCCCGCCGCGCGGATGCCCCGCCCCCTTAGCACTGCGGCGGAATAGCCGCCGCAGTGAAGGGGTTAAGACAACGGACAAACTTCTTTAAACACCTCTTCTCATTGCGGAGTTAGATCTTATACTGCCTGGGTTTGGCTGACTATGCAATGAAGTGCGCATCACATACGTCAACGTGCTCACGCTTCACCACAGAAATGGAAATTTGCATGTGAACAAGCGATACAGTCTCTCTTTTATGTTAATGCAGCCCAACTAATTACGACTGACTTCTTGTACTACTGAACGAGGCGGTAAGGCAGGTGTTACCAGCAGTGGAAATGCAAATATTTAAATCAAAGGGGCATATCTCTAGTACATGAGAGAAACAATTGTACAAATATAGGGAAAACGATACACATTCCTGAAGCCTGCTGAGTTTCGCCTAACTCAGTCATGGCCGCGCATGGGACTCGGCTCCGCCTAATGGTATAATATTACTAACAGTGACAGCACATCTCCTGGGCTGCCTGTCTTACAGCTGCAGATGGCTGACTCCTCATGGCTTCAAGTAGTAGTGCACGCAAATCACACCGAATTCAGGGAAAGGGCATGATCGCGCCAGACAGTGAAGTCCGACATCCAGAAGTCAACCCGGTCTCCATTGTCCAGCGAGTGCGGACTATTGGCTAATATTAAAGTAAAAGCGCGCAATGCACGCTTCGCTCCGCTTGCAAGTAGCGCCCGCCGTTATCCCGCAAGTGCTGTGTGGGCGCGCTGCAAATTTAAGCGCCGCCATTGTCCCACATTATTTATTCAAGAAAATAGTTCTCCCTGATTACCTAAAGCATCCAGTGTAACGCCGCAAGTTAACGATCCAGTCCGGATGGGTGGGGCCAAAAGGAGACAGGGCGGTAACAAAGAAGCGTCATTTTCAATGGGAAGCCAGCGTTTACCATAAACAATGACGTCTGCCAATCGGAATGATGGACGGTCTTCAAATCCACTTCTGAAATATTCCGATTTCAAGAAGCCTCGCAGAGCGAGCAGTGCATGCGTGCTGTAACGCAGATATGCAAGACTTAAAAAGGGACACGGATTCCGAATATAGTTGAGACAGCTGCTCATGTGTACGTTTGCAGTGCAATGAACATGCTTTTCAAGAGTGTACTAAAATCTAGGAACAGGGCTAAAACCAACGAGGCATCTAAGTGTTAGTTTATATTTATTCGTTAAATAAATCTGTCAACATAATAGCTGTACCTTTACTTGTTTACAACAATCAAAATAAAAATACATATCGCAGAAAACGTTAGCAAAACATATGGATAAATACAAATGTAAAACATATCCATCACAAAACAGGGAGCCTTAAAGAGCACTATTGCGGACCGAGATTTCAGCCTGTAAAACTGGTGTAACATGTTTGCATCCATTCATAAGCTCACTCATTATTTTATTCACTCACCCTGCCATACATCTGTCTAAGAACGTATTCAATAACTCATTCATGCATCGACTCACCCAGTAGTAATCCGTGCAGCTATAATTCAGTTATTCGTCCATGTAAATCATCTAATGCAGCTATTGACTCATTCTTAGATTCAACCTTTAACCATGCACAAAAACAGACACAAACAAGGAATCGCCACGATTCCTTGCAAGTTAGATAAAGAGTCGATGAGCCCCTATAGTCTCGCTTGCTCGATGCGCATGCGCATCGACAGGCGAGACCTAAAAAGGATAATCAATGTTTAAGCTCTTTCAATTATAAACTAGCAAGACCTTTTGGCGATGCCAATGCTTTTTACATTTTAATATTTGTTTAAGAAAGAGCTCTTCAAAGTATGGAGCATGCCCCCTGGGGGTTCGCAAATTGATCCCCAAGAGGGCGCCATTGCCTGCCTCAGACAAATTTGAGGACAACTGCACTAATGGGGGGGGTTGGAGGGCAGTGAATTACCACAGCTTACTAGCGCAAACTTATTTCGCACATTAAAAAGATACTGGAGAGGATTAAGAGCCTGGGGGAGAGCCTCCATTAAGTGAGGCAATGGAGCTTGTATACAGAGCTAGCCAGTGCCCTGACTCCGGTAGGCCTCTACTCTAAGCAGAATCTGGCATTCCCACTAGAGCTGACAGTTTTGGTACTGGGGAACCAGAGGCATCGGCTCACATCTTGTGATTTTGGGCAAATCACTTACTCGCCCATGCCTAAAGAAATTATGTGAACTTGTGTAATGTAACTGATGTTCCTAAAAAGCGCTTCAGTACCTTCGGGTCCAGTTCACGATATATAAAACTGAAAAAAATTAAGTAATGTACAGAGCTGATTCCTTAACTTAAAAACTCACAGGGGACCGATGGCTGGTTGGAGGCCTTTCTCCTATTGCCCGTAGGAGGGAGGTGAGGTTCAGGACTAATTTTTTCAATATAAGCCCAGCGGGGGCAGACAGCTGGAGCAGCTCTCATATTTTACCAGGTCCATGCGAGAGGAACTCATCCAGTACATGTTTTTTAGGTCTTGCTTAGGCAGCGCTTGCGCTGTCCTCTTTGAGACGTGCTGTAATCAGAATATGGCAAACACAAGGAGATGCTGGATGGAGTTCTGAAACTTTTCAGACACTCATCCCCAGTCACACATCTGGGTTGAATCCATCATCGTTCTTTAGCTCACTGTGCCACCCAGTTTGGAATATGCAAATCAGTCTTGACCCTGTACCTCATGGGAACAGTCCAGCCTGAACTGCCAGGCCAGGTCCTCCCTGGACAAGAAACAAGCATCGTGGGACCGGTTTCGGGGTAACACCCCTTATCAGCCAGACAAGCTTGAATCAAGTGGCAAAGTGAGAAAGGGCATACCCTGCCCACTTAGGGTGAATAAAGCATACACAAGGAGATGATGGACGGAGTGCCAAAACTTTTCAGATACTCACCCCCAGTCGCAGATCTACGTTGAATCCATCATCGTTCTTTAGCTCACTTCGCCACCGAGTTTGGACCCAGCCATATGCAAATCAGCCTTGACCCTGTGCCTTGTGGTAACAGTCCAGCCCGAACTAGCAGGCCAGGTGCTCCCTGGACCAGAAACAAGCATCCTGGGACCGATTTCGGGGTAATACCCCTCATCAGCCCGGGTAGCTTGAATCCAGTGGCAAAGTGAGCAAGGGTCCCACGTCTGGGCATACCCTTCCAACTTGGGGCTAACAAAACAAACACCAGGAGATGATGGACGGAGTGTTGAACTTTTCAGGCTGGACTGTTCCCATGAGGCACAGGGTCAAGACTGATTTGCATATAGCTGGGTCTGAACTGAGGTGGCAAAGTGAGCTAAAGAACGATGATGATTCAAACCAGATCTGTGACTGGGGGGCGAGGGTCTGAAAAGCTTCAGCACTCCGTCCATCATTTCCTTGTGTTTGCTGTATTCAGCCCATTTTCCAGTTATGCACTTCTTTGGCTCCTTTGAGTGTCTTTTTTAATTGCTTTCTTTCCATTGATGTAGACCAGCAGTGTTAATCCTATATCGCTATAGCATTGCGTTGAGTGTAATTTACATTAGTTTGATTTCAAACTTGTAGTCTAGTTGTCCAAATCCTGGTCCTCAGTGGATGACTTTTGGACCCCTTTATGTCCACCCCCTCTCGGTGCACAGCTGAGCTGTCGGAGGACCAAGAGATCTATAAACTGTGAAGTGATCATTTTTAGGGCTCGCCTGTTGTGCGCAGCACGCTGGCAAGCTCTATAGGGGCTTATCCAGTCTTTAACCACACCACCACTGGCTGGCGATTCCTTGCAGTGCATGAAGCGCGTGCACAATGCCACCAGCCGCCTGCCTGCCTGCCTCGCATTACCACATCAAAGGCAGCCCTCCCAGCGCATTTGTCACCCCCTAATTATTCACGGCCTGCCGGCCGTACTTTCACTTTAGTCTCCTTTTAACTTGTTTTTTAAAGGTGGAGGGTAGGGGTGACTGTACTCAGTCAGTCAAGAAGTCTTTATTCGATTAATTCATCATAAAAGACATAAATACAAAAAGACACAATAGCATAGATAAAATCAGTATTAAATCATTGGCATCGAATGACTTCTTGCAGAAGAATACAAAAATTTAAAAAAGATACAGATACTGATTACCACAGTAATATGAGATTAAACAAAGCAGTCTCAGCTAATTTAGATTAATACACCTAATTCTAATAATCCAGGCCCAGCCTAGGAACTTGGCTACCCCCACCACAATGATCGGATCCAGATTAGTTTTTAACAGTCTCAGGGCCTCGGCTGACGAACGTGTGCCTAGTTGGCTACAGACTTGTTTGAGCCACTTAGATCTGGGGGCAGAGTATTGGGGGCACACAAACAGAATATGAGATAAACTCTCCCCGGACCCCTGACATTTTGCACAAAACCCCTGACTAGCTTTACCCCACTTAGTGGTGAAGTCCCCAATAGGTAGTGTGCCACATCTGAATTGAAAAAAAAGTTTTCGGTCTAGGGGTTTGGTAATGATCTCCCAGTAATTCTCTAACCTGGGCAGATCTTTATGGACCAAAAATAAACCTGTGAGACTACTTGGGCTTGTTTTTGAAAAGGTATTATGCATCACCCAGGCCCAATAACACTTCTTGAGCTCACTTTTAGATGGAAATGTGGCTGTCTCAGGCGACAGCCACAACTCAGGGAGGCCCAAAGATAGAAGAGTAGCCTTAAGAACTCTGAACCATCCTATTTTTAGGGCTCCCGGAGAGTTTTTTAACTCCAGACAGGCTTCAGCATAGTAGTGTAGGTCAGGGGTAGTCCACAGACGCCGCCAGAAGGAGATCGGTCGAAATCGAGCACAATCGACCACCGAGTGGCACCCCAGGTCGTATAGTAGGGGAATTAAAGGTGTCGATTGTGGCAGACCAATTGCCAACCTTAGGAATTTGTTTTGGGCAAGTTTCAAGGAGTCCAGGTTACTACCTCCCCATAACTCTGCACCATATAACACTGCTGACAAAACCTTCCCACCATAGATCTTCATCAGCGGGGACATGGGTTTGGTAAAAGAGCTTTTATGTTCTTTGATCAAAGCTCCACCCAACTGTTGATGTTTCAGGGACAGGAGCTCGATCTGATGAGACCAATTAAGTGTGTCGCTAAATGAAACACCCAAATAGGTAAAATGGTTGGTCTGCTCTAAGGGTGTATTCCCCATAATTACCCTAGCCTTGACCTGCTTGTGACCCCTCATGACCATAAATTTGGTCTTGGCAATATTCACCTCCAGCTCATGCTCGCTACAGAAACTCTCAAACCTAGACAGTGCAAGCTGTAATCCCTGTCTGGTTCTTGAAATCAAAAGAGTGTCGTCAGCGAACATGAGCAGAGGGATTTTCTTGCCAGCCAAACTTGGCGCATCTGTGGGGCATCCCTCAAAGTACTTGGTGACTCTGTTTATATATAGGGAGAACAGAGTTGGAGCCAAAACACATCCCTGTCTGACACCTTTCAGCACAGGAAACTTTTTGGTCACCTCACCAGGTTTGCCCCATCGTACATAGGCGTAGGTCTCCGCATGAAGGTTAACAATGACACGAACTAGGGAGGGAGGCATACCCATTTCCAAAAGACTGTTCCAAAGCCCAACCCTTGGTACGAGATCAAACGCAGACCTAAGATCTACGAAGGCCGCATAGAGGTTACCTTTGCCCAAAGTGACCGTCTTCCAGTGTAGTAACATAAACCGAAAGGCCTGATCCAGGGTACTAACATGGGGTCTAAACCCAGCTTGGAGAGAGGTAAGAATATTATATTCCTCAATCCAGGCCTGAACCCTGGTTAGGACAAGACGTGACACTATCTTTTGAACAGCGTCAATAAGGCTGATCGGCCGGTAATTAGAAGGAACCGACCGATCACCCTTCTTGAAGATGGGCAAAATCTCAGCTCCCGCCCAAGAAACAGGCACCTGTGCACCACTGGCCAGCGTGTTAGCCAGGAACAGTAGATAGGGTACCCATAGGTCTTGGTCCTGTTGGAAAATATCCGCAGGAATACAATCCGGGCCAGGGGCTTTGCCCCTGGGGATGGAATTCAGAACGTTTTCAACCTCCTTGGCTGAAAACACAAGCGTGTCAAAGGACAGCGGCCAACCAATGGGAGTTTCCCTTTCACTGAGGCACCTGAACTGATCCTCAAAATAGGACACCCATTTTTCTTGATCGACAGAAGCAGGGCTAGGTCGATCGTCCAGGGACTTACCCCATTTAAGGAGGTGCCAAAAGTGCGTAAGATTCCTAGAGCCGCATGCCTCAACTAGGAGAGCCCAGCGTTCTTCATCCCAGGCGGCTTTGGCCCGCCTCTTGGCTATATTGTAGGCCTTCCTGGAGGATTTAATAAGAGCTGTATTTCTAGATTTTAGGGCTTTAAACAGGTTTGAATGAGATGTACCACACATCATTAAACCAGTTCGCTGGCTTCCTCGGTTTTCCAATGCCCTTATTGGCAACTATTTTAATAAATAGGGTCTTAAGGGAAGTGAACAAGCTGGCATGAATATCGGGGATTTTGAGGGATATTTGGATCGGGTCATCACATTGCTCTATTAATCTTAGGGAGTCAGATACCAGGGATCTTATTTTAGAGCGAGCATCCATGTCTACAGCAACCTTTGGCCACCGGACCCTCCTCAAGTCGTTAGTTAATACCATGGCCTCCTGTACAACATTGGGGAGGTGCACAGTGGGCCTGGAAAAACTAAGATCCTTGAGTTCCGCTAGGAGAGGTTCGTGGTCACTTTCAGGCCGAGGTCTAATTTCCATATCCGAAACTAGGGGCCACATAGTTACATCGACTAAAATGTAGTCGATGCGACTACTAAATCTTCCATTAAAGAATGTTGGATTGCCCAATCTGTCCGATCTAGTCCGACCGTTTAGGGCACGCAGTCCCCAGTTCAGGCATAGGCCTTTAATGAAAGTGGCATTTTGGGACCATTTGGCGATCGGAGTTAGCTCTAGTTGTGGGATACCCCAAGTTGAGTCCTCAGCCACTGTTAGCATCCCATCATCCACACCTAGCGGTTCAAAACAGGTATTGAAGTCACCCATAACCACCACATGACCCTTCTGTTGTGCGGAGCCAAGGAATTCGTCTAAGAGTGTTAGGGTGGTTGAAACACGACCACCCGGGGTACCTCTGGCATACACATTAAACAATAGTATAACCAGTCCACTATTAAGCGTCAGGCTAACAATGAGGATATCAGGGCAGTCAATGTGGATTTCTTTAACAGAGACTCCTGCTGATTGGCGCACCCAAACAGTAAGACCCCCCATAGCCCTGCCTCTTTGCCCTCTAACTGCGGGTTTGTTAAAACTCAGATAACCTGGGAAATATACCGGATGAGTTGACCAGGTCTCCTGAAAGGACCAGACATCACCTTGTCTGATGAAGTCAGCCCAGTCAGGTATACATATACTGGAGTCTATACCCGCAACATTCCAGCAACCCAGTGAGGTACCCTTAGGAGGGGCTTGGGCACCCAAAGCAGTAACAACAGCGGGAGAGGATATGCAGGATTGTTGGGAACCTACAATGGAAACGGAGACCACAGCAGGAACCCCAACAGTAGGCAACCTACAAACCGCATCCCGTGGTGCCTGTGCAGGGAGTGGACCAGTAGCTGAAGCCACACAGAAGGGCAGAATGTCATGGGGCGGTGGGGAAGTAGCCCACCTAGTTGGTAGGGCAGGGTCACCTTCCTCACAACCAACAACAGGAACTTTAACACTTACAGCCTTACAAGGGAGGAAGCACGAAACCAATCCTACGGGAGATATAAACTGGGCGTCATTGCTATTCCCCCTAGTTTGTCAATCGTTCGACGACAGCCCAGAAAGTGGATCGTATAAGTTTCTTAGTGGAATATGCCACAGATCCTTGGGGTGGGGGGGCCTGTAGGGATTAGAAAAGGATGGAAATAAGCTGGAAGGCTGCGGAGCCTGTCTAAGGGCTGGTGTAGAAGGGATCAGGGGATACGGAGGATTGTTAAAAAAAGGCATTCCCATGGATATAGGAGGACCATTGGGCTGAATATATGGCTTCGCCCAGCCCGGTGTTTGGGGGGGGCAGTTGTATGTGGATTGGGTATATGAGCGATATAAAGCTTCCGGGTTGAAGTGAGGAACATGGAAGCTTGACGTGAAGTTGGACCATTTGGGTGGGTTTTTGGATTTGCTACCACCACCTAGCTGGCTTTTGTGTGGATTAGTCAGTGTTTCGGGGTAAAAATAACCTAAATTCCTTGTGGAAATTCCACCCTCATTGTTCCCCACATACCAGTCTGTGAGGTGGGATACTACCCTATGATCTCTAAAGTTAATGATGATAATATCCCCCTCAATGTCCTTAGGCCGCACCCCAACCCACTGACATCTCCTAACCGTGACGATGTCCCCGTTGAGGTTCGGAGGAAGGGGTCTATTTGTTTTTAACCAGAAGATGACTTTATTTTTTAAACTATCGTCATTTTCCCTGTCCCCTTCCTGTAAAGGTGGCACACCTGTCATGACAATAACAAAATTTAGGGAATCAGGTGGTAGGTCAACAAATCTTTTCGAGGGGAGAGATTTCTTCTGTTTACAATTTGTGTCAACAGATTTACCCAGCCCGTTCTTTTTTGCTGGGACTGCCCTCTTGGCCAATGATTTGGTCATTGCAACACTGGGGGTAGCTGCCGCTGGAGGTTTTAGTGATGTAGAGTTAGCAACCACTAACGGTGCTTTACAAGATATGGAAACTGATTTAGTGGATTTAGAAGTGAGTGTTTTAGTGGAAATGGAAGAGGACAGACTTGTGGCTTTGGTTGATACACCTGCAGTATGAGATAGACTTGCAGGGATACTGGGGGGATTTATGATCTTAACCAAGCCTGAGGACTGAGATAATTCAAAGGACGCCACGAGGCGGTCCAGTTTTTCCCCTATAACCCTTACACGTTCCAGCAGGGGAAGCATGTATGATTTAATGAGCTTCCCCATGATGTCAACAGTCGCTTCATTCACCCCTGTAGACACTGACTCAGAAGGTACTACGACGGGGGCTGCATGCTCAGTGGTAGTAGTGGGGTGGGACTCTGCTGTGGGGGGAGGACCCAGCGCACTATTTGTGGTAGATTTCGGTGGGGGTGGAATGTGGTGACTGCGACCTTTCCTTTTTACCCCCCCTTTACGCCTCTTCTTCCTTGGAGGAGAGTGAACCACCCCTACAGCTATGGTGGGCGATCGACCTGGAGATAGGCCATTCACCTCCGGCATAGACTCTCCTGGGACTGAACAACCCAAAGACAAGGTGGACCGCATAGGGGTAGGATCTACATCCCTACTGTGTGACTCAGGGATATTGATTTCTATTATGCTGGAGTGATTTATAGGGGGACAGATCAGCTGGCCTGCACTGGTAACACCACTACACGGCGGAGAAATATCAGGGAACCTGAATATGCTAGGGGTGAGATTAATATCAGTCGTGTCAGCGTCAATAATACTCAGACCATGGGCTGGGAGGTCCTTAGTAGAATTAAGGACAGACAGTGGAATACTCTTTAGCTGCTCAATTGAGCGTCTACGCTCAGCTCTCCTTTCGGCCAAGAGCAGGTCCATATCGACCTCCTTGGCAGATTTCTTGAAGAATTTGTCAAGGGGGCCCAAGACAGAGACACTTACACCTGGTGGAGCGGAGTGGCTCATGTTAACAATAGAATAACAAAGTTAGGGGATTAGAAAACAACACAAATACAATGCAACAGTCCCGAACAACAAAGTGCAGAGACACTGCTTACTGCAGATGAAAAGGAAAAGTCCTGGCCCAGCCCGGCCTCCTGCGGCCCCGGACGGCCACAGACGGTCCCGCCCTTGTCCCGGGCTTCTCCCGGCGCCCTCCCGCGCAGCGGGAGTTGTAGTTCCTTTTAGAGGTTGTGCCGAGGGGGCGTGGCCGGCAGGGAGAGGAGCCCAGCTGGAGACGGGCGCGCGGAGACTCCTGGACAATGGAGTCCTCCGCTCTGCCTCGCAGCCCTGCCGGTGTCGGTGTTGATGGAAAAGATGCCCCAAGATGTGAACAGCCTCTAACCACGATGCGGGACCCGCGAAGCGGGTCCGGCGAGGCGTGGGAGGCTGAAGGAAGGCTAATACCAGGAAATGGGCAGGTAAATGCGCGGAGCGCGGCGTCAAGATCAACAATCCACTGATGGAGCCTGGAAGTGCTCGTTAAGTCCTGCTGTGATGGGGGCGCGGCCGGCAGGGAGAGGAGCCCAGCTGGAGACGGGCGCGCGGAGACTCCTGGACAATGGAGTCCTCCGCTCTGCCTCGCAGCCCTGCCGGTGTCGGTGTTGATGGAAAAGATGCCCCAAGATGTGAACAGCCTCTAACCACGATGCGGGACCCGCGAAGCGGGTCCGGCGAGGCGTGGGAGGCTGAAGGAAGGCTAATACCAGGAAATGGGCAGGTAAATGCGCGGAGCGCGGCGTCAAGATCAACAATCCTCAGCAAGATGACTGTACTCCTCAGCAGGATGCTTCCAATGGGAGCGGACCTTTTCCGGAGCAAACAGCCCGGTACTCGGATATTATGAGTGCCAGAACTTCATTATTTCTATTTCAAACACGGGTTTTGAAAGGCAGCAATCTTAGCATGGCCTTCACTCTCTAGAGCAATTTGATGATGCTAGGGTCTCCACGGGCCACTCTGCAGATGCCCAGGGTACACCAAGTCAGCTGCGTTTTAGAGCCAACTTGCTTAAAATGAAAAAGATCAAACTTGAAGCCTTTTTATGCAAAGTGAATTAGTAATATATATATTACGTCTGGATCAAAAAAACGAAAGCACATGGCATCAGCTGCTAAGTGACATGCAGATTTCCCCTCTTCGAAATCGCCTATGGGGAGGCAACTCCCGTTCTACCCTCTCTGTAACTCACCCCCAAACCCCGTACCTCACACAATTACAGGTCTTCCCGGGGTGGTGATTGATACCCTCTAGCGCCCTTTTATGAAAATCACACAACAATGCTACCCTCGACGCCTTACCACCCCATCCCAATGTCCAGAAGCCGCAGATCCCTCTGTCTTATGTGCAGAGACACCACCAAATCAAAGCAACTAGACAGTATCATTTAATCGGTCTGCTACTCATCCGAGACATATTTTGCAGCCCCCTAATGAGAGCACCATAATGTGATTCTAGTCTTTATTGCCCTTTGCCCATACAAGTTCCCAGTTGCTCACATTCTGAGGCAGACTCCTTCTGTGCGCGGCCATCCTTCGCCAAAGGTAACTTCAGCCTCTCCCTGGGGGTGATCTGCTCTCTCAAAATATAATTAAAGTTCATTGAACTTGACCAGGTAGACGCTTTCGCACCCACCACTGTCAACAAAATGCGTCTGTCTTCTATTTCTGCAAATCGCAATGCCGAGAGCATTTCCCAGCCGGCCGACTTACTGCTTCCTTCCTTTCCATTTCTTTTCACGGTTTCTTTCATTCGCCCATCTCTCACTTTTTAATTAGTGCTCTGTTTTCTTCATTATTTTTCTTTATTTTAATATTTCCCTTTAAATTACCTTTCTTCTCTCTGATCCTCATTGTAACCTCTATTCGCTCTGTGTGTCGTCCCTTTCGCAGGCATCCCACCCCCTCCCTCTCCAGCGCCTGCCTTCTCTCTGCCCACGCATCACTCTCTCACGTTCCATTATTCTCCAGCTGCCTCAGTCTGCCTCGTCTTCCTCATCCTCCCTATGACAGTCCTTCTCTCACTTCAGGGCTTACTTCTTCTTTCCCTGTACTCCACAGTTTCCTTCTCTCAATGCGTAATTCTTTTTCTTCCTTCTTTTTTCCCTTTAAATTACCTTTCTTCTCTCCGATCCTCATTGTAACCACTATTCGCTGTCGTCCCTTTCTCCTATCTTTTTCTCTCACTTTTTCTCATCTACCCACAGTTTTCTTTCTTTCCATCTTATGTCCTTCCCTCCCTTGTCACACACCCCGTCCTTCCTCAGCATCTTTCTTTCACTATTTAATTCATTCACTTTTTCCTCTCTTTTTAAAGTCATCAGACCCATCTTCCTATTCGATGTTCCTTTCTTTGCAATTTCATTCTATCGCTGTAAATCACAGAACTCACTACCCAGGGGGAGCACCGACTCTGAAACAACGCACAAGGAACAGTCGCACGGGCAATTGTTTAACTCACAATCACCACAAGAAGCCTTCCATCCGTTTCTAAAAAACACGAAAGACCCAAAACTGTAGCAAATGCAGACATACCGAATTTGTGTACTAAACTCACCAACAAACATTGACATGCGTATAAAACAATACAAGACAACACTGAAGGATTAAAGAAGAAAGTTAATCCACCCGAAAACTAACTGACAATCAGAAACATTATAACTAAACGTGCGACACTGGTTATAGCAGTGTATATTGAACTAAATGCAGAAAAACAGCCTACACTTTAACTGTAATAATACTAAGAAAATAGAGACTAATTTATTTTATATGTGCACATAAACCCAGCTGCTCATTTTATCGACCGCAGAAACATGAGAGGCTGCGCCGGCCCTAAGGGTCTCCAGCGTGTTAACTGCATATCACAGGTAGATCAGTCGTCAGCGCTTTAACCCTCTGAGCTAGCTTTATTAATCCAGCTATCAGCAAACAACAAATTGCACATTCATGAACTGTACATATATTGTGGGAGTAACCCAACATCATTTCTTGGCCTTTCATCATGTATAATTTACGTGTAATCTGGGGTCATTTGAGCACGAACACTAGTACAGATGAGTGGAAATAAATAACAAAAGCCCTCTGCTTGCATGCTACTTTCGCGGCTCCTTTGATGTGCGTCCATTTGCCACCAGCCTTTTAGCCAATTTGTGTGCAGGCGCCGCCTCTGCTGGCGCGCGCCGCCTCTGCTGCCAGGCTTCAGCACACCAGGCTGCACACCCCTCACCCCCCAGTCACTTCATCCGCTCCCACTTCACACGCGCTCTGCAGGTCATAAACAGGACCATCTGCTCCACTCCCAGCACTGCATGACCATCTTCAAAGCAACCTTGTAACACGAGCTGCCCTCAGACGTTCCAAGACACACACTTTTAATGCTTCTGAGGTCGATAACATGAGCCCTGTTGCATTGACACACACTGCCCTCACACACACAAGTTACTGTCACACACACAATGCTCTCAGACACACAGGCTGCTCACACACACAGGCACTGTTCCCACACAAGCACTGTTCACACACCGGCACTGTTCACACACACACAGACACAGACACTGCTCACACACACAGATGCAGCTCACACACACAGGCACTTCACACACACACACCGGCACTTCACACACACACCGGCACTGCGCACACAACAAACCGGCACTGCGCACACACACCGGCACTGCGCGCACACACACAGCCAAGGGTGCCAGGTAAAATGTATAAATAGGGATGGTTTTAAAAGAAATTTGCACTTGTTGTGCCTTTCTGCCCTCTACATCACTACATCATCACTCAGCGCCACCACATTATCACTCCGCGCCACCACATTATCACTCAGCACCACCACATTATCACTCAGCACCACCAGATTATCACTCAGCACCACCACATTATCACTCAGCACCACCACATTATCACTCAGCACCACCACATTATCACTCAGCACCACCACATTATCACTCAGCACAACCACAGCACCACTCAGCACCACCACATTATCACTCAGCACCACCACATTATCACTCGGCACCACCACAGCACCACTCAGCACCACCGCAGCACCAACCAGCACCACCACATTATCACTTAGCACCACTACATTATCACTCAGCACCACCACAGCACCACGCACCACCACTCAGCACCACCACTCAGCACCACCACAGCACCACTCAGCACCACTGCAGCACCACTGCAGCACCACTCAGCACCACCACAGCACCACTCAGCACCACCACAGCACCACTCAGCACCACCACAGCACCAACCAGCACCACCACATTATCACTTAGCACCACCACATTATCACTCAGCACCACCACAGCACCACTCAGCACCACCACAGCACCACTCTGCACCACTCAGCACCACCACTCAGCACCACCACAGCACCACCACAGCATCACTCAGCACCACCGCAGCATCACTCAGCACCACCGCAGCATCACTCAGCACCACCACAGCATCACTCAGCACCACCACAGCATCACTCAGCACCACCACAGCACCACTCAGCACCACCACAGCACCAACCAGCACCACCACAGCACCAACCAGCACCACCACAGTATCACTTAGCACCACCACATTACCACTCAGCACCACCACAGCACCACTCAGCACCACCACTCAGCACCACTCAGCACCACCACTCAGCACCACCACAGCACCACCGCAGCATCACTCAGCACCACCGCAGCATCACTCAGCACCACCACAGCATCACTCAGCACCACTACAGCATCACTCAGCACCACCACAGCATCACTCAGCACCACCACAGCATCACTCAGCATCATTCAGCACCACCACAGCACCACTCAGCACCACCACAGCATCACTCAGCGCAACCCCAGGTTATAGGTGTGCCATTTGCGAAAGTTATAACTATTGGCATTGTAAAGGACAAAGCTATTAATTTACCTATTTTCAAAACCAACACATAAATAAAAAAATTGTCATTTACAAGACCAATAGCTCAAACTTTCCTAATGCGAGACCTATTGCATTGCAAATGCTTGTTATGTTGGGGCCCCGTAAACACAACAGCAGCACTTGGCAGCTGTGAGGTCACTGAAAAAAAAGAAATTGCATTTCCAGGCCACTACGCTGGTAGTCATCTGTTAAACCAAAATCTGTTGGCTTTGTCAATGCTGTATAACATCACTTTACCAGGTTTGCAGATCAGAAAAATTGTTTTCTGCCCTTATATGCAAATGTAAATGTCAGAAGATGCACATTTACGATTGTTTTGATTTTATTTGTCTTTAGATCTATTAATTAGTGCAAACTCACCGTTTGTGAATATGAAACCACGGTTACATTAGAAAAAAGCATCTATTTTTAAATATGAATTAAGCGTGAAGGGGGAAATAGCTTTCAGAATCAGCCCCTTCCGCCACCATAGGACACCAGTTGAGAATTACAGAGCGTTTGCGGCAAAATAAGTTGGAAATGTAATTTTCAAATTCCCTTGCACTGGAAATTTATGTTTAAGAACAACATAAAATAAATATATATGAAAATCCCCTGCTTAAGTAGTACACTAAAAACAGTCCCTTGGAGGGGGATAAAGCGGTGAAGATTTAGTCCACCTGGTGTATATATGCAGGGAACACCGATGGCGCAGGCTTTCATACAAGCCGGTATTGCTGTTCGGGAAGTGTCTTATCTTCAATCAGAAGAATGCATCTGTGGCCCCCTGTGATGCTAAATACATTCACTGGAGCCCACAGAAACAAAGACCATTGAAAGTTAAATTCCACACATTCTTCTTTTTCCTAGATTAAAAATTGTAATTTGATTGTTCCTCCCAATAAATGTTGAAAGGTTAGACTTGTTAAAATTGTGCCCCTTATATAAGAAAAGGAAATGCTTTATGAGGAAAGATATGCCGCCAAGGCTTGGAACTGTCGCATGAAATACCAATTCACAATGTATTCTTATGTGTCTGCAATAGATATTAAAGTAAAGAGTGAAAGAGAAATCACTTTTACTGTTTTTGGATAATTTATGTTCTTATGAGAAGGAAAGAGGATAAGGCAGAGGGGAAAAATAGCTGCCCCAAAGTGTGCGGGCAGGAACATAAACAAAAGGTGAGTAGTGTACGCCAGTCCAAAGGGCTCGTTATTAATGGCAGCAGCAGCGCCATTGTATGTTGGAAAGCGGCAACGGGTTTCAGCAATTTCAGACTGTCAATTTAATATAATAATGCATTCAGGGTGCCTTGCTCACCATACAGACGAATAGGCTAAACAAAGCAGACAGAGTGCAGTGCTGCTCGAAGAATTCACAACAGATTCCTCCCAAGTAAAAAGAAAATGGTAGTTATTTACTTTAAGAGCGGTCTTTGTAACAGGCACAAATTCCAACATAAGCCAAAGGGACAAAATGTAGACCAAAAATAAAGCTGGAATACCTTGAAAGCGGTTTCTGTAACGAAATGCGGTAAAGGTATGAAAGTTTAACACAAGCCAAAGGGACAAAATGCAAAAAAAGCCACAAAACCTTAATGATACACGTTTTAAGCATTTCTCCAATATAACACAATTAATAATCGTCTGGCATACACTGAAGCGCGCTGACCGTGAATCGGGTGCAGAGCTAAGTTGGAAATGTTCAGTGTTAATGTCAAAAAAAAAATCCAAAGACCGGACAAACAATAGCACAAGTGGAAGATGACACACCTTGGGAGCGATCCCGGGGACTCAACAATTGAGAAAAAAAAGTGGGACAAGCAGGAACCATTATCCAATTAGAAGCAACGCTTTTTAAAGGACACTGGCAAAAGCCAATCAGAAGCTGGAGGCAGGCTGCAAGCCTACAGAGTAAATACAACATGTGGGAGAGGAGTTGGCCTAAGGGCTAGATCTGAGGAACGGGGTTCGAGTCTCGGCAATGACGCTGAACATCCTGTGATTCTGGGCAAATCACTTAATCTCCCTGTCACTTAATCTCCCTGTGAGATCATGTGTCCTCATGTAACGCAACTGGTGCTATGTAACGCGCTCCGATACCCGGTACCGGGTCAAGTTCGCGCTATATAAAACGGTGGGAAGAAAAATGTCGAGAGATAGCGTGTGCGGTGCCTAGGCTTGCCCTAAACAGCAAGGACTAGAGGAACTGCTCATGCATGTTTCTGGAAAACCTGATACTCCAGGGGAGTATTTTAACAAAAATAAACTGCTGATTTTATCAATTCTGCCCACACCTGCCACTCACGCGCTCCCTTTTCTGGACCCTAAACTTTTGAAGGGGGCCTAAATCGAAATAATTTTGCTCAACGGGTCTCGGCACAAAACCGGTTTTAAGACCTCTAGTTTAAGGAATACATTTTGCTGCGATGTGTTTGAACGGGGAAGTGAATGGAAATGAGGAGATACAATTGGTCAGTCACTGCCATCTTGTGGCAGCAATTCAAACACGATGAAAATTAAGTCAACCTTCATTGCCTAACTACTTTCACAACAAATATTTTCAAGTTTTAGCATGAAGGAGGTTCAGTGTATAATAGACTGTTGTCTGATAGGAAGCCTTTGAAGAAACATAAATGGGCGTCTTATCTTTTTCCAAGTGGGTGATGAAAACTCAGAGGAAGATATAATCACAAGACATAAATTGGCCAGTGTTAAAATGACAGAAATCAATTAAACTCGGTTAGCTGCCAACTATGTGGCATAAGATGCTCTGCATCAGAAATGTAGGTATCTCATTTGAAATCTTAACAGTGAGGTGAGAAGTTAAATTAATCAGTTTATATATAAAGGGCTCTTTGTGAACACATTTTTAAGCAATTTTTAAAACATGGCAATTCCTTCCATGATCCTTTTTTTAAGAGCAAACCCCTGATGACTGTCATCTGTTTTTTTTTTCTGGGTCTCCTGAGCATGGGGTACCAGACATGGTAAGGGTTTTCTATGGTTTCAAGGTGCCCACAGGCTATTAACTGGGTGTAGTACATTCAGGAAATCCAGAAAGTAATTAAAAGCAAAACGCAGCTTTAGTGTACTAGTGGTTTACCGCTAAGCTGTATGGAAACATATCACAACCATATATTTTCAACATTTACACATCCTAAGGTTTCGAATGCCTGGTACTAAATGCCACTCACCCAGATTGCTTGACTTGGACAAAGCTTTCAAAAGGATGTTTGATAGGCTTTCGGCAAATGTTCATCCAAACATAGCCATTTCATCAATTCTTCCTCAAGCAGTAGCATATCCATTTCAAGGCTCGACACATATCTATGTTCCCTTGCATCTTGTGAGGTTAAGGGTACCATTTACGTGTGGGTTTTCCATGGGTTTGAGCAAGGATCACAATTTGTGTCAGTGTGGAGCGATTCGGGGCCTATGAGTGCTGCACCCAGCTGACGCTTGCCTACACAGTCTTCTAAGCAATTTAGGAACTGCTCAAATGGGAGGCCTGTGGCGAGTAGTAGTAGTAATTGCTATAGCAGACTGCTGTGAAATTTCTCTTTTGGTGGCACGCTTTGAGGGCATGAGTAGTAAGCAGCCAGAAGCTTTTGAATACCTGCTGTAAGGGACCTCACGCTGAAAGGGTCTCTGTGTGTGACTGTCTCTGTCAAAGTCTCTCTCCCACTTTGTCTATCTAAATATTTTAAGCGCTGAAAATGAATTAAATCAGCTGTGGAAATGCAAGGGGCAGAGAAGTCATCTCTGCTGAAATTTGGTAATCAGTGTTTACTTAGACAATATTTATCTCACTGATAATAACTTCTATTTAATGGCATGTACAACTTGCTCTTCCTAAAGTGTCTCTTAAAGGCTGGGAAGTAGTCGGTCATAACTGCTAAGTGACCTGATAGCAAGTGAAATTGTTTGACCTTTTAATTGAAAAAACTGAAGTCTCAGTAGGGAGAATGCTGCTGGTTATAAAGTCCAGATTTTAAGTTCTTCTATTTTACATGAGCGACTGTGAAGCACTGTCGCATCAGAAAGGCAGTCACACTTCGAGAAGAGTCAAATATCAGCATTACATCTAGAAGACTTCCAGGGCTGAGGAACAGTCAGCTACATTTATATAGTGATCATTTTTATATAGTGATCAGTTTTATATAGTGATCAGTTTTATATAGCGCTACACATTACTTTTATATTACTTCTGTGCACAAGAGGCGCTAACATTGCACATTTTGGTAGAGAGAAAGGAGAAGTTAAGAGTTCACTCGTCAGACAGTTAATTACTTTTTGGTCGTCACTATTGATCTATCACAAGTTCGTTTTAAAAAGAAATAGTTATGTTATGTTATCTTGTATTTATAGAGCGCGTGGCTACTCCCGAGAGTGTCCCGGAGCTAAGAGCAAAAGATCACATAACAGCCAAACAGAAAACAATAGTTTCGTTTGCATAAGTCTCTTGTTTGGAAAGTGCCTAAGGACATTGCAATCTAAGGACCTGCAATGCCAGGGATGGGCCTACTTCTCTGCCTGTTTCATCCTCTTGAATAATCATTGATGGATCAGTTGGGTCGCCCAAGAGTACAGCTTTTAAAGTCGGATGTAGTGTAGAGCCAGAGTCTGTGGACTGCAGATATTCTGTTCTGTTGTCCGATAAGCTTTATAAACGGTGTAATACCGGATTTGAACCTGGCTTCTACTGGCAGTTCAGAGCTTTTTGAGGGTCCCTGTGACCAGGAATGAGACCAAGAGTTGAGATCTAGGCTTTGGAGGGGCACACCATGTGCACCCTTTTTTCTGAAAATGACCAGTGTGCTGTGTAACATAAATTGTAGTAGCTGCAACAGATACTAGTGGCAGGGCAGCATATTTTACCTGTCGCCTGCCAAGAAAAGGGACTGACCGGCCACTGCTATACTTTAAATAGATCTGTCAGTAACCCAAAAACAGGTAATTCTCTCAATCCACGTGGGACATGAATGGCAGGTGTAGGATTTTTTACAAAATAGCTCAGTATAAAAAAAATAGCATTTTTTGACTAAGAGCGCTGAATCATTTTCACTTGGGTAACAATTCCAACAATTGAAAAATTACAACATAACCTTTAGGGAACTATTTGTACTGCAGCGTGGGACACCCAACATTCCAGTTTGGTTCATAATTAGTCCTTTGTTTAGTGGGACAGACTAAAGAGGTTGGCGACAAAAGACAATGTCTCTTGCAAGTATAGGGAAAATCTCTCCTCCTTCGTACCTCATTGCTCCTTAGAAGCGTTCCCCCAAACATGTGGAGGGGCAGTTATATGTGGAAGCCTCCTCCCTTTTTTGTGCTTTTGTTTTGGGTGTGCCCTAACAGGAGACTCCCAACTCTATCTCACCCTCAGACGGACCCTACAACAAAAAGGCTAAGGCTAAAGGAGCCTTGGAGGAATATGTAAAACGCAGTTTCAGCCCAACACCAGTGCCAGAGCTGGATCTAAGGCATACTCGATCTGTCTGCAAACTTGGTATAATAATGAGGCAGAAACTGTCAGTATATCACGATTGCTCTACCAGAACTGGAGATCCAATAGCAGGAAAGACTGAGAAACTCTTCTGTGTGCCATTGTTGGGGGTGGAGTGGTGTTCGCTGACTACCAACTCACACTCACCAGATTCAAGACACGCAACCTAGAAAAAGTTTCTCAAGTTGCCGGGAGAATAACTGCTATGAGCCAGGCTTGTAATGGAATGCGGCTCAGAGTAATCATCAGTTGTCAAAACTATTTAAAAAATTCCGACCTTTACTTTTTTTTTGTTTTTCCCAAATGGGGTGTGAGCTGAGTGACTATCGATGCTACTCACTGACAGACCGGAGACAAGATGTCTGCTTCAAAGTTGCACTCAAAATGACCCAGTGCAGCATCAGCCTCTCTTAAGTCAGCTAGCACTTACCTCATTTCCACCTAACCTGTGGCACGTCCCTGCAGTCTCTTGCCTGATGTGAGATCAAATTATAAGACTTTCGGAAACAATAGTGAAATGATGTCCACAACACAATCTTCAGGTAGGCAGGACTTGGAACAAATTAAAAAAAAAAAAATGTTTTTAAATTACTAGACCTGCAGGTCTAGTGACTTAAATAATCTACTTGACCTATTTGTAATGCCCTTGACCCATACACTGGTTTCAAATGATGTGACCGTGGGAAAATATTTAAATTCTTTGAGCCGCCATTTTCTTCATTATCACATATGAGAGCACCTTCAAATGTGCAAGTTTAGCAATTCTGCTGCACAAAAAACTCTGTTTGATTTATTAGACTAAACTTTTTTCCCCATATACAATTTAAATCTAGCCCCATATAGGATACACATGACCCCTGACTTGCCTCGTAGTTCATTAACAGCAATGCCATTAGGGCGGGGGCAGGAATGTTTCTCAAATCATGTTTGAAAACTATCACTTTAAATAAATTCATCACGGGGGGCGTGGCCAAGATGGCGGGCTGAGCGGTCGCACTTGCCGAGGGCTCCCAGACCCCTGAATTCCTGCATCGCTCGGAACCGCTGATTCCCCCCCGGATCACGCGGCCACTGAGCCTGGTGCTGGCGGCGGAGGTGTGGAGAGCCTGCCGAGCCTGGTTTGCGCCGTCGGGGACGAGATTTTGGCCGGAATAGCCCAGGTCGGACCCCGCTGTACGACCCGAGTGGGAGCTGGAAGCCGCGAGTCTCCAGACCCTCGGTGCGCGACGGGGCGACCGGCCTCTGAGGTGTGAAGCCCGCTGTGGTGCTTGTACTGTTGGAGTGGGATTCGGCGACGGCTCCGCGTGCGGCTTGGAGCTGTCCAGCAGCGGCTGTACGGAGCGGAGCGGAGCGGAGGTGCAGAACGGTGGCGAAGTCGGCGCCACCTTGCTACGCCAGCCCGTGGCTTGACGAGGCCTGCTGGAGGAGGTCGCTGCGGCTGGTTATCTGTGCGGAATTGGGGACCGAGTCTCCCGAGGCTGATCTCTCCCTGAAGTGGCGGACACTGGTGACTGTTGCATTGTGACTTAGCCCCCTAACCGGATTTCTGGTTCTCGGATCGGAGAAGGAGAGGGTCTCCATCTTGGGCGCTGTCCCTAAGACACTATTGAGCGGCCATTTTGTGGAGTTCGGCCGGGCAGCCCTTCCCTCCTGGTGCTCTTTGTGTGGATCACTCCCGGCTGGCATATAGCTGCTTTCTCTGCTGTTCAGTGAGCCTCAGGGTCCGTTATTGCTCTACAATGTCGAATGCCAGGGGACAGCGGAGAGGAGACCGGACCTTGCCGGAAATGCTGGGAAGGGGCGCCCTGCGCAGCGGAGGCGCTCAACCGGCCGCGACTTCCCCGGCACCGACCAGGGGGGCAGAAGGTGGAGAGCCCCCGGTGACGAGGTCCTTTCTCGAGTCCCTGTTTAGCTCCCTGCGGGAAGACTTCCAAGCACTCAAGAATGAAGTGGCCGGGGAGGTCCGCGAAGTGAGGAGAGAGATGGACTCCCTGGGGGATCGGGTGAACACAGTGGAGGAAGCGGGCCACTCCAGGGATGAGGAGATCACCCATCTGCAGCAGGAGGTCCTACGGCTCCGGGAGCAACAGATTGAGCTACAGGCCCACGCCGAGGACCTTGAAAATCGGTCCAGGCGGAACAACATACGGGTCCGCGGAGTGCCGTCTGGTGAGGAGGGTGAAGACGTGACGGCATATCTGGTGGCCCTCTTCCGAGCGATCCTGGGTGAGCCGGAGGACTTTCGGATTCGCATCGACCGGGCGCACCGGGTGGGTCGCCCCCGCAGAGCCACGGCGCCCGCTCCGGACATTCTGGCCTTCCTCCCGGACTTTCCTTTGAAGGAGCGGATCCTCCGCGAGGCACGAGGACAGCAGCCTTATCGATTCCGGGACCATCCTGTGACACTGTTTCAGGACTTATCCACAGTCACGTTACAGAAGAGGAAATCCTTCAAGATCGCTACGGACTTCCTTCGCGAGCATGAAACGCAGTACTCCTGGGGGCACCCCTTCCGCCTGATTTTCAGGTGGAACGGTGTCTTACATCAACTCCGGTCCCTTCAAGATGTCTGCGCGGTGCTGGGCCTCACTGCAACGGACACGGATACCCCGGCCCCGCGACGGAGGCGCGGCACTCGTAACGGCTGGCAACGAGCTGAGGGGGGGGCCTCTCCCTCGGCGGAGCGCCCGGGCTCGCCTGCAATTCGGGCTGAAATGGCGGCTGCCATCCAGGAGGCCTCCAGAGTGACGGCGAATGGCGAAGTGGCCTTGACGGCCTGAACTCACTCCGGGGGGAGTCTACTTTAGCTTATTCTTATTGCAGGTGCGGGGTTTCGGGGGGTGGCACGGGAGGAAGGGCGAGTGCAGAAGGTGGTGGCTGGACGTCCACTAGGTTGACTTTCCACGGCCTTGCCCGTTTTGGGCCGGACTGGGACAATGTCTTTTTTGAAAAGTTTGAGAAGCGGGGGAAGGGGTCGGGGCGGACGGGCAGTTGTTTTGATTTTGGGACCTAGAGGGGGGGCTAGTAGCGGGGGGTGGTGTGGATTCGTTGGGGTAAGGGCGGGGGGGGGGGGGTTTTGGTCGTGGGGTGTTGGGGTTCGGGGACTGTACTGTGCCACTGGTTGATTCAACGTCGCTCTGTTTTGAGGTCTCGAAGGGTGCCTTCCGTGTTTGCTGACGGGGCTTTGCCTTTTGATATGTGCTCCTTGAACTCTCTCTTTGATGGCTCTTAAGGTGCTTACTCTCAATGTGAAAGGGCTGAATAACCCGGTTAAGCGGCGGGCAGTGTTATCCCTGCTGGAAAACTCACAAGCGGATATCTGCCTGTTGCAGGAGACCCACTTGCTGGCTACGGATTGCTCGCGGATGCGAACCCTCAAGTTCCCCACACAGTTATTCTCCTCTAGCACTTCCAAGACGGCAGGGGTGGCCATTTTGTTTTCTAGAAGGTTCAGGGGCGAGGTTGTGAGCAAGGTGGCGGAACAGAAAGGAAGACTCCTGGTGTATAGAATCAAGGTGGGGGGCTTAGCCCTGACTGTAGGCTCCGTTTACTGCCCCAATGATCGTCAGGACCAATTCTTACACAGGGCCTTGGACGACGTTGCATTCACCTCTGATAGGCACATAGTGTTGGGGGGTGACTTGAATCGGGTTTTTGACGCGGCGCTGGATAGGTCTGTGCAGCGGCGCCAGCAGTTGGGTGAGCTTTCGGGCTCGATTCGAACTCGACTTGCGGAGCTGGACCTGCATGACATGTGGCGCTGCCTCCACCCCACCACTCGCGCATACTCTTATTTCCCACACGCCCATAGATCTTATGCGCGCTTAGACCACCTTCTAGTGTCAGGCCCGCTGCTCCGTTTGGCTTCGAATGCGGACATGGGGGTCCTCTCTCTTTCTGACCACGCCCCAGTTGAGGGCGCCTTCGCTCTCCCGCCGGTGGCTCGGTCGAGGGGGGTTTGGAGGCTCCGAGATACGCTTTTGCACAGGCGGTCGGTAGTGGATCAGATCAGGGCGGCCATTTTGGCTTTCCAGACCGTGAACGATAATGGGGATACCTCCCGCGCGACACAGTGGGCGGCCCTTAAGGCTGTGCTCCGAGGCGAGTTTATCGCGATTTCCGCCGCCGAGAATAGGGACCGGCAACTTAAGAGAGATGAGCTCACCCAGCAGGTGAGGGAGCTGGAGCAGGTTCATCACAGGACAGGGGCCCCCAGGGTGTGGAGGCAGCTGAAGGCGGCGCGGAAGCTCCTGGCAGCCCTAGATACGGATCGGGCGGAGTACGCGGTGCTCCGCCTGAAGCACAAATATTACACAGGAGGCGATCGGTGTGGGCGGCTCCTGGCTAACAAACTCAGGGTGCAGCACCAGCAGCACCGAGTGAAGGAACTGCTAGACCCGGCCGGAGGCAGAGTCACGACCGATGAACGCATAGCGGATGTCTTCCGCGGCTTTTATGCGGACCTCTATTCCGGGGAACCCCCTTCGGCCCAGGCTGAGGGGGACTACCTGGACTCGGTTCCGCTCCCGTCGCTGACACAGGACCAGGCTCAGTATTTGGAACGTGACATACGTATCGAGGAGGTGGTCACGGCGATATCCCGGCTCAAATTGGGCAAGGCCCCGGGTCCGGACGGCTTCATCCCGCTGTTTTACAAAACCTTCTGTCAGGAACTGGCACCTCTGCTGACTCACCTCTTTAACTCCTTCGCGGAACCCGGAGCCATCCCCTCCGAATTTCTCCAAGCCACGGTCTCAGTGATCCCGAAGCCGGGCAAGGACAGGACCGCCTGTGGGTCCTATCGTCCCATTTCGCTGCTGAACACTGATTTGAAGGTGTTCACCAGTATCTTAGCGGCACGCCTGGCGTTGCATCTCCCCGGCATGGTTGACTCGGACCAAGCGGGATTCGTGCCCGGTAGGCAAACGGTAGATAACACAAAGAGGGTGACGCACATTCTCGAGAAGGCTTCTAGGATCCCTGGTGAGAGGATGCTCCTGTCCATAGACGCGGAGAAGGCTTTTGACAGGGTGCACTGGCCCTACCTTGAGAAAGTCCTGAGCAAATTTGGGATAGGGGAGAAGTTTCGTCACCTGATCTTTAACTGCTACAGGTTCCCATCTGCGGTGGTCCGGGTGAACGGCGGCAGCTCTCGACCCTTCCCCATTGAACGGGGCACGAGACAGGGATGCCCACTCTCCCCTCTGCTCTTTGCCTTGTACATGGAGCCATTTGCCCAGAGGGTTAGGCAGAACCCTGACATTATCGGTGTCCAGATGGGCGGGTTTCGCCACGCGATTAGTCTGTACGCGGACGATGTCATTCTGACGCTGGATGACCCGCGGAGGTCACTACCGGCCTGTGTGGAGGAACTGAACTTATTCGCTGACGTGGCGGGCTTTAAGGTGAACCTGAGTAAGTCGGCCGCCCTGGACATCTCGCTATCTGCTGCCACTAGAGTGGAACTGCAGAGGCTTTACCCTCTGAGCTGGTCCAAGGACCGGATCCCGTATTTGGGGATCCTGCTGGCACCCTCCCTCCCGGAGATGGTTAAGGCCAATTACGCAGCTCTAGGCACGAAAATCAAGGAGGAACTGGGCCGGTGGGATAAGGGCACGCTGTCGCTACTGGGTAGGGTGGCCGCAGTGAAGATGACCCTTCTACCTCAGGTGCTTTACCTCTTCAGAGCATTGCCGCTCCACCCTCCTGCGGGGTGGCTCGCGGAAACTCAGACTGCCATTGCACGATTTGTGTGGCAGGGCCGTAGGCCGAGGATCAAGAGGGGCATCGCTATGCTCTCACCGGAATCCGGAGGGCTGGGGATACCGGATCTACGGAAATATTTTCAGGCCGCTCAGCTCCGATACCTCGTGGAATGGAGCCGGTGGGAATCTGATAAACACTGGTTGTTCCAAGATCAGGCGGTGGCGGGTAGGACGCTGCAGGAAGTACCATTCTTGAGGCGAGCCCATCGGCCCCCCAATCTTTACGCGTCTTTGGTGACGCGGGTCCCGCTCCAGACGTGGGACTCGGTGGCTGCCAGATGCGAGTTAACTACTTTCCCCTCTCCCTTCACGCCGCTCATTGGCAACCCGGACTTCGGCCCGGGGCTGGAACAGGGAGCCTATGAGCGCTGGCGGGTGGCCCGCTGCTGCACTCTGTACCACTTGTACTCCCCCGAGGGAGTTGTCTCCTTCCAGGACTTGCAGAGCGATTATGGCCTCCCCGAGACGGAACGCATGCGATACCTGCAGGCGCGCCACTGGGCGTTACAACCACAAGTGCGCGACGAGGCACACAGGGAAATCACGGAGTATGAGCGTTGGTTGATTACTCGCACGTCGGACGCCAAACCGATCTCGGACCTGTATAGAATGCTGCAACCCCCCTCATTTCACATTCACAACCCTGGTCGGGAACGATGGGAGCGAGAGCTTGGGCGCGAGCTGAGTCATAAAGAATGGGACCACATCTCCTTCCGCGCGCGCCACTCGGCCTACCACACGGGTCTCACAGAGACCTTCACTAAAATCTCGACCTACTGGTACCGCACTCCGGAGAAACTGCACGAGATGGACAGGGCGATACCAGGGACGTGCTGGCGCAACTGTGGCCACACTGGTACACTAACACACATACTGTGGGATTGCCCCCTGCTGGCTCCGTACTGGGAAGAGGTCCTGAGCGAGGTGGACAAATGCTTTGGGATAGAACTGCCTAGGTTCCCGGCCTATGTCCTGTTGGGGTTGCCGAATGGGTTGATGTACCCCCTTAGGTCCAAAAGGGGTAGGCAGATCGCAATTGCGCTGGGATCAGCGGTACAGAATATTCTCATACACTGGCGCACTACAACACTTCCCTCTGTAGTTGGTTGGTTGCAC
This sequence comes from Lissotriton vulgaris, assembly GCF_964263255.1. NCBI lineage: Eukaryota > Metazoa > Chordata > Amphibia > Caudata > Salamandridae > Lissotriton > Lissotriton vulgaris. The sequence continues at coordinate 1,657,218,612 of NC_141695.1, forward strand.
AGATTATGGCATGTCCTTGGAATGGAAAAGATGTCCTTAGTGGCCCTGGGGGATACTGATACCTTTGAGGAGTTGTGGGAGCCCTTTCACAGCCTGTTATGTTTCGAGAGATTACCTGCCCTAGATATCTTCGGTTGTTGAGGCTGACGCCGCCGCCGGACCCGCCTGCCTAAGTGGGTGGGGTTGGTGTTACATGATGGAGATTCATGGAAAGTTCGCAGTGGCGGAGACTGTAGATGCTGGCACAGTACAGGGGGTGGGTCGGGGTATGATAGTTGGGGGTTTAGTTTGGCTAGGTAGGTTTTTTGGAGCGGGGTTGTTTCTCCTCCCTTCACCCCCCCCCCCCTTCCCCCCTTTTTTTTTTTTCTTTTTTTCTTTTTTTCCTTCCCCATTCGTTCTGTCTTTTGTTCCCTCCCTCCTGGTTTTTTCTTTTTCCTCTCCTCATCCCTCCCCTCCCCTTCCCCCCGCCCCCCCCCCCCCTCGCTGTTTGTCCGTGCCCACAGGTGCTGAAGCTAGGCTCCCGAGTCGGACGGAGCCTCTTACAAAATCGTAACTGTACTGTTGTATTGGCTGTATGATGCGCACTGATGCGTGGATCTTGTGGGTCACTTGTTTTTGCCCCTTTGTGTCCTACCCCACCCTGCTTCAATAAAATACTTTAAACCTAAATAAATTCATCACTAAGAAAATGAAGTAGGAGCACAGTGGCATTTGTAGTCAGAAGATTATACATTGAAATGGCCAAAAACTTTCCCACTGACATGCTGCTTTACTGATAAAACTATATAGTGTACTAACAAGGATTGGAAATAGAGTTTCTGCACATATGTATCATTTGCACATCGCCAAGTAAAGTGTTCTCTTTTTTATTTGCTCAGATTTAAATCTTTGTTTGCATCACACTTCTTAATTACAAAAAAAATGTGCTTTTGTAATTCCTGATATATTTTGAAATATTGGTAATATTAATTTACAGGCTATTTATATAAACGTAATGTGTTAGAGGAAAATAACTCATATCTTCAGGCAGCTCACTTGACAAAAACCTCTAACTCTAGTAAGAGAGATAAAAATAAACCTCATTTTCCAAGCAGTAATTAGATAAAAGTCAAACTGACATTTGACTTCTTTCCTTGAACAGACAGCTAATGTGTCAAGATAAAAACAAGATTTATTGGCATCTTTATTGCTCATTCACTTTCTGAATGAATAGAACACCTGTTCCTTTCGAGCCTAAGTTTCCAATTGGGACTAGTAGGTGCTAAAGATAGCTCGACCTGATAAACTTGTACTCGCATTTGCAAGTGGGCGAGTAGATTTTTCAAGTCCAGGTACGACATACTTTATTCATCTGTCAGGTCTCCATCCCCGGCAGCCCACAGAACCTCCAGCTCCCTCCAACATTCCTGTTCGAATTCCAATCCCCACACATTTCCCTTCTTAACAATATTTAAATGAAACCAGAACATAAGAACTTACACACACAAAATCAAACAACAAATAATGTAAGGGATGAACTTGATTAAAATAACTAAACACAATAAAATAAATAAAAGCTTACAATAGAAATATTACTATAGGCACAGAACCACACGAACACACCGGATGTCCAGAGGATCGACACCCAACAAATCATGCAGAAGGCTCCACACGGAACGGCTCCTATTTCATCACATAATCCTTATATTGTACAGGAAGCTTTCTATTCCTAACTATACCACCACCCAAGGTATCATTGTTATGACATCTTTCAGAAATGACACTGCCCAGTCACCATTTAATTGAACACCTCCATCCTCGAGCCTTTGTTGAACACCTCCATCCTTGATCACCACATCCTCACTACCACACAACCTGTCATGCACCACAGAAGGTTTATTCGCAGGAATCACAGAAACCATCTTCTTATTCCACACTTTTCCTCCTGCAATCAGGCCTCGAAAAATCAAAAACATTTTACTAGACCTGCAGGGCTAGTGACTTAAATAATCTATTCGACCTATTTGTAATGCTCTTGACCCATAAACTGGTTTCAAATGATGTGATCACGGGCATAGCATTTAATTAATTGAGCTGCCATTTCCTTCATTATGACACCTTCAAATTTTCCATTTCCATCATTACACACCTTCAAATTTGCGAGTTCAGCATTTCTGCTGTACAAAAAACACTTTTGTTTTATTTAATAGACTAAACTTTATATCCATATATAATACAAATCTAGCCACATATAGCATACGCATGACCCCTGACTTGCCACTTAGTTCATTAAAAGCATTTTTATCATTGTAGCATTGTTTCTCAAATCGTGTTTAAAAAATATCACTTTTATTACATAACTAAAGCATGAACTGGTAGCACACTGTCATTTGTAATCAGAAGTTTTTACACTGAAATGGCCACAAACTTTCCCACTAACGTGCAGCTTTACTGATAAAGCTATATAGTATACAAAAAACAACGTTTGGAAATAGAGTTTCTGCAATGATGTGTCATTTGCACATCACCAAGTAAAGTGTGCTGGTACTGTTTAGCTCCTATTTAATTCTTTGTTCGCATCACACTTCTTAATTACAAAAAAAAAATGTGCTTTTGAAGTTCCGGATATAATTTGAAATATTTTTTACAGCCTATTTTTTTAATATTAAGTGTTACAAAAAAATAACTGACATCTTCAGCCCACTCACTTGACAAAAACCTCTAACTCTGGTAAGAGAGAGAAAAATAAACCACATTTTCCTATCAGCAATTAGTTAAAAGAAACTGACATTTTACTTCTCTCCTTGAACTGACAGCAAATGCGTCAAGATAAAAACAAGATTTAACTATATCTTTATTGCTCATTAACTTTCTGAATGAACCTAAGTTTACTCACCAGAAGGTGCTAAAAATAGCTTGACCTGATAACTTTTTACTCGCAATTGCGAGAGGGTGAGTAGATTTTTCGAAGGCCTGCGCAACCACAATCACATGGTCCCGAACCTCCACTACCTTCTTGGGAACTGAAAATCTGGACCATCCCTTTTTACAATACCTGGTCTTTTAATACAAACCCAATCACCTACACTCACCAACACAGTCCTCCCATTACCTCTCTGACCTCCTTTTCTAGGCAAAACCTTTTCCACATTCAAAACCTTTCCTAGGACATCACTATTCATCATCTTCCGGTTCATGCAACCTCTATTCAAATCCGTACCAGCTACCCTTCCTGTCATAAGCATGAAAGGAGAAATCAGTTGCACTATACAAGGTTTGTCTATATGACAACAACATGTCTTTCATGAGCTTTCTCCAATTCAGGTTAGTCACCAAAGGATGGGAAAGAGAGGTTTTAATGTGTTGAATACCATTCTTTTGAAGAAATTGCAACATATCAAGGACATTAACTGTGTTCCGTTTTCGGTAACCAACTCTTCAGGATAACCTTCTCTGGCAAAAACTTCACTAAGGAAATCAAAAACGGTAGAAGTAGAAAAACTCTCAACTGTTTAGGTCTCGCACCTTTTCTATTTCGCAGAAATAGAAAACAGGGGCGAGTCCTTATGTCGCTGATCCAGTTCTTTCCCCAAAGGCTCTCTTCAGGCAGCCGATTGGCTCTCAAGGAGGATTTCCAACAGTTCATGTGCAGCCCAATCATGTGACCTGCTTTCATGCACGAGCCTTCAAAGCCTCACCCATTTGCTTCCCAACCAGCGCTGCAGGCTTATTCACGGCCGCAGGCCGTGACTTCAAAGGGTTCCGCTGCCCCGCCCCCTGCTTCACGGCCATCTGTTCCCCAGCACCTCCCCTCTCTCTCCCCTAATTATTCACTGCTGGCCAGCCAGCACATCTAGTTTTCCACGGCTTTCGTTTTCCGCTTGATTGGTTGCTTTGCTAATGCTTGTTTTCTTTGCTGCTTGCATTTCCACATCTGGCAGCTCCCTTAACTTACCCGACCCCGTTTATTTATTTACGTTTAATTTATTCATAATTAAATCACGCTTAAATGATGCAGCCCACGCCGAGGTTCGAACCCCGTTTTCCTACTCCAAAGTCAACAGCGTTATTTGTTGAGCCACCTCCTCGCACTGTTTGTTGTACTTGGTTTTAGATGTTACATTTGTTCATCTCAGCCGTGTTTTTTTTTATTGTTCTTCTCAGCCGTGTCTTTTTTAGGTCGAGCCTTTACCATTCCGCAGGAATGGGAAATGGGGAGAATTCAAGTCGGCTATTTTCTCTTCAAACCAAAGGGCTTTCAGCCGCGGTTTTCTTGCAGTGCCCGTGAACCACGTGATAACATGCACGCGCATTCAGGGCCAGCCAGCCCAGCACATCAAAGGGCTTCTCCTCCCCTAATTATTCATGGCCGGCCGCAGGCCGGCCGTACTTTCAGTTTCCCCAGAACGGCTAATTAGGGGAGGAGAAGCCCTTTGATGTGCTTCACACCAATGCGCCTCAGTCATTCCTCTTCTTTGTATTTGCTTCCAGACTCCGATCTGCTCATGTGCACAAGACGCTTTACACATTACACTCATCTGCCTGAAGTGGGAGTTTTAAACAAGCAAAGCTGGTCCTTCTGTACTTGCAGTTTCACTTCTAATGTGTGTTGTTATTTATCATGATTTTTAGCTGAGGTGTATCACGCTTGTTCATGAGTTTGATCTCTTCATACTGTCAAATGTTTTCTAAGTTGTTTTTGATTGTCTTACCACTGGAGGTCTCCCTGTGCTACATTTAGCCTCTGACACATGCAACACCACTCAACCACGCAACGCCACTCAACCACGCAACACCACTCAACCACGCAACGCCACTCAACCACGCAACGCCACTCAACCACGCAACGCCACTCAACCACGCAACGCCACGCAACGCCACGCAACTACGCAACGCCACGCAACTACGCAACGCCACTCAACTACGCAACGCCACTCAACTACGCAACGCCACTCAACTACGCAACGCCGCTCAACTACGCAACGCCGCTCAACTACGCAACGCCGCAATGCCACGCAACTACGCAACGCCACGCAACAACGCAACGCCACTCACACATGCAACGCCACTCAACTACGCAACGCCACTCAACTACGCAACGCCACTCAACTACGCAACGCTGCGCAACTACGCAACGCCGCAACGCCACGCAACTACGCAACGCCACGCAACTACGCAACGCCACGCAACTACGCAACGCCACGCAACTACGCAACGCCACGCAACTACGCAACGCCACGCAACTACGCAACGCCACGCAACTACGCAACGCCACGCAACAACGCAACGCCACTCAACTACGCAACGCCACTCAACTACGCAACGCCACTCAACTACGCAACGCCACTCAACTACGCAACGCCGCGCAACTACGCAACGCCGCAATGCCACGCAACTACGCAACGCCACGCAACAACGCAACGCCACTCACACATGCAACACCACTCAACTACGCAACGCCACGCAACTACGCAACGCCACGCAACTACGCAACGCCACGCAACTACGCAACGCCACGCAACTACGCAACGCCACGCAACAACGCAACGCCACTCAACTACGCAACGCCACTCAACTACGCAACGCCACTCAACTACGCCACGCCACTCAACTACGCAAAGCCGCGCAACTACGCAACGCCGCAATGCCACGCAACTACGCAACGCCACGCAACAACGCAACGCCACTCACACATGCAACACCACTCAACTACGCAACGCCACTCAACTACGCAACGCCACTCAACTACGCAACGCCACTCAACTACGCAACGCCACTCAACTACGCAACACCGCGCAACTACGCAACGCCGCAATGCCACGCAACTACGCAACGCCACGCAACAACGCAACGCCACTCACACATGCAACGCCACGCAACTACGCAACGCCACTCAACTACACAGCGCCACTCAACTACGCAACGCCACTCAACTACGCAACGCCACTCAACTACGCAACGCCACTCAACTACGCAACGCCACTCAACTACGCAACGCTGCGCAACTACGCAACGCCGCAACGCCACGCAACTACGCAACGCCACTCACACATGCAACGCCACGCAACTACGCAACGCCACGCAACTACGCAACGCCACGCAACTACGCAACGCCACGCAACAACGCAACGCCACGCAACAACGCAACGCCACAACGCAACGCCACTCAACTACGCAACTCCACTCAACTACGCAACGCCACTCAACTACGCAACGCCACTCAACTACGCAACGCCGCTCAACTACGCAACGCCGCTCAACTACGCAACGCCGCTCAACTACGCAACGCCGCTCAACTACGCAACGCCGCAATGCCACGCAACTACGCAACGCCGCAATGCCACGCAACTACGCAACGCCACGCAACAACGCAACGCCACTCACACATGCAACGCCACTCACACATGCAACGCCACTCACACATGCAACGCCACTCACACATGCAACGCCACTCACACATGCAACGCCACTCACACATGCAACGCCACTCAACTACGCAACGCCACGCAACTACGCAACGCCACGCAACTACGCAACGCCACGCAACTACGCAACGCCACGCAACTACGCAACGCCACGCAACTACGCAACGCCACGCAACTACGCAACGCCACGCAACTACGCAACGCCACGCAACTACGCAACGCCGCGCAACTACGCAACGCCGCGCAACTACGCAACGCCGCGCAACTACGCAACGCCGCGCAACTACGCAACGCCACGCAACTACGCAACGCCACGCAACTACGCAACGCCACGCAACAACGCAACGCCACTCAACTACGCAACGCCACTCAACTACGCAACGCCACTCAACTACGCAACGCCACTCAACTACGCAACGCCACTCAACTACGCAACGCCACTCAACTACGCACACATGCAACGCCACTCACACATGCAACGCCACTCACACATGCAACGCCACTCACACATGCAACGCCACTCACACATGCAACGCCACTCACACACGCAACGCCACTCACACACGCAACGCCACTCACACACGCAACGCCACTCACACACGCAACGCCACTCACACACGCAACGCCACTCACACACGCAACGCCACTCACACACGCAACGCCACTCACACACGCAAAACCACTCACACACGCAACGCCACTCACACACGCAACGCCACTCACACACGAAAAACCACTCACGTTGCCAATAGGTCTCGCAGTACGACAGTTGGAGCCATTACAATTGCAAATAACAATGCCTTTCACTTTGGTTATCATTTTAAATACATAAAGGGCTTTGTCATTTACAAAACCAATAGCTCCAACTTTCCTACTGCGAGACCTATTGGCAACGCCAGTGCTTGTTTATTGTATCTGTCTCCCCCTCAGTGTGTATTTTTTTTAAAATTTGTTTCTCCCCACCCCTACTCTGAGATTGCCGTTTACTTGTTTCAGCTATAACTAAATCGTTTGGACAGGAACTGCAATGAAATGTGAGCCGAAGCCTGAGGGGCGGAGCTTTGGCGGTGCCTAGCACGCAGATTCGGCACTTTCTGCACAACCCTGCTTGCTGCAGACAGGAGTTGGAAGTCGAGAAACTAACCTTGTGGTCTGTTGTCTCCTGCCAGAATCGGGAGGGTTGGCATGTTGAAACTTTATAGGCGCTGTAGGGCAATCTTGCTGAAAGAGCATCGCAAACCACATGGGCTGCGCACATTTTATGGATAATTGGAGACACTGTTACCAGCCCAAAGGAACTTCCCAGTACTGCAAGTGTGCGCTTGTCAATGTCAGCCAATGTTATTCTAACTTAGCTTTCCTCTTGCTTATCGGTGTACATACAGAGCTGTTGCAAACCAGCGTACAGCCTGGCCACTCATTTCCGAATCACAATACTTAAACTGCGTAGTCTGTCGCTGCGCAGCGTCTTTGCTGTTATTTTACAAGTGTGTGTAAAATGTTGAATTGCTGCTCCGCAGGGGCTTAACACAGGCCCCCGCATCCCCCGCAGTGCGAGGGGGGCACGAGCTCCAGGGGCCCCCTCAGCACCGCACTTTGGCGGGGGAGATCCTGATAGAGTCCCGAGGGGGCCCCTTTATATGCCCCCTCAATTATCGCTACGCCACTGCTGCTCCGTAGAGTGCATTAAGCATGCCTTGGTCTGGAATGACGTAAATGACTTGCAAAGAAGTGAGCAAACATTTGTCAATCTCAGCCTGAAAATCAAGTCCCAGCTGGAAGTTTCTGACCTACTTCTTTTTTTTATTGTTCCATTTCAGACCTGTGCACAGTTCTCGGCACACACAAAAAAACATTTGAGTGAGCGCGCGGGAACTTGAGCAGCTGGCATTTGCGGTGCTTGTGTGTTTTTTTTTTGTTTTTTTTTTTAACATCACATGTATCCAAGATGTGACAAGATGATGCATTGCGTGCTGACAGACAGCTCGAAGTAGCACCTGAGAGTGCAGCTGACAGGCGCCAAGTCCACAAGCGCCCAGCACGCGGAAACACTGCAAAGAGGTAAACACAGCTGCTTTTTGTGAAATTTTTATTCGTTTTGTACAAGGAGGATGGGGAAAGAAAAAAAAGCAGATCAGAACAAAGTGATTTCACACAACATAGCTATTGCCTTCTGGCAAAACAGCGAAATGTATCCTAATTATTTGCATTCACAATGTAGCAGCACAAGAAATGCGTAAATACTGTTAAAGGTGCGCAGTCAACATATGCTTGGATGACGTGTGGTATCTATATTGTGGCTGGGCATGATCGTGTGCTGTGTCAGGAGACGCACAGTAGTAGTTTTATGTGTGCTCCTGGCCGACGTTCCACGTTCCAGCTCTTCAGAGGACGGTTGGAGTGAGTTGCCCGTTGCCCCGGACGTGCAGGGACCTGGTTGTGGACTCCTGTGAATAATGAGACAATAAACGTGTCTCCAACCTTATCAAGCAGTGGTCTCGTTATACGATACCCTGCACAGGAAGATACCTTCATGTCTTGCTTTACTATGTTCGCTACAGCCTAATCATTCTGGGCATGTGTCCGATCAGGCACAAATGATTAAATCGGCACCGGGATTTATTGCTTTAATTGCGCCTTACAGAAAACTCACAGCCACTCTCTAAATGAGTAGTTAGGACGAGGAGGCATTCCTGTCAAACATCAATAGTTTACTAGCACCCCTCCTCCCCCAACTTCACCACACACGTATCATTTTTGCTGCAAGTATTTAGTAATATGTAAAACACGTTAATGACTAGTATTAAGATTTTCTCATTCTACCCCTGCCAGCACAGAAGTGCAGGTACTCAGTACCGGCCCATGTAAAGCACTGGCTGACCTTCAAGGAGAATTATAAGAGGAATATAACGCTGCAGCCACAACTGGAAGAGAAAGGGCACACGAGTCGTGCTGCTCATGCAAGCCTCTGCTAATTACAATATGTGCACATACAAGACTTGATTATTCTGTGGTGCTTGCGCCCTCACTCCATTGCATCGCTGATGTTTGTACAATAGACTGCATACTCATCGAGCTCGAGTATAATGAATTCATGATTTCCAAAGGTCAGCTGTGATTCAAGGGTGACCGACCGAATGCTGCATAGTGTATTAGTGCTTCCACACACACACACAACCACACACACAACCACAACCACACATACCACCACACATTGAACCATACATACAACTGCGCACACGCAACCACACACACACACTACCACACACACTACCACACACACACAACCACACACACTACCACACACACAATCACACACACACAACCACACACATAGCCACAAGTCAGTGCACACTTTCAACAGGCACAGACACCATCAGTCATCAGTGCACGCTTTCACCAGGCAAAAACATCACGAGCAATCAGTGCATGCTTTCACCGGGCACAAACACCACCAGCCGTCAGTGCACGCTTCGACCAGGCACACATCACCAGCCGTCAGTGCACGCTTCCACCAGGCACACATCACCAGCCGTCAGTGCACGCTTTCACCAGGCACACATACACCACCAGCCATCACTGCACACTTTCACCAGGCACACACCACCAGCCGTCAGTGCACGCTTTCACCAGGCACACACACACCACCAGCCGTCAGTGCTTGCTTTCACCAGGCACACACCACCAGCCGTCAGTGCACGCTTTCACCAGGCACGCACATCACCAACCATCAGTGCACAATTTCTACAGGCACATACACCACCAGCCATCAATGCACACATCAATTGTTAACGCATCCAGAATTAACTATTGTACCAATCGCAGTATGGCGCACTTTACTTTTGCAAAAAAAGATCTGAAAAATTCAAATCCAGAGAACCTGGCTAACTACTGGAACATGACACCTTTAGGTCTTTTTCAGAAACAGGGAAAGAAAACTTTTTCTTTATAGTCCCCTCACTCACCGGAGTTTCCTCACGGTGACATGCTTCATCATTGGGGCTTCTCAACCCGCTACGGGTTGAGGCGTGCTGCGACTATCGCAGTTGCGTAGGAGCACTTTTTTATGAAGACTATGTGTCGTATAATGTGAGAGAAAGGGGAAAATGAAGTGGAGTGGAAAATTTAAAAATATCCTGCTAGTGGGCCAAACTAACTTTATTCAGGCTCCTAGTGGATATATTAAAAATGGGGTGGTTTACTAGGTAAACCGGTTCTATTATGGAACACAGTGCCTAGTAAAAGTGTCAACTAGTTTCGAGCTGTACCCCACAGCTCTTCTTCAGGACTACAACAGGGTCCAGCCCTGTGAGTACCACTCCAAAACAAAAAGTGAAAAGTATGCCTATATTAATTTATGAATATACATACTCTTTTCTTGCAATTCATTGGCATATCTGAAAAGAAAAATACTTCCAATGTTATAGGTTCAATATTCATTTACCAAGTGATATTATCAGAATTAAAAGTGACATTTCATATTAAAATGGTGTCTGAGTGACCTTCTTTGTGATAGTATATAAACACCTTCACCCGTTTCAAACACACACACTTTCCAGAACCGAGTGGTCCCCTCATCTGAAGGAGCACCCTTCGTGAATTGCCTGTGACTATACATTAATATAAACAGCACACATGTGACCTGGTCTGTGGGTCCAACACAAAACATGACGGACGAAACAAACAAAAGAGGAAAAATTCATACTTTTTCTGAGGTTTCACTGAACCTCATGGTCAATCGCGGGAAAGTCATATGTCCCCTGTAATTACCTAAAAGATGGGATCATTAGAAACAAGTATGGGTTCTAAAGTAATAAGATATCGGAGCAACACGCGCTTACGAAAACGCGTGGTGCTGGTAGCTGTGCTATTCCGATAACTAGGATGGATCTTACTTGTTACGGGGCTCTGTCTTGGCGGTAAACCTACTCGGCTCCCCTTGAGACCGGCGATCGCTGTCTCATGCTGGGAAAAGTGTGTATTAAGCTTTCCCAATGCTCGTCTAGCTTCCGGGTATGGAGCTAGACCGCGTTTGTAGTTCAAAGATGGCCGCTCGTGTTGGAACCGAGCGGGGGCCATCTTTGAATACTCGGGTTGAATACCGAATGGCGGTAAACCTACTCGGCTCCCCTTGAGACCGGCGATCGCTGTCTCATGCTGGGAAAAGTGTGTATTAAGCTTTCCCAATGCTCGTCTAGCTTCCGGGTATGGAGCTAGACCGCGTTTGTAGTTCAAAGATGGCCGCTCGTGTTGGAACCGAGCGGGGGCCATCTTTGAATACTCGGGTTGAATACCGAATTAGTATAGAGTTACAAGGAGATCAAAGAGATCAAGGAGCACTTTACTTTTGAACATATTCATCTAAAGCGCAGCATGCCACCATTGCTACAAAAATAAATACACATTTTTTTAACCTACAATTTATAGACTTTAGTTGCATTTGGTGTTGCAATATTTAGCAATGCCAATAGCTCAAACTTAATTAATGCGAGACCTATTGCATTGCAAAAGCTTGTTTTATTATTTCGCCCCACCTTGATAAATAATCAATTAGTACCAAAGCAAATTTGGGTGTGCTTCGAACAGTCTAAATGGTCCGGAAATGTCCAGGGCTAACTAGCTCCAGGGCATGGACAGCGGTTCTACAGACTTGATTGTAGATGGTACAGTAACCCCAGACTTATCACTGATGACACAAGCATTGCAATCCCCAACAAAATGTTCCGCCATTCTGTCCAAAGCTGCCCACCAAAAGTCTTCCCTGAACCTTTGTTTGAGTGACCTAATACCACCATGACCACAATGTGCAAGATGCAACACCTTCCTTCTTACACCTTCCAGAACAATCAGCAAACCACCCCTAGGTAAAATACCATCGACCATGGACAATTCATCTTGCACCTTCTGAAAGGAATAAAATACTCAGGCAACACCTTGATTTTAGGCAACCCTTGAATCAGATAATCCTTAATCTTGGTCATTACCTAATCCTCCTCCAGATTTTGCGCCCACTCGTTTTCGCCCAATGCCCCATCCAATACCTTATCCTGGGAACTTAGCATACAAAACATTACTAAATCTTCATCCTCATGGTTATTTACCTAAATATCATCATGCAAAGGTAAACTTGACAAGGAGTGTGCTGCAAAATTATTTCCACCTAAAATGTGTTCCAACCTGTACTGAAACTCTTGCATATGATGCTGTCACTTGGCAATGCAGGGAGTAGCTCCCCCCCACACCCCCACAAGTGCAAAACAAATCCAATAAAGGCTTGTAGTCGGTAAGCAAAATTAATTCTCTTCCCCACAAGTCTTAAAATACTCAACAATCCAGCACATGGCTAGAGCTTCCCTCTCAATGCTTGAATACGTGGCTTCAGCTCAGCGTAAGGTTCTCGATGCAAAAGCAACAATTTCTTCGCAACCGTTTGTGGGCTTCTGTAACATTGCCCCCAACCCATCACTGCTCGCATCCTTCATCAAAATACTCAAATCCTCCGTGTTGAAGGACTTCAAGGGGCGTGCGAAACTATGCTTCTTTTGATTTCACCAAAAACTTCTTTGCATTCACCAGACAATTCATTTTTCACATTCTGCCTTAAAAGGTCACTAAACCCTGAAGTTTTATTGGCAAATTGTGCTACAAACTTAGCATAAAACTCAACCAATCCTAAAAAGGACTCGAGTTGATCCTTGTCCTTTAGCGCAGGTTCAATGCCCCTCAGAATCTTCAATCTGAGATTCACACCACTGGCCACAGGTCTTCAAACTAAGGGACAGGCTCCCTAGAAGGGCATCAAGTGATCCCAGGGGGTGGGGGAGGGGGCGGAAGGCTCTGGCCAAAAGAAGCATTGTACTGATAACAGAGCTTTGTTATAAGATGAAAATAATGAGTGACACCAGGCAGCTCGGTAATGGGCCATCACTAACATCTTGTGCTATTTATATCCTAGCTGGGAGAAGGAGTCAAAAAGGAAGGGACTCCAAATATTCTTCAAACCCCCAACCACACTTTTAAACGTCACACTGTGGATGCTTGTACTTGTTAGTAAGGCCTGCCTCACCATAATAGTATGTTTGGCAATCATGTATTTGATTGGATTTTTTTAAAAAGTTAAATATATTTTATTATGTTTACAACCAGATAGACAGTGGTCAAAGAAATAAATAACAGTGGGAAAGGCATGATACATTAAGGGGGGAGGGGGGAGAGGATGTGCATAAGATGATACAGTAAACAATATTCAGTTGGAGCAGATCAGAACTTTGCGTATGAGTGAATACATAAGCAGATAGGCATAGATAACACAATGAATTCGTAGAAGAGCATTTGATTGCATTTTTAAAACAGTAACAGAACGTAACTGCAGTGTTTAAATATGTAAAGACCATTGTAAACATTGCCAATTTAATAAAATAATTGTATGGGGGGCTAGATGATTTTTTCCCCACGGGGAGCCACGACATTAAAAGGTTTGAAGACCACTGCCACTGGCAGATACATGATGACCTAGATAGTCAACACCCAGATGAGGAAACTTGCAATGATCCCAGCTCAATGTCATTCCACTTTTCATTAAAATGTCCAGAACCATTCTCACTCTGTCATGTTACTCTTTATCTTTACCATATATCAAGATTTAATCCTGGAAACATGTCAATACTTTCATATCTTTAAACAAAATGTCCATAACTCTCTGACACACAGAGGATGCGGATGCCAATCCGAATGGCATGCAGATATAGCAGAACACACCATCTGGCGTCACAAGCTAGGTCAGATGCTTTGAATCTTGATGCAGCTCCATCTGGTGATATGATGCAGACATATCCAACAATGTAAAAACAGCAGCATGATCCAAGGTGGCTAGTATTTCTGTTGGCGATCTACCAAAATATTACGATTAAGATTGTGAAGATCTACACACAAACTCAAAGATGTAGCTGCCTTACACGCTAAAACAATTGGGGACAACCACTCAGATCCCTCAATAGATTCAATAATGGACATATCACACAGTTTGTCCAGTTCTTCCTTCAATTCTTGCCTAAGACACAAGGGTACCTTTCGTGGTTTGTGAACCACCAGGACTGCATTACTTTTTAATACTATATGATGCTTTGATCCCTGCAACTTTCCCAACCAATCACAAAATACTTCCCTGAACTCACAGACCCACTTTGCTCTTTCAACATCCTGCTCCCATGTGACCGTATTCAAACTTGAAGTTACCAACCTATCCTTGGTTATTCCTAGTTCAGTATGATTGGAATCCAAATTTATATTGAGTCCCCCTTGATCATCCCAACCCAACAAATTCAATCCATTTTTTATTACCACAAATACTTCATTATGAGCACAGTTGTCACTAAACATCAACTTGGCTTTAAATTTGCCTACAAACTCCAATTCCCCCGCCCCCATAGGCAAACAACTTGACAGACGATGTTTCTAACTACTCATTTTGAAACTTGGGAAATTTATTCTTACCCAATAATGTAAATGGAGAACCCGAATCAGCCATAATATTGACTCTTTGTCCATTGACTAAAAGATTGCACTACGGTGGTTTCCTTTTGCAAACTTGTTTGATAACCACACAGTCATCATCAACATGTCCCAGAACCTCCTCTTTTATCATTAAGACATACCCATCACCACTCATGCTTTCCAAATCATCCTCACACACAGCACTTACAGCCTGTTTTTTAACATTGCTCACCTTACAAACGCTTGCAAAATTACCCCTTCTACTACATTTAAAACAGTTTGAATTAGGACTAGACAATGTTTATAAATGCACATATGTGATCTACTGCCACACCTGAAACAAATAACTTCCCTTTCCACATTTAACAAACCGTCCAGGTTTTTTGAATTGTCTAATACTTTGACTCTTAGGTTTGTCACTGCTAGTGTTCTGTATGGCTTTCACTTCCTTGCACTCCAATCCTGGACGACTAGCAGCCAATTCTTTCATACATAGAACAGATTGTTCAATACTCCTTGCAATGCTAACTCCATACTGGGATCTTCACTTACAAACAGGCGTTTTTGAATTTTCCTGTTAACATTTTTGACTATTAGCTAATCCCGAATTATCTCCTCCTTCAAGTCCTGACTGTTACCATTTATAGACAAAGTGCGTAAAGCCGGAACAAAATCATCAATAAATTCTCCTGGAAGTTGTGCTGGCTGTAAAAATCTATGCCTGTCCAACACCACATTCCTTTTGGGTGAAAACCTTTTGCTCAAAGTCTTAATTTCAATGCAGATTTGTCTACAATCAGTTCAGCATCACCACTGGGAAGCACATGTACCATTTCCAGATTGTAAACCAATGACACCTTATTTTTCTTAGAAGTAAAGGTATCCCCATCTATTGCATCTAAATATGCATCAAAAGCTTCACAACATTGTATCCAATTCCATGAAGGTGAAACTGGAGCCGCTAAAAATGGAGGTGGCAGAGATATTCTTTACATGACCTAATTTTGCACGCAAGGTGAGTTGCTGCCTCTAATATAATATTGATTAATAAATTATCCTGGGGTGTATGAAGATAATGGGTGTACCATTACTTAAATCAATAGGAAAAACAGGCAATAGTATGGTGTGCCCGTCACTGAAATTCTAAAAGTGGAACCCTGAACATTATCAATTTACACTATTTAGTAGATGTGCCCATCACCGATGTTGATCGGGACTTAAGCAACAGGCAATGATAATGGGTGTGACTATCACCAAACTCGTACAACTGGAAGGCACAATACATAGGCAACAGGCAATAGTAATGGGTGTGCCGGTCAATTAAATCGCGCCACTTGAAGATAGGTAATTCCCTTTAATCTGGATGAAACTGATCCCAGACATTTGAAATGGCCGCCGCACTTACAGTGGCAGAGTCCTCTCTGCAGCAGGTAGAGCTTGAATAAAGATACACGCACAAAAGCGGTCATGCATATGTGACTCGCGCTCCTATTGCGTGCCACTCTCCAGCTGCTTCCTCGAAAAACACAGCTGTGCGGGTTTGAATACCCTTACCGCTGCAGCGCATGCCTTTCTCCCGCTTCTTCCTCTCTCACACACTGCCGTGTAGGTTTAAATACCCTTAATGCTGCAGTATGTGCCGGACTCTTTTCACCAAAGCCTCTGCCAAAACTCGCACACACATTGCCAGTACCTTCCGCAGCCGCTACAATGACTTCACAGGCAGCGGCAAATGCTGGATGAAATTTTGGGGGCACACATGTAATTTTCCAGAAACATTCAAACTTGCGGCTCTCCTGGACCTATGGAACCGCTCTGGAACTCAGGAACACCGCAGGGTCACACACTGTGGAGATGGGAATGCTGACTGCACTCGTCGCCACTGAAATGATGTCCACAACATGATCTACAGGTAGGACGTGCTTTATTCATCTGTCAGGTCTCCATCCCCGGCAGCAACTGCCTCCAACAGAACCTCCAGCTCCCTCCAACATTCCTGTTCGAATTCCAATCCCCAAAAATAGCTTATCTTCCCTTTGGTGTTAAGAAAACAATCAAGTCCCAAACTGCAGGGAATGCAGCGAGCACTGAATTTGCTAAGCCATTTTGTCAGCGTTGGTGCTGTGCCTGTGCTGTGGATGGGAAGCTTACCAATATTCTTTTATGAGCTATTGAGTGCAACTGAACTGTGCAAGGTATGGAAATTCTGGATTGGGGTTTCTTTATTAGGGGACAGGTATTCCGCATATAGTGAGTTTAAGAAGCAAGGAGGTGGAGGTTATTAAAAGAAGCTATGATGACAATTTTCTCAAATAGTAAAGAAGCTTAGAGGTTTCCATCAAAATAATCACAGTAAACCCCTTCATTCTTTGCCTTGTGTCCGCCTCCCCCCCCCCGTTACCATCTACTTTGGATCTGAGCTCTCAGAGAGTGACTTATGAAGCCCTGCGCCACTGACAGGATAAAGCATAATATGGGGGGTGAAGGGGCTAAAGTTGCGTAGTCAGGAAAAAAACTATGCTTCTATCTATAGACATTTTTTTATGGTGCAAATAGGAGAGAAATTTTAACTTGAAATGTCAGGCAAACATGAGCCACATCAAAAATTAGACTTTGCCCTGCTCCATTAGAACAGTGCAATTCTAACTGCCAGGTCAGATCCTGCCTAGAACAACATGCAATCGATCACAGACCTGTTGCTGCTTTAGTGAGCCTAATTACTAAGGTTTATCATAGGACCTGTGGCACAGCAAGCATCAGTTTGACATCAGGAAATGGTCATTGCACTTGGAGTGTCACACTGAAACATAAAACGTGATGGGTAGAAACCTTGTAAAAGTCTCAGCCATTGGCAATCACTCGGTCCGCATTAGGAGTCTGTTGTTTTTTGTGCTCTATGCCAGTGGTTCCCAAACGTTTGACTCCTGAGGACCCCCACTGAATCACTACTGGAAGCAGGGAACCCCCAAGCAATTTGTACAATTTAGATTTCTTTTTAAAAACGCCTTTTGAAGCAGAGGCAATTTCAAGAGGGAGACAGTCTGAATTGGGTCTATTGGCATGGACATGTATGCATACAGCAGTGTATTATTTAGTGGTACAAGTCTCCTGCTCTCAGCCATAGCAGCACCTCTACATTCTCATTCCAGAGCCTTGGAGTGGTGACCCTTCCTTACAGAAACAGGTTGAATAATTGTGAATTATTAGCACTTTCACCTATTCACAGTTTAAGAAGCAACAAATATTGTGAAAATTCTAACAAGATAGTGCACAAAGCGATGAGTCCAGTGTACAGAGCAAACTCAAGGTCTATATTAGGAGTTCATCATGGGAGTCCAAGAGATGGCAGGAAGGTATCTGCACAGGAGGCAT
Source organism: Lissotriton vulgaris (assembly GCF_964263255.1). Classification (NCBI taxonomy): domain Eukaryota; kingdom Metazoa; phylum Chordata; class Amphibia; order Caudata; family Salamandridae; genus Lissotriton; species Lissotriton vulgaris. The sequence continues at coordinate 1,657,236,881 of NC_141695.1, forward strand.
ATTGTTTCAGCGAGATCATGGAACAATGCTATGCCAATTACCATAAACCCCTATTAGTAATCTTTAGTCACAGACAGCAGAACAATATTTTACCACCAAGGGGTAAGCAGTGCAGTTAAGGCATATTTCAGAGAGGCCTCGCGTGGCACCTGACATGACCCTCTCCTGTTAAGATGCCCACTGCACCGTCCCTTGCCAACAACAAACTGCAAAGGCTACACAGAATAAGAGCTCGTTTGATATGTCTGAATATGAAAGCTTGAAAGGAAACATAATTCACCCAAGGGCTTGTGGAAAGCAATCAGACAGCAGCACGAAAATCCTACTGCTGATCCTGGCTGCATCTATTTTTACCTGCCTGCCAAATAACGTTAACCTATACACATGTGCCTTTCAACGCTTTATTGCTTTTATTGTATTGCCTGTATCTTCATTGTTGTGTCTGTGACTGCTGTTGTCTGTCTTCCCCCGCTGCCTGTACACGGTCCATGCCACTTTTTCTTACCTCTGCTCCCCTCACTGTACCCGTGCTCTCTCTGCCCGGTCTTTCCTTCTGTACCCCTCGCTGCCCCGTGTCTCTACCCGGTTTTCCCTTCTGTTCCCCTTGCTGCCCCCGTGCCTCTGTGCCCGTTCTGCCTTCTGTTCTTAGCTGCCCCTATATTTCTGTATTCTTCTGCCCGTCTGCCCTCTGTGCCACTCGTTTTTCCCTAATTTTTGTGCCCCTTTTGCCTTCTGTTCCACTCGTTTTTCCCGCCTTTCTGCCCTCAGTTCCACTTATTTTTCCCTAGTTTTTTGTGCCTTTCTGCCCTCTGTTCCACTTGTTTTCCCTCGTTTTTTGTGCCCTTCTGCCATCTGTTCCACTCGTTTTTGTGCCTTTCTGCACTGTGTCACTCGTTTTTTGTGCCTGTTGTCTGTTCCACTCATTTTTCCCTCGTTTTTGTGCCTTCTTCCCTCTGTTCCACTCGTTTTTTGTGCCTTTCTGCCCTGTTCCATTCGTATTTCCCTCGTTTTTTGTGCCTTTCTGCCATCTGTTCCACTCGGTTTTCCCTTGTTTTTTGTGCCTTTCTGCCCTCTGTTCCACTTGGTTTTTGTGCCCTTCTGCCCTCTGTTCCACTATTTTTTTGTGCCTTTCTGCCCTCTGTTCCACTCGTTTTTCCCTCGTTTTTTGTGCCTTTCTGCCGTCTGTTCCACTTGTTTTTTGTGCCTTTCTGCCCTTTGTTCCACTTATTTTTCCCTCATTTTTTGTGCCCTTCAGCCCTTTGTTCCACTCGTTATTTTGTGCCCTTCTGTGGCACTCGTTTTTTCCTTGTTTTTGTGGCCCTTTTGCCTTCTGTTCCACTCTTTTCCCCAGCCACTGTGCAACCCTGCGGCCCCACCCCCCTGACTGCCCAATCGCTGCCCCCGCCTCCGATTGTACTGTTGTGGTCTCGCCGCCCCTGAGCCAACATTCATAGCTCTTGTGTGCTGTGAGGACGCATAGGTGTTTCATTTTTCACTACGACGACAGGCACTCGAGACCTGCGGACCACCTGGGAATGTCTCACGGACCCCTGGGGGTCCGCGGACCACAGTTTGGGAAACGCTGCTCTATGCCACATCAGACAAAGAGAAGCCATATGCAAATCAGAATTGGGCTCACTTGAAGAGAAGCATTTCAACCGGAGACCCTCTCTGAAAAAGAACACCAGTATCCCGAAGCTGGTAGAGTTTTGCCCAGCCTAATAAACACTGACTGAGATCAACTCAAGCATTCCACCCATCACTTTTTTGTTGCTCTCTGTGTGATGCCCTAGGTGTGACAGGAATTCACAGAGATGGGTCCGCAGCGTACTGTACCTAAAAAGTCAAGCAGCACCTGCCCGGTAATGCCCAGCAATTATAAAAATGTGTCTGCGATTGCTTACTATACCCTTCAGCAGGCAGGAGGTGTTTCACTTCAGAGCAAGACCAAAAGTGAATTGCTATTATTGTTTCCTGTCTGAAGTGGGCACTAAATGATTGACTGGATTGTGGCCTGGAGTAATTACCAATGGCTGCGATTGAAGCAATCCACCCATCACCTTTTTTGTTTCGCTCATGGTAATGTTTTTGATGCGACAGGTAAGACCAAGTATCACACCTATAGCTTATTTCATCAAATGATTTAACAACACCTTACAGATGACAACCCAACATGCTGAAGACGAGCTGGTGGTGATTGTGTTTTTGTTTAAAGGGGACGTGACGTAGAAATTCTAACGTAACAGGGTCAAAACTGATATACTTATGGTTGTCCCTGTCTGAGGCGACAAAAAAAGTCATACTGCCCATCCCATTAATAAGTGACTGGTAATTAAAGTATTCCACACATCGCTAGTTTCTGTATTAAAAACAAAAAAACACAAAATGAAATCCTTTCAAAGACACCATTGTTTGCTTTCCTCTATATTACCCAAAACATTATTATAGTTCACACCTCTAAGAAATTAAAATGACATTTAAAAAAAAGACATGTTCGGGCATAAATTCTCCGTTTTCCCAGGGCAGAAAGCCCCATTGGGCAGGGACGCTGTGCAAACATTGCCTCTCTGTTTCATAACCCCAAACATTCCCGTAATGTCATCCCCCCCCCCCACCCACCCACCTTACCTGAGTAAGAGTAATGCCAGGCGCCAACCTGCAGCACCCACTACTGAAACAAAATCAAATTCTGCGCACTACGGAAGCCGAGCGGGGACAGGTGTCAGAGGCTCAGAGAACGCGAAATCAAAAGCCGGGTATGACGCCACGACATGGAAATTAAAGTAGGACTACAGCTTCTGAAAAGAGATCTCAGAAAGAACTTTTGCGTGAAGTAGAGACAAATAGGAGCCATGTTAGAGCGTGTTTTTGGATTCCTCCTCCTCCCCCCGCCGAGTTTTATATAGCGCGAAGTAGACCCCAAGTTATCAGAGCGCTTTACATAAACAGCAGTTTCGTTAGAGATGGACACCTTCATTTTTGTCAGGCACGGGGGGGATTAACTGATTTGCCCAGAATCACAGGATGTTGAGCGTCGTAGCCGAGTCTCGAACCTGGTTCGCCCTTTGCGATCGACCGCTCTAGCGGGTAGGCTACATCCTCCACCGGTTTTGGGAGATAATACGCTTAAAGTAAGATTAAAGGAAATCCATAACCATTAAAGTACGATTGTACTTTAATGGTTATGGATTTGTATTACAATTGTCTGGGACACATGCATTGCTCTTACATTATGCATAGCTGTTAAGTTTCCAAGTTCCATTCGTTATTTTTTCGACCAGTCCTGGTTTTTCATAGAATTCTGGAAATTGCAGTCTTATTTAACTCACGGTAAAACCAGTACAAGTTCCAGAATTCTAAGGGGAAAAAAAGCATTGGCATAGCCAATAGGTCTCGCTTTTGGGACCTTATAAGCAGGGCTTTAATGGGGGCGATCTGTGGGGGTCTGAGCGCCCCTAGTTTTTTTTGGGGGGGGGGGCTCGAAATGGTTCTCTAGGGGGCTCTATTTTCGGGCCTCAAAGTTCAAAGGTAGGGTGACCAGACATCCTGGTTTTTGTTGGTGTTTCAGGTGAGCATGCTGCGCGCGTACTGCTTAAGCAAATCAAGCTAATGCGCTCCCAGTACCTATGGCATCCCCACACAAGCTTGATCAGAGGCGCAACTAGAGTGCCCACAACTCCTTGGTAGTGTGCTTTTATTGCACCATTGTGTTGATCAATGGTAACTCAAGTGGGATAATTTAGCAGCTTAAACCACTTTGTATGAGAAACTGCCTACATTTTGATAACACTGCTTTACTTCTGATCATTGAAAACTTGCTTGTAAAAGTCCAGTCAAACAAAAGTTAGACGTGAAATAATACAACGTGTTTGCACGGAAGGATATTTTGTGACTGCATCACAACGAAGATGTGACAGCCCTATTTTGCAAGTGTGAGAACAGTAGGCTGATTTTGTGCGCTGCGACGCTGGCCTGCAGCATCACCCAGTTGTTTGGAACACCACAAGCCTCTCGTCGTGTTTACTCCCAGTGTTAACGTCACAGAGGGGCCTATTCAGTGTCCTGACGACAAGCACCCACTGGCATACCCACAGGGAGACAAAGGGGAGGAGGGAGCATTTGCACTGTTGAACAAAACGCCCGTGGGCACAGTAGTAGGAAGTGTGGAGATGCAGGGACTCTAAGAAGGGACCTGTCTCAGCCTGGGCTGCCACACAGAGGGGGCGGTGGGGGCTCTGAGGAGTGCTAGAGCTGATGGCTTGTCAGAACAGGGGGTACTGCTACACTAGTTATCTTTATTTAGATCACGCCCCTACTTAGACAGGCCACACCCCTTCAAGGTTTGCCCCACTCCTTTTAGAGCACCCCCAGTTTTTTCCCCACTTAAAGCCCTTCGTATATGTATTTAGTTATGCCGCACAATATCCTTGGTGCAACAACATCAGCTGTTGCATGGCTAAACACTTATAAGGTACAAGGTTTAGCCATGCAACAGCTTATGTTGTTGCACCAAGGATATTGTGCTGCAAAACTAAATACTTATAAGGTCCCAAAAGCGACACCTATTGGCTATGCCAATGCTTGTTTATAGTGTGCCCGGGCCGATTTTTAATCCCAATTCAAACCTGATCCAGGGGTAGAAGTTTATTTGGGGGGTGTGGCTTACTGGGTGGAAGTTTGGGCTTGAGTGCAGGGAGGGACCTGTCAGGTCTCTCAGTGGGCACTTTGTAGCTGGCTGCATGCCCAATGGATGATAATAGAAGAGACAGCAGCCTGTTTTCCCCTGCCAAATCAGTTTTTCTGTCCCTCAGAGATGATTTGATGGGACGGAGTCTGTAGTTTTACTTAAACTCACTGCTGACTCCATACCGAAACACAGACACATATTTCACACAAGCAAAATGTGTGTGCCAGTTATGAAACTGCTCGTTGCAAAATGTTATTCTTCTTGCATTCTATAAAGTCAGGGGTAGCAATCCTGCGACTACAACTTGGAGCGTCTGAGGGGCGAGAATGGGGCTGGTTAGATAAAAGCGGCAGTGGGCGGTGCGAGCGACGCAGCGTCGAGGCGCCGTCGGGCAGTGACATTGAGCACCAATAACAGATGGAGAGGGAGGGGGCAGTCCTGTTGGTAGGGGGAAATAGGGGCACCCAAGGAGAGTTGTTGTGATCAGTCACTGAAAACAAATTATTTGTTGTGGGATAGCTTCCTCGTGAGGTGCAGTTACAGGATTTTTACATTTTTACTGCACTATTACACATACATGATCTGGAAAACTGCAGGTTGTTGTAATAGGTAAACAACGTTTACCACAAGTCTTTCTCCCCGCAGGAAATCAAAACGCAGTCGTTACAACTACCACGTTGTGATTCCGCATACCATTACTCCACAAGTCGGAACAATGATTTGCGGATAGTGGGGAAGGTTCCCTATTGTCCGCACAGACTGGAGTTGGAATAGTAAATTATACTATTCCAACATCCAGCGCCCCCCCTCCGCAAATCGTTGTTCCAACTTGCGGAGTAATGGTATTCGGAATCACCACGTGGTCGCTGTAACAACCGCATTGTGATTCCCTGCGGGGAGAAATACAGCGCGATAGCATCATACATTCGTTGTAATATCGCTACGGACATTTCCGGAGCTGTTGTGTTTTGTCAGATGTGAATATCCAACCACAAAAGTAGTAGAGCACAATGCCTAAAGTATAAAAAAAAGATATAACAAGCATTGGCCGCGCTGCCGTGAAAGTAACGCTCCGTGAAAGCGAAAGTTATTGCAGGGACGCACTCTGTGTTGGGGAGGGGCAGAGCGACACGCTGGCTCAGACGAAACCTAAAAACGGGACTGAATTGAAAAGTCAAGCAGGGAAACTTGGCAGCTATCATACACGCCAACGTTCTGAGATTAGAAATAAGGAGATTTTGGGAGGAAAAAATCAGGGGACTGTATTTTCCACATGGACTTTCTTAGCAGCAGAGGCAATTTTAGACAAAACTCCAAAAATAAAGACGTTTTTGGCTTAAAAAATCGAGAGTCTATCCCCTGAATTATATCTTCGGTATGTATAAGCTAACTATGATTAAAAAAAAACAAAACCACATAACCTATTGCTATGTGTGACATTTTCATAATTTTAGTGTAGTTATGAGTGACATTTCAACAACTATGAGTGACACTTTCTTGGGAGCAAAATCAAGCAGTGAAGACGAGGGAAACATATGAATATCAGAAATTACTTCCATTTGAGCAAAGAGAAACTCTAAGAACACCTTAAAACTGCTGAAAGCACCAGAAATGGAAGCTCAACAGTCAACTGACTTGCAGATTCGATAGCCGGCCCACTGCAGACAACACAGCATTGGGCAATTACATGCACGGGTGGGTGGCGTCAGACATCTCAGCAGACCCTGAGTAAAAACTAGAAGGCAATGCATTTCAAAGACACAAAGGTGAAGGATTGTATCCCAGATGGAATCACTGCAAAGAAACTTAATGATAACTACTGTTTAGAGGTTGTCAGCAGCTCCCCCCTTTATTACAACCATCACTCCCTGTTATACTCAAGTCTGGGAACGAAGGATAAGCAGATTAGTGAGTGATGTGTGTTGCTGCTGATGTATGTTTCTCCTTTATTTGTGATTTTTGTATTTCTTATATATTTCATATATGTACGCATCTGCCAAAGCGATCAAATGCAAAATTCACAAAAATAATTAAAACAACCCCCAATCTGTATTGCTATACTGGATGCCTTCCATTAGTCACCATCTCAATCTACCTTTGGCTGCTTTTCACATTAATCTAAACACTCCTGGATCACTTCCGGGTCATCCATCCAAGTCTTTATATAGATTTCACACTCTACGATCCCTCATGATATCAATGACATAAAATGTAACACAATGGGGACCCAGGGGGACCTTGGCGCGAGCCGGTGTTCCCCTGGGGTGATTCGCGTGGTGGAACAATCCACCCTAGCCCGATAGGTCCGAGACAGGAGAGGGGGCAGGATTAGTGGGAGGCTATTTGGGGAGGCGCTTGAGCGGGAACGCTTCACTCTGAGGAGATTTGTGGTGGCCAACGTTTTGATTGACCCACCCACCCACCCACCCTTCATTTATTTATTTATTTTATTTTTTTATTTTATACATAATTTTTTTTTTAAATCACGTCACGTTAGGACAGGTAACAGTTTTATCCTTTCGCTAGTTGTTCTTCATTTAGGCGCTTTTTGGGGGGTCTGGATAGTCTGGAGCGGGCTTATCCTTTCCCTTTGGGGTGGAGGGAGAGTAGACGGAAAGCTTGTTATGAAAATATAAAGAGGGAAAAAAGAAATGATGGGATTGTACAGTATGTGGGGTAATTTTTATGAAGTATTGTTGAGAATGTTTTGAATCTATTTATGATAAAATGTTTGAAAATATTGACAATGTGGAATTTTCTATCATAACGAAATTTTTGTTTTAAGAAGGATTTTATCTGTTTGCCTGTCTTAATAAAGTGACCTTTTTTGCTAAGTTTATAAGGTGTTGATTGTTGTTGTTGCGCGACATAGTACTTATCTTATAATTGATTCTTGGCATGTTTGTCATTGGTTAATTTCTACAATAACACATTTGTAAACGTAAATACAATATGGAAATCAGTTTTCATGTAAATGCCCTTTCATTATCGTGCGGCGAATTAAGCAATGTGTTCCACAGGCAACCTGTCAAGACAAGAATGAAATAAATAAGTAACGGATTGGAATAATACTTGCATTGCTATGAAATACTACCCCCTTGGGGGAAATGAAGAAATTGTAATTGGCAAAATCCCAGAAGCAGATAAACTTTATGGCACACAATGAAAACATCCACAACATAAATGACCGTTCACTGCTGTGAAGCCTTTTCTGGGCATCCTAAATATATTAGCTGACTAGACAGCTCAGAGAGACCAGCCCCCAAGAAGTCTGTCGAGCAGCACGCACTTGTGCTGCCTGCCTGCGCTACTAATGTTATTATATGAATTCATTTATTTATAGGTTTTATATAGCGCAAGTTAGATGGTATCAGAGCGCTTTACATAATGTGAAAAACACAATACAATCAAGTCGTTGAGCATATGATGCAAGACACATTAGCTTCTAGTACAAACAAATATATACAAAGAAAACTGTTAGGCAATGAGGGTGGTTACCGTATGCGGGCAATTAGAACAGTATGAGTTAAGGGAGAGAAAGACCTAATAGACAGTAGAAGCAAACAAACAACTGACTGTCACAGAGGGCTAGTCCTAGAAACAGAGATATTTGAACAGATATAATTGTAATAACAGCCAGTAGCGCTCGTGCCACAACACTTAACAGGCTTAGGCACCTATAAATAAGGATCCCTGTTTTCCGTTTTTACCGCTTTTTACAGATAAATACAGACAGAAAACATTTATTTTTTTGTCGTTTTTATTTTTAAATGTGGATAAAAACGGAATTTGTTTGCTTTTTGAGTAATTCTAAATACTTTCTGCCATGACTGCCAGGCCAATAGATGTGTGGATTGATAGATAAGGGGGTTAAAAAAGAAAGGAACTTTAGTATAGAGGTTTTAACAAGTTCAAGTTCAAGAATTTATATAGCGCGCTACTCACCCAGAGGGTCTCAAGGCGCTTGAGGGAGAGAGGGTGTATTACTTATCGAAAAGCCAGGTTTTTAGCTGCTTTCTGAAGGAAAGGTGGTTCTGTGTAAGGCGGAGGTGAGAGGGGAGAGAATTCCAGGTTTTGGCCGCTAGGTAGGAGAAGGATCTTCCTCCCATGGTGGATCTGTGGATGCGTGGAATTGTGGCGAGGGCTTGATTGGGTGATCGTAGTTGGTGGGTGGGTGTGTAGAAGGACAGTCTTGTGTTGAGGCATTCGGGTCCTAAGTCGTAGAAGGCCTTGTGTGCGTGGGTGAGGAGACGGAACGTTATTCTCTTGTTGACGGGGTGCCAGTGGAGGTCTTTCAGGTGACCGGAAATGTGAGCTTGACGAGGGATGTCCAGTATGAGTCTGGCTGAGGCGTTTTGGTTGCGTTGGAGTTTTTTCTGTAGTTTGTCAGTGGTTCCGGCGTAAAGCGTATTTCCATAATCCAGTCGGCTTGTGACCAGTGCGTGGGTGACTGTCTTTCTTGTTTCGGCAGGGATCCAACGGAAGATTTTTTTTGAGCATGCGTAGGATGTTGAAGCATGAAGATGAGACGGCGTTGACTTGTCTGGTCATCGAGAGGGAGGAGTCCAGGATGAAGCCCAGGTTACGTGCCTGATCTGTAGGTATGGGTGCTGTACCCAGGGCTGGTGGCCACCATGAGTCGTCCCAGGATGAGGGGGACGATCCTAAGATGAGGACTTCAGCTTTGTCTGAGTTTAGTTTTAAACGGCTGTTCTTCATCCATTCGGCTACTTCTTTCATTCCATCGTGTAGATTGGTTTTGGCGGTGTTTGGGTCTTTGGTGAGGGAGAGGATCAACTGGGTGTCGTCTGCGTAGGAGATGATGTTGAGGTTGTGTTGTCGCGCGATGGATGCGAGGGGACTCATGTAAACGTTGAAGAGGGTGGGACTGAGTGATGATCCTTGTGGTACACCGCAGATGACTTCGGTGGCCTCTGATTTGAATGGGGGGAGGCGAACTCTCTGGGTTCTTCCGGCGAGGAACGAGATGATCCAGTCCAAAGCTTTTTCTTGTATTATGACATTGCTGAGGCGTTGTATGAGGGTGCTATGACAGACTGTGTCGAAGGCGGCGGAGAGGTCGAGTAGGATGAGGGCGACTGTTTCTCCGTTGTCCAGTAGCGTTTGGATGTCGTCTGTAGCTGCGATGAGGGCGGTTTCGGTGCTGTGTTTGGCTCGAAAGCCGGACTGTGATGGGTTGAGGGAATTGTTGGATTCAAGGAAGGCGGCGATCTGACTATTGACGGCTTTCTCAATGACTTTGGCAGGGAATGGGAAGAGTGAGATGGGGCGGTAGTTCTTAAGTTCAGAGGGGTCTGCTGTGGGTTTCTTCAGAAGGGCGCTGAGTTCGGCATGTTTCCAGCATTCCGGGAAGGTAGCGGAGTTAAAGGAACAGTTGATGACATCGCGGAGATAGGGTGCTATGATGGAGTCTGCTTTGTTGAAAATGTGGTGGGGACATGGGTCGGTTGGTGAACCTGAATGGATGGAGTTCATCAGGCGTATGGTGTTTTTAGTGGTGATGGGGTTCCAGGCACAAAGGTTGTGAGAGAGCTGTTTTGGTTCGGAGGTGGGTGGCGTGGACTTTTCTTCGGATTGGATAAAGAGTCACAGAGGTCTTGAGAGGGAGTGATGTCGTTGGTGCCGGCGGTGGGGTTGGTAAATTCTTTGACGATGTTGAATAGTTCCTTGCTGTTGTGGGCGTTGTTGTCGAGTCGATCCTTGAATGCTGATTTCTTGGTGGATCGGATTAATTGGTGGTGTTTGCGGGTGGCGTCCTTGAAGGTGGTCAGGTTGTCGGTGGTTGGGTTTTTTCTCCAGGTTTTCTCGAGAGTACGACATAACTTCTTGGATTTCTTAAGGTCATCGTTGAACCAGGGGGCCTTTTTGTTGCGTAATTTGATCTGGTGGTTTTTCAAGGGTGCTAATTCGTCAGCGTTTTGGGTGATCCATTGTGTGAGGTTGGTGGCAGCATGGTTTGGGTTGGATGATAATGCAGGAGGGTTTTGGTTAAGCGATGTGAAGAGTTGGTCGGTGGTGATTTTGTTCCAGTTTCTTCGTGGAAGAGGATGTGGGGGGTTGTGGGTCGTGGTCTTTTTGTAGCTGAAGTGAACGCAGCTGTGGTCTGTCCAATGGAGAGCTGTGGTGTGATCGAAGGAGATGTGTTTGCTGGAGGAGAAGATAGGGTCGAGCGTGTGTCTGGCCAGGTGGGTGGGTGTGTCAACAAGTTGTTTGAGTCCGAGATTGGCCAGGTTGTCCAGAAGGGTGGTGGTGTTGCTGTCGTTTTTCTTTTCCAGGTGGAAGTTGAGGTCACCCAGTAGAATGTAGTTCTCGGAGGTGAGGGCATGTGGGCTGATGAAGTCAGTGATGTCTTCGTTGAATTGTGTGCGGGTTCCTGGTGGTCTGTAGATGAGGGTGCCTCTAAGTGTGGTCCTGGGTTCGGTGTGGATCTGGAAGTGAAGGTGTTCGGCGGTTGTGAGGTTATCGTCGGAGCTGGTCGTGATTCGGATGGTGTTCTTATGGACGATGGCGATGCCTCCTCCTGTTTGGTTGGTGCGGTCTTTTCGGATGATCTTGTAAGCGTCCGGGATGGCTATGGCGATGTCGGGGGCTGATGATGCGTTCATCCAGGTTTCTGTAAGGAATGTGACGTCCGGCGATGCAGTGTCGAGTAGGTCCCAGAGTTCAGTGGCGTGTCTGTGGACCGAGCGGATATTCAGCAGGATGCATTTCAGGTGGTTAGAGTGGGAGCTGTGTTTGGAGGTAGTGGATTTGGTGTGGTTCTTGATGCAGGCGAATTTGCAGGATTGGCAGGCAAAGGGTCCATGGGTGTGTCCTAGGGCGGCTTCGCAGCATTGTGGTGTGCGTCCAGAGTTAAGGGCAAGGAGGGTAGCGGCGTCATATGAAATGCGGGTGGAGTGGGTTTTGCGAGGACCAGTAGATATGCACAAGGTTGCTACTGAAATGTGCATATTTTCATATAAGTGCATTGATTTATCTTCTGCGGGTGTTCATATCACTGAAATCTGGCAGGCATTTAAGCATGTCTGCATATTTATTGGTTAAATAAACGTGGAAATATACTAAGTTCAGCTTCATTTTTCCACAAAACCCAAAATAAATATGGATAAATACAGATAAAATTAGCAAACAATAAATATGGATAAATACAGATGGAAATGTCAAAATAATAAATACCATGAAACCGGGAGTCCTATCTATAATGTGTTACGTCGCATTTCAGTGCGGTAATGCGGACCACCACTCTGAAATGCATTAGTCTAATGCCTGATGCTTAGTACTTGGTAGGGCTAACTGGGACTTCTTCATACACAGCTCACGGCTGTTTCATAATGCAAGCCATTAAAAGTTGCTGGTAGCCGGTTGCAATGGTACGATAGCATGAGGGCAGTAGGACCCTGTACGTGAAAGGAATCCATGCAAGGGGTGGTAAAAAGAAATCAGAAAGGGAGGAGTTGGGCAGATAGATGCAGGGAGGAACAGTGAATGTTGGATCAGCGCTTCCTCCTATGAATGTGATACAATAAAAGAAGTTACAGCACATTAGAGTGTCCTCCATCATTTGAAACTGTCACAACAGTACAACTGGCGATGAGAGTAAATGAAACACCCTGCTGCAGGTTGCATCCTTGTACCCAGAGGCCTTTACTGACTGAAGCATGAAATCGGGGCCCCACTCACGCTCAAGACATTCAGTACAGCACGCAATCTAAAGCCCAACATGGTCGAGCGGACCAACTGTGTATCTACTTCCACTGCAAATTCCATCACAACGCGCATTCAGGAGCCTACCTGGGTCGAGCGCACCAACTGTGCACCTGCTTCCACTGCAAAAATCCAGCACAACTTGCATTCAAGAGCCCACCCCGATTGGGAACCAATTCTCTGCGACATAGCCTGGTCCTGCTCTACCACAATAATTCTATCTGGGGTAAGCTGGACATTTTCTTGCCAGATGCTTCCATCTAAATCTCCTGCGCCGACTATCTGCATCCAGCGAGATTTCTGCTCCTCTCCGTGGCCATCTTTACATCAGGCGGCTCACCCAATAAATCTTGAGAAATTTGTGGCAGCCATATTGGAGTCAGGCACCACTGTAATTCTGCATTTCCCACAGCTGGTGTGGCTGCTGTCACTGTCCTCTGCGGTCTTGCTTCTCTCACAGCTCGTGTGGCTACAATCACTTTCATACCCTGCTACATAGTATTTTTTTTTTAAAGGAAAAGACATACACTTCTACCTGTGCACCTGAACTGCAGTCCTCATTAGCTCCTATTAATTTAATTAAATACTGCGCATCCTAGTTCGCCTCCGCTCTTCAACTTTACGAGGACACTTTTACTAATCTTGCACCCTGATACTACAGCGAAGACACTCTTTCCAGTCAGGAACATGTCAACATCATCAAACTCTGAGCAAAAACACCATGTCCCGAATGGCCATGCATGGAGTATTGTTTCTAAGCCCGCCAGAACCACTGGCCCTCACGTCTGACAGTGGTATGGGATTTCGCTGGCAAGAATGGCTGGAAGATTTTGAAGCCTTCATGAAGAGGTTACTGTTCACTGACCCATGCAAAAATAACAATCGATGGACAGAATGCATAATAATGTCATACATTCACACCAGTACAGAGATCTGGGCCTAAATCCGTTGTTTTTTTGCTAACTATGCCATTTCAGTTTGGACCCAGCAATATGCAAATCAGTCTTGACCCTGTGTCCAATGGGAACAGTCCAGCCCGAACTGCCAGGCCGGGTCCTCCCTGGACATGAAACAAGCATCCTAGGACCGTTTTGGGGCTTTCAGCCTTCATCAGCCATGATTGTTTGACTCCAGTGGCATGGAGAGCACAGGGTCTGGGCATACCCGTCCCACTCGGCGTGACAAACGCAAAAAGAACAATTGATGGACATAACGCAGAATAATGTCATACATTCACCCCATTACAGAGATCTGGGCCTAAATCCCTCGTTTTTTGGCTCACCATGCCATTCCAGTTTGGACCCAGCCATATGCAAATCAGTCTTGACCCTGCACCCAATGGGAACAGTCCAGCCAGGCCAGGTCCTCCCTGGACTGGAAACAAGCATCCTAGGACTGGTTTCTGGCTTTAGGCCCTCATCAACCAGGATAGCTTGACTCCAGTGGCATGGAGATCACGGGACCCACGCCTGGGCATACCCGCCCCACTTGGAGTGACAAATGCAAAAAGAACAATTGATGGACAGAATCCAGAACAATGTCGTACATTCACCTCAGTACAGAGATCTGGTCCCTTACTCACTTTTCCACTGGATTCAAGCTAGCCTGGCTGATGAAGGGTGTTACCCAGAAACCAGTCCCAGGACGCTTGTTTCCGGTTCTGGGAAGAACTGGCTTGGCAGTTCGGGCTGGACTGTTCCCATGAGGCGCAGGGTCAAGACTGATTTGCATATAGCTGTGTCTGAACTGAGGTGGTGAAGTGAGCTCAAGAATGATGATGGATTTAACCAGATCTGTGACTGGGGGTGAGTGTCTGAAAAGTTTCAGCGCTCCTTCCATCATCTTGTGTTTGCACAGTTCACTGACCTTGTGCAACTTAATAGGCAAAAATGTTGGACAAATCGCCATGGAACATCCGACAGATGCAATGACATCTTATCAAGACGTACCTAAGTATCAACAGAAAATTCCTCCACAAAATAAACATTGGCTATGAACAATACACCTTCAATCTAGCATCCCTGAAAAAGGACGAATCCAAGAGGGAGTTTATCACGTGTCTCAAACGACTAGCATTCTACTCTACTTTTGACACCTTCACGACTAAATATACTCTTTGTCTTCGGATCATAGAGTAAAGCCAATCAGAGTCCCTGCGTCACCGTCTCCTAAAGAAAAGCTATTCTCTGGATGAAACAGAACAAATAACCAGTGTTAACAATCAAGCTGAAGAACATGCAAAGAAAATGGAGGCGGGAAAGTCAGAAAAACAAGAACAGGCTTTCCACCTTCAAACTCATCACAATGAACATCGTCTGCCTGAACGCCGGCAGGCACTCAAATCAACAGATCGTCCCCAATTTATAGATCATCGTCGCAGTCCCAAACAGCTCAAAAACAGAGTGCAATCTCTGTGGACAAAAATACCCACACGCAGATTCATACCCTACCATGGGTAAATGATGTTGATGTTGCGGGAAGAATAATCACTTTGAGAAAGCGTCCTGGGCATCCCAAAAGGACATACAAAGAAATTCAGGGGAATCCAGATCTCACCACCATGCGTTACATACAGATCTCAATGTCCCGTGAGTCAAGCTCTCTCAAGCCAATTTTCCAAGAAAGCGAGGAATATGTCTGCATGGTCATCGATCATGATAGACTAAAGAAATACCCGAGACTGAACATCCAAATGGGATGCAAAAATTGCGTTAGATAGTGGGGCGTTACTCAATTACATCTGTGTCACAGAGTATAACAAAAGGAATCCTAACCCTAAATTGCACAAAGCTGCAGTGTGAGTATACACCTGGATGTCTAAAGAACCACTACCATGCCTAGGACAATTTCAAATGTCCCTCACCTACAAGAACAGAACTGTACAAGCTCAAATTTACATTGTTGATGGGCCTGAAGCAGCAGATTGTCTCCATAGTTTGCCCACTGCGGAATGCCTGGAATTAGTGCAAATACTTTATCGGGTAGATGGCGAACAAGACATTCTAAACAAGTTTCCGAAACTGTTCATGGAATGTGGAAAAATGCCAAAATTTCAAGTTTGCCTATACATCAAGTAACACCTGTGGCTCAACATCACTGGAAAGTGCCATTTCAACTCCAAAAGGCAGTGGAGAATGAATTATGGGATCTACTCAGGGTGGCTATCATTGAGAAATCATCCAGATCTACTCCGTGGGTGTTCCCAGTGGTTGTAGTGCCCATACAAGGATGAGAAGGAAAAATGCGTCTATGTGTGGGCATCAGAACTCAAAATACCGCCATTGAACTAAAGAGGCACCTGGACCCCAAATCAGTGGTGTGATCATGCTGTTAGATGGGGCGAAAATCTTTGGGCCTTAACAAGGGCTATCACCTGCTTGAATTCCATGAGTGTTCATGTTATATCACCACATTCTCAACACATCAAGGCCTATTCAGATATAAACGTCTCAGCTTTGGCATTTCATCAGTAGCTGAGATCTTCCAAGAAGCAATAAGAAAAGTCATTCGCCACATTCCCAACACCCTCAACTACAGTGATGACATCCTCTTGTTTGGTGCCACTGTAAAGAACACAACACAGCATTGGATTGTGTGTGCCATGTGCTCCTGGAAGCAACCCTGACTCTTAATAAAGGCAAGTGTGAATTTTAAAGTTTTATGGACACATCTTTTTGGGTGTAGGGATGAGGCCTGACCCTGAAAAGGTCACCACACTGAGCGACACTCCCTGCCCACAAAATGCCGGCGACATTCAGTCTTTCCGCAGAATGGCCAACTACTGTGCCTGATATATCAAGGACTATGCCGCCATTAGTTATCCTCTTCATGAGCTAACAAAGCAAGTCCAACCATTTATATGGTCCTTGAGGTGTGATCAAGCATGTAACATAATCAAACCCACTGTGGAGACAGCCATCAATCACTGTGGATGCCAGTCCTGTGGGACTTGGAGCCATATTAGCTCAATATGACAAAGAAGGTGATCAACGACACATAGTGGCATACGCTAGCCGCAGCCTGACTGACACTGAAAGGGCATACTCAGAGCCAGAGAAGGAAAGCCTGACGGATGTCTGGGTCTGTGAGATCTTTTAAATCTTTATCTGTGGGGAACACTTCACACTCATTAAATTTGGATTTCACCAGTCTCTCGTGACCTCAAGTATGCTTTTGACCGCTAGTGACTTCTAAGCACTGTTTCTGCATTTAATCTGTAAAAATGTATATCTCAACTTCTACTGATTGGAGTTTTGTCTATTCGGTCTTGTTTTCAATCAGTAGAAGTTGAGATATTATTTTTTTTTATATAGAGTTCTCTATTTTTCTAAACATGTGTGGAGGTTTTTTGTGGTGTATTCATTGTGTTACTGTGTGTGGCACAAATACTTTACACATTGCCTCTTTATAAGGGCTTGACTGCTCTGTGCCAAGCTACCAGATCATGGGCACAGGTTTTATTTTAGTGTTTATCTATCAGGCTTTACTAACCATGGGCCATACCTTCATTTTGTGAGTCGCAAATTGGCCAAATCTGATTTGCGAATGCAAAATGAACTGTACGCTATTTACGGCAGGTATTCGCAAATCAGAAATAATAATTGTGTCTGGATTTTGTGAGTCTCAAATAGCAGGTCGCAAAACAGCATATACAAACATGTCACAATTTGCGAGTAGTTGCAAAGTAGCCCAATTTCTCATTCAATTTACCCAAATGGCCCAACCTATAAAAACAGGTCCAGAAGGCATCAGAGACCTTTCAACAATGGCTGGCCTGTAGGCGATAGCATGGAGGATGCAGATCTTGGCTGCCTATCTGAGGAGGTGGAGTAAGGAGAGGATTTTCACAGCCAGATGAGCATGTTTGAAAAGACAGAGGAATAAATTTATGAGCAATACAGACTGAGTAGCAATGTGATCCTGGAGCAAAAAGACACCTTAAAGCCACACTTGAGAGCAGTACAGTACTCAGCAATGCAATCCCCATCCATGTCCAGGTGTTGTGCTTCCTCCACCCAATGGCCAGTGGTAGCTACCGAAATGTCATTGCAGAGGTCAGATGGGTGTCTCGGAGTACGCTATTGCGTTTTTTCCATAACTTTCTAGACGCCAACATTCACCACATACACCAACACATCTACCTGCCCAGGTATGATGTTGAAATCCAAAATACAATAATTTTACCAGATAGCCAGATTTCTACAGGTAATTGGGTGCATAGACGAGACCCATGTGCCCATATTTCCCCCATCCTACCTAGAATACACCAGCAAAAAGACCCATTTCCTAAATATTCAGGTTGTCTGCAATGCAGACATCGTCATCACGGCTAAGTTTCCAGGGAGCACCTATAACTCTTACATCTTTCAGCACAGTGGATTCACCAGCAACTAGAAAGGGGAGACTTTGATGAAGGATAGCTACTTGGAACACCCTCATATGTGTCTCACCAAGTGACAGTGCATATGCCCTGCAGCCATGGATCCTCACACCCTACCTGTCTCCCAACAATCCACAGGAAAGGCGTTACAGCACATAGACGCACCAGGACTGCAATAGAGCTCACATTTGGCATCCTGAAATCATTCATACAGTGCCTTCATAAAAGTGGCAGAGCATTACTGCATGACCCTGTGACTGCGTGCACAATCATGGCAACATGTGCAATACTTCACAACATTGCCTGCTCGAGGGGCTTACCCATGGAGGTGTCTGATTCTCACTCAAAGGATGAGGACCCAGGCCCACCTGCCCGGCACCCACCTGAGCAAAGCAGAGCAGCAGAGGGGAGAAGGTTCAGGGACCACATAGCCAGACAATTCTTTTCACAGTAAGATGCATCCATTTACGCAATACCCTCCACAAATGACAAGACTAGTAGTAGATTTCACAAATTGGTAAACCCTTTAATGTCAGGGTACTAAAAATCCTTGCAGGAGAACGTGTCCATCATGGGCAACATCACAAATATGTGAGAACAAATGGTGGTTACTCCACCGCCAACAATGGTAACATGGGGGCAACTGCATGTTTCTCTGTCAATGTAAGTCACTTCCTGCCTCTAAATGCAGCAAGGGAGGATATTCCCTGTGGCGATGTGGGGTGAGTGCTGCTCCTCCTGGGCAGCATGTGTGTGTCCACTCATGATGCTGTAGGTTTGTATTGCCTCAACAGCAGCAGTAATCTGCTGCTGGCCTCTGGACACGTCCCTACTGTAGTGGCCCATTTTGGCCTGCAGGGGCAGTGTACAACATGAGTGGAGGGTGGTTGCCTCGGCCAACCTGCCAATCTACCAGGTCATTACCCTATCATGTTTGCCCTGATTCGTTCATTGAGCCTCTGCTGACTTCTCTCCTCCATCAGCTCTGTGCAGAGTTGGCCAATTGCCCCAGTTAGACTATCAGATTTGGCCTCCAGCCACGCCTGGTTGTCTGCCAATTGGAGAGATAGGTTGGTGAAGCCCTAGGCCAGCTTGGTATTTATTACCCTCAATTGTCCTTGTTGCAGACGCTGAATTTGCAGTATGACCTGTTCTATGCCAATAAACTCTGCCTGGTTGACCGTGCTTGCCTGTGAGTGGGTGTAAGGCCTTGCACATTGCTGCCTCAGTGAGTACTGCATTAGACACAGCTGCCGAACCCTGGTGGCAGGTCTGTGTGTCGCTGTGGCTGGCTGCTGGAATGCGGTGGACTGGACATCAGATTGACTTGGCTGCAACTCTGCCTGCACATCCTGCCCCTACTCCATCGGCTCAAGGTCCTGGTCTTCCCTGGCATCCTCTTGTGTCTCCTGGCCTCCCACAATTGTATCTATGTGGCATATGGGGAGATAAATAAAATGCACGTCTGAGACACTATCTTATCTGTCGTACCTCATTATTCTGCACATGTCAGACAGTTACTCCACTGTTTATGTACCTGACTACATATCCCATAATGCACCACCTTTGACTTTTGGTGCTTGTGAACGGAGCTTCTAGGGTTATCTGTGTTGCATGCTTGTGGACTGCAGGGTTCTGGTAGGTATGTTGGAATAGTATGAATATTGTACTTAATGGGATATAGAGAGGTGTGGAGGTCCTGAGGCGTGTGCTGGCTCTGTGTCCAGTCTCAGCTCCTGCAGTGGTTCTGCAGATGTTAGGGGGACATCAGATGGTCCGGCTCCAGAACCAGGGGAGTTTCACAGACATGCAGCAATCCTCTCCTTGTCACGAGAGCGCAGGTCGTTCCATCCTCAATGGACCTGTCTGTAAGACCCAGGGGATTTATTTGTTGCTGCATTTCCTTCCATATTTTACGCTTCTCAGACTCTGGAACGGTCTGGGAAGCATGCCCGAAAAGCTGCTCTTGGTTTTTGCAGCAACTATCGGTGTGAATTTCTAGTTCCATTTCTGAGAACTTGATCTTATGCCTGCGCTCACTTCCATTCCGAGCACCCATCAGAATTTATCAGCATTCTGATGGGTCTTCCTGGGCAGGGAGGAATGGGAGGGGCTGACACTTACACTTCAATAGGTAGTGACCTGTCCACACCCAAAGCACTGATTTACCCCCCAAGGTTGGCCTGGCAGACAGAACTGGGCTGGAAGGGATTGTGTGCACTTCCGAGATCAGCTTTTGATGTCACCTCCACTTCAAAGGCACTTTTGGGTATAAGTACTGGGTCTCTGACCCCCTAAAATCAGACACTTCTGGATCTTGAACTGAACCTCTGTCAGAAGGACTGCTGTGCTGCTTAAAGGACTCAACTGGACTGCTTTTCTGAAAGGACTGCATTTCTGTGTTTGCCCTGCTGCTCCCTGACTCTGCTGGAAGGAGAGCTGGACTCTGCCTTCCCTCCAAGTGATCTCCAGGGGCTTTCTGGCTTGCCTCCTGTTTTCTGAAGTCTCAGGGAAACAAACGACTTCCTACAATTCTGCTGTTGCTGCTGGACTCTGCTGTCTGTGAGTCGTGCCCTTGCCTGAGGTGCCCTCTCCAAGTTCTGCAAAAAGTACATCATTTGTTGCCCAGTACATTTCGCCCTGACTGGGATGGGTATACCCAGACGTGACTACCCTGCTTGCTGTGCCACTAGATTTAAGGTAGCCTGGCTGATGAGGGTCCCAGGATGCTTGTTTCCAGTCCAGGGAGGACCAGGCTTGACAGCTCAGGTTGGACTGTTCCCATGAGGAACAGGGTCAAGACTGATTTGCATATGGCTGGGTCCAGACTCGGATGGCATATTGAGCAAAAGAACAACAGATTTAACCCAGATCTCTTGATTGGGGGTAAATGTCTGATTCAGCATTCCATCCATCATTTGTTGCTGCAGCACTCTCCAAGTTCTGGACTTCAGAAGTGGGTCCTGCAGCTGTTTTGTAAAGAAACAGACGCATCTTCACCACTGGGCCAATCTGTACCTTCACATGCAGAGGCTGGTCGATGACAGCGGTTCTAAAGTCTGCGTGGCCTGATGATGACACTCTGCGCGACTCAACTACGAAGCATTGCCTTCACTTCAGCGAAGCTCAATGACGATGCAGCATCCTGACTGCTTGGAAAAGATCGACATATCAAGCCCTCATCGACGCATTGCTCCATCCAAGGTACTTTTTTGAGGGGCTCTGCATGGATCCTGTAGCCGGCCTGCACTCCATCAAGGCCATCCAAGGTACTTTTTCGGTGGGCTTTGCGTGGGTCCTGTAGTCGGCCTACACTCCATTAAGGTCGGCCTGAAATTTGGATTTCACCAGTCTCTCGTGACCTCAAGTATGCTTTTGACCGCTAGTGACTTCTAAGCACTGTTTTTGCATTTAACCTGTAAAAATGTATATCTCAACTTCTACTGATTGGAGTTTTGTCTATTCGGTCTTGTTTTCAATCAGTAGAAGTTGAGATATTATTATTTTTTTTATATAGAGTTCTCTATTTTTCTAAACATGTGTGGAGGCTTTTTGTGGTGTATTCATTGTGTTACTGTGTGTGGCACAAATACTTTACACATTGCCTCTTTATAAGGGCTTGACTGCTCTGTGCCAAGCTACCAGATCATGGGCACAGGTTTTATTTTAGTGTGTATCTAGCTGGCCCTGACTACAGCGGTGGTTCCTGCGTGGC
Organism: Lissotriton vulgaris; assembly: GCF_964263255.1. Classification (NCBI taxonomy): domain Eukaryota; kingdom Metazoa; phylum Chordata; class Amphibia; order Caudata; family Salamandridae; genus Lissotriton; species Lissotriton vulgaris. The sequence continues at coordinate 1,657,258,388 of NC_141695.1, forward strand.
CTGCGTGCATACCTCAGCCAACCAGGGATCCCATTTCAACATTCCCATTTCTAACAAATGCCAAAATTGAAAGCCTTGCCCACCACAGTTGGGCACCAAAGATAGCCTGGCATTCCCAGCATTCCTTCTGTTTCTTTTCTATCTCTAAAACTAGAGGAGGAACTTAAGTACATATAAGCAGCTTCTTCTGGGCTTGGCCTCCGACCTTTGCCGCCTTTGTGCCAGGCTTGGGTGTAATTGGTCACACGCAGGGTCGAATTGGGACAGATAATAGACCAGTGCACCAAACTAATAGTGGCTCCCCATTAACGAATCAAATAGCTAAAAAAGCAGTCTACATTTGCACATCAGGGTAGTTTTGAACTTGTTTTTTGCAAGATATGGGCAACTGCATGCATTTGTATGTGGTTCAAGACAATGTTTGTGGTAATATAAGGGAAGAAAATGGCCACTAGACTAATAAACAGACAGATAAATAGCTAAAAACAACAGTCCACATACTGACCTGTCAGATGAGCCCTTTGGACACTGCCAGATTGCCCTATTGGCCAGTCTGTCCCTGGTCGCATTCAGTGAGTGTTACTGGTCTCTGAGCGTGGATTTGATTGATCTATGTCTACACGGTGGTTGATGGTGGAAATGTTTCAGTGCTGGGGGCTCTGAACTGGACAATGATTCTTTTTCTGGTGTCCCTTTGGTGCAGGGTTTACATCCCACTTTGTGGTTTTTGACTTTTTCGCTATATGAGGCTGCAGTCTTTTAGCTTCATTCTGCAGATTTTGCCCTTTCATTCTGCTCTCTGTCTAGGGCCTGTCAGTGAGAACAGACTTGCTTAAGGTGGAATTTCTCTGTGATGTTATGTGTGATTAGGGTTCCTGCAAGCGGTGTCTTGCCTGTAGTTGTTGGCCCCTGATCTTGAGGTGTTTTCAGGTGAGGCTGCTTCTGACGAAATCAGGTTGTATAACATGGAGTGTGTTTCTTGGGGTATAAGCTACTTTGGATTTGTTGCACTCCGCTTCAGGTTTACTTTTCCTTTGCCTGAAACATGTTCTTTACTCCATAACAAAAGGCACACACATTCAAAGTAAGTAGAACTATTTTAAGCTAAAACTTGTAATTAAAAATAAAATTGGAAATTAGCAAATAATTAACGAAACACTCTTCAACTTCTATCTCCTGACATGTACTTACTAAAAGAAAATACTACAACCTCGAGAACGTTATAAAACTGAGAAGAACAACACTAATCATGAACCAGGAAAAAAGCTATAAAAGGTAAATATATGTAAGTGAAACAGATGCTTCTTTTTCGTCCAACAGAAAAGAAAGCAGCTGCTCCACATTACAACAACCCCAACGGTTTACTCCAAAACAGTGTGAAACATTGAAGAAGAACATACATGAAAATATAAATAATACAAATATTAACTTAATCGTATATGTGAATAGCAAATGTATAAAAGTGCAACAGGTACCTCATGGTACCTGCCACACAGTGCAGGGATCTGCAGGGGGGCACTTTAGGTGCCCCCCAATCCCCCTACTGGAGGTCCTAGGGGCCCCAAAAGGCACTTTCCAACAGCAAATCCATGTGTGAAAGGCCGACATGTATTTGCCTTGGAAAGTGCCATCATAATCCCGAAGGGGAAACGCCCTCCTCACGGGAATATGCGGCACTTCCGACTGGTCGACGGGCTCCTAGAGTCAGTCGGAAGTCAGTCGTAGTGACCAGCCAGTTTGAATTCCGACCGCCATAATTGTAATACGGCAGTCAGAAGTCAAACCAGGGATGTCGGTTGGGAAGCCTCCGACCACTGGTGTTTCTCCAAAACAATTGATTCATCCGGCTTTGAAATGTAGCAGGGGCACAACGGTAAGTAAAAGGCAGGACTGTAAATTGATGTACCCAGTAGGAGTGTAAAAAGTTGTTTTTTTTTATCTCTGGAATTTAGAGGATTTGCCAATACCCCTTAGTGAAGGCTAATGTGGTATTATATCTTGCTTCCCCTCCTTCTTCTATTCATTTGTCAATACGAAGACAGCACTTGCTGCCCATGGCCAAAGGCTATGCACAGTGAAAGTAGGCTCTCAGGTGGGTGTTGGGTAGACGGCCTGGTCACAGACTAGGTCCTGGGTGTAGGAAGGTGGATATCTGACTATGGTTGCCCCCAACTTTTTGCCTGGTGTTTAGCTGGTTTTTCGACTTAGTTGACCTGGGGCCCTGCTATTCAGGACCTCAGGCCCACTGCTCTCTCTGTAAAATGGATTCCATGTACCTTAGGTGCATTTACCAATTGATATTGGGTCACTCTTGTAAGTCCTTGGACAGTGTACCATAGGTACCCAGGGCATTAGTGAACCCAAGGCCTACCAGGGGCTGCAGCATGTATTATGCCACCCCTGGCTGGCCATCCAAATCTGACACAACTGGCTGATCAATCAGCTGGGGCAAGGTGGTGTAATCACCCTTTGCTTTAGATATAGTATACCTATATCTAAACCTAAAATGGACACATATACTCCTATAAGTCACTCCTATGGCAGGCATTAACAATCCTGGAGGCAGAGTGCTTGGAATTATGTGAGATAGTGCTCTGGCATGAGCTGAGCCTGTCTACAGCTTTCGTAACCAAGTCCTTTAGCTGTTTCCATGATAACGCTATAGCATATACTCTTAAGTGCATTATAATCCTCGCGGTTATTGCTAACTTTGGCATAGCATTATCAAAACATGTCGAGTAAGGTGTCATACGAATTGAAATACTACCCCCTCACCAATTCTGGCGACGGGGGTAGCATTCCACCCTTCTAGAGGGACACGACATGTACCTAACTGTGAACCCCGGTTAAAGTTAACCCGAGCCTCAGCATCACAAAATGGATGCTGCCACCACAGACACAAGTCTGCCCTCCTGCTGCTGGGAGTCCTTCCAGCGAAGGAGGCTTGGACAAAGGGTTTCCTGCCTTGGGAGGTGCTAGCACCACCCTAGACAGGATTTTGTGTATTGGGTAGGACAGGGCTGAAAGGAATGAGACATGCCTGGGGCACACAAGGTGTCCCCGTGCATACACCGGTCTAAACCAGTTCCTGGGGCTCTCCAGCCCCAGCTCTGGCGCAAGACCGGACAAAGGATAGGGGGTGTAACCACCCCCCTTCCTGGTCCCACCCATAGGAGGGACCTAGTCGTAGTACAGCCCCCTTTAGCAGGATAAAGGTAGGAGCTGGTCCCATTCCGAGTTAGATTAATCCTGAACTGAAACTCTACAAGAAGAAACTCTGGACTTCGACTTTCTGCCAAGAAGACTGAAGAAATCTCCCTTGTGGGCAATGAGTGTCCACCCTGCACCAGCAGGCACCATCAGCGCCCAGCGGCTTCCCTTTGTCGTCTTCCCTCGAGGATCCAGACTTCAGAGCCCGACGAGACCCGGATTCCCAGACCTCCCTGACCTCTACCTACATCTGCAGCACAGCTGAGATCCGTGGGTGCGACGAGACACGTGGGACCGGCCATCTTGGAAGAAGCAGCACTTCGCTCCAGCACGACTTCTGAGGTAACCTCGACCAAGTGCTTTGGGGACTGAGAAGCCCCGACCCTGAGCAGCTCCTGCACCGAAGACCAGCCCTCCAGCATCCACGAGATCTCCATGGGGCCCTTCTGCCTGTTTGCTGCTTGACGCGTTGTCTGGTCACTTGCCGGCTGGCTAGTGGCCTCCTAGACGACGAACCTTGAAATACGATCTGCTGGTCTGGTTGCTCCAGACTGGCCCCTGCTTCCCTGCGAAGGAGAAGCATCCCAGACCCTCCTGGTCCACTCCAGACGCCGTTTCCACTCACCGCGTGGGTTGCCTTTGCCAAGGCCTGTTGACTCCAAATCCGGATCCGACACCGCCGACAGCGAGAGCCTGCGTGGGACAGCTCGTGCCTCCATCCTGGTTGTCGAAGACACTACCTGGTCCACGTGGCTGCAGAGACAAGCGTCCACTCTTCACCTGATCGCGACAACGACATCTGGTTCCACTCCTAGTTCCACTCCAGTCACTGGCTAGTGACTTTGAACATTGTCCCCTCTGCTTTCAGGTTCTCCTCTTCACTGATCCCCCCTTGGATCACACCGGACATCTTCCTCCTGGCCGCCTGCAGCATCTTTTCATCCAGGCTCCATAGACTTCAACGCCGGAACCCGACACGACTTCGCACCTATGCACCCGCAGCCTGTGGGTGAGGTAACAAGAGCATTTCGGTGCTCAAGGGTAGATTGACTCTCCTAGTGTCCAGTTCCACAGTCGTTTTAGTCCTAACTAGTCAGGATTGTTCGTACTCAACTTTTACTTGAACTGTACTGTCCATAGACGTTGTTACGCATCTCGCGTGTGAGTTCACACTCTGCACACGCGTTCCGTGGGCCTCCTATTACTTACCTAAGGTTAGGGTAGTGTAGTCCCAGCGATCCTACAGCCTCTGGACAGCTCCATTCCTTCTATCGACTTTCACATTCCACTTACTTAGTATATGGTTTGTTGTGCCCCTAGGGCAACATTGTAACTGTGCAACATATTTTTTTTAAGAGTCTTGTCATGTGCTTAGCCCTCTGATCTCATAAACAGTTCAGAAGTGTTTGTTAGTTAATAAATATCTTGTTTATTTTCATAACTACCTGTGTGGTGTCCTTTCATTTGGTATTCAAGGGGTTATATGTGGTAAAACAGCTGGCTTCACATGCCAAAAGAGTTTAGCCTAAGACTGCTTTGTCCATGCTACCATTAGGATAGCTGGTCTATAAGGTTGACTTACAACCAATCACCATAAGGGTTGTTTGGACTGATACAAGGTGATCACTAGAACTAGTGAGCATCATATATCAGGCCAACGTCTCACACTGGGCCCAAGCCTCGCTGCAGGTTTGGCTGAGGGCACGGGCTTGGGTGCTGGTTCTGCTTACCATCTGCACTATACACTTCTAAATACTATACTCAGAAGGGAAAACCAATGTAATATAAAAACCCAAAGGAATTCCTTGAAAAACACACAGTAAAAAAGTGAGTTATGAAAAACCATTGAAATTCTTCAGTTATGCTCTACAACGCATACAACACACACACAGCTTTACGACACTTCCCATGCACAAAACAGTTGTTTGCAAATGGCAATGGAGAGAAGGTAATCAAGCAAGTGTTACACATAATAAGCATCATGAGTAGGATTTCCAGTGCTCATTGAGGGCCTATCTCATCATGAGTGTGATCTAAAGAGCTTCTCAGTAGTCTGCTGTAAATCCATGGCATATGAATGAAAAAACGGAGTCTGGTCCTGGGACGGGGGGCAGCTGGACCCAAATTATCAGTGAACACAAAAGATTGCTGGCCCTCCCACTTGTTTAGTCTCTATGCTTATGAGACAACAAACAAAAACAAGTCAATTTGTTTGTATGGGTAATTTTATTTAACCCTTTTACTCATTATTTTTGGTAGGATTTATCTTTTTCATGGGCAAGGAGAACACTTTATATACACCTATGTACAATACAAAAACATTTATACATATTTACAACTACTGTACAAATAACACATAAACAATGAATCAAACAGTAATCCAGGGGCGTGGCCAAGATGGCGGGGTGAGCGGACGCTTCCTCCCGTAGCTCCTCCGGCCCGGCTCAGCTCGAGCACCGATTTCTGCGCTTCTCTCCCCCCGCGGACGCACTGCGGGCGAGGGAGCTGTGCCGGAGTTCTTGGGGCACGTTTTGACGCCACTTTGACTTCTGTTGCCCCGGGGGAAGTCCCTGAAAATTCTGTTCAACGATCGACCCGAGGAGAGGAGCCTGGGTCGCCCCGAGGAGAAGGGCCTGGAGGCGGAGCGTACTGCGGCGCTGTCCGCGCGCCTCAGCGGAGTCGAGTGCTGAAAGCTGGAGATCCCGGGGGACGGCCTAGACGGACTCCGCGGAGTGTGGGAGCTTCCCGGCCGGCGCCCTGGTGGCCGGGACCATCACTGGACGACAGACCCCTGCTCTGCGACGACGATCTACCCCCCTGTCACGGGGGTCGGAGTGTGACGCCTTGCGGACCCCGAGCCTGGCGGAGTGGATCGGTGGAGCCTGACGGTGCCCGGACCGGGCGTATTGGCCGATAGTACTGGGACACACTGGGTCCGCACTTCCCCGACCCGTTGCCATTTGGGGGTCGCCCATAGACTAGCTGGCCTGGGCTGGCATCCTGGGTTCCGCCCTCCCGCCATCTTGTCTTTGCGGAACTGATGCTGGTGACCCTCGCCCGCACCCTGGTTATGCGAGCGCCTCGGTTTCTCCTGGTGCCTATACATCTGCTGCCCTCCCTGGGAGCACACAGCTGAAAGCCTCCGACATTGCTGACCGCCCTGCCTGGCCCGGTGGTCGTCTCGCCCTGACCCGGGCCGCCATTTTGCCGCCGGTGACGCACTATCCTTGTCCTCGCCGAGGACTTCACACCTGGTGCCCACGAGCGGCTGGACGCGTCTGCAACGGCCGGCTCTAGGCTTCGACCACCGTGGAGACCAGGATGGCCGGAAGACGAGGCGCCGCCCGGGGAGATCGCACTTTGCCGGACATGCTCGGCAGGGCCCAGCAGCTGCGCGACAGGGCGCAACCATCCCCGGGGTCCTCCCGGGCCTCAACGGACGCAACCGGGGGCGAACCACCTGTCACGAGGTCCTTCATGGAGGACTTATTCAGCTCCCTCAAGGAGGAATTTCAGACTCTCAAGACCGAGGTGGCGGGTGAGGTCCGTGAGGTGCGAAGAGAAATCGAAGGCCTGGGCGAGCAAGTCGACTCTGTGGAAACGGCGGCCCAGCGCCGCGACGAGGAGATAGCTCATCTCCAGCAGGACGTCCTCCGCCTACGGGAGCAATGTGTCGAGCTCCAGGCCCACTCGGAGGACCTTGAGAACAGATCCAGGCGGAATAATATCCGGGTGCGGGGAGTTCCGTCCGCGGATGAGGGCACGGACCTAGTGGCCTATTTGCAGGACCTGTTCCGCGACATCTTGGGAGAAGGAGCGGACTTCCCGATCCGCATAGACAGAGCACACAGGGTGGGCCGACAGCGCCAATCTTCGACACCCCCGCCTGATATCCTGGCGTTCTTGCCGGATTTCCCCCTAAAGGAGCGCATTATGACAGAGGCCCGCAGGAAACAGCCGCTGTCCTTTAGAGAACGTCCCGTGGCGCTCTATCAGGACTTGTCCGCCATCACGCTGCAGAAACGCAGGTCTTTCCGCATCGCCACGGACTTCCTGAGAGAGCATGAGACGGCCTACTCCTGGGGTCACCCCTTCCGTCTTATTTTTCGATGGAATGGGGTGTTGCATCAGCTGCGCTCCTTACAAGATGTCTGCGGGGTGCTGGGACTCACGGCTACGGAGGAAGAAGGAGCCACACCCGCATGGCGGCGCCCCGAGCGGCGGGGCCGACGGAGATCGAGGAGGCGCCAATCGTCGGCGGCGGCGAGTCGCCCTGACTCCCCTACCATCAGGGCGGATATGGCGGAAGCCCTGAGGACTGCGGCACAAAACTTGCCCGATCCCAATGGCGTGGCTCAGACGGCCTAACTTTACTCCGGGGGGAGAACTCTTAGCTTCTTCGATGCTGGGTTGGGGCTGGGGGTTGGGGGGAAGTGGTTGGAGGTGTGTGGCTGGACGTCCACTTGACTGTTTCTGCAGACTCGCCCATCTGGGCTAGACTGAGACTATGGGGTGTTTTTTCTTGTTTTTGGTTTTGGCTGGTTGCCATGGGTTGGTTTTGGGGGGGTTTCACAGTTGGTTTGATGTTGGGGGGGTCCCGTCCGATGCTGTCCGAACATGTGCGGAGCCGATTCTGGCCTTCCCTGCACCCCTGCCCCGCGCGCCCCTTCCACTGATCCCGAGCTTGCTGCGCGGCGCTTTGCTTCCCTGGGAATGATGCCGCCCCTGAAAGTGGTGACCCTTAATGTTAAGGGTCTGAACAACCCTGTGAAGCGTAGGGCGATTCTTTCCCTGCTAGAAGGGTCGCAGGCGGATATCTGCCTCCTGCAGGAAACCTATCTACTTTCTAAAGATTGCCATAGGCTGCGCTCTGCCAAATTCCCCACGCAACTTTTTTCCTCGGCTACGACTAAGACTGCAGGGGTAGCCATTCTTCTAGCCAGCACCTTCCGAGGTGAGGTGCTGTATAAACATGCCGAGCAGAAGGGGAGACTCCTAGTGTATCGCATGCGCCTAGGGGGAGTAGCCTTTACGGTTGGTTCCGTATACAGCCCAAATGACCACCAGGATCGCTTCCTGGAATCTGTGTTGGTCGACGTTACTGCCTCGCCCGACCGCCACGTCATCTTGGGGGGAGACCTGAACGTGGTCTTCGACTCCACCTTGGATAGGTCGGCCCAGCGCTTTCCGCAGACGGGGGAGCTTTCTAGAGCGGTACAGGACCGGATCGCAGAGATGGATCTACATGACCTCTGGCGCATAATGCACCCCGCCGATAGGGACTACTCATACTTCTCCCACGCACACCGCACTTACTCGCGGCTGGATTACCTCTTGGTGAGTGGACCGCTCCGTGCAGCCGCCACGGCGGCTGACATCGGAGTTTTGTCCCTGTCCGATCATGCGCCGGTTTCCGGAGTTTTTGCTTGGCCGGTGGCCCCCCCCTCCAGAGGGATGTGGCGGCTTCGGGACACTCTTCTCCATAAAAAGTCGGTGGTGAAGCGAGTGGAGGAGGTCATTCAGGAGTACCTGACTTACAATAGCAACCCCGATACGTCCCTGGCAACGCAATGGGCAGCTTTGAAAGCGGTCATCAGAGGGGAGTTTATCTCCATCTCCTCGGCGGAGAACAAGGAGCGTCAACGCAAAAGGGAGGAATTAACGGCGCAGGTCAGGGAACTTGAGCAGGTTCACCGCCGGACAGGGGCGCCTCGTGTTTGGAGGCAGCTGAAGGCGGCGCGGAAACTTCTCTCTGCGTTGGACCTGGACCGGGCGGAGTATGCGGCGTTGCGCCTGAAACATGCCTTTTACACCGGCGGGGATAGATGCGGTAAGCTCCTGGCCCACCGGCTCAGGGCTGCGCAGCAACGCAACGTCGTAAAGGAGCTAGTGGGAGCAGATGGAGTCCCGGTTTCCGGTGACGCGGAGGTGGCGGACTCCTTCCGTGCCTTTTACGAGGCGCTGTACGCGGCAGAGCCCTCCCCATCGGGAGAGGCTGAGGCCTATCTGGAATCAGTAACCCTCCCGGCCTTGGACCCCGCCCAGGCGGCCCACCTGGAGAGGGACATACACGTGGAGGAAGTCATCTCCGCTATTGCACGGCTGAAACACGGCAAGGCCCCGGGCCCAGATGGCTATACGGCCTTGTTTTACAAGACCTTCTGTCCCACTGTCGCGCCTCTCCTGGCTCGCTTATTCAATTCCTTCTCCGAGCCGGGAGCTATCCCGCCGGACCTTCTTTCGGCGACCGTGTCGGTTATCCCGAAACCGGGAAAGGACCGGACTCAGTGCGGCTCGTATCGGCCCATCTCGCTTCTGAATGTGGACCTCAAGCTGTACACGGGGATCTTGGCGGCCAGACTGGGTCTACATCTGCCAGGTTTGGTGGAGGCGGATCAGGCCGGCTTTGTACCCGGTAGGCAGACGGTCGACAACACCAAGAGGGTGACACACGTGCTAGAAAAGGCCTCACGCGTCCCCGGGGAGCGGATGCTGCTATCGGTAGACGCGGAAAAGGCCTTTGATAGGGTTCATTGGCCGTACCTCGAGCTGGTTCTTGGGAAACTGGGGATCGGCGAGAGGTTCCGCACTATGATCTTTAATTGCTATAAGAGGCCGTCAGCATCGGTGCGTGTCAACGGACACAGCTCTGGCAGCTTTGCCATTGAGCGCGGCACGAGACAGGGTTGCCCCCTTTCACCGCTCCTGTTTGCCCTCTATATGGAGCCGTTTGCCCAGAGGATCCGTGATAACCCGGACGCCATCGGAGTGAAGATGGGGCAATACACGCATACTGTTAGCTTGTATGCGGACGATGTCTTGCTGACCCTGGATGACCCTAGGCGGTCGCTCCCTGCCTGCGTCCGGGAACTGAATACCTTTGCCCGCGTGGCAGGCTTCAAGATGAATATGTCTAAGTCGGCCGCCCTGGACGTGTCCCTCTCTGTTGACACCAGGCGGGACCTCCAGCGTCTTTTTCCTATGCAATGGTCCTCCTCCACGGTGCCTTACCTGGGGATCTTGCTTGCGCCTTCCCTGCCTGCAATGGTCGCTGCTAACTATTCCTCTCTGGGCAAAAAGATCAAAGAGGAACTCGGCCGATGGAACAAGGGCCTGCTCTCGTGGCTGGACCGTATCGCAGCGGTGAAGATGACCATCCTGCCTCAGATCCTGTATCTTTTTCGCGCCCTACCTCTCCAGCCCCCTGTAGGTTGGATACGACAGGCGCAGGCAGACATCTCCCGCTTTGTGTGGCAGGGCCGTAAACCTCGGATGAAGCGGGTCCTTTCCATGCTCGCCCCGGAGGCGGGGGGTCTCGGGGTCCCGGACCTCCGGAAGTACTTCCAGGCGGCACAACTTCGGTATCTGGTGGAGTGGAGCCGGTGGGAATCAGACAAGCACTGGCTCTTTCAAGACCAGGCAGTTGCGGGCCGTACACTCCAGGAAGTCCCGTTCCTGCGGCGCGCTCACCGCCCGCCGAACCTCTACGCCTCTTTTATCACCCGGGTTCCGCTGAGAGTGTGGGACGCGGTGTGCGAGCTTCGCGAGCTCACCACTTTTCCATCGCCGTTCACTCCCATTGCTGGCAATCCAGACTTCACTCCGGGCCTGGAACCGGGGGCCTTTTCCCACTGGGTTAGCGCCGGCTGCAGGGCGCTTTTCCAGATCTACGGACCGGAGGGCGTACTCCCCTTCCAGCAGCTCCGACAGGAGTTTGGCCTGACGGAGGGGGACAGACTGCGTTATATGCAAGTCCGCCACTGGGCTCTTCAACCCCCGGTGCGCGACGTCGCTGCCCGTCCGATTACGCCCTATGAGCGATGGCTGGTAACCCGGACCTCGGATGCCAAGCTTATCACCGACTTGTACAAGTTTCTCCAGCCCCCGCCGTTCCATTACCATAACCCAGGGAGGGAGCGCTGGCACAGGGAATTGGGCAGGACCTTGAGTCACAAAGAGTGGGACAGGATTGCGTATCGGGCGAGGCACTCTGCGTACCACACTGGGCTAACGGAGACCTTTACTAAGGTGTCCACCTATTGGTATTACACCCCGGAACGGCTCTACGAGATGCGCAAAATCGGCGATAAAGGTTGCTGGCGCGGCTGCGGACAGGAGGGTACCCTCACGCATATTCTCTGGGAGTGCCCGGTGCTGTCGGCCTATTGGAAAGAGGTCTTGGATGAGGTGGACAGGCATTTTGAGATTGAGCTCCCGCGCTTCCCTGCGTATGTCTTGCTAGGCCTCCCCAATGACCTGATGTACCCGCTGAAGTCCCGCAGGGGTAGGCAGATTGCGATTGCGCTGGGCTCCGCAGTTCAAAACGTCCTGGTGCTTTGGCGTACCCCCACTGCCCCCTCTATCACTGGGTGGTTACACAGGCTCTGGCAGGTACTGGGTATGGAAAAGATGTCGCTGACGGTGGCTGGGAATGTTGACCAGTTTGAAGAACTCTGGCATCCCTTTTTGGCACTGCTATCCACGGAATTTCGCGAGCTCACATGCCCACGGTACCTGCGACTTCTTAGGCTGACGCCGCCGGCAGCTCCAACGGAATGAATGTGCGGGATTAGGGGTTTGGGGCTGGGGGCGGGGGGCGGGGTTATATGCTTCTAAGGCTGACCTTCGGACGGGGATGTTGGGGTATTGTTTTCCTCCTTTTCTTTCTTTGCTTCTCTTTCTCCTAACTTTCCGGGGTTGGGGGGCTGGAGGGATGGGGTGTTTTTTGCTGTGTTGCGGGACGCTATTTCAGCTCGGCCTTGCTGAGGGAGTGGGGGTCTACTGGGGGTCATTCACAATGCCTTATTGCCTTAAGACTTATGCCTTGTTACCCTCTGGGGCTTCCTGTCTCCCTAATTTCTTTCTGAACCGCTGCAAACCTCGCTTATTGTACTGTATGTTCGTTTGACCTCCTATCCCCTTCCCCATGTTTTTTATACCTTAATAAAATACTTTAAACCAAACAGTAATCCACAAACTTCTTTTCTGAAAAATATGTATAGCAATTCTATATCCACAAATAATTGATCTTTGCGAGATAATCAAACCACTATTAGACCCATAAGGTGAGAAAAAAGGGCGACAGAAATCAAATTTAATTCACAATCAATTCCAACGAAATAAATGCACCCATCAAGGGCAGATATTTTGTAGTGTCTGTCTGCCGTTTGCCGACGCGTTTCGAATCTGTTACGAATCACAGATTCTCCTCAGGGCTCTTTTATTGTGTTCAATCTATACAAGATAAAAAACGAAGTTTGTTTTAGTGCTTGAGACTTAAGATGTTTAAACCCCCTAGGGTGGCTGAACTAAGCTGGACTAGTTACCTTTGTAAAGAATGCGGTGGGCTCTCGTGGTCCAATTAAACACGAGGGGCTGGACGCCGCAGAAAGTCAGTAAAACAGAAGATTTATTCTGAAAAAAACAATTTATATGCTTACTATGCCATCAGAGGAAGTACCGTGTGACTACTGACAGACCTGAAAGTGCAGAATCATACCTCTGTCGAGTGTGGCAGTGGATGCTGTGTTAGTTCCTCTAGTTTCTCAATCAAACATTTCCATGCGACCTGCAAAGCATAAGGGTCGCGCTCAGTATTGATATTAATTTAGACGTTATTTTTGGCACAAAACCTCGTGGAGTATTGCGGAAAATTATGATACCTATCGTTCTGATAAAGGGCGCGAGGCGCCGGTCATCATGCCGTTTGCTCCTAATCTTAGTCAGAACCCAGATTCAATCGGTGCCGGGGACTCGAGTTCTTCCCCGATGTTTGCAGTCGCGCAGTTCACTCGCGCTGTAAAGCAGGAAAGGAAACCCTTAGTTACTGACTGGAAACAATTCCGGTGCGCTAAAGTATGACGCGTTCGGAGCATCGCAGTCACTCACCTCTCTACTCAGTTGGCAAACCAGGAAATGCAAAACGTTTGGACAGCCGAGTGGCTGTAAAGGGCTCCTACATCACAGTGAGCCTGGAGCTGGGCATTGTGGATGTTGTAGTTTGTCGGTGGGGAATGCGTCTACTCATTGCAGGCGTGAAATTTCTGAAAGTGTGTTCAACCCAGTTTGGGTGCTGTTGAACTTGAGTATTAGATAAGCTTCCCTTTTCAATAGAATCTGTTCAATGTTGATGCCTGTTTTTGGTTGGTTAATGCTAAATAGCACGGTCCATTTAAAATCATTTTCTCTGTGTTGTTTGTCAGAGAAATGTTGGACTAAGGGCGCAGTTAAAACTTTATTTTTAATATGCGACCTGTGTTGTGTCATGCGCGTGTTGACCTGCTGATTGGTCTTACCAATATAAACTTTGCAGCAGGGACAAATAATGGCATAGACAACATTTTTCGTTCTGCAGTTGGTGAAACTTGTGTGAGACCATGTTGTGTTAGAATGTTGAAAGATGGTACCCTCAATGGTTGTGTCGCACGCGATACAATTCCCACACCTATGGTGCCCCTCGATGGGTTTGAGGCCCCATTTCGACAACAAGTCGCTTTTAGGTTTGGTTGTTTTTATGTCCGCACGGACTATTTGTTGGCCAATATTCTGATTTCTTTTGAAAGCGAATATTGGGCGGGGAATAGGTGTTTCCAATTGTTCCAGTAAATGCCAGTGTTTTAGTACCATTTGGCGTATGTTGTGAGTTTCAGCGCAGAATGTCGTCACACAGACTAGTTTTTCAAGGTCACGTTTAACTTTTGTTTCAAGGAGACACTCCCTTGGTGTACATCGTGCTCTCTTAAAAGAATGTTTGAGTAGCTTTTTGGGGTAACCCCGTTGCGTTAGTTCTTCACAAAAATTGTGCCCATGTTGGTCAAATTGTGCCAGCTCCGAACAATTTCTCCTGATTCGCAGGAGTTGTCCATATGGCAAGTTTGCCCTCAGGTTTCTAGGATGCGAGCTCCCGTAGTGGAGTATAGTATTCCTATCAGTAGCTTTCTTAAAAAGTGAGGACTTCAAGGAACCGTCAACGTCTCTTAGCTCCACATCAAGGAATGTCATTTTGACATTGCTCGAGTCAACCGAGAATTTTATGTCATTATGTCTGTTGTTGAGCCACCGGTGAAAGTCACTCAACTCTGTGTGGCTCCCCTGCCACAGGAGCCACACGTCGTCGATGTAACGATACCAGTGTACAATGTGGTGTGTGTAAGGGTTATTTTCCTCCACATATTTTTTCTCATATTCGGCCATGTATAAAACGGCCATTTCTGGGGCATAAGGGCACCCCATGGCGGTGCCCTTGATTTGCATGAAAAAGTCGTTGTTAAAGCGGAAGTAGTTCCTTTTGAGGGTTATTTCGGCCAGTCGCAAAATGAAGGATGTTGGGACTCTATGTGGTCTTTCCCTTAAATCTAGATAGAGTTCCAAGACCTCCAGTGCTTCGTCTTGTGGTATCTGGGTGTAAAGGGACGTCCCGTCCATGGTTACCATGAGTTGTGACGTCTGGTCGAACGGGGTACAAAGGTAACTAGTCCAGCTTAGTTCAGCCACCCTAGGGGGTTTAAACATCTTAAGTCTCAAGCACTAAAACAAACTTCGTTTTTTATCTTGTATAGATTGAACACAATAAAAGAGCCCTGAGGAGAATCTGTGATTCGTAACAGATTCGAAACGCGTCGGCAAACGGCAGACAGACACTACAAAATATCTGCCCTTGATGGGTGCATTTATTTTGTTGGAATTGATTGTGAATTAAATTTGATTTCTGTCGCCCTTTTTTCTCACCTTATGGGTCTAATAGTGGTTTGATTATCTCGCAAAGATCAATTATTTGTGGATATAGAATTGCTATACATATTTTTCAGAAAAGAAGTTTGTGGATTACTGTTTGATTCATTGTTTATGTGTTATTTGTACAGTAGTTGTAAATATGTATAAATGTTTTTGTATTGTACATAGGTGTATATAAAGTGTTCTCCTTGCCCATGAAAAAGATAAATCCTACCAAAAATAATGAGTAAAAGGGTTAAATAAAATTACCCATACAAACAAATTGACTTGTTTTTGTTTGTTGTCTCATAAGCATAGAGAGACTAAACAAGTGGGAGGGCCAGCAATCTTTTCTGTTCACTGGTAAATCCATGGCATGCCACCTGCCTAGTGGTCACTCAATTGTGTCCCTTTTAAATAATTAAGCCAATCATAAAAATATATGAAAGCAGCAAAGGATCAAGAGAAAGTCCTATTCTGTTGATCATTAAAGAGTTCTTGAGTTTTAATATTTATCCCCATAGTTGTTACTGTGCATGCTTGGTTATTTCAATTTCATATTTTTATGAAGTTTCAGTGGAGTTATAAAGTGGCTGTTGTGTCTTACCTCATGTCATGTATTTAAGGAGTCGAAGAAACCCACATATGGGTCTGGGATACTCTTATTCTGATATTGGGTCATTTTGTATTGCTCCAAAGGGCATGATTACTGGTATACACTACTCAGGGAATAATTAACAATTGTCTTTTTGTTTATTGCAGCACTTGGCTCCTCAGGCGGAGGATGTTCATGATGATTGTGCAATTGCCCTCATTAATGGCAAATGTTGGTGTGCTCCAGTGTAGTTAACATAAATCTGTCCCTAGGAATGTTGTTGAGAGCTGAGAATTTCCAGGTGCTGTAAATTTAAGTACATGTATTGATCCTCACCATTGTGAACAAGTGTATCTACTGATCCCATTGTATAGGAATGGAACTGATTCTCAGTTGTCAGTATTATACTTCTGTCTAGTTGGTATGGGATCCTGTGATGTAGACCATTTGTAGGTAGATTATAAATGCCCACGTAGCTCTGCATCCAGGTTGCATCCCTATGGTACCGAAGTTCACAGAAGTAAGATGAACCTGGACTCAGTTCTTCAAAATCCAAGTTCTTAATCCTCTCCACTCTTGTATTTTCTGATATATCTAATAATATCCATAATATGTCAGCTTTAGTATGTTTTCATTATGTTTCTCCCAGATGTGTTGAGCAGAAGGTTAAATGTAACCTTTATTGTTAATGTGACAGATGCCACAAATTTCCCAACTTCACTTTGTAGTCTTACTTATTATTGCATGTACGCTCTAGTACATTTAACACCTGATCGGTCTCACATGGGATCCAGTCATTCATATGTTTTTTTCTGACATTTATTTATTATTTAGAAGTTTGTTAAGCGCACAGCTACCCCCAAAGGGGGTGTCCCGGCGCTGAAGACAACATCTAGTGAGGTTCAGTGATGTCCAGGGGGATAAAGAATGGGCTAGATCAAAGAGAAGAGCCAGGTCTTAAGTTTCTTTCGGAACAGAGGTTCTGAAGTCAGAAATCTCAGTTCCAATGGAAGATGATTCCATAGTCTGGAGGTGGCCACTGCAAAGGCCCTTCCTCCCGTACGCGCTAGACGAAAACGGGGGCAGAGCATTAAGCGAAGATGGTTAGACCTGAGATTCCGAGATGCTTGAGAGATCTTCAGTCTATGTCTCAGGTAGGCGGGGCCTTGACCATTAAGAGCTCTAAAAGCAAGGGTCAGGGATTTGAACTGAATACGTAGTCTCACTGGGAGCCAATGCAGTTTGATCAGGTGAGGTGAAATGGAATGACGGTAGGGAACATTACAGATCAACCTGGCCGCAGAATTCTGTACTGTCTGCAATCGATTAATGAGGTACGCCGGGGCTCCAACGTACAAACTATTTGCGTAGTCCAAATGGGATGTTATGAGGGCGTGGACTACTGTCTTGCTTGAATCAAATGGTAGGAAAGGGATGATTTTTTTGATCATACGGAGCTTTCCGAAACAGGACGCCGTGACTTTATTAATTTGAGTTTTGCAAGAGAGGTATGTGTCAAATTGGAAGCCCAGGTTGCGGGCAGCTTGGACAGGTACAGGGGGAGGATCTAATTCAGCCGGCCACCAGAGGCTAGTGGAAATAGGGGATTTCTGATTAAAAAATAAGACTTCCGTCTTATCCGTATTCAGTTTTAAATTATTTGAGGACATCCAAGAGGCGATATTCACCATGCAGTGGCGAAAATTTAGCAGAGAGCTTTCAGAGTGATCTTTGAAGGAAAACACCAGCTGAGTATCGTCAGCATAAAAGATCACTCTGACGCCCCATGATTCCACCACTTTTGCCAAGGCTTCAGGTATACGTTGAACAGGAGAGGGCTGAGGGCAGATCCCTGTGGAACCCCCCATGTCATCGGTTTCTTTGTGGAAAAGAAAGAGCCCAGCATCTCTTGCTGAAATCGATCCGTCAGGAATGATTTGACCCAGGCGAGTGGGATCCCACCAACTCCCACCTCGGAAGGCGTTTTAGCAGAGTTTCATGGGAGATGGTGTCAAATGCTGCGGATAGGTCGAGGAGGACCAGCATGGCCTCCTCTCCCCTATCCGTGCACTCACGAATCGACTCGGACACTTCTAGTAGAGCTGATTCGGTACTGAAGTACGGCCTGAATCCTGACTGAGAGTCATGGTGTCAGGTCGACTCCACGGGATCCAGTCGCTGCAACAATGGTTCCACCTCCAAATGTCACTAACACCCTGAATGTATATACACAGGGTGTTCGAGTCATTAGGCGAGGGAGAAAAATAACAAACTAAAATAAAAAACGAGGGAAGGGAAAAGGCTAGGGTCAGCAGGGAAGGGATGCCTGTAACAGAAAACAAGACATGTATCAAATAAGTGCTTAATGCCACACAGTTCTACTCTCATGAAGTCTCGCTAATTATACTTAAGTATTTATACCTGAATGATAAGAAAAACCAAGCCTTTGATAGTAAACCAACACAGCCCTTCAGTCACAGCCTGTAAGAATATCCTAGGAACATAGAAACAGAGGGTGAATGAAGGCTCTCACCTAACAGACGCATTCACACTCTACTGGGAACTCGTAAACAATCATATCCCACATACCACAGACTGTTAGAAGGACACAATGTATCAATGGGGGTCCAAGAATTCCAGAAGTAATGTATATCTGATCCAGACAACGTACGAGGGAAACGGCAGTGTGTAGGAAGCAAGAACTACAGCACTCAGCTCCCTTCTCTTCAGAGGAACCACAATAAGGACCCAAAAGTGTATAAGACTTATAACAGAAAAACGTTGTTGCGACCACCACTGAATTCTGTTAAGGTGCTCCAAACAATAACAAGAACAAAGGTCCCAGGAACGTGTAGTTAGCTTCACTACAACGCCCCCGCTCTGTATTACTTCCCCTCAATTGCCAGGAGAGTAACGGTGACACGTAGTAACCTCACTACAGTGCCCCGCTACTAATACAAACAGGAAAGTACAAGGGTGTACGGTAACACGTGGTTTCGACCGCCACCGTGTTCCGCAACACCCAATTCCAAGAAGCCTCTTGAAAGTAAGACACTCGCTTACAGATTACATATGCTCGAAGTGATAAGCGTAGGCAGAATGCTGGCCGCTAGAGGCGGCGGAAGATTAGGTTCAACAATACCTGCGGCTCTGCCCAGACCAAGAGCTTGGCGAAGAAGTTTGAGACCGCACGGAGGGCGGTCCACACAGCTGAACACCGGAGGTCCCGCTTCGTCGCGCTCCGACAGGCGGCTTCAGGAACAAAGTACTAGCGTGCAGAGCATCCGCTCTCACGCTGAAGACGAACAGGGAACTGAATAACGCGCAAACGGAAGCGCGTCCTTTCCCCAGATGTACTTCCTGAGTGGAGCCTCAAGGCTCATGGGACATGTAGTTTCTAGCGTGGCAGGCGCGATAGTCTGTGGATTCTGACACATGGAGCAGCAAGTTTGACTCTAGATAGTCAGACAGTTGTTCTTGTACCGCCTTCTCGAGCACTTTGGCTGGCTTGGGTAGGAGTGAAATCGGTCGGTAGTTGCTCAAACACATTGGGTCGGCACCAGCTTTTTTTGAATAGGGATTAGCAACACTTGTTTCCATAAAGAGGGACAACACCCGATTGTAAGGAGGAGTTCCAGATTTCAAGCAGGGGGTTAATTACTAGCGGGGCAATCTCATTCAGGATCAGTGCCGGGGCTGGATCAAGCGGTGAGCCTGATTTACATTTTAAAAATAGAGTCAGAGCATACTCTTTAGTAAGTGGTTTAAAAGAAGTAAATACTTTGGTACAGGTGGTGTCAAGATCTGAGGTTACTTCTGTACGATTCTCAAGGATTGTTGCCGTGATATTAGCAATTTTTTCAGAAAAGAAGTCAGATAGGCTTTCACTAAGTGCTTGGCTGGGGGTAACGGGAACGGACAGAGCAGTAGGATTAGTGAACTCTTTAACAATGTTGAAGAGGGTCTTAGTGGAGTTTTTTGCGCTAACAATAGTTTCTGCAAAGTATTGACTCATGATATTGCGTTTGAGTTTATGAAACTCTTTGAGGGCCTGTCTGTAAAGAGATTTGGCTGCCGGGTCATAGGTCCGGCGCCATAGGCGCTCCAGTTTTTTGCAACTGCTTCTGTTTTCCCTTAATTCCTGGGTGAACCAGGGAGCTGACGGTTTTGATCTACGGGAGGTGAGGGTCTGTAAGGGCACGACTTTCTCAATGGCGGCCGTGAGATCTTTATTAAATGTAGATACCGCTGCATTGAGATCGTCAGGGTGTGAGTCTGAACTACTATTGTACGTTTGCTCCAGGGCAGTACATGAGACCTTATGCCATTTTCTGCCTTGTTCTCTGATGGCAGATTCCTTCTTAAGGGGTTGGGATAGGGACACCTCGAACGGGATCAGGAAATGATCAGACCAAGTCAGAGGTGTGGAGGGAAGAATCTTAAGCTCCGTCCAATTAGAGAAGATTAGATCAAGGGTGTGTCCAGCAACATGTGTGGGGCCACTAACCCCTTGAGTCAAATTCAAACTTTGCATGGAATCTAGAAGATGGGTGGCACGACTACAGTCACTTACATCTACGTGATGGTTAAAGTCTCCCAATACCGTGAAGTGAGGGTGTTTAAGAGACAGATCTGCAATAACTGCTAACAGTGCAGAAATGGCAGGCTGTGAGGTATTCGGAGGACTGTATACCAGAGAAGATGGCTGTAAAGGCATCCAAGATGGAAAAATATAGTGCCTCTATGGGCCCTATATTCTGGATTTTCCTGGACGTGATCGTCAAGTGAGTCTGTAGAATAACCGCGATTCCGCCTCCGGTCTTGGAGCCTTCGCGGCTTACACCTGTGAGGCGGTAACCCGGGGGCAAGGCAAGAGAGATGTCTGGGTTGGAAGAGTCTTTAATCCATGTCTCAGTAAGGAAGAGTAGGTCCCAGGACATGGATGAGAGCAGCAGCCAAATGTCACTAGCGTGGCATGGCAGAGAGCGACAATTCAGTAATCCCATGGAATATGTTCGTATGGGTGTGGGATGGATAATTGATGAATCATGGGGGCATTTTGTATAAGGACTAAAGGAGAAAGGGCAGCTGTTACATTTAAAAAGGAGAGGGCTAGTCAGTGAGAGGTTGCACTGTGTTGAGGAGTGCAAATTAACTTTCTTAAATCCAGAAGCTGCGATCTAGACCAGACCTGCTTCTGTGCAAGATGGGAACCTTGGCCCGGAGTGCGCGTCCGACGCGCAGATAGCGCGCCCGCTGCGCTCGTCCGGAAAATACACAATTTATAGGAGAGAGGAGACGAAGGGGGGGGGCGTGGCCTCACGATAGGGGCGTGGCCTGAGGGTTCTCCGGTAATGGCGGCAATAATGTTTGTTTTAATTCCCGCGGCAGCGCTAAGATCCGCTGCGCGGGGATGCCAAGTGCGTGCTAAGCCCAGAATCAATGCCCAGGGAGAGGAGATCAGGTAGATAAAAACACAATAATGACACTCAAATTTTTAAAAAATAGTAGCGATCGTTCTCCCGGCTTCCGCCTCAGGAGATGGTTGTCTCTGGTTGTGTCTGACATGTTTTGTTTCATATTCTATTTTGTTCACACTGTATTATTATGCCTTATATTTCCCACATTTACAGAATCTCTCTTTTTGGTTTTGAACCAGCCTTTAGTTTTAAGATACTTATTTGGGTCTTATATAGCTTCTCGTTTGTAAGTCACCCAGGGATGAACCTTTCAGTATGTTACTTGTGGATGTAGGTCCAGGTGTTCCCATATGTGGGCACCCATCAGGAGCAAGTACCAGCTCGTATGTACTATCCGCTTGATCTCCTGGTGTTAGCTGTTGAAATCCATGACAAATCTTCAGGTTATTCCATTATATGCTCCCAGATTCCTTCTTTCTGTGGTGGATCTTATGAGCAAATATTCTCTGTCTTTCAATTGTGCCCAAATAAGGGTATCTTGCAATACTGTCTTTGGTGTCCCCTAATGTGAAACCTGTTGATAAAACGGGTGGCATTATTTGCAAAATCCTTAATTCTGCAGCATTTCCTCTGGGCTCTTAATAATTTCCTATGCATAATGCTCCACGTCAGTGCCTTCCTGTGACCATTGTTGGAGTTCAATATGTTGTAATTTGGTATGGGTTCTCTGTGTATCTTAGCACAGATCAAGTCACCTTGCGTATATACTGTGATATAAATAAAGTTTGGTTCACTGGCACAGATGTGGTGTGTTAGTTTCAAATTATAGTCTTTCTTGTTCAGCTTCTGCATGAATTTTTCCAGCACTTCTTCCGCACCATGCCAGATTATGAACAGGTCGTTTATAAATCTGGTCCATAATAAAATGTGTGATGTCATGTATTGATTTTCTTTTGACCAGGCTTTCTCCTTTTCAAACTATCAGGAGGAAGAGGTTTGCATATGTGAGGGCAAATGAAGTGCCATAGCAGTTTTATGTTTAGTAGATGGAAGATGCCATTAAATATACATACATTATGCTTCATGCAGTGCTTCATTATTATGAGTCTATCACACAACAAGGGTCAAAAAGGATATCTGTAAATCTAAAGATTTACTGCTACCCTACACATATCCACTACTATCTAACTCACACTGTGTGTAGGACAACTATAAACACCATATAAAGGTGGGCATATCTTTTATATGGACTAAAACCCTTACTCACCCAAGGGTGACATGCTTACCCTCAATGAGTGTCCGTGAGGGGCAGAGTGCAAATTTTTTTGTATATAAAGAAAAAACACGCAGAAATCTAAAATTCCCTCAGTAGGAATAACTAACTTTAATTACCATTTCCTATTGGGGAAATTCAAATAGCAATGTGAAACAGAGTTATTGATGTTAAAATAACAAACGTGCTTATCAAAAATCCTACTCCTTCCCGGCTAGGAAGTTGTAGCCCACATTGGGTACCTTGCGGTCCCTTTGTGCTTGGAGGAACCCTATGATGAAGCATGTGTAATGATTTAAACACTAGGAATGTCAGACAAAGAGACCCTCTCGTATTGTGAGGATTATATTGAAAAATTATTACAAGAGGAAGGAGGGGTACATTCCTGGTGGATAATATCTCCATTGGCAATCTGACTTTGAATGAAAAAGTCTCCAAACTAGAACGCTTGGAGAAGAAGCTTATAAGAACGAGGCTTCATGGCCATACATTAGCCAAATACCTGAGGTCCAACGTAATACCGGTCGGATTACAGGTTTGGAACGAACCTGCGATCTTCCTTGAGAACCCTAAATTTAAGGATAACTTCAGCTTCATATCCAACACTTGTTCCAGACACTGGATGGTGTTGGGTATTGAGACTGCGGTGGAAGAGGTCGAACGATTGACCAGGGAGATCGCTGAACTCAGGAAAGAGATCATTGAGGATAAAGCTCTATCCAATGCCAAAGAGGCGTTGGATAGACTTGAAAAAACCATAAGGGAATTTGATCTCTATACACGAGGTACCAAACTGGACAAAGTTGCGAAGGATATTAAAACCTTTGATAAAAAAGCTACATATCCTTACCTCCAAGAAGGGTATTACACAAGAGATCAATGTGGTGGTATAACCAGTAGAGGGAGGGGTGGATATAAGAGATTTAACACCTTTTCAGGTTCTTCATATACCAGAAGTTCGGACAGTGACTCGGAACGCCCTGGAACTAGCACAGGTGGTGCCACAAGTAACCCTGAGCATAATCCCCTAGACCAACAGACTTTTTTAGTGGAGGACCAATGGTGGGGCCCGCGAGGGAGGGGACGCCCCTGGGGCAGACCCAGGGGCCAACGCTCTGCCCGTTGGAATCGAGGCTCAGGCGGGGGAACAAATAAGTACAGTTCTAATAGGACTCCCATGGTGAGATTCAAACAGGACGCCAGGTCTACAGGTGGTAAGACATGCCCCTGAAAATCCCATCATCAACATATCCGATTATGAACTGAACACGAGTGAACAGCAAATCCTGTGTAAGGGGTTATCTTTTGTCCCTATCTCCATGCCTGATAACTTTACCCTTAGGATGGAACTCCAACAGTTCTTCAGGAAAGTGAGATTAAAACATTACTTCCTTAGGACTCCATTTAAACCTGTGTTTTCGGGAAGTGGTCTGAGACCACCTTCCAAATTCAACCCTCCCACACACCTGATTGACCACAAAATTAGAACTTACGAACAGATGGTACTACGTGACGTAAATAAAATCCTTGCAGAAAGACGCTACGTCACCTACAATATCTCTAAATCGGAGAGAGAAGCGTTGGGCACTTTAAAGAACAATATCAATATTGTGATTAGACCCGCGGACAAGGGTGGCGCCATCGTTGCCCAGAGTTTTGATAAATATAAGAACGAAATATTGTCTCAACTATCTGTGGTGGGAAACTATACTCTTTTAAAATCTGATCCCACTAAAAATATCAGTTTAGCAATTGATCGAATCACTACTCGGGCACTTGAGGATGGTATAATTACCAAACAAGAATATGAATTTTTGAACAATAAGCACCCTCGTATGCCCACAATCTACACTTTGCCCAAAGTCCATAAACGGATGGAAGACCCCCCCTGGTAGACCGATCATTTCAGGGTGTGGCTCACTATTGGAGCCTCTCTGTAAATATATAGATATATTTTTAAAACCTATTGCCATATCAACTCCAACATACGTGAGGGACACAATGAATGTGATCCAATTAGTGGATGGGCGCACCTATGATCCTGGAACAAGTATACTTGCCACTATGGACATCATGACTCTCTACACAAACATTCCGCAGCAGGCTGCACTGATGTGTATGGAGAATGTTTTGAATGAGAGACCAAGACCCAATCAAGTATCGACAGAATTTATTATCCAACTGCTCACAGTAGCGATGACACAAAACTTTTTTATGTTCTTGGGCCAATTTTACATCCAGACAAAAGGTGTAGCGATGGGGGCAAGCTTTGCCCCCAATCTAGCTATAATATACATGAGTGAGTTTGAACATCGGTTTGTCCTCAACCAGCAAAATCTGTATTACAATCAAATTGCCCTATGGGCACGGTACATTGATGATGTGCTGTTAATTTGGCAAGGAAGTAGTGAACAACTGATGGAATTTCACAAGGGGCTTAACACCTGCTCAGACGATATTCAGTTCACTTTGGAATACGATAGGGCCTCAATTAGCTTCCTGGATATTCAGATCAAATCGGATGAAGGCCAACTGTACACCACCCTTTATTGAAAGAGTAGTGAGCGAAACACTCTATTAAGGTACACGAGTCACCATCCCCGCAATCTCAGAGATAATTTGCCGTTTGGCCAATTTCTGAGGTTGCGGAGGAACTGCACCAAAAAGGAGGATTATTTTGAGGAGTCATCCTTGCTCGTTGTAAGACTTTAGGAACGAGGTTATCCAATGCGGCTTTTAAAAAAAGCGCGTAAGAGGGCATGGAATAACCAACGTGAAGATCTATTGGTTTCAAACCAGAAAAAGCAAGGTGAGGATCGCCTTGTATGTGTCACTACTTTTAATACTAAGAGTAGTGCCATAAAGAAATCAATTAATCAACATTGGCATTTGGTGAGCGAGGAATTGGGGGGCTTGCCCCCACCTTTACACGCATTCCGTAAGGGAATGAATGTGAGGGACCATTTGGCTCGATCATTGTTACCCACGAATCGAGTCATGGGCCAGACAACACTGTGGGACCTTCCCCCTATTAAAGGACATACGAAGTGTGGTTCATGTCGTGAATGTCCCCTAACAAATGAGTGCACCACATTTAACTACAACAACAAAACACACACTCTTACACAACATAGGAACTTTAATACCACAGGGGTTATATATGCCATCTTATGCCCCTGTGGTTTTTTGTATGTGGGCCAAATGACACAAAGAGTTAAATGTAGACTCCTACAGCACTGTAGTCGCATTAGATGCAAAACACCAGGAGCACCCTTGGTCGAACATTTTACCACCTTTGGTCAAGACTGCGATAGCCTCCGATGGTGGGTAATAGAAAAAGTGGCCACGAATGTTCGGAGGGGGGTGACTTTGGAAATGTACTCAATTTAAGAGAGTGTAAGTGGATATACTCCCTTAACACGGTGAATCAAGGACTAAACGAACAGGAGGAGATAAACAGACAGGTGTCTCTCCTGAGAGTCTAGTAATATGAATGTGAAGTTACCATGTAACTGTACCACTGTAATAAAATATGATTCATGAACCCTCGATCATATAAATATATATGGAAATGTGCCTTGCCAGGACCTACACTACCAACCTGCAATGATCTTTTGAATTTGGTGTTTTGTATGCAATGTACATCGTAGTAAAGATAGGCATTAAGTAATGGAGTTTTTTGATGCACATGTATAAATGTTCTACTGGGAATAAATGTCAAATCCATTTCTATTAATATAGACACATGTATAAATGGTGTGCCGTAATATCATGAATATGTACCAATTTGTTTTTAATGAACATGGACCGTTATAATAGGAACTCTACTGCTGCATCATTCTCGATCTTGTTCCCAATTTAAAATGGCCGACACACGTCCTCAATCAACAATGCCTTGAACGATATCCACCAATAATATAACTCTGCTTGAAGCCCCCCTTTCTTTCTTTTTTTGTTTCCATTCACAGGCACCGAGCGCTCCCGATTCACGGCATGCCGGGTATACAGTCCCTTTTCTATATTGATGCCTCTGGAGTTGAGCATGTAGGCGCCGCTTTGAGCTAAACGCCGAACGCTCGGGAGACGATACGGACTAATTGGGTGAGTGCATTTCTGACGATCGAATCATTTCCTCTTGTACTCTATTTTAAGTATGTGCCGGGTAGTGACCCCTATTCTGCTTAATTTGCAGGGAGTCACGTACTTTTGAGATTGAATGGGCTGGATCAGTATGGACTAACTCGGTGAGTGCAACCGAGAAAATTCCCTCTGTACTCCGTTTTTTAAGTATGCGCTGGGTAGTGACTCATTTTCCACTTAACTTGTAGGGAGTCACACACCCTTGTAACTGACTGGATTGAAGCAAGTGTATGCCATTGAACCACGCTAAAGCCCTACATCGGATTGACCTAAGGGCTGGCTTGCCTTTATACTATTGGTAAGATGTATCCCGGAGATGTACATTGGTACATTGAGTATTGAGAACTCGTTTTTGGTAGTAAAACATCACTGGTCCCCCCCCCCCTTTTTTCAAAATAATAGAACAACTCGAATTCGAATATGCAGAGAATTCAAGTCTGAAAAAACTGGAAGACTAAAAACACCAGCCCCGCTTTATCCAAAAGGTAATGACACAGACATCCTAGGTGAGAGCAGTGATTGGAAGTTGTCATAGAATCGGTCTAATGACCCCTTCGTTATGTTTCTAGGTATTAATTTATTTATCCGAGGAACAAGAGCAAAGACATTACTGTCCTTTTCTCCACTACCATTGGGTAAGCCTAATTCCTTACCATGGATGCGTGCGATACTTGAATGATCGCAATTTTAATGCAACAGCTTGATATACATATTCATTCTGTTTCAGGGCTTGTGCTACTCTTTTGGTTGTCCAAATTCGTGGTCCTGATGAAGACTCGCATGGCCACGGTCTAATTTACCTAAAGGCCCCAAGACGAGTCGAAACGTCGACGCTTTATTTTGTACTGGATGGTGTTACACATTTTTTAGTGCAATACAAGTTTGGAAGCAATGTCTCCATTTAATATAAACTGTGTTTAGATCTCATAATACACGCCAGGACATTGAGTAATTGTATATTGTACAAACTCATTGCTTGTATATATAAAATTGTAAATATTATTCTATGCTCCTTTTCAGTCTTTTCTATTAAGCACTCTACATTTCAATCTTTTTGCAAATTTCTCTTTGGGCAACTATAAATGCTTTTATATTGAGATAGTCATGAATGCAATGAATTAAAATTGCCCCATAATTTCGAATTATTGCTGTTGCTGTTTTGTTTTGGTTTTTTGTGGATAACATTAACATTGAATGGACTGGGCTAATCTGTTGGACATGCCCCATGAATAAGAGAAAGCTTGAATAATTACTTGATTCATTCGGTTTTAGTAAAATAATAGTTTGAGAAGATTGTTTTTGAATAACAAAAACATAAATAGGCAGCACTACATTGCAAGTGCACAAGCATATTTTACGGCACTTAAGGACTCAGGATGAAAGCTAGTCCACTGCGCAACACTTTAAGAAGGTCCATAATGGAGACCCTAGCATAATAAGATATAATGCTATAGACTGTATACCCAAAACAGCCAGGGGAAGAGGCAGAGAGAAATCATTCAGGAAGTTAGAATCGAGGTACATGTTGAGAATAGATACAACCTAATGGACTGAACATAGACAAGGAAATGTATACTTACCTATAATGCTGCCTTTTGATATTTGCAATGTTTTAAAATGAGATTCACTTCACACTAGCAAACTTCAAAATATATGTTTTCAATTTTAATTCTAGGAAAGCAGACAGCACTATATAGAGATGAGAAGTGGCATGACAGCATGTCATTCAGTAGAATGAACTGTTTTTCAAGTATTGTGCTGTTCCCCTGCCAGCACACGCAAACTTGCTTTTGAATATATATATATATATATATATATATGAAGAAAACCACTCCTACAGCAAGGAAGAAGAGGGCCGTACACGAGCCGTGTGTGGATCAGGCTTATTTATTATTGTTCAGGTCACCCACGACCCTGCAGAAAAAGAGAGACACGTTTCGCCTGCGCAGCAGGCTTTGTCAATCTATTTTGGCACCATGACATTGTAGAAATATATATCCCTACTCCCTCCTTCAGGCACACATAAACATAGAAGCTAGACTACAAGTTTAGGCATTTTGAATAGAAGAAGTATGAACCTGCAGCATGTGCCTCCTTAGCAAAGTGCAGGGTATTCGAAGTTGTAAATAACTACATAAAACGAA
The DNA here is from genome assembly GCF_964263255.1 of Lissotriton vulgaris. Lineage (NCBI taxonomy): Eukaryota > Metazoa > Chordata > Amphibia > Caudata > Salamandridae > Lissotriton > Lissotriton vulgaris. Next base: position 1,657,286,882 of record NC_141695.1, read on the forward strand.
AATGCCAATAAAAACCTGAGCTAATTCATAATGTATGCATCAAAACAATTATAAGCTGTAACCAGTTTTAGCCAGAGGTATAGACAATTTGAATTAGCCTATTGAGGTACTGTCATTATGAAACATCGTGTTGGCGCCAAATGCTCTCAACATGTGCTGCCTTTCTGATAAAAAGTCTATTTTATACAGGAGGATTTTAAAAAACTGCTTGAATGCAGATTGCGCTGCCGAAAAGGCATACAAGCTCCCACTTCATAGTCTCTTAGTTCAGCCATAAAAAGTCAATCCGGTATAGTCTGAACACAAACACATGCTGTGTAATCATTAGTGAAAACAAGTGTATATATATATATATATATATATATATATATATATATATATATATATATATATATATATATATATATATATATATATATATATATATATATATATATATATGTATGTATATGTATATATATGTATATATATGTATATATATATATATATATATATATATGTATATATATATATGTATATATATATATATATATATATATATATATATATATTATATATATGTATATATATATATATATATATATATATATATATATATATATATATATATATATATATATGAGAGAAGAACCACTTTACTGGAAAGTAAGTTGCGAGGACACAGCGGGGATCATTTCAGGAGACAGCTTTATTCACAAGTACAGCTTGGCATGATGCATTTCGGCGTATCCGCCTTCTTCAGACGCCGCTGTTACTGCATCCTATCCTTCTCCCTCCTTTGTATTTCCTCAAGCGCTCCCATTGGCGGGGAGATCAGGTGACCCAGCTGTGAGAGGAACCTGTAGTCAATTGTGAGCCTACAGTTCCCAGTGTGCATCTGTTCAAGTGAATGCGCCAGCTGGAACATTGCTGAAGTGTGCTTCGCAAAGGAGGAGCCGTGTAGCAGCAGGTAAGGACGTTTTGAAAGTGTAGAAGTTGCTCCCTCCAGTCCCCTACGCCCGCGCCTCAAAGTAAAATCAAACCGGGCTGTGAGGTGAACTGTAATCATGCTCACCTCCCGTGAAGTCACAGACTGCCATTGACAGCAGCTTCTAGCGTGGTTGATTTTCGAGGCGGCCCTGGGACTATCAATCCCTTGATACACTCAGTCCAATTGCCAGACTTAGCCCAGGACGCTTGCAGGACGGGCCCTCGTTTCGCGCTGCTGGCAAGCGCGACAAACGTGAGAGAAGAACCACTTTACTGGAAAGTAAGTTGCGAGGACACAGCGGGGATCATTTCAGGAGACAGCTTTATTCACAAGTACAGCTTGGCATGATGCATTTCGGCGTATCCGCCTTCTTCAGACGCCGCTGTTACTGCATCCTATCCTTCTCCCTCCTTTGTATTTCCTCAAGCGCTCCCATTGGCGGGGAGATCAGGTGACCCAGCTGTGAGAGGAACCTGTAGTCAATTGTGAGCCTACAGTTCCCAGTGTGCATCTGTTCAAGTGAATGCGCCAGCTGGAACATTGCTGAAGTGTGCTTCGCAAAGGAGGAGCCGTGTAGCAGCAGGTAAGGACGTTTTGAAAGTGTAGAAGTTGCTCCCTCCAGTCCCCTACGCCCGCGCCTCAAAGTAAAATCAAACCGGGCTGTGAGGTGAACTGTAATCATGCTCACCTCCCGTGAAGTCACAGACTGCCATTGACAGCAGCTTCTAGCGTGGTTGATTTTCGAGGCGGCCCTGGGACTATCAATCCCTTGATACACTCAGTCCAATTGCCAGACTTAGCCCAGGACGCTTGCAGGACGGGCCCTCGTTTCGCGCTGCTGGCAAGCGCGACAAACGTGAGAGAAGAACCACTTTACTGGAAAGTAAGTTGCGAGGACACAGCGGGGATCATTTCAGGAGACAGCTTTATTCACAAGTACAGCTTGGCATGATGCATTTCGGCGTATCCGCCTTCTTCAGACGCCGCTGTTACTGCATCCTATCCTTCTCCCTCCTTTGTATTTCCTCAAGCGCTCCCATTGGCGGGGAGATCAGGTGACCCAGCTGTGAGAGGAACCTGTAGTCAATTGTGAGCCTACAGTTCCCAGTGTGCATCTGTTCAAGTGAATGCGCCAGCTGGAACATTGCTGAAGTGTGCTTCGCAAAGGAGGAGCCGTGTAGCAGCAGGTAAGGACGTTTTGAAAGTGTAGAAGTTGCTCCCTCCAGTCCCCTACGCCCGCGCCTCAAAGTAAAATCAATATATATATATATTGTTCTGTAAATCGGCGGTTTGTGTCATCGTGCCTGCCAGCACTGGGGTACCGCAGTAATCAACTGACCATCTCTCCCCGCAAATTTTTACCTACCTGCATTGCTGCTACAAGGCATTATGGGTGTTGCAGTTTAGAGAGGTGAACAAACTGCAACAGGTGAACGCCATCGTCATCGGGGGAGGAGCGGACCTGTTTTGAATTACTCAAATAGCGGCAGGAAAGACTTCACGGTGTCACATGGGTCTGGTGTTGGGCGCTGAAGAAGGTTATTACCGAAATGCATTCGCCGCCACTGGAGCAGCATCTTGAACATTAAAGCCTCTCCAACCTGTCCCCCTGGGTTCCTGCCTTTTCTTTTTCGAGGGAGAAGTTGCTTTGATATTTTATGCGCTGGCCAGCAGCGCATTACAGGACACCCCTGCCACGCTTTTGGGACCAGATCACAACTGGCAAGCCTCACGGCCAATACTCCTGTTCCGTTACGGAATGAATCTGGTACCCGCCCTATTGGAAGGAGAAGGCGAGCAGTTGAGGTATTGCACCTCTTTCGGACTAATTGCTGTCCGCACTCAAGCCCCTGCACAATTGACTCCTGACATCTGGGGCTGTGGCAGTGTTAAAGGGGGACCCGAGGGGAGACCGAGTGTTCTGGAAATCGGCGGTTTGTGTCATCGTGCCTGCCAGCACTGGGGTACCGCAGTAATCAACTGACCCTCCCTCCCCACAAATTTTCACCTACCTGCATTGTTGCTATAAGGCATTATGGGAGTTGCAGTTTTGAGAGGTGAACAAACTGCAACACGTGAACGCCATCGTCATCGGGGGAGGAGCGGACCTATTTTGATTTACTCAAATAGCGGCAGGAAAGACTTGTGTCGCATGGGTCTGGTGTTGGGCGCTGAAGAAGGTTATTACCGAAATGCATTTGCCGCCACTGGGGCAGAATCTTGAACATTAAAGCCTCTCCAACCTGTCCCCCTGGGTTCCTGCCTTTTCTTTTTTGAGGGAGAAGTTACTTTGATATATATATATATATATATATATATATATATATATATATATATATACACACAAACACACATCTTCAAAACCTGCCCCTCCCGAGGAAACAGGACCGGAACAGCTCGGATACCCATCACAGTTCTTTATTCAAGTGACATGAGTTGCAGGCAACATGTTTCAGCCGCAAGATCTGCCTAGTTCATATGGATATTATATACACACACACATATATATTTATAAAAATACATACACATTCATACCCCATAATCATATAATTACGCATATCTACCTTTACCATTGGCCAACCCTAAACCCTAAAATTATCTTCTTTCCTTTGCCAATTCCCACACCTACACCTCAAACTTACCCTTGCCTCCCTTTAACACTAACCAACCCTAAAAGGACCCTTTCTTCCTTTACCTCTACCCACCCCTCTATCTTATAATTTCCACTGCCCCCTTTACCTCTACTCACCCCTACGCTCTAAAATTACTCTTACCACCCTTTAGCATTGAACAATCCTATGCCCTGAAATTAGCCCTACTTCACTTTACTACTAACCACTCCTAAACCCTAAAATTTCCCTGACCGGCATTTACTACTACCCACCCTAAACGTATTTGCCCTAAATGTATTTTCACCTCCCTTTGCCAATAACCACACACATTATCCTAACCTCCTTTTACCACAAGCCAACCCCAAACCCTAAAATTACCCTTACCTTCCTTTACCTCCACCCACCCATTCATCTTAAAATTACTGTGGCCTCCTTTTACCACTATCCACCCCTAAACAACAAAATTATCTTTACTTTTATTTACACCCTATCCAGCCCTAAACCCAAAAATTAACATTACCTGCCTTTACCATTGTCAACTCTAAATACAAAAATTACCCTTACCTTTCTTTACTTCTGCCGAACCTCAACCCCTAAAATTACCCTTACCTCCCTTTACCACTACCCACCCCTTTATCCTAAAATTACCCTTACCTCTCTTTACCTCTACCCACCACTAACCCCTAAAATCAACATTACCCCTCTTAACTACTGCCCACCCCATAACCTTAAATTTGCTCTTACCTCCCTTTACCACTATCCACCCCTAAACTCTAAAATTATCCTTACCTGCATGGTAAAATCATTGTGTAGTAAATATGTCATGATAAAGGCTGTATAGACAAGTTTATATCTTTGTATTTACTCTTGCCCATGTGATCTGTTAGTGGTTTAATAAACAGAGCAAATTGTGATTCTTCATCTGTGCAATTAAGGAACCATTCACCTGAAAGTGTGTGTCTGGGAGCATGCTCAACTGAATATGTGTCACTTTGAACAAACCAACCTTATGTCTATCTGTATGTGCTGTAGGTTATTTGCACCTCATGGGAACCTGGCATTGAGAATGGAGACACTTCTGCCACTGTGTATATTTAGGCAGATGGATAAGAACTCTGTGATTGTGTTTCTGTGAAAAGACTGTTGTGTGTCTTTCCGTATCCCAGCACAGCTGCAGTCCCCCGCATTACACCACTATGGGCTTGTGTCATTGAGTATTGATAGTTACAGCAAGCTGGGTCCTTCCTTTGTCATCACTGTAAAATGTCCAATTTGTTTTGCTGGAGAAGTATATGTGCCCTAGTGAATGTGCACTATTTCAGTGAAAATAAACAACTCTGTACTGATGTATATTCCAACCCAGGTTAATTCTTGTGTCGTTGTGTTGCTTTTAATAGAAAGGTTTGTGTAAATATGCACTTATGTGGCACTCAATAGGGATTAGTCATTCTAAAGAGAATTGATAAGGTCACAGTGCAACACTGTGTATACCACAGCAGGTGCTCTTTTCTGTAGATGTGCTAGTCAACAGAGAATCACCTTTCAGGATCTCTTCCCGTAGGCACCATGTGCTTGATGGTTGGTTCAGTTAGCTTGTCAACGTTACCAGAAGGTGGAACCATGTCAAACATCCTGGTCTTCTTGGACTTCGTGATCATCCTCAAGTCACTGGCAGGTTTGGTTATCTGAGCGTATATTTAACAAGGACCCCCTGTGTTCATAGAAATAAGATTCCTAGACCAGGGAAGGAGTAAATATTTGATATTTAACAATCTAGGCAACCAGTGAAAATCAATCAAGAAGGGTTTAAATAAGTGGAAGGGAAATAAGCTACAAAATTGATTATTAAATTCGACACTTTATTACAGATTAAAAAAAGCAATATCGCATTACAAATTTCATATATATATTAAAAGGTGTAGTTTTGACAATCTAGGTATAAACAAAATTGCATAAATCACATTACATAAATCACATTATATATACAAACAAAGTTAAAAAAAAAAAGACAAGGGGTGGCAGATTGGTACTCAAATATATGAAATTTGTAATGCGATATTGCTTTTTTTAATCTGTAATAAAGTGTCGAATTTAATAATCAATTTTGTAGCTTATTTCCCTTCCACTTATTTAAACCCTTCTTGATTGTTTTTTTCACTGGTTGCCTAGATTGTTAAATATCAAATAGGTTTGGTTATCTGTACACCCTTCGTTTTCCTCACCGTGACCGATACGAACATTGGGATTGCTGCTATTCTCTTGGGTGCAGTCAAGGATATGGAGGACTTGAGCAGCTCATAGATCTCCTTCCAGATCTTCTCTTTTAGAGCCTTGCTGTTGATGACATCTGAAACCACAGCATGAGCCTTAATGTTGGTATCTGACTCAGACTTTGGCTTTTCTTTGGCTTTACCTGGCTTGAGATCACTGGCTTCCTTCCATCCTGTACGATGGCCAGAGGTTTGGAATCTGACTCCTGACCTGAAACTAAGAGGGAATCTTAGCATAAGTCCTTGACATCAGGCACTGGTGACCCTGCTCTAAAGATATTCCATTTCAGGTGTGAGTAATTTATCCAGTTCTTAGTTTTTGAATATTGTACTGACGTTTGAGTTTTGCATTACAAGTCCTGGACCAGAATGCTAAGAATGAGGCTTGGCTGAATAATTTACTCACACCTGACCTGATGTAACTTGAGATCTGGAGGCAACAAAAAATTAGATTGGCAACTCAAGCCTCATATGGTGTAACTGTAGAAATCAGAATTGAATAGACATCTCTCAAATTACACTGAGATACAGAAACAAAAGAGTTTGCTACTCTCACATGATATGAGAAGATCTGACAGCTCTAATGGGCACATACAGAAAGTGATCATGCAGAAAGGATAGAACATGTGTATGTACTCGAGTCAAGCACAGAGGCACATGAGCAAGAAGAATATGACTAAGAAAGAAAAATGCTCACAAATAAGCTAAGGCCTGGAAAAATAGGGCCGCAAGCAACTACTTAGTCATGTAAAACAAAGATCCACAAGCATAAATTCAAATGCACAAAAAGAAATTTCAGCCCCTGTGGGAACATAGGTGAGTAGAAATAGAGCATGCATCGATCAAGTACAAGAGTCACATAAATGTTCATTCCAAGATGAGAAGCATACAAATAACATCTCAATCATGCATGAATCTGCACCAAAAAAATAATTCAGCCATGAACAAACAAAGATACACAAGTGGAATCCGAGTAAGGCAGAAAAAATACACTTGTACAGAAAGACAGACAAAGACACTACAGCAAGGAACATTATGTGCAGTTCCAGGGTAAGACACATGCAGGAACACTGGTATGCAGAAGGAGTCTTCTATAATGACAAAAGCCGTAAGCATAATAGAGAGTATGGGCGCCTTTCGTCAATCTCAAACGGGACAGATGGTCGTGCCCACTTCCTGTTTAAGCGCTTTTCTGGCCTTACTCTTTCTAAACTAAAATTAGCCAAGTGTCTAAAGGGGGTAACTTGGTTATCCAAGTAGGATGTGCCAGAAGTATCAGAATCCCTGGCACACTACTGGTAAATAAATGTACACATCATTGGAGGGTTAACTGTGCCATGCGCAAATTCACTGACCAACGGGGTTTTGGTTTTATAAGACATGGGGAATTACATGCCAAATCCACAGGCTGCTTTGACAATGAGGGGGTTCACCTTTCCCAGGTGGGGATGGACCTGTTCCTACTAGACCTAGAGGAAGCTCTTGGAATAGCAGGCTGTAAGTAATGAAGTGAGCACAGATGGGGGGCCCTGGTTGTGGCGGTCGCCTCACCCAGGGCTGTGGCGGAGTTACAGGATGATCCAGAGGCGAAAGGGACGCAGGAGTACCCTATTCAGGAGCACAAAGGGTGCTGAGGCCTAATATCCCAGGAGATCTGTGCGGTGGACCCTGGGATGCGATGGCGCCCCGTTATCCTACGGGAGGTTTGAAACCATGACAACAGGGGGTCGTTTGAACGCTCCGCCCCTCGTAGGGCGGGGTGTGAGCAAGATGGTGGACAAACAGTTAACCGGAATTGGGTGGGGCTAGTCCTCTCACCACAACCGCGAAGCACCGTCTGGCCAAGGCAACGGTGCTACAAGGCCCATCAGCTGGTAAGCTGCGAGGGGCAGCTTGCCTTTGGATCATCTGTAAGATAACCCACCTTGTTGGCATTGTTTATTCTAATAAACCTACAGACCGTTTTCCCATCAACAATTTGTCTGGTCTATTTATTTCAGGTTATGATGTGTCTGGGTGGCTGGTGTGCGGGCCGATATGGGCACTATGCGGGCGGACCGACTCGTCCCGGCAGGGGACCCTCATAAGAGGGCGGCCCCTTAGTGCCCCAAGATGGCACACGATCCAGCCCAGGGCCACCCCTTCCGGGGGGGCGCGTCACTTCCGGCCGGAGAAGGGGGAGGGAGGAAGTATATATCCCCTTATCCCCCCCCCCCCGTTTTGCGGTCTCTTTGGCCGCTTCCCTCCTAGATGTTTCCCTCCCTCCCACTTACTCGACATCTCAGGGTGACGGTGTATTTTTTTAATGTATTAACGATAATCATTTGTGTTACAGGCAGAGTTACAGGATGATCCAGAGGCGAAAGGGACGCAGGAGTACCCTATTCAGCAGCACAAAGGGTGCTGAGGCCTAATATCCCGGGAGATCTGTGCGGTGGACCCTGGGGTGCGACGGCGCCCCGTTATCCTACGGACGGTTGGAAACCTGGACAACCGGGGGTCGCTTGAACGCTCCGACCCTCTTAGGGGGGGGGGGTGTAGAGTGGGGGAAGAGGGGTTGTGTTGTTTCAACGTTCTTTTTGCGTGTTCAGAAAATGGTTTTACTGTATTTTACAGTTTAAGGATTTCACTCCACCACTTCACTTGTTTTTAAATCTATTGAATATACAAATGTTCTTAATTATATTTTTATATTTGCTTAGTACTTTGTATAGTAACATCTTATAATTATATTGTGAAGTGTCATCTTTTCTTTGTTAAGAAGGGAGAAGATGTAGAGTGCTGCTCAGCCTGTGCGCGTGTGTATGAATGTTGATTGCATGAATGTTCAAATGGTGTGTTGAATGTCAGTTGATGTTCGGGCTGAGCAGAGGTCATACTGCTCCTGGTGGGGTTCTCTAATTTATATCTTAAAACTAAAATAAAGATCTACTTTCAACTTCTTACCTCGGCTACATGATTACTTCCATTCTTTACAGGGGGTGAGCAAGATGGTGGACAAAGAGTTCACCGGAATTGGGAGGGGCTAGTCCTCTCACCACAACCGCGAAGCACCGTCTGGCCAAGGCTGCGGTGCTACAAGGCCCATCAGGTGGTAAGCTGCGAGGGGCAGCTTGCCTTTGGATCATCGGTAAGATAACCCACCCTGTTGGCATTGTTTATGCTAATAAACCTGCAGACCGTTTTCCCATCAACAATTTGTCTGGTCTATTTATTTCAGGTGATGATGTTTCTGGCTGGTGTACGGGCCGATATGGGCACTATAATCCCGTGACCAGGACACCCAAGATGGCTGCGGTGGCGTACCTGGGAGACAAGTCGGTTGTCTCTCCAGGGGAGCAGGACGTCGACCAAGTGACCGGTGCTTCGCCAGAAACGCAGCGGACACGGAAAACGCAGAGGGGGATACTCGGCGCCAGGAGAGAAGGAGACACCTGGAAAGAACAATGACGCGGAGGCTGAGAGTGAGGAGCCCGAGAGGAGGAACCAGGAGAGGAAGGCAGGAGGGGACTACGGGGAACAGCCTAGAGGGAACACCTGACAGTCCAACAATCCTGAGAAAAAAGAGGACATCTGGACTCCTTCTGCCACGACCCAAGAGGGCCGTGGCTTAAGGCAAGTACTACTCCTCCATTTTTTCGCCGTGGGGAGGTGGTGGGGTGTGATGTGGTGGAGAAGCAGACCAGGAGTCAAGGTATCTAGTTCAGTGGGTTTATTAGCAAACAAGGGTTTCAAGGGGAAACAGTTTGTATATAACGTCTTTACAGTCTTATTCAACCAAGATACAGCACTTTCCGGTGCAAAGCCTTCTGGGACTTGTAGTCGGTTTCGACCTCCTCTCTGTTGCGGTTTCTTGTGTCAGGATGGATGGCCGTCGGTCACCGATAACCAAAAGGAAAGAAAAACAAAAGAATCCTGTAAGGGGATGGTTCGGAGAACATAGGGGTTGACGCGGGACGAGGGAAGTGTGGGAAGCTGTCACCTTAACCGTCACCAGTGAGTCACGCGTGCGCTCCTATTAAAGACTGGTCCGTTACTCTGAAGCTTCCCCTCCCTTCACTCCCTCCACTGCACGGCCCCAGACAGAGGAAATGCGCCCCCGTACCTTGTGGAGCCACGTCCCTCCAGGGCCGTGGCTCGAGTTGTCGCATTGCCAGTTAGGGTCTGGCTGCCAGTCTGTTCCGTCCTCGGGTTCTTCACCGCTCCGGCTCTCTTCCTCCCTTGCGTTCGCTTCGTCCGGTTGTAAGCTTCCTGCGTTGTCCTGCGGTAACACCGAGTAGGTTCTGGCAAGCGTCCTCTCCTGGCGTTCTTCGTCCGTTGGTCCTGCAGAACGACTTCCTGCTTCGGCGGCACTCCATTTGAAGGACTTGTACGACTCCTCCGGGAAGCCTGACTCCTTAAAGGGCCAGCGGTCCCCGGTCCAGCTCTGAAAGAACATGAGAGAAGACGGGGAAAGGTAATGGGGAAAATGTTCCAATGTGTCATGTTCCAATGTGTCCAATGTAGGTGCACCTGACTGTACATCCAACTCCTCCAGCTCCTCCTCCTCACATGGGGGCTGTAGACTTCCACCAGAGCACTGCATGTACTGAAGCAAGCACCACAACCACCACGGTGTTTCAATGGGGGTCTACACAGGAGTCCCAAAGCATTTCTTCCGATGTTCTATTGTTCTTTTTTTTATTTTATTTTTTAGGGCAAAATATACCTCCATCCCCCTGTGGCTGCTCGTTGTGTGAAGGAGAAGAAAAGCAAGCCCCGCTACATTCTGAGGGGAACATCCTATCATGACGGTACAAACCGCTGTGGAGCTAGCATGTGCCTACCATAGACCTCCAGAGTTTGAAGCCCTACCAACGAAAAGTCCTTTTTCTTCCCAAAAACCTGCTGTACGAATCGGAGGGGATGCTAGAATACCTAGAGTGTCCAAATCCCTACCCAAGGCTCCGGCACAAACCCCACCGCCACAAGCAGAATCCCAGTGCTTCTGTTGTGCGGAATGGGGCCACGTTGCCTGGAACTGCCCACTAAAAACTGAGGTAATAGAACCTATGAATATAGGAGAATCACAGAGTCGGGTTCTGACCACAGGAGGGACTCAAGGGTGGTATAAAATGCCCGTACGCCTGAACGGAAGGCCAGTAGAGGCCTTGTTAGATACTGCTTGTCATCATAGTTTTATCTGTAGGGATCTTATCCCTCCTAAACAGATTCTGGGCGAAGAAGAGATACAGGTTTCTTGTATGCATTGGGGACGTATGTTCGTACCTCCCTAGCGGAAGTCATTATAGAAATTAATGGAGACTCTTAGGTAAGGAGGGTAGGAGTGGTTCCTGTATTAGTGAAAAAAGTTCTACTAGGCACTGACCTCCCGAACTTTGATGAATATGTGGCCAAACTACCAAAGGAAGCTTCTGACCTGGACTGCTTGAGAGAGGCCCCTTTCTGTACATCGGACATACTAAGTACCCAAATAAAAACTTTAAAAACCAGGGCTGAGAAAAGGAAAGAAAGATAACTGTGTAGACGATCTTCCCAACCCGCTGTCACATGTTTTCTTTCCTCCACAGAGAGCGAACATATGTCAACCCAGAGTTTCAGGGCAGACCAGAGAGAAGACAGCACATTAGTGTATGCCTGGAAACAAGCAGAAGAAAACAAATACCACAAAAAGGTAGGCCCCCTATTTCTGTATCCAAAAGGGTCTTCTCTACAGGATTTGCGGGACCCCCAACAAGCACAAAGACCATTTAGTTGTCCCCATAGCCTTTAGGGAACAAGTTATGCACCTCGCCCATAGTCAGGCCGGGGGTGGGCACTATGGGCAAGAACACACTCTCAAATACTTGTTAGAGAGGTTTTACTGGCCATGGGTTTATAAGGAGGTGGCAAGGTTCTGTGCCTCCTGTCCCAGATGCCAATAGGTATATCCTTCAACCAAAAAGAAAGTCACTCTTTACCTTTCAAAAGAGTAGGGATGGAACTGGTAGGCCCCCTTCCACTCTCCGCACGAGGCCACCAATATATCTTAGTCCTAGTGGACTACGTCACCAGGTACCCTGAGGATATTCCTCTCTCCAGTATCACTACCCTTTCAGTAGCCAAGCTGTGGTATCCTTCTTTTCTCAGGTGGGTTTTCCCTGTGATTTGCTGAACGATCAAGGAACACCAGTTATGTCCCGTCTCATGAAGGAAATATGTAAGTTACTGGGTGTCCGTCAAATTAGAACCGCTTTATACCATCCACAAACAGATGGTCTTGATGAACGTTATAACAGGACCATAAAAACTATTCTTAAAAAAGTATCAGTGAGACCGGGAAGGACTGGGACCGCAAACTTCCCCTTGTCCTCTTTGCTAATAGAAGCCATGAACAGGCGTCAACCGGGTTTAGTCCTTTCGAACTTCTGTTTTGACGAAAACCCCGCACACTCCTAGAGATGGCTGTTTGGCCGAAAACCCTGCACACTCCTAGAGATGGCTGCTGAACAATGGGCTGAGGAAGAGGACGAATGTAAGCCTCTTCTTGGGTACACTGCATCATTAAAAGAAACTCTTTCCACCCTCTGGGAAAAGGTACACCTTAACATGGAGCAGCTCAGCAGAAACAAAAGACCTATTACGACAAAGGGACCAAGACAAGACACCTAAATGTTGGAGACAATGTATTGATTCTCCAATCATCCTGTGAGAAAAAACGGTTAGCGACCTGGCAAGGACCCGATGTAATAAAATAGAAAGTAACCCCCGTCACATATAGGGTATCCATGCCCCATAAAGGGAGTAATGACCAAATCTACCACATTAACCTACCAAAGAAATGGGAAGACCCTACTGAGCAGGTTGGAGTCGCGATCAAACAAGTCACCCTTACAAAACCCCTAGAAATCACGTTCCTATCTGTTTTGAAGACCACACCAGAGAGGCCCTGTGTTGGCAAGAAACTAACGTCCTAACAGCGGCATCAGCTTTACAACAGGGCATGGCATGAAGCTGAGGTGAACGGATGCAAGCTGCAGAGCACCTTCAGCCCTATCCCCTAATCACACCCATCCTGAGCCCCGGGCACGGATATTTGCCCCGAACTGGGAGCCGGGGGCCCGGGCTCTCCGGGACAGCATCTGGCGGACACGAACTGCCCTGGAAAAGGGGGAACCACCGAAAAAGAACTGACGGGTGTGGCGCAACCAACATGGCACCCAAGAACTGCTGCGCCGGAGGGAGCTGAGATACTGCGCCGAAAACAATCAACAAGCAGACCCTGAAGTATTCCTGAGGTGTGGAGAGACTCCCGATGGGCCAGACAGCGAGGAATCGAGGAAGCGACTGCAGTTAAGGGCATGGCAGACTGAGAAAGGGAGACCAGCAGACGGCTGGAATACCACGGGTGAGCTGATCTGGAAGGCGGTGACAAATTCTGCAGGCGGAGCGTCCTCCACTTGACGGGAGTCACACTGGAGGAAAGGGTGACTCATAGGGGGATCAATCCATGCTTGGAGACCGACGCGCAGTGAGAGAATAGAGAGCTGGGGGCTCTCCTTGACACGTAGCCGTGCCAGAGGAGGAGCCTGGTGTAGGGCCTGCAGAGATCGGATCAGAGAGGCAAAAGAGGGCTGAAAACTACTCTGAGACTGGGTAAGTGACTACTGCCCCGGTGCATTGAAAACGAGCAGGATTGGCGCGGCAGACAAGTGACATGCCCGGGCTAGAGATTATATGGGGCCAAGCAGCCATAACTTTTAATGTCCTGATCCGGTTGGACCCTTTGCACTCCAGCACAAAGGAGGCTGCACGCACAACAGCTACCATAACTGCTGCTTACTCGGTGGAAGTTGCACCGCAAGCTCCAGCAGCAAGGGGGTGAGGAACTACACCCACTTGAGGTTAGTGAAGCCTTGCGGGGGGGCTTCACTAACCTCCAGTGAGTGATCACCCTATCACAGGGAGCAGTGCTATCCCTTGCTACTACCACGGTACGCAGCACGAGATCGGTGCCCGCAAGTGATTGCACGTCTAAATGTGGGGAAAATATCGAGGAAGAAGGGAAGTGTTGCCCAGGGTGCAGGGGGCACAGGGAATCAGACAGACAAGGAAGAGGAGCTGAATGAGACAGGAGGAGGCCCGACTATCTCTAAGCCAACTCTAGTGGACATAATGCAAGCTATTACGTCCTCTAGGGAAATGTTGGAGGGGAAAATAGATGCCAATGGCACGGACTTGGGCCTGTTGAAAGACGGCCATCGTAAATTAAAGGAACAAGTCATAGTCTCTGAGAAGATATTGGTCGTCCTCCCGGCAACAGTGTCTGTGTTACAGAAATCACTCGAAGAGCTTGAGGCCAAGGTTAAAACACTAGAAGTCAGGGCCGAGGACAGTGAAGGAAGGTCAAGCAGAAATAATATAATGGTCGTTGGAGTGACGGAGAGGGAGGAAGGAGGGAACATAGTGGCTTTTCTGGGGGACTGGCTCCGGGCGAAAGTGACCCCGGAGGGACTATCATCCTTTTATGCTCTGGAGAGAGGTCACAGAGTCCCGGCCCAACGGCCCAGACCGGGGGTGCCCCCCCGGCAGATAGTAGCGTGCCTATTGCACTTCAGAGAGAGTGACCATATTCTGCTACGGGCCGGTAAAAATCAAAACCTACAGATTGACAATACCAAAGTACTGATATTTCCGGACTTTACCAGGGAAGTCCAACGCAACAGGGCATCGTTCCTGGCTGTAAAAAAATGACTTCGCCAATTGCAACCCTCGTACGCCATGCTGTTCCCAGCGCTGCTCCGAGTGGCTGATCCAAAAGGGGCAAAGTTTTTCAACACACCGCAAGAGGCTTGGGACTGGTTAGATACTAGAGGGCCCGCGAACTACGGAACTCAATGACAGAGAATTCCCAACAGGACACCAGCAATAATAAAGTCGGGTCCAGAGCCCACTCCCCAAGAGAGCTCAGCTGGGAGCGACGCAGAGCATTGCAGGCTGTGGTGGAACATAGTCAAAATGTTCGCAGCCCTGAATCAAGCAAAAGTGGACCAGAGACAGGAAGAGCAGAAGAATCATCAATACATAGTGATAATGATGACTCAGACACGAAATTGACGATAGTTACACCACAAACAGCGGATCACATTGTCTGAGAAAAAATGTGGTGGAATAAAGACCAGAAGAGTGTACCTGCTTTATGAATCAGCAGCCTGGGTTGAGGAACTAGGGAAGCTGCACGGACGTTGGTTAATTGCGGATAACATGTTTGGGGCTCAGTATCCAGGCTGAATGTCAGGGGGGCGGGGAGACGGGGCTCAGGACTTCGAAGGTTGAGCCGCGCACCCAAAACATACAAGAGGACTCTAAAAGTTTCAATTAACTTTGGATGGGGACTAGTTTTAGAGTGCCTATCCTGGGGAGGGGAGTTGGGGAGTTTCCATGGTTGAAGGGTTGTTAGTGGGAACCAGGGGTGTCACAATGGAGGACTTAGCAGAGAAAGAGAACCATAACATGCAATGGCTAGCCCCTAGAGTAACATTTTATATCCTGGAATATTCGGGGAATGCATTCGATGCTGAGACGCCACAAAATTCATGCATACTTGGCTCGGAGTGGGGTTCAAATTGCACTTCTCCAGGAGACTCACATAATGGAGAAGGAAAGGATGGCGTTGCAGCATCGAGCGAGAGGGAAAGTATTTTACACTAATTACTCAGCATTTGCCCAGGGATTATTGATCTGGGTGAGAGCGGGTGTGCCATTTCAATGTACGGGCCAGGTCACAGACCCGAAAGGGAGGTATGTACTGGTGACTGGGCAGTTAGATGGTAGAGACCTAGTGATCGGGAGCCTGTACGCTCCCAACTCAGACAAAAAGGCCTTCCTGATGCAGCTATCTGGGAAATTAGTACCAATATTGACTGGTTCCGTGATATTCGGGGGTAGGGATTTTAATTCTATCACTGATGTAGATCTTGATCGCTCACATCCACCACTTCCTGATACGCTGAAACACAAGATAGCAGAAGAAAAGTGACATTGGCAGCAGAGGTGGGGGTTGGTGGACACATGGAGGACTCAGCAGCCGGCCACTAGAGATTACTCAATTTTCTTCCCTTTGCACGACTTGCATGTCCGACTGGACACTATCTTGTATTCCCCGGTACACACCAGTGAATACCTCACTAGAACAATCTCGGACCACAATCCAATATTGCTCGAAATTAAGTGGTCCCGGGCAAGGTCCAAAATACCCACATAGCACTTGAAACCCAACGTGCTGGACAATCAGGTTTTCCGCGAGGCGGTGGGCAATGCTATCGAACAGTATTTTCAGATCAATGCTAATACTGCAACAAACTCGCTAGGTGAGTGGGAGGCGTTTAAGGCAGTCATTCGGGGGCAGTACATATCAGAGACGATGGGGGTGCATAGGGACATACAAAGGGTGGATCAATAATTCAGAGACTTAGAGCCGGAAAGACCTGAGAAACTGGACAAGCAAGAGGAGCTTCAGCGGCCAGGGAAGCAGTTGCAGCACAAGTTGAGCGGCTATGCTGCTTCGATTACAAGCAATAAATCACTAGAGTTCACACTGAGAGAGAAGTCTGGGGCCTGGTTGGCTTGGCTGTCTAATCCAGCTAGATGAGGATCGATGATTCTCGAATTAAGGGAACAGAACGGGGAAGTATGTTATGGGCAACAAGGAATTAACAACCTGTTCCATGATTTTTACACGGAACTATATAGAAGTAGGATAGAGTTAGAGGATGAAGCCCTAGATGCGTTCCTGGGGTGTGCAGAATTGCCAGCATTGGAGGAGGACATAGCGGGTCTCCTAATTCCACTCCTAAAACCTGGGAAATCGGCCTGGGACATCTCGGCCTACCGGCCCCTATCCATGGTTAACTTGGACTACAAGATTCTAAGTCGTATTTTGGCCACTCGGCTCCTCCCCTATATGACAACCTTAATCCACAGCAATCAGGCAGGGTTTATCCCCACTAGTAACACAGCTCTAAATGTTCGGCGGGTCCTCCAGGTGCTGGAAGCAGACTTTTACCAGAAAGTGGAAGCGGCTGTCTTCTCGTGGACATCGAAAAAGCATTTGATCGCCTTGAATGGCCCTATCTGTTCCGAGTGATGCAAAATAAGGAATATGGGAGGAGTTTGTGAAATGAACGGCTCTTTTGTACACTGACTCTACTGCCAGGGATAGAACCGGGGGGCTCATTTCAGATGCTTGCAGAGTTGGCTGAGGGACGAGACAGGGGTGCCCGCTTTAACCCAATTGTTTGCCCTGCCCATGGACCCACTTGCAGCTTGAGCCAGAACGGGACAGCATTATCAAGGTATAAACGTAGATGGGCGAATTTATTACATCGCACTCTATGCAGATGATTTACTAATGTTCCTGGCGGACCCGCGAGAAGCACTATCGGGAGAAAAGGAGCTGCTGCGAGAGCTAGGTGAGATGGTGGGGGCTCAAAGTAAACTGGGCTAAGTCCTGCCTTTTCCCTACAATAGGGAATAGAGCTGGCCTGCAGGAAACGGATGTGGTGAGATGGGAAAACCGTTACTTGATGTACCTTGGTACACAAATTCATCACACCCCAGAAGACCTATTGGAGGCTAACATCAGGAGAGCGATAAGAGGAGTGAAAAGCAGCTATGATGTTTGGGGAACTCTCCCACTCTCGGTGATTGCTCCTCTTAAAATTATTACACTACCGAGACAGCTGTATTATTTTGAGGTTTTGCCGGTCTGGATCCCAGAATTTCTTTTCGCTCAGCTCAAGTCACTGATCTCGGGCTTTTTGTGGGGGACTGGGAAGGCGCAGGGTAGCTCTTGGAGTGCTCATGAGGCCAAGGTCGCAGGTGGGACTGTCTGTCCCTGATTTTTCAACCTATTATCTAGCAGCACAGTTGCAATGGTTCACCAGATGGATAGCAGGCAGACTCATGGGCATAGAAGAGTCGTGCAACGAGCTCCAGCCACTGAGACAGCTATCCCAAATCGTGCTAAAGCTCCTCATGCGACTTAACACTTTGCCCATGGAAGTACGAACTGCGCATATGTACTGGAATCGGAGTTTGAGGTGTGCGCGGATTAAGCGTCCACACGCCCGAGAAATCCTGTTGCTGCTTTGTGAGGCATTGTCTCATGGAGGAACCTGGCGGGGTCAGAAACATGGTGAGACCTAGGGCCTCAAACACTAGGGGACTTATTTGATGAAGGCACCATGCTTCCATTCAAGGACCTTCAGACGAGATATGGATTACCCGAGGGTGACTTCTTCCTACACTCAGCGCTCACTGCAGCCATACCAAAGCACTGGGGGAGTGGCTGTCTGAACCGCAGTTGTCATTGGGGTGCCAATACGTGGTGAAGGTGACGGGGACTTTTAGGGCGGTCACATGTTTATAAAGGCGATTGACCCAAGAAACGATACTCCCGTTGACGGCACTGAGACAAAAATGAGAGGCAGACTTAGGAGAAGACATCCCAAACAAACTTTAGGGGGAGCTAGTGGAAAGGACATGGAAAGGTGCCAGGAATGCCAGATTCCAGCTAGTAAACTTCAATGTCCTACACAGAGCGTATATTACCCCAGCAAAGATTAACAAATATTTTGAGACTTAATCGGCGGCCTATTCGCGTTGTGGTATGGGAGGAGTGGACTTTGGCCATATGTTCTGGAGCTGCCCACAGATGGGGAATTTCTGGGAGGGGATCACTGCAGTACTGACTGATGTGACTGATAGGGACATAGAGGTAACCACAAAAACCTGTCCGTTACATAGGTTCCCCCATACAGCAAAGAACAAAGTAACAAGCAAGTTCTTGGACCTGAGGCTCTCATTAGCTAAGAGGGACATTGCTATGCACTGGAAGGCAAAAAAGGGCCAGAGTATAACTAGATGGCAGACAAAACTTGTTAAATGGGCAGATTGCGAGGGAGAGCCAGAACGCAGGAAGAGAAAAGAGCTAGGAATGAGAAAGCAGAGTAGAGAGCGAGAGTGTTGGAGGCACTGGTGGTATCGCTAAAGAACCTACAGGGTATGGGAACAGACGACCGAGTAGAGGAGGTCCCTTAGAATCCAGGATGAAAAGGGAACGCTAAAGTATAAGATGGAGTTGGATTTAAAGCTACTTAATGTGGGACATGAGTAAACTGGATGTGGATCTATGCTAGATGCACAGGGCCCATGACCTACGACATGCATACTTGACTGTACGGAACGGTCGCACAATGGGAAGTGGCATGCTTGAGGGGAAGGATGGGAATGGGTGAGCAGAGTGGGGTAACATGGGTTATTAAGCTCGTGAATTTCGAAGTCCAAAATGCGGGAGGATTGACCTGTTTAGCTCAAAGAGGCATGCAGGGCATGGCGGACTATACCTGCTGAGATAATGTTTTCAAAATTGATTTGTGATAAGTGGATATGTTTGTAAAACCCAATAAAGTTTGCTTACAAAAATGCTGGGGGGGCATGCCTGACTGCTCGGAGCAGTTGCGCCATGGGGAAGTGGCACGCCTGGAGTGAGGGGAGGGTGGGTCCTGGTAGAATGGGGTAGCATAGGGTATTAAGTTTACGAGCTAAATAGTTCCAGGCATGGAAGATTAGACCTGTGTGTCATGGGGTAAATGCAGGAGCTGGAGGAATGGGGGGCCCTGGCTAGCGGGGCTCTTTTTAGTCAATCAATCAGTCAACTTTATTCGGTTTCAGCATATAAAACCATAAAAGTTATAAAAACGTTTACATTTCCATAAAAGTAATACCACAATTCATCACAAACAAGTTAGAATCCACAATAGTACAAATTGATTTAGAGCCAAAAATACAAGATTAGGTGCATGACCCCTTCACCCTCAGATAAAAGTTTTTTAAACGGTTAAAAGAATGAATCTCAAAACCTTCTCTGGAATATGTATATTATAAGTGTAAATATGGAACCGGGCCATTGCTAATATTTAATCTAGGCAATCCATGGCCTTCACAGCAGAGTTGAGATAGCTGAGAACAAAGAAAATACATTCTTCATGCAACATTTGTAAGTAAATAAGGGCAGGACGAGCCCGAGTAAAATTCCTCCCCTTTAAAATCGGAACAATAAAAGTTTTTCGTTGGACTTCATAAAATTTACAAAATAGTATAAAACATAGCAGATCCTTTGAAGACTCCCCGTCGCAGCCACAGGGTGCTAACAACTGCCCTCTCCTACAACCCCTTGGTATAGCCAACAATAAATGAAAGGGGTCAAGACGAATAGTAACCGTTTGTAAATGCTTAAAGACCCCAAGAGATAAGGCTCAGCTGATGGGGTTTTGTTTTCAGCATTAAGAATTTAAAGATAGGGGGAGGAGCCAAGCCAGCGACCGAGATGGCCGCATAGACGCTCGGCTCCGTGAGCCCTCTCACCCCGCGCATACATCCTGGCAACTATCCTGAGCCGGAACGGCATATTTATGTAGGCGGAGGGAAACTTTCACTGACCGTTTGCTCCTGAGGCTTCTACGTGCGGCAGACCCGGAGAAATGTCCCCGACTGTTTTGCGGCCCTCACGGAGCTGGGACCGGGGTGTCGAGTGAGAAGAACAGCCGGCCGCGACTGCGACAACAGCGGGCATTGGTGGAGGTGAGGAGTCGGCCGGAGGGCGCCGGAGGTCTGATGGGCCGATGGCGACAGTGACGACCCAGTCCATCTAGCGGAGTGTCTCGTGGGGATGCGTGGCAAAGCAGTGTTGTGTCCGGGCATAACTAAGGACTTCCCCCGGAATCGGCAGGCGGCTCCCGGGGAGCGGCAGAGATTTTGTTTAGCCCTTTGGTGACTCTTCTCCGGGAAGCCTGCCTTGACTTTTTGGGTCCTCGCTGTGAATCCTGCTGCACCCTGGTGTGGGGCCTGGTCCCGAGGTGAGGTGAAGCAGGACGAGGCCGGATCAGCTAAGATGGCGGCTGGCACCCTCTTACGCAGACCACATCCGGATAGAAAAGCTGCCGTGCGGGAGAGTTCAGGGGTCTGGCGGCACGAGAAAGAGCCCACGTCCAAAGATATATTGGCTGCTCTGACGACCCTGCATGTGACCCTGATCCATAACGCCCGGGACTTGGGAAGAAGGATGGCCGCCACTGTTGTCCCACCGTTCCACACGGGCACAGTTCGATCTCAAGGTAGTGCCGACGTGCCCGCCTCTATGTCGGTGAAGAATGCTCCAGCTACGCCTAGGCTCATGGAGACGCTGGAAGACCCGGCTCACGAGATCGCCTTGGACAGATCTGTAGTACATGTGAGTGACTCGTCGGGGCACATATCTAATCAGCGGCTGGAGAAACAACGCCGATCTATGTCTTGGGCTGCCCCGGCGACGTCTCAGCGCTTGCCGGATGGTGTGACTCTCTCTCCTTGGATGGTGAGACTGTGTTCGGACTTGAGGATGTTTTCGGGGTCGATACCGACACAGACGGATTTCCGCCACACATATTCGGCTGGGTTTTGGTTGCTGAAGTCCCATGGAGTAATAACACGGCCCGGTCCGCCCGGATCACTTGGACCCTCCACGCCGCTCTGTATGCCGATTGATAAGTGGACGTATGTTGGTACTACTGTTAGAAAAGGCCAGGGGTGATACCGTCTAGGATCCAGTGGACTTATTGATGGCTGACGGTGATTTGGGGGACACTCGACGGGGGTTTTATTGACGGTGCTATCGGTGATTAATGTTTTCCATGGCTATTCTGATCTTGCTTTTGGGATGTTTACTGGGCGCGGGGGTGGGGGGGGGGGGAGGGGGCCGGGTGGCAAGATCGAGGGCCCTCCTCCACTTTTTTCTTCTTCTCTTCTTTCACCTCTTTTTCTATATTTCGGGTCTCTTATTTAGGGCGACAGGCACGCTGCTGGGGGGGGGGGGGTAGGCCGTGGCCTTCTGCAGGGGTGCAGGGTGGGGGGTAGGGGGAGGGGGAGGGGGTTTGTTAATTTGTCCGTTATTTGTTTCTATGGCCCTTTAGTCTTTTTTCCTTTTTGGTGTCGTCGTTTTTCATGTTTCCTACAGTATGATTCGTTTTGAGGGGTGGGGTGCAGCTTTGCTATGGAACGGGTTTGTGTTCACATTTATCCTGACTCGTATACCTTACCCCCAATACTTCAATTGTATTTGCTCTATTTGCGGATTTCCTGATTCATGCTTGGTATTGTAGGACCATGTATGACCGTATGGCATTGACTCTTATTTTTTCTTTATTGTAAAATGAACCTTCATGAATCCTAATTTCGGCCAGTACGCTTGAAGACAAGTCATATCCTGGACACTTGTTAGACCAAGATTTTCGGGCTGCTATATTTTCCCACATTGATTTGCTGTACTTATGACTTGACTAGCGGCCGGCCGGGGTGGTTGTAGGCCCATGCTTGTGTTTGCTTGACGTAATAATAAAGGTTCCCCAAAAATTTAAAAAAAAAAAAAAGAATTTACAGATAGTAGGTTTCCTCAACTTCAACTCTTCCCTCTCAATTTTCCTTAAACTACTAAAGGACTGCCTTATTAGTCTCACATCCTTTCTAGTTACAGACTCAGGGTTGGAGTACAAATTAGCGCTACCCAACCTTTCAAAGTTGGTTTTGATATATCTGAGCCATGGTACAAGGAGGGCACGGTCGAGAGTCATATACTCTTTTAAAATCAGTTGACTAGCGGTGCTCCCACACTCAACAAGGTTTTCATCCAAAAATTAAGGGGCACTTAGGTATGGGGCAGAGGGCCAATGTATCACTTAGGTAAGGTACCCCCAATTCTTTATGTACCACTATGTTGGACAGGCCCCGAGGAACGCCCAATAAGCTTTTCAAGAATGCAGTCTCTGCAGTTTGAAGATCATCTGTGGTAACATGCCCCCATATTTCACTGCCATTAGAAGCCGTTGCAACGCTCCTAGCCTGGTAAATCTTTAAGAGGGCTGCGATAGGTTTCTTTCCTAACTTCGAGGCAAAATTAAAGAAAGCTGTATTTACCCGCACCAGGTTTCCCCTCTTTCTTTGCTTTTAAGAGCCCAATTTCAACTTCTCGTCCATTACGACCCCCAAATACGAGAAGGCATCAGTGCGGGGTACTTTAGCAGAGCCTAACCTAAATTGAAAGGATTTTTTCGGGCGAATGCCGACCAGCATGACATAGGATTTAGAGTCATTAATAGAAAGATCACGGGCCGACATTAAGGCTGAAAATGCGTCAAGCATGGTTTGTAGTCCTCTAGCGGTTCTTGAATAAGGACAGCGTTGTCCGCGTATAGAAGGACTGGGAGACCACGACGTCCGACAAACGGAAAATCTACCCCGTTGACAATAAGGCTTTATCTAAACTGTTGATATATGAATTGAACAAAAAGGGTGCTAGAATGCACCCCTGGCGCACGCCCCGCTTTATGTCGAAATTACGTGAGACTCTTAGATCCTGCAAAAATCGAACATGGGCCTTTGTAGCACTATGGAGATATTCCAAAAAAGAAACAATATTCCTGTCTACCCCAATGTCTATCATGGACTACCACAACTTGGTCATGTTCCCGCGGTCGAGCGCGGAAGACAGATCCATGATTGCTCGAAAAATGGTGCCAGAGCAGGAGACCGTGTATTTGTTGAGAATCATGGTTAGATTAAGGCACTGGGCCGCAGTCGATGGGCCTGGGCAAAACCCTACTGAACGTCTGATAACGAGGAGAGTTCCACTGCCCAGCTATTCAACTTTTCTAGGAGCACTCGACCCACCACCTTAACCACCGAGTCCAACAGCGCGATTGGCCTATACATTGTGTGCTATCACGGTCACCCTTTTTAAAAACTGGCACTATGGTTGAGGTAGCCCAGGATGCAGGGCATCCTGACCTGGCCGCAGTGTTAGCTACTGCAGCGAGGACTGGAGCCCAAAAGGTTGAGTATGATTTAAAAAGATCCGGGGGAATGCCATCAGGTCCAGGGGCTTTGTTGCTTGTCAGCCAGACTATACCCACCTCAATCTCTTCTATGCTAAAAACCAGGTCCGGAGGAGCTACCTCCTGAGTTGACAGGCCTCTAAACTGAACAGGACTCTCGAACATCATTTCGAAATGGTGCACACACTCGTCTTATGTGATATGTGTACCTACACTACTGCCTTCATCATGGTCTTTAACAGGGCTATGAATAAAGCTCCAAAACATAGAACTATTCCTCAATGTACTGGCATCCATTAGCCCTCTCCATGCTTCTTCCTTCAGAGCGGCTTACGTTTAGCCAATGCCATTTTATAGTCTCTTCGACATGATTTAACCAGCGTCTGATGTCTAGGGCTGCTAATCAAAGCTTTCCTCAACCTCCTTGCTGCCGAGGAACAGGAGGAATCAAACCATCTAGGGGTCTGAATTACTGGGTGGCAGGCCGGGATACTTAAAAGATTGCCTACTGTGCAAGAGATGATATTGAAAGCACTAATGACCTCCCCGGAGATGTTCTCAGTGAAGTGCAGAGGGTTAGCTCCCTAGCACATGCATGTTTCATGGACTTGTAGAATACGTCTGGGACGATCTGAGACCACTTCAGCGTTCTTATACCATCTGTGGCTCGTAGTGACCCATTCGGCCTAGCACCCTTTTTGAGCAACAGTAGGGGACCAAGAAGTTCTACACACGGAGTGTTATGGTCGCTATAGGCACTTGCTTGGATCTTGAATCCCCTAAATAATGCTTGTGCAGATGATGAGATTAGTATGAAGTTTATTAGTGAACCCCAACCTCTCCCTTTAAATGAAGGGACAACAACCTTGCTATGGGGATCACAGAGACAAGAGTGACATTAAATCAAATTTGTTAAGGATATCGTTCAACAGGTCCCCCTGAGTGGTGTGTTCAAAATTAATTCCCCCTCACCCGGGGACAGCCTAGATCGGCTAATGTTGCTACCCTGTGATATCCACATGTGTGAATATTAAAATCCCCAGCAATCATAACATTTTGGAGAGCAGCATTACAGTGTTGCCCAATAAAAGAGCCTAGCATGGTGATGTTACACCCACTCTTGGAGCATGAAGGTGTATTGTAAAAGTTAATAAGACCCAGTTTATTCGACCCCTTACCAAGTACCAAAGACTGTATGCATGAGCTCAATGTGGTCAAGACCTTTATCTTGCATTCCACAGCTAAGGAGATGTAGATTGCAAGACCACCCCTTGGCCTGCCTGTAGATGCTGGAACAAAAAAGGACTTCTATCCCACTAAAAATAAACTACAGTCTGTCAACCATGTTTCCTGCAAACAAATTACACAGAATTTCTTGACAAATGGACCCACAAGGGGTCCGTAAACTTATTCGCTAGACCTGCAACGTTCCAGGATATCAAGTTGTTAACATGTTCACCCAAACACCCCTGACTTTGCCATAGTAAAACCTGCTGAACATTAGGGTTCTCTATAGCCAATGCAGAGGAGCCACCAAGTCAGTCACAAGCATTTGTCGCGGCCAATGGGGTAAATCGATTTGACAATTCCAGAGCGGGTGGACCAAAATCCTGTGATCTTAAAGGCATCTTTTCAGTCAATTGGAAGCATGCAGAGAATAGCGGGCGGTACCGCCTGAGATATTTCTGATGTTGAAATGTGATACATAATTATGTATGCAAAATTAAATGTTTGTTTAAAAAAAAAAAAAAACAGCTGTACAACCGATTAGACCGCTATCCCGGATTTTGTTCTAGCATGCCTGGCCATACCTGCCTAGTAAAACATGATATCAAAACAGAAAGTAGGAAGATAATAAAACTAAGACCCTATAGAATTCCTGCGGCCCAGCGACAGGCCGTACAGCAAGAGGTAGAAACAATGCTACAAGCCGGTATCATTGAACCTTCTCAGAGTGAATGGTGCTCCCGGTAGTACTTGTACCCAAACCCAAGACAGCAGTCTTCCCTTCTGAATAGATTTTCGTCAACTAAACACCCACTCCAAGTTCGATAGTTACCCGATGGACTAGGTAGACAAGCTAGTAGAACGACTAGGGGGAGCAAGGGTAATGTCTACTATTGATTTAAATAAAGGGTACTGGCAGATACCTTTCAGCCCTACTGCCAAAGAAAATACTACCTTCTCATCACCTTCTGGGTTATATAATTTTAATGTCATGTTCTTTGGTCTTCACAGTGCCCCTGGCACCTTTCAAAGGCTAATGGACGTCCTTTTAACTGACCATCAGCCACATGCTGTGCCATACCTCGATGACATAGTTGTTTACAGTCCAGTTCGGGACACCCATATGTGTCATTTGAACTAGGTTCTCTCCACTTTGTACCAAGCAGGACTTACCCTGAACCCCAATGAAACCACATTAGCAATCGATCAAATCGAATACCTAGTATATACTGTCCAAGCAGGCACAATACGTCCACAGCACAACAAACTAGAAGCGGTGCAAAACATACCATACCCTAAAACCAAGACAGAGATACAGGGATTCCTTGGATTGGTAGGATATTACCGACGGTTTATACCCCGATTTGCAGATATTGCTATACCTCTAACAGACTTGTTAGCTCAACAACACCCAGATAACAATTTAGAATGGACAGAATCACAAGAAAGCAGTATGCAAACACTGAAATTCCTTTTGTGTACCACACCGATTTTAATGTGTCCAGATTTCAAAAAGCCTTTTGTTCTACAAACCGATGCGTCAAATTGGGAAATAGGGGCCATATTATCCCAGTCAGACAGCCAAGGGTATCTCAAACCCATTCTGTACTTAAGTGGAAAACTATTTCCCTGGGAGACATTACGCAACTGTAGAAAAAGAATACTTAGCCATCAAGTGGGCCATGGAGGCACTCCAGTATAATCTTTTGGATCGTACCTTCTTTCTGGTGACGGACCACGCCTCCATAACTTAGCTATTTTAAGAACAAATTGGTTCTGTCTGGGTTTCAATTACTTTGAACAAGTAGCAACAGCTTACTTATAACAAATATGAATGATACAACACACACCAATTTTTTTTAAATAAGAATGTATTTAGAGAAAATCAAATAATAAAGGCTGTCGCAATTTACAATTTCAATTGCAATATGCAGTACGTGACTGTGGTGAAACAGTGACATGTGGTGATTCGTGATAAAGATAGTCCACTATATACAGAAACAAATTGTGTAAGAAAAAGGGGGGGGGGAATCATAGATGTCCTTATTATTGGCGCATATGTTTAATGATCCAATGACGAATGGGGCTGTGATCATAAGCGTTGTCTAGACATTTGCAATACGTCGACGTTTCGACCCTGTGTATAGCGCAAAAGTGGAATTGCGTCCAGGCAGGTCTTCCTCAGGGCAGGGGGGGAGATGGCAGCCTAAGGGTTAATCTAAATGGAAGAGTCAGGTGTGTGTTATGGAACAAGAGTGGGATTTTACTGTATGGCTTTCAAGGGATGAAGCTTACCCAAAAGCAGAATTCTAGGTACCCATGCGAATGATAATTTCTGGTCAGGTAAGGAGAGTAGATCATAAGGATATTTGTTATAAGTTCTGAAGCAAGCACCACAACCACCAGGGTGTTTCGGTGGGGGTATACACAAGAGTCCTTAAGCATTTCTTCTGATGTTCTATTGTTCTTTTTGCTCGTTGTGTGAAGGAGAAGAAAAGCAAGCCCTGCTACATTCTGAGGCGAAAAAGAAGCACACAGAGGAAGACTACTTCCCATGTCTGTGGATTGTCCTATAGAACCTCAGTTTACTTTTGTTTTGACTGTTTGGTGAAACATACCACTGAATAAAATCCCTACTAGTACAACAGAATTTCTTTCTCTTTGTGTGCGTAAACTTTCTTAACCCACTGATTACAATAAGAAAACAAAGGAACAAGTTAATAGTGGTGCTAAGACACAATGGGACACGTTTACAAGGGGATTACGCCACTGGAACATCACTTTTACCGACATTCCAGTGGCACAATGCCCTGCACCATTGACAGAAAAACACCAATCTTTGTAGTTTTTATTTAGCTTAACTAAGTCATTAAAAGACCCATTAGATCCCATGATCATCAACTATGTATTCTGGAACTCCATACAATTAGTTCTGAGCTTTTCATCTTTTGAGGGCCTTATTGTGATCATTTACATGTATCGAGTACCGTTTTACATTACCTGAAACTGAGCAAGGTGTGTAGATTTGAATACCTTACAGCATAATTTACATGCAACCTGCGCACTCCATTTGCCCAGGGCAGGTAATGTTTTGCATGTGTTAGACCTGCTAACTTTGGAATAATTTCCACTATGTGATGCTAAAGTCGAGGTGGATTTTGTGTCTTGGAAGATATAGGGACCTGGAAAGGAAGCTGTGGTTTTGGAGCACTGCTACTGTATGAGAAGCCACATTAATCCTCCCCAACAGCACAGGCAATGGAATCTGATGCCACGTGCCATGTCTGGGGAGATTACAAAACCTGCAATGAACTACAACAGGGCAATGCCTGCACACTCAAGTTGGAAACGTAGCCTGTGCAAGGGTTTCCAGCTCAGTCTAGTGTTATGTTGCTATGGTAAACTCTTTTCACTAGAGCACAATGTAAATTGATAAGTTCGGGAATAGGTGCTGGTCCTGTTTTACAGTGAAATCTATTTTGTGCAGAAGGATCTAAACAATTGTGTCCAAAATGCCACTACCTCAATCAGCCAATCTAATATAATTGCAAGGACACATGCAACAGTAATAACAGTGATGCAGCCCTCTGTCCGTGACCATCAGGCGCTTGTCCTCACATCAAGCAACACATACTTAGCACTGTGAAGACAGTTTGAACGTCACCCAAAAAGATTATGAGTTTCTAGGTGACTGGCTAATTGTTTGGAAAAAAGATTCAATGGTCGTTTCCAGCAATGGATCAATCCAATCCTGTTTAAACATTTGGGAACAGAAATGTGATCAATTGATTCATTCATTTGCTTTGCAAGTATTCTGGCCAGGGCTTGAGCACTTCCCTTACTGAATGATGCTGAGAAACTCCTGGGCTTTGAGTGTTTTCTTCTGTGATCCTACCCACTTTCTCAAGAGTAGCCTCTAAAAACCACATTTGAGATGGGCCAACTAACTTGTATGCGATTGAAGGCCTGCTATATTGCTGACTATCTGCGATAAGACTCTGGCTCATTGCTAATCCAATTAGCACATGAATTCTTTCAGGATGGTCATCTGATACTCTTAATCTTGTTTACACAAAACACTTTTATAATATTAGGAGTGGAGGCAGTAATTTGATTAGCCTCTTTAAGTATTTTGACAAGTTCTTCTGACTAGGTTCTTCACAGTCGTTTTTGTTGTGACCTTAATGTATTTCTTATTAGTATTTACATTTGTCAGCCATCTTATTTTCAGGATTCTGTTTCTGCCATTTTATAGTGGTTGTTCTGAGCATACCTTTCACAGTATGTTCAGAGCATGGTACAAGTTATGGCATGCGTTGTGCTCTCTGTTAACCACCATTGGTGAACTTCAATTGTTTGTTGTGTTTAGATTGTTTTTTTCAGTGAATTTCATTGCTCTTTTAGGATGCACTTATTTCCCAACCCTGTGGCTTTCAGCCAAGTACTTCGTCCAATCCCCTGCTAGCCGGGCCAGAACTTCTCATCCCCTGCCAGCAGGGCCAGAACTTCTCATTCCCTGCCAGCAGGGCCAGAACTTCTAGTAGTCTATCAGCATTAGCGTAGATAAACATTAGCTGGTAAATTTATTTGGTTTTATGTGTTTGAGCCAGAACCATAACACCGTTTTTTCCAGTGCAATTCTTTTTTTCTCATTTTTGTTTAAATCTCTTTTATTCGTTTTTTTCAGGTTAACAAATGACATATCATATGCAGTTACAATTGTCATATGCAACCTGGGTTACATTATTGATTCAATAGTATTGCAGTCCGTAATAGTCTATAGTTGTGACGTGCCCCGGTTTGGTGTAATGACAGAATTACGGCCATTGTTTAGGACCTCTGCGCATACAATGGTTGAGTGTGATTGCATGTAATGGCGATCTTAGTATTCATTTACTGAGCACGTGGGACGGATGGGATTGAGAAATTCATTTTTTTAATGATGTACTTAATTATTCATATGTGCTGTGCACGCCCTTTGCTTCCCAAGCTCGCCAATTAGTTGCGAGTGACAGACGATAATCATACAGGTAAAAAACTTGACACACAGACAAAGCCCGACAATGTAGAAACCAGAGAACATAAGGCAGTAGTCATACAGACACCAACTCCCCCAGCCAAACAACCACTTCAAATTGTCTATGCTTTTAGACTTGAGTTCCTCCATCCACTTCATTCTCTTTCAGCTGCCCATGTTGCAACATACCACATGAAATGAATCACTAATCGGCCTTCTTTATGGTCTTGCTGTGATCATGAGCTTCTTTTTGTTCTGTTTCTAATGACACTACATTCTCAGTGTTCATTGGCACTTTCGCTGGCATTACTGCCTTCTCTTTATTCTTCTTTGTGTCCAGAGAAGACTCCTGCTCTGCTCCTTCCTTCATCTTCCTTTTCATGTGCTGCCTTCTCCTCTTTCCACTCTCTGTTGTTGACACTAATCTAGGTGCCACTGCTGGGTACTTTTCAGGTTTCACCTTTTGTCCAAGCTCCTTCATTAATTCTTTCTCCTGAGGGGGTTTTGTATTTGCCCTTTTGCACCAGACCCTTCGCTTTCTCCAGTTTGTCTGTGCCTGCCACCTGGTTCTGTCCATTTTTCGCCGCCTTACTTTCATGGCGCCTTGTTCCATTCCCTTTCCCCTTCATCTGTTTTTTTGTGCATGCCCCACATCTTCCTCTCCTGCCTCGATCTTTTTTGTTTCTCCTGTATTATTCTCCAGGCAGAAGAAATATTACAGCGATGAGTACATTTAAATGATGGAGATGTGCTCGAATAATTCAATCGGAGGAACAGATACTGTGCGGCACGATTATGAAGACCACTATCATCACTTTCAGACAGTGCGAGGTTATGTAGATAAATGGGGCATGTTCCTTGTGCACACAGCCGAGCAAGTCCACAGACAGAACCAGGCAGAGAACGAGGCAGGGTGAAGGTCTTCCCAGTTCAATGTCTTCTAAACTCAGTAGCTGAGGGTAGAGAATTTCTGCAGGAGCTGTTTGCTGCAGCATCAATAACATAACATATTATTTGTAAATCACATGTTCACCCTAAAGGGGTCCCTTGGCGCTGAATAACAGATGTATACTGTTACCCAACTCAATGGTACTCATTTTATCTACCTCAGATGGATGAAAGGCTGAGTGGACCCGCCGGGATTTGAATCTGTGAGCATGAGGTCGAACACAGTCCCCTGCAGTGGACGCACCACTGAGCCACCAGACCCGGAGGATGATGGATGCAAGACTGTAATGATGAAAGGGTTGATGTATTGAATGGTGAAGGGGTGGGTGGAAACATGAAAAGATGGAAGAGCTTGAAAGGCTTAAAGGATGGAGAGATAGATGGATGGAAGGCGGTATGAAGGGACCTCATCCAGAGTGATTAGAGTCTGATCGTTTCACTCACTTGCTTCAGAGGAATGGATCAAAGTGGGGAGGGAGTATTTTAATTTTCTGGCTACTTCCCTGTGCACGTCGCATGGATAGTAACCAAAGTATGTTTAATGTTTACGTTTTAGTATCGATTTTCACCAAACATACATTCATTAGTTGTGCATGTACCCGAATTGTACCTAAATTTTGACGCCGTTTAAGGTGTTTTTTACTAAAAAAAAAAAAAATCACCAATTTTCACCATATTGACAGCCTGCAGCAATTTCTATTTGCATGTGAAGTTTGGGGCGATTTGATGCAGATAATTTTGAGAAATGGATCTTCGGAGGAATTTTATGGAAACCTCATCCTACCAAAAGTCAACAAAAAGTGATAAAGTGTGTTTAAAAGTATTTTAATCACTTCCACTGTTCGCCAAGCTTTGTATGCGTGAGCATATGCAGCAAGCTGAAGTCTATGAACAAGCTAGGGAAATGTACTGCACCTTTTAGAAAGGTTAATTGTCAAAATGGAGTTCAGATTTTCTGAGAAAGTGTAATAATGCTCTATCCACGGTTGTACTTGCCTGACATTATAGCATTATCGCTTTAATAGCACTATTTTCTAATCACACAATTCATGGAAATTGTGCCATTCTTGTGAATTGTTTCCTAGAAATATTAGAACTGACGTTATTGTCGAGAATTATAGATTCTAACCAACAAGTCAATCCCAGTTTTAAAAAAGTACACGTTCGCCACTGAAATAAACCGCCCTCCGTTGGCATGGGCAGCTGGCAAGGGCCTCGCGCTCAGGGGGGCCCGCCGCCGGCCCCGCAGAGTAGACTGCAGAGCAGGGGGCCCGGCTCGACACGAAATTCGGAAAGCGCTGCGCGCTCTCGCGCAGGCAACGGCAGTTTGTGGAACTAATGCACCGTCACCGTGCACGCACGCACCCCACCACCTAGCTTAGTGGTGGTGGTGCCGTGTGAGGCGCGCGGGCAGCAGGCGTTTACTGATGTGGGTCCCAGGGCCGTCAATCTGGAAAGCGTTACCAATGACGGCCCTGGACATCATTTTGGCCAGCCCCCGCCCTGCAGTGACGCAGCAACGCACGCCACACGCGCTCCCTGGCCTACAGTCTACTCTCTTCAGCCAGGAGCAGGGTCGAGTCGGGAGTCGGTTCGGGCCGCGTTGGTGTGACGTCTTTGATGAAGGTAAGATCACAGTCCGTTTACTATCTGGAAATGTCACTGAACTACTTGAAACTGCCAAGGAAAGCTTACAATTACATCATTGACAAAGCAGATGTGAGTGGGGAGCGAGCGTCTCACTCGGAGTCGGCCTGGCACCTGCCCGTGATTCCAGTGTTAAGAAACCGCTGATATTAAAGCCACAAATGTATGGTCTTCGAAATTGATGTTTCCAACAGAAATGTACACAGCGGTATGCTACTGCCTGTCCCGCGCCACATAAGGTGCATTTATTTGACTGCCACCACCCAACCATAAAGAGGTGATCTTCAGTACAGGAGTGCACTGACTGACCGCCTGCGTGCTGGTGCACCAAGGAACAAATGTTCTGCTGTTGGTGTTTGCTGGGTTGCTGTTTTACAGCTCTCCCCCATCCGACCAGACTGGCAGCCCAATGGGAGGACTGGAAATATAGAACACACTGAATTACCACATCAATGTGTGGCGACATCGTGATTGCAGGGAATGTCATTTTCTTTAACGTGTAGGTTTGCGTTGTTTTTTATGTCATGCCATGTTATGTAAGAGACATTGTGTCAGCCCAGATTTACAGTTCTTTCAGGCCGAGAGAGTTTCCACAGTAAGAAGGAGAGCATGAGGCTATCTGGACATGGGAGGCTGTCAGTGGAGAAGTGGAACCAGAACATTTGAATGCGTGGGAGATTGCTGAACATTTGGATCGCTTAAGGCTTAGTGCCTCACCCCTATCATTGCCTAGATTAATGTGCATCACCCACCTAACTTTATCCTTCTTGTTCCCCTCACACACTACTCGACGATCCTTACCCCTCCTACTTCTCACAAGAACCTATGTATCGCTCACATGCCTTTGTTTGTGGCTACTACTTTATTTCTCCTGTATTGGCACTGTGTCTACTATGACTATGTATAATGAGAGCACATTTTCAGATTAACCCCCAGATTCATAAAAGTCATGTTTTGCAAGTCCTTAATAGCAAATTTTAAGGATTTGCTATTAAAGACTCGCAAAACGGGATGCATGTAGGAATCGCAATATTATTTGAGATTCCTACTGATTCCTAATTTGTGATTAGCTAATAGCTAATCGCGAATAAGGAATGGCTTTCCCATTCAATCCTATGGGCCTAAAAGCCCATAGGAAAGAATGGTGAGTCATTCCTTATTTGCGATTAGCAATTAGCTAATCACAAATGTGCCGCAATTTCAAGTGTGCCAGGGTGTCCAAAGGACACCCTGTTGCACCCATGAAATGGTAATGTTCACTGGTGTTGCGCACACACATGTCTCAAGGACATGTGTGTGCGCAACATACAACTTCGAAAAATGCACTAAAGTGCATATTTCTAAGTTTTTGCTATTTACCACGTAGTTTGACTTCACGGTAAATAGCGGCCCCAGATTGCGAATTCGCAATCTAGGAATGGTTCATGCATTGCATTTAAGGAATCGCACATTGCGATTCCTTAAATGCATTCGCAATTTGAGAACTCGCAACTACTCGCGAATTCTTAAATTGCGAGTGCATGAACCCTTGATGCATCTCAAATGCCATTTTTGCGGGCGCAAACAGCCGAATTTTGCGGTTCGCACCGTTTGCGCTCGCAAAAATGCTTGATGCATCTACCTGTAAGTGCCGTGTCTGTGGCTTCACTGGTGTTGTTTTTGTGAAATAATAATAATAACAATATTAAAAATAAACATTGTTTGAGCTCCTAAGTGGCCTAATCGAAGCTGCAATGTGTATGGCCTAAATCTGACTGCTGCCCAGGATGGTTGCCTCATGTCCTAAACCCCAGAAGTATGTAGAGTATGTCATGATGCATAGATGAGCATGATATACCAACTGGATGTTTCGAATGGTGTATCCTTTGCAGATGAAGTAGAATAAGAGTTGACTGTGAAACATGATGAGTGCTAAGCAGGTGTCCCAAGGCCACTAATGTCGTAAATACACCTCTTTGCTTGTAGCTTTTGGTGCATGAGGAAAAAGATGAGTGTGTGCCACATGATGCTTGAGTATGTTGGTGATTTGCCGTACATTCTCACCAATTAATTTGTTGGGAAAATATTTCCTAGGCAAATCACTGCAGAAACCCAATATCATAGTAACCTAGTGTGCCTAGGAGCTTTAGTTTGGGGGTTATGGTGTGAGGTGTGTTTTTCTCCAGTATGAAGTGGTACATTATTTATGAACAAGATGAGTCAAATGTGGGATACTTCTAAATGTGGGATACTTGTAAAGCGCACTGTTACTCTACCCGAGTGTCCTGGCGCTATAGACCGCTGGGGAACCCGTCCTGGTTTTCCCTGTGGGATGGTCCCTTACTGGGTATCTCCAGGGTGAAACCAGACATCCCCGGCGTCTGTGGGGGGCCGTTGTGGAGATGAGGTAAGCTTAATGCCCAGAGTTGCCGAGTGTGTTCCCTGGTTAGAGTAGGCACTGAGGCGAGAATTATCGAGTCCGTTGACCCTGGTCCAAGACCCTGCCGCGTCGGGAATTGAACCCTGGTCCGGGGCCGTTCTCTGCTTACAGGTCTGCCGCCTCTAACCAGTGAGCCACACCACTCCACCAAGTCACCAAGAGACGTGTTCCTAGTCAGATACGTCCTGTAGTGTTACTTTTTTCTTCACCTCCTTTTCATGTGTGCTCACCTTCTCCTCCAGTGAGGTCTTCTCACAGTTTGTCTGCATTAGTATGAGTTGAAGTATGGTGGTGGTGGTGTCTGTTCATTGATCCTGTGACTTTATGGTGCTTATGCCATTCGATCACCTATTGCGCAATGATTATTATACTGAAGGTGTCTCTATTTTGTAGCTCTTGTCCTACTTGATTTATGCTCTTCCATTCTTTCAATATGTGTTTATTTGGCACTTTTGCTATTTGTGTTTTCTTTGCCCTTAATGAAATTTACAAACAAGTCTTTGTGTTTACTGCCTTTTTTGTTGTCACTTCCATTGTGGGAGTTTGTAGTGGAAATTTCTGGTAAATTAGCTTTTTATGTAGCTTACATTTTGAAGTGGGCCAATATGATTAAGGTATTAATGTCTTTTGTGGCCACTGAAAGACAAACTATTCAGGGCTGAGAAAGTATGTCGGAAAGGACCAATCTCACTTATCTCACAATAGTGACCTTTTATGACTTATAAGAAGATTAGTCACAGGAAAGCCAAAGATCGGAGCACAAGCTTGCAAAAAAGGTAAAAAGGGCCCACGAACATATCACACAGAAAGGTTGCAGTGCACTTCCAATTATTTTTCAATGTGATTATAAGATTTGTCAGCTGAGGTTCACTCCAAATTCTCCATTTAATTTTCTTCAGAGGTGATAAGTGTTTTGAATACTACCTATGGTGTTGTGTAGTTTGAACAATGGTGCATTCTTGCATTAAATATTTAAATTTGTTTCTTTTGCTGTAGAACTCATTTTACATTTTTTTCTGCAGGGTCAAGCTTTTTAACATGAGGAAAAGTGGCAAGCCGTCAACGCGGCAATGGACAGAAACATGCCTCTGGTGCATTCAAGAGGAAAAGGAAGCGGGAACAGATTGAAGAAGATAAAAGTCAGCGGGAAGCACTAACATTTATGAGAAGAGGGATGCACAATGAGGAGGAAAGTACCCCCAACACAGCAGTCTTCCAGTCCCAAAATCAGGATCCAGAGAACCCGCAGGACCAGCACCAAGCATCAACTGCCACTAGTGTACTCATTCAGTACAACATTAAAGTGATGAAGAGCGTCCTGGGCCAAGATCCTAAACACATGACTACTACCAGAGCCAGTAGTCTCCAGTTTCGAGGAACGTGATCAGGAACATGAGCACCAAGTTACAGAAGTACCAGTATCTCAGCTGCAAGAACAGGAATCAGAGGACCAGCAGCAAGAAAATGCCAGTGACAATTCCAAGTTCCAAGGAGAGGACCAAAAGAACTCGGATGCGCAACAGCAAGTTAAGATCACAATTAATATGCCATCTGAAAATTATGATTGTGGAGTAAAGAACCAGTATAGTCAGCGGCTGGACATTGTAAAAGTGGCAGAGACTTGTAGCGATGAAACTACTAGCAAAACTGCTGAAAGGTTTTTCCACCACAGTGATGATGACCCAGGAAAATGGCCTACTACTCAAGGTGATAGAATCCGTTGCTACCTAGTAGAAAGAGGACTTACCCTGCTGGACGTAATGCATGTGATTATTTCCACATGACTCCCAAAATCGATCCTTCAAACCTACTCATTTCAAAAGGCAAATGAGTAACGGTCAACAAATGAACTGTCAGTGGCTGGTGTATTCAACATACAAAAATGCTGGGTTTTTTTCTGCTGCAAATTGTTTACCACTTCTTTCACTAACACTCAGCTTGTGAGCAGTGGTTTGTCTGATTGGCACCATCTTGGTTAGCGTTTCCATGATCATGAAAATTCTCCGGAACACCTAAAAAATATTAGAGAGTGGAAGGAGCTTGCACTTCGAATGCGGAAGGAATGCACTATTGATAAGCAAAACCTTGCTCAAATCCAGCAGGAGAAGATGCATTGGCGAAATGTCCTGGAGAGGCTCCTAGCAATTACACAGTACCTAGCAATACATAATTTGGCATTCCGCTGCAGTGTTGACCAGCTGAACCAACCCCACAATGACAACTTCCTAGGGCTTGTACAACTTTTAGGTCAATTTGACTCTGTTATGATGGAACATGTTCGCAGAGTTACCACGAAGGAGATTCATACACATTATGTTGGCAAACCCATTCAGAATGAATTGATTGAGCTGATGTCTGAGATGATTCTCATAGAAATCCTACAGCGTGTCTGAAGAGCCAAATATTACTGATTACTCCTGGCCACTCCAGTCCTTTTCTATGGCCCGTCGTTAACTGAGTCAACACAATGTCTTGTATCACCACTATGTTTATTGTAATAATAATCCACATAATAATCCACATTTGTAAAGCACGAACAATCACCCGTAAGGGTCTCTAAGGCGCTGGGGACCTTCGGGAAGATTAAGCAAGCTATTGCCCAGAGTCACATGGTGCTGGGCTAATCTGGTGCCGGGGATCGGACCATGATTAGCTCCATTTTGAGAGATTGCCTCAGTTGCCTCCATCTCTAGTTCTTCAATTAATTTTTCTGCAGTCACCGGTGCAACAGTATTGGCTAATGCCTTTTGATTTCTTCAGGAGGCCCCGTAAGGATCCCTCTCTTATTGCCTCTTGCTGTGCTGTTGCTACTATCTCTACTCCTCCATATTAGTGTCGCCCTCTGTGGTGGCACTTCCAAGGGGTCCATCGGCACTAAGGGGGGAGCCCTCATAGGAGGGTCCCTTGCGTGTACCGTGGGCAGCCACATTGCCTTGTGCCCAACTGTGTTTGCTGGTAGCGCCTCTTTTTTTGGTGCAGCGTCGGCCACAGCTAAGTTTGATGTCTTCCTAGCTTGCTTAGGCCTGGGCTGCATTTTTATCCTGTGGTCTGCTTTTGTTGCAGCCATCAACTCTCCCTTTGGGGTGGCCAGTGTAAGCATCACGTGTATGATGTTCACTCCTAGGAGCGGCTTTGTTGTCTTTGGTGTGGTACGTGCAGGTGTTTTGTGCTTCACCACCCGACCTGGAACCAAATCCGCTTTGCTCCTAAACTGTATTGGTAAGCCATGTTTTCTTTCTCAGTTGGTGTCATTTGTCTGGCCCATATTCCCGCCACCATATCTTTAACCAGGGTTACCGGCAACCCTGTCTCATTTGATGATACTTTGTCTCCGGCCAGATCTCTGGGGTCGACTCAGGCTCTGCCAATGGTGGTGTTCGGGGGTCTTCTCCCTCTGGTGTTCGGGGGTCTTCTCCTTCTGCAAATAGCCCCCTCGGAAGCGCACTTTCCCGTGGAGCGTTCTGTGGACTCAGTGACGGCGTTATCAGCTGGATCTCGGCCTCTTCCCCCTGGGACACGCGCAGGTCTGTCTTCAATGTTATTTCCTGGCCGTTGTCCATCTTCGATGTTAGTACCGGGCCAACGGCCACCGTAACCTGCGTCACCATCAGCACGCTGAGGGGGGTGGTTTTTCCAACAGCTGTAGATGTCCGTCGTTCCCAGGGGGTCGGTCGAGCGGGCAAGTAACCGTTGCTGATGTTTTTTTCCAACATCGTCACTAGCCCAATGTCACCTCCACGGGTACCCTTCCTTTGACAAGTGGTCTGCCACCAGGTGCGCTGCCAGTTCCATATTCCTGGTGGCAGTGTCCATGTTCGCGGCTAGGGCAATCTCATTGGCCAGTTCCCGGACCGATGAGGAGGGTGCGAGGGGTCGCTCCCTCTCAAAAGGCGGCATTTGGATGTTGTCAGGCTCCATCGCCTCTTCCGCCGCCTTTTGAACGAGATCCTCAAGACCCCTGTCCTGGTCGGTGGGGCACGCAACCCTCTAGGAAAACAGGAAACGTCTGAAGGTGGTCAGGCAAGATAAAGGAAGACAGAACAGTGGTAGGAAGAGATGACAGGAAGTGGGAGAAAGAGTAAAAAATGGGTCTTTGTCACAGAGGAGAGGAAGAAAATTGAGTCAGGCAATGGTGGCTTAGAGATAAAGAGAAGGAAAAGAGAAAGAAAAAAAGTGAGTCAAAAGAAGGTCAGAGAGTCAAAGGAAGGTCAGACATAGATGTGGTATAATGTGCCAAGACAGAGTTAATGAGAATCACTGCTGCTGCTTTTGTTACAGGGGGTCTATATTGTAGCACTGTTGAAAAAAGGAATGCAGGGTGGGTGCATTGTTGTAATTTGTGCGTAGGAAGTAGACGTACTGGGCCACATGGCGGGCATATTGGTGGATCACATGGAGTTAGAGGCGGGTGGTACCCATGGGGTGGTCCTAAAGGGCTTACCTTGATGTAATCTTGCCCACTGGAACACCGGTACTCGGCGAACTTGCAGAAGGTCTCAAACCATGGAGGCGACTTCATCTCGCTGCAGATTCGGCCTGGAGCACGAAGCAAGCCAATGGAAAACACCAAGAACAGAGCAGAAATTATTAAAGACCAGTACAGCTGAATGAGACGAAGAAGAACAAATGTAAATGGATTTGATGCGACAGAGAAAAGATCCACATGTAAAACAGTAAGTCCATTCTGGAGTTAATAGTAGGTGCCACTGGCACATCAAGTATACAGTCAACATTTTGCACTTTTAATACAGTAGCTACAACCTTAATAGAAAATGCACAATTCACATTTGATAGAATAACCACACTCCTAAATTTAGGAAAAAGCATGTAAAATTATTCAGAGTCCGCTTTAATTCGTTCAGAAGTAGAGAGGTCAAAATAAAGCACTTATAATCCTGATTGGAGATGATGAATTTGAAGCAGAAACATCCTGCAGCAAGATACGTGATTGAATGATATTATTATAACAAAGAAAGGATCAATAGAAATACAACAAACAAAGCTCTCCCAAGGGAAACGGGCATTACAATTGGCAAGTGTGACTGCAATGGCTTACTCTTTGGAGAAAGGTTTATTAAAACACTAGGAAAGTACTATGGACCAGAATTATCAACGCCTCTCTTATGCAAGGCACCATGCCGGACTGTCTAAAAAGTGGACAAGTCACACCTATACTAAAAAAGCCAGATTCAAACCTCTCTGATCCCAACAATTTTCACCCCATTTAGAGCACCCCAACCTTAGCCAAGCTCCTGTAAAATGTGTTCATCAGCAACTCTGCACTCACATTGACCAGCACCAACTCCTCGACCACTACCAAACTGGTTTCAGACCAGGTCACAGTACTGAAACCACCATGGTCCCCATTGTCGACCATGCTTTACGCTTTCTCAATCATAATGAATCCTGTCTTTTAATCCTTCTTGACCTATCATCAGTATTTGGCACAGTCAAACATGAAACCCTCCTGAACCTCTTAGAACTTGGGATGGGTCCCTAGGGTACTGTCTTAAAATGGTTGTGCTCATTCTTACAAAACAGATCTCAACGAGACCTACTCAATCATGACTTATCCGATCAGACACCGGTTACTATCGCCGTTTCCCAAGGTTCTTCACTTTCGCCCACCCTGTTTAATATTTCATGGAACCCCTGACTGAAATCCTCCAACATCTCCTACCATATGTACGCTGATGATAAGCAAATGTACATGAAGATTACCACTCCTAACGACATCAGCACTCTCAATAACATCTTGAAAACAAATCAATACTGGTTAACACTTAACCACCTCAAACTTAACGTCCTTGTTAGATCTGGGGGTCTCTAGTTGGCAGAGGTAAGTACCTTAGACCAAGTAGGGACCCTTGCTTCTAGTCAGGGTGAAGGAATAACCCTCTGAGATAACCCCCGCTCACCCTCTAGGTAGCATGGCGCGAGCAGTCTAGGCTAAACAGAGGCAATGTGGATAACATTTGCACTTAACACAACAGTAATTCCCAATCCACCACAAACTGAGACCACACAGGTAAGTATATTTTATAAAAATATGTAACTTTATCTAGTTTCAGCAAGGTAAATAAAGCGTTTGCATGATAATCACTTCTTTAGAAAAATGTTGTATTTAATCTTAAGGGTTGCACTTAATCCTTATGATGGTACTTGTAAATAGGAAGTTCTTATGTAAAAAAAAAACAACGATAGTCTCAAGTCTCCTGTAAATCAGTATCCCAAAAAAATAATGCCACTGATTTATATTCCCTTAGCTCTAAAAGCGAGCAGTACACGCAATGCCCACGTGTAACTCTACCTCTGGGCTCCAAGCGCTGTCAATGCGCTTATCTGCGAGGCTCGGGGACTCCTCTCTCCTTCCTGAGCCTCAGGCGCCCCAGGCCGTGCAGATCGCACGCGTCCCCGCCCCGGCCGGTCCCCTGTCCTCTCCCGCCCGCTCTCGACAATCCAACGAGCGGCGGGGGAGGCGGTGAGGCTCACCTTGTGGGGGGACGGCTGGCCAGGGGTGCGGGACGCCACAGAGTCCCTCGGCGGGGTCAGGTCACTTCTTCCCGGGCCCGACGGTGATCGCGGTGATTCTTCGGCTCTTCCAGCCACCTCCGCCCAGGCAGCCAATCCCGTCGCGGCTCTCCAGGCGAGCCCCTCTTACACCCGGGAGTCAGCCACTGGCAGTGCGGCTCCCGGGACGGCTTGTCGTGACGCTTCCGCTTCCCAGCCAATCACGGCACAAGAACGCTGATGACGCCGCACGGGCCAATCCCGTCGCGGCGTTGGTGAGGGGGCTCGGCTCCTTCGACCAATGGGAGCGCGGCGGCTTCGATCTTCGGCCCCGCAACTCCTGGTCACGAACGGCAACTTCTAGGGGTGATCCTGGCCCCGGGCCGCGAGGGTGACTTGGCGGCAAAGGGTTTTCAAGGGTGCTGGTCAC
Organism: Lissotriton vulgaris; assembly: GCF_964263255.1. Classification (NCBI taxonomy): domain Eukaryota; kingdom Metazoa; phylum Chordata; class Amphibia; order Caudata; family Salamandridae; genus Lissotriton; species Lissotriton vulgaris. Next base: position 1,657,328,838 of record NC_141695.1, read on the forward strand.
GAATAGACCCCCCTCTCGACCTCCCCACCACGTTGGAGCGGGTTTCACGAGGGGAGGCGCCACAAGCCTCCAACCCTCACTGGTAATGTGCCGATGAGCACACCGATCCCTTCCTCACGCTCCGCAGTCGAGTACCACGCGTCTCGGGTCACAACAGCACGATTTTGCAGCTGTTTTTCTGACAAAGCTTTAGGAACCTTTAGCCCTGGGTTCCCAACAGGAGGCCAGCTCTTCTCAGGCCCTTGGAGATTCAGTTGTAGACACAGCACACAGCAGAGTCTTGGCAGTTTCAAGTAGGCAGGGTCACAGCACACAGCAAAGTCCCTTTCTCCTCCTCAGCTTCCAGTTAGACAGCAGAACAGGTCAGCCCTTAGAGCACACAGCAAGGCAATCTTCCTTCAGTTCTCCAGCAGTCTTTCTTCCAGCAGAGGTTCCTTCTTGCTTGTAGAATTTTAGAATCTAATCTTCTGTAGTCAGGGGTCCTTCCCTTATACCCCTGAACGCCTTTGAAGTCCTTTGAAGCCTTGGTGCAAGGGGGCCCTTAGCGCTGGAATGTTTCTGGTGTTCTTCTTCCTGTCAGCTTCAGGGCCAGAGGTGACAGTGGGCCGGCAGGGGAGTTAGCCAGCACGGTGGTCAGGCAGACACAGCCCAGCACTATCAGGCGCTTCTTCCTCCCCTTCCCCGGGCAATAGATGTCGCCTTTCACCCCTGGGCTGACTCCAACCCCCTCCGGGGCCCTGCAGCTCCTGTCACGCAGGCATTCCACACACAGGCCCAGGCACACAGAAAGGTTTATACAAAAGAACAGCCACTTTCTAAAAGTGCTATTCTCAACCCCAGGATCCAAAAACAACCTTCACTAAAAGATGTGTCATTTAATTCTGAGTTCAGGGATATCTTTCATTGATGTTCCATCTTGTTCCTATAGGAAGATAGGCTGGGATCCAATGGGACCAGCCTCCCCATGTTACCCTAGGGAGCCATACAGCCCTACAGCAGTGAGCACACAAAGTGGCTGCTGCTCTCTACCAGAGCATGTTACCTGCACTAGTACATGCTCCACCCCATCCATACACTGCACCCTGCCCAGGGGGGTACCTGGAGCCTTCCATAGGGGTAGCTGATGTGCACAGACAGGGGAGGGTTAAGCCCAGCCAGTGGGGACACTGGCCAGGCGGACATGGCAGTCCACTGACTGCACACAGGCCCTGCGCTGGCAGGCCTGAGACACCATTTTAGAGCTACTCATGTGGGTGGCGCAATCTGCGCTGCAGGCTCACTAGTAGCATCTGTCATCACCAGCCCTGGCACACACAGTGCACTTTACTAGGGACTTCCTGGTGATACAAATATGCCAATCAGGTATACCCAATCAATATGACAATTTACAGAGGGAGCACTTACCCTCTGACACTGATCAGCAGTGGCAGAGGGTCCAAAGCATCTAAACCAGCAAAAACGAAATCCAGCACAGCATCAAAAATACATGAGTCAGAGGCAAAAAGATGGGGGAAAAGCCACGCCAAGGATGTCAGGTCTAACAGTCCTCAAAAAGGAATTCCTATTAATCTCGCCTCCCAAACCCACCTCTAACATCAAAGACTGGCTCCCACTACTCACCGCCTTGAACTGTACCCCACGTATTGTTGATTCAGCAAAATCCCTAGGAATAACACTAGACAAAAACCTCTCCATGATGAATCACATCAGCTCCACAACCAGCGGGGCCAATTTCCATCTCCACATCTTAAGAAAACTAAAGCCTTTCCTGCCCAATGCAGATCTAAAGATGGCGGTTTAGGCTCTTGTGATCTCCAAACTTGACTATGGGAATGCTACCCTTGTTTGCCTACTGAAAATAAAACTAGCACTGTTGAGGGCTACCCTTCATGCTGCTGCACGGCTCATCACAGGCGTAAAGAAAAATGATCACATCACCCCAGGCCTCCACTCTCTGAACTAGCTACCTTATGAATCTAGGATCCACCTAAAAATAGCATGCATGACATACAAAGCCACACACCACAGCACTCCTCCCTACCTGGCTCAGAAACTGGTTCTATCCGGAAGGAATAGAGCTTCCCGTAGTACATGCTCCCTACTGCTGAAACCCCCAAAATTTCACCCCAAAAAACATAAGAGATCTTTCTCTGGACTTGCCCCAAGAATTTGGAACTCTCTTCCCCCAGAGATCAGGACCATCCCTTCATTCGTTCTTTTAAAAAACAAAGTAAAAATGAGACTACTGAATAACCTCTGTCTTATCTCAGGCGACTTTCCATGCCAATTTGATTTCTTTGCTGGTGTTTTCACTATGTCTCTTTGTATTATCTTTTCATGCTGTATATTCTATATTTTTCTCCTTGTCTATTTGATGCTATTAATTAGGTTGTACAGCGCTCGGACACCAACATTTTGGTCATATTCGCGCTTCATAAAACTTCATAAATAAAAAAAAATAACATATATTTCAATTTTCTCAGCCTTCAGCAGGGCTCAATCCAACATGAGGCGCATGTTTGGTTGTAGAGTTTTCGTCCGGGATGGCCGGATGGGGCCGGCTGCCAGTCGAGGACAACAGCGGTTCCAATACCTTCTTCCCATAAACAGGCCGAAGTACACGTTCACGTAGCGGCAGAGGCAGATTCCAGACAGGTGGAAACCAAGGTAAGAGTTCCTATTCCTCTTGTTTCTTCCACTGTAAAGGTCCGGGGAAGATTACAGCTTTTCAGCCAAAACTGGCGTTTAATAACAAACAACCCATGGATACTCAATACCGTAAGTGGTTTCAAGATAGTTATAACCCTCACACCTGATCAAACACACCCACCCAGAGAGTAGATCCTAGATCAAGAACAATCAGAATTAGTAGAACTGGAGGTGATCCAAATGTTACAGAAAGGTGCCATTCACCAAGTCAGAAACACAAAGGACGGTTTCACGAGTACAATCTTTTTAGTAAAGAAAAAGGACAAGGGGTGGAGACCAGTCATACACCTAAGACAGCTGAACGCTTTTTAAGTATATAGACACTTCAAGATGGAGGGTATCCATCTTTTGAGAGACACCCTACAAGAGAAAGATAGGCTTGTGAGATTGGATCTCAAGGATGCATTTTTCACAATACCAATGTACTACAACTCAGAAATATTTAAGGTTCTCATGGAAGGGCACAACTTCCCAGTTCTGCTTACTACCCTTTGGCCTATCATCAGCTCCTTGGTGCTTCACCAAAGTTCTAAGACCTGTAGTAGCCTTTCTAAGGAAAAGGGGTGTCCGGATTATAATCTACCTAGACAATATGCTGATAATGTCACAGAGTCAGGAAAAATTACTAATACACATGAAATGGACAGTTAGACCTCTTAGACGGCCTATGTTTCATTGTCAACACAGAAAAGTCTGTAACAACTCCTACTCAGAATCTAGAGTTCCTAGGTTTTAAGGTGAATACCATTACCAGCCAATTACAATTACCCTTAAAATATTGACAAAAATAAAGAAAGAAGTAGCCTATGTCCTTTCAAAGGCTACAGTGAGCCTAAGATCCTTAGCAAGAGTGGTTGGCCTTGTGTTCTCTTCTATCCAAGCTGTTTCACTAGGCCCTTTACACTATAGGGCCCTGCAGAGATTAAAATCCTTGGGTTTAAGGAAGGGTCTATCGGACAAGATCCCCTTGTCTCCAGAAGCACACGAGGATCTTCTGTAGTGGTGGAACAATCTGGACAGTTGGAATGGCAAGGCAATCTTCGGGAATGTCCCAGATTTCATAGTAGAATCAGACACAAGCAACCTAGGTTGGGGTGAGAGAATAGGTTTGACAGAGACAGGAGGGAAATGGTCACAGGAGGAACATCTACTTCACATAAATTGTCTAGAGATGATGGCTGATTTAAACACACTGATGAGCTTCAAGTCAACCATAAAGAACAGGGTAGTTCTCTTGAGACCGGACAACTTCACAGCTGTGTCCTATATCATTCGCCTAGGGGGTGCAAGGTCCAGAAAACTCCAATAAGGCTAAGGAAATTTGGTATTTTTCCTGGACTCAGAAAATTTTACTAAAAGCAGAGTTCATTCCTGGTCACCAGAATATAAGAGCAGGTTGGAACTCGAGGTTTCTAAGGGACTCGAGCGACTGGAAACTGAATCTGAAGGTTTTTCAAAAGATTCAGAACCTATGGGGCCTCATCCAAGTGGATCTGTTCGCTAGCAGATTAACATATCAAGTAGAAGACTACTTCAGTTGGCGACCAGACCCCAAAGCGTTGGGGGTAGATGCTCTACTTCAAACATCGGACATGGGAAACTTATGTTTTTCCCCCTTTCCCTCTAATTAAGAGGGTATTATTGAAAATAAGGAGAGAGAATTACAAGATAATTTTGGTGACTCCCTTTTGGGATATACAGGTATGGTTTCCCGGGGTTCTGGAACTAGCAATAGATTTCCCATGTTTAATTCCAGCTAACTTAGACCTTCCTCTAGGACAAGAGGAGGAACATATTCATGAAGGGGTCCTCCTGGAGCTCGGGGCCCCCGCACCGCGGGGGCCTTTGTTACGCTCCTGTCTCTTACTAGAAGGAAACATGAACCTTCTGTTTGGAGGTTTTCAGGCGATTAAGCCAATACTCAGGCCTTTCACTAGAGGCTAAAAGCCTACTGGATGAGTCATGGGCACCAGGTACAAGAAAAAGATATACTGGTGTATGGTAAAATGGTCTAGTTGGTGCATGTAACAAGATTTTGGTGCAGTGGATGCCCCTATAATGTATATAGCCACTTAATTAGTGAAGTTATTTAGATTAGGCCTTTGCTATTGAACTGTTAACTGTTATAGCCCAGGAATTTCGGCTGGACACTCACTGATTAATGAATTTTCAGTTGGTAGCGATCCTGTAATCTGAAGATTAATTAAAGGGATAAGACTTAAATGCCCTCCTATGGCTAGATATCAATCCTTATGGAACGTCAATCTTATTTATGTATTGGCGTAACAACCCTTTATTATCTAGAAAACAGTTGTCTATGAAATTAGCTACTCTTCTCTGCCTTATATCCTTCAGAAGAGTATCTGATGTTAGAGGATTAGAAATATACAACAGTTTTTTTTCCCCAGACAGGGGTCCATTTTGACTTATGTAGATGAACCAAAACAGTGTCTGAGAGTATTGTTTACCCTTATTTTAATGATGTTAAAAAACTCTGCGTTGTTAATTGGTTGAATGCTTACGAAAGTGTTAAGTCTGTTGTTAGACCAGTTGGGGAAAATCAGTAGTGGATTTCTTTTGTCAAGCCTTTTAAAGCTATATCTGCAGCTACTATCTCCAGATGGGTAAGAACCATTATTTCTGAAGCTGGAGTGGATTGAACTACATTTGGAGCACACTCTTCCAGAGGTGCAATGGCCAGCAAAGTCATTTGGGCTGGTGGTACGGTTTCAGATATACTTAAAGCGGCAGACTGGTCTAGTGCTACTACCTTTGTAAGTTTTTATCTTAAACCGATGGAGCACGTGGAGTTAAATAGCTTTAAGCTTGCATAATGTTAGCCTCCAGTCTTGTAATGAAATGGAGATTCTCCAATTAACGTACAGGGAGAATCTTGATTTCATTAAAGACAACAGAGGCTAACATTATCCTACCCTCCTCGCCCATGTGGAGAGATGTTATATTGTTTTAAGCAAATAAGTAGATTCTATATTCGATTTGATATTTTATATGTATGTTAAGAATGTTTTGTTGCCTTTGCTATGCTTATTTTACTTGAATTTTTAAATTTGAATATTGTTTGTGGTTATCACCCTTTTCTATTTTTTCCAGACAATTCTTTGTTATGAAGTTTCTGTCTTCATCAAGCAATACCATCAATTCAACAAGTTTATTCGAATGAGTTTAACTTTTTGTAAGCTATACTGTTACTATATTGTTTGGAATGTTTTATTTGTGAAATAATACATATTTTTGAAAGTTATTGCATAATGTGTGCCTCCGTTGTCTTTAAAGAAATCAAGATTCTCTCTGTATGTTAATTGGAGAATCTCCATTCTCCTTGAAAAATGTCAACAAGAAGTAGTCAATCAAGCAAGAAAACAGTCAACAAGAAATGGCATGAACCCATCAGAAAAACAACTAGAAAGGTACTCATTTCAGCAGGGAAAGGGTGTACAACAACTAAAATGACCAGATCTGGAACAAAATTAATAGAAGTATGACCAATCATGCAAGCATTAACGGGAGGTACCCTCACTCAAGAGGGGAAAAGGTCAATAGAAAATACACTTGTTTGGGCAGGAAAAGGGTGGGTAGGTGTTTCAATCAATTCTGCGGGGAAAGAGTTAACAGGAATTACAATTAATTCAATAGATAGGATCACGAAGCAGAACAACCAACCCAGCAGGCAAAGTGTCTCAGGTTATCATGATGTCTTTCTAATCTATCACCATAAGGAGGTGAGGCTTAAAATGCACAATAACCTTGATCAGAGAGGGGTTTTTGTTGTTAGCCAGCATCAGGTACCAGATCAGAGTTTATACCAGCAGGTTTTCTTTCATTTGCTAACAGTACCACAAAGCTGCTCTCTCCTCTTTTTTCACTTGTCATTGGATTTGGGCAGCACATTTTTCATGACGGGCACCGGGTTGGCACCGTAGAACAGTTGCCTACATCCACCCACTTGAGGAATAAGGGTGTTCTGGTATTCTCTGAGAAGCCACAATACGGCACATTCCATGGCAAACATTTTCACTTCTGCAATATGGGCAGCTTTCTTTAACATAAAACATTGCACTTTGCCATTTGACTACAGTCACAATGGCATGGCATTGCGATAACCCTAGAAATCTCTTTCTTGGAAAAATGGCCTATTATCCATGTTGATCCATTTCTGGAAACCAACACTTGGGCAGGATCTTTGAGAGTTTTGGAAGAATAGCAATATCCATTATTTGAGTGTATCAAGTTCACCTTGAAAAGCGGGAAACTTAATTAACCATAACGAGGAGCTGTCTAGACCAACGCACTGCCATGGTTAGATGCTTTTTTAAAATTCTGTGACAGTTGGTGCTGGTTCCCTTATCGGTTATCTTAACACGCAAAATACCTGGTCACTACTACATCATGGCACCCACTTCAGGGAATCAGATTTTATCTTAGATTATTAAATTTGTTTTTTCTTTCCCTTCGTAACTGACATACTCTGTGTTAGCAATCCTCCACCCTGTGACTGCCTCTGAGGAGTTCCTCTTCATAAACTGAAAGTTCCTCTGTGATGTACACAGGAGCCTCTTGTTCTTCATGGCCTCAGTCGTACAATGGTAATTCTTCAGGTTCTGTGAGTGAGAGGCCATCCCTTGCTGGATACACTCTTCCTCGATGGTTGCTTTACTCGCCTGGTCTAGCCAGATTGATTTAACAACATCAAAAGAACCTGATGCCATTATATCCCTTGCTCGCTGTGCCACTGGATTAAAGATAACCTGGCTGATATGGGGTGATACCACAAAACCAGTCACAGGATGCTTGTTTCTGGTCCAGGGGGGACCTGGCCTGGCAGTTCAGGCTGGACTATTCCCATGGGGAGCAAGGGTCAAGACTGATTTGCATATGACTGGGTCCAAACTGGGAATGGCACGGTGAGCAAAAGAACGATAGATTTAATCTAGATTTCTTGAATTGGGGGTAAGTGTTTGACAAGTTTCAGCACTCCAGTTTCATCTTGTTGTGTTTACTATTATGACAATCTCTGCCCTCAACTGATCCTACTAAAAGCTTAGCAGGTAGCGCATATTTTTCACTCCTTGAAACAGTTTATCATTACTGCTAGCAAAGAACATCATTGGTGAAGGTATCACAACTCTGTTCAAAATCATCAATACGTCCCTTACCAAAGGTGTCCTCTCAGACTCTCTCAAGGCTTGACACATTTTATCCCCCTTGGAGTAGTCCAACATGGGCTCTGAGGACCTTCTATGTTACTGTCCACTAAACCTTTACAACTCTCAGGGAACGTTGTGATAGTCCCTGCGAACCAGCTATTAGTCTTGGCTCAGGCTCCAAGGCAGCATAGGTGAAAGCCAGATCATCAATAACGGTCAGCTCTGTCTCATCTAAATCGACCGCTGTGCAACCCTCGACAACGTTGATCATTCAAAGCTACTCAGTACTCTTGCCTTCAGAAGGGGTTTCAACTGTGCTGTCCTGCAATGGTGTACGCCCTGCATGAAGAAAGAGTTCACTTTTCCCAGATGTGTTCCTGGAGATCCAGATCCAACACTATATCATGTTGAGTTCCTTCAAGGATACAACCTCTTGCCAGTGGTCTTTATCTTGTTTACTGACCACTTGGTGTCTTTTTGGCTGATAAGGGCAGTGACATTCATTAGGATGCTTAAGGCATGGCGTGCAGCTGTTTGTTCAGGGCTTATAGGGACATTACAGAGTTCAACTAAAATTCAATCTTGTCATATTTCAAGAGTAGATTTCAAAGACCTAACTCAAGCTTAACCACACAAAGGAAGAATTAGTGTTCATCCTCAACAAAAAGCCAGCAACAAGTGCAACACTGGTTCTCAGCAATTACGTTGTATTGCTTTACTCTGTGGTGTGCCAGCAATTGAGCTGGTGAAGGCATTTTGTCCAAGAAATCAAGAATTTACAACTGCTCTGCAATGCTGCTTTTATCATCATCAACGTGGCAGGCTGTTTAGTGTCTTTTTAGTTTTTCAAGCAGAGGGTTGTTTGTAGAGTACAAAACATAAGGTCTTTGGCATGCTAGGAGTACTCTCTCAGCGTCTGCGGAACAAATTGTTGTTTTTGCTGTCAAGTGTCTGTGTTGTGCATGACAGTGGGAAAAGGCTACATGGCGCCTGAAGGCATGCTCCTGTGCCTTGCACAGGACAATCTGGAAACCAAATGACCGCTAGTGGTCCAATGTTGGTGCGAATGTTGAATCTCTGGCTTCTCTATCAGAAACACAGTGCTTCTCCAAACCTCTAAATGAGGTGGGGAACAAAACATATTGTGAGACTGATATCAGCCAATTTTTGATGGGTGTACTGTTACTACCCACCATTGAATGAGACCCTAAGTAGACATCAACCTCCGCTTCAGATGCGCTATCACGCAGAAGATGAACGTTGACTGGCACTAATTGTCTGCCCCCAATGTAATCTGGAAATCCAGAACCATGTAGAGCAATGCTAATTTTAAAACTTTGCCAAGCCCAAAGCCACTTCCACATTACTACTATAGAGTTATTATTGTTTTTAACGTGTAGGTGCTTTTTACCCACACCTGTAGGTTGGGGGTAGTGATACCCAATTCCTATAAAGGCTGTTATGACTTTGGTTGCTCACCCTTTTAGTCACAGGACACAAGACCTTCCAATGGCTAACACCTTTTTCTTGTTCTTACCCCATACTTGGCAGATTCAATATTAAACTGCGTAAGCTGGAGGGGGTATCAATGGCTAAAAGTTCCGATCCATCCATTCCCTAGGGTCTCCGGGCATGAGGGTTTGTAAAAAGATCCAGGGGGGGGGGGTCGGGGGGGCGCATACATTTGTGTACTTAGGGTGTATGTGTGTGGCAATCTTCTTAGCAGGTCCTCTACCACATTACAATCATCAAGGTTGACGACTATACATTTCATATATCTTTATTTCGGCAAATTCAGCCATAAAAGACGTTCCAGACATAGTTAAAATACAATATGCATGGATGACACATAAATTCAAGTAACAAATAGGGTAAGTTAGCAGCAATTTAGGGGCAAGTAGATATAAAAAAAGGCCTAAAATATTATAGCATAAAAGCATAAAATTTACAGTATGACCCTACAGTCCTCTGTGATTATTGTAAAGAAAGTGCTAAAGTAAACCGTTCTATGCAGTAGTAATTAAAAACCTACGCTTATGCCACATAGCTGCGAGAAATTTTGATACAGCAAATACAATGGGTCTGGTTAGCTCTGTTTTAAAATTCTGTATGCTTGCATGCAATGAGTGAAACCCAGATTTTTGCACAGAGGTATGAGCCAGTACCTCCTAGACTTTCTATAAACTGGGCAAAAGAAGAGAATGTGCAAATCATTTTCTAATTTGCAGTTACATCCCGGGCAGTTTTTTGGGAATGTTGCAGACCATCTACTGGTAAAGGCTCTGATCGGTAAGGTGCCATATCTTCATTGTAGGTACAGTTTTCTAGTTAAAATAGGATAAATGTCATCCATGACTGACTCAAAGTGATAAAAATCTTTAACCATTAAGAAGGATTCAGATAGGGTGCCGATGTGGGTGTTGTGAAGAACGGCGGTTAGTTTGCTGTCGTAGAACAGTCTCGCCAGGTGCTTACGTGAAACCGCATTACAGCCGGACACAGGGTCGGACCACAGTGCTGGTACTCCCAAATTCTCACATTTGTTCTTAATGTACATAAGCCATGGGATTTTCCCTGCATTGGGTAGACTTAGGATTTCTTGGAGTTCCTGCCTGTAATTTAAAAGCTCAGGAGTTGTCCAGAGTCTACTCCCAGAATCTTAACTGTTTGAGGCCTAGTTCCTCATCTATCGATCTGAGGCCCAAGTCTAGCCTCAATGGTAGGAGGGGAGTGCTAGATGGTAAGGCCAACAGTTGCCTTAAAAATTTGTTTTCAGTGTTAGTGATCCCGGGCCTACATGAATAGCCTCCAAGTTCCCCGCCGTAGAAAACCGCCCCCCTCGCTTGCATTTTATAACTCTCCAGGGGTGGACCGATGGGTTTAATGGTCGACGTGTTGGAGAGCCTGAGGATTCCTCCTGCAAATTGAGCCAGTTTCAGTTGGGATTTAATTTCCTGGGGTGCCCACATCATGCTCTCATTTAAGGTTACCCCCAAATATTCGAAAGTCTGGACCCTTTACAATCTAGTGGTACCTATGCTAGGATTTGGACGGGTGGTTGCAGGGGGATTAAAGATCATGAATTTGGTTTAAAGGGCGTTGATCTCCAAGCCTCGCTCGCCACAGAGTGCCTCAAATCCATCCAACACACGTTGTATCCCCATTGGAGATTTAGACAGCAAGAGGGTGTCATCTGCGAACATAATCGCAGGTACCCTACTACCTGCAAGCTTAGGTGCATCGTTGTCCGATACTCCATTCGGGATGACAGCATTCCATTCTTCCCACACCTAACCTGGGCGAAGTTCGCCTCGTGGAGCCTCATCAATATATTCAAAAGTTGATGTGGGATACCCAGCTCAAGAAGCACAGACCATAATTTCCCCCGGGGCACCAAATCAAAGGCAGCACGTAGGTCCACAAAGACTGTGTAAAGGCTGCCGCCCTCTATTCTGACGGATTTCCAAAACAATAGGGTCAGGCGAAAAATTTGATCTGTGGTAGAAGTTTTTTTTCTAAACCCTGCCTGATAGGGACTAAGAATTGAATGGTCATCTATCCAGTCCTGTAGGCGGTCTAAAATCAGCCTCGCAAAGATCTTCTGTCGCACGTCAATAAGGCTGATAGGCCTGTAGTTGGCTGGGAGCAGAGGAGAACCCTTCTTAAATATAGGGACTATCTCTGCGCCCAGCCAAGTACAGGGTACCGCCATTCCATTCAGAACTGCATTAAAGATAACGCATAAATAAGGGCCCCATACCTTCGGTTCATGTTTGAAGAGGTCGCCCGGCAGTTTATCCAGACCCGGGGCTTTTCCAGAAGCGAGTTTGGATATCGCAGCACAAACCTCCTCCGTAGTAAAATCAACCTCCTCAAACTGTGGGATAGATGAGAATTGCGTCTATTCCGAGTCCCCAACTGTCCCACCATCGGCCACCGAATACAGGGCACGGCAATGCTTTTCCCACACTTCAGCTGCTATGTTTGGTTCAATAGCTGATAGTGGCTCGCCGGACCCCGTATTCACAATTGACCAAAATTTACGCGAATCCCTGGTGGCAAGGGCAACAGTCAAATTGGCCCACCTGTCATGGTCCCATTCTGCCTTAGCACAGTTAATCAGGCGTTTATATTCTGATCTCCTGGCTTTAATATTTGATTTGTTATTGTTGTGTTTCAGAGCCGTAACTAACTCTGCTTTTGCCCTTCTACAGGCAGCATTGTACCACGAACTTATTTGACGCTTTTTGTTCAGTTGGGTCGCGCAAGGATTAAATATCTCTGCTAAGGTGCCTGTCAGATCCACGTGAAGGGCTTGAAGCTTATTATAAAAGTCTGGGAGATGAGGTTGAGCGAATAGGGCACCAACCTCTTCAAGTGCGGGCATTATCCGTAAGTACAGCTTGCATACATCCTCAGCGTGCGCTGCTAGTTTATCCCACCCGACTCTACGTCTGTCGTTGGATAGAGTCATCCTAATGTCAGTGTCATCATACCCGTTGGAGGTATCTTTACCAATTCCAGGCAGGGACAATTCCAAGATTAGCGCATTATGATCACTCTCGACTCTTGGGGAAACCTTAAAATCTCTAACCCTGGGCCATAGTCTGGTTTCGACTAGTATATAATCCAACCGTGACTCCTGTCCAGGTTTATTGTACGTGCACTTGGGCAGGATTTCCGATTGCACACGACCATTACAGGTCCTGATTGAGTGGTTGAGTGTTAATGCCGTAATTTGAATAGCAAGAGGCGTCCATGACCTAGGCGAAGGCGCCTCGGTTGCTGGTATTGACCAGTAGTCATCTTCTTCCGAGGATACGCCATCCCTCAAGCCTGTTAGGGGCTCGAAGTGGCAATTCAGATTGCCCCCTACCAGAAAAAAGTATCACTTGCGATGGTATTTAAAAAGATGGGCAGTTCCTCAATTGTTTTTGACTCACTAGTTATGCTAACCGGTCGAGAATATACATTGACCAGAGCAAGCTTAAAGGCACTAGGCCATTCTAGAACCACACATTGGACATCCTCAGAGAGGTTATTCACTGACTTGGCCTTACATCCCATGTTGGAACCCACCCAAATGGTGAGGCCACCTGACGGGCGTCCCTTCCCCCCCCCCTCCGCGTGCCGGGACATTAAATGAAGCAAAACCAGCACGTATTTGGTCCTCTCTGGGCCAAGTCTCCTGGAAGAGACATACATCATTTTTATCTATAAACAATCCCCATTCCGGGCAAGCCATTTTGTTGGGAAGGCATGCTAGGTTCCAAGACAGTACCATTGGTACACCCAAGTTACCACTGGTGGGAGGACACCCTTCCCGGGCCTTGGGACCCAATTCATTTGCTCTTACAATAGTAGGGTAGCCTAGTGGAATAGATAGGATATTTGGGCCTGCAGCGGTATTAGGCTGGGTTGTAATAAGGGAAGGTGGGCTGGCTTGTGGCAGTGGGAAAGTAATGGGATCCAAACTCCTGCCTACAGTACTGTCTCCTCGATTACTGGTGAGCCCACTTGTCATAGTAACAAGGTTCTTGAGTCCAGCCGCTAGACTGGGACCCGTAGAGACCGCTTGCTTGTTCTGCAGTCAATCAACCATATCCAGACAGCTATACCGATTATATTCTGAGAAGTGGTTGGACAAGTGTGGCTGTTCAGCCCATTCCCTATTCACCCTGCGCACCCCTCCCGCTTCCACTCTCACCCAGCCTCCGACCCAAAATTGGGGCACAAAGAAGCAGGTGGGTAAAAGTAACATAGGGGGAGTGACTGTATAGTTGTCCCAGAGTCACGATATGGCCAGTCACATACGTGGGTTACAGTCCTTGGGTCCCTGAAGTTAACCAAAATGCAGTCGCCGGTGATGTTTTTTGGCCTGCGGCCCACCCAGGACACCCTTTAAACCATCAGAATCTTACTACAAGTGTGGGCTGGAAGAGGTCTATTTTTATTTAACCAGTCCGCAACTTTATTTTTAAGGGACATGAAGGATTCCCTGGCCGCGTCATTTAACTCGGGAACCCCCCGTTAGGACCACTACATAGGGGCTTGAGTCTAGGGGTAAGTCAATTGTAACTTTCTTTGTTGGAATACACCTCACTTGCGCGTCTGGTATGTCGTTTAGTTTAGGCTTATTAGCCGATTTTGGGGCACTAGCAGGAAGAAGAGAAGAACGGTTCCTATAGGAAGTACATTCCACTACGTGACCCGGAGTCAATAGAGAGTTGGGATTGTGAATTATTGCTCCCCCCTGTGTGTTAAAAGACCCCTCACCTACCAACATGCTCTTATCGGTTTTCAGGCGGTTTGCTGTAGCTGTTGTAGCCTTTTCAATTTTCGTTAACCTCAGCTCTATCTGAGAGAGCATAGCTTCCAAGGGATTGAGTAAAGACCTCAGAAGGGCAATCATGTTCAAATTGGATAGATCCTCCCTTCCGGGTGTTGTGAGACTAGTATTTGTCTCGCCAGGAGTCAGTGTAGGTGAGATGAGTACAGGGGGGGTGGCAGGTGCAGTGATAACTATGGTAGCTTCCTTAGCATTACCCAGGCCCGCAGAGTCAGAATTATTAGAGTGTTTAGCATGCTTTGGCTTCCTCCCACCATAGGTTTGAGCACCTTGTTTCCTCTTGGGTACAGCCCCCTTCCGCTTCCCCGGAACTCCAGAGTATTAGGCCTTTCTGGACTATCAACTACCAAAGTATCAACTGGATTAGATACTAAATTAGTCTCGGGTATGGGTGGTAGCTGAAGATCACCAGATGATGCTGCAATTCCCAAAACCTGTGTAGTCTCAACAGCCTCGGTAGTCAATAAATTATCACGGGGCGCGGAGGCTTCATTAATAGTCAAGTTCGGTCTTCGCTCCGGTGTACATGCATCCGTAATATGTCCCAGCGAGGATCTCTTTGCTTTAGCAATTTCTTGGGAAAGTTATTTCATGCGATAGCAGTGAGCTGGCTCTAATTATAAAATTATCCAATGTCCCTGTCACAGAGCCACCCGAAGTCAGTGTCTTGCTTCTGCTCTCCCGCCCAGCCATTCCCCCAGCTAAATAAATGAAAAGGGTTGGGGACTTACGAGGAGTCCGTTACACCATCGGGAGCGCCAGACGGAATGAAAGAGGGGTGGCCCGGTTCGGTCTCCTCCGGGCTACAACGGGCTTAAACGGCCCGCCCTTGGCCCGGGCTTCGCCAGACGTGCGCCCGCGGGACTGATAATAGACGTGGTTTAAATACAGTGAATAGGAGAGGGGCGGGAAGAGGGCCCAGCTGTGTCAAGTTGGGAGGCTGCTGGTCCTCGCAGTCCCATTCAATGCGTCTCAATGTCCCGGTAAAAGGAGCAAAGCAACACCACACTGCTGCAAGCGGCTCCCGCGGAGCGGGGGCCGCAAGCAGTTTTAATCCGGAGGAGAGGGGCGGGAAGAGGGCCCAGCTGTGTCAAGTTGGGAGGCTGCTGGTCATCGCAACCCCGTTCAATGCGCCTCAATGTCCCGGTAAAAGGAGCAAAGCAACACCACACTGCTGCGAGCGGCGCCCGCAAGCAGTTTTAATCCGCGGGAAGAGGGCCCAGCTGTGTCAAGTTGGGAGGCTGCTGGTCCTCGCAGTCCCGTTCAATGCGCCTCAATGCCCCGGTAAAAGGAGCAAAGCAACACCACACTGCTGCGAGCGGCACCCCATTTGCCGCCTATTGTTTTTGGGGCCCTACCTACTCATGAGACTCCTGGCCATGGTCATATGTCCATGCAGTGCATAATTCACCCTTGCGTTTCTTGTCAACCTGTGCAAGACGTTTGCCATAAGCTGCTCTGTTGTTTCTGACTGTAAAGGCTTTAGTTCAGTCTTTAGTTCAGTGGTATTAACCAATATAAGGACGTATTGGCAGGCCGCAGGGGGTAGATCCAACTTTTCACCCCTGTTGCCTCCTTGATCTCACTGACACCCTGCCATCCCCCTGTCATTACCCTTCGTGTTGCAGAACCAATGCCCCGCCGGTAAGGCATACCAGGCGCCTCATCAGCTTGTACTGGAGGGCCACTTAGAGGGACGTTGGTCTGTCTCTTTGGAATGCGAGTTGGATTCCTGGACCTTTGTGCATCTAGTCTGGTATCAGATTGCAAAGTTTGTGAGGGTATGCCCTCCCCTCGCCCAGTGCCCTCACATTAGTAGGCATAACATTTCCCTCAGGCCGCTCCTTACCTACTCTAATGAGAGATGGCTTTCGGTAAGTTTGATTTCTTTAGTTAAAACATTTGCTGTTCTTGTCAGGAATGAATCCAGAGTGTTAATTATTTCTCCCCTGGGGGGTTGGGTTGTTGGCCTTCCTCTTTCCCATGGCTTACAAGCGGCCTATGGGTGCGGTGCGCAGCTGGATATAGTACCCAGCAGCTTAGAGGGGTGGCCCAGCCTCTTCTGGTGTTTGACAGGCCTGCCCGTAGCCTGGGCTTTGTCTGGGTGCACACACAAGCGTGTCCTGCGCCGCGGGTCAGCGTTGTGCTTTTTTTTTTTTTTTTTTTTTTAATTTTTAAAACCTTAATTTGAAAAAAGTGCACACAGCTATTCAGCCTGACATCCCGGAGGCAAGGCAGCATAACGAATCGGGAGAACAATAGTGCAAGAATCAATGGAGCAGAACAGTGAAGGTTGATTTTATTTTTATAAAGGAACATAGAGTAAAGAAAGAGAAAGAGGAGCGCCAGAACAGGCGCGAAGAGAGTGGCAATGGAGTACAAGAAACCAGTGAGGCGTTGTTAGGGGGGCAAGGGGGGAACATAGGGAACACAAGCATGAAAACAGGATGAAAGGCCAGGAGCGAGGAGGGGAGAAAGGAAAACACAGGATAATATTTACAACGTAGTACAGTTGGTGCCGCAGGCTACGGCGACAGATGTTCCTCCAGCGAGACAGGTTCCGGGGGTATGCAGATGTCTCCCCTGTAAGTATTCCAGGCCCCCCACAATTTCTGCCACTTTTTGGGCTTACCCCTGGCAACATAGACCGTCTTCTCCCTAAACATACACCAATCCATATTGGCTTTCCACTGTACAACCTTGGGAGCTACTGAAGCTCCCCACTTCTGAGCGATATCACGTTTAGCCACCATGTTGCCAAGGGTCACCCACTGCGTCTGAGCCACGTTGTGGTCCGTCGGATCCCACATGTTGAGGAGGCACCTCCTGGCCTCCGCATTCACCGCTACCCCAGTCACCTCGCCCATAATCAGGTGCACCCGTCTCCAGTAAGAGGCTATGGTGGGGCATTCCCAGAGGATGTGCATAAAAGTGGCAAGGGCACCACAGCCGCGGCGACAAAGCCCATCGACCGAGTAGCCCATATGCACAAGTCGGGGGCCAGTTACGTAAACCCTATGCAGGATCTTAAGCTGCACAAGTCTGAGACGGGAAGAGATGGTAACCTCCTTAGGGGAGGACACCGCACTCTGCCAGTCCTCGTCATCGATTTCCAACCCATCACGCACCCACTGATCCCGCACACCCAAGAGGAGGTCGGTGCGAACATTTATAAGTTTCTTATAGGACAGTGAAATGGCGCTGTCCGGCATATGGCCGTCCAGCACCCTATCTTCCAACGGGGAGCTTTCCGGGATCGCCCCCTCCTCCGGCCTAGCAGAGAGCAATGCGTGTCGTAACTGGGCATACCGGAAAAATTCCGATGCACCCAACTGATGTTCATCCTGTAGCTGGGAAAAGGTCTTAATCTCACCTCTCGATAACATATCATCCACCCTGGAGATACCTATAAGGTCCCACTTATCGAAACCTTTGGTGTGCCACAACCTGCCCAGGATGTCTGAATCGTATAGTGGGGTCAGCCTAGTCAGTTTACCCTGCCAGCCCTGCGCCTTGGTAATTGCCCTCCAAATATAGACCGCTGTTTTCGTTGGGCCCGACATCCGCCCATCTAGGGACCTCGAGTAGAGCGCCCTATAGTAATTACCGCCACCCAGGAGCCACCTATCCATGGTGTACCCATGGTTGTTCTCCGGACCATAGAGACCGTGATTGATGGCCGCTAACTGGGAGGCCCAATAGTATCTACGCACATCCGGTAGCGCTATGCCCCCATCGTACCACGGAAGCGTGAGCTTCGCGATAGCGATGCGGGCCGGCCATCCCAAAGCAAGGCACGTTGAAGGCCCTCGATCTCCCGGAAGTACCGGGCGGGAACCGGATCTTGAGTATTCTGCAGGGCGTACAGGAACCTGGTCAAGGACATCATTTTAAATAATGCCGCGCGCCCAAGCAGGGAAAGCGGAAGTTTGCGCCAGCCCTCCACATCTCGCCGGAGGCGGAGAAGAGGGGGAAGCAGATTGTGTTCATAGCGCGCCTTCGCATTGCTGGAGATATAGATCCCCAAGTACCTAAAGCCCTGGCTGGCCACCTGGATGCCGCAGCCTCTAGGGAGGCGCGCTGTTCCCCCTTTTAGTACATACAGATAAGACTTGGCCCAGTTGATAACAAGGCCAGAGTATCGGCCAAAAAGCCTCAGTACATCACATGCCACTATAAGTGACGTGCAGGGGGAAGTGATGTAAAGCAGAATGTTGTCTGCGTAGAGGGAGACTCTGTCCTCGAAACCAGGGGCCCATCTGATACCATGCAGATCCGGGTGAGTCCGCAACAAGGCCGCGAGTGGCTCGAGTGCGAGCGCAAACAGGAGAGGCGACAAAGGACAGCCCTGTCTGGTGCCCCTGTGAAGAGCGAAAGTCGCCGAAACACGGCCATTAACGGCAACGTTAGCCAGCGGGTCAGCGTACAGAAGCTTAACCCATCCCACAAACACCGGGCCAAAACCGAGCTTCGCCAACACCGCCCACAGTTAACTCCACTCGAGGGAGTCAAAATCCATTGTGGCGTCCAAAGACGCCAGGACAGCCGGCTCCTCAAGGGTATGGGCCCTGGCCAGGGCACCGTGAAGCCTACGCAAGTTAAGGGCAGTGTTGCGGTGTGGAATAAAGCCCGACTGGTCCGGATGCACCAAGTCGCCGATAACACCAACCAGACGATTGGCGAGCATCTTGGCGAGAATCTTAGGCTCAGCGTTAAGGAGGGAGATGGGACGGTACGACCGGCACAAATCCCTCGGCTTCCCTTCCTTATGGATGACCACAATGGTGGCCAACCTCTGGTCAAGGGGAAGTAGACCATTCTCCCGTGCCTCCAGGAACATGTTGCGCAGGTGTGGGGATACCACATCCGGCCTGATCTTGTACAACTCAACCGGGATACCAATGGGACCAGGCGCTTTGCCCGATCGCAGTGAGCGGATCGCGAGTGCGACCTCATCTACAGAGACGTCCCTGTCCAGGTCATTGCGTTCTTCGTCCGACAGGCACGGGAGATCAACAGTGGAAAGAAATACTGTTGAATCGGTCTCAGACCGGTCAGTGACAGAGGAGTAAACACCTCGAAAATAATCAGCGAAGGACCCAGCAATGGCACTTGGATCAGTGACCACCACTCCGTCCTCCCCCAATATCTCAGGTACGACACGGCTAGCCCTCTCCCTCCTATCCAGCCAGGCCAGCAACTTCCCGGCCTTGTCGCCGACGTCATAAATCCGACCCTGCTGTTCTTTAGCTAGGACGAGGGCGGCGTTATTAGCGAGATCGCGGTACTCCGACTGTTTAAGGGAGAGATCATGTAAGAGAACAGGATCGGGCTCTGCCTCCAACCGGGAGTCCAGCTCCATGATCTCCGCCTCGATGCGCACCAAATCGGCATCTCTAACTCTACGGGCTTCTGCTATAAGAGCTAAAGCCTCGCCCCTCAAAACTGTCTTAAACGCCTCCCATAAAGTGGCGGCCGACGTGACCGACCCCTCATTTTCGGTGAAATAGAGATCGATGGCCTTTGCCAGGAGATTACGAGTTTTGGGGTTGCGGAAATACCACGGGTTGACAACCACCGGCCGTTCCGACATGACAATATCAAAATCAAAAGAGACCCACAGCGGGGAATGATCAGAAATACCCCGTGCCAGAAAACGAGCCTCAGAAACTGCATGCGCATGGGCCGCCAAAGTAAGGACGTAGTCGATTCTAGAAAGACTACCATGGGCGCCAGAGTGGGAGGAATAGTGACATTGAGTGGGATGAAGGAGTCGCCAACTATCTACCAACCCCAGCGTCTCAAGGAAAGTTGGCAGCCACAATTGGGAGCTACGGAGGTCTCTGGGCGGATGTCGGTCCAAGGAACCGGAGCAAACCGAATTGAAATCGCCCCCCACAATCAACAACCCAGCGGGCAAATTCAAAATGGCGCCACCAAGGTCCTGGAAAGTACTAGTCTGTAGGCCAGGGGGAACGTAAACTGAAAGTAATGTCAGGGCACGCCCTTCCCATCGTCCCGCAATGGCGGCATACCGCCCCCTCTCATCAATCACAGTATTGTCAATCTCAAGCGGAAGGGACGTACGCACAAGAACACCCGCCCCCGAGATCCCGAAGAGAACCCCGAATGGGCCACCATTTTAAACCCTTTACGGTTAAGCGCTTTACATGTATTGCCGACCAGGTGTGTCTCCTGCAAGAGAACAACATCCGGCATATGTCGTTTAAGCAACTGAAGCACTACCCCTCTCTTAATACGGTCACCCAACCCGTTGACATTCCAACTGAGAACTTGCAATTTCCTACCCCCCATCATCATGACCCAGGTCCCGCCCAACCCCGGAAAGCCTCAACAACAAGTGAAACAGAACGGTACACATGACCCATTGCCTGAGAGACAGAAAGAGAGAATAAAGAAAGAACAAACAAACTTCCCCACCACCACCCCCCACCCTGCACCCCTGCAGCAGACTAAAAAGCCCCCCCAACCAGCAGTGTGCCTGTCGCCCCATAAACTAATCTACAAGAAAGACCCTGGAGGAGTGAGGAATCTCCGCAACCCCCTCCCGCCACCCTCCATGTAAAAACAGAAGAAACAAAAAAACATGGAAAAGCTTTGGCATTAGTGTGAGAAGTTGGCCTGATATATAATGTTCACTATTCTAGTGAGCACTCTGTATCAGTCCAAACAACCCTTATGGTGATTGGTTGTAAGTCAACCTTATAGACCAGCTATCCTAGTAGCGTGGATACGAGCAGTCTTCGGGCTAAACTCTAGAGGGCGTGTTAAGCCAGCTGTTATACCATCACATATACCCCTTGAACACCAAGTGAAAGGACACCACACAAGTGTTATGAAAATAAACAGTGTATTTATTAGAATCACAACAGCCCTGTACTCTTTATGAGGACAGGGTACTAAGCACAAAACAAAGCTCTTGCGAAAATACTTGAGTTCGCTCAATTTACACAAATGCCCGAGGGGCACGGAAAACCATATACTACAAAAGTGGAATGCGAAATTACTAGCAGGTAAGTACTGTACTAATAGGCTTTGGAATCGCTAGGACTTGACTACTGAACCTTCAGATTACTAATAGGAGGCCTAGGGAACTCGGGTGCAGAGTGTGCACTCTCACGCGAAAGTCTATGGTAGCTAGATTTCACAAAGTTAGTGTTCTCGGGCGAACCCGACCTGGTAGGAGGAAAACGAAAGTGGATTCTGACCCTTGGATAGTGAGGCTATGCTGGGGCACCGAAATGCCGAAGTTACCTAGCCCAGGGGCTGCAGCTCCATAGGTCTCAAAAGACGTTGGGAATCCTCGTAGACGGACCAGGAGCCTGAAGAAAAGAAGTTGCTGGCAGGCGACCAGTGAAGAGAGTTCGAGTGACCCAAGCCTGGATCGAAGATGGAAGACACCTGAAAGCAGAGGGGACCAAGTTCGTGACTACTAGCCAGTAGTCAGGTGGCACCAGGAGGGCACCGGATGGTAGTCACCTCGACTAGGTGAGTGGGTGACGCTGTGCTCTGCAGATCTCACGGACCAGGAGGCGTTGTCGGCGACCAGGATGGAGGTGCGAGCTGTCCCACGATGGATGAAGCTGTCGACGTCGCTGGACCCAGGATTGGGGCAACAAGTCTTGGCTAATTCAAGCCCACGCAGTGGACTCAAAATGGCGTCTGGAGTGGACCAGGAGGGTCCGGGGTGCTCCTCTTTTGGAAAGGAGCAAGGGCCAGTCTGGAGCAACCAGACCAGCAGCAGTGATGTCGTCGGGCGTCGTTAAGAAGGCCACAAGCCAGCGGGCTAGTAGCCAAACAACGCGGTGAGCAGCAAAAAGCAGAAGGGCCCCACGCAGATCGTGGAGATGCTGGGAGGCTGAACTTCGGTGCTGGAGCTGCTCAGGGTCGGGGCTTCTCGGACCCCAAAGCACTCACCAGAGGATCCCTCGGCGGTCGTGCTGGAAAGAAGTCGTGCAGTCTTGAAGATGGCCGGTCCCTCGAGGTCTCGTCGCACCCACGGTTCTCAGCTTAGCTGTAGAGGTGGGTAGAGGTCAGAGGTGCCAGGGAAGCCGGTTCTCGTCGAGCTGGGCAGTCGGATTCCGGAGGAAGGACTTGCAGCAGACCGCAGTGTTCTTAAGATGGTGACTGCGGATGCAGGGTGACTACTCCTTAGTCACAAGGGAGAATCTTGAAGAAGAAATCTTGAAGTCCTTTCGTAGAAAGTCGTGTCTTGATTCCAAAGATCTAATTTGGAAGGGTCCCTGCTCCTGCCTTTATCCTAAAGAAAGGGGTGGGTACGCGACTAGGTCCTGCCCTAGGGGTGGGACCAGGAAGGGGGGTGGTGACACCCCTCTCCCATGCCGGACTTTCCCCAGGCCAGGGGCTGGTGTGCCCCTGGAACTGGTTCTAGCCGGCAGATGCGTAGTGAGCACCGGGGTGCCACTCAGCAGTCACCTTCCTGTAAAGCCCTGCCTACCCAGGATACACAAAACCCTGTCTGGGATGGTGCTAGCACCGCCCCTGACAGGAAACCCTTTGTCCAAGCTCTCCTTGCTGGAAGGACTCCCAGCAGCAGGAGGTCAGACTCGTGTCTGTGGTGGCAGCATCCATTTTGTGGAGCTGAGGCTTCGTTTAACTTTAACCGGGGTTCACAGTTACATACATGTCTTGTCCCTCTAGAAGGGTGGAATGCTAACCCCGTCGCCAGAATTGGCGAGGGGTTAGTATTCCAATTCGTATGACACCTTACTTGACATGTTTTGATAAAGCAATACCAAAGATAGCCTTTAACCGCGAGGATTATAATGCACTTAAGAGTATATGTTATGCGTTATCATGGAACAGCTATTAGGACTTGGTTCCGCAAGCTGCAAACGGGCTCAGCTCATGCCAGAGCACCATTTCACACGATTCCAAGCACTCTGCCTTCAGGATTGTCAAGGCCTGCCATATGAGTGACTGATAGGAATCTGTGTGTCCATTTTTAGGGTTAGATATAGGTATACTATATCTAAAGCAAAGGGTGATTACACCACCTTGCCCCAGCTGTCGTGCAGCCAGTTGTGTCAGATTTAGATGGCCATCCAGGGGTGGCATAATACATGCTTCAGCCCCTGGGAGGCCCTGGGTACACCTATGCCCTGAGTTACAGGGTCTGATAAGGTGGCCCAGTACCAATTGGATAATGCACCTAAGGCACACATGTCAATTTAGTGAGAGAACAGCTAGGCTGTGGGTCTGATTGGCAGGCCCACAGCCAGAGAAAGTTGTAAACCAGTGAAACAAAAGCAAAAAATCTGGGTGATCATAGGATTGCAGACCCTACTCTCCTACAATTAGCAGTCACAGACATCAGGAACACCAACCGCCATAATTGGCGCGACAGAACCTAGTCCTGGAGATCAAGGCCACCAGTTGCGCCTCTGGAGCGCTAGTCATGCTCTTCTCGTCGTTGCGGCAGAGTATCCAGCTAATCGCTCGCATTCTCGGGCATATCGAAGAACAGGGCCCGGCCCTCGTACTCGATCCGTAGCTTAGCAGGGAATATCATAGAGTACTTGTAACCCATGTCTCTAAGGTGCCGTTTCACCCCCGCAAAGCTCTGACGTTGTCTCTGAACGGGCCTAGTGAAGTCTGGGTAGAAGTGTACCTCAGAGTTCTGAAATTTAAGTGGCCCATGTCTCCTGGAGGCTTGAAGGATCACATCCCGGTCTCTAAAGTTGAAGAGCCGGGAGATGATGGGCCTAGGTGCGACACCCGACTTCGGAGGGCCGCCAGGTATCCTATGAGCCCGTTCCACCGAAAAAAAGTTACTCAGTCCGGCTGGTGCGAGATGTGTCTGTATCAAATCCTCCACAAAAAGATCCACCGCCGCCTCCTCCGCTCCCTCCGGTACACCAATGATACGGACGTTCTGTCGTCTTGCACGCCCTTCGAAGTCCTCCAGCCGTCTGGAGAATTGGTCATTAACCGATCGTAGGGTCCGGACCTCCGCTTGCAGGTCCGAGACATCGGTAGTCAGGCTGGAGGTCTTAATATCAAGGGATTTCACCCGATCATTGGTCTTGCCCAAGTCGGCCCTGATCAGGTTGAGATCAATGGCCAGGGTGTCCACCTTATGTGTCAGGACCTCATGTTGTTTCTGCATTTCAGTCCTGATGCCCGCGATGGCCCCCAATATATCACTCAAAGTGGGCTCCGAGCCGTCAGGCGAGCCCGTGCGTTGCGAGTCTTTAGAAGGAGCCACCACAGAAGGCGAGGTCCGTTGCTGGGCATAACGGTCGATTTATTCAACTGTAGCTGAGTCGTCCTCCGAACGCCTCTGTTCGCCGTCCTGTCGGGGTCTCCTCAGGCGGCCATGATGGATTCAAGGAGAACAAAGGGCTACCTAGCCCGGACAAAGTGGGCAGACGTGTAGAACAGAGGCGAAGCCAGCACACAAGCCAGGCCGACAGCAGGCGACTTCGCAGCTACGTGCACTCCGCCAGTAGAGATCGAAGGTCTGCGCTTCGCATTCCAATCATGCGGAGCGTCGGCACGATCATCGGTCACCCATGAGACAATGGCGCATCCCTGGCACAAGGTTCAGCACGACGTAACTTCGTCTAGGAACAACGGATTTGAAGGCGGAAAGCAGCTCCCGCGTCTGCGACCTCTCACCAATAGAAATCCACTACCGTGGAACAGGATAGCCTGCAGGATATTTGCGGAGGGTCGGAGGGTCTGCGGAGCTCCGAGCTTACGCGGCCATCTTGCTCGCCCGCGAGCGTTGTGCTTTTGAGCATGTTTGTAGTCGCAACGGCTGATAGGGAGCGTGGTTCTTTCCTCCAGCGGTGCTGTCACTCGGCTATAGCACAGCTCTCCTCTCTCGTCAGGAAACGTGGCTACAAAGTTGCAGGTCGACATCATGCTTTTGAGCGCTTTGGAAGTTGCAGGGGCTAAGGGGAATGTGGTCCTTTTCCCCCAGCGGTGTTGTCACTACCCTGTCGCACAGCTCTCCACTTTCATCACGAAACCCTGGCTTGACTCATTTCTGACAAGAGCCTGCAGGCAGCCGGCTGGATACTTCCAATAATCTCAAAGCTTCCTAGCCTACTGCCATTGAGTTGCCAACAGTAGCGAGACGGGAACAACAAAGCAGTAAAACAAGTGAGCTTTTTTCGGGACAACTGAATCTTCAGTTGGGAATATCACTGGGACGATGGCCAATAGGTTCGCTTTTCTTTGAAGTAGAGGCTTTCACTCCTCCCCTGAGTGCACTTATTGTCTACCTAAAGTCAGGTTTTGGCTAGAGGCGTTTTTTGGGAAACCTGTGGTTTTTGTGTTGGTTGAGGCGCAAAGCAAACACAAGGAGATGATGGACAGAGCGCTGAAACTTTTCAGACGCTGGACTGTTCCCATTGGGCGCAGGGTCAAGACTGATTTGCATATGGCTGGGTCCAAACTGGAATGGCATGATCAGCAAAAAAATTATGGATTTAGGCTTAGATCTCTGTACTGGGGAGAATGTGTGACATTGTTCTACATTCTGTCCATCAATTTTTCTTTTTGCAGTTGGTTGAGGCACAAGCATTGGGAAGTGCCTAGCCTCTGGTCATAGAAATGGGGTCCCTTCTCACTCACCGTGGTGTATGGCCCTGCATTCCATCTTCAGCTTTCTGGCCTCAAATTAGAAATTGTCTGGAGACACCGTGGACTCTGGCAAATCTGTGTGCCCAACTCTTAGGTTCCTGAAGGTCCTCACTTCTAACCAGGAAAGTCCCCTATATGAGCAGGTCCTGATGAAGGAGGTGTTTTTTCACTGTTCCACATGCTGGACTGCTCTATTGCAGGAGCCTCGATGAACTACCTTAATACCAGTGCACTTGCATGCTCACTTCTTTCAGTGAGAGATCACATACATGTTGACATCCAACCTCACACCGGCAGGCACTGTCACTTATCCAGACTTGACCAAGTCATAACTGTTAACCTCCTCTTTCTTGTCTGATACCCAGCTGCTTGTACACACTAGATGTAGCTCCTCTGCAAAGTGCTTGCTCGGACACTGACATTCACTGTAAACTCATCCAGGCATGAGACCTAATCTCTATGCAGACTCTATTCATACTCTCTAATACCAAACTCAAAGTGATCTCTACACTTCTACAGGTCACCGTAGACACCAGAGAGAACAGTATAACATCTGCTTTCATTTTGTATTTTTATGGGAAACCATCTTCTCATCGTTTGTTTATAAATATGTTATTCTATCAGTTGCTAATGTTTTGGAAATTATAAGAAGTTGTTTATTTCTTTCTTACTGGACCTTGTATATAATGACAGACTGCGTATATTTTTTATCAATTTTTTTTTCTTCATTTGGGAATTCATCAAATAGTAAATTCACAAGTCTTTGCTGTCAGGCTGGTATACGCCAACCTGTTTCACCAACATAGTATAATGCCCTTGTTGTGTATACTTAGCAGCAATCCCTCTCTGGTACAGAAATGTGCATAACATTGAGTCTGGGAGGGCTGCACTGGGAAGCCAGCAATGTCTCCCCTAGGTGTTTTGGTCCTGCAGCCTTACTTTAGTCTTTTATTAATCCTGCAACATCATGATTTTCTAAGATGCTGCCTCATCTTGATCAGACAATTTATAAATGCAATAAGTAAAAAACCTTTAATTTATATTCCTTACTTAAACATTGCCCTTTGCTTAGTCTAGCTTACTAGCACCCCTTCCACTACACAGATAAATACACAGGTTGATCTTTCTACTATATTGTTTCTATATCGTTTAACTGTAACATATTGATGATGATTGGTTGTAGCGATTATGGGCCATATGTATCGAGCCCTTTTCCCGTTTGCAAACAGGTAAATTCTTAGAACCGGCCCGTTTGCGAATTGGAAAAAGCCTACTGGGATGTATCATCCCAAATAGGCCATTGCAAAATAGAGAATTGCAAAATTTGCGAATCTCTATTTTGCGAATGCATTTAAGGAATTGCAAATTGCGATTCCTTAAATGCAATTCTGGAAGCATCAGAAATTTGCTATTTGGCCTTAAGGAATAGCAAATTACCACCAACTTCAAGTTGGTGGCAATTTTCGATTTTCTTTAAAAAGCACTTTTCGATTTTTTTTTAAAGTGCCATATGTCGCACATACATGCCCTCGGGGCATGTATGTGGGCAAAATGTGCACACATGCATATTTCAAGAGTGCAACAGTGTGTCCTTTTGGAAAAACATTTTACCATGACAAGGGCACTTAGTTAAAGGGAATGGTTGGGCTCCTCTGGATGATTGGCTGGGTTAGTTAGACTCGTTCGGTTAATGTGGTGCTACTCTGAAAGGGGTGACCCTAACAACCCATTGACAATGTATTACCGGGCATACATCTTCAACTTGGAAACAAAACCTGTGCACACACAGTATAAATATTCACAATTAATATATTATTAGTGTTCTTTGAAGCAATGAAGAAGGGCAGTCGGTATATGTTGCACTTGTATTTATTGCGCCAGCCGACACGTGTTTCATTGGAGTGGAGTACACTCCAAATCTTCAGGGCTAAATCCTAATGGATAGGGTAGTTAATCACCCACGACTGGTGATAATTCCGACCCAGTCAGGGTGTCGGTAGATTGTTCAGTGATATGGCCAGGAGAGTCCAGGTGCGCTGTGGCGTTAGTCCAAAAGGAATGGTCTTGTGCCATTAGTAGGCCAGGACAGATGAGGGCGGAACTGCTGATTGTTGGTCGAACAAAATGTGAAAAAGCTGTCCAAGTGTCCGATAGTAATTATGTAACTTGATCTCACGAAATTGGTCTTTCGACTTGTCAAAAACGGGAACCGCTGCATCAATGGGAGCTGTGTTCCGGATAGTTCCCTCATAAGCTGTCCCGCTGCTCCTAACGGTGTACTACGTGTGGCGATGGGTGCATCCTTGCAACCTTGAAGTATCATTCTCAATTTGCGATTCTTTAATTGGTAATCGCAAATTGAGAGTGTCTTCCCATTCATTCCAATGGGCCTCTTAGCCTATAGGAATGAATGGGAAGGTATTCCTTATTTGCGAATCTCAATTTGTGATTTGCAAATAAGGAATATGTAGGATTCGCAAACTTTTTAGCAAATCCTACATACATTGCATTTTGCGATTCTCTAATTGCGATTCACGAAAAATCGCAATTTGAGAATCGCAAAACTCTTTTTTGATACATATGGCCCTATGCACTTTAAAGCTAGAGTCCTGGCATTATGAACTATACACAGAAGTTACTTAAACAAAACACACCGTTGTCTGTATTGCTTTAGTCCAGGCATAGCAGAGATGATATACAAGAACTTTGGTCTCAACCTGCCTCCTCACCTTTGGGTATGACACCATGGTTCTCATACTGGTCCAAGCGATGCACTTTCCGGTGGTTGCATCCACTGACCTTCCTTATTCTGCAAGCGAGTTTGGCTCTCCAATCCGGCTTCCGGGCAGAGAAGAATGACGTGTACTCTGGGTCAGAGAGTGGCATGCCGGGTTCAGTCACCGCTTTAGCCGGCATTAGGTTCCAGAGCCGGAGAACTGGATGGACGTTGGGGAAAAAGGAAAAACAGAAAAGAAAGGTAAACCGGTAAAAGGTGGATGCAGTGCTGTTAATAGAGGAAGCTGGTATACTCTACTGAGGAAGGGAGGGATCCAAGATTACACCACTCATTCGCTTTACCTGAGGGTGGAAACTGAATGCTTATTGGTCCAGTCTTATTAGACTAGATGTACTCAGTGATACTTTTTTTGTATCTCTCCCCTGGATGGAGTGCCTTAAGAAATTCTTGAAGCAAAATGTCAACAGTGATTCCTTAGTTGTACATCCCTCTCAATTCAAGCTTTCTTCTATAAATCCAACAATGGTGCTCTAACACTATAACACACCTGTTGCCACAATGTGTAGATCTGCACCTGAGAAACTCCCATGGCCAGTTATCAACAAAGAAAACAAAATGCTCATTATGTAGAAATATCTTCAACCATGTATGTTTAGGTTCATTTAATAGGTGCATTTATACGTCATGAATCATATTGCTTATACAGTATAGAGACGACGCCTTTGAAATCAACTTCAAATATTCAAGTAAGTGAAATTCGATTTGTACTTCAAATCCGTTTCACAAAAAATAACACATCACATCTTCAATCTAAACATAGTTGTTTATCAGTTCCTTGAATGCAAGTACATACAATAGTTTAGTGACAATTTGTAGATATATTATTGTTGTTTCTTGATGGATGGTCTCAGCTGACACATGTTTCATCCCTTTTGGGACTTTCTCAAGGTTTGATTCAGGTAGAATATCTCCAGCCTGTAAAAAATCAATGAAGCTTGTCAGCAATACTCATTTAAGCAGAATGATGTCACTGAAATGTTACAGGCTGTGCCATCCAAAAGCATGTAAGTAGACAATTAGTACCCGCTGCCAAATCAGTAGGAAATGTACTGAGTGTTTGGATGAGTAATCCCCAGTGTTGATAGGAACCATAGTAAGTCCTTGGTGCATCCGTAGTGACCACCGGCGTTCCGCATAAACTGTCCTTCGTATGACAAATGTGAACTCGATGTGATTACATGGTTTTGGATCATACTGCCAGTAACATTTAAGTTACATCATTATACTTGAATTAGTATTGTTGACAGGCTTAATTGAGACTGGATATCTTATTGCCCTGCTCTGAATAAGCGTGAGTAACAATTTTTGATTGGCTGGAGATATTCTACCTGAATCTAGCCTTGAGAAAGTTACAAAAGGGACAAAACGCAGGTCAGCTGAGACCATCCATCACGAAACAACAATAATATATCTACAAATTGTCGCTAAACTGTTGTACTTGCAATCAAGGGACTGATAAATATATTTAGAATAAAGATGATGTGTTATTATTTGTGATACGGATTTGAAGTAAAAAGAACATTTGACCTACTTGAATGTTTGAAGTTGCTAATGATTTCAGATGGGTTGTCCCTACACTATATATGCAATATGAGCGTTGTATATATCATGACGTATTAATGCACATATGAAATGGACCTAAACAGATATGGTTGAAGATATTTATACATAAGTGCTCCACTATTTTGTATACTCCTTAAAGAATTCAGCTAACCACCATTACTGTACTGCATCTATTTGTCTTCAATGTTTTAGCATGACTTATTCTTCCTGCAAAAGCAGCTCTCTTGCAGGGAGCTGGAGCCACTTTAATGAGATTCTCCGTGCTTAGTATGTTTGTTCATTTACAGTGATGTATAGGAGGGTGAATAGAGGTCGATTCAGGGTGCAGATATTCTGCTGGTTGGAGATGGCTCCTGTTTGCAAAGCAAATGAGATGATTGTACCAAACACCCCATGTGGTATTCACCATGTGTAAGGGGTTGGTCCTTCGGCTAGAGTGGCCAGCGCGGATAAAACTGATTTGTTTAGTAGGACACTATAGTATCAGGGTTGATACAAGTTATTTGTTGTGTAGGGCACTACATTGGTAGGATTACAACAAGTGATTTGTTTGGGTAGGACACTACATTGGCTAGATGGATAACACGTCATTTGATTGGTTGTAAACTTCAGTGGCATTTGCTGGGTAGGGCACAACATTGACAGGCCAGGTACAAGTGATTTGTTGGGTAGGACATTGGAGTGGCAGGCCTTCTACAAGTGATTTGCTGGGTAGGACATTGGAGTGTGAGGCTGGATACAAGTGATGTGTTGGGTAGGACACCGGAGTGGCATGCCGGATACAAGTGATTTGTTGGATAGGACACTGGAGGAAGCAGCTGGATACAAGTGATTTGTTGGGTAGGACATTGGAGTGACTGGGCAGATACAAGTGATTTATTGGGTAGGACATTGGAGTGGCAGGCTGAATGCAAGTGATTTGTTGAGGGGGAAATTGGAGTGGGAGGTCTTATACAAGTGAGTTGTTGGGTAGGACATAGGAGTGCCAGCTGGATGCAAGTGATTTGGTGGGGAGGACATTGAAGTGGCCGGATGGATACAAGTGATTTGTTGGGTATGACATTGCAGTGGCGGGCCAGATAAAAGTGATTTGATGGGTAGAACACTACATTTGCAGGCTTGATACCAAATGATTTGTTTAGTAGGACGCAACAATGGCAGGCTGTATACAAGTGATTTGTTGGATAGGAATCTACATTCGCAGTCTTGATAACAAAATAATTGTTTAGCAGGATGTTACAATGGCAGGCCAGATGCAAGTGATCTGATGGGTAGGGCATTAGAGCGGCAGGCCGGATACCAGTGATTTATTGGGTAGTACATTGGAGTGACCGGGCAGATACAAGTGATTTGTTGGGTAGGACATTGGAGTGACCGGGCAGATACAAGTGATTTGTTGAGGAGGAAATTGGTGTGGCAGGCCTTATACAAGTGAGTTGTTGGGTAGGACATAGGAGTGCCGGCTGGATGCAAGTGATTTGGAGGGGAGGACATTGAAGTGCTACTGCTCGAACAGCCAGGTCTTGAGAAGTTTCCTGAAGGTCAGCAGGTCCTGGGTCTGTCGCAGGCGGATTGGGAGGGTGTTCCAGGTCTTGGCGGCGAGGTGGGAGAATGATCTGCCGCTGGCGGACGCTCATCAGATGTGGGTGGCGAGGGCGAGGTCAGCGGAGCGAAGCTGGTGATTCGGGGTGTAGAAGGTGAGTCGTTCATGGAGATACGCTGGTCTGGTGTTGTGGAGTGCTTTGTGAACGTGGGTGAGGAGCTTGAAGGTGATCCTCTTGTTGACGGGGAGCCAGTGCAGGTCTCTCAGGTGGGCTGTGATGTGGCGGGGAATGTCGAGGAAGAGGCGTGCAGAGGCGGTCTGTATGCGTTGTAGTCGTTTCTGGAGTTTGGCCGAGGTTCCCACATAGCGAGCGTTTGCCGTAATCCAGTTTGCTGCTGACGAGGGCCTGGGTGACCGTCCTTCTGGTTCCTGTGGGGATCCATCTGTAGATCTTGCGGGGCATGCGGAGGGTGTTGAAGCAGGAGGAGGAGACGGCGTTGACTTGCTGGGTCATTTACTGCGATGAGTCCAGGATGACCCCCAGGTTGTGTGCGTGGTCAGTGGGGTTCGGAGCATTTCCCAGCACAGCTGGCCACCATGAGTCATCCCAGGTGAAGGGGGTGGATCCGATCATGAGGACTTCCGTCTTGTCTGAGTTCAGTTTCAGGCGGTTGTTTTTCATCCATAACCTTCATTATTTTGTTGAGGTTGGTTTAGGTGGTGGTGTGGGCCTTGGTGAGGGAGAGGATCAGCTGGGTGTCGGTGTATGAGATAATGTTGAGGTTGTGCGATCGGATGATGTTGGCGAGTGGTGCCATGTAGACGTTGAAGAGTGTCAGACTGAGGGACGAGCCTTGGGGTACACTGCAGATGAGCTTGGTGTCTTCAGATCGGAATGGAGGGAGGCAGACACTCTGGTTCGGTGAGGAAGGAGGTGGTCTAGTCCAGGGCTTTGTTCCGGATCCCTGCGTTGCAGAGGCGTGTGCGTAGGGTGTGGTGGCAGACGGTGTCGAAGGCCGCTGAAAGGTCCAGGAGGATGAAGGCCGCGATTTCTCTGTTGTCCAGCAGGGCCCTGATGTCGTCGGTGGTGGCGACAAGGGCTGTTTCGGTGCTGAGGTTGCTGCGGAATCCAGATTGGGACGGGTCCAGGATGTTGTTCTCTTCGAGGAAGGAGGTCAGTTGCATGTTGACAATCTTCTCGATGACTTTCGCCGGAAATGGGAGTAGGGAGATGCGCCGGAAGTTCCTGAGGTCCTTGGCGTCCACCTTCAGTTTCTTGAGTAAGGTGTTGATCTCAGCGAGCTTTCAGCTCTCTGGGAAGGTGGCGTCTTGAAGGAGTTGTTGATGATCCTGCGGAGATGGGGTGCGATGGTGGAGCTTGCTTTGTTGAAGACGTGGTGCAGGCAGGAGTCTGATGGTGAGCCAGAGTGGATGGTGTTCATGATTTTGATGGTGTTGTCATGGTTGACGTGGGTCCAGGAAAGCAGGGGGTCGGTGTGGCGGAGGGCGGTGAGTCTGAGGTGTCGGGGTCTGGTTGTTGAAGCTGTTGTGGGTGTCTGTGATCTTGTGGTGGAAGAAGGTGGCTAGGGAGTCGCAGAGGTCTTGCGATGGCAGGATGGCTTTGGAGTCAGAGCTGGGGTTGGAGAGTTCCTTCACAATGTTGAAGAGTTCTTTGCTGTTGTGTGCATTATTGTTGATGCAATCTTTGAAGGAGGTCCTTTTGGCGGTTCGGATGAGTTGGTGGTGTCTGCGGATGGCGCTCTTGTAGGCTGCATTGCTGTCCGGTGTCTGTTCGTGGTGCCACTTCTTCTCAAGCCTACGGCAGGCCTGCTTGGATTTATTTATTTATTTATTTGAAAGTTTTATATAGCGCGAACCAGACCCTTGTGGGTATCGGTGCGCTTTACAGGGTAGGTGTCAGCTGCATAAATATAAAGAAAATAACATAAGGATCAATGCTGTTCAATGATAGTATAAACTTCCTAACATAGATAAATGGGTATAAGGTACATAAAAAAACATTCAATGTATATCAAGCAAAATATAGATACAGTATCCAGGAAACCTGGCTGGACAATAGACAATAACAGGTTCTATGTAGAAGATACGTTGGGTAGCAATATAACAGTAGTCCATGCTCAAGTGAATTTAGCCATGAGCAGCGATTTCACTTCTTTTTGAAAGATGCCATGGCCAATCAATTGATTATCATTCTTTTTTTGTGATGTTGTGTAGCCTTTGTACAAAAGGATTATTATAATATATTAGATCATAATATTATGATTGAATGATAACTTTTGAAGAGTATGGTATGGTAGTGTATGGCCTATCATTGTACATTATGATATGGTACGTACGGTATGGCCTGTCATGGTATGGTATGGTGTGCCTGGAGGTCGGAGGTGAACCAGGTGGCTTTTCTGTCGGTGCTTCTGTTTGAGGGTTTCTTGATCGGGGCGAGTGTGTTGGCGCAGTAGTCGATTCATTGCCTGAGGTTGCGGGCGGCAGTGTCGGTGGGTTTCGGGCGAGGGTGGTATTTAGCTGGTCTTCGGTGACTTTGCTCCAGCTGCGGCGGGGGGCCCATTGTGTCTGTGGTGGTGTGTGGTGGGCTTCTTGAAGTTGAAGTGGATGCAGCCGTGGTCGGTCCAGTGGAGTTCGTGGGTGTGGCTGAAGGTGACATGGTTGATGGTGGAGAAGATTGGGTCGAGCGTGTGTCCAGCGGAGTGGTTGGGAGTTGTGACGAGCTGTTTGAGTCCGAGGTTGTCCAGCAGGGTGGTGGAGTTGCTGTCATTGGTGTTCTCGAGGTGGAAGTTCAGGTCTCCGAGGAGGATGTAGTCTGTGGATGCAAAGGCGTGCGTGCTGACGAAGTTGGCGATGGAGTCGCTGAAGTGTGGCCGGGGGTCTGTAGATGAGGTTTCCTCTGAGGGTGGTATTGGGGTCGATGTGGA
This sequence comes from Lissotriton vulgaris, assembly GCF_964263255.1. NCBI lineage: Eukaryota > Metazoa > Chordata > Amphibia > Caudata > Salamandridae > Lissotriton > Lissotriton vulgaris. Next base: position 1,657,363,546 of record NC_141695.1, read on the forward strand.
TCTGGAAATGCAGGTGTTCGGCGGCGCTGAGGGTGTCGTCGGTGCTGGTCGAGATTCTGAGGGTGTTTCTGTGGAAGATGGCGATTCCTCCTCCTGCTACGTTGATGCGGTCCCTGCGGGTGATCTTGTAGCCGTCAGGAATGGCTTTGGCGGGTGCATCAGAGGTTTATGCGTCCTACCCCAGTGAGCGTGGTGGTGGCTTGGAGGCTGGTGTAGCTGCAGTTCCAGCAGGAGAAGGGTTCTTGGGTGCGCTTCGGGGTGGCCCCAAAGCAGGTGTGTAGTATACCAAATGATGTGTTTAGTAGGATGCTGCAATGGCAGACTGGATACAAGTGAATAGATGGGTAGAACACTGCATTAGGCTGGATTCAAGGGACTTTTTGCGTATGACAGTAAAGTGGCAGAAAGTTACAAGTTATTTGGGGGTAGCACTGTTAGAAGTAGAAAAAAATAACCCTGGGGACCCCTAATAGGAAGACTACAGAGGCAGGATAAAAGAGAGAAGTGCATGGGCAGGGCAGCAAACGGGCAGAGTTAGAAAGGGTGCACTCAAGGACAGTCAGCATAATGTTTAAGGGACATAAACAAGTATAAATGCAGTATTAAAGCTGCACTGCCATATTTTATTTGTCTCATATGGACCACATTTTACAAACTCCATACAGCTCCATGTTGCCACCAATGTGAATAAGAATCAGGGGCAAATTTACAAAGAAACATTTGCATGAAAGAGGGAGAACAGTACAGCACTATATCTATTAAGTTATGGCATTGCTTTTCGTTCTCCCTGCAATGGCACACTATTGTATCATATCATAATACAAAGAAGTGTACTTGATGTCAAACATAGGTTTTGATTGGAATGGGACACTTCCAGTATAAAATAATATGTTTTGACATAGTTTACATTTGAATACAGCTATGACCGTAGAGTGTTTGTGGATGTGGAATAGGAGATGATCGAATACAAAGTAGAATGAGTAGGTAAAAGACATTATGTGATCACTTAATGCATGCTTCGAGTTCCAGCCCCAGGTTACGGATAATTGCCATCCCATATGGAGAGATGGTGAGATCACGCTGTACTTATATTAAGGAATCTGAGTTTTTGAACAACATTTTTGATCAGAGGCTATGACAGGTAAGTAATTATGAAGGCTAGTAAAAGAGCACGTAAATTGTATCGTAGATCCATGCTCTTAAAAAAAGAAAAGGGATACCAACTGAAAGTTGGGACTGATAAGAATAGTGACAGTTTTTAATCTCTTTTCTGGTAAAATTAACAATATATTATGAGTACACTGGTATTTACTCACGATGACTAGGACATTGTAACCCGTTCTGACAAGATGCCCTAATGTTAGTTATCATAAAGGTAGGTCTTTAGGTACCATTATTAGTTCTAGTTACCCTATGACTGGTACTTAACTCATGGCTTTCTAACATGATTCAGGGTTTCCATTAATGTGGACATTGTAACGTGTAAGTGGGCTGATGACGCACAGAAGAAATTGTGTTACCCAGTATTGGGGTATCTTTCATAGATTTATATGCCTGAATCATTCCCCTTCGCCGAGGTAGGAGTCCCACGGTAAATACAAAAGTAGTGCCAAGAGTAAATAATAGTAGTATGCTAAAAGGAAAAGCCTAAGGCCTAAGTCTTAGTAGCCTATCTACATCATTATAGTAAAAAGAACCAAAGATTGGTCCCAGCCAATCAGCTGCTTGCACCCTCTAGAACCTTCCCAGCAGAGGCAGTTCTCAGATTTTCACCGCACGTCGTGTGTGAAGGGATGCTCCCTGAGCTCCGCTTTTTTTTTCTTTCAACTATTACTTCTTTTTGGATCATCCAAGATTATACTTCATTTCTCTGACCCTGGCACTAATGCGGCAGTAATATGGCAGAGTGGCAGAAAACAAGGTAATAGACTACGAAATATGTCTAACCTTTTTCCTCAAAAACTCTTGCTTTCTGAGAGATGAGGCTTTTATTGGGGCTACAGAGACTTAAATCTATCACTTCTGATGAGGACAACGAGGATTCCTTCACCTCATGGTAGAGGTTGCGCCAGGAGTCTCCAGAGGGCGCGCAAAAAAGCCAAAAAAAGACTGACCTTGAGTCTTGATAAGGCACTTCTCACAGAGAGAGGCAATTGGAAAAAACTTCCTCAGAGGCAAATCCTACAATTCCCTTTTCATCCCTGACACTACATCAGGGAAATCCTCATAACCAGTGACATGATCATGAGTACCATCAATGTAAAGTCATTGTACACCTCGATCCCCCATAATTTGGAACTAGAAGCTATGGAAAACCTGTTAATAAACAGTGACAAGGACGAAGATGTAAAAATATTACTCATGGAGTTGATGCATGTCACCTTATTTCACAGCTATTTCCAATGGAATAACCAATTTTACGTACAGTGCTCCGGCACCTCGATGGGAAATTGCGCCACACCATCATATGCGAATATTTTTATGCACCACTTTGAATCAAAACACATACTTATCAACGTGGAATGGAATGAAAATCTCATCCTTTACAAACGATATATCGATGAGATTTTCATTTTATGGAAAGAAACATCATCTACATTAAAACATGTCATCCAAAACCTCAACCAAGTCAATGACAGAATTCAATTTACCTTGAACATCAGCAAAACTCAAATATCATTCTTGGATGTCATGATCACTAATCATGACGGTACACTACAAACCAGCGTATACCAGAAATCAACAGACAGGAACAACCTTCTTCATTTCTACAGTTTTCACCCGCCGTCCCTTAAAAGACACCTGCCATTCTCGCAATTATTGCGAATGAAACGCATCGCTTCAACTTGCAAAACCTATGAACAACAAAAAACCATCTTCATTGCAAAATTTGAAACAGAGTGTACCCTGAACCCATACTGGAACAGGCTGTTAATCGTGTACAGAAATTAAATAGGGAACAATTACTAAAATCCACTCAAAAAGGACGAGCCAAGAGCAGTATTTGTCTCAAAATATTCCACAAGGAGTCACAGTATCAAAAAAGTCATCCTAAAACATTGGCCTTTACTCGCTTTGGAGGAAGGTTTCAGAGGCATATTCTCAGTGTTAGACCTGTCTGCTTCTGGGGAGACTCTAACCATTATTATTTATTTTTGTCCCCCTTAGCCTCCCAGAGTTTCTATTTTTATTTTTACATATGTCCATCAGGATTCTTCAATGCTGTCAGGGGGCTAGGTGTTCCTTGGCGATGACGTCATTTTTCCCTCATAACCTGTGAGGCCTAGTCAGTCCCCTTGAAAATCTAGGGATCTCCAGAAACCTAAAATGGTGTCCACCAACTGCCATAACGGACACTACTGGAGGACAGGTCCATAGGCTAACATTAGGGAACTTTCCAGAATCCACTAGAGACTTCTGCAGGTCTCAGGCCACCCTATATAAGGCCAGTGACCAGCAGCCATTTTGTGCTGACCCAAGAGTGGAGGAGTGAGGCAGTGGTGAGAGGAGGTGGACACACTGAGAGCAGCTAGTTTGTTTCTGAGGCAGACAGTTTCTTCAGAGGGTTGTTCTCCCTTCAGCCTCTGACCAATCCCTCCCCATACAACAATTATCAAGGAGAAAAGAAGCCTGCGTGTGAAGGGAGATCTCTCTTAACCTGAGCCCCAGCGAACCCTGTCAGGGAGCTCTTAATAGAGGATTTCCCGCATTTCCAACTCCACTTACCAGTGTGGGAGAACAGCTGCGAGCCCTGTGACGTGGCTGGAGTTCCTGGCCGTGGCCTGGTGAAGCTGTGGGTCTGTGAGGCCTTAGCAGACCTAAGGAGCGTGGGCGCTGCTTACAGACATCCTGCCTGTGAAGCCGGTGAGGGAAGTGACTGGGGAAGAGCAGCGGCGCTGCTCCGATCGGCTGTGGGACCCCGGGGGCACCAGCCGCGTTAAACAGAGAAGAAAGCGCTTCCGCGCATGTCCTGAGCGTGGACGCTTCTGTGGAGGCAGGAGGGGCCTAGGGTCGGGCAGGCCCAGAAGAGCAGCGTCTCCGCGGAGAACAGCGTCCTTCCTGTGAGCGGCCGTGCAGAGGCGGGAGAAGAGCGAGCGCTTCCGCGCATGCCCGGCGGAGTAGTGCCGCCTGAGGAAAAGCCGGTCGCGTCAGCAGAGGAGCGCCGCGTCGGAGCTCCGGTGATTGATCCCCTCGGAGGAGGCAGAAGCGCCACAGCGGACGTCGCGGTAGGGAGCCTTGGGCCGGGAAAGCCTTCCCTGTCTTCCGCCATCAGCCCGTCTGCTGCCAGGCTCCATCGTGCAAAGAGGACTCCCGCTGACATGTCTACAAGCCCCCCAAGTAAGCCGGGTAGTGTGGGAGCGGGAGGCGGCAGCACCGAGTGCCGAGAAAGCGGGACAGTGGGGCTACGCCCAAATAAATAACTGAACAGACAAGGAGAGCCTGACGCGAGGAAGTAGGCTAGTGAACTGCTCAGCCCATATTAAGAATATCCAATAATTGGCTGAGAGGAGAAAGGTGTGCAGGGAACCACAGGGTTCCTGAGTAGAAACCCTTACAGTCTGTTGTTAACTGAGGGAGTAAGTCTTCCACCAGAAAGGTGTAGCCTGGAAATTAACTAGAGGGAAGTCTTGGTAATACTACTGTGTCTTCCTTTTAGCTACATAACTGGTGGGATATGCTGTGAAGATCTACATCCAGTAGAGGTCTGTTGAGTTGAGCAGATATCTAAGAGCTGTGGGGTAATGTACTTGCTTATGAGTTGTTTAAAAACGTATTGAACTGTCAGACTGCATTTTCCTTTCTGTAATCATATAGTAGTGAAGTGTATTGTGACCTGAACAGCAACTGACCCCAAATGTACCCTTGATTCTTATAATCTGACCGGGAAAAGTATTGAAGTGTGATCTGAGTTTCATGAACTAGGTGTAAATTAATTGTGTATCATACCTGTCTAAAAGCATAACCAGAAAAGAACTCTATTTTTATAAAAGGTACTGGTATTTTCCCAACATTGGTGTTGTGTCTTTTATTTTAGTGGTTCATCACTGAGTTACTGTGAGTGAGACTTGTAAGCACTTAACCAACGCCTTGAGTTAGCTGTAGCCACTACTGTGCCAAGCTACCTTATGTAGACTTGGGTGAACTAGGTCCAACATAATTGGTGTTTCAGCGGTGGGATAACGGATTTGTGCTTATACTCACTTATTAGTAACGCAGTGCCAACCACGAGACCTCCCCTGGAGTTTTCTCCCCGCGGCCCTCCTAATTTAAATTTTGCTTTTTCTAAATTGACTTCTGGCGGTGGGTGGAGGTTGACCCCAGGTCACTGTGTGGATTTCTCCTGGGTAAAAATTTATACTCCAAATAGAAATGGAGATAAATGTGGAAGAGCTGGAAAATTGTACCGTGACCCAATTGAAGGAATGGTGTCAGCAGCAGGGGGTGTTTTTTAAGAAAGGCGCCAGGAAAGTTGAGCTGCTGACCAGTATCCGGGCATGGGTGGAGGCTCATTCCGGGGAGGAGGTAGATCCTGAGGGGAGTGACAAGGACACTGTCCTGGAGACCTCAACACTGTACCAGGCGGGAGGGGGGAACCTTTTAACAGGCCCTAGGACACCTTCTAGAGTGGGCAGTAGTGTCTCAGAGAGGGGTTTGACCGACGCCGAGTTAGAGGATAGGAGGGAGGAGAGGAGGATGAAAATAGAACTAGCCAGGATGGACATGGAAAGGGAGGAGAAGAGGTTGGCGCATGAGCGGACCATCAAAGAGATGGATTTGCAAGCCCTAAATCTACGAACCCCCAAACCAGAGAATGGTGGCAGCGATATCCAAACCAACATCAGGGAACCCAGACCTTACCTACCAAAAGATATTATGGCATGCTATGTACCCAGTGATGACATTGCCAAATGGCTAGCCGCCTACGAGGTCTCACTGAGGGCCCATGGGATTTTGGAAGTCCACTGGGGGGGTGGGTTATATAAATACATGCCCCCCACTGGCAGGGATACTTTGTTGGCCCTAGATCAGAGTGAACAGACCTACTACCCGGCTATGAAGTCAGCGCTGCTCAGAAAGTTTGGGTTGACCCCAGAGAAGTATAGGCAAAAGTTCCGGGGCAGCCACAAGCTGGGCACGCAGAACTGGGTAGACTTTTTGGATTACTCCAGGAAGGCCCTGGAGGGTTGGGTGAGAGGCAGCGAGGTAGGGGACTATGAGGGACTATATGACCTCATACTCAAGGAACACCTACTCGAGAAATGTCTTCCCGAACTACGACAGCATCTGGTGGACAGCAAGCTGACCAGCCCCAGGAAGCTTGCTGAGGAGGCGGACATCTGGGTTAGTACCCGGGTGTCGACTAAGGGGACTGGAGGGGATTCCCAGAAGCATGGACAGGGCGCCCCCCAGAAGAAAGAGGGAGGGGAAACTAAGAGGGAGTTCTCAAAAGGGCCACAAAATACTTCGCAAGGAAGGGGCAGAGGATTCATCCCCAAGAGTAACCCCCCTCGCAACCCTACCCCTGGCCAAAGCCAGCAGCCAAGGGTTGTTCATTGTTTTGAGTGTGGTGGTGTGGGACACTATAAAGGAGATGTGAGATGCCCAAAAAGACCACCCCCTCCCACTGGAGGAAAAGCCCCGGGAATAACTAGTGTAGTGCTCGGGGAGGAGATGCCTTTGGGTAACGGAGGGGAGTGGGCGGGTGTCACTTTAGTGTCCCTGGGAGATAAGGAGATGGTTCCAAAGACCCAACTGCCCTCTAATACTACTAAGTATGAGCAGTGGGTCACCATCAATGGCCGTAGAGGGGAGGCTCTGAGAGACACAGGAGCCAGCATGACTATGGTAAGGAGTCAGCTGGTGTCTCCAGAGCAGGTCATCCCAGATGTACTCCATCCCGCCGTAATGGCTGACGGCAGATTGGGCCACTACCCGGTGGCTGAGGTTCCCTTTGAGTGGGGAGGGGTTGCAGGTCCACTTCGAGTTGCCGTAAGCCCTGCCGTGCCTGTTTGCCTGTTAGGGAATGATATGGAGCACAATGCTTGGAGGAGGGTGGAGTACCAGACTCACTCTGAGATGCTGGGACCCCCTGACTGGACTTGTGTCAGCACAAGGTCAGCGACTGCCCGAAGGGGGAGTTCATTTACGCTGGAGCCTGGAACAATGGCCCAGCCGGCTGCCAGAGAGGAGAAGGACAGGAGGCCGGAGGACCCTGCCTCGACATCTCCACCTCGTGAGACAGATGGGCCACCTGCGGAGGTGGATCTGGAGTCCACAGGGGAGAATGTTGCTTCCCTGGAAAACCTACCCATCCCTACTGAATGGCATGTGGAGGGAGGTCCTTCTAGGGAAGAGTTCTGTGAAGCTCAGAAAGAGTGTCCTACTCTCGAGGGGCTGCGGCAACAGGCCAACGCCCAGGCAGCAGGAAACATTGTAGGGAGCTACCGGATTTACTGGGAGGATGGACTCCTCTACAGTGAGCCCAAGGCACCTGGCCATGGTTCATCCAGAGCCTTGGTGGTCCCTCAATGCTTTAGAGCCTTTCTACTGGAACTGGCTCATGAGATACCCTTGGCAGGACACCTAGGACAGGACAAGACCTTTGCCCGGCTTGTCCCCCACTTCTACTGGCCTCGAATGAAAGTGGCGTCTGATACATATTGTCGGACGTGTGTGTCTTGCCAAGCCAGTGGGAAAACAGGGGTGAAGCTAAAAGCTCCCCTGGAACCACTACCTGTCGTTAGCACCCCCTTTGAGAGGGTGGGCATCGACATTGTAGGGCCATTGGATCCACCAACTTCAGCTGGTCACCGGTTCATACTGGTTTTGGTGGATCATGCCACACGGTACCCAGAGGCAATACCTCTGAGGACCATCACTGCACCTGCAGTGGCAAGGGCCCTGATGGGGATCTTCACCCGAGTGGGTTTCCCCAAGGAGGTTGTGTCCGACAGGGGGACTAACTTCCTTTCAGCGTACATGCGGGCTATGTGGAAGGAGTGCGGTGTTACCTATCGGTTTACCACTCCTTATCACCCACAAACCAATGGTCTTGTGGAAAGGTTTAACAAAACCTTGAAAGGTATGATACGGAGTCTACCTGAGAGCCTGCGGAGGAAATGGGACGTCCTCCTACCCTGTCTCTTGTTTTCCTACAGGGAAGTGCCACAGAAGGGAGTGGGCTTCAGCCCCTTCGAACTTTTGTACGGGCACCCTGTACGGGGACCTCTCAGCCTGGTGAAAGACGGATGGGAACGGACTCCCAGGAAGCTTCCCCAGGACGTGGTGAGCTACATGCTGGCCTTCCGGAGCCAAATGGCTAAGTTGTGGAAGCAAGCTTCAGACAACTTGGAGGCCAGCCAAGCAGTTATGAAAGAGTGGTATGACCACAACGCTCACCCAGTGGAACTGGAGCCTGGACAGAAAGTGTGGGTGATGGAACCTGGAGAGCTAAACGCCCTCCAGGACCGTTGGACAGGCCCCTTTGAGGTTTTGGAGAAAAAGTGGAAGTCCACTTATTTGGTGGATCTTAGGACCCCGAGGCAGCCCCACAGGGTGCTGCATGCCAATCGCCTCAAGCCACATCATGAGAGGCCCGAGGTTGTCTTAATGATGGTAACCGATGGAGCAGAGGAAGAAGAAAGTGAACCTCTCCCTGATCTTCTCTCGTCCCAAGAAAAGGATGGGTCGGTGGAGGGAGTAATTCTCTCGCCATCCCTGACTCCTGAACAGCAGAGTGATTGCCGCCAGATCCTGGAGCAATTTTCTTCTCTGTTCTCCCTTGTCCCAGGTAGGACCCACCTGTGTACCCATGACGTGGACACAGGAGACAGCCCACCTGTGAAGTCTAAAATCTACCGACTGTCGGACAAGGTGAAGGCCAGCATCAAGAGTGAAGTCGCCAAGATGCTGGAGCTGGGAGTGATTGAACCTTCTGGTAGCCCTTGGTCTAGCCCGGTGGTTTTGGTACCAAAAGCTGCCCCACCAGGCACCACACCTGAATTGAGATTCTGTGTGGACTACCGAGGCTTGAATTCAGTAACCAAAACTGATGCACATCCCATCCCACGGGCGGATGAGCTCATTGACCGGCTGGGAGCTGCTCAATACTTAAGTACCTTTGACCTAACTTCAGGGTACTGGCAGATTTCCCTTACCGAGGAGGCGAAGGAAAGGTCAGCCTTCTCTACACCTCAGGGACACTACCAATTTCGTGTGATGCCCTTTGGGCTCAAGAATGCCCCTGCAACTTTTCAGCGGCTGGTGAACAGGGTCCTTTCTGGAATGGAAGTTTTTTCTGCTGCTTACCTGGACGACATTGCTGTCTTCAGTAGCAGCTGGGAGGACCATTTGCAGCACCTGCAAGCTGTTCTTCATGCCCTGCAACAGGCTGGCTTGACAATCAAGGCCAGCAAGTGTCAGATCGGACAGGGGTCAGTGGTGTACCTAGGTCACTTGGTGGGCAGAGGGACGGTGCAGCCCCTCCAGGCAAAGATTGAGGCTATCATCGCCTGGGAGCCCCCCAAGACTCAAACAGAGGTCCGAGCCTTCCTGGGCCTCACTGGATACTACCGTCGCTTCGTGAAGGGGTATGGCACTATCGTGGCACCCCTCACTGAACTTACTTCCAAGAAGCAACCCCGACGGGTAGTCTGGACGGAGGCTTGCCAGCGAGCCTTCATGACCTTGAAACAAGCATTGTGTTCCGCTCCCATTCTCAAGGCCCCTGATTTTGCTAGAGAATTCATTGTCCAAACAGATGCGTCAGAACATGGCATTGGGGCAGTGTTATCGCAGCTAAATGATGAGGGCTTGGATCAACCTGTGGTCTTCCTGTCAAGGAGAATACTCCCCAGGGAAAGGAGGTGGAGTACAATTGAGAGAGAAGCCTTTGCGGTGGTTTGGGCTCTGAAGAAGCTGCGGCCATACTTGTTTGGCTCGCACTTCCTAGTTCAGACTGACCATCGCCCCCTTCGTTGGCTGATGCAAATGAAGGGGGAGAATCCCAAGTTGCTGAGGTGGTCCATCTCCCTACAGGGAATGGACTTTAGGGTGGAGCACCGACCTGGGACAGACCATGCCAATGCAGACGGTCTATCCAGGTATTTCCGCCTTAGTGATGAGGACTCCCAAGGGGTTGGGTAGTTCTCCCCACTTTCAGCTGGGGGGGACGCGTGTTAGACCTGTCTGCTTCTGGGGAGACTCTAACCATTATTATTTATTTTTGTCCCCCTTAGCCTCCCAGAGTTTCTATTTTTATTTTTACATATGTCCATCAGGATTCTTCAATGCTGTCAGGGGGCTAGGTGTTCCTTGGCGATGACGTCATTTTTCCCTCATAACCTGTGAGGCCTAGTCAGTCCCCTTGAAAATCTAGGGATCTCCAGAAACCTAAAATGGTGTCCACCAACTGCCATAACGGACACTACTGGAGGACAGGTCCATAGGCTAACATTAGGGAACTTTCCAGAATCCACTAGAGACTTCTGCAGGTCTCAGGCCACCCTATATAAGGCCAGTGACCAGCAGCCATTTTGTGCTGACCCAAGAGTGGAGGAGTGAGGCAGTGGTGAGAGGAGGTGGACACACTGAGAGCAGCTAGTTTGTTTCTGAGGCAGACAGTTTCTTCAGAGGGTTGTTCTCCCTTCAGCCTCTGACCAATCCCTCCCCATACAACAATTATCAAGGAGAAAAGAAGCCTGCGTGTGAAGGGAGATCTCTCTTAACCTGAGCCCCAGCGAACCCTGTCAGGGAGCTCTTAATAGAGGATTTCCCGCATTTCCAACTCCACTTACCAGTGTGGGAGAACAGCTGCGAGCCCTGTGACGTGGCTGGAGTTCCTGGCCGTGGCCTGGTGAAGCTGTGGGTCTGTGAGGCCTTAGCAGACCTAAGGAGCGTGGGCGCTGCTTACAGACATCCTGCCTGTGAAGCCGGTGAGGGAAGTGACTGGGGAAGAGCAGCGGCGCTGCTCCGATCGGCTGTGGGACCCCGGGGGCACCAGCCGCGTTAAACAGAGAAGAAAGCGCTTCCGCGCATGTCCTGAGCGTGGACGCTTCTGTGGAGGCAGGAGGGGCCTAGGGTCGGGCAGGCCCAGAAGAGCAGCGTCTCCGCGGAGAACAGCGTCCTTCCTGTGAGCGGCCGTGCAGAGGCGGGAGAAGAGCGAGCGCTTCCGCGCATGCCCGGCGGAGTAGTGCCGCCTGAGGAAAAGCCGGTCGCGTCAGCAGAGGAGCGCCGCGTCGGAGCTCCGGTGATTGATCCCCTCGGAGGAGGCAGAAGCGCCACAGCGGACGTCGCGGTAGGGAGCCTTGGGCCGGGAAAGCCTTCCCTGTCTTCCGCCATCAGCCCGTCTGCTGCCAGGCTCCATCGTGCAAAGAGGACTCCCGCTGACATGTCTACAAGCCCCCCAAGTAAGCCGGGTAGTGTGGGAGCGGGAGGCGGCAGCACCGAGTGCCGAGAAAGCGGGACAGTGGGGCTACGCCCAAATAAATAACTGAACAGACAAGGAGAGCCTGACGCGAGGAAGTAGGCTAGTGAACTGCTCAGCCCATATTAAGAATATCCAATAATTGGCTGAGAGGAGAAAGGTGTGCAGGGAACCACAGGGTTCCTGAGTAGAAACCCTTACAGTCTGTTGTTAACTGAGGGAGTAAGTCTTCCACCAGAAAGGTGTAGCCTGGAAATTAACTAGAGGGAAGTCTTGGTAATACTACTGTGTCTTCCTTTTAGCTACATAACTGGTGGGATATGCTGTGAAGATCTACATCCAGTAGAGGTCTGTTGAGTTGAGCAGATATCTAAGAGCTGTGGGGTAATGTACTTGCTTATGAGTTGTTTAAAAACGTATTGAACTGTCAGACTGCATTTTCCTTTCTGTAATCATATAGTAGTGAAGTGTATTGTGACCTGAACAGCAACTGACCCCAAATGTACCCTTGATTCTTATAATCTGACCGGGAAAAGTATTGAAGTGTGATCTGAGTTTCATGAACTAGGTGTAAATTAATTGTGTATCATACCTGTCTAAAAGCATAACCAGAAAAGAACTCTATTTTTATAAAAGGTACTGGTATTTTCCCAACATTGGTGTTGTGTCTTTTATTTTAGTGGTTCATCACTGAGTTACTGTGAGTGAGACTTGTAAGCACTTAACCAACGCCTTGAGTTAGCTGTAGCCACTACTGTGCCAAGCTACCTTATGTAGACTTGGGTGAACTAGGTCCAACATAATTGGTGTTTCAGCGGTGGGATAACGGATTTGTGCTTATACTCACTTATTAGTAACGCAGTGCCAACCACGAGACCTCCCCTGGAGTTTTCTCCCCGCGGCCCTCCTAATTTAAATTTTGCTTTTTCTAAATTGACTTCTGGCGGTGGGTGGAGGTTGACCCCAGGTCACTGTGTGGATTTCTCCTGGGTAAAAATTTATACTCCAAATAGAAATGGAGATAAATGTGGAAGAGCTGGAAAATTGTACCGTGACCCAATTGAAGGAATGGTGTCAGCAGCAGGGGGTGTTTTTTAAGAAAGGCGCCAGGAAAGTTGAGCTGCTGACCAGTATCCGGGCATGGGTGGAGGCTCATTCCGGGGAGGAGGTAGATCCTGAGGGGAGTGACAAGGACACTGTCCTGGAGACCTCAACACTGTACCAGGCGGGAGGGGGGAACCTTTTAACAGGCCCTAGGACACCTTCTAGAGTGGGCAGTAGTGTCTCAGAGAGGGGTTTGACCGACGCCGAGTTAGAGGATAGGAGGGAGGAGAGGAGGATGAAAATAGAACTAGCCAGGATGGACATGGAAAGGGAGGAGAAGAGGTTGGCGCATGAGCGGACCATCAAAGAGATGGATTTGCAAGCCCTAAATCTACGAACCCCCAAACCAGAGAATGGTGGCAGCGATATCCAAACCAACATCAGGGAACCCAGACCTTACCTACCAAAAGATATTATGGCATGCTATGTACCCAGTGATGACATTGCCAAATGGCTAGCCGCCTACGAGGTCTCACTGAGGGCCCATGGGATTTTGGAAGTCCACTGGGGGGGTGGGTTATATAAATACATGCCCCCCACTGGCAGGGATACTTTGTTGGCCCTAGATCAGAGTGAACAGACCTACTACCCGGCTATGAAGTCAGCGCTGCTCAGAAAGTTTGGGTTGACCCCAGAGAAGTATAGGCAAAAGTTCCGGGGCAGCCACAAGCTGGGCACGCAGAACTGGGTAGACTTTTTGGATTACTCCAGGAAGGCCCTGGAGGGTTGGGTGAGAGGCAGCGAGGTAGGGGACTATGAGGGACTATATGACCTCATACTCAAGGAACACCTACTCGAGAAATGTCTTCCCGAACTACGACAGCATCTGGTGGACAGCAAGCTGACCAGCCCCAGGAAGCTTGCTGAGGAGGCGGACATCTGGGTTAGTACCCGGGTGTCGACTAAGGGGACTGGAGGGGATTCCCAGAAGCATGGACAGGGCGCCCCCCAGAAGAAAGAGGGAGGGGAAACTAAGAGGGAGTTCTCAAAAGGGCCACAAAATACTTCGCAAGGAAGGGGCAGAGGATTCATCCCCAAGAGTAACCCCCCTCGCAACCCTACCCCTGGCCAAAGCCAGCAGCCAAGGGTTGTTCATTGTTTTGAGTGTGGTGGTGTGGGACACTATAAAGGAGATGTGAGATGCCCAAAAAGACCACCCCCTCCCACTGGAGGAAAAGCCCCGGGAATAACTAGTGTAGTGCTCGGGGAGGAGATGCCTTTGGGTAACGGAGGGGAGTGGGCGGGTGTCACTTTAGTGTCCCTGGGAGATAAGGAGATGGTTCCAAAGACCCAACTGCCCTCTAATACTACTAAGTATGAGCAGTGGGTCACCATCAATGGCCGTAGAGGGGAGGCTCTGAGAGACACAGGAGCCAGCATGACTATGGTAAGGAGTCAGCTGGTGTCTCCAGAGCAGGTCATCCCAGATGTACTCCATCCCGCCGTAATGGCTGACGGCAGATTGGGCCACTACCCGGTGGCTGAGGTTCCCTTTGAGTGGGGAGGGGTTGCAGGTCCACTTCGAGTTGCCGTAAGCCCTGCCGTGCCTGTTTGCCTGTTAGGGAATGATATGGAGCACAATGCTTGGAGGAGGGTGGAGTACCAGACTCACTCTGAGATGCTGGGACCCCCTGACTGGACTTGTGTCAGCACAAGGTCAGCGACTGCCCGAAGGGGGAGTTCATTTACGCTGGAGCCTGGAACAATGGCCCAGCCGGCTGCCAGAGAGGAGAAGGACAGGAGGCCGGAGGACCCTGCCTCGACATCTCCACCTCGTGAGACAGATGGGCCACCTGCGGAGGTGGATCTGGAGTCCACAGGGGAGAATGTTGCTTCCCTGGAAAACCTACCCATCCCTACTGAATGGCATGTGGAGGGAGGTCCTTCTAGGGAAGAGTTCTGTGAAGCTCAGAAAGAGTGTCCTACTCTCGAGGGGCTGCGGCAACAGGCCAACGCCCAGGCAGCAGGAAACATTGTAGGGAGCTACCGGATTTACTGGGAGGATGGACTCCTCTACAGTGAGCCCAAGGCACCTGGCCATGGTTCATCCAGAGCCTTGGTGGTCCCTCAATGCTTTAGAGCCTTTCTACTGGAACTGGCTCATGAGATACCCTTGGCAGGACACCTAGGACAGGACAAGACCTTTGCCCGGCTTGTCCCCCACTTCTACTGGCCTCGAATGAAAGTGGCGTCTGATACATATTGTCGGACGTGTGTGTCTTGCCAAGCCAGTGGGAAAACAGGGGTGAAGCTAAAAGCTCCCCTGGAACCACTACCTGTCGTTAGCACCCCCTTTGAGAGGGTGGGCATCGACATTGTAGGGCCATTGGATCCACCAACTTCAGCTGGTCACCGGTTCATACTGGTTTTGGTGGATCATGCCACACGGTACCCAGAGGCAATACCTCTGAGGACCATCACTGCACCTGCAGTGGCAAGGGCCCTGATGGGGATCTTCACCCGAGTGGGTTTCCCCAAGGAGGTTGTGTCCGACAGGGGGACTAACTTCCTTTCAGCGTACATGCGGGCTATGTGGAAGGAGTGCGGTGTTACCTATCGGTTTACCACTCCTTATCACCCACAAACCAATGGTCTTGTGGAAAGGTTTAACAAAACCTTGAAAGGTATGATACGGAGTCTACCTGAGAGCCTGCGGAGGAAATGGGACGTCCTCCTACCCTGTCTCTTGTTTTCCTACAGGGAAGTGCCACAGAAGGGAGTGGGCTTCAGCCCCTTCGAACTTTTGTACGGGCACCCTGTACGGGGACCTCTCAGCCTGGTGAAAGACGGATGGGAACGGACTCCCAGGAAGCTTCCCCAGGACGTGGTGAGCTACATGCTGGCCTTCCGGAGCCAAATGGCTAAGTTGTGGAAGCAAGCTTCAGACAACTTGGAGGCCAGCCAAGCAGTTATGAAAGAGTGGTATGACCACAACGCTCACCCAGTGGAACTGGAGCCTGGACAGAAAGTGTGGGTGATGGAACCTGGAGAGCTAAACGCCCTCCAGGACCGTTGGACAGGCCCCTTTGAGGTTTTGGAGAAAAAGTGGAAGTCCACTTATTTGGTGGATCTTAGGACCCCGAGGCAGCCCCACAGGGTGCTGCATGCCAATCGCCTCAAGCCACATCATGAGAGGCCCGAGGTTGTCTTAATGATGGTAACCGATGGAGCAGAGGAAGAAGAAAGTGAACCTCTCCCTGATCTTCTCTCGTCCCAAGAAAAGGATGGGTCGGTGGAGGGAGTAATTCTCTCGCCATCCCTGACTCCTGAACAGCAGAGTGATTGCCGCCAGATCCTGGAGCAATTTTCTTCTCTGTTCTCCCTTGTCCCAGGTAGGACCCACCTGTGTACCCATGACGTGGACACAGGAGACAGCCCACCTGTGAAGTCTAAAATCTACCGACTGTCGGACAAGGTGAAGGCCAGCATCAAGAGTGAAGTCGCCAAGATGCTGGAGCTGGGAGTGATTGAACCTTCTGGTAGCCCTTGGTCTAGCCCGGTGGTTTTGGTACCAAAAGCTGCCCCACCAGGCACCACACCTGAATTGAGATTCTGTGTGGACTACCGAGGCTTGAATTCAGTAACCAAAACTGATGCACATCCCATCCCACGGGCGGATGAGCTCATTGACCGGCTGGGAGCTGCTCAATACTTAAGTACCTTTGACCTAACTTCAGGGTACTGGCAGATTTCCCTTACCGAGGAGGCGAAGGAAAGGTCAGCCTTCTCTACACCTCAGGGACACTACCAATTTCGTGTGATGCCCTTTGGGCTCAAGAATGCCCCTGCAACTTTTCAGCGGCTGGTGAACAGGGTCCTTTCTGGAATGGAAGTTTTTTCTGCTGCTTACCTGGACGACATTGCTGTCTTCAGTAGCAGCTGGGAGGACCATTTGCAGCACCTGCAAGCTGTTCTTCATGCCCTGCAACAGGCTGGCTTGACAATCAAGGCCAGCAAGTGTCAGATCGGACAGGGGTCAGTGGTGTACCTAGGTCACTTGGTGGGCAGAGGGACGGTGCAGCCCCTCCAGGCAAAGATTGAGGCTATCATCGCCTGGGAGCCCCCCAAGACTCAAACAGAGGTCCGAGCCTTCCTGGGCCTCACTGGATACTACCGTCGCTTCGTGAAGGGGTATGGCACTATCGTGGCACCCCTCACTGAACTTACTTCCAAGAAGCAACCCCGACGGGTAGTCTGGACGGAGGCTTGCCAGCGAGCCTTCATGACCTTGAAACAAGCATTGTGTTCCGCTCCCATTCTCAAGGCCCCTGATTTTGCTAGAGAATTCATTGTCCAAACAGATGCGTCAGAACATGGCATTGGGGCAGTGTTATCGCAGCTAAATGATGAGGGCTTGGATCAACCTGTGGTCTTCCTGTCAAGGAGAATACTCCCCAGGGAAAGGAGGTGGAGTACAATTGAGAGAGAAGCCTTTGCGGTGGTTTGGGCTCTGAAGAAGCTGCGGCCATACTTGTTTGGCTCGCACTTCCTAGTTCAGACTGACCATCGCCCCCTTCGTTGGCTGATGCAAATGAAGGGGGAGAATCCCAAGTTGCTGAGGTGGTCCATCTCCCTACAGGGAATGGACTTTAGGGTGGAGCACCGACCTGGGACAGACCATGCCAATGCAGACGGTCTATCCAGGTATTTCCGCCTTAGTGATGAGGACTCCCAAGGGGTTGGGTAGTTCTCCCCACTTTCAGCTGGGGGGGACGCGTGTTAGACCTGTCTGCTTCTGGGGAGACTCTAACCATTATTATTTATTTTTGTCCCCCTTAGCCTCCCAGAGTTTCTATTTTTATTTTTACATATGTCCATCAGGATTCTTCAATGCTGTCAGGGGGCTAGGTGTTCCTTGGCGATGACGTCATTTTTCCCTCATAACCTGTGAGGCCTAGTCAGTCCCCTTGAAAATCTAGGGATCTCCAGAAACCTAAAATGGTGTCCACCAACTGCCATAACGGACACTACTGGAGGACAGGTCCATAGGCTAACATTAGGGAACTTTCCAGAATCCACTAGAGACTTCTGCAGGTCTCAGGCCACCCTATATAAGGCCAGTGACCAGCAGCCATTTTGTGCTGACCCAAGAGTGGAGGAGTGAGGCAGTGGTGAGAGGAGGTGGACACACTGAGAGCAGCTAGTTTGTTTCTGAGGCAGACAGTTTCTTCAGAGGGTTGTTCCCCCTTCAGCCTCTGACCAATCCCTCCCCATACAACAATTATCAAGGAGAAAAGAAGCCTGCGTGTGAAGGGAGATCTCTCTTAACCTGAGCCCCAGCGAACCCTGTCAGGGAGCTCTTAATAGAGGATTTCCCGCATTTCCAACTCCACTTACCAGTGTGGGAGAACAGCTGCGAGCCCTGTGACGTGGCTGGAGTTCCTGGCCGTGGCCTGGTGAAGCTGTGGGTCTGTGAGGCCTTAGCAGACCTAAGGAGCGTGGGCGCTGCTTACAGACATCCTGCCTGTGAAGCCGGTGAGGGAAGTGACTGGGGAAGAGCAGCGGCGCTGCTCCGATCGGCTGTGGGACCCCGGGGGCACCAGCCGCGTTAAACAGAGAAGAAAGCGCTTCCGCGCATGTCCTGAGCGTGGACGCTTCTGTGGAGGCAGGAGGGGCCTAGGGTCGGGCAGGCCCAGAAGAGCAGCGTCTCCGTGGAGAACAGCGTCCTTCCTGTGAGCGGCCGTGCAGAGGCGGGAGAAGAGCGAGCGCTTCCGCGCATGCCCGGCGGAGTAGTGCCGCCTGAGGAAAAGCCGGTCGCGTCAGCAGAGGAGCGCCGCGTCGGAGCTCCGGTGATTGATCCCCTCGGAGGAGGCAGAAGCGCCACAGCGGACGTCGCGGTAGGGAGCCTTGGGCCGGGAAAGCCTTCCCTGTCTTCCGCCATCAGCCCGTCTGCTGCCAGGCTCCATCGTGCAAAGAGGACTCCCGCTGACATGTCTACAAGCCCCCCAAGTAAGCCGGGTAGTGTGGGAGCGGGAGGCGGCAGCACCGAGTGCCGAGAAAGCGGGACAGTGGGGCTACGCCCAAATAAATAACTGAACAGACAAGGAGAGCCTGACGCGAGGAAGTAGGCTAGTGAACTGCTCAGCCCATATTAAGAATATCCAATAATTGGCTGAGAGGAGAAAGGTGTGCAGGGAACCACAGGGTTCCTGAGTAGAAACCCTTACAGTCTGTTGTTAACTGAGGGAGTAAGTCTTCCACCAGAAAGGTGTAGCCTGGAAATTAACTAGAGGGAAGTCTTGGTAATACTACTGTGTCTTCCTTTTAGCTACATAACTGGTGGGATATGCTGTGAAGATCTACATCCAGTAGAGGTCTGTTGAGTTGAGCAGATATCTAAGAGCTGTGGGGTAATGTACTTGCTTATGAGTTGTTTAAAAACGTATTGAACTGTCAGACTGCATTTTCCTTTCTGTAATCATATAGTAGTGAAGTGTATTGTGACCTGAACAGCAACTGACCCCAAATGTACCCTTGATTCTTATAATCTGACCGGGAAAAGTATTGAAGTGTGATCTGAGTTTCATGAACTAGGTGTAAATTAATTGTGTATCATACCTGTCTAAAAGCATAACCAGAAAAGAACTCTATTTTTATAAAAGGTACTGGTATTTTCCCAACATTGGTGTTGTGTCTTTTATTTTAGTGGTTCATCACTGAGTTACTGTGAGTGAGACTTGTAAGCACTTAACCAACGCCTTGAGTTAGCTGTAGCCACTACTGTGCCAAGCTACCTTATGTAGACTTGGGTGAACTAGGTCCAACACTCAGTGAACCCCAAATTCGCGTATGAACGAAGTAAGAACATTAAAGAACTGTTAAATCGGAAAACAAAGACAGCTACTAAGGAATTCAAAGGAACATTACCTTGCCACAATTGTGGCAGTTGCAACTCCATTATCAAAGGAAATGAAATAACTCACCCTACACAAGGCACTAAAATAAAACTCAACGTAAATGGAACACTAGACAGCGCCAATCTTGTGTACATGTTGAAATGCCCATGCGGGCTCGCATATGTGGGCAAAACGGCAAGAAAAATCAAAACTAGAGTGGATGAGCACAAAAGTAACATTTGTTTAAAAACATCAAAATCAACTGTAGCCACTCATTTCAACAAACTGAATCATAATCCCAGCCAACTACGTTTTTGTATCTTAGAAATGGTACCAGTTCTACCAGGCCGAGACAACGCCCAACACTTACTAAGACGTGAATTATTCTGGATACACCATCTGTCCAAAATACATCCTAAAGGACTTAATGAACGTTTAGAATTTGGTTGTTACTTGTAACCATAGCATACATTTATTTTTAAGTATCAGGATGACCATTTCTGCTATTGTCAACATTTTAAAATTGTGCTTGTATCATCCGTTACACGCACACTGCATGTGTTTTCATATCTTTTTTTAACTCATTCACTGTTCACGAAACACAAACGTGCGCCCCACTCAAGCGTATGTACACACACCCACACAATTCTAAAAAGTTTTTCTATTGAAGTCTACACTCTAGTTGTTTTAAACCACGTGAGCATGGTTCTCCAATCTCCAGCGGCCCCCTTTTTGGTCCGAGTCACATGACTGCATTTGACCAATTAGCAGTAAGAAGTGTATAAACATCGGCGCAGTATCAATGGCGCCGTTCTTGTACCGTCATTCGCCCGACAGAATGATCGCAGAAGTCTTAGTTACACGATCCCGGTAAGCACATTTGCTTAGAGTAATGATCGTCTTAACTTAGTGGGAATATACTCGTGCAATCACCAAGTGATCTAATCACCTACCCGGTACGCTTTTACAGGTGACCATCCTTTGGTTAAAACATTTACGTATGGAGAACGTACATTGAAGACTCAGGTCAGATTTCAACCCTTAAATCCACACGTTCCCGTTCGCACGTGCACACCATTTCTGATTCACTGTTAGAGTATCATTTTTCAGTTCACCGTGCACTTTATTATGGAACAGGCACAAACATGTATGATAACGCACAAGCTCAGATTCACTGGTGTCACCCACGTTCATTTGTTTGATGTTTCACGTCATCCTCACAGACACTTCTGCTCAGAAACCTGTCCTTTTGAATACAACTTTCATTTTAATCACAAGCATTATGCATGAGCTCAAAGTCGAATGTGTATATATATTGTGTATATGAAAACAATGCTAAAACTGTGCAATACTTGGTTGCTTTTAGAATTAAGTCCCCTGAAGAAGGGCAGTCGCCCGAAATGCATTGGGCAGACATACAAAGGAAAATTGTGATGTTATGAAGAAAATAACATGATACCAATGACCACAATAAAAGAATAACAGAACTGAAACAAATTCGTCGACTCATATTTTTTGAAAAAACAATGAAGAAATTTTCATCGAGTGCATTGAGGAGACGTTATTCCCAAGGGATTTAACACAACCAAAATTCATCATAGGATTGCCTCATCTATGATTGCCTCATTTACGGATGGCATCACCTATGATTGCCTCACCTATGATGGTATTGTCTATGACGGTCGTCTACAACAGCCTCATCTAGGATGGTTGTTCATGACCGTCATCTATGACGACGGCCTCGTCTGCGATAACCTCGCCTACATAACCATGTCTACGACAGCCTAGCCTACGATGAGATTGTCTATGATGGCCTCATCTATGACTGCATCCTGTGCATAATTTAATGCAGCAGGCAGCTGCTAGATTTCAACTGCCAGTTACAGTCTAACGGACAGAATGTGTCCATCATGATTTCAAGGAAGAGTCCAGGAAGATCAAGAGAGTGGTACCTATAATAGACTACATCGATTCCGGCAGTTGCTTCCGCATATAGAAAAGAAATACTGTGCACCTGCTAACAACCCCTCATGTCTGATTAGCCACCCTCGGCCAGATTTAGTAATTTCACAGGCCGTCCAGAAGAGATCTAAAAGTCCTGAAAGCCTATCACCACACCGCTGAAAAGGAAGGACCTTATAGGCAAAAAATTCTCTACCATGGCAGCGGCCTCTATTGGAGCTGCCAATTCTCTAGCCATAATTGGCTGTTATGACAGTCAAATTTGGTCAGACATGGCGAGTCTCATTGACCTCATTCCTGAGGACAGAAGGCAGGGAGCAAGAAAGATTCTGTTGGAACGTGCCGCATCGGAAACTATAGATTGCGCCTTGGACATCGTAAACACCAACTTCCGTAAGCTAGCAGGGGCTGCAGTGCTTAAACGCCAGGGATGGCTTAAAGCCACTACTTTCAGACCTGAGGGGCAAACAAAGATTCTAGACAAGGCCTATGATGGGGAGTCTTTGTTTGGTAAACATATTGATGAGGCCCTCTTAGCTATAAAAACTGACACGGATACCGCACGATCATTAGGGACCTGTCAATACGGGCGCGGATCTTTTAGAGGAGCGAGAGGACATGGGTTTTCATCAAGAGGAGGATACCAAAACCTACAGAATAGGCAGTATCAATCCCAGTATATTCAGCCTTACAGCCAGACATCATACCGTCAATAGTCTACAACTAGTTTCTCCCTTCAGGGTGGTAGAAAGAGATCACAGTATCAAGGTCGAGGCGCTAACAGGAAGCAGTGATCTACACAGGGCACCAACCATTTTACCCTCCTTACCCGTGGGCGCAAAGATTTCAGTTTTGTTCACAAGTGGCAGGAAATTACATCAGACCAATGGGTTCTAGACCTAGTAACCAATGGCCACACCCTGGAATTAATCAAACCGCCACCTATTATTCCACCCAGGGGTCCCCCTCGTCTTTCATAGATTTTGATTTGTTCAAATGAGGACGTCTTTATGGCTTCTCTGGATATGGAAGATGTGTATTTCCACCTACCTATCCACCCCAAACATCGCAAAAATCTTCGCTGTCAAGTGGCTGGGGCCCATTATCAGTTCAAAGTGCTCCCGTTTGGGCTGAAGTCGGCACCAAGAATCTTCACAAAGTGCTTGGCACTAGTGCCAGCAGCATTGAGATCTCGAGGAATACAAGAATTCCCTTACCTAGACGATTGGCTGCTCAAAGGTCCTTCAGAACACGAAACCAATATTGCCACAGCAGAATGTATCCATTGCTTCTCTTCTCTGGGGCTGACTCTCAACGACAGCTACTGCCGACGCCTACAATGTTGTCATGGGACGTAGGCCAAGTGGTTCATCCAGACCCACATTCACAGCACTGGCACGCATGGATCCTGATTTCTGATAGTTCAAGGACCTCAACATTTCACAGGACTGTCGTGAAATAGTGGCCAAATCTCGTGCCCAAAGCACAATCAAGACTTAACGCCTCAAATGGAAGCGATTTTGCTGTTGGTGTGAGGCGAATAATATTCACCCAATTCAAGCTCCTGCAGAACAAGTACTCCCTTACCTGCTTTCTCTAGTCAAGTCTGGGCTTACTCTTTCGTCGGTCAAAGTACATCTTGCTGCTCTTTCCTGATTCAGGAATTGCTCAAAATTCCCTTCTCTCTGCTCTTCTTCACTTGTCAAACAATTTATGAAAGGACTTTTCCAAGCCTTCCCTCCAGTGTGAACACCCCTCCAGAGTGGGAACTCAACACCGTGCTAGCGCAGTTAATGAAGCGTCCTTTTGAGCCAATCCATAAAGCTGATCTCAAATTCCTCACTTGGAAGGTTGCCCATTTACTGGCTCTTACTTCAGCAAGAAGGGTTAGTGAAATCCAAGCTTTCACCATAAAGGAACCCTTTTTACATTTTACTCGGGACTACGTAACCCTTCGAACAAATCCCAAGTTCATTCCTAAGGTACCAACACAATTTCACTTGAACGAACCAGTAAGATTGGAAACTTTCTTTCCGGATCCATCCACCTTAGCTGAAAGAGCATTACACTTGCTGGATGTTAAACACTGTTTAAAAATTCTACCTACAGAAAACTAAGGATATCAGACGATCCAACCAGCTGTTTGTAGCTTATGGTCAAGCATGTCTTGGAAATGCTGTAACAAAGGCAACAATAGCCAGATGGCTGGCATCTGCTATTCATTTCTGCCATGACAAGGCTAACAAACCTTTGCAGAGGAAAGTCAAAGCTCATTCGACAAGAACAGTATAAACGTCGACAGCTTTGTTTGCTGGAGTAACTCTGGGAAATAAATGTCATGCTACGACATGGAAAAATGTCCACACGTTCACAAAGCATTACTGTCTTCGCATCAATAAGGTGCAGCGGTTGGACAGGCTGTTCTACGCCATCTCTTTCATTAGGATCAGACTCGGGTACTCTTGCCCTTTTATGTATTATTCCATTCTTTAATATTCATGCAAATGTACAGATTTATATGTCTGCAAGATGTTAAATATTTGTATATATATGAATATATATGTATATATCATATAATACTTTGATATAGCTTTGCTTTCTTTAAGCCTACTCCTTTAAAATAAAAAAAGACAATGTTTTTCAAACACTGAGGATGCTATTTTGGAGTTTATGAACCAGTGTCTCCCACCATCCGCAAACAACAGTATATGGTTATACTGCTTGCTACTCTGATTCAGGCATGTGAATCTATGAATCTATGAAAGATACCCCAATACTGGATAAGAAAACAAGTTGCTTACCTGTAAATACAGTTATCCAGTATTGGTATCTTTCATAGATTCACATGCACCCAGGCTCCTTCCCGGCTAGTTAGTTCTCTATATCTGGGATACTTACTTCTCACTTGTGCTAGGAAAATCTGAGGAGAACTGCCTCTGCTGGGAAGGTTCTAGAGAGTGCTAGCAGCTGATTGGCTGGGACCAATCTTTGGTTCTTTTTACTATAATGATATAGATAGGCTACTAAGACTTAGGCCTAAGGCTTTTTCTTTTAGCCTACTACTATTATTTACTCTTGGCACTACTTTTGTATTTATTGTGGGACTCCCACCTCAGCGACGGGGAATGATTCAGGCATGTGAATCTATGAAAGATACCAATACTGGATAACTGTAGTTACAGGTAAGTAACTTGTTTTCTTACTGTAACTCTCATGAATATGTGATCAACTGTCACATTAATATGTGGTATACATGATTATTTGCAGATGCAATAAAGTTTATGTAGGAAGTACCATCAGGACATTATGAAAATGAATGGCTGAAACAACAAGATATAAAATACCCTGTAGTAGTTCTCATGTAAAGCGCTCTGATACCTGATATCTTCGGGTCGAGTTCGCGCTATATCAAACTCCCCCAAAAAAGTTTGAGCAAATGCCACTGTAAAAATTGATCCTATTGAAGACAATCACAAATTCATAATATGTGGCACAGGTCCTGTCAATTTACTAGGAACAGACCTTTTGTACAAAATAAATTGCCTAATTTTCTGTACACCCAATACAGTGGAAATTCAGACCAATGCATAAGGATGAGGATTTTAAAATAAGATCACAAGAGTCAGACGTCTATTTGTTCCCTATTCTGACAAAAGAAGACTTACTTCCTCATTTGTATAATGTACAGTAATGAAGGAAGTTTGGGATTTTACATGTCCGGACATTGAACTACTAATAGGTGTAGAGCAAGAGAAAATAAAAGTGAAACTAGATGTGGTTTATCACCTAACATCCCAATATAACTTCAGCTCAGAGACAGTGGCCAAAATGACACCTGAAACAAAGAAGATGCTAGAACAGGGCATTCTAAAAGAAGTGCTAGGGAGTAACTGTAATTCACCTATTCAAAGACAAAAAAAGCAAAAAATAAAATGGATAATAGTGCTGGACCGTAGTCAAGGTAATACAATTGCGATCTCATGTCCTGTAGTACCAAATCCTACCTTAATTCTGTTTTGCATCCTGCCAGATGTGGAAAGGTTCACAGCTATTGACAACATTCTTTTCCATAACCCTAAATAAGGACAGTCAGTTTCTTTTCACATTTGAATTTGTGTATTAAGGCCTGGTTTGGGGCAGAACTCCACAGAGGTATACAGAAAGCCCATCAATATTTAATCAGCTATTGAGGAAAGATCTGGAGACCCAGCAGTTGTTCCGTAGTTCAGTGCTGGTACCACTCGCAGATGACCTATTGGTGGCACCTACAACAAAGGAAAGCTAAGCTGCAGATTAGACACACCTGCCCTGTTAAATCACCTAACAAAGAATGGTTACAAGGTGTCTCCCACTAAGGTCTATTACTGTCAGAGAGAAGTTGCATATGTGGGACACCACACTGAGAAGAAAGTGAGAAAGATGTCTAAGGAAAGTATCACTATAATCCTCAGAATGAACCCCCCCCACAACACAAAGAGAAGTCAGGGGGGTTCCTGAAAATGGTTGGCTACTGTTGCAGTGGATCACAAACTTTCCTTAGTGGCAAAGCCTTTGCAGAAGCTTACTCACAATTATGTGAGTGATCCCGTCCCTCGGATGATGAATGCCTTCCTAGAGCTCTGAGACAATGTCTGTAGTGTGTCAGCCCTAGGAATGCCTCCCTATTCAAAGGACTTTTTCCTCTTCTGTAACGAACATGACAGGTGCACATTGTCTATGTTGGTACAGTTCCATGGAGAAGTGAAACAGGCAGTGACTTACTTTTCAGCCACACTACATCTAGGCATTTCTAGTTGCCTCAGGTCAGTTGCTGCCGTTTGTGCAGTCATCCAGCAGATTTAAAGGAACATTATAGGTTAACCACTGTTTGTAATAGTTCCTCTTGTGGTTGAGATTTTGCGGTCTCGTTCCCAAACTCAGAACATGATCAACAGCTGCCTTACAAGCTATGAGCAAATAATCCTGACATCTGAAAAAATTCCATTTGCAGATGCAACGTTCAGAACCCTTCAACACTTTTGCCAATTTTGTAGCCCAATGAAGATGATTTTGATCACTATTGTGTAGACATTATCTAATATGTACCAAGCCAATACCAGACGCATTGGATGTGCCACTTGTATTGGCCGAAATTACTTCAGTTGTGGATGGCTCTTGTTTGAGAGACCCTTATGGAACTTTGAGAGCCGCATATGCAGTCTACAACACGTTTGGTATTGTAGAAGCGTTATACTTGAGTAATGTACATTTGAGCATGTAGCTGAAGTAATCATATTAACAAGAGCATATTCTGTGGCTATGATTTAAATATTACCTTTTCTGATAGATACATCTGCCGTGTGGATTCCTCACCTTGTGAATATCCCCTTGCATCAGCAACATTTGGAAATTCTTTTTGTAGCTTCACGCCGACGTGGACTTGGACGTCATAGAGGAACGGCATCTCACGCGACCCCGCTGACGTCACTAACGCCTACAATAGGCCCACGCCGGCGTGATGACATCAGTTCCCTTTTTTCTGTGTTGTCGATGCTAACGGTTTCGGGATACCCAGTAGCTTTTGGTAAGTCTGTTACTTTTTTTCTTTGTTTCTTTACTCTCTTGCCTCTTTGTCTCCTTATAATGTCGGCGAAGAAGACTGGTTTTAAAACCTGCAGGGAGTGTGGAAAGATGATGTCTGTTACGGACCCACACCAGGACTGTATTTGGTGTTTGAGCTCCGACCACGACGTAGATGGATGCTCGTCGTGTCAAAAGATGAACCCAAAGACCCTGCGAGAAAGGGAGACCAAGTTTCTTGTTGCAAAACTGAAGGCTGATAGAGGAAAGAGGTCTTCTAAATCCCGCTCGAGGAAGCCGAGGTCAAGGTCAAGATCTCGGGAGGCGTCAGCTTTGAAGTCTTCATCGGATCATGCTTCGAGGTCGCGTAAGAAGCATAAGAAAAGGAGACCTGAATCTCGACGTCATTCGGGTGAGAAGTCGGACTCGAGGTCGAGATCACCCAAGAAGGTGATCCCACCACAAGTGGATTCGGATCGTGAGGGCGAGGCCTCGCCTTCGGAGTCGCAAGTTCAGTCTCCGGTTTCCAATCCGACTCCGACGCTGACTCCGGCTGAAGAAGAGGTCGGTGAAGTTCGGATTGAGGAAGAGGAATCGGCTCCTGTTGATGAACCAGATTCGAATCTGCCTCGAGATCGGCCTGAGGGTGATCATCCACCTTTTCCAGCTCCAGGTCAGGATCCTTCAGCGTTCCTCAACGCTATGTATGGGGTGTTCTCGAGGTCATGGTACCCCTCTGGTGCACCTTCGGGTCCAATGGCATTTAATTTGGGTGTGCCTCACTCTTATGCCCCGGCACCTTTCATGCCGTATATGCCGGCCCCGACTCTGCTGTGGCAGTACCCAGCTCCACCGAGTTAGACGCCGATGTAGACGCCGGCTCGACCGAAGTCGACGACTCCGGCGTCGCCCGCTCCAAGCAAGTCTTTGGAGCAGCCTTCTAAGCCTTCGGATTCGGTACCGACGTCGGCTCCGGCGCCATCGGAGTCGACAGTGGATCCGGCTGCAATCGTGTTAAGCAGAGATCTAGGAGAGAAGCTCAACGTCTCCTGGAGGAACGGAGGTATTATGAGTCTCATTCAGACTTGGAGGAAGGTGAGCTGGATGAGAATTATTTCGAGGAGCTAGCTGATGCTAGTGGTCTTGATTTTTCCCCAGAGTGGGTGTTGCCTTCAGGTCCAGATGCGCCCTCTAGGGATGTTCAGCCATATCACGTGGTAATGAGAAAGGCGGCGGGACTTTTAAGCTTGACTTTGCCTACTGTTGAGTTTAAATCAAATCTGCTTACAGAGGTTCTCCATTCACCAAGCTCGGCTGTGGAACCATTGCTCCCGTTTAATGAGGCGTTAACAGAACCCATTATGGAGGTGTGGAAAAAGCCTCTTTCTGCTCCTGCTGTCTCAAAAAGTGTGGCTAGGAGATATAGAGTGGCTCCTGAAGACCCTGTTTTTTTATCATCTCACCCTTCTCCTGAAAGTCTGGTGATTCAAGCTGCTTGCTCAAAAAAGTTAGTGGGTGCTTTTTCCCAAGTGCCTGGTGACAAGGAAGCTAAAAAGCAGGATCAGGTGGCCAAGAAAACTTTTTCCTCTGCAAGTATGGCGTTAAAATCAACGAATGCCACTTGTCTTATGGGGAGGTATGTGCACTCTTATGGACTCTATGCGTTTAATGATTCCAAAGGTTCCAGAAGACTGCAGAGGTGACTTTGAGAAAGTTTTATCTGATACTCAGGCGGCAGCTCGTCAAGTTATCCAGAGCGGTCTAGATACTGCAGATACTGTTGCAAGGATCATGGGTACTGCCGTTGCCAAAAGACGTTTAGCTTGGCTTAAATCCTTGGATTTTTCTGCTGATGTGCAGTCATTCTGCCTTTTGACGGTGAAGGACTCTTTGGCAAGAAGGCAGATGCGGCCTTAGAGAGATTTAAGGATAGATGGGCAACTGCTAGATCTCTTGGCCTTCAAGTAAGGGGTTCAACGGCCAGAACGTTTAGAGGTTTTGGACGCTCTTCCTTTCG
Organism: Lissotriton vulgaris; assembly: GCF_964263255.1. NCBI lineage: Eukaryota > Metazoa > Chordata > Amphibia > Caudata > Salamandridae > Lissotriton > Lissotriton vulgaris. The sequence continues at coordinate 1,657,392,449 of NC_141695.1, forward strand.
TACCTATAGACAAGGTCAACAGCAGCAACAACAGCAGCAGCAGCAGCAAAATACCTTGTATAGGTCATACAGGGGGAAAACAAAGGCCACGTCCTAGAGGGCGTCAAACCTCTTCCGCCTCAACCTCCTCCAACCCCCAGCCACGGAAAAGCAGCCCTAGATCCGCCATTCAGGATCATGTGGGTCCGGTGGGGGGTCGGCTTACCCACTTTCTACGGGATTGGGAATCGGTTACATCAGATCTTTGGGTTCTCAATCTCGTAGAAAATGGGTATGCCCTTCCCTTTCGGGAATTCCCTCCCAATTACCCTCCTTGCCAGGGATATTGCTCAGAGGAACATCTGTTACTCCTGCAGGAGGAAGTCCAAACTCTGTTAAGAAAGGGTGCGTTAGAGGTGGTCCCAGAGCTGGAAAGGGGTCAGGGATGCTACTCCCGGTATTTTCTGATCCCCAAAAAGGATGGCAGGCTTCGTCCAATCCTGGATCTCAGGAACTTGAATTTTTATCTGAAACAAGAGAAATTCAAGATGCTCACCCTTGCTCAGGTTCTTCAGGCACTGCTGGAAGAAGACTGGATGGTGTCGCTCGACTTGCAGGATGCGTACTTTCACATCCCCATCCTGAAGTCGCACAGGAAGTATCTCCGTTTTACGGTGGGATCGCAGCACTATCAGTTTGCGGTCCTTCCGTTTGGGCTTACTACTGCGCCTCGAGTCTTCACCAAGGTGATGGCAGTGGTGGCAGCGCATCTCAGAAGGTCGGGGATTCCTGTATTCCCTTATTCGGATGACTGGCTGATCAAGGCAGGGTCTCCAGAGAGAGTGCTCCATCATCTGCAGGAGACGACCCAGTTGTTGTACAGGTTGGGTTTTTCGATAAATGTACCCAAGTCTCACCTGGTGCCCTCCCAGCGCAACCTGTTCATAGGTGCTGTACTGGACACAACTGTTTGTCGTGCATTCCCTCCTCCACAAAGGATTCGCGACATACAGGAAATGATTCCTTTATTTTTCAATGGAGCGGTCGTTCCAGTCCTGAAGGTCCTTCGCCTGCTCGGTCTCATGGCTTCATGCATTCTGTCGGTTAGCCATGCACGCTGGCACATGAGGGCGCTCCAGTGGTGCCTCCGCAGGCAGTGGTATCAGCACAACAGAGATCTCAGGGAGTCGGTGAGGATCTCCAGAGAAGCTGCGGCGGATCTGTCTTGGTGGGGCGTGGAAGGCAACCTGTCTCAAGGAAAGCCTTTTCAGTTGCCTCCATCAGTGGCCTCAGTGATAACGGATGCATCCACTCTACGGTGGGGTGCTCATCTGGGGGATCTGGAGGTCAAGGGTCGTTGGTCTCCAGAGGAAAGGTTGTTTCACATCAACCGTCTGGAATTGCAGACGATACGTTTGGCGCTCAAGGCCTTCCTCCCTTCCCTTCGCGGTCAGTCGGTTCAAGTCCTGACGGACAACACGACCGTGATGTGGTACATCAACAAGCAGGGAGGTGTGGGGTCGCAGTGTCTCTGCAGAGAGGCTCTGCGTCTCTGGTCCTGGGTTCAGGACCATCAGATTTGTCTGATGGCGAATCATCTGGCCGGAGTTCTGAACGTTCGTGCAGACAGTCTCAGTCGGTAGTTCTCTGCCGACCACGAGTGTAGGCTTCACCCGGAGGTGGTTCTCGACGTCTTTCGGATGTGGGGGACTCCTCGGGTGGACCTGTTCGCCATCGCGAGAATGCTCACTGCCCGTCTTTCTGCAGTCTCCAGTATCCGATGCAAGGAGCCTTAGGGGACGCGTTTCAGTTTAATTGGGGAAATCGGCTCCTTTACACATTTCCTCCCATACCTTTGATTCCTCGGGTTCTGAGGAAAATTCGCCTAGACCGGGCCCGAGTCATATTGATCGCCCCGGACTGGCCAAGAAGGGTGTGGTATACGGATCTTCTCCACCTCTCCTCTCACCCGCCGCTCCGTCTCCCTGTCAGGGCAGACCTCCTCTCTCAGATGGAGGGGCAGGTTCTACACCCCCACCTCCAGACATGACACATTCATGCCTGGAGATTGAACGGGGCAACCTGAATTCCTTTTCTCTCTCGCCTGACGTGGTGGATGTCATCTTGTCAGCCAGGCGTGACTCCACTAAGTCCATTTATTCATATAGATGGTCAAAATTTGTTACTTGGTGTGGAGAGAAAACAATTGACCCTTTGAAAGCCCATTTGTCTGATGTTCTTCAGTTTGCTCTCTCTCTGGCGCAGCAAGGGCTTGCTGTTGCCACAGTTAAGGGCTATCTTTCTGCGCTGTCGGCATTTCTCTGCTTGCCTGACCAGCCATCTCTTTTTAAGTCTCCTGTAGTTTTAAGGTTTTTGAAAGGCCTCACTAATAAGTTCCCTCCAACTCCTTTTATTGTACCTCAGTGGGACTTAAATCTTGTCTTGACCTTTTTAATGGGAGCTCCCTTTGAGCCTCTTCACAGATGTCCTATGAGGTTTTTGACTCTTAAGGCAGTGTTCCTCGTTGCAATAACCTCAGCAAGGAGGGTAAGTGAGCTTCAAGCTCTAAGTCCCAAGCCCCCTTGACCGTTCATGCTGATCGAATGGTTCTTAGGACCAGGGCTGCTTTTCTCCCTAAGGTGGTGACTCCTTTCCACCTTGGACAATCCATTACCCTCCCTTCCTTTTATCCTCCCCCTCACCCTTCCAAGGAGGAGGAGAGATTGCACTGTCTGGACCCCAAGAGGGCGGTGTCCTTTTACCTGGACAGGACTAAAGACTGTCGACTGGATGACCAGCTCTTCATTGGGTTTGCTGGCTGCAGAACAGGAAGAGCGGTCCATAAAAGAACTTTGTCAAGATGGATCGTCCTCTGTATAAAGATCTGCTACTCTTTGGCCAGTAAGGAACCACCAGAGGGTATAAGTGCTCATTCTACAAGAGCTAAATCTTCGACCTCAGCATTGGCTAGAGGTGTTCCTGTGGAGGATATATGTAGGGCGGCAACTTGGTCTTCCCTCCACACTTTCGCGAAGCATTACTGCTTGGATTCCGAAGTGAGGAGGGACGGCCACTTTGCATGCTCTGTCCTTCAGGATTTCCTGGTATAGAAGAGTGGACTCCCTCCTCCGGGAGTGGGGACTGCTGTGGGACTCTATTCACAAGGTGAGGAATCCACACGGCAGATGTATCTATCAGAAGAACAAGTTACTTACCTTCGGTAACGCTTTTTCTGGTAGATACTATATCTGCCTGTGGATTCCTCACTGACCCACCCGCCTCCCGTTGTCCGCTCTTCTATACCAGAGTTTTCTGTAATGTATTTATTTTATTCTCAAGGGTTTGTTTATTTGGAATATTTTATTGCATTTGCTTCACACTGTGTGTGTTTACCTTGGTATTTGTACTGCGTATACTGTGGATATGTTTACTGTCATTGGTCCGTCCGTGTGCCTCGAAGGCACGGAAAAAAGGGCAGAACTGATGTCATCACGCCGGCGTGGGCCTATTGTAGGCGTCGGTGACGTCAGCGGGGTGGCGTGCGATGCCGTGCCTCTATGACGTCCAAGTCCACGTCGGCGCGAAGCTACAAAAAGAATTTCCGAATGTTGCTGACGCAAGGGGATATTCACAAGGTGAGGAATCCACAGGCAGATATAGTATCTACCAGAAAAAGCGTTACCGAAGGTAAGTAACTTGTTCTACACTGACAGCCACTATGGGTTTGGCGTGATCCATGATTTTTGCCAATTATCATCGCAGCAGGGTTTTATGACATCCTGTGGTTCCCCGGTCACGATGGAGATTCACATTCTCAATCTCCTTAAAGCTCTGCTGTTACCTAGAGAAAATGCTGTAGTGAAATGCGCTGCATACTAGAGTATGACATTGTGGTTACATTGGTAAACCTCTATGCGGACCAGATGGCCAAATACTGAGCTCTTGAGTACGGATCTTTCTATCTAGATGAAGCATGTAAAACTGACGGTGACTCTGTGCTGAATATGTGATTGACCACTGTGCATAATCTAAACTAACTCAGAGAAGTCCAACGCAAAGTACATGACAATGAGAAGGAAAGGTGAGTTAAGTGGGATTTAGCAAAGTGGATGTGACACCTGGGTTTCAATAACGGGAAGCCAGCGTAGTCAGATTTTTATTGCCCACCTTGGCGCCACACTTCTATGGCCTTTTCCAAATGGGGAGGGATGGATTTATCTGCATCCTTCAGAGGTACTAGTTCTGTACTCATTTCAGGTACAGTCAAGAAAGCTTGTGATAGAAATGCCTAACTTGTCATCAGTTAAATGCCGTCACAAATACAGCTGTGACCATGAATCACATAGGAAAGGCTGATGGTCCCATTTGTCCCCTTAAGTTTGATTTTGTTGAGATGCCTGTCTGCAATGGGCTAACGTACAATTCATTTTCCACTTGTCTTTTCTCCCGTTAAGTAGCGGTATTCCAGACTAGAAGGAGTTACAGTCTCAATGTAGCCAAGCAATTTATGAGGGGTTGGTCCGTTTTTTTGGCATGCTAGTTTCTTTAGAATCAGATCGAGGTACCCACAAACATGTCATGGAGTTGTTCTGTCTAGCCATGGGAAATGATCAGAAATTCCACTGTAGCTACAGTCAAGAAGCATCAGGAGTAGTGAAGCAGATCAGCGGTATGGTGAAATCCAGAATTGCCAAAGCACTCAAATGGCCGGATGTACTCCCACTTGTCTTGATGAGTCTTAGATGCATGTCAAACAAAAGAACGGGGCTCTCCCCCCAATGCGGTGTTGATGGGGAGGGCCAAGAGAATCCCATCTGTTCCTGAAGCTGCAGAAAAATCTCAGATGACACTGTTCCTGAGTACTGGGACTGGCTGATATAGTGTGGTTTATCTTTCATCAGGTCGACCTGGCAACCCCATCAACAAGGCAAGAACAGTGCAAATACCTCACCCAGAGAATTGTGTCCTCGTGAATAACATGTACACAAGAACTGTCTGGAGCCTTTAACATGTACACAAGAACTGTCTGGAGCCTTGTTATAAGTGTCCACACCAGGTTCTCTTTGAGACCGCCGCTCGCTCAGACTTTTCCCGCCGCTGCCTCCCTGTGGCCCCGCCCCCCGACGCCCATTCGCCGCCACCCAGCTGACCCGCCCTCCCGGCTCCTAACTTAAGGGGACCGCAGACAGCCCTCCTCAGTGACCGCCGCGCCTTCCCTAGGCCTGGTCACTCCCTCCTGCTGACACCGACCGCACTTGAGCGACCCAGCCTCCGCAGAGCCGGCCGCCAGAGCGCCCCAGCCACCGCAGAACCGCCGCTCGCTCAGACTTTTCCCGCCGCTGCCTCCCTGCGGCCCGACGCCCATTCGCCGCCACCCAGCTGACCCGCCCTCCCAGCTCCTAACTTATGTCGCCCACTCCCACGCGCAGCGGGTGCGCCGAAGGCGCGCCAAAGGCAAGCCCGTCTGCGCCCGTCCACGCCTGGACCGCGCCCAGCGCCAGGACCCCTGGTCCCAACCGCCGATGCAAGACCACACGACGAACCTACGACGCCGCCGCCCTCAACGCACTCAATGCCGGCCGGAACCCTGCCTGCTACCGAGCCACTCCGAGACGCACCCACGGACCCTTCGCCTGCCAAGCCTGCCGTTTTACCTGCTACCGACCTGCACCGCACCCACCAAGCCGAGCACCAGCAGCAACTACCTGAAGTGCATCCTGCTCAACACCCGCTCCGTCCACAGACACGCCGTGGAACTCTGGGACCTGCTCGACACGACAGCACTGGACATCGCCTTCCTCACCGAAACCTGGATGAACGCCTCCTCGGTGCCCGACATCGCCATAGCCATCCCGGAAGGACCGCGTCAACCAGACGGGAGGAGGCATCGCCATCGTACACAAGAACACCATCCGCATCTCATCTAACTCCGACGAAACCTTCACCGCCGCCGGACACCTGCACTTCCAGATACACACTGACCCCAAGACCACCCTCTGTGGCACCCTCATCTACAGACCACCGGGACCACGCACACAATTCAGCGAAGACATCGCTGACTTCATCAGCCCGCACGCTTTTCCCTCCACCGACTACATCCTCCTGGGGGACCTCAACTTTCACCTGGAGAACAACAACGACAGAAACACCACCGCCCTGCTGGACAACCTCTCCAACCTCGGACTCAAGTAACTGGTGAACACCCCCACCCACTACGCCGGCCACATGCTTGACCCCGTCTTCTCATCCAGCAAGCACATCTCCTTCAGCCACGCCACCGTACTCCACTGGACCGACCACAGCTGCGTCCACTTCAGCTTCAGAAGAACTACGACCCATCACCACCCGCAACAGGTCCCCCGCCGAAGCTGGAGCAAGATCACCTCCGAGCAGCTCACAGCCTCCCTCAGCAAGAACACTCCGACCAGCACAACGGACCCCAACGAAGCAGCCAGCAACCTCACCAAGTGGCTGACCGCCTGCGCCGATGACCTCGCACCACTAAAGAACCCTCCCAGCAGACCCGGCAGCAAGAAAACCCCCTGGTTCACCGACGAACTCAAGGAATCCAAGAAGAACTGCCGCACCCTCGAGAAAGCCTGGAGGCTCGACCACACCACAGACAACAGGACCGCCCTCAAGCACGCCATCCGCAAACACTATCAGCTGATTCGCGCCACCAAGAAGGCGGCACTCAAAGAACGACTGGACAACAACACCCACGACAGCAAGGAACTCTTCAGCATCGTCAAAGAGTTCTCCAACCCCAGCGCCGGAAACAACGACATCACTCCCTCGCAAGACCTCTGCAACTCACTCGCCTCATTCTTCCACCGCAAGATCGCCGACATACACAACAGCTTCGACGCACAGACCACGCACCCTACCACCGAACCAGCACCCGCCACCACCACCCTCTGCAACTGGACCCCGATCAGCACCTAAGACACCACCCGCACGATGAACTCCATCCACTCCGGATCACCAACCGACCCATGCCCACACCACGTCTTCAACAAAGCGGACGCCACCATCGCACCCCATCTCCGAGACACCATCAACTCCTTCTTGCACACCGCCACCTTCCCGGAGAGCTGGAAGCACGCCGAGCTGACCGCCCTCCTGAAGAAACCAACGGCGGACCCCACCGACCTCAAGAACTACCGTCCCATCTCGCTCCTTCCTTTTCCTGCCAAAGTCATCGAGAAGACCGTCAACAAACTGCTTGCCGCCTTCCTCGAGACGAACGGATCCCTCGACCCCTCACAGTCCGGGTTTCGGGCCAACCACAGCACCGAGACCGCCCTAATCACAGCCACCGACGACATCAGAACTCTGATCGACAACGGGGAAACAGCGGCCCTCATCCTCCTGGACCTCTCTGCAGCATTCGACACCGTCTGCCACCGCACCCTAGCGAAGCACCTCAGCAACGTCGGAATCCGAGAGAAAGCGCTGGAGTGGATCATCTCGTTCCTCACTGGAAGAACCCAGAGAGTCCGCCTCCCTCCATTCAGATCCGAGGCCACCGAAGTCATCTGCGGCGTACCACAAGGATCTTCACTCAGCCCAACCCTCTTCAACGTCTACATGAGCCCCCTCTCCGCCATCGGACGCCAGCACAACCTCAACATCATCTCCTACGCCGACGACACCCAGCTCATCCTCTCCCTCACCAACGACTCCACCACCGCCAGAGCCAACCTACACGAAGGGATGAAAGACGTCGCCGACTGGATGAGAAACAGCCGCCTTAAACTGAACTCAGACAAGACGGAAGTCCTCATCCTGGGATCATCACCCTCCGCCTGGGACGACTCCTGGTGGCCCCCGGCCCTGGGCACCGCTCCCAAACCAACGGACCACGCACGAAACCTGGGCTTCATCCTGGACTCCTCCCTGTCAATGACCAGACAAGTCAACGCCGTCTCATCTTCTTGCTTCAACACCCTGCGCATGCTCCGCAAGATCTTCAGATGGATCCCCACGGAAACCAGGAAGACCGTCACCCAGGCACTCGTCACCAGCCGACTAGACTACGGGAACACCCTCTACGCCGGAACCACAGCCAAACTTCAAAAAAGACTCCAACGCATCCAGAACGCATCCAGAACGCCTCCGCACGACTCATCCTCGACATCCCCCGACACAGCCACATCATCGGACACCTGAGAGACCTGCACTGGCTCCCCGTCAGCAAGAGAATCACGTTCAGACTCCTCACCCACGCACACAAGGCTCTCCACAACCTGGGCCCCAAGTACCTCAACGACCGCATGACCTTCTACACGCCCACCCGCCAGCTACGATCGACCAGCCACGCACTCGCCACCGTACCACGCATCAGCAGAGCCACCGCCGGAGGAAGATACTTCTCCTACCTGGCAGCCAAGACTTGGAACTCCCTCCCCACCCACCTTCGGTGAACCCAAGACCATCTCTCCTTCAGGAAGCAGCTCAAGACCTGGCTGTTCGAGCAGTAACTTACCCCTCCCCCAGCGCCTTGAGACCCTCCCGGGTGAGTAGCGCGCTTTACAAATGCTGTGATTGATTGATTGAGACCAACACTATTATGAAATGTTCCAAATGATCACAATAGATTCAAGTGTCACACATGAGGAGGGGGAAGCAAGCTGATGAAGAAGCAATGACCATCAAAAAATGGGGTGGACCCTAAAGTCGGCAGACCTGGGTAATATTCATTGTACAAAAACAATGGTCCCAGACTATTCTTTTTTTAATTGATTCAATCAATTGACTATTCAAAGTTCAACTCATTAAGTGGGCACATATATTATATTTCCCACGGTTCAATCAATGTATAAGTTTATCAACAAACACAACAAACAAATAGCAACAGCAATAACTCAAAAGTTATAGGGCAATTTTAATTCATTACATTTCTAGCTGTCTCATTTTTAAAGCATTTTTTAGTTGCCCAAAAAAGGGTGTGCAAAGAAATAGAGATATGATGTGATTGAGAGAAAAGTTAAGAAAAGGACATAGAGTGATACAGTATTTACTATGTTTTACAAAATTATATATACAAGGTATACATTTGGACAAAAATAAATTCCTCAGGGTCCTGGTGTGTAATGCAAAAACTGCACACAGTTCATCATAAATGGAGACACTGCTTCCACACTGTTGTTTGCACTAAAATGTGTAAGCCAACATCCAGGACAAACTAGAGCGTCGACGTTTCGACTCTTCTTCAGGCCTTCAAGGTAATTTTAGACCGTGGCCATGCGAGTCTTCATCAGGACTGCAATTAAGGGCAACCAAGGGAGCAGCACCTGCCCTAAAATATAATAAATATATATGTCATGCTGTTACTATTATTTCAAATGCGATCATGTATGAGTCGCATATGCCCATGGTAAGAATTAGACTTACCCAATGGTGATTAGACCTTTGATTAGGTGTGGCTCTTAACTCTGGTGGTAAAATGATTACCTAAAAACATAACGGAGAGGTCATTGGACCTAATCTATATCCGTCAAAAACTTATAATGTCAACCCAGCCTTTATGTTTCATTACCTTAGAGTGAAAGGCGAAATTGGAATTCAGGGTCCTCCAAGGGTGAGACTTGAATTCCAAGTTACAAAAGACCCTGTTTAAAAAACAGGTAAAGTAAGGCAAAATCGTTGGAGATGCAACGATAAAGATAGATGCAACATTTCTCTGCATAGTACACCATATCTAGAATGAATCTTACCAGTACTGTGTAGGAAATTGGTGTCTGCACAGTAGGTTTCAATCAGGATGTATTCGAGGGTATAGTACTTCCTATAATTTAAAACAGTAATACCCCGGTAAATACCATCGAATATATACTCAAGTCAACTCAGGGTATGAGGAAACTACAGTAGCACTCACCAATTCAATGGTTGTGGTGGGCGCCCACTTCGTGTCAGGCTACACGTGGTTTCAATCCTGGGTAAGCGGAAAAGAGCATTGAAAATCCGCGTGTATTCGAAATGCTATCCGAAAGAAGAGTTGGTGTCCAGAGTGTGCGCTTACCACGCTGGTCAGTCTCAATCCCCCATGGGTTTACTCGTTAGGTATACTCGGCGTCCTTTCGCTCGGTCCCACACCGCAAACAATAGCGAAAAAGGACTGCCGGCACGGACACTACTCAAAAGCCATCAATGAAAACAAATGACGGCTGAGTCCTGTTAGTGAAAAGCGTGTTGGCCATTTTAGATTGGGGGCACAGCCACAGTGCAGTATTGGAACATCTGATCCCTGGGTCGGTACATAGAGATCATAAAGCCATTCAATATTTGAGCTGCCAAAAGTGCAATGCGAATTTGTGAAGCTACTAACATCTGCATAGCTAAATTAAAAAGCAAAGTTGAAAGGCATATTAGCATCACGAGTGAAAAACAGTTTAAACATAGTGATAACAATACACTAATACAACCTCTCATTTAACATTACAGATGCATTATTCCTGTAACACCAAATAAATGATCAACTACCCAGGGCACTTTCAAAACAATGGCATCACATGTAAATATATGGCAATGTATGTCTCATGCATCTAAAAGCGATATTCACAGCTTACATCTCGCGTTACACCCTCAAAAGAGACACCTGTCTATTAATCTCCTCCTGTTCGTTCAGCCCTTGATTCACCGTGTTGAGTGAATATATCCACTTGCATTCTCTTATGTTGAGTACATTTCCAAAGTCCCCACCCCGAACATTCCTGGCCACTTTTTCAATCACCCACCCCTTTTTTGGGCAACTAAAAAATGCTTTAAAAATGAGACAGCTAGAAATTTAATGAATTAAAATTGCCCTATAACTTTTGAGTTATTGCTGTTGCTATTTGTTTGTTGTGTTTGTTGATAAACTTATACATTGATTGAACCGTGGGAAATATAATATATGTGCCCACTTAATGAGTTGAACTTTGAATAGTCAATTGATTGAATCAATTCAAAAAAGAATAGTCTGAGACCATTGAAGAAGCAATGACAACACCCACTGATTCACTAAGTTAGACCCCAGCCTGATGTATGTATCCTGAAGGAGAAGAAGCACAGGTTGAGACTCTGCAAGATGAGAATCAGCAGATACACTCAGATCAAACCCTAGAGCTACAAGGGCAAGGTCAGGGTAAAGACACTCAAGAGTCTCACGTCCAGAGAAAGTGACAAAAATTAAGACTCAAGCTCCGTATCGTCCGAACCCCTGGTTACTATTGGATTGCTGTGAGGGACAAAGACGATCAAGGGGAAATGGTCCTCAACTTGTGACAAATTAAGTTAAGATGCTAGCACTGGTCGAAAACAGATCTGAAAATGTAAGTGAGCTCTTCAAAACAGTGGCAGTCATAAGCACTTCAAGAGGAAGAATGTGTCATGAAGAAAGTTGGCCAGGAAGTGCAGGAATAAGAATACTGACAGGGGTGTGAGCAGTTGAAACTATCTCAGAAGAAGAAATGGAGCAAGAAGAATAAGGGGACAGTGATTATGAACAACCAAAGATCAATAGACCAAAGTGACTAAAAGTGCCTAACAGAAATTATGCAGACCCTGAATGGTCATATCCAGTTGATGCCCAACAAGCTGAGCATTTAGATACAGAAGTCTTTGATTTGAACAATTGTCAATACATCATTGAAGAGCTCCATGAATATGAACTGATTACAAGTTGAGACAATCATTCCTGAATAGCTTCCTGTTAAAATACTGAACTGCAATCCAAACTGATATCTTGAAGATAAAGTCCATTTTTTTTTCTACCTTAGGTATCCAGTCCAATATATAAGTTTTCCTTAAGTATTCAGTTGAAGATTAAGGATTTTCCTTTAGTTATCCCGTCGTAGATAGTAGGATTCTGTTCCTCAAACTACCATTGAGTATGTGAACTGAAACTGTTATTGGGACTTTGATATTTTTATTTTTTGGGGGACAAATATTATTATGTCAAAGGTCATGTACAGTGCAGCGCTCCTTTCCCCAGGAATAATCTGCCATGTTAGACATTACAAATTATTGTCATTAACATGCAGTTTATACTTTAGCATAATCATGGTTATGCAAAACAATACAACATAAACATATTGAACCCCCTGTTGCACTATTCCACTACTACGTTTCAGATGCTACCACATCACCCACCCCACCAAATAGTTCAGTTCAACGGCTTTATTTCGATTGTTACATCATAAAAGAAACACATAAAAAATACAACATGGATCCATTTAGAAAAGATTTACATTCATTAAAAGTTTTTATCCAAAAAGATTAAAAGCATTGTAACAAATACAAATTTAAGATGGCCAAATTCCATAGCATAAAACAGGATCCCAACAATCTTTAAAAGAAATAACCATTTATTGATCGGTCGTAAAATTTAAAGTCAATCAATTAAACAGTAATTAATAGCCGTTTTGTCCTGATGGACCATGCCCATGACAAAAATTTTGCAAGGCTGAAAACATACATGGGCCGAGTATCTGATATTAAAATTCGGAGTGCCACGGAAGAGTGCCTAGTACCCATGGCCCTACATACAGGTTTAAGCCACAGTTGCCTTGGGCGTACGTAAGCCGGGCAGACAAACGAAAAGTGTTCTACTGACTCTGTGATGGTGCCACAGGAGGACAGGTTTATCAAAAATGAAAAAGGACACTTGTTACACTTTTCAACCTTGGGTTCAAGGAAGAAGAGTACCCTCAAAAAACTCAATGCTCGTCGGAGTGCGGTATATGTGTTTCATCCGCCCCGCATTGTAGTTTTGGCAGTTATCATTGGGTTTTCTTCAGTGTGTTGGCTGCCAGCCTCTTCCAGAGGTACCACTGGTTGTCAAGTGCAGTGTCCAGAGATTGAGGGTTTCCCCACTTACAATGTGCAAAAACCAAAAAAGTGCAAAATTATGTTAAAAATGGGAAAAGGACCCGAACGTTTATTGAGGGGTGAATTCCCAATGGATTAAAAATAGTGTTGTACTTGAAACAGACCGAGTCACTAGGTCTGTAAGTATATAATTATTGTGGGTTCGTCAACATGTTTCAGCTCCTTAGGCCCTAGGGGTCTTTGGAGCTTTCGTCAGGACTTACAAACAAAAAGATATACTCACACTATTTGTGCAGTATCGATTTTTTTCTCAAGGTAGGATCAAATATCCAGGTTCTGAAAGAGAATTGCATGTTAGTGCGAACAACTGCAGTATTATCTGGTGTTCATTTACATAGTGGGGAAAATTATGCTTATGTGGAGTAAATCTAGTTTCAACTTTATTGCAAAAAGAGGGGGAGGACGGTTACAGGGCTCAGTTATTCTAAACGCATATCAAATTTGTACAGTTCTTTATTACAAAAATGGACATATAGTTAGCATGCACATCCTAGGCTGGAAAAAACAGGGCGTGCCTGTAGCTGCTGGTGGGTAATACTGAAAATATGGAGCGATCATTGTGAAGTTATCTCTGTGAATGGCTTTCATAGAGGTTTATACCCATTACGACCATGTTTGTTATAAGATGGAGGCTCAGTATAGTATAAGCGGGACATGGGGGTCATAAACAGAGGCGTTAGTAATGCGTGTGTCTCAAACGGTGCACAATCGAAAAAATACTTTACGCCGAGCGGTGAAGTTCGCCCAGTATAGTTAAGTTAACAAACAAGGAAAGAGAGAGTCCTACCTGGATTTGTAGAACTTGTGGCTGCAACGGGGGAGATCGCTTTCTATAGCGCAGGACTAGCAGGATGGTAAAGAGATGGACTCAGGGTTAGACAAGAAAGGACGCTGCGTCTTACCATAAAGTTGAAGGTCTCTCTCTCGCCGCCATTACCCGCGTGTGGAAAGTTTCCTGACTAGTGCTGGCTCTTCCCCCGGATATCGGGAGTGTTCCGGTTACTCGGATTTAAAGGGGCTTCGGTTAAGCAATCGTTTGTAATTAAAGGAGCCTTGCTATTCACATTTAGAAAGCAGCATGATTTGAAACGGCTTAGATTTTATCAAAAAGTCACTATGATCGTAGGCTCCATTGTAGGTAGGCAACATTGTATGGATGAATTATTTGTTTTTTCGGTGCATAGTAGATAATGTCGTTTTTTTCCAGAGAGATGCAATGGATACCATTGATGTGCTCTTGCATTTTCAAAGGTGCAGTTGTAAGATCAATGAGCAAAGTGGTGCCACATAATGTTATCATTCAGACCGTGTTCATGGGTGCGCAATCGGTTCACCCACCTTCACCCACCTTTGCTCCTTTTCATACAGCATTTTTTCTGCGTTCTGCGATTTATCCGTCAGCATTTCAATCACTGTCCAGTGTATGTCATCGCAAGAGTGATTCATTTCAATAAAATGTGAACATAATTTAGTGGTATTCTTTTTCAGTCTGATATTACTTTTATGCTCACTTATCCTTGTTTTTATTTTGCGACATGTCATCCCTATATATTGTTTTTTACAAGGGCAGCTCACCATGTAAATAACATGGGAGGAATTGCAGTTAGTGTGTTGTTTTTGTGTCCATGTAACGTTTTCAGACTGTTGCAATGTTTTGGACACTGAGAATACCACTAAATTATGTTCATATTTTATTGAAATGAATCACTCTTGCGATGACATACACTGGACAGTGATTGAAATGCTGACGGATAAATCGCAGAACGCAGAAAAAATGCTGTATGAAAAGGAGGAAGGTGGGTGAACCGATAGCGCACCCAAGAACACGGTCTGAATGATAACATTATGTGGCACCACTTTGCTCATTGATCTTACAACTGCACCTTTGAAAATGCAAGAGCACATCAATGGTATCCATTGCATCTCTCTGAAAAAAACGACATTATCTACTATGCACCGAAAAAACAAATAATTCATCCATACAATGTTGCCTACCTACAATGGAGCCTACGATCATAGTGACTTTTTAATAATATCTAAGCCGTTTCAAATCATGCTGCTTTCTAAATGTGAATAGCAAGGCTCCTTTAATTACAAACGATTGCTTAACCGAAGCCCCTTTAAATCCGAGTAACCGGGACACTCCCGATATCCGGGGGCAGAGCCAGCACTAGTCAGGAAACTTTCCACACGCGGGTAATGGCGCCGAGAGAGAGACCTTCAATCTTATGGTAAGACGCAGCGTCCTTTCTTGTCTAACCCCGAGTCCATCTCTTTACCATCCTGCTAGCCCTGCGCTATAGAAAGCGATCTCCCCCGTTGCTGCCACAAGTTCTACAAATCCAGGTAGGACTCTCTCTTTCCTTGTTTGTTAACTTAACTATACTGGGCGAACTTCACCGCTCGGCGTAAAGTATTTTTTCGATTGTGCACCGTTTGAGACACACGCATTACTAACGCCTCTGTTTATGACCCCTATGTCCCGCTTATACTATACTGAGCCTCCATCTTATAACAAACATGGTCGTAATGGGTATAAACCTCTATGAAAGCCATTCACAGAGATAACAACTTCACAATGATCGCTCCATATTTTCAGTATTACCCACCAGCAGCTACAGGCACGCCCTGTTTTTTCCAGCCTAGGATGTGCATGCTAACTATATGTCCATTTTTGTAATAAAGAACTGTACAAATTTGATATGCGTTTACAATAACTGAGCCCTGTAACCTTCCTCCCCCTCTTTTTGCAATAAAGTTGAAACTAGATTTACTCCACATAAGGATAATTTTCCCCACTATATAAATGAACACCAGATAATACAGCAGTTGTTCGCACTAACATGTAATTCTCTTTCAGAACCTGGATATTTGATCCTACCTTGAGAAAAAAATCGATACTGCACAAATAGTGTGAGTATATCTTTTTGTTTGTAAGTCTTGACGAAAGCTCCACAGACCCCTAGGGCCTAAGGAGCTGAAACATGTCGACGAACCCACAACAATTATATACTTACAGACCTAGTGACTCGGTCTGTTTCAAGTACAACACTATTTTTAATCCATTGGGAATTCACCCCTCAATAAACCTTTGGGGTCATTTTCCCATTTTTAACATAATTTTGCACTTTTTTGGTTTTTGCACATTGTAAGTGGGGAAACCCTCAATCTCTGGACACAGCACTTGACAACCAGTGGTGCCTCTGGAAGAGGCTGGCAGCCAACACACTGAAGAAAACCCAATGATAACTGCCAAAACTACAATGCGGGGCGGATGAAACACATATACTGCACTCCGACGAGCATTGAGTTTTTTGAGGGTACTCTTCTTCCTTGAACCCAAGGTTGAAAAGTGTAACAAGTGTCCTTTTTCATTTTTGATAAACCTGTACTCTTACCCTGGGGAAAGAAACGGACACATCAATTCCTCATCCCTCCCTGTTGATAAACCTCGGTGCCACAGGAGGGACAGAATGCAATTGTCTGATGTGGTGGCTTCCAATGGGCTGTTAGGGCACGTACAGGAAGAGACCTAACTCTGAATCTGAAATACAGGGCCCTGTCGTAAGGTTTCCAGACCATATCCAGATAGAGCTCCCGGTAAGGTACGTCCTTGTGAATTAGAAATTCCTCTGTAAGCCTGCCAAGAGATGGGCCCGTAGTGGTTCTGCTACTGACCCAGTTCCAATACAAAGTTTTTAGGACAGCTTTCGGGGGGAAGACCGACTTTCCCAGGCTTCACTGAGTCCCAATTTACCAAGCAGAGCCTTAACATCGGTTAGCCATCTTATCCTGTGCCACCCCGCCATTGACATCACCTCCGCTATGCCTTTAGCGTATTTGGCAAGTTCAGGGACACGCCACAGCCTAGCCCATAAAAGTAATGGTCGTAGTCTTGCCACATTGCTAATTTTTTGACATCCAAGGTCCAGCAAGAGGGGTAGCGTAGGTGTGCTCTGTGGGAGGGACATAACACCTTTTAAGAACTTGTTCTCAGACCTAGTTAGAAGATCGGTATTGGAAGTACCCCATAACAGGGGCGATGGGCTTAGTTGAAGAAGATCGCTGTTCTTTAGCGAGTGCCCCTGTGACCCTTTTGTGATTGACCAACATTTTCAGCAGATGGGGGGTCCACTGCATAGTATCCGTGATCTGGATACCTAGATAATCAAAAACGGTGACCCTTTCCAGAGGGGTTTTATTTAGTACAGGGGGACAACCTAGTTTTTTGGGGGGATTTAAAACCAAATACTTCGTTTTGTCTGTGTTTATTACTAGGCCCTGTTGGTCACAAAAGGTCTGAAAATTAACTAAGAGGCCCTGGAGACCCGCCGGAGTTTTTGAAATTAATAGCGTGTCATCGGCAAAAAGAAGAGTGGGAATTTTCTCCCCTGCCAAGGATGGTGCATCTGAAGGATGCTTAAGTAAGTGCTCCACAACCCCATTCACATAAAGTGAAAAAAGGGTGGGAGCAAGAACACATCCCTGGCGTACCCCTTTCCCCACCGGTATCCTGCTAGTTTTCTGCCCATCAGTGCCCCATCACACCTGTGCGAAATTACCATCATGCAATCGCACTAAGGTCGACAGAATATTTGGGGGAATCCCCATATCCGCCAACACGCCCCATAATTGCTCTCTGGGCACAAGGTCAAAGGCAGTCTTTAGGTCAATGAATGCCAAATAAAGGCTGCCTCTGCCTCTAACCACCACCTTCCAATATAATAATAGAAGCCTGAAGGCCTGCTCTATCGTGCCAGTGCCAGCCCTAAAGCCAGCCTGATAGTTCGAGAGAATCTCTTTATCATTTACCCATTGGAGGATTCTCTCCAGCACCACCTTACCCACGACCTTCTGGGTTGAGTCCAATAAACTTATTGGTCGATAGTTGGCAGGGTCTTCCCTCCGTAATAAACAGTAATATTGTACACACGGTACATATACAATCTGTCGTGCAGATTGTATATGTACCGTGTGTATACCGTGTTAGTTTCTGACACTCGTATGGGGGTGAATAGCCAGAAGATACTCTGCTGGTGATAAAAAAAATTTACATCACCCTAACCCTTGAAATATTAAAATACAAACAATAGTGTCCAGGAGGACAGGCCTATTACTGTTTATTATGGTTTGAGTGGGGGGCGGCCTGCATCCTTTTTCTTTCCCCCTGAGGCTCCAGTTAATTGGACAGGGTTTTCCCTCCGGTCTTTTTTAAAAATAGGGACGACCTCTGCCCCCTTCTAAGAATCGGGAATGGCGGCACCTTTGTCAATCGCAGTGAGTAAGATGTGGATAAACTTCCCCCATTTCTGCAGGTTGGAGCGGAGCAGATCCCCGGTATTCCGTCGGGACCTGCTGCCTTCTGGGGCACAATGCAACTGATAGCATATTCTACCTCCTTGATTGTAAATGGGAACAACGTTTCATCTCCCGTGGGTACTGGAGATCTATAGGGCGCAGGGGTGGCAGGAGCCCTTTGTTGGCATGAGTATAGGTTGGAGAAATGCTCGAACCAAGCTTGCCCAGTTACAAGTTATGAATTTACTGTCAGGCCTGTTCCTTGCCCTTACGGTGCTCCAAAAGCGGGCTGCATCCCGCCATGCGCTTGCCTCTCTTAAGGTTTGCCAATAGGCATCCTCCCACTCCTTTTTAGCACTTTCGATCACTTGTTTATATTCTGCTCTGGCTTGCAGAACAAGGGGCTGTGACTTTGCCTTAACAGCTTTAATGAGGCTCTTCTCTCTACATTTAGGTGTATACCACCCCTGCTTTGCTTATGGCTTCTGGTGACCGGCTGGCCTACCGCCATGCATTTGTGCCATAAACAAATTACCTATCGAGTTTATAGTCTCCTGGAACAATGGCGTAGTTCTGGATATGCCAGAATGTTCTAAGGAGAATGTTGCCTTCTCACTTAATGAGGCTTCCAGGAGTTAATCTATGGCCTGAAGTTTTGATTCGTCTAGGGCCACTCTCCGCCATTTAAGGCGCCTACCACAATTAGACAGGGTAGTACTCGATGTTGTCCTGTTAACAGACGATAAAGTTGGGGTGCTTAGCCATAAGTGCTTTAGAGTCAGCAAGAGGAAGTTATGATCACTATCTGTGGTGGGTGTTACGACCATGTCCATGACATGCTGCCAGAGATTTAGATCGAGGAGGATATAA
Source organism: Lissotriton vulgaris (assembly GCF_964263255.1). Taxonomy (NCBI): domain Eukaryota; kingdom Metazoa; phylum Chordata; class Amphibia; order Caudata; family Salamandridae; genus Lissotriton; species Lissotriton vulgaris. Next base: position 1,657,411,469 of record NC_141695.1, read on the forward strand.
TCAATCCTGGAGGTGTGATTTACCCTGTTGTATGTATGGGTGCCCAAGGGGTCAGAGGTGGTTCTTCTATTTACGGCTCGCAGGCCATATTCCAAGGTCATGGCATTTAATTGGATCACCCTCTGGGACCATCTCTTTATTGGCTCAACAGCCAGAATTGGTATTCCCCTCCTCAGATCATCCTCAGAAACACCCAAGATGTCCTCTGCCGCTAGGGGTTCAAACGTGCAGTTAAAATCCCCCCTGCACCCTCGCCACAATCATCTAAGACTCTCTCAAGCAGGGCTACAGTGGGGGAAAGGGAGCTACCTCTAGTGCCTCTAGCATAGAGCCACCCGCTACCTGGGCCTTTCAATGAGATTCTGAGGATATCCATCGAATCACTATGCTTCTGGGTAATGCTACACCCCAGGGAAATGTCCACCCATCTAAGGAGTCCCCCCGAGGGACGGCCCCTCCCCGAGGGTGACAGCAGAGCGGGCAAGAAATATGTAGAATAACCAGCTTTATAAACGGGTTCAAGGCTCCAAGTTTCCTGGAAGATACAAATGGAATGCTGTTCTACTTGCGGGTGCCATTCAGGAAGATCTAAATTCCTAGCAATGCCCACTATATTCCAGCTCATAACCCCCAGGATAGGCCCATTGAATGCAGCTGTGCCCCGGGGATGAATAGGATAGTTTATGCAATGTGTTGGATAGAGTTCCTCCCCCGTGTCTGTTGTTAAAGATGTTATCATTGGGACATGTGTGGAAGAGAGCGTACAAGTCTGGGCTGGTGAAGTCACCGGGGTTGTGGCAGCCCCAGGTGAGGTAATTGCCATGTTATTACAGGAATGGGATCCTCTTCCAAACTGGCAGATCGTGTCACATTCTTCCAGATTACTCGAATACTTAATGATCTTCTCCATCTGTGGTGATGGCGCAGCCAACCTCCCCCCATAAGCTCCCTCTGCTGGTTCTACAATTTGGGTTTGGATTGGGATATAGGGAGGGGAAGTTGGAGGCCTACTTCCATTAAGCTGTCTACAATCCTCAGAAACCAAAAATGAAGTTGAAAAAAGATGGTTGCTGCGTCAATACCCATAGTTGTTTCGGTAGAAGTTGTCCCCTCTGGCGGGCTGGTAGTCGGGGTAAAAGCTAGAATGATCGGTGAAGCCTTCACCATAGCTATCGCCTCTGCCAGACACATAGTTTGTATAAGGGTTGTGGTGGAATACTCCCCCTCCCCGGTAAGAGTTGCCCATAGAATGCAGATAGCCTGGGTGAAAGTTTCGGTTATCGGTTTGGCCCCCATACAAGTTATCAGTTCTGTCAATGGCAGGTATATCATAGGGATTGAAATTTCCAGCTTGCCATCCCCGCGAAGGAATGCCTTGGGCCTGCCTCTGCCACCAGCTAGAATGCTGTAAATAAAAATACCCCAGGTCAAGAAATCTGATGCCATCATCGGCACGCATGTCCTGCTGACTTCAAATGAACCTTGCCACTCTGGTATCCTTAAAGTTAACTATAACACAGTCCCCTTGGATATCCTTCGGTCTTTTGCCCAACCAACCAACACGTCTTACTCGAATGATCTGGCCATCTAGGTCGCTTGGAAGGGGTCTATTACTTGCTAGCCAGAATGATGTTTTATTTCTAAGTTCGACGTAGGACTCTGCCTTCCCGTGCTTAAGGCAGGGGACTACTGCCAAAACAACAACGTAAGGCATGGAAGCTGGGGGCAGATTGATACAATGGGAGTTTTCTTCCTTTTTGTGAGCTAAGTCAGGAGTTAGTGGAAGTTTTTTGTTATTTCCCTCTAAGATGCCGGGGTTAAGCCTGCCTTCTCTTCCAGGGGATCCTCATCAATAGTCATAAGCACTGAATATTCCCGCCCATGTGCGGGACCCCGGAAACAATATAAAAATATATATGTATAAAAACACATATATCTTGCTCCACATATATGTATGTACGTATATCATTTTTCTCACATCAATGCAGCTCCAAAACTGAGGCAAAACAATGTAAACACATATACATGTACTGCAATTAGTAAGGAAACAAAAAACACATTAGGTCAAAAAAAACCTTGAACTTTGTGTTTTAATGAGTCAAACCACTCATAAATCCTGAAAATTGCTTATAAATAGACATTGTTAGCCCTCAGGCTGCATTGCAAAACAATATCATAGAAAATGAAACCATTTTCAACAAAAACTGGCACCGTGCCTTTAAGGCAGCCATGACCCCAGGCTTCCCATCATGCCTCAGGGGTGACAGTTAGGTCAGTTGTTCTTTCCGGCTCCTTCAGTCAGGACCCTGGTGAAACAGCTCCTTTTCTTTTTTGACTTTCTGTCAAAAAATATTCAAATTTAACTACAATTTTTGCCTTCACTCGACGTCTTTTTGACATAGAGTGTTGCTTAAACCTTTTTTAGGCTTAAAAAAGGTATTTTTTTCCTGTCAAAGATGCCTTCTCTCTTTGACAAGTGTCCTTCATGTGGAAGGAAGAAGGCCAAGACTGACACTCATTCAGTCTGTATCCTGTGCCTACCAGAATCTCATTCCTCTAAAACCTGTGAACACTGCCAGGTTTTGACTTCCAGGACTCTTAAAGATCGGGAGAGGATTCGAGTTTATGGGCTTTCTGAGAGAGGAAGATCTCCCAAGAAGCAGAAAAGTCGGAAGTCGCGGTCGACGTCGAGAGGAGCCCCGACTGGTTCACATTCGACGTCGGGATCGGCGTTGGAGAAGCAGTCGACGGCGACGAAGAAGATGTCTTCAGCGTCTACATCTAAGGTACCTCCGCTTCAGTCAGCGTCGAGGGACAGGTCACCGTCGAAGCGGAAGAGCTCGATGGCGAGCCGTATGACGTCGAAACAGCATCGTCATGCTGTGACGTCGAGGCATTCTCCGTCGACGCCGGGCCATCGGCGTTCGACGCCGAGTCATCCTCCGTCGACGACTAGTCATGGTCGTTCGGCGTCGAGGGAGCCTCTGTCGACACATCATCGGTCGACGTCGATGCAGCCAACGTCGACGCCTGGACAAGAGCGTTCGACGTCGGAGCGGCATTCGGAGTCGAGGCACGCCCAGTCGCCGTCGAGTCAACGGCGATCGGCGTCGAAACAGCCTCCATCGACGTCGAGCAGACAACCGTCGACGTCGAAGGACAGTCATCGCCACCCGAGGTCGACGTTGAAGAAATCACGGTCGACGTCGAGAGAATGCCTACCTGCTCGGCGTCGATACGACCTCCGTCGATGGATCAGCAAAGATCCAGGGACCGAAGTTCTTCGCAGTCAAAGAACATTACTCCTGCAAGATCAAAGGAGAGGTCACCTTTGAATCAGGTGGTTCAGGACAAGGAAAGTGACTCATTGGGCCAGGCTCACGTCCTAGGGCCACAGTTGGGTTCTCCAGGTTCAGCATCGGCTGCGGAGGTGGAACAATCTCCAGTGCAGGATCCTCCTGCCAAGAGATGGAGGATTGCAGAAGAAAGATCTCGGTCGAGGTCTTCCTCTGGATCTCGGGTGAGTCTTTCCTCATCTTCCTCGGAGTGGCAGATCCTCGGATGGACAAAGCGGCGCATCTAATAGGGGGAGGTCCAAATCCCCTGCAAGATCGCAACAGAAACGAACGGATCAACCTCCACGGTCACGTACACCAGTGAAGGATCCCATCCACAAGTCTCCTTCTATTCATCTTTCCCCAAGGTGGAATAGACCTCTTCACCACTGGGCAAAGGACAAGGAGACGGCAGATCGCCTAAAGCGATATCGAGACAAACCTCTTCCCCGCAGAGAACGGTCTCCTTCTAGGCACTCAAGTAAGAGACATTCTCGTCACAGAGAGCGATCTCGTTCTGAGACGCGTTCAAGCAGGAGATCTAGGTCCAGGAGGACACGTAGCTCTTCAAGTTCGTCGAGAACACGATCTCACAGGGATTACTCCCCGACTCTTACAAACAGTCCACGCTCGAGAGTGTCTCCAACGGAAGATATTTTCTCGTTCCAAGATATCTTGGGCAGGGGAGCCCTGAAGCTGGGAGTACCGATGACAGCTCCACAAATCAAGACGACTGTCATTTTCGAAACCCTGCAGCGCAGAACAGCACCCAAACCGTTGTTGCCGTTGGTTCCGGGTATAATGGAACCTGTGAACGAAGTCTTCCTCACTCCGGCTACGGTGAAGTCCGTTCCAGCGAGGATTCTCAAAAAGTATCGTCCTCCGGAAGAGGATCCTCTGTTCCTCAAAGCTGATCCCCCGCCAGATTCAGTCATCATTACGGTGGCAAGAAAATCCAATGTGGTAGCTTCCTCATCCACAGTACCTCCGGATAAGGAAAGCAAGGTGCAAGACTCATGGGGGAGAAGGGTGTGTAACACCTCAGCCTCTTTCCTCAAGGTCTCCAATGCGGAAGCCCTGCTCGGCAGGTATGACAGGTCTCTGTGGGACTCACTTCAGAGATTTACCGCAAAACTTCCTCAGGAAGATAGAAAGGACTTTGAGGAGGTTCTGATGGAGGGCAGTCAAGTCTCCAATCAGATTATAGGAGCGGCAGCAGATGGGGCAACACTGGCTGCGCATGGCTATGTACACGGAGTTACAGCAAGGAGAACATCTTGGTTACGCCTCACAGCATTAAAACCAGAGGCTCAAGCCAGAATCCTAAACCTTCCTTTTTCAGGCACATCTCTTTTTGGAGCAAGTGCGTATGAGGAGATGCAACGGATGAAGACCGAGTTGGACACCCTCAAAGCGGTGGGACTCGAGAAGAAAAAGGAATTCAAGAAGAAATTCCGTTCGAACAACAAAGGTTCTTCGAAGCAGAGGGTTCAAACCCCTCACTGGCAGAAAGGCCAGAACCAGCAGGGCCAACAAAAGTCACAGTACAAAGGCAAAGGCAATTCCAAGGGAAATGGGAATCAGCGCCAAGGCAACAACTTCAATAAATCTCAGCAGAAGCAATGAGTCTTCACTTCCCCCAGCGCCGTTACCCACTCCAGTGGGGGGAAGCATTGCGCATCCCAGGACAGAGTGGCAGGCCATTACAAAAGATCAATGGGTGTTGTCTACGCTGCAGAATGGGTACTGTCTTCGTTTCCATCGTCTACCTCCACCCGTTTCCCCGATGTCAACATCAAGCCACCAGCTACAAAGGTTAAAGACAGAAGTAGCGACACTCCTCGAAAAAGAAGCCATCGAGAGAGTTCCGGTGTCCCAAAGGGGGAAAGGAGTGTACTCGAGGTACTGTCTGGTCAGAAAAAAGGGCCAAAAGGAAGAATACAGGCCCATTCTGGACTTGAGAACACTCAATCTACATGTCCGAAAAGAAAAGTTTCGCATGTTGGCGCTTCACCAAATATATCCACATCTCAGGCAGGGGGATTGGATGTGTTCGATGGACCTTCAAGATGCGTACTTCCATATACCAATACGGCAAGATCACAGGAGATTCCTTCGATTCCGGGTGGGGACCTCTCACTACCAGTTCAAAGTCCTTCCGTTTGGGTTGAAGTCGGCTCCCAGGGTGTTCACGAAGTGTGTCGCAGTGGTGGCGGCAGCTCTACGCCGCAGGGGAGTCTTCGTGTACCCATACTTAGACGATTGGCTGTTGAAAGGTCCAACTCCAGACAATGTAAGGAATCAATTCCAGACATGCATAGAACTTTGTCAGCGTCTAGGACTGCATGTCAACTACAGCAAGTCTGTCTCACAGCCCACTCAGAGGATCCACTTCCTAGGAGCTCTGCTAGACTCCGAAGTAGGAAAAGTGTTTCCTTCGGAGGAGATACATTTTTCGATAGCCCTCAAGTGCCAGCAAGTTCTTCTCCACAGGTCCCAGAAAGTGCGGAAGATAGCCTCACTCTTGGGGTCGATGGCTTCCTGCATCTTCCTAGTTCCGAACGCCAGACTTCGGATGCGTCCTCTTCAGCAGGATCTGGAGGACAAATGGGACCAACACTCAGATCGATGGGACGATCGGATCACGTTGTCGGAGGTAGCGCAATCTTCCCTCCAGTGGTGGACGAAGAAACAGAACATGCAGGTGGGAGTTCTCTTCCATCAACCTCCTCCAACACAAACGATCATCACAGATGCATCATTACAAGGATGGGGGGCGCACATGGGACCTCTACAAGTGCAGGGTCTGTGGTCTCCCAAGGAAAGCACTTATCATATCAACTTGCTGGAATTGAGAGCGGTTCACCTGGCTCTCAAAGCGTTCCTTCCCTCGCTTCAAGAGAAAATGGGTCTAGTACAGACGGACAACACCACCACGATGTACTATTTAAACAAGCAGGGAGGAACACGCTCAAGGACTCTGTCTCTGGAAGCGCAGCGCATCTGGCATTGGCTTCTGGCTCGCAAGTTGTCCGTTCAGGCAGTCTACCTCCCAGGAGAGCAGAACGTGAGGGCGGACGCACTAAGTCGGCACTTCGAAGACAAAGAAGACTGGGTTCTCAACGACGAAGTGCTAGACGGCATTTTCCAGTCTTGGGGTCGTCCTTCAATAGATCTCTTCGCGGACGACGAAAACACCAAATGCCCAAGCTTCGCCTCCAGGTTCTATCGACCAGGAACGAGAGGGAATGCTCTTTTGATCGACTGGTCAGGGCAGTTTGTGTACGCCTTTCCACCCCTTCCTCTGATCCCGAAGGTGGTGAGCAAGCTGAGCCACTCGTGCACAACGATGATCCTGATTGCCCCCGACTGGCCGAGACAATGGTGGTACACGGACCTACTTCACCTATCAGTGTCTCCTCACAAGAGGCTTCCATGCAGGCAGGACCTGTTGTCGAAGATGAACGGGAGGATTCACCATCCCAACCTTCCGTCACTGAACTTGACAGCATGGCTCCTGAGGTCATTCAGTACGGCCATCTAGGTCTGCCACAGGACTGCATGTCTATTCTGAAAGAAGCACGACGTCCTTCCACGAGACATTCTTATGGATGCAAGTGGAAGAGATTCTATATGTGGTGCATGCAGAACGGTCACAATCCGGTAAAGAGTCAGGAAGAAGCAGTTCTACCATACTTGTTGTACCTGACTAAAGCAGGTTTGAAGTTTAACTCCATTAAGGTGCATTTAGCCGCTATTACAGCTTATAGGCGATCACCTTCACAGACTTCTTTTTTTCAGCTTCCAGCAGTAAAAGATTTCCTGCAGGGTCTAAAGAAGGTGTACCCTCCTGTACGGCCTCCTGCTCCGCCTTGGGAGCTGAACCTAGTCCTATCAAAATTGATGGGCCCTCCTTTTGAGCCCATTCATAAAGCTACTTTACAGCATATTTCCTGGAAAGCGGCTTTTTTGATAGCGATTACGTCAGCCCGTAGGGTGAGCGAAATTCAGGCCCTATGTACTAAAGAACCGTATACAGTCTTTCATTTGAACAGAGTGGTGCTTAGAACGCATCCTTCTTTCCTGCCGAAAGTGGTATCAGATTTTCATGTCAATCAGTCTATCTCTTTACCCACTTTCTTTCCTAATCCCTCTACTCCAGCTGAGAGGGCCTTACACTCTTTGGACCTGAAAAGGGTTTTAAAGTTCTATCTGGACAGGTCCAAGTCTATTCGACATTCTGATCAATTGTTTGTTAACTACGGATCGATCAGAACTGGTCATGCAGCCTCGAAACGTTCTATCTCCAGGTGGATTGTTTCGTGTATCAAGCTTGCTTACCAATTGGCGCAGAAGCCTTTAGGGGGTACTCCTAAGGCGCATTCTACTAGAGGTAGAGCAGCCACGGCGGCTTACCTGCAAGATGTGCCCATGTCTGAGATTTGTAAAGCGGCGACCTGGAGGTCTGTCCATACATTTACCAGACATTACTGTCTAGATTCTGACACGAGAGCAGATGCCCAGGTGGGCCAGGCCTCCCTGAGGAATCTGTTTAACAGCTGAAGATTTGGCTGTTATGATTTGGTTGGGTCATGTACTTCTCATTTACCTGCAGGTGGTTGATGGGCTTGCTATTCTATTCAGTGCTTATGACTATTGATGAGGATCCCCTGGAAGAGAAGGATAAGTTACTTACCTGTAATCCTAGTTCTCTTCCAGGGGTATCCTCATCAAAGTCATAAGCAACCCACCCGCCTCCCCAGGTAAATGAGATTTGGTACTATTTCAATATTGTGGATTAGCCCTGTCTTCAGGGTTATGCAAAGAACAACTGACCTAACTGTCACCCCTGAGGCATGATGGGAAGCCTGGGGTCATGGCTGCCTTAAAGGCACGGTGCCAGTTTTTGTTGAAAATGGTTTCATTTTCTATGATATTGTTTTGCAATGCAGCCTGAGGGCTAACAATGTCTATTTATAAGCAATTTTCAGGATTTATGAGTGGTTTGACTCAATAAAACACAAAGTTCAAGGTTTTTTTTTACCTAATGTGTTTTTTGTTTCCTTACTAATTGCAGTACATGTATATGTGTTTACATTGTTTTGCCTCAGTTTTGGAGCTGCATTGATGTGAGAAAAATGATATATGTACATACATATATGTGGAGCGAGATTTATGTGTTTTTATACATATATATTTTTATATTGTTTCCGGGGTCCCGCACATGGGCGGGAATATTCAGTGCTTATGACTTTGATGAGGATACCCCTGGAAGAGAACTAGGATTACAGGTAAGTAACTTATCCTTTCTGGGCCTGTGTTGGTGTAGAGTCGGAGCCCCCCTTATCTTCAACAGATGGAGAGTGAACTGATGGCTTACTTGCCTTTTTATTTAGAGCGGCTACCACAGGAGTTTTAAACGTTGGTGCCGTTCTTGACGCGGTATTTGCAGCACTGGAGGTCCCTTGGTTATCTCGCTTATTCGAGGGTGCAGGTTTTGTCGGTTTTGCGGGAGATACAGGTGGTATCTCTTTCTGGGGAACTATTACAGGGCTAATCTTAGATTGTGTCTTTATAAGAGTCTTCACAGAAAATAAGTTATCCAAAGTTCCCTGCTCAAAACGATCCAGCCTGGCTGATAGCTCTTTGAGCCTCTCTATTACTGGTAAGATAAGGCACCTTAAGATATGCTCGATGCTGTTAGTTAAGAGCATATCACATTCAACACTGGGGGGGATCGCTATTCTCAGATCAGTATTATAAGCTAAATTTACATCTCCGCTACCAGGATTATTATTTTCCTGGATAGCAGGAGCTTCAGCTAACAAGATCCCTTGCCTCTCTAGGGAGCGTAGATCAAGGGGTAGGACCAAATCCTCGCTAACAGGGGCATTCCCAGCTATATTGATCTGAGTGCTCTTCCCTTTAGGTGCACAATGTCTGGCAGGCACTTTTCTTTGCTTTGAACCTTCAGCTAATCTAGTCCCACTTCTAGGTGTTAGCTGATCCTTATCAGCATTTTTCAACTGACGCCTAGCCAGCTGCCCTCTAGTTTTTACACTAGGGCTAGGAGTCGCGCTCTTCGTGCTTGACTCAAGATCAGAGTCAGAGTCAGAAGGTGAGTTATTGGCACTGGGAGAGTTGGTTAACGAAATGTCATTACCCACATCATGTGGTATCTGGCAGACAGATCTGGGAGCTAGAAATGGGAGGCGTCATTGACAGCCTAGGAGTGATACTTGGGGAGGGGTTGTTGGGCGAGGGTACTGTGTTCATCGGGGGTATTGGAGGACCACCACAGGGGAGGGCAACGAATGATGGTGCGAGTATCAAATCTTGTGAATTAATAGACAGGATAGACATGTTAGAAGATGGTAAGGGGGGATGGAGCCCGCAGGGAGCGAGACGCGTCGCTCGGTGTTTTCTATGGCGTTGGCCACAACTCCAATTGTCTTTTGGAGCATGCGGTCAATAGCTGTTAATGAAGGGAACTGGGCTTTCATGGCCTCAACTGCTGGAGCAGGTATCCCGGTGTTACGCTTCCCCAAAGTTGGCTCCTACAATCCCCAAGCAAAACACAAATACAGGAATTAAATTAAATTAAATACAATACAATAGAATAAGACCCCTAATATGATACCCCAACGAAACTGGCCCCACACGCAAGTGACTGGGGGGCCAAGAGGGGTGGCCCAGCCCGGCCTCTACCAGCCACGAACGGCCAACAACGGTCCCGCCCTTGTCCCGGGCTGCTCCCGTCCGCTCCTGCGCCGCGGGAGACTAAGTTCCTTATATTACGCCACAAGTTGGGGGCGTGCCGATGGTCCGGGCCAGGTGTGGGAGATCAGAGGGAGTCTTGGGACTCGTAGTCCCCTGGAAACAACAGAGACGGTGTAGGTAGCGCCTCTCTCGCTCAGGGCGCTGGACACAGAAGATAACACTCCCGTCGGAGCTCAGGAGCAGTTTTCCCTTTGTCCCAGGAAAGTTCACCAGCTACTACAACACACACCGCAGAACCAAGCCACAGCCAGCAACAGCGCTGCGGGACCCGCAATAGTGGGTTCTGCAAGGTCTTTTCAATGCGCCTCAAGCTGGGGGCGTGCCGATGGTCCGGGCCAGGTGTGGGAGATCAGAGGGAGTCTTGGGACTCTTAGTCCCCTGGAAACAACAGCGACGGTGTAGGTAGCGCCTCTCTCGCTCAGGGTGCTGGACACAGAAGATAACACTCCCGTCAGAGCTCAGGAGCAGTTTTCCCTTTGTCCCAGGAAAGTTCACCAGCTACTACAACACACACCGCAGAACCAAGCCACAGCCAGCAACAGCGCAGCGGGGCCCAAATAAATTACATCACTATGTAATTGGTCCTTCACCCAAGAGGCCCGTATAACAACCTTGATACGGATGCGTCCACTGGAGGTACTGGATCCAGATAGAGGCCCGATAGTCTGACCATCTTTCCCAGATGTTTCCAGATCTTGGGGTGCTTTTGCAGACATCCCCTGGCCTTGAATATTGAGATCTCCAATCCCATACAAAAGTCCAGCCCATTTTTTCATTCTGATGCCTTCCACAACCATCCTATATCCCTCTTAGCCAAAGTCAGCCCCAGCAATAACAGATGCCTCTTGTATATATATTACCTCCTATACCCTCCATGATATGTAAAATTACTAATCTTGGGGGGAGGAGCTACGCGCCTGAAGTAGATGGCCACATGAGCTCTTGGTTCTGCCGAGTCCGTCCGCCAGCCCCAACATCCTGCACTTAAACCTGCCCTCCGAGCCCGGTATCTGCAACTGGAGGACGGGCCTGTGGTCAATTTCGGAGTTCCCACGAGGCAGGGAACCGGAGATACGTCCGCCGCAGATGTGGGCCTAGACGGAGCCGGAGACAGGGGACTGAGGTCCTTGAAGTGGCCGCTCCTGAGCGCAACAACAACGGGGACCCACACCGGAAGCCGCCGGTCGGATCCCTGACTGTAGGAGAATTGAGAGCGGCGGCTGAGGCGGAGGGGCGTCGTCGAGACCCGGGGGGTGTCTACTGGGTGAGGCGGCACACACCCTCCCTCCACACAGCGAGTAAAGGGAGCTTGGGGAGCCTCGGGGCTCACGGATTACCAGCGGGCAGCGGGAGATCTCTGCAGCGATCGGGGTGAGTTGGGTATCGGGGTCGTGGTGGCCCCCCCTTTTTTTTGTTATATTGCATCGTCAGCCAGCAGAAGGAGCCTGGAGCAACGGAGGGGCAGTCCGAGTGTTGTGGCCCAGTGAATAAGGAGGTTTTCCCCCCGGGGTTGCCCCTATAGAGCCTAAGACACCGGTTTAAATACCCACTGGTGTGAGCAGACTCGGCCGCCGTGGGAAGACTGCAGGGAGTGGGTCCCCCACCTGAATTGTGGCCTTTGGAGAGGTGGTGACGTCTGTCGCAGAGGAGTGGAGTGGGTCCTCGTGGGGGACGTCAGCAGCAAAGAGTGGGTAGGAGTCAGTGACTGTTGGCCTGGGTTGGAGCAGTGGTCGACTGCGGGCCCCACCTGGCAGGAGCCACGCTTGATGTCCCTGGCAGGCGGGCGAGCGCCGAAGAGCCCGGGGTGAGGTGTTTTCTGCAACTTCTTTGAATCAGAGAACGGAGCGGGAGGTGTGCTGCGTGTATGATGGCTACCAAGCAGGATGGAGAGAAGCATTCCTCCAGGGGGCCGAGGGGCCTGAAACCAGTACAATCGAATATGCTGGACCGCTACATGTTGCCGAGGGGTTCCCCGTCTGACTCGAGGTCCTCCGCTGCATCCGCCGGGGACCCCTCGAGCCCGGGGGTGGAAATCACGCTGCATGATGTTATGGCGGCCATAGACTGAGTCAAATCCTCCCTGGGACAGCAAACGGTGACAATGGACACTAAGCTGGACAAGGAGTCCATTAAAGTCAATCTCATAAGAGCGGACCTCACCAAGGTTAATGAGAAGGTCAAGTCGCTGGATATCAAGACGGCCAGTCTGGTGGACGATGTGGCGCAGCTGCATCATGACATGCGCAAGCTCAAATTCTCACATGAACTGGCAAGCTGGACGAATATGAAGGAAGGGCCTGGTGAAACCACGTCCGTATCCTGGGGGTGCCTGAGAAGTCGGAAGTCTGATTTATTTGTGGAGGACCTTGTCCTTATGCATCTCAAGCCTAAAGGACTGAGTAACTTTTATACCATTGAGCGCGCCCACAGGGTCCCGGGGTCCCTGGAGCCCCGCCGCGTCCCATGATCGCCAGGGTCCTGAACTTTAGGGACAACACGAGAATGCCGCCCTCTCCTTTTTCCCGAATTTCACACAGGCGGTACAGAAGCAGCGACTGAACTTTCTGGTAGTCAAGAAGAAACTGAGGGTCAGGGGGTTGAAGTATGCCATGATGTTCCCGGCGCGATTGAGAGTGGGGGCCAATGGGAGAGCCTGGTTTTTCGACAACCCAGATACTGTGGCTGATTGGATTGATAGTCGTCCTCCCGATGGCTCGAGGGCCGGGACCAGTCGGATGAACAGGCAAATGCGGAACAGGAATAAGACCGGCATGTGTTCTCCTGGATGGTCTGAATCTTGTCAGGTACTGGAGACAGGGGCTCCTCCGGGCTGCCGCCTGGTTCTGCGGGAGATTAGATTTGTTTCGGGACTTGGTGGCTCGGAGGTGGTTTTTGTTTTGGAAGAGGTTGGGGGGCGGGGCGGGACTGCCGAACTCTCTCCACTTTACTACCTTTAGTAGCATAGTAGGTGTAGTTATTGTGTGTAGGGAGGCAGGCACTCTGCTAGTTGGGGATGGGCGAATGCCGTGTGCAGGGGTGCAGGGTGGTGGGGTAGGGGTTCACTTGTTTTTTAAATTATGGTTTATATTATTTGATTGTTTGTTTTTTTGACCAGGTGGAACAACGCTGCAGGGCTGGACACTCTTTTGCGGGGGCAGTATGTCACTTAATCGGAAGAGGTCAGGGGTGAAGGTGCTTAGCTGGAATGTGAACGGTCTGGGAGATAAACTGAAGCGGGGCATGGTTAGTCAATTTATCAGGAGACATACCCCCGATGTGATCCTCTTACAGGAAACGCATTTAGTAGGAAATAGATGCATGGCGCTTCATAGGGGAGGATTTAAGTTGGTGGCTCATGCAGGTTTCACAGCGGGATCGAGGGGGGTTGGCATACTGATTAAGAACTCCTTTCCCTTCACGATACAAAACACATGGGAGGTCAGACGGGGGAGGTATGTAGGTGTCACTGGTCTCTGAGAGGGTAAGGTTGCTACTTTCTTCTCAATATACGTCCCCCCTAGCCTACAGGCAGATACTTTCAAAGATCTCGGTGCAATATTTCTCGCGCTTCCGGTGGGCATTCTGGTGGGGGGGGGGGGGGGGTGACTTTAACTCCGTCATGTCCGGAGAGGAGGATCGGCACCCTCCACAGACACTTCGGCCGGCTCTGAGATGGCTTCCCGAATTCATTGAAACTTTGGGGATGGTAGATGGGTGGCGGCTACATAACCCCGGGGAAAAAGCAGTACACACATGTATTGGGGGCCCCACCACAGCATGTCTAGAATAGACTATATCCTGGTCCCGGGAGTGCAGTCCCACGTTATTCGCGACATCCGCCATTTGGGGCGAGGGATATCCGATCACTCCCTGTGTGGGTCCAAATGGAATGGTACTATGTAAATGCAGTTAGGGTGGCTCCTATCAACCCGTGGTATTTTAAGGACCCCCAGACCCGCAGCAAGTTAGTCGGGGTCACCAATCACTATTTTCAAGAAAATGTAGGCTCGGTGGAGTCTGGCCTGACGGTATGGAAAGCCTATAAGTCGGTGATCGGAGGAGAGGAGTTGACCGCGATAGCAGGGAAGAAGGAGAGAGTGGCTGAGCTAGAGAAAGCGGAGGAGGAAGGAGGCATACCCCGGAAGGTTCAGGGCAGACTTTATAAACTTGGGGATAATCCGGGACAATTGGTAGCGTGGCTGGACAGGCGGGAGTGGGCGTCCCGAGTGGTACTTGAAATAGAGGGGCCGGATTCGGTTCCGGTCACAGACCCACAGGCCATAACTGACACTTTTGCGGCCCATTATCGCTCCGTCTATACTGCAGCGGCCAAATATACGGAGATGGAAAATGCGGAGATGCTCAGAGATATACAGCTGCCCACCCTCTCGGACAAAAATAGAGTATATCTGGATTCCCCCATCACCGTTGATGAAGTTGCGCAGGCGATCCGGGGCGTCAACTCGGGCAAAACCACGGGGCCAAACGGGATTCCTATCGAGCTATACAAACTAAACTCCAACAAGTTGGCCCCCCATTTCCGGTCTATGTTGATGGAAAGCAGGGAGAAGGGGCAGCTGCCATATGACCAACGGGTGGCAAATATAGTTGTGATCCACAAAGAGGGTAAGCCAAAGATGAGCTGCTCTTCATATCGACAGATATCATTATTAAACATGGAGCCTAAGGTCATCGCCAAGCTACTGGCGACACGACTGGTCAAAGTGATTGCCTCACTGATCCACCCCGACCAGTCAGGGTTTATGCCTCACCTGAATACAGCCCTCAACCTGCGGAGGCTTCATGCGGTGCTGGGGAGAGCTTCCACAATATTGGAGCTGGCAGTAATAGTGTCATTAGATGCTACAATGGCCTTCGACATGGTTGAGTGGCCCTAATTATTCGCAGTCTTAGAACAAGCTGGACTTTGGGGAAGAATACTGTGGTTGGATTCGGCTTTTGTATTCTGATCCGATAGCCCGGGTGGTGGTCAACAACCACAAATCCCCCCAATTTTCCCCTTAGTAGGGGAACCCGGCAAGGGTGCCCCCTGTCCCCACTCCTGTTCGCCTTGGCGGTGGAGCTGCTGGCTGCTTGGATATGGCAGGACCAGTCTATCCAGGGTATGAGATGGGCTCCAGGCAGGGAGGATAAGGTGTCATTGTATGCGGACGATGTTCTATTGTACCTGACGAACCCCAGGGGCTCATTATTCTGCCTCTTGGATGTACTGGCGATTTATGATACTCGGGTTTCACCGTGAATTGGCTTAAGTCAGTCGTGTTTGTTGTGAGTGGGGAGTCGTCAACGATACCCAGGGGTTGTCCTGTTCGAGTGGTTGCGGACAGGTTCTGGAATATACATTCTGGAATATACATAACCGTTTATCCTGCGCTTCGTTATACAAGAAATCTTGTTCCACCCTTGCAAAGGCTCAAGAGTGATGTCGCGCATTGAATAGCTCTCCCTCTGTCGATGTTGGGTAGGCAGTCCTATTCAAGATGATGGCGCTCCCGCGCTTTCTCTATGCGCTTCAAAACACGATGGACCCTGTGCCTGCTTCCTATTTCAAGGACATTGAGGGTCTCCAGAGAAAGCTGCTGTGGGAAGGGAGGCCGCGTATTGCGTTCGCTAAACTTACTCTTAATTGGTATAACAAGGGATTAGTTTGCCAGGCGTTAAGGAGTAATATTGGGGTCTCAATTGGCAGCCATTAATGATGGGGTCTATGGGCGACCGGATGATCCCCGATACGCAATGGATAGATGGGTGCTCCCAGGGGGGGATTACATTAAGAGCGCTGTATGCGAAGCCACGCAGATTCCCTCTGACTTTACCCACGTCATGTGTGGCACGCAGTGACCAGACACCTGCAGTGGGAGCATAAATTGATGCTCTCTAAGCAGCTGTGGAATTCCGAGAAATTGGGTAGCCTCTGGAAAACTAAGGGGTTTGATAAATGGACATCATTGGGAAATCTAGGATCAAGGACATCTGGGGAGAGGGCAGGATGCATTAATTCGCGAAACTACAAACACAATATACATTAGCTGACACCAAACTTTTTTGCTACCTACAAATCCGACAGGCACTGTCAACCCAGGTGCCGGAGGGCACGTCGCTCCCGGAAGCCTCCCCCATTGAAGACCGGGTGCTCAATGGGCATCTACCAGAGAAAACTATCTCTCTCATTTATAAAAAAGCTAGTGAATAACATGGAAGACCTGTTGCAGGGGTTGAGAGGGAAGTGGACTGGCAAAGGGCTGGAGTTGGATGATGAGGATTGGCAAGTGGCAGTCTCCTCCCTTAGGGTGGTGGCCATTCCGGCCAGGCTGCGGCTAGTACAGTTTAAAACCCTACACAGAGTCTATGTCACGGGTCCGGGCCTGGTAGGCATGGGACGAGCGGAGAATGCCCAGTGTAGACGGGGTTGTGGGGAAGTTACAACATTCATGCACATACTTTGGAACTGTCGACAGATAGAACAGTATTGGGCAGATATTTATGAAGAATTGCAGTCTGTACTGGGTGTAAATCTGCGACCGGAGGTTCGTAGGTGTTTATTGAATGTTTGGGAACCCACAGATCTCAACGCATACACTACACAGTGGGTGACATTTGCTTTTATGATAGCAAAGCGTAACATCGCACAATTGTGGGGAGCCACTCTGCCACCCTTGGTGGGGAAGTGGAAAGAAGACCTAGACTGGTGCATGTTCAGAGAAAAGTCGGTCTTTGTAGCAAGGGGATGCCCCGGGAAATGGGGTAGGATCTGGTGAGCGTGGAATGGATATGGAGGCGACATCTGTCCCCCACCACGTAGTTATGGTGAATTGGAGGCCCCTGAAATCCCCTGATCTGTTGTATGTAACATCCGTTAATTATTTTGCTGAAGTGATTTTCCTCTGTATTGGAAGTGCCAGCCTGTATGTAATCAGATTATTGTAAAATGGTCCAAATGTTTAATAAATATATGAAAAAAATAATTACTAATCTTGGGGAGGAGGGGAGCTCCTACCCCAACATCTCTGCAAGACAAGCCAGAACCCCTAGCCAGAATCTCGTGAGTGCCGTACAATGACAGATTGTATGCATTAGATATTCCTCCTCCCGACCACACCACAGGCATATCAGGGTTGGCACTAGACCCACCCTCCACAATCTGAGCCTGGTATAATAAATCTGGTGAAGGTATTTAAATTGGATGAGACATAGCAGCGTTGCTATAGCTGCTCCCTGAGGGGAGGCCAGTGCATCCACCCAATCATCTCCGTCTATTGGGCCAAGATCGGCCACCCAAGCTTCTCTAAGTTTATCTAGCGTATTAAGGCTGTTGGTCACCAGTGACTGATTGATCTTTGAGATTTTATGGTCCAGCAAATCACCCATAAACACCTTGACTTAAATAGGACTGAATTCTAGGAGGGCCTCTAATCCCGAAATACTAGGGTAAACGGCGTGTCGAAATTGGAGGTAGTTATGAAATTTAGTTTTCGGCATCTGATACTCTTGTTGAAGATCTTGGAGTGATTTCAGAACCAAGCCATGCATCACATTTCCTAGCGTAGAGATTCCTATATTATCCCACCCACGAAATCCGGGCAAGACAGCAAGCTGTGGCAATTAGCTATTATGCCACAGTGGAGTTTCCCCAGTCAGCTTGTTCCACCACCCCATCCTGCGGAGGGACTGTTTCCACACCTAGAATACTACACGAGTAGAGGGCGGCAAAGAGTTGCGTAGGGGCACCGAATACAATATGATGTGAAGTGTAGACTCTCCCATGCACCTTCGTTCCACTGCATACGCGGGGTCCTTCCTATCCCCATACCACCATTAGTTCAGCACCAATAGATGCAATGCCATATAATACGATTGGACATCCGACGTAGCCAACCCCCCGCAATATGTCGATTGAAAACAAGTCTGCAGGGAAACCCTTGACGCCCCCCCTGCTCACAAAAACTGGCCCAGCGGCACGTTAACCTGGCGGAACTACATAGGGGGTACCGGGGTACGGGTGGTTCTGCAGTTGGTAGAGCAAGCGCGGCAACGACACCATTTTAAAAATAGCCGATCTACCATAAATGGAGAGGGGCAGGTTTTCAGTTCCTCACGCACCCGTGTCCATATCTGGACAATATTTCTGTCCCACGCTGCCCTCGGCGGATCAGACAGGAAAACTCCCAAGTATTTCACACCTTCCTTCGTCACCTGAACCATCAAGGCCCAGAGCCCCAGTCCTGCGGCTCCCCCCAGCAACCACAAAGTGGATTTATGCAGATTCATGAATAGGCCAGAGGTTTCCCCAAATATTTGCATAATGTAGAGCAGCCTCGGTCCCGTCTTGTTGATGTCTGTTTAAAAAAATAGGACGTCGTCTGTAGGAGAGTAGGGTCTGCAATCCTATGATCACCCAGATTTTTTGCTTTTGTTTCACTGGTTTACGACTTTCTCTGGCTGTGGGCCTGCCAATCAGACCCACAGCCTAGCTGTTCTCTCGCTAAATTGACATGTGTACCTCAGGTGCATTACCCAATTGGAACTGGGCCACCTTTTCAGACCCTGTAACTCAGGGCATCGGAGTACCCAGGGCCTACCAGGGGCTGAAGCATGTATTATGCCACCCCTGGATGGCCATCTAAATCTGACACAACTGGCTGCACGACAGCTGGGGCAAGGTGGTGTAATCACCCTTTGCTGTAGATATAGTATACCTATATCTAACCCTAAAATGGACACCCGGATTCCTATCAGTCACTCCTATGGCAAGCCTTGACAATCCTGAAGGCAGAGTGCGTGGAATCGTGTGAATTGGCGCTCTGGCATGAGCCGAGCCCGGTTGCAGCTTGCGGAACCAAATCCCAATGGCTGTTCCATGATAACGCGTACCATCTACTCTTTAATGCTAACTTCGGTATCGCGTTATCAAAACATGTCGAGTAAGGTGTCATACGAAACGGGATACTGACCCCTCACCAATGCTGGCGACGGGGTTAGCATTCCACCCTTCTAGAGAGACACGACATGTACGTAACCGTGAACCCCGGTTAAAGTTAACTGAAGCCTCAGCTCCACAAAATGGATGCTGCCACCACAGACACGAGTCTGACCTCCTGCTGCTGGGAGTCCTTCCAGCGAGGAGAGCTTGGACAAAGGGTTTCCTGTCCGGGGCGGTGCTCGCACCATCCCAGACAGGGTTTTGTGTATCCTGGGTAGGCAGGGCTTTACAGGAAGGTGACTGCGGAGTGGCACCCCGGTGCTCACTACGCATCTGCCGGCTAGAACCAGTTCCAGGGGCACACCAGCCCCTGACCTGGGGAAAGTCCGGCATGGGAGAGGGGTGTAACCACCCCCCTTCCTGGTCCAACCCCTAGGGCAGGACCTAGTCGCGTACCCACCCCTTTCTTTAGGATAAAGGCAGGAGCGGGGACCCTTCCAAATTAGATCATCTTTGAATCAAGAAACTACTTTCTACGAAAGGAACTCCCGACTTCTTCTCAAGATTTCTCCCTTGTGGCTAAGGAGTAGTCACCCTGCATCCGCAGGCACCATCTAAGAACTTTGCGGTTTGCTGCACATCCTTCCTCAGGAATCCGACTGCCCAGCTCGACGAGAACCGGCTTCCCTGGCACCTCCGACCTCTACCCACATCGTCAGCTCAGCTGAGATCCGTGGGTGCGACGAGACCTCGAGGGACCGGCCATCATCAAAACCTGCACGACTTCTAAACCAGCACGACCGCCGAGGGACCCTCTGGTGAGTGCTTTGGGGTCCGAGAAGCCCCGACCCTGAGCAGCTCCAGCACCGAAGTTCAGCCTCCCAGCATCTCCACGATCTGCGTGGGGCCCTTCTGCTTTTTGCTACTCATCACGTTGTCTGGCTACTAGCCCGCCGGCTTGTGGCCTTCTCGACGACGCCCGACAACAACGCTGCTGGTCTGGTTGCTCCAGACTGGCCCTTGCTCCCTCCTGAAAGAGGAGCACCCCGGACCCTCCTGGTCCACTCAAGACGCCATTTTAGGTCCACCACGTGGCCCTGAATTTGCCAAGGCTTGTTGCCCTAATCCTGGGCCCAGCGACGCCGACAGCATCAATCTTCGTGGGACAGCTCGCACCTCCATCCTGGTCGCCGACAACGCCTCCTGGTCCGTGAGAATGCAGAGCCTAGCGTCGCCCACTCACCTAGTCGAGGTGACGATCATCCGGTGCCCTCCTGGTACCCTCTGACTACTGGCTAGTAGTTACGAACTTGGTCCCCTCTGCTTTCAGGTGTCATCCATCTCTGATCCAGGCTTGGATCTCTACGAACTATCTCCACTGGTCGCCGGCCAGCAACTCCTTCCTTCCGGCTCCTGGTTCGTCAGCGAGGATTCCCGACGTCTGTAAAGACTTATGCAGCCGCAGCCCCTGGGCTAGGTAACTTCGGCATTTCGGTGCCCGCATAGCCTCATTATCTAAGGGTCCCGAGTCACTGTCGCTTCCGACTTACCTTATCGGGTTCGCCCGAGAACACTAAACTCTCCGTGCCCTCGGGCATTTGTGTAGATTGTGCACTTGAAGTATTCTCCTAAGAGTTTTGCTGTGTGCTTAGTACCCTGTCCTCACAAAGAGTACAGGGCTGTTGTGACTTAAAATAAATACAATGTTTATTTTCATAACACTTGTGTGGTGTCCTTTCACTTGGTGTTCAAGGGATATATGTGATGGTATAACAGCTGGCTTAACACGCCCTCTAGAGTTTAGCCCGAAGACTGCTCGTATCCACGCTACTAGGATAGCTGGTCTAAGGTTGACTTACAACCAATCACCATAAGGGTCGTTTGGACTGATGCATAGTGATCACTAGAATAGTGAGCACTGCATATCAGGCCAACTTCTCACATCGTCCGCATATAATGCAATGCGATCCATGAGCCCACTCAGAGCCCGCCACCTGTGCAACCATCTACACCAGTGGTTCCCAAACTTTTGACTCCTGAGGACCCCCATTGAGCCGCCACTGGAAGCAACTTTTTTTCGTTTCATTTTCTAAGAGCAGGCAGAGGTCCCTGGAACCACTGCCTGCCCTTAAAAAATAATTTTGCATGCATTTGCAAAGGGGAAGGGGTCCCCGGAGGACCCCTTCCCATTTGCAAATGCATTACCATCTACTTGAAGTAGGTGCTAATTTCGAATGTTTTGCGACCGCAAAACATTTGTACATGGTTTTGAGAATCGCTATTTGGAAGGAAATGCCCCTTCCAAATACCAAGTTGCAAAACGTATTTAGCGAGTCGCAAACAAATTGCGACTCGCGAAATAGGCAATGTACATGGCCCAGTAGATTTTTTGCATGCGCAAACGGTTCGCGAACCGGTTCGCATATGTATAAACTGATCATACATCTGGCCCTTAGTATTTTATATTGAAGTAATAGCCCCTCTGTCACATGCATTTCATTTGTTTTATAGCATCTATCATACCATTGTAGGATGCCAGAGCACTTTACATCACACACATAAGGAGACATTTAATCATACATGTAAATCAGTGTGTATATAAAATGTTTAAAGAGTGCTTGGTCTGGAAAAGCACAAACTCAGGATTCAGAACATAACACGGTGGCTAGCACTGACTTTAACATTAAAAATGTATTTCCACCCAAATAAACTTTTTTAGCAGCATCAGGATAATGAATAACTGGGGAAAAGCTTAAGTTACAAACTGGTACCATGCAGTTTACAAGCAGCTCTTTGACGACAGTTTACAGGTCCCTCTGCTACATTACAATTGTCACTTGTGAAGTGCACAGTAACGAAAGAATCTCTGTGACAAAAGCAGTAACCACGAACCTATGCACATAAAATACTGCGTTTCAAAATGCATGTTACACGTTCTCTGCAGTAGGCACATTAACCCTCTGTGCTACATTAGTTAAGTCAAAGCAGCCACTGAACATAACTCTCCTCACGCTCCAGCAGGCACATTAATCACTGGCATGATCTTGGCACTTTTATTGGTGCTGGAGAGCTGCTAATTATACAAGAAACTTTTCTGTGCTTTTAAAACTGTTGCCTAAGGACCCCCAGAGAATGTGTCACGGACCCCTGGGGGTCCGCGGACCCCAGTTTGGGAAACACTGATCTACACCACGCCGCCAGAGGCTCCATTGCCCCTGCCGATTGGAAATATGAAGGAGCTAGATCCCGCAAAACGCACCGATGCGTGAAGTCTGTATATAACAATTTCATATATAAGAAAAATCGTGGGCCCAGGATAAGATGGTCGAAGAGTGTGAACAAGTACACCCAGCTAAGGGAGTCAAAAGCCGTATCAATGTCTGCCAGCAAAAGGGTGGCTCTTACTCCTGTTCCCTTAATGGTGGCTTTGGCAGTGTGGGCTCGTTGGATGTTGTGACGCGTAGCCCTCTGGGGCATAAAGCCAGCCTGATCTGGATGAATCAAAGTGGTTATATGAGGTTGAAGGCGATTAGCCAATGCCTTGGCCAAAATTGTATTTAACAACAAGGGGTGGTGATGGACAGAGTTTCTGAATTAAGCAGAATACTCTCACCCAGTCAAGAGATCGGGGCTAGATCCAACACCGTATTTTAGCTCACTGCACCATCCCAGCTCAGAACCTGGCTATATGCAAATTAGTCTGTTCCTGTTCCAGTGCATGATCGGAACAGGGCAAACCAAACTACCAAGCCAATTCTTACACTGGGAAGGAAACAAGCTCCCGGGGACCGGTTTCTGGCATTTCAGCCGTCGTCGGCCCGGTTTGCTTGAATCCTGATGGTGCAATGAGCAAGGGACTCACATCTGAGTATACCCTTCCACGCTTAGGGTGGACAAAATATTTAACAACAAGGGGTGATGATGGACAGAGTTTCTGAATTAAGCAGAATACTCTCACCCAGTCAAGAGATCAGGGCTAGATCCAACACCGTTTTTTAGCTCACTGCACCATCCCAGCTCAGAACCTGGCTATATGCAAATTAGTCTGTTCCTGTCCCAGTGCATGATGGGAACAGGGCAAACCAAACTACCAAGCCAATTCTTACACTGGGAAGGAAACAAGCTCCCGGGGACCGGTTTCTGGCATTTCAGCCGTCGTCGGCCCGGTTTGCTTGAATCCTGATGGTGCAATGAGCAAGGGACTCACATCTGACTATACCCTTCCACGCTTAGGGTGGACAAAATATTTAACAACAAGGGGTGGTGATGGACAGAGTTTCTGAATTAAGCAGAATACTCTCACCCAGTCAAGAGATCAGGGCTAGATCCAACACCGTTTTTTAGCTCACTGCACCATCCCAGCTCAGAACCTGGCTATATGCAAATTAGTCTGTTCCTGTCCCAGTGCATGATGGGAACAGGGCAAACCAAACTACCAAGCCAATTCTTACACTGGGAAGGAAACAAGCTCCCGGGGACCGGTTTCTGGCATTTCAGCCGTCGTCGGCCCGGTTTGCTTGAATCCTGATGGTGCAATGAGCAAGGGACTCACATCTGAGTATACCCTTCCACGCTTAGGGTGGACAAAATATTTAACAACAAGGGGTGGTGATGGACAGAGTTTCTGAATTAAGCAGAATACTCTCACCCAGTCAAGAGATCAGGGCTAGATCCAACACCGTTTTTTAGCTCACTGCACCATCCCAGCTCAGAACCTGGCTATATGCAAATTAGTCTGTTCCTGTCCCAGTGCATGATGGGAACAGGGCAAACCAAACTACCAAGCCAATTCTTACACTGGGAAGGAAACAAGCTCCCGGGGACCGGTTTCTGGCATTTCAGCCATCGTCGGCCCGGTTTGCTTGAATCCTGATGGTGCAATGAGCAAGGGACTCACATCTGAGTATACCCTTCCACGCTTGGGGTGGACAAAATATTTAACAACAAGGGGTGGTGATGGACAGAGTTTCTGAATTAAGCAGAATACTCTCACCCAGTCAAGAGATCACGGCTAGATCCAACACCGTTTTTTAGCTCACTGCACCATCCCAGCTCAGAACCTGGCTATATGCAAATTAGTCTGTTCCTGTCCCAGTGCATGATGGGAACAGGGCAAACCAAACTACCAAGCCAATTCTTACACTGGGAAGGAAACAAGCTCCCGGGGACCGGTTTCTGGCATTTCAGCCGTCGTCGGCCCGGTTTGCTTGAATCCTGATGGTGCAATGAGCAAGGGACTCACATCTGAGTATACCCTTCCACGCTTAGGGTGGACAAAATATTTAACAACAAGGGGTGGTGATGGACAGAGTTTCTGAATTAAGCAGAATACTCTCACCCAGTCAAGAGATCAGGGCTAGATCCAACACCGTTTTTTAGCTCACTGCACCATCCCAGCTCAGAACCTGGCTATTTGCATATTAGTCTGTTCCTGTCCCAGTGCATGATGGGAACAGGGCAAACCAAACTACCAAGCCAATTCTTACACTGGGAAGGAAACAAGCTCCCGGGGACCGGTTTCTGGCATTTCAGCCGTCGTCGGCCCGGTTTGCTTGAATCCTGATGGTGCAATGAGCAAGGGACTCACATCTGAGTATACCCTTCCACGCTTAGGGTGGACAAAATATTTAACAACAAGGGGTGGTGATGGACAGAGTTTCTGAATTAAGCAGAATACTCTCACCCAGTCAAGAGATCAGGGCTAGATCCAACACCGTTTTTTAGCTCACTGCACCATCCCAGCTCAGAACCTGGCTATATGCAAATTAGTCTGTTCCTGTCCCAGTGCATGATGGGAACAGGGCAAACCAAACTACCAAGCCAATTCTTACACTGGGAAGGAAACAAGCTCCCGGGGACCGGTTTCTGGCCTTTCAGCCGTCGTCGGCCCGGTTTGCTTGAATCCTGATGGTGCAATGAGCAAGGGACTCACATCTGAGTATACCCTTCCACGCTTAGGGTGGACAAAATATTTAACAACAAGGGGTGGTGATGGACAGAGTTTCTGAATTAAGCAGAATACTCTCACCCAGTCAAGAGATCAGGGCTAGATCCAACACCGTTTTTTAGCTCACTGCACCATCCCAGCTCAGAACCTGGCTATATGCAAATTAGTCTGTTCCTGTCCCAGTGCATGATGGGAACAGGGCAAACCAAACTACCAAGCCAATTCTTACACTGGGAAGGAAACAAGCTTCCGGGGACCGGTTTCTGGCATTTCAGCCGTCGTCGGCCCGGTTTGCTTGAATCCTGATGGTGCAATGAGCAAGGGACTCACATCTGAGTATACCCTTCCACGCTTAGGGTGGACAAAATATTTAACAACAAGGGGTGGTGATGGCCAAAATTGTGGCCTCGACATTCAACAATGAAATGGGGCGATATGAAGCATGTTGGTCCGGGGGCCGGCCTGGTTTATGAAATACAACCACTTCCGCATGTCTCCAGTCTCATGGAAGACGGCCTTGGTCCCTCGCTTAGTCCACAACTTAGAGAAAGTGAGGCCACAGTGTGGTGAAATATTTCTTTAAAAATTTGCATGGGAATCCATTCGGACCCGGCGCCTTTCCAGAATTCCAAATCTCGCAGCCCTATGCCAATCTCTTCCTCGGTGAGCGGGAGGTCAAGATCTGCTCATGCCTCGTCCAGAAGGGCACAGGGCAGTAAGTCAGCTATAAAACGTTGTATCATTCTTTCCGGCAGTAGTTCCTTGCTATGAGGGATGGGTCACTAAGATCCCTCCCATCTGGGCCCGGTATACTGGGAAGAACCTGTGGACACAGTCTATTGAGTAATTTACTGGACTTGTCGCCCCATTGGTAAATTCTGCTACGGGATGCTAGTTACGCAAGACGGGCCTCCTCCAGCAGAGTGTCAGCATGGGACTGTCGTGCCAGCATCAGCTGTCGGTGCACCAGATTGCCTCCCTCCCCCCTACTGTTCAGCTCCAGTTCCATTATATGGGCCTCCGATCATAGAAGTGATTCCCTCTGGGTTCGACCTGCTGCCACTCAAAATTAAATGTCTACTCCCCGTATGGTTGGCTTCATGGTCTCCCACAGGATTCCGGCTCTGCTACTGTCCCCACATTTATATCCAGATATTGCTCGATTGCCTGCCCTATGTGCTCCCGATATTTCTCATCCTGCAGATGCCAGGGGAAGAGACGCCAGTGAAAGGGCTGTTTCTCAGGGCCCAACTGCACCAGAAGAATGACGGGGGAAAGATCGGACAAACCTCTTAGGAGGATCTGAAAACGCCCGCACCCACACACTGGCCCTTAACGGTACCAATATATAATCAAGGCGGGAGTAAGAATCATGTGTTGTTGAAAAATAAGTGTATCCCTGCTCCTCCCCATGCAGCCGTCGCCATGGATCCGCCCAGCCCAATCCCAGCGCCAGGGAGTTCAGTTTGGTGTTTTGATGTACAATGGAATGTCCCCCTACCCTACATTGATCTATTTCCATGTCCATCACATCGTTTCAGTCCCCCCCTACTATCGCCGTCCCATCTGGTTTATCTGCCCACAGGGTTGTGAGGTGCTCGACGAGCACACGACAATAGCAGGGGGATATACACAGCCCAGTACCACCTGCTCCTCATAAATGGTGCCCCTAACAAACGTGTATCTCTCCTGGATGACTGTCCATGTCTTAATATGTTTGTATGGGACCCTACGATGCATTAGAATCGCAACCCCACAGGACCCCCTGGTGAAGCCAGAGTGGAATACTTGAATGTAATTATATCTGAGGAGGCATAACGCTTTAGGTCCCATTAAATGTCTCTCCTGAAGCATTTGAATGTTAGCCCGGTATCATTTAGCCTGTTGGAGTATGGCCCCTCTTTTAACTTTATCTAGCGCTCCTCTAACATTCCAACTGACTATCTGGAGGTCACCCGCCTGGAGTCCCGCCCTATCTATAGGAACTGTCATCTAAGGACCTCTGAACTGCGGTACGTAGGACAATTGTCATCTAGTGTGCAAATAGTGGCCCTGTGCAGCGGTGATGCAGTGCAAACATACATATATACCCCAACTTCGCCTCCCCCCTATACCTCAAAACTGCTGAGCCCCCCATCTGCCACCGCCAATGGTTCTCCAGTAACCTGCCCTTAGCCAACGGGCATTCCCCCAACTATTGAGAGTCTAACAAAGGTACTAGCCAACCTCGCGCTTCGATGTGGTTACGAGGCCGAAGTCCTATGCCGGGGCAGCGAAGTGGATCTGTTGGGGTCGCTGTAGGATTTAGATCGACGTCTGGATCTCGGCCTCCTAGTTCCTTTGACTTTAGACTTGGGTGGCTTGCGAACTACATCACTGGACAAGGAATCTCATTCCATCCTGGACTGCCAGATCTTCACTGTTTCTTCCGTCTACTTGTAGACATCTTCTGGCGACTCAAAGAACAGAGTGCGGGACTGGTACACCACTCTCAGTCTGGCGGGATATAGCAGCGCATAAGGAAGTTTCAGCTCTTGGAGGTGGGCCTTGGCAGCCATGAATGACTGTTGCTTGTGCTGGACTAGTCTCGAATAGTCTGGAAATATGAGGATACGGAAATTTTCGAATGTCACGGGTTCTTAAATTCTAGCCTACTTTAAAATCATGTCCCTGTCGTTGTAATTTAAAATCTTTGCGATGAAAGGCTTCCATCTGGCTCCTGGGGGCGGCTTCTGGATTAGGGCCCTATGCGCCTTTTCAACAGCGAAACAACAGAACAGTGACTCAGGGGGAAGCCAGCTCAGGAGTCACTTAGTCATGAACTGTTCCATGTCTCCCCCGTCACATCCTTCAGGAAATCCCACAAAAAGTAGATTGCTTCCCCTGGCCCTGCCCTCTGCATCCTCCACCTGCAAAGCCAGGCCTCTGGTGACCGTCTCCAATGACGCAACTTTTTTCCGTAAGGCAGTGACAGAATCCTCCACTTCCGAGACCCTGGTCTCAGCCTCTGTAATGCGCTCTGTCTCATTCCGCAGATCGTGCCTTAGGAGCATGACGTCGGAGCCTACCTTGCCAATCTTTGCTTCCAAGGCGGCCCTGGATTTTGTGATGGCCGCCATGAGTGCTTGTCTCCTTTCTGGTGAAGAATTGGCTTGGTAGTTTAGTCTGCCCTGTTCCCATGATGCACTGGGCCAGGGACAGACTGATTTGCATATAGCCAGGTTCTGAGCTGGGATGGTGCAGTGAGATAAATAACGGTGATGGATCAAGCCCTGATCTTTGGACTGGGTAAGAGTGGTCTGCTTAATTCAGACACTCTGTTCATCACCACCCCCTTTTCTAAATCGGCCGCCATGAGTGCAGCATTGTCTGGGAAGCCACCTTGTGCACCCCCTGTTCCAGTGTAGCGGTCCAAAGTGCTCTGCTTAGCAGATCCTCCTGTCGTTTTATCTTTTGCCATGATGAAGTCTGGATGCTAATCCCACAAGATGGCGGCCATAAATTCCCCCAGGCAGATCTCCTGAAGTATTAGGACGTCTCCCCCCCCCCCCACTACCGGGTGTCCCACCTTCCTCCCAGGCGCTCCCTCCAGCCGTCCAGGATGATGCTCCTCACGTCCCGCACCGGGTTCCAAACTATATACGAGGCCTAGGCCCGGGCCTTCACCAAGTAGCAGTCAGTAGCACAGTTGGTCTGTCAATCGTCAAGCTGGCCTCCACATTATTAGACCACCGTCCGCCACTGCCAGGGGAGACGTAGATATATGTATAGGCTGTTCACTGCCGAGCGTGGCTCTGTGCAGCTCCCAGGACTCACCGCCAGTGGCCCCGCGTCCGGCTCCACTCTCCCGTGCCTCCAATGTTCCTCCACCCCTGCAGGCAAGGGCAATGCAATCCAGGGCTCAGGCCTGAATTTTATGGCACATAAAATGGCCGCTGCGTCCCTCCACTAAGCTGATAACAATGGCCTGTTGGGCCCAACTGCTTCCACCGGCCGTCACGCAGCAGGCCCACACCCCACAGCTGTAGGGGAGTATCGAAGTGCGGGCCGGCCCACAAACATCCAACCGGGGCTCTGCGTAATCTCAAGTGCCCTACCACAAGTAACACGGACTCCAGCTGGCGCAGTGCCCAACTTCAGCCCTCAGCGAGTCCACCCGACCCCCTCACGCAGCCCAATCCGAGCGCCGTAATCAAGAGAGGAGGCGAGGGGGCGGGAGAACAAAGGCACTTACCAGCCGCCTCTGGAGACCTCCCGGCCAAACAGGCACTGTCACTGCCGCACCACCCGCTCTGAGTCAGCCACAAGGAGCCGATGCAGTTCTCAGCCAGCCCTTCTGCAATTGGACCACTTCAGCGCTCCGCGCCCGTCGTTCGCTGCTCCAGTCGCTGCCCAGATGACTCCGCCTCAATCTCACCCTTTTGGCCTCCAGGGCCGGTCACCACTGTTGCCGCCTCAAACTCTGCGATCCCGGCACACTTATGGGTCGCAGCTGCCACCACCTGGGTCCACTACAGCTGCGGGGGACCCATGATGAAAATTTGACCAATGAAACAGGATAAGTGGAGGATATTTGATACGGGCTCAGCGGAGCTCGCATAACGCACGTCCACCATGCTGAATCGCTAGGCCTTGCCCCTGGACTTAGATATTTTCTAGATTTTTTTTAAATCAGTGATTAGGGGTTTGATCTTTCGTTTTTTTGTAGAAGAAACATGGCAAGTAAATTTGTTGCAAATTCTTACAATTAGT
The DNA here is from genome assembly GCF_964263255.1 of Lissotriton vulgaris. Classification (NCBI taxonomy): domain Eukaryota; kingdom Metazoa; phylum Chordata; class Amphibia; order Caudata; family Salamandridae; genus Lissotriton; species Lissotriton vulgaris. Next base: position 1,657,441,224 of record NC_141695.1, read on the forward strand.
CTTAGTGACTATGATGTTAATATTAGTAGTTCATTTATTAGTGGGGTATAGCACTTCAGTCAGACACGTGTTACCCAAAATAAAGATTGACTAGACCTTCAAAGATGAAAGAATGAAATTAGATAGCAAGTTGTTGCCTAGATACCTCTGTTGTTAATTTTGGTGAAAATGTATATTTTAGGTTATTAGATAAATATTCAAAAGTCATGCAAGTCTGTCATTGTTATATCTGATATTTTCTCTGCCGCTGCCGCCAAGGGGGTGACAAATCACCTCCTCCCATTCACCAATGCCTTATCATGTAGTGTGTTTGTACATTTGTTTTATTAACAGGATTTTCTATAACTGTATCCTTCAAATATTTATGTCCCTTTAGAAAATGTATCTCTTGTTCGGGCTCTATATGTTCGGGCTCAGTATACTTTTATTTTCTCCAAACGTTTTTTATTGTTTTGAATAACAAAAATGGCATTACATAGTGTACGAATATGATATTGATAATAGATATTCAGAGTAGTATATCATCGGTCTATAACAGTTGATTAAGGAGCTTGTGGTGTTTAGTGCTTAATTTATAAAAAAGATAAGTGTCAGGGCCTTCGCTAGGAGGCCACTGAAGCATGCACTAGCGATTGCCCCTACCAGCAGTGCCAACGCTATACAACTACTGACCATCATACTCCTACAGGTGTGACACTTTATACTATTCCTTGCCCCCAAAGCTTTAAGAATGGCTTGAGCAGCAGGCATTAGTCATTATAATGCATACTTAACTAATAAACAACTGTTCTTGTGCTCATCTCTAACGTAGCCAGGCAGCGCCACCTTGTGGGGACTTTCATAAATGCCGGTGTTGACAATTAAGTGCTGAGCACTGAAAACCACTCGATCAAATTAAGCACTGAGTGTGATGATGGTCTATGGGTTTATGTCAAAAAGTGCTGATGATAAAGGGTGGAAGACTCACACCCATGGATTGCACAAAACTTTGTTACTTTCCCAGTGATCAGTTGCCTTCATTACATAGAGTCCATTCATGGTCCCCATATCCCGATGTGCTATGTCGGGCCTCCTCGTGCCCTCTATACCACACGTTCAAGAGTGCAACAATTGTCCATGCTTGTGTGCCATTTTTTCAAAGTGGGAGACCCCAGGTCTCTCCAATGTTTTGCTATTTAATGATTGGCTACCAGATAGCCGCAGAAAAACAAGATATATTGGGCCCACGTTCCACCCTTATCGACTATTATGCTCAGCAGGGCTATTTTCGGTGAATGTTGATAGGCTACCACAGTAGCTCCGTCATTTCATGATGGATTCATTTCCAATACGGTCAAATAGCGGGCCATTCTCAGACCATATAGAGAAGGTCCCCGTTGGTGGATTGGCATCTATTGTAGAGAGGGGGCGGGACAGTCAAATTTTATGCAATAATTGTTGGGTATAATATATTCTGTGGAGGTACTGCATCTGAACCAGTCAAAACTGAGCTGATCTCACAAATGTGCAGGGGGCCATTCTGGCCTCCCTCCAGTCGTTGTCATCCAAGGACCCCAAGGTCATCGTTCCATGCCTCTCTGAAGAGTAGTAATGGGTCAAGAGTGTGAGATAGTAGTGTTTGGTAGAGTTGTGTAATATATGTTCGAGGCATATGAGCTGCAGATCTCACACTTAGCATTAGATCGCCATCTGGTCTTGGGCTCGGATGCTTGCACATTGTTGTTGTCGTGGAAGAAGTCTTTGTAGTCACGAGATAGGTGACTCCTCCCTTGGATGATAGTGCGCATGGGCATCGACTCCATCCTTAGATTGTTTTTTTCCACCATTGGGTTCAGATGCAAATTTTGTGCTCCAGTTCGAAAACCTTTTCGACGCGAGAAAAAAATCCATAAAACTCTCAAATTAACTTCAAACATCTTCAGCTTCAACCAACTTTCATCTGTTCGATTCCGGTCATCGACGTGGGCCGTTGGGCCTACCCATTGAGGCCTACGGCTCATGGAAAGGACGCCATTCAAGAAATGACCCCAGTGTGTGGAGCAAAATTTCCGCACAGTGACCATCACAAGGTCTGCAACCTGTGCCTATCACCTGAATACGACGAGTCCAACTGTCCAGCCTGCGCATCCTTTCGTTCGAAGAAGACCATTTGAGATCAAAGAGCTCGTCGACACATCATGCAGAGATCAGCTCCGGACCAGTGGACATCTTTGACAAAGGTCCAGATGTCCCAGAAGAAGATTCCGAAGATTTCTGAATCGTGTCAGAGGCAGAAGACTCAGACGACCCCATCACTCATGGTCAGAGTGAGTACTACTGCCCCTACCCCAACCCCACCAACAAATGGTCAAGACTTCGCTTGCTGGCCCCAGTCGCGACCAAAAACCCACTTCAGAAGCCCCGCCTCCGGGCCTGGCTCTGAAGAATAAAGATAAGCCTACCGGTAGCTCGGGACCGAGCAAACCGCATTTACCAATCCCACCGGAACCTTCGGACCGAAACAGAAAGAACTCTCGGCTCCGAAATTGGTTCCGACGCCTTCCACCTCCAAAGATAAATCGGGCCCGAAAACATCAAGGCTTGTGGATAAATTTGTTTTGAACGTTTCCAAGCCTAAAAATCCCGCTTCGGTTCCAAAACCAAGAGCCTCGGAACCAAAACCTACGCCTAAGGAATCTACCAGGCCTCCTAAGGCCAAAGACAATAAAAGTCAACACCAACCCCACTCAGAACCGAAAGAAATCGGCGCCTAAAGCGTTTCCTGAGGAAGAGGAACTTTTTCAGCCGGATCTTGTCGATCCTAAACAGAAAGAGATTCATATTGATCCAGAAATAGGACATGTCACCACTGTGCCATATAGGAAAAGGAAGTCAGACACTGCACCTGCTCATCCAGTGCCTATAAAGAAGAAGGACTCTGCCACATCACCTATGCATCCCTCTTCTCCTATACTTCCTTCTAATTCTTCTCCTCTTCCTAAATCTATCACACCACCTCAGAATGAAACTTCTCCACCTCATACTCCCACAGATGAGGATGATGATGAGGACTTAGGGGTGGGGGCTGACCCAGATGACCCTTTCACGTATCCAACTGACCCACATGATTGGGAGTACCCTATCCCAACAGATATACCAGACATCCCAAGCCCACACACACATCCCTCAAAACCATCTCCCCCAGACGATAATATTGGTTTTGGACAGTTAATTAATAGGGCTGCCATCTATCATGGCATCACAATGTACTCAGATGATGCAAAGGAGAATTTTCAGTTGGATACATTTGAACAGTCCCAGAAGACAGTGCAAATATTGCCAATGATTAAGGGAGTTATTAAACATGCCCCAGAAGTGTTTAAAGATCCTGTACGTGCCAGGGTTCTTAACCCTAGAATAGAAAAAAAGTATAAACCTGCTCCTGCAGACCCTGCTTACATTAAAGGACAGCTGCCTTTGGATTCTCAAGTAGTTTCCAACGCTAGAAAGCACACAAACTACCAAACCTCTGGAGAAGCGCCACCCCGATACAGAATCCAAATTGTTAGACGCTTCTGGTAAAAGGGTAGCTGCACCAGCTGCCAATCATTGGCGCATAGCCAACACGCAAGCACTGCTCGCAAGATATGGCAGGGCTCACTACGATCAGTTAGAAACCCTACTACAACATTTGCCTGACCAATATAAAACACAAGCAAATGTCAATAACATGTGCTCTTGACGCAGCAGACACTGCCTCTAGATCAATCAATACCAGTGTACTACTAAGACGACATGTCTGGCTGCGCATCTCAGGCTTTAAGCATGAAGTCCAGACTAGTATCCTCAACCAGCCGTTCAACCAACAACAACTTTTTGGCCCTGGTGTAGACACTGCACTTGAAAAAATGAAGAAAGACACAGAGACTGCTAAGTCCATGGGAGCTTTACAGTCTCCACAAACACATGGCTCCTTTCGTCGCTCCTTCTATAGAGGAGCCTCCAAAAACATTGGAGCAGACACTCATCTTCATTTAAAGCTGCTACACAAACATCCCCTAATAGAGGATACTTTAGAGGCGGATACAAAGGAAACAACAATAAAGGGAGAGGTCGAGGGAATAACAATACGCGTACCTCCCCTAACACAAAACAGTGAATTCCCTCCGCCCCCCCAGGCCATCCCACTCCAGTCAGGGGGAGATTATCACAGTACCTACCCGTCTGGGATTCCATCACAACAGACAGGTGTGTAAGACAAATTATCCAGTCTGGTTACTGCCTAGAACTTACAGCTCCCCCCCCCCCCCCACTTACCATCCAAGCACCGTCCCATGTCCACAGAACATCTCACGCTCTTAAAACAAGAAGTTCTCTCACTGCTTCAAAAGCACGCAATAGAGACTGTTCTCTTACAACATCAAGGGACAGGGATTTATTCGCTGTACTTCCTAATACCCAAGAAAGACGGGACTCCAAGACCAATACTAGATCTCAGGCCCCTCAACCTATATATACACTCAGATCATTTTCATATGATCACTCTCCAACAAGTGCTCCCGTTACTTCAACAAAGTGACTTCCTTGCCACACTAGATGTCAAGTCCACATTCCCATACATTCATCTGAAGTATCTAAGGTTATTAGTGGATGGACAACACTACCAATTAAAAAGTCCTTCCATTCGGAGTCACCACTGCACCCAGAGTGTTCACAAAATGCCTTGCAGTAGTAGCGGCACATCTCAGAAGACAACAGATCCATGTCTTCCCATATCTAGACGACTGGCTAATAAAAGCCAAGTCACTCAATCAGTGTGTTCAACACACTCATCAAGCCATTCAAATATTACACAACTTGGGCTTCACAACTACACCAAGTCGCATCTCCAGCCCTCTCATATACACCAATATCTGGAGGCCACAATAAATACCTCCACAGCTCTAGCGGATCCCAGTCCAGCCAGGATAGCAAGCATACAAGCCCTTGTCACAAAATTTGAAGTCCAACACTCTCTCCCAGCCAGAGTGTTCATGCAGCTCATAGGCATGATGGCATCTTGCATTTTTATTGTACCATATGCAAGACTTCAAATGCGCCCATTACTGGAATGTCTAGCACATCAGTGGAATCAGGCTCAAGGACAACTTACAGATCTGGTGTTAGTGGACAGCCGCACACGTCGCTCTCTGCAGTGGTGGAAAACTAAAACTTGTCCAAAGGGTGGCCGTTCCTCGAACCTGTTCCACAGATAGTACTCACAACAGACACATCACACACAGGATGGGGAGCCCATCTCCTCAGACATACAACTCAGGGCAAATGGACCAATCAACAAAAAAGTGCTCCACATCAAGCACCTGGAGCTACTAGCAATATTCCTAGCACTAACATCTTTCCAAGTACACGACAGCCATGTACTACATACAAAAACAAGGAGGCACACATTCTCTGCAGCTGTCCCAGCTTGCACAGAACATTTGGAGATGGGCCATCCCACAAAATATATATCTACTTGCCGAACATCTTCCAGGAGTTCACAATCAGATTGCGGGAAATGCGATGTGGATGTACTGGTCAGGCAGATTTGCATAGGCTTTTCCGCCACTCCCACTAATTCCTCCAGTGGTACAAAAGCTCCGACAACAGTCTCTCAAACTAATCTTAGTGGCTCCCACATGGGCACGCTAACCATGGTTCACAACACTGCTAGAACTCTCACTCTCACTAGTTCCACACCAAAAACTGCACCTGTCCCCATCCCTGCTAACGCAACACAGACAATGCAGAGACTTGGACCTGCTCTCAATCTAGCCTTCCTGGGCCATGCATTCTTGGCCTCCTCCCTCCCCCCCCATCCCCCTGGACGACTTTAGTGGTCCAGCCCCTTGTGTCCCGGGCGGAGCGGACGGCTTGGTGAGGCGGGCCCCTGCGGGCCTCTCAACAGTCGGCCGGCAGTCTCAAAAGGCGTTGGTGGCTTGGCAGTCTTGAAGTGCGATCTCCCATTGCTGGTTGCAGTGGTGAGCAGAGCTACGAGGATCTGCTGAGCACATTGTCTGCGCCCGGCAGCCATTTCACCCCTCGCTGCTGGGGTCCCAGGGCTGGCCCACGACTCTCATGTCTCCCACGGCGGTTGATGCGGGAGAAGGCTGTGGGGGAGCCTGGCGGGATGGGCCCCTGCGGCGGTGGATTAATAGCCCTCGAGCCCCACTGAAATACTGTTTTCAGGCGCTGGCTGGTGGTGCGGGTTGTGTGCTGACTGCCCCAGTCTATGTGACGATCCGCCATTTTACTGAGAGATTAGGCACCCATACCAGCGCTTCCCCTTGGATGTCTGTGGCTGGAAGATGTGAGCGGCGGCAGCGGGCCTGTCTTCACTGCTGAGAGGGGCTTGACGACTACTGAGGAGTGTTCACAGTTTGGAGTAAGGAGTTGCCGGGGTCTGAGGTACGCTTTGAGTTTTACGCACTCGGACACATATTCTGCATGCGCTAGTGAAGCGCCTTCACTGTGACAGCACCCATCAAGCGAGTCCTGTGCGGCGCTGGCGGGCGGGTTCCAGCTCCTGCCATCGACATTGTGGGCCACGGCGCCGGCTTCGCTCCGTTAGCAGCATTTGCAGCAGGGATCAGCCCTGTAATTTGGGCCAAGGCAAACTTCCTCGAAGAAAGTAGGAAAAAGAAAAACATCAACCAAACACCAGGAAACTCCAAAACACCCGGCACCAGGAAATCTCCACCACGTCAGGTACTAGGCACTCTCAGCAAAGCAAAAGCACCAGTAAGTGCTCTCGACAGATCGAAAATACAGCGCTCACCACGTGCTGTTTTTGCAACATGTTTTAAGGACTGTCTAGTCCCTTCTCGTTTCGGAGGGAGTGAGCTCTCACAAAATGGCGGCTCAAGAGCATTCCCGCATCGGACTCCCGAACACACCAGCACCCTAACTAAGAACCATCCCAACACCTGCAGTTTTTAAAGGTTCCTGATTTCACCCTATGGCAAGGTACCTGTGCTTCTAATTCGACTCCTTTGTGTCGATGGAGCTTTTTGTTTTATACAGAGCCTGACCTTAAAATGGCGGATCGCGAGTGCGCAATGATCTTCATAATTGCCTATAACATTGCAGTGCTCCTTATTACTGGCAGTTTTAATTGAGCATTAATGGTCACACCCTGCTGCAAGGTTTTTGCTCCGATCCCGACCTCCTTTGATACTGTGATGAGCTATACCTGTTTGGATCGAGATTTTGGGGGCAGAGCTTGTGTCCATGTGCATGTATGATTGGAACGTGGATGGCAATTGTGGAGAATTAGGAAAGAGCAACAAGCCGTCACAACCATGCGCTCTGGATGCATACATGGTGTGTGTCCCTAATACAATATTTGAAGCGCTTTTCAGATGTGAGAGACTTTCAATCTAATTATTGCCTGATTTTAACTCGGCAGCTTAAGGATAATGTAGGTCCCCGTTGGGTCTGCTGAAGTTGGAGGGGCCTTCAGTATCTGGTGCTGACAAGTGAGTTTCCTCATGACTTTGGTGTAGTGCTGATCGTAATCTGAAGATGAGAAGCCGCCCGCAGCCATAAGGAAATCGTTAACATCTTACCTAGAGGGTTATCCTGCTGCAACATAACTCTCCCTAAGCCATAAGGAAATCGTTAACCCCCTACCTACAGAGTTATTCTGTTGCAACATAACTGTCCCTATTGGCCTGGCAGAGGTGAAGAGGAGCAAGAACTGCCGCTGTGGGCGCCACAGCGACGCGACCGCCATTTTTAAATTGTTTTCCCCCCAGCTGAAATCTTCCTAATAATCCTACCAGTACTGTGCCTGACCTCAAGATGGCATCTGGAATTCATTCGGTCCATGGTCCCCCCCCCCCCAAAAAAATCTGTCAATCTCGAAGTACTCCTGAACTCCATCTTGACAGCGGAGTCCGAACACTTTGTCCGAAGCCTGGTGGAGCTGCTCTGTTCAGCTATTGAGGAGATCGGCCCTGGTTCATCCCCTGACCGTCACCTACCCAGCCGGGCTTTGGGCGCAGTTTTTCTCTCCATCTCCCTGTCTCGCCCACCCCCCCTCATCATATTTATGTAACTCTGCTTTTTTCCTTGTCTCCTGTCTATCTATCTGTTCCATTTAGCACTCTTTCTTTATCCTACTTCCTTTACTCCTATCCCCTCTCACCTGAATCTTTCCCTTTGCCCGCTACAACGCCTAGCCCCCTGTCCTTTTGTGCCCTTTGACTAAGCACTCCTTCTCCCCTTGTTGGGGAAGATCTAATATTTATACTCTTGAAGTCTCAGCGAACCCACTGAGAGAGTCCACAGCGCCCAGGGAGTCACTCACAGTTGAGGTATGGTATGGCACCCCTTGCCAAAGCACTCCCTCTCCCCTTTTTGTGGAAGGATCCAGTATGTAGGCCTTGGAGTCTCAGAGGCCCCTCTGGGAGAGTCCACTGCGTATAGGGAGCCTCTCGCAACAGAGATGGGGAAATGATACCACTTCCCCTGGGATGACAGCTTACTGGACTTTGGACGCAGCTCTGACTCGTCTACCGGTTTGTGTCCCTGTCACCCCTCCCTCCTCTTACCATGCTGTGTCTCTCACCCTCCCCTCCTCTTCCCTCCTCCATTCTCTGTCTCCCTCCCCTGCTCTTACCCCCTCCTCACCTGAATCTCTCCCCTTGCTTGCGTTTACCCGTACGTATATGTCCTTTTTCTTTGTTTCAACCTTACTTGTCACTATGTTGCCAGGCTCTAATAACTGTGTAACCTTTGTAACAATGTAACCTGCAATTATGATCTGATACTCATGTAAAGCGCTCTGATACCTCCGGGTCTAGCCAGCGCTATATAAAACCTTTAAATTAAAATAAAATAAATAAATAAATCTGGCGATCTGGCTCCTGATGTCCTATAGTTCGGGTATCTTAACCTACCACCGGACTGTAAGAACATCATTAAAGAAGCCAGACGACCTACTACTAGAGCTTGCTATGCTGCAACATGGAAAAGATTTGTCATTTACTGCACCAATAACCATATTGATCCACTGGATACCTCCATCCAGAATATCATTTGCTACCTACTGCACTTGCAAAGATGTAATCTAGCATATTCATCCATACGTTTACATCTAGCAGCACTTGCTGCTTACTTACAAAACAGACAACACTTGTCACTATTTAGAGTCCCTGCAATTAAAACCTGTATGGAGGACCTAAAAAGAATCATTCCTCCTACGTTACCACCTTCTCCAGTGTGGAACATAAATATTGTTCTTACCAGGCTCATGGGACGCCCATTTGAACCTTTGCACAAATGTGAAGTACAGTTCCTCACATGGAAAGTAGCTTTCCTTGTTGCCATTACCTCTCTTAGAAGAGTACGGGAGATCCAGGCTTTAACCATACAGGAGGCATTCTTACAATTACATCGTAACAAGGTGGTTCTGAGAACAAACCCAAAATTCCTTCCTAAAGTCATCTCTCCATTTCATCTTAACCAATCAGTGAAGTTACCGTAGCAGAAAGAGCTCTACACAATATAGATGTCAAAAGAGCACTGCTTTATTACATTGATAGAACAAAACCCTTTCACAAAACAAAACAATTGTTCGTAGCCTTTTCCCCACTGCATAAGGGTAATCCCATCTCCAAAGCTGGAATTGAAAGGTGGATAGTAAAATGTATCTACTATCCAGATATGCTACCAAAAAGCTAAACTTATCTTGACAATTCCTCTAGGGCGCACTCTACATACAAACTAGGGGCCTCTATGACATTCTTAGGGAACATTACCCTAGAAGACATCTGTAAGGCAGCAACATGGTCTACAAATCACACCTTTACTGAACACTACTGTGTGGACGTGCAAGCCGAGCAGCAGGCTTCTAGGGCCAAGCTGTTCTTAAAACTTTCTTTCAAACTACTGTAACAGATAAAGGTGACCACCGCTAGGGGAGATACTGCTGTACAGTCGATGCTAAGTGTGAGATCTGCAGCTTATGTGCCTCGAACGGAAAATGCTACTTACCAGTATGCATCTGTTCTTGGCATGTAGAGCTGCAGATTCTCACACGCCCACCCACCTCCCCGGGACCTGTATCTGTTCCAGTTCTATCTTATTTAGATATACACACATGGACATCTTTTCTATTTCTACTAACTCCATCATTTCCCATCATGGCGAAAAACAATCTAAGGATGGAGTCGATGCCCATGCGCACTATCGTCCAAGGGAGGAGTCACCTTTCTTGTGACTACAAAGACTTCTTCAAAGACAACAACAATGTGCAAGCATCCGAGCCCAACACCAGATGGCGATCTAATGCTAAGTGTGAGAATCTGCAGCTCTACATGCCAAGAACAGATGCATACTGGTAAGTAGCATTTTCCTTTATCCCCATGGGTTCTAGGGTCCGTTTGGCCTTTTAGGCCAAAAATTACTCCCACCTGATTTAATGCAGATGGAACTTAACCTTGCGTGGACACAAGGGTCAGTGGGTAAAGTAAAAAACAACATGCGAGAGAATTATCACTGAATCTGAAGGAACGGCACTATCCAAATCATTTGATACGTCGGGCGCATAAAAGAGCCTTTAATAACAACCAAGAGGCACTAATTGAACATCAACAAAGCAGGACACCGTCTGAAAGGATTACGATGGTGCACACTTTCAGCACCTTATCGAATAAGGTGAAGAAAACAGTACTGAAGCATTGGAAAATCCTGAACACGGCTTCTGGTGTAATACCCAGGCCTCTGTTCGCCTTCAAACGAGGGTCCAGTATCAGAGATAGCCTGGTTCATACAAGACCGAAGACACAGAGGAAGGAAACCACTACCACTTTGGATACCATCTGGAATACCACTCCGGTTCAGGGGCACTACCCTTGTGGTAGCTGTACGGCATGTCCACAGACCCGTAAGACCCTCTCCATTGACATTGGTACATCCAGACCATGGAAATTGATCAACCATACAATCTGTAACTCGGAGAGATTGATCTATATGATCACATGCCCGTGTGGTCTGGTTTACATTGGACACACCACCAGAAAAGTCAAGCTACGTATCAGTGAACATAAGAGCACGATACGGTGTAACAAACAGTCCACCTGCCTGACGAACCACTTTTTAATCAAGAAGCACAAAGCTGATGACCTGAGGTGGGTGGTTTTAGAACAACCCTTCATCCCAGCGCACATAACAGAAGTCTCACGGTTTCTTTTTATTAAGGAACAACGTTGGATTTTTAAATTGAAAACTGATGTGTCGGGGTTGAACGATAACATCCCTTGGGTGTCCATTTAACCATCTGGGATTCTCCATGGAAATATGACCCTCATGAACTGTTAATTCTTTACACTTCAAACTTCAGCATAAAAGTTTTCGCTAGAAAGTTTTCTCTACACATTACATCACCCAGATCCTCTCCAGTGACCATACAATGTGTAGTACACGTCAGTAATCAGCTAATATTACCCTAACATGCAAAATGAACTCGGTGAAGTAGTGCTTCCACCGTTGTTGACTCTATTCAGTCCACGCCCTGAGTTCTGCCTGCCCTGTTTTTGAAGGTCAAAGTCCCTATAAGTTTACAGTGGTCAGCGCACATCCCTTGTGGCTCACACCCAGTCTTTGCAATCTGATCAATATCTCTGCAAAGTGTGTTCTTTGTACATCTTTGATACACTGCTCCTACACCTTAATTGTTGACTCGCCACATTTGGCCAACACTGCAAATTCTGGCGCACAACATACCTCATAGCGCCCGCTATTTAATATTCCAAGATTGTGCATTTTGTGTCATAAGTACGAGGCTGTGCACGATTCAGAGCCTGCATTTAGCGCTTCAAGAACCCCATATCGCCGTCTTTACACTGTTCCACGCCATATGTATGTAGAGTATCGGTCATATAAACGAAGCGCAGCACTGTTTACTTTTAGTCAGTTTCGTGTCTATAAATTAGTTTACAGGCTACTGAGCATGCGCTCACAAGCGGCGTGTCTCCATAAACCGGAGGCACGCCTTACCCCTACGCGCATGCCCGGGCTTCGACCACATTTCGCCAAGAAACGACTCACTGGCGCGCATGCGCCGTGAATTGAACTCCCGTATATCGGCAATTGCTACAGGACAGCAGCTGCTTGTCATTCCTCCAATTAGGTTGGGTATATAAGCGCGAGCCTCACCTCTCCTCGTTGCCTCCCCTTCGGCTTTGGTTTTAGCCGAGAGGTACCGACGGAGAGGTGAGTGGGCAGACCGCGGTGTGCTCTTACTGGCTCTGGGGCATATTCTGAGCACTCGGTCCTGAAAAGCTTTCTCCAGACAGATATATAATTCAAGCTTAATTTTAGACTGAGCATTTGACCTTTCCCTACCATTTGAGTGAGGCTATAGGTGTAGGCTATGGTTCTTTTTGTTCCCATATAGTCTAGTATTGGGCTGTATTCTCACTCAGATTCACCAGCCTTATAAATCTACCTGTGAGCGCTACAGTTCATTTTCATCTGTTAACTGTATGCTGCTATTGAGTGTTTAACAAACTAAAAACTCAATTAGTATTACCAGATCAATAGTGGTATTTACCCTAGGTTTACCCAGTCAGTCAGCGATTTACACTAGTTTTTGACTAGCAGTTATACCTTCTTTTGATCTCCATGGGACTGTGATCACTGTGGGCAATCATATGACCAGTTATTGACATGCACAGACTTTAAAAACATAGTATTGACTTAGGATACTTTACAGACCCTTTGAGTCGCCTGGGCTTACATGTTTACATCTATTTGTTTGTGTGTAGAGCGGGGCTTCAATCTCCGAGCCGTTGCCGGGTGAGGTGAGGCTTGACTCCCACATATTGCTGGGTAAGTCTTGTTTACTTTTTGAAAAATCATGTTCAGCAATGGCTGTGGTTTACTCTAAATGCAACCTACATTATTTTGATTGGCCGTTCTATTAGGGACTAGCCCAGCTGAGTCTTTTAATGGTCCTCATGACGTGACTAGTTTGTTATGTTCATAGAACACAAAATAGTTGTTGTTTTTCTGTTTTTGTTTACAGGATTACATCCTCTATCAACTACTGGTTCCAGAGGATACGGTAGGATGGTCCATATGACCACTCCATTAGTCTGACAGTCCGTTAATAAATTGGTCTGTCTTTTTCACTTTACATAACATTACTTGAGTGTACCTTTGCAGTAGCAAAATCTTATGTGGCCCTGAAGAATGCCGGTGTAGTTTCACCTGTTGGCAGAAACATGTTGGCCTATTTAACAACACAGCAAAGCAAACAGTGATTTTTTCACACTGTCCTACATCTCTTTTTTAATCTGGCGTCCTGGTGAATACCAATAAAAGTTTTTCTTTTGCCTCGACCGTCATTTTAACATCACTTACTTCACCTTTTTTGTTTGCACTGCACTTCTTCCAGCACCACTCAGTGGCATGGACACTTCCATTATATGAACCAGTAGTGTGTGTTGTCTGGCCAATCCATCTGGGCTTGGACTCACCATCCTGGTTCTAGACGTCCTACATGACGAGGCTCCGCCAAGTGGGTGGGCTGATAGGATATCTATCATATACTTGTGTCATGTGACCACCTGGTCTGGTTTAGTGCAATCCAAAAGCATGGTTTTCTAAGAAAGACCTTATAGGATCGGCTTTTTTTGGTTCACAGACCCTCCAACTCTTCTTGTTCTTCTCAGTGGGTAAAGTGTCAGGATGTCCGGCATGGGGAGCGAGTGATCACTAATGTGCTTTGTCCTGATTGGTGAGTGTTCCTAACTTCATATGGCATTTAACTTTATGATGTTTTGGGAATGCGCCCCTCTGACCAAGTGCATTTTATTGGGGCCAATCTTTCTGGACCATTGTGGTGCCGCTGCCTATCTGTGGGACTAATCAGGGTTTTTTCCTGTTCGCACATTTGTCCTGCTGGTTACGTGCCATCCAACCTATGATCTGTCAGTCAGTATCCTTATGCCTAGGACGCAGGACGTGCCTGATTACGTATTTCTGACTCAGGTTGATAGAGATGTTATACCGGGTGATTTTGACAACAGTGATTCGATTGTGTTTTTATGCACACATGTACCATTGCATACATAGACATTGTGTTAACAGTTGTGTAGCAAGGTTTTAGTAGTCTATAATTTACAGAGGAGCAAGGGGTTCCTGGGTTGGGCTCCAGCTGCAGGGCGTTGTTTTCTAGTGACGTTATTGGTGTGGCTTTTTAACATCATTGTTGACGGACACCCACTATTCCCTGTCCCTAGTTACTGCCTTAAACTAAGGCCTACATAGGGGAGGGTAGAGTTTATCAATCCTATATTACATTGAGAAACATCTTCAGTGTCAGATGTAAGCGAGGTGATTAGTTCTGCATTTTGCAACCACAACAAACTAAATCTCCAGCATCCTGTGGGTTTAGGCTTGTTCCCCACTTAGTTTCAACAAGACGAAGAATTGTCTGAGATCTTCCAGAGGAGCGCATTTATGTTACTGTTGCATGGATGTCTGCATGTGGCATAAAGACGTAATCAAGACTACAAAAAGTATTGTGTATCAATTTATTAAAGGTAAAACTTGTTGCGCCACCCTTGCCAGAAGGAGAAACCCATTACATCCCCCCACCGCGGAAGACAAGTGGGCCTGTAAACAATTGAGGCCTCGGGAGCCAGATGTCATGTTGTTTGTCTATAACTGCATTGCAGTCTCCTCCGACGAGCATAGTGTCAGAGGTTAAGTCTGCCATGGTCTTTTTCAGTGCGTACAAGCAATCACTAAGTAGGGCAGGTGGGGAGTAAACACCAACAAGTGTCCATTGCTTACCTTGTATGATACCTGAAACAAGAACATACCTGCCCAGGGGTCTGCCACTGAGCTGACTACCCGGAAGGGCACTGTTTTATGACGCATGATAGCCAAGCCTCCGGAATGGGATGTGACTCCTGCATGATGTATTTCTCTATAGCCATACCACCACAGGAATTTACAGTTCGAACCCAACAGGTGTGTTACTTTGAGGAAAAGAATATTGGGGCATGACGTTTGATAACGTGTATGATAGCTCCCCGTTTAATATTATTTGGTAATCCATTAACGTTCTAGAAATTATGCAAACAAAAGATTGGTGTTCTACCAGTGTATAGGCTGTGAGAAGTTGGCCTGGTATATGCTGTCCACTAGTGGGCACTTTGCACCAGACCAAACAACCCTTCTGCTGTATGAGGTCAAAGATAACCTTTAGAAAGCTATCCTAGTGGTAGTTGTGGAGAGCAGCCTTCAGGCTTAATCTCGAAGGAATGTAAAGCAGCTTGTTTTACCAGAATATCACTTTAAGTACCAATTAAATAAAAGGAGAACCACAGAGTAGTTATAAAAATATGTATTTATTTATATAGCACTCTCTAGTATACTCTACACGAGATGCAACACAAAGCACACAATACTTTAGGAAAGAAACTGTTGTAAGTAGCACATTACACAGTGGACTCCAGGGGGAGACCAAACCATATTCTAAAATAGTGGTATAAGAACCCCAACTTGAGTTGAGACATTGTCTAGAACACGTAGAATTACTGGGACCCCAAGGAACCAACAACCATACGAAATCCTGGGGTCTGTAGAAGTATTGAAAAAGTGTGAAACCACTATTTGCTGTTTAAGGAGCTCAGGGATGTTTTAAGTTCAGTATCATAAAATATCCCTGAGCTCCTCCCTCTCAGAAAGGGGGTTGTAGCCCCCAGAGGAATTAGGTTTTTCCTCTAAGAGGAGAATCCCAAATGAAGCATGTTACCTTTGGTGAGTGAGGAATTTCGTCCTATAAAGGGATATGCCCAGGGTTAGTTGTGTTGGGCTTACTTGTTTCGTTTCACATGGGTTCCGTTTGATTTGCTTAAACAGCTAGTAGTGATTTCACACTTCTTCAGTACTTCTACAGACCCCAGGATTTCGTATGGTTGTTTGTTCTGACTTTGGGGATTAAATCCTTTGTGGTCTTAAAACTCTCCCTAGGACTCTCCGGCTTTAAACCGTACTTGGTTATAACCCCAAGTAACCACCCATGGTGAGTAGATAAGGACCCCACAGAGGATGGGTGCAGTGTGCTAAAACAACTGCGGGCTTCGTACAATTCTATGGGGAAGTTGCGGTTACAATATTAAAGTTTAAGGACCCTTCTCGTGGATTTCAAGGAAACCCATTGCAACTTAGGAGTTTGGAGACCCACCCCGCCCGTGGATATTGGAGTACCCGAGTTACCTATCCCAGGGAAGCTGGGTGCATAGGTCTGTAGTGGTGTCGGAAACTGCCTTCGTTTTCATTGTGGAGCTTCAAAGAAGTGCTGCAGCCGGGAAGGAAGAAAGTGTCCATCAGAACCCAAGGGTGGATTTGTGATGGAAGGAACCTGAATACAGAGGGGACAGAGTCTGGGTCATTTAGGGTGACCAGGGACTCGGTAGACAAATGCCCACCGGCTTTGGGTGCTTTAGGTGCGAAGAAGGGATGCTTGACTCTGTAGCCACGAGGACCAGGAGACATGGAGGATGACCAGAAGCTGGATGCGTGCTGTCCCACAAAGGGTGTCGAGTGCTGAGGGGTCGATGTCCGGCTGGAGTACCAACAAGCCTTGGCAACAGCAACCTATGCAGGAAGGCCAAGCAGGTTACTGTGTGGACCAGCAAGGTCCAGGGGTCTTCCCAAGCAATTTGGAATCAGGGCACCTCTGGAACAACCAGGAAAGCCCAACAGATTTCAGGATGACCCTCAGGGGGACCCACAGGCCGAATGACCAGGAGTCGCGAGGGGACCTCGAGCAGGATCACAAAGTACCAGCCCACGGAGCACTCGGTGTGAGGAGGCCAGAGTTATTTGATGGAAAGACTGCTCAGGGTCAGGACTATACGGAGCCCAATGCACAAGCTGGGGAATCACCAACAAGCATATGCACTTACAAAAGTATGCAGTGCACAGGGGTTCAGGTTATGTGGTCCCCACGAGGGATAGTGGCCTCAAAGTCGGTAAGAGGGCAGCTTAGCCTCAAGGAATGCCGGAACCCACCTCCTGTGTTGCTGGAGCCTTTGGAGTCTGCAGGAGCTCAGGATCAGCAGACCGGTCAGTTGCATTATGGTGCCTCTGAATGCAGGGGAGTGACTCTTTCACCCCAAGGGATATTCTTCAGATGTCCTTGATGCTCCACAGGTCCTGCACAGAGCCTGTATGGTGCACAGGCACAGGCGATGCTTTGGACAGAGAGGGAGACTAAGTCGGACCCAGGCGAAGTCCAGAGTGTCCCGACGGTCAAAGGTCAGTGGTTTCTGATGGATACATCTGCCTGTGGATTCCTCACCTTACGAATATCCCCTGCGCCAGCATTCCCGCTGAATTTTTTCCTAGCTCTCCACGCCGACAAGGATGTCACATTGCTACTGCTCCGCTCGCGACTCTGCATGACATCCCCGGAGCCATCTCTGATTCCTATTGTCTCCAGTAAAATCAGCACCAGAGAGTCGAGCCCCTGGTATGACAGTGCTCTACGTGCCTTGAAGGGAACCTGCAGACGGGCGGAAAGAGCATGGCGGATGTCTTATGAGGCTGATCTGAAAGCCGCATACGTTGCCTCCGTCAAGTTCTACCACCGGGCCATTTGTCGAGCCTGTGCGGCATTTTATGCCGCCGAATTCCGTAACAGCTCAAACCCTTCAAAGACCATATTTAAGGCCGTGAAAGATCTTTTGGCGAAGCGGACTTCCTCTGTGGTTGTGGGGTCTACCTCCCACTGCGAGTCCCTGGCCTCTTACTTTCTGGGAAAGGTCCAGGCTATCTACCGGGCCTTCCCTAGTATGGGGACTGACCTGGGAGTCTCAGATGGGGCTTCCAACCACCTTACCCTGCATTCTTTTCCCCCACTACTTCCGGAGGGGTTTGATAAACTTGCCGCGCAAGTTAAATCTGGCTCTCCGTCGGATCCAGTAAGACCTGCTCTTTTTAGAGATCAGGCCTTTTTGGGACGTTCTGCTGTATGTTCCTTAGTCAACCTCTCACTGGATTCAGGTGTGGTTCCAGAGAAATGGAAACAGGCGGTGGTTTCCCCAATCATCAAGAAGCCCACCCTGGATCCCTCGAAGCCCGAAAGTTACTGCCCTATCTCACTGTTACCCTGGCCGGCGAAGATACGACAAGTAACTCCCCACCCTTCTCCAAGCGCCTTGAGACCCTCTGGGTATGTAGCGCGCTATACAAATTATTTGACTTGACTTGACTTGACTCATGTCAATCTGGCCCTGTCAGAACATCTGGTCCGGACTAATGCCCTTGACCCCACTCAGAATGGCATCCGTGCTGGGCACAGCACGGAAACCGCCCTCCTCGTGATGGTAGAGCATCTACGAGCATGGTTGGATGCTGGTCAGACGGCGGCGCTGATACTATTAGACCTCAGCGCCGCCTTTGACACGGTCTCCCACAGTATCCTATTGCACCGGCTCGAGGAGATTGGCGTTGGGGGCCAGGCTTTGCAGTGGTTCCGCTCTTTTCTCGACAATCGTTCATTCTGTGTGGCCATCCCTCCCTTCAAGTCCAACTTCCAGCCGCTGGCCATGGGGGTTCCGCAGGGATCCTCGCTGAGTCCCACGCTATTCAATCTGTACGTGAGACCACTGGCTGAGGTCGCTAGGCAGTGGGGCCTGACCTTGGTCTCATATGCCGACGACACACAGCTGGCGGTTACCCTCAGCGGGGATGCGGAACAAGATGCCCCCAGGTTTCAGAAT
Source organism: Lissotriton vulgaris (assembly GCF_964263255.1). Lineage (NCBI taxonomy): Eukaryota > Metazoa > Chordata > Amphibia > Caudata > Salamandridae > Lissotriton > Lissotriton vulgaris. The sequence goes on from NC_141695.1 coordinate 1,657,459,991, forward strand.
GGACTGAAGGCGGTGGCCAGCTGGCTGACGGGGAACTGTCTCCAGCTTAATGCCACCAAGACAGAAGTTATGATTGTCGGAAAGAGAGTGGAATTATGGGGTGACCAATGGTGGCCGTCAGAGTTGGGACCTACTCCGACTCCGGTGTCGGAACTGAAAAACCTGGGAGTCTGGTTGGATGCTGGTCTTACCTTCGTTGGCCACACCAAGAAAACAGCAGCGTGCTGTTTTGGCCTCCTTAGGGGCTTAAGACCTGTCCTCAAATTTTTTGATGCCCCAACCAGGCAGCTGGTAATCCAGGCCACTGTCATCTCTCGCCTGGATTACGCCAGCTCTCTCCTGGTGGGGGCCAACCTGGCAGAAACCACCCGCCTACAACGGGTACAAAATGCTGCGGCTAGAGCGATTGTCGGCCTGCCCAGATTTTGTCCTGTGTCAAATGTTCTTCGCTCCTTGCACTGGCTTCCAGTGAGGAAGCGAATCCATTTCAAGGTCCTTTGTCTGACCTTTAAAATTTTGAAAGGTATAGGCCCCCAAATCATGTCTAGCTTCCTGTCCTTTTATGTACCTACACGCACTCTGCGTTCTCAAGGCCAGGCTCTCGCTGTGGTCCCTAGGTTCAGGCTCTGCCGTGCGGGAGGACGCTCTTTTTGTGTCAAAGCTGCAACCATCTGGAACTCCCTCCCGGTTGAAATCCGCCTGCTGGAGGACCTTATGCTTTTCCGGAAAGCTATCAAAACTTTCTTGTTTTAGTCAGTCTTCTTAGTGGCTTTCCCTGTTCAGTTCCTGTTATGTTATGTCCTACCTTGTCACTGCGCCAGGATGCTCCTTCGCTGGAGCAGCTGTGCGCATAACAAATACCGATAACATAACATAACATAACATAAGAGAGCCTCGTCAGCATGATGACGTCAGTTCCCTTTTTTCCGCGCCGCCGACGCGTAGCCCTTTTCTAGGACTCTCCATATTGTGTTGAGTTACTTTGTTTTTCCTTTATCGTTAACTGTTGCTTTTGCAATGGCGTCTTTGAGGAAGTCCGAGTTTAAGCCCTGTAGGGAGTATGGGGGTCACATTTCCATCACTGACAATCATGAAGATTGTTTATGGTGTTTGTCGTTGGATCACGATGTGGAAGACTGTTCCAGTTGTTGAAAGATGAACTCTAAGGCACTAAAAGAACAGGATGCCAAGCTTTTTATGGCAAAGCAAAGAAGGAAGGAAGAGGTCGTAAAAGATCAAAGTCTAAGTCGTCGACTTCGCATGTGTCGAAGTCGAGGAAACACAAGAAGAAGAGGAGACATGGTTCTCAGCGCCGTTCGTTGAAGGGTAAGGCTTCGAGGTAACCTTCGCCAGCTCCTCAACGTCATCAAAAAGACTTGGTGTCTCCTTCGCCATCTCCTCTGGTGACTCCGGAGAGATCTCCTTCTCCAAAAGGCACTCCGGCGCAGTCTCCGGCGCCGAGGGGTTCGCCGGATTTGGAGGGCTTGGCAGTTCAAGATGATCCTTCCCCTGTACCCGAGATTGAAACTGTGGCTCCGCCAGTGGATCCCGCTGGTCCGACATTGGATGCTCTTCGTGTGGATGCTGGCTCCGGAGCTGTCGGCACCGCGTGTGGCGCTGCCGACGCCGCAATCAAGGTTTCGCTCAAGGAGAGAGGCACAGAGAGTGTTGGAGTAAGAAACATATCAGAAAGAGTAGGTTGAAGGGGGTGAGATAGAGGAATCTGTAGATGAATTTGAAGGAATTCAAGAGGCGAGTGGACTGGACCCCTCCCCTAAGTGGGAACATTCTTTGTCAAAGGCTTCTCCACCTCAAGAGGTAGCTCCTTATCATACTGTCATCAGAAAGGCTGCAGAGCTTTTGGACTTACAATTACCTACTGCTGAGTATAGGCCAAATTTGCTAACTGAAGTTTTACATTCGCCTTCTTCAATAGTTTAGCCTTTATTGCCATTTAATGAGGCTTTAACTGAGCCTTTTATGGAAGTGTGGCGTTAACCACTCTCTTCTCCTGCTGTATCTAAATCGGTGGCAAGAAGATATAGAACTGCTCCAGGAGACCCTCCTTTTCTTTCTTTTCATCCGTCTCCTGAAAGTTTGGTGGTGCAGGCATCCCGCTCTAAACAATCTTCAGGCACATTTCCACAGGCTCCTGCCGATAGGGATTCAAAGGAGTTGGAGCAATCGGCTAAAAAGGTCTTTTCATCATCTAGCATGGCACTAAAATCTACCAATGCTACCTGTTTGTTGGGCTGTTATATACATGCTTTGATAGATTCGGCGAAGCAATTGGCGCCCAAGTTGCCTGATGAAGAGCTGGTATAAGGTACAATAGAGGTGGTTCCGGAGCAGGAAAGGGGTCAGGGATGCTATTCCCGGTATTTTCTGATTCCCAAGAAGGATGGCAGGTTACATCTAACCCTGGACCTTAGGGTCTTGAATTTTTACCTGAAGCAGGAGAAATTCAAGATGCTAACCCTTGCTCAGGTTCTTTTGGCCCTGCAGCAAGAGGACTGGATGGTGTTGATCGATTTACAGGATGCGTATTTTCACACCCCATCCTGAAGTCGCACAAGAAGTATCGCCGTTTTACGGTAGGGTCGCAGCACTACCTGTTTGCGGTCCTACCGTTTGGTCTTACTACTGCACCTCGAGTCTTCACAAAGGTGATGGAAGTGGTGGCTGCTCATCTCAGAAGTTCGGGGATTCCAGTTTTCCCTTATCTGGACGACTGGCTGCTCAAAGTGGAGTAACCGGGTATGGTGCTTCATCAATCAATCAATCAAGGCATTTAAAGAGCGTGCTACTTACCCGTAAGGGTCTCAAGGTGCTGGGGGGGGCGGGCGGGGGTGGTTGCTGCTACTGCTTGAACAGCCAGGTCTTCAGTAGCCTCCTGAAGGTCAGAAGGTTTTCGGTCAGCATTAGGAGAATAGGGAGGGCGCTCCATGACTTGGTGGCGAGGTAGGAGAACGATCTGCCGAAGGTGGTAGTTCTTCGGATGCAGGGGACGGTGGCAAGGGTGTGGTAAATAATTGATTACCCTGTCATAATTTCTATACATTAATAAGGATTGCTCATAAAATGAGAGGCAGAGTCTGTGGTGTCCGATTCAAAAGGGCTTTAATGCAATAGCTCGAGCTACTGGAGAATCGGGTTCCATCACCACTAAGGTTCAGGAAGGATCGTCATCTAAATCTTTATTCACATAACACATTATATATAGTTAAACCATACATTGCATTGGATAGAGAAGGCGGAGCGCTCCAGGCGGAGCAAGTGAGAGAGATAAGAGCACATGGGCGTAAAAGAGGCGTGTAAGGAGGCGTACACGTGGGTGTTCCCTTAATGAGTCATAGGTGTATCATAGGTGGGTGGGTGGATGCATAGAGGGGGTCTGCATGGTCAGTAGGAACCTTTACCCTACTTGTGCACGCAAAACTGGTCATGACGTGAATTTGACGTGTAACTGGGGGGAAGCTGGAGGGAGCTGACTTTAGCACTAGTAGAGGAGTCTGGGATGTCAGAACGACCTGCACCTTTGGCATATCTGATATCTTGTGTTTGGAGGATGTATCGTCTGAAGTAAAGGTCGCTCGAGCAAAGGCTGCTCATCACTAAATGCTAGTGTGTGCATATATTTCTTCGTGCATTGCGTGGGGCCATGGGCCCTCTATGGAAACGGGTTCAGTAAATCACTTGGATGGAGACAGGAAGGCTAGGCCCTGTCATCTGCAGGCGGAATATGTTTATCCTTTTCGTTAGTCAGGAATGTGCTTTCTGTGGAGCTGAACAGATAACTGTAGACAAAATACTGTCTTTGACAGGCCAGGCTGGGCACCTCTTGGCTGAGCAGGAAGTAAGGGAGAGGCCAGGGATACATAACTATTCTGCAGCTTTCAGAGTATCAGGAGGCTCGGGGCCTGAATTCGGGTCCTGGCTCGGCTGTGCCATGAAAACGTGTGCATCTCGACTTTTAAACGTGTACCATGTAAATGCATTGGCAACATAGGCCTCAGTGCAGAATTAACATTTCATTCATGGAGGGCCTAATAACTGACATGCTAACATTGGACGGAAATGCAGAGGCATTATTAGTACAGTCATGAGAAGGGAACTACATGAGGACATGGACATACATGGAACATGGGTACATAGATAGGGTGCGAGTGGGGGACACACTGGCCACGTAAAATTTCTATTTCCTCATTCCCTCCTTGTCCCCTACTGTGCCCTTCAGGACACGTCTATTTTCATGAGACCATCTATTTGTTCATATAGTATCATTTGCTCGTCTTTTTTCATTCTTGCACGGGAACGTGGACGTGGACGGGGAATACAGGCAGTGGCACACAAGCCACAAATCGCTGGGCCACATTGCAGACAGAGACAGCAACTGAATATGACTAGTAGTATTACTCCTAGGAATGACAGTACTTTCCATCCCCAGGCTGATATTACACTCCAGAGCCAACCGGACCAAGTCCATGTGCCTGGATTTTGATGTATCTCGTGAGCTATCTTATGGAGTCTTGTTATTGCTGCATACACGGATGGCGCGTTATTTGGAATAAACACGCAACAACTGGAGCCGATCACTCTACAAGCCCCGCCCCTATCTGCCAGGATGACGTCAAGAACAAGGCGGTTCTGAAGAACAACAAGTCTCATAGCAGACTGCTCCTCCGTCAAGTTTCCTAAAGCAGAAGTAGTCTCATTCACTACTGCTTCCAAAGTTCTTGTTAACCTGCGTATTAATTTACTGTTTTGGACGGGACCTATGAAGAAAAAGAACCCTTTATTGAAATCTGTATATTGCTCCAGAGCTGTCTCAGTCTGATCGACTACAGGGGATTCGGTCTCCCTCTTGTGCCTGACATGTACTAGTCGTGAATCTCGATGGTAGTGGGATGGAGCTAGAAAAACAGGTGGCAGTAGGAACGCTATATAACACGTCCCACCCCAGTCTAAGGGCAGACGTACATAGGCTGTCTGACCACAAATGAAATAGGAATGACGGGAAGCTTTGAAAGTAGACTTTCCTTTATCATTAAACTCGATCACAGTATTACAATCACTGTGTCCTAAATGTACTGAGCCTTTCTTTCTAACGCATAATTCACCTTTTACTGGTAACACTGTTATGAACGGTGAACCTATATTTGTCTCGGACTGGACAATCAGAATCATGAGGTTAAGGGAAACATTTCCTAGTTCATACACTTCATTTTCTAGATCTGTTCCTTTCCTTTGGGGAAAACCATCTTTGTCGGGGAAACATGCCTTATTCATTACTATATTCAGGTTCCCCCAAATCCATTCACTCTGGGAATCTGTGAACTTTCTGTCTTGTGTTGATGACATTAAAGCAAACCATGCTCCGCACGAACCATTGTGTGAAAACGGATAAGGAAAGAGGGGCAGAACTCCCTTCGTTTTCTGATAAGGTGGGAGTCGGCCACATACCCAGCCATTCGTTACATTGCTGGTCTGGTGAGAATGGTGTAACATGGGAATAAAAGTATTGTTGCGCAGTGCTAGTCGGTATGACAGTTCATGGGGTGGCAGGTCACTAAATGTGTGCTCCACAGTGTCATTGAAGGAAGAATGTATATGTGAACCAGGAGGAGGAAAGAAAACATGTAGCGTCAAGCTTATACATACAATCGATATACTTAGAAAAAACATAATGATCAGAGTTACTATGCATCTGCTGCGTAAGTTTTTGCAGTATTTCTCTTTCATCTCTCTCTGCCTATCTCTCTGTCTATTTGGGTCTACGATCTTATACATGTCAGGAACCTGTCTAACCGCTTCACCCGAGGGGGACTTAAACAATTAAACGCTGTCTGACTTACTAGACCGTAGCTTTAATTTATACTCCTGTTGCGGAGTCTTTTATAGCAAAGGGAGTTTCGAGTCACTGATATCTGGGCAGTCCTTAGTTTCCTTTACTGATCCAAGTCCATGGAAGCGTTTCACGTGGTGGGCATGAATCCAGCCCTTTCTTCCCTCGACCTTGACGGCGGTCCTCGTTGTTAACAGTACCAGCTTCGGTGCACGCCAGCGGGGCTCGAGAGGACTTGAACGATCAAAATTCCGAATGAAGACAGTATCCCCAGGGACAATCGAGTGTTCTTTCACCTGGGTGTTGTCGGGGAAAGCGGCTGCAACCTGTGAACGACAAGAAAGGAGTGCAGACATCAAGGAAGCCAGGTAATTTGTCAGCATATTACTGTCGACATCGGTTATTCTTTTTGGCATAGGCGTACCCTAGGCATGGGCGGAAAATCCGTTCCGCTCGCGGATTTTGCGGATTTTCGGGAAATCCGCAATCCGCGAGATTTGCGAATTTCCTGAAAAATCCGCAAATCCGCGAGCAGCGGATTTTGCTCGCACTGCTCGCACTGTTCGCGTGAGTTCGCGCCCCGCGAATAAGTGCGAAATTGCAGAAATACGATTTTAGCAAAACTGAAAGTAACTACTTACCAGGTTCAAAAGTTCAGGCTCATCATTAGTAGCCATTTCCTGTAGTGCTTCCTGAGGGGCCCCTCCAGAGTTCAGTTGCCAGTTGCAACTATTATGTGACCCTGCTCTGAACCTCAGAATAGTTACACATATGCCACAAAGGTCCTGAATTACAGCTAAGGGAGACAAGCAGGAGCCAGGCTGGAAGTTAAAATCCATTAATCAGCCCCTAATTCATTATTGTCAGTTGGGGCAGGGCAGGTGTTGTAACTAATTTTGCAACAATGAAAGCACTTAGCAAGTGCAAAAGATCACTAATCAGGGCGCACTAAGGAAGCAGGTGCCAGCTAAAAAAATATTCTGTGACACATTAATCAGCCCCAAATTAATTCAGGTCACTTGAGGCAGGGAAGGTGTGCTTTGCTTTGCCAAAAATAATGTACACTGGACAACCAGAGGGTGTGGTGATGAAACAGAGGGTGGCATGGGTGGGCCAGAGGGTGGCATGAGTAGTCAGAGAGTGGCAGTGGTGACAGAGAGTGGCAGTGATGAAGAAGAGTGTCCCAAACAGGTTGGACACGTAGAAACAACAAGTTCGCAAAACTTGCGACCCGACAGGTAAGTTCGCAAATTGCGAAATTGTAAAAACCCTCGCGAACTGGCAGAAACACGGGCGAACACAAAAAAAAAAAAAATCCGCAAATTCGCGGGAATTCGCGGATTTTGCGGATTGCGAGTTTGCAAATCCGCAAATTCGCGGATTGCCAATCCGCAAAATCCGCTCATGCCTAGCGTACCCCACATATTCGGCGGTCTACCAAAAACCACCTCGTACGGGGACAGTCCTGTTCTGGAATGAGCTACCATACGCATGTAAAAGAGGGCAACCGGCAAGGCTACCATCCAATCCACGCCTTTTTCTGCACAGACTTTCGCTAACTTTGTTTTGAGTGTCTGATTGTGTCTCTCGACGAGACCTGCTGCCTCTGGGTGTCGTACGCAATGGAATCTCCACTTGTACCCTAACAGAAGAGATACTTGTTTCATAAGTTCAGAGGAGAATGGCTGACTGCTATCTGAGTACACGACACGGGGCAAGCCGTACCGCAGAAAGAATTCTCGGACCAACTGCCTGGCAGTGGTCACGGCAGTGTAATCTGGGACTGGGTACGCTTCTGTCCATCTAGATAGTGCACATACAACTACAAGGACGTACTTGTATCCTCGACATCTGTCCATCTGAATATAGTCCATCTGGAGGACTTCAAAAGGGTGGTCAGGAGGATGAAATCCACCTTGTTCCACGGGAATGCCTTTGCCTGGGTTGAACTGACAACAGATCATGCAGGTACGCACTTTCTGTTTTGCTGCTGCACGCAGGTGCTTGTTGAACCAGATATTCTGTAAACTGTCTAACATTGCCTTTTCTCCTAAGTGTGCTGGACTATGTGCTGTATTTATGATGACTTGAACCATGGAGTCAGGGAGAAACCACGTGGCCTTGCCTTTTGTCATCCAACCCTGGTCTGTCTGGACCCCTCCTTGTTCAGTCCATTTCTTTATTTCGTCTGGAGTGTGTAAACGTATACTCGTTGAAGCTCATTGGCTGAATTCCTAACGGGATGTACCTCTCGTAGGGGGTTCTGTCTGTCTATGTGGAAGGTTTTTCTGTCGCGGTGTGGGGCAGAAATCAAGTGCGTGGTCAGAAAAGTCAAGTACTTATGTCGTTGGTCTAGAATGACATTAATTAATTCGGTACCTAGGCCTCTCCATCTCTCTAAGAGTAAATCGTCCAGTAATTTATACAAGGGACCTGGATCAGAATGCTGGCTCTCGTACAATGTGATCAGATGTTGAACCATGTAAATACCAGCTAAACGCTGTTCTTCCAGAGGAAGACTTAAAAAGGTCTGCGCCACTACGTCATCATTATATATGTTAGAATTACAAGCCCATTGAACGGCTGACCGGGCTAGTTCCTGTTCATGCATAGTGTGATGTTCATCGCCCCCTACTCGTCTTTTCAGTGCAATCTCAGTAGCTTGGAATAGGTGTTCAAGAGAATATCTTTCTGGTATGGGAGGGCCATGTTTACTGTAATCTAGGCCCTTTGGCCTGTCAAACTGTCTTGCTCTACCTACGTAATTCATTTTATCCACTTCCTCTGTTTCTGGCTCATCCTCTCCAGAGGCTAAGTCGTTCTCTTTCTCGTCTTGCTCTTTCCTGTGTAAGTTCAGAATTTCTTTTCGTATTTTCCTGTACATGCATTCTATCTTTGCCACAGTATCATGTTTACCGGCAGCTATGTTGTCACTCCAATCAATCATACCTTTAGTTACTTCTTTATCTGGCTGGTCTTGTTCCCTGATCAGACAATTAATCAAAAAACACAAAAGCATGCCTTGAATCTCCACCTTTCTTTGTGCCATTGCCTCATGTATACTCTCGGGTCCCTCCCCCGTTCTAATGAAGTGATATATTTTGTCTAGATGGCCCTTCATGCCTGGTAATGCAATCAGATATTCTGCAACGCGTCTTAATCGTAGTGAGTACATGAGCATTGAGCCTACACCTGGTACTGGATCGTATATACAAAATGTAATCGTTACGTTTTGTTTAAGTGGTGTTGCTGTCATTTTTGGCGTTCGTTGTAGTGCTAATTCTTGTAGTGTTCGTGATGGTGGTGGTGTGTGCAGTATGTCTGTGGTGGGCCCCCCTCCCACTGCCCCTTGACTTGAGTCGCCTTTCACTGTCAGTGTCACTACTGGTGTGGGTTTATCCTGTGATACGGGCGGATGGCGAAAAGGATTATTAGGATTGTTGCCAGGAGGAGGAGGAGGAAAGCTTGCATTAACATAATCTGGAGCGGCGTCTTCTAAGTAGGAGGAAAGGAAAATGTCTGCTGCTGTCTGTTTATGACCATGTACTTTGGTCGGGATCAGTGGTGGCGGCAAATTACTAGGTACTTCCGGGGTCACTTTAGGTAGTCCTTCGGCGAGGACGGGATACATGCCTTTAATAAGGGCATTTCTTTGTCTATCTACTTGTTCTGCCTTAACCCGTTCACCTTCGTCCTTTAGCTCTTTTCCTCTGGCTTTTTCTGCGGCTTCTTTACTTCTCTCTGCTTTGAGGAATTCTTTCTCTGTTCTCCTATGCGCTTCTTTACGCCATAACTCTATGGCATCTTTCTGGGACTGTCTAGCTTTCTTTTTCCATAGCGCTTCCTCTACTCTCATAATGCAATCAGCATCCCATGTCCCTGAGACAGGCCATCTATATTTCTCTTCCAGATCCTTCGTGTAATCTACCCATAAGTCTAAAAACAATATGGCATCTAACCTGTGCTTTTGGTACATGAAATAGCCAGGGGTGTCCCTAGGCGGGACAGGGACAGCCTCTTCGAGTATCCCTTTCCTGGTCCCTATCTGACGTAATTTCGAAAACAGTGGCATGTTGGAACTAACTTGAGCGAATACACAATATACACAAGAATAGACTGAAAACAACCATTCATACTACAACATTAAAACATTTAAAAACGGATACATCCTAACTAGTACATAGAAAAAACACAATCCTGAAAAACAGTTTACTTTATGCACTGCAAAACAGTACAACCATACCGGTCTCGTAAAGAGACACGTCTTTACCGCATCCATCTAAATGGACACGTCTTTACCGGGTCTGTGTACCCAGACCCGTCTATACCGGGCTCAAATAAATGAACCCGTCTCTATGCATTCCCAATAACGGTACTCACCGGGAAGCAAACTGAAGGCCTCGGAAACTCGATACTGGACTGGACTGCTGCGGCTGCGGCTGCTTCTGCTGCGCATGCGCCTCGGAACAGGTGGGCCTCGGGATACCTCGGACCTTGCTCTCTCAGCTTGGGCTCTGGTCGGGATGGTCCGCAATCCTCACCGCCTCGTGTGGATGCCTGGTCGCAGTCACCGTCTCCTCCGTGGGCCTGAGGGAATGAGCAGGAAGTCCCGCCGACGTGTACACTTGAAGTCCGTCACGGCTGTAGAAGGGGTCAGGGGGCTGGACCTACATCGCCGGCGCGTGGGGAAGGGGACTGGTTCCTGTTCGGGCGCCAGAGTAATGTGGTAAATAATTGATTACCCTGTCATAATTTCTATACATTAATAAGGATTGCTCATAAAATGAGAGGCAGAGTCCGTGGTGTCCGATTCAAAAGGGCTTTAATGCAATAGCTCGAGCTACTGGAGAATCGGGTTCCATCACCACTAAGGTTCAGGAAGGATCGTCATCTAAATCTTTATTCACATAACACATTATATATAGTTAAACCATACATTGCATTGGATAGAGAAGGCGGAGCGCTCCAGGCGGAGCGCTCCAGGCGGAGCAAGTGAGAGAGATAAGAGCACATGGGCGTAAAAGAGGCGTGTAAGGAGGCGTACACGTGGGTGTTCACTTAATGAGTCATAGGTGTATCATAGGTGGGTGGATGCATAGAGGGGGTCTGCATGGTCAGTAGGAACCTTTACCCTACTTGTGCGCGCAAAACTGGTCATGACGTGAATTTGACGTGTAACTGGGGGGAAGCTGGAGGGAGCTGACTTTAGCACTAGTAGAGGAGTCTGGGATGTCAGAACGACCTGCACCTTTGGCATATCTGATATCTTGTGTTTGGAGGATGTATCGTCTGAAGTAAAGGTCGCTCGAGTAAAGGCTGCTCATCACTAAATGCTAGTGTGTGCATATATTTCTTCGTGCATTGCGTGGGGCCATGGGCCTTCTATGGAAACGGGTTCAGTAAATCACTTGGATGGAGACAGGAAGGCTAGGCCCTATCATCTGCAGGCGGAATATGTTTATCCTTTTCGTTAGTCAGGAATGTGCTTTCTGTGGAGCTGAACAGATAACTGTAGGCAAAATACTGTCTTTGGCAGGCCAGGCTGGGCACCTCTCGGCTGAGCAGGAAGTAAGGGAGAGGCCAGGGATACATAACTATTCTGCAGCTTTCAGAGTATCAGGAGGCTCGGGGCCTGAATTCGGGTCCTGGCTCGGCTGTGCCATGAAAACGTGTGCATCTCGACTTTTAAACGTGTACCATGTAAATGCATTGGCAACATAGGCCTCAGTGCAGAATTAACATTTCATTCATGGAGGGCCTAATAACTGACATGCTAACATTGGACGGAAATGCAGAGGCATTATTAGTACAGTCATGAGAAGGGAACTACATGAGGACATGGACATACATGGAACATGGGTACATAGATAGGGTGCGAGTGGGGGACACACTGGCCACGTAAAATTTCTATTTCCTCAAGGGTGAGGTCTGCGGGGCGGAGCTGGCAGTTTGGGGTGTAGAAGGTGAGTCGTCTGTTGAGGTATGTTGGTCCGATGCAGTGGAGTGCCTTGTGTGCGCTGGTGAGGAGCTTGAATGTAATCCTTTTGTTGATGGGAAGCCAGTGCAGGACTCTCAGGTGGGGTGTGATGTGGCTGTGGGGAGAGATGTCAAGAATCAGGCAGGCGGAAGCGTTCTGTATGCGTTGCAGTCGTTTCAGCAGTTTGGTCAGGGCCCCTGCATAGAGGGCGTTTCCGTAGTCCAGTCTGCTGCTGACGAGAGCCTGGGTGACCGTTCTTCTTGTGTCGGTGGGGATCCACCTGTAGATCTTTCAGAGCATGCAGAGGGTATTGAAACAGGAGTATGAGATGGCGTTGACTTGCTTGGTCATGGTGGGTGAGTCGAGGATGAATCCCAGGTTGCATGCGTGCGTGGTCGGTAGATGTCGGTGCTGCCCCCAGGGCAGTCGGCCAACAGGAGTCGTCCCAGGCTGAGGGGATGGAGCCAAGGATGAGGACCTCAAACTTGTCCGAGTTCAGTTTCAGACGGCTGCTCTTCATCCATTCAGTGACAGCTTTCATTCCTTCGAGGAGGTTGGTTTTGGCGGTGCGAGGGAGAGGATCAGCTGTGTTTCGTCGGCATAGGAGATGATGTTGAGGCTGTGCAGTCTGACGACACGGGCGAGCGAGGCCATGTAGATGTTGAACAGGGTTGGGCTGAGGGATGATCCTTCGGGTACGCCGCAGATGATTTTGGATGCTTCGGATCGGAAGGGGGGGTGGAGGACGCTCTGTGTTCGTCGGAGAGGAACGAGGTGGTCCAGTCCAGTGCTTTACCGCGGATTCCTGCATCGTGGAGGTGGGTGCGTAGGGTGCGGTGGCAGACCGCGTCGAAAGCGGCTGAGAGGTCCAGGAGGATGAGGGCCGCGGTCTCGCTGTTGTCCAGCAGGGCCCTGATGTCGTCGGTGGCAGCGATGAGGGCCGTTTCAGTGCTGTTGTTGCTGTGGAACCCAGACTGGGACGGGTCCAGGATGTTGTTCTCCTCGAGGAAGCAGGTCAGCTGTTTGTTGACGGTCTTCTCGATGACCTTCACCGGGAACGGGAGCAGGGAGATTGGCCGGAAGTTCTTGAGGTCCATTGAGTCTGCCTTGGGTTTCTTGAGCAAGGCATTGATTTCGGCGTGCTTCCAGCTCTCTGGGAAGGTTGCAGTCCAAAAGGAGATGTTGATGGCCTTGCGGAGGTGTGGTGCAATGGTGGCGCTGGCTTTGTTGAAGATGTGGTGGGGGCATTGGTCTGACAGGGAACCGGAGTGGATGGTGCTCATGATTTTGATGGTATTGTTGTCGTTGATGTTAGTCCATGCGAGCAGGGGGTCGCTGTGGGTGGTGGTCATGGGGTCCGAGGTGTCGTTGGCTGCCGTGGTGGTCTGGATGTCAAAGCTGTCATGGATGTCTGCGATCTTGCGGTGGAAGAAGGAGGCAAGGGAGTTGCACAGGTCTTGCGATGGTGGGATGCCGTTGGTGTTGGAGCTAGGGTTGGAGAGTTCTTTCACAATGTTGAGGAGCTCTTTGCTGTTTTGTGCGTTGTTGTCGAGCCGGTCTTTAAAGGAGGTATTTTTGGTGGATCTGATGAGGTGATCGTATTGGCGCATGGCGTTTTTGTGGGCTGCTTGGAACATCGGTGTTTGTTTGTGGTGCCATTTCTTCTCCAATTATCGGCACTTTTGTTTCGAGGTCTGGAGGTCCGCTGTGAACCAGCTGGCATTCCTGTTGGTGCGTCTGTTGGAGCGGTTCTTGACCGGGGCGAGGGTGTTGGCGCAGTCGTTAATCCAGTGTCTAATGTTCCTGGCGGCGGCATCTGGGTTGGTGGGGTCGGTGTGTGGGCTCTGGGCGAGGGTCGTGGTTAGTTGGTCTTCGGTGACTTTGCTCCAGCAGCAGCGGGGGATCTGTTGGGTGCGGTGGTGTGTGGTGGGTTTCCGGAAGGTGAAGTGGATTTTTACTCAAATTCTCTGCCGGACCCGATCTTCTTGACGTCAGTTCCCTGATATCGATCAGATAAACTGAGCTAATTTGGAGCTACGGCAACTCATCCTGACCATTTTACTATTTTGGACATCCTGACACGAGTGGATGCTTTTTACAATTTACTAGAAACTGGTTGGACCGTGTGGATAATACTACTCATTGACTTAGTTCCTCACAACCACATATTAGACGATGCCTCTACATTTGGTGCAATTATGGATGGTTATCTGTGAACTAGGAACGTTTACAGGTCACAGCCACATTGGAATACGACGCTATATATTCCTTATTTCTTCATCTTGTTTTACTCCAGAATCTTTATCAGCCTTGAGGAAGTTATGGTACTTATATAGTACTAACGAAACACGTGTCGGCTGTTTTCATTGTGATGAATTAAAGAATAAATGGAATGAAGATTTTCAAACTTTAAGGACACTGACTGATTCTTCCTGTCTCGAACAATTTATTGTAATCCTAAAATTCAGACTAAACAGTATGATGTTTTTTTGTGATTATTAGATCCCTTTCTTATTACTGCAACTCAGGATGGTGCACGCTTGACCCAGTTCTTTGGATGCAGCAATGGTCGGTCCAGTGGAGTTCAGAGGTGTGGCTGAAGGAGACATGGAAGCTTGCGGAGAAGATGGGATCCAGCATGTGGCTGGTGGAGTGGGTGGGCCTTGTCACGAGCTGTCTGAGTCCGAGGTTGGCGACGTTGTCGATCAGGGGGGTGGAGTTGGTGTTGTTGTTTTCGAAGTGGAAGTTCAGGTCTCCTAGGAGGATGTAGTCAGTTGAGACGAGGGCGTGTGTGCTGACGAAGTCGGCGATGGAGTCTCTGAAATGTAGTCGGGTCCGGGTGGTCTGTAAATCAGGGTTCCTCTGAGGGTGGTGTTGGGGTCGGTGTGGATCTGGAAGTCCAGGTGTTCGGTGGTTTTGAGGGTGTCATCGGAGTTGGTAGAGACCTTGAGGGTGGACTTGTGGACGATGGCGATTCCTCCTCCCACTCCATTGGTGCGGTCTCTGCGGGTGATCTTGTAGCCATCCGGGATGGCTAGGGCAATATCGGGTGCCGAGGAGTCGTTCATCCAGGTCTCTGTCAGGAAGGCGACATCTGGGGAGGATGTGTCGAGCAGGTCCCAGAGTTCGACGGCGTGTTTGCGTGCGGAACGGGTTTTCAGGAGTATGCAACGGAGGTGGTTGGGTCCTGTCCTGCTGGGCGGATTGGCGGCTCTGGTGCTGGTGAAGCTGCAGTTCCGTAAGGAGAAGGGTCCATGGGTACGCTTTGGGGCGGCCTGAAAGCTGGTGTGTTCTCGTCCGGTGTTGAGTGCGTGGAGGGTGCTGGCATCGTAGTGGAGTCGGGCGTCGTGGCGTTCGCGGGGGCCAGGGGTTCTGGCACTGGGCGCGGACGGGCGCAGACAGGCTTGCGTTAGGCGCGCCTTTAGCGCGCCCGCTGCGGGCGTCCACCATAAGAAGGGGAGGTGGAAGGGAGGAGCAGCTGGAAGGGGAGAGCGGGCGAATGGGTGACAAGTGGCGGGAAAACGGGAGGGAGGAACAGTGAAAGGGAAACAGAAAGCAGAGGGGCACAAAGGAAGGGGAATGAAAAAACGATCACAGAAATCAATTTATTTATTTATTTATTTATGTGCTTCTATAGCGCCTGAATAGACCCCCGAAGGGGTATCTCCGCGCTTTTGCTAGTAGAAGGAGATTATACCGTGCCGGGTCACTTCAGATGTAGCAAGGCATGAAAAGGTTAACTAATGGTGAAAAGGTGGGTCTTGAGGGTTTTACGGAAGGATAAGTGGTTTGTAATGAGTTTAAGTTTAGGGGGAAGAGAGTTCCAGAGAGCGACCTCCCTGACGAGACTTTTTTATTTTAGGGACCTGTTATAGATGGAGATTACTCGATCGTAAGGAGCGGCCTGGGACATAGGGTTGGAAGGCCTTAGTGAGATATTTGGGGCCCTTTCCTGTCAGGCATTTGTGGATAGTACACAGAATTTTAAACTTAGTGCGTTGCCGCACTGGCAGCCAGTGGAGTTTAACCAGCAGAGGACGGGAGGGAGTTCTAGATGGAACATTAAGGACTAACCTCGCCGCCGTGTTTTGGACTACTTGCAGTTTGTTTAATTGGCCTTCATTGGTTGACAAAAGAAGGCCATTGCAGTAGTCCAATCTACTGATAACTAGTGCCTGGACTAGGGTTTTCCTGTGATTATCAGGTAGATAGGGGAACACCCTTTTCAACAGTCCAATGGCCCTAAAACATGTGCCAGCAACTTGATTGACATGATGTTTAAAAGTCAAGGCTTGATCGAATAACACTCCTAAGTTTTTCACAGTCTGCTTTGGGACAGGTACTGGTCCAAGTTCTAAGGGCCACCACTCACCGGACCACAATGTCACCGCTTCCCCAAATAGTAGGACTTCTGTTTTGCCCACATTACATTGTAGGCAGTTCTCCGCCATCCATTTTGACACAGCCCTCATGCCTTCTGCAAAGGATTTTTGCAAGGCAGGTGTAAAAGTTTTAAAAGGGAACAGAAGTTGGGTGTCATCGGCGTAGGATACCGGGGTAAACCCAAAGGACCTCACTAAGTCGGGCAGGGGGGCCACATACACATTAAATAATGTGGGGCTAAGGCATGAGCCCTGTGGCACACCCCTGGTGAGCTCCCTAGAGATGGATTTATGGGAGCCCAGCCTGACTTCTTGAGAGCGGCAGGAGAGGAAGCTTTCCACCCAAGACAGAGCTGCACCTCCCAGCCCTACATCCCTCAGACGGCCGAGAAGCACTTCGTGAGACACCGTATCGAAGGCAGCGGACAAATCCAACAGCACCAGAATCATAGACCCCCCACTATCCAGTGTCATCCTGATGTTATTGGTCACTGCTAGTAGGGCTGATTCGGTGCTGTGATTTGGCCTGAACCCAGATTGGGAAGGGTCCAGGCCTTCCGCCGCCTCGATGTGATTCGATAGGTGGGTGTTCACGTGCTTCTCTGTCATCTTACCGATGTAAGGAAGGAGGGAAATGGGCCGGAGGTTAGAAAGATCTGTCCAGGGGGAGGCCGCTTTTTTCCTTATAGGGTTTACCACCGCTATCTTCCATTCCCTCGGGACTTGTCCCTTCGCCAGTGAGGTATTCATTACTGACTGAATAGAGGGTCCCAAGATGGAGATCAGAGGGGCCACCATTTTTGCAGGAAGGTAGTCATTGGGAGAACCGGTTTTCATGTGGTTGATGAGGAGTGGGAGATCTAAATCACTAACTGGTGGAATAGTAAGAAAGGAATTTTTGGTCTGTGCAGAAGGTACATATAGGGGGGAGGACCAGGTTTCTGCGCCTTGGGAGGCGATAATTTTGTTATAAATCAGATTGATTTTGTCCTCAAAGAACATAGAGATCTCATCGCAAAGTGTCTGTGAGGCATCGTCAGGGCTCTCACTGGCTGTAGGTTTTACAAAGCTTTGCAAGATTTTAAATAATTCCCTCGGACAGTTACCCGCCTCTGCAAGTTGTGAGGAGAGATTATTTTTCCTTGCTAGCTTTATATTTTTGTAATAAATTGACTGAGCCTCTAGAAACATTTTCCTTTCCTGTCCATTTTTAGATTTCTTCCATGCTTTTTCTAGCCGCCTACATTTCTGTTTTTCTTTCCTAAGGTCTAAGGTATACCACTTTTCTTGTTTGGTGGGAGGATACTGCTTATGAAGTTTTAACGGGGCCAGGGTGTCAATAGCTACTTTAAGGGAATTATTGTATTTTCCCAGTGCCGACTCGGCTGAGTCTGCTTCGGTAAATAGAGGTTGTTGCCAATGTTCACGCAAATTTTCAACAGATATTTTGTGCCATTGGCGACGAAGAATTGGAGGGGGTGGTGTTCTGGGCTGTCGTTTTGTTGGTCCAGCCAGATAGAACTCAATCAGAAAGTGGTCTGTCCAATGGATTTCTATAGCAGGAAGGCATCTAATTTTAGTACAGTTGGAAAATATGGAGTCGAGGGTGTGACCACCTATATGTGTCGCACCACTATTTATTGCCTCTAGTCCAAGATTGGACAGGTCAGCTGTTAATTGGATTGTTTCTGGGTGTTCAGGGTTGTCCATATGTATATTAAAATCCCCAAGGAGGAGAAAGTCCTCCTTTGCCCTAACATGAGGGGCCAGTAGTTCCAGAAGGGACAGAGCAAAATCTGGATTGGGGCCTGGTGGGCGATATACCAGTGCACCTTTCCATGAAATGTTACTTGGTAAGTTGATTTTAAATACCATAATTTCCAGTAAAGGAGTAGAGTTTTGTTCTAACATTGCAATCTTATAAGTGTCTTTAAATATGATGGCTAATCCACCTCCTGTTTTAACTGGCCTATCCACATGTATGATCCTATAGCCTGCTGGGACCCCTAGTGTGATTGCAGTTATTGTATGGGGTTTCATTCACGTTTCGGTGAGAAAACATATATCAGGCTGCTGGGTGAAAATCAGATCCCAAATCTGAAGTTGATGTTTAGGAAGGGACCGTACATTTAGGAGAAGGCATTTAAGTTCCATGGGAGATGCTAATGTAGAAACATTGTCGTGGGTGCTATCTGTTGCCACAACCGATTGGTATTGACATTGTAGACACGAGAAGCAACCCTCGAGCAGCTTACAGGATAAACGAGTATCACAGATCTTTGTGGGTTGTAGCTGGCGTAGTAAGTCAGCGGGATATGTAATGTGTCGAGTACCTGTATTGTCGGGGTCCATAGTACACGGGCCCTAGCCCCTATGCCGCGTACTGTCGCGGACGGGCGCAGACGGGCAGCTCTTTGGCTGGTCTTCGGCGTCGCTTCGGCGACGCTGCGCGCGATCGCTGCGCGTATCTAGGGGGAGATGGCTAAATAGGCCCTCAAGAAGCAACCACTAGAGCGCTAACCGCTCGGGAAGTGCCCCCGCAGGAAGTGACTGGCTCTCCCTGACCCGCCCTCCGCGCAACGGTACTGGCTACCGCGTCGGACCGGGGCGGGCAGGAGTGATGACGAGCACAGGCTTCCCGTTTACTATGAGTGCCCCCTCCCCTTTGTAATCAGGGTAGGGGCGAAGATATATATCGCACAGAGCAGCAAGTGTGACGATTTTGCAAATGCGTGCAGTTTAAGTGAGTAAGTGATTTTAAAATGAGTACACAGGCTAAAACATCGTTATTACATCAACAATGAATTTTAAAAAGATTATGCAGGCAAATCACAGTTCTTACATGCATCAGTACTCAAAGCAACGCGAGGCACAATCGTGTTTCCTTCAGCAAGCTAAGCGGAATTGAGACTCTGCCACCGTCTCTCTTCCGCAGCTTGCAGGTGTCTGGGCTCCGCCTAAATAGGCCCAAAATACAGTGCAATTAGCAGAAAAGAACAGAAAAACAATAAAACAAAATATAGTGCAGAAAGAGAAACAGAAGGCAAAGGGGCACAAGGGAAGGGAAATGAAAAAACGATCACAGAAACCAATTACCAAAATCCAGTGCAATTAGCTGAAAAGAACAGAAAAACAATAAAACAAAATACAGTGCAGAAAGGGAAAGAGAAGGCAAAGGGGCACAAAGGAAGGGGAATGAAAAAACAATCGCAGAAACCAATTACCAAAATACAGTTCAATTAGCAGAAAAGAACAGAAAAACAATAAAACAAAATACAGTGCAGATATCAGAAGCAAACCTACGGCCTACCACTGACCACCAGGGATGAGGCGCAGGTGGTGGCCTGCGGGTGGAGGCGGGCCTTGAACTTCAGTCAGCAGGAGGGGTAGCTGGGCACAGAGCACGGGCACAGACAGGTGGAGCTGCATAGCGTGGGAGCGACCTGCCTGGAAACATCACCTGTGAGTAACAACTCAGCTGTTGTTCAACTTGGGCTTTTCGATAAATGTGCCCAAATCTCACCTGGTGCCCTCTCAGCGCAACCTGTTCATAGGGGTGGTACTTCATACTACTGTGTGTCTAGCTTTTCCCCCTTCTCAAAGAATTCTCGACATTCAAGAGATGATTCCTTTGTTTCATAATGGAGCGGTTGTTCCGGTCCTAAAGGTCCTTAGCCTGCTCGGTCAGTTCGCTTCCTGCATACTTTTGGTCAGTCATGCATGCTGGCACATTAGGGAACTCCAGTGGTGCCTCCGCAGGCAGTGGTTTCAACACAATGGAGATCTCAGGGAGTCAGTCAGAATCTCCAGTGACGCTGCAGCGGATCTGACTTGGTGGCATGTGCAGGGCAACCTGTCTCAAGGCAAGCCCTTTCTACCTCCTCCACCGGTGGCCACAGTGATCACGGATGCCTCCACTCTAGGGTGGGGTGCTCATCTGGGGGATCTGGAGGTCAAGGGCTTTAGGTCTCCAGAGGAAAGGTTGCTTCATATCAACCTTCTGGAATTGCGGGCGATACGTTTGGCACTAAAGGCTTTCCTTCCTTCCCTTCGCGGTCAGTCGGTTCAGGTCCTGACGTACAACACTACCGCTATGTGGTACATCAACAAACAGGGAGGTGTTGGGTCGTATCGTCTCTGTCGAGAGGCTCTGCGACTCTGGTACTGGGCTCAGGACCATCAGATTTGTGTGTTTGCAAATCATCTAGCCTGTGTGCTGAATGTTCGTGCGGACAGTCTCAGTCTGCATTTCCCAGCAGATCACGAGTGGCGGTTTCATCCGGAGATGGTCCATTACATCTTCCAGATGTGGGGGTCTCCTCGGTTTGACCTATTTGCCACTCACGAGAACACGCACTGTCTGTTGTTCTGCAGTCTCCAGTTTCCGATGCAGGGAGTGCTGGGGGACGCGTTTCAATTGGATTGGAGCTCGCAACTCCTTTACGCGTTTCCTCCCATACCCTTGATTCCTCGGGTTCTGAGGAAGATTCGCCAAGACCGGGGCCAAGTTATATTTATCGCCCTGGATTGGCCAAGAAGTGTGCGGTACACAGATCAACTTCACCTCTCATCGCACCCTCCGCTCCGCTCCCTCTCAGGGCAGACCTCCTCTCGCAGTCTCAGGGGCAGGTTCTACAGCCCCTTCCAGACCCTGTACCTTAATGCCTGGGGATTAAATGGTGCAACCTGAGTTCCTTCTCTCTCCCGCCAGATGTGGTGGATATTATTTTATTGTCCAGGCGACAGTCCACTAAGTCTATTTACTCCTATAGGGGGTCTAGGTTTGTTAAATGGTATGGAGAGAGATCCATTGATCCTTTAAAGGCCCACTTGTCAGATGTTCTTCAGTTTTCACTTTTTTTGGCTCAGCAGAGTTGTGCTGTGGCCACTGTTAAGGGCTATTTGTCAGCTTTATCAGCTTTTCTGTGTTTGTCGGATCAGCCGTCTTTATTTAAATCTCACGTTGTTTTGAGATTTTTTAAGGGCCTTACAAATAGGTTTCCACCTACTCATTTTGTTATGCCTTAATGGGATTTGAATCTTGTTTTGACTTTCTTGATGGGTTCCCCTTTTGAACCCTTATATAGTTGTCCTTTGAGACTCCTGTCTTTTAAAACAGTCTTTCTTGTTGCTATTACCTCAGCAAGGAGGGTAAGCGAGCTTCAGGCTCTTAGTTCAAAACCTCCATTTTTGACCATACATGCTGAAAGGATGGTCCTCAGGACCAGGGCTGCTTTTCTGCCTAAGGTGGTTACTCCCTTCCATCTAGGACAATCCATTACTCTTCCTGTGTTCTACCCTCTACCTTCCAAGGAGGAGAGACTTCACCGCCTGGATCCTAAAAGAGGGGTGAGCTTTTATTTCAACAGGACTAAGGACATGGGATTGGGCAATCAGCTCTTTGTGGGCTAAGTTGGATACATGAAGGGCAAGGCTGTGCACAAGCGCACTCTATCCAGATGGATCATCTTGTGCATCAAGATCTGCTGTGCCCTGGCTGGTAAGGAGCCTCCTAAAGGTATTAGAGCTCATTCTACTAGAGCCAAGTCGTCAACTTCTACTTTGGCCAGAGGTGTACCTGTAGTGGACATTTGTAAGGCAGCGACTTGGGCCTCCCTCCAGACTTTCGCAAAGCAATATTGCTTGGACTCCGAAATGAGGAGGGAGGGCCACTTTGCGCGCTCTGCCCTACAGGACTTTTTGGTATAGAAGGGAGGACAACCTCCTCCGGGAGTGGGACGGCTGTGGGAGTCTATTCATAAGGTGACTAATCCACAGGCAGATGTATCCATCAGAAGAACAAGTTACTAACCTTCGGTAATGCTTTTTTTGGTGGATACAGTATCTGCCTGTGGATTCCTCACTGACCCACCCTCCTGCCCAATGTCCACCCTTGTATACCTTAAAGGTGACATTGTTTGACATGTTGTTTTGCATTGTCTCTTCTATCTATCTTGTATATTTATAGGAAATGCTTATATTCTTTGGCTTTCCTTTTGATTTGACACTATGTGAATTTATTTGAATATTGTGTACTGTGTATACTTTTAATCGGTTGTCAGTCCACCTGTTCGCCTCGGAGACACGGAAAAAATAGGTGTAACTGACGTCATCACGCCGACGAGGCTTTCTTATGGCTCCGGTAATATCATGAGGAGTCGCAAGCGGAGCCGTAGCATTATGACGTCCTAGTTGGCGTGAGGAGCTAGGAAACAATTCTGCGGGGAATGCTGGCGCAGGGGATATTCATAAGGTGAGGAATGCACAGGCAGATACTGTATCCACCAGAAAAAGCGTTACTGAAGGTAACTTGTTCTTCTTGTTCAGGATCTTGCCCACGTAAAATCTCAGGTCCTATAGCCAGGTAAGCCCTTATGTACCCACGGGAGAAGGATGGAGAGATTCAGGGAACACTCCTAGGGGAGGGTCAGGACGGAGGGGAGGTTACTCCCATATCCTTTCTCCAGTTTCACATCAGAGCAGAAGCCAACGGCTCCCGGAAATGGTTTGAACTGGACTCACAGGGACACCAAGTGTGCCCCAAATGCAAACTTTCAGACACTTTGAAAGTGCTCCCACCCAGCCCCAATACACTAAATCCTGTCTGGGAGGTGGTCTCCCTGTGACAGGATGCCTATTGTCCTGCCTTCCCCTGCTCGAACTTGGCTCTGCAGCAAGAGTGCAGAAATGTGTCTCTGGTTGACAGCAACCTTTTTGTGTTGCCCGGGTAGAGAAGGTTGGCCCCGGAAAGACCAGTGACCCCACGAAGCGCGCTTCAGAAGGGTGGAATCATACCTTCCACACCGGTTACCGGTGTGGAGGTATGATTCCAAGCTGTTTATTACCAAACAAGGCATGTTTTCTTTCAGCCATTTACGAGATAGCATTTACCGCGAGGTTATAATGCACCTCTATCTATATGTCTGGCTGAGTCACAGACAACCAGGGAGAATTGTCTCCGAAGGCTGCAGAGGGGTTCTGCTCATGCTGGGGCACCCTCTCACGTAAAACCCAGCACCCTGCCTTCATGATTGTTAAGGTCTGCTATAGGAGTGACTTATAAGTTTTAAGTGTAGTGACCTATAGATAGGGTGAATCTCTATCTAAAGTAAGTGGTGTAAGCACCAGCCTGCACAGGCTGCAATGGCAGACCTGTAGTTCCATTTTGCATTGCCTCTCATGGGTGGCATAATACATGCTTCAGCCCATGAGAGGCCTCTGGGGTACCTATTCCCTGGGTACATGTGCACCATATACTAGGGACTTATAAGGGTATCCCAGTATCCAATCTGGAGTGTACCAAAGTACATAGCATAACATTATAAGGAGAAAGCAGATAGACCGGGGTCCTGATTAGCAGGATCCCAGTAAGACTAGTCTAAAACAGTGTAACATCAAGCAAAAAGTGGGGTTAACAATAAGAAGCAGATCCTACTTTCCTACACAAATTACCCCCTAATGTAAGGAGATGAGACTAACCTTGCCCAGTTGAGTCTTCATGTTCTAAGTAGAAACATCTGGAGAGTCCATCTGCATTGGCATGGTTACTCCCAGGTCCATGTTCCACTGTATAGTCCATACCCTGTAGGGAAATAGACCACCTCAAAAGTTTGGGGTTTTCACCCTTCATCTGTTTTAGCCATACGAGGGACTTATGGTCTGTCTGACCAATGAAGTGAGTGCCAAACAAGTATTGCCTCAGCTTTTTCAGAGCCCAAACCACAGCAAAGGCTTCCCTCTCAATAGCTGACCAACGTTTCTCTCTGAGGGTCAACCTTCTGCTGATAAAAGCTACTGGCTGGTCCTGACCCTTTGCATTAAGTTGTGACAACACAGCCCCTACCCCCAACTCAAATGCATCTGTTTGAACAATGAATTGTTTGGAATGGTCATGACCCTGCAGAATGGGAGCAGTGCGCATGGCCTGCTTGAGATCATCAGCTAACTGTCCACTGAACTTTTTGGGAATAATTTTTTATGTCAGATCATTCAAGGGAGTGACTATGGACCCAATTCCCTTGACAAATCCTCTGTAGAGCCCAGTCAGGCCCAATAAATCTCTGACCTGAGTCTGGGTAGTGGTAGAAACCCAGTCTATTATGGTCTGGAGTTTGCTCTGCAATGGTTGAACCTGGCTTCCACCCACAAGGTGGCCCAGGTATTCAACCTTACTCTGCCTTGTCTGGCACTTGGTGGCCTTGATAATGAGCAAAACACACAAGATGATGGACAGAATGTTGCACAATGGCTAAACATTCACCCCCAGTCAAACCCGGATCTGTGACTGGGGGTGAATGTTTTGCCATTGTGCAACATTCCATCCATCATCTTGTGTGTTTTGCTGTTCACCCTGTGTGAGAAGGGTATGCCCAGACGTGGGTCCCGTGCTCACTACGCCACTGGAGTCAAGCTATCCTGGTTGAAGACGGCTGATAGCCAGAAACCGGTCCTAGGATGCTTGATTTCGGTCCAGGGAAGACATGGCTTGGCAGTTCGGTCTGGACTGTTCCCATGAGGTACAGGGTCAAGACTGATTTGCATATGGCCATGTCTGAACTGGGGTGGCTTGGTGAGCAAAATAACGATGGATTAAACCCATATCTGGGACTGCGGGTGAATGTTTCACCATTGTGCAACATTCCATCCATCATCTTGTGGGCCTTGATAATGAGACCTGCTTTCTGCAGAGCCTCTGAAACATTCTTCAGGTGGACCAGGTGATCCTCTCAGGTGGAGCTAAAGACATCTATATGATCTAGATATGCTGCAACATGGGCTTCCAGGCCTATAAGGACTTTGATCACTAACCTTTGAAATGTGGCAGATGCATTCTTCAAGCCAAAGGGCATCACAATATTTTGATAATGCACACTAGAGGTTGAAAGTGCTGTTTTTGGTTTGGCATTCTCAGGTAGTCTGATTTGCCAATATCCAGCAGTGAGGTCAAATGTGCTCAAGAACTTGGCTGAGACAAAGTGTCTATGAGTTCATCTGCCCTAGGAATAGGGTGAGCATCAGTCCTAGTGACTGCATTGAGCCCCCCGTAGTCCACACAAAACCTCATTTCTCTCTTACCACCCTGGGTATGAGGTTTGGGTACCAGGACCACTGGACTAGCCCAAGGGCTATCTGAGGGTTCAATCACTCCCAATGTCAACATGTTTTGAACCTCAGTCCTGATGCAATCTCTGACATGGTCAGGCTGCCTGTAAATCTTATTTTTAACAGGTAAGCTCTCAATTGTGTCAACTGCATGGGTGCACCAGGTGGTCTGACTGGGAGTCAGTGAGAACATGTGCCTATACTGATTGAGGACTTTCCTGCAATCAATCTGCTATTACTCAGTGAGACTGCCTGCCAAGGCTACACAATCTCCGCCGCATTCGACACCATTTCACAAGATTGGAATCAGTTGGGATCCAGGGCACTGCACTGGACTGGATAAGGGACTTCCTCAGTGGAAGAACACAAACAGTTCAAATTGGACCCTTCAGTTCAGAAACCACCCCAGTGACCAAAGGAGTACCGCAGGGCTCCTGCCTTAGCCCCTCGCTGTTTAACATTTATGTAGCCCCTCTCGCCGCATTCCTTAGGGAAAGCGGGTTCGTTCCAATCACCTACGCAGATGACACACAGCTCCTCCTAACCTTCGATAAAGATACATAGAATATTAAAAACATTTTCCTAGAAGGTATGAGGACAATAACAACATGGATGAGCAGAAACTTCCTACAGTTAAATGCAGGTAAAACCGAAATAATGCTCTTCAGAGAAGCAGTATCCACCTGGTCCCCCAGCTGGTGGCTGGAAGAAATGGGCCAGGCACCATCCCCCAAGCCAGTAGTCAAAAACCTTGGACTCCTAATCGATAGTAAACTCAACCTCGACAAACATATAGCCACCACAAAACTAGCCTGCTTTCACGCACTCAGTCTTCTCCGTAAAGTCTTTCAC
This sequence comes from Lissotriton vulgaris, assembly GCF_964263255.1. Taxonomy (NCBI): domain Eukaryota; kingdom Metazoa; phylum Chordata; class Amphibia; order Caudata; family Salamandridae; genus Lissotriton; species Lissotriton vulgaris. The sequence goes on from NC_141695.1 coordinate 1,657,486,149, forward strand.
TTCCTCCCCACGTCCACCCGAAAAACTCTGGTTCATGCCCTGCTCCTCAGCTGTCTAGACTTCAGTAATGCGCTGCTGATCGCTGCCAAAGAATCTGCCCTGGACAGCCTTCATGTGGTGCAGAACACAGCTGCCCGGCTGGTAACCAGCTCACCTTATCGAACTCCTTCATGCCCCTGCTTCGTAAACTTCACTGGTTACCTATTCGCATGAGAATCAAATTTAAAATCTGCTGCCTTGTTTTAAGGGCCTTAACCAGCTGGGTCCATTGTACCTGACCAACAAACTGACTAGACGCTCACCTTCGCGCACCCTCCGCTCCAAGGGGAAAGGTCTTACCATCCCGCGTATAAAAAAAAAAATAGACTGGGAGGCAAATCATTCTCCCATCTGGCGCCCCAATACTGGAATCAGCTCCCATTAGACATTCGCCTCTGTACCAATCAATCAATCAATCAGGAGTTTGTTAAAGCGCGACTACTCACCCGTAAGGGTCTCAAGGCGCGTGGGGGGGGGGGAGGGGGTGCAGGTTCCATTCCATCAAGGAGGGGGTCTGTCGAAGAGCCAGGTTTTGAGGTTTTTTGCGAAGATGGGGAGCAATGTTGTCTGTCTGAGGTGGAGCGGAAGGGCGTTCCATGCTTTGACCGCGAGGAAGGAGAAGGAGCGGCCTCCCGATATGGTCTTTCTGGTGCGGGGGACCACGGCGTAGGAAAGCTGGGCTGATCGTAGGGTCCTTTGGGGTGCGTGGAATTTGAGTCGGCTGTTCGGGTATGCTGGTCCGGTGCCGTGGAGGGCCTTGTGTGCGTGGGTGAGCATCTTAAAGGTGATTCTCGCCTCGACGGGGAGCCAGTGGAGTGTGCGCAGTTGCTGGGAGATGTGGCAGTGTTTTGGCAGGTTGAGGACCAGTCTTGCGGCGGCGTTCTGGATGTTCTGTAGCTTGCGGATGAGGTTTTTGTTTATTCCGGCGTAGAGTGCGTTGCCGTAGTCGAGTCTGCTGGTGACCAGGGCGTGAGTGACTGTCTTTCGGTGTTCGAGGGGGATCCATTTGAAGGTCTTACGAAGGAGGCGGAGGGTGTGGAAGCAGGAAGATGAGACAGAGTTGATCTGGCGGTCCATTTTGAGCTCGGAGTCCAGGATGATTCCCAGGTTGCGTGCGTGGTCTGTGGGGGTTGGCGGGTTTCCGAGGGCGGTGGGCCACCAGGTGTCGCTCCAGGCGTCGGGGTTTGGGCCCATGATGAGTACTTATGTTTTGTTGGTGTTTAGTTGAAGGCAGCTGTTTTTCATCCATTTGGCGACGGCTTCCATGCCTTCTCGAAAGTTGCGTCTGGCGGTGTTGGGCTCGTTGGATAGGGAGAGGATGAGCTGGGTGTCGTCTGCATATGACACGATGTTGAGTCCGTAGGTTCTGACGATGGGGGCAAGTGGAGCCAAGTAGACGTTGAAGAGCGTCGGGCTGAGGGAGGAGCCCTGGGGGACTCCGCAGGTGATCGGTGTGGGGTCCGAGAGGAAAGGGGGGAGTCTGACCCGCTACGTCCTGCCGGAGAGGAAGGAGCAGATCCAGTCGAGGGCCTTGTCCTGGATTCCTGCATCGTAGAGTCTGCGTATTAGGGTGCGGTGGGAGACTGTGTCGAACGCCGCTGATAGGTCGAGGAGGATGAGGGCTACTGTTTCTCCTTTGTCCAGTAAGGTGCGGATGTCGTCTGTTGCGGCGAGGAGGGCGGTTTCCGTACTGTGGTTTTTTCTGAAGCCGGATTGGGAGGAGTCGAGGATGTTGTGTTCTTCAATGAATGTGGCGAGTTGGCTGTTGATGGCTTTCTCGATGACTTTCGCTGGGAACGGGAGCAGGGAGATGGGTCTGTAGTTTTTGAGGTTGGTGGGGTCCGCTGAGGGTTTCTTTAGGAGGGGGTTGACCTCGGCGTGTTTCCAGTAGTCGGGGAACGAGGCGGTCGCCAGGGAGCGGTTGATGGTTTGGCGGAGCATGGGTGCGATGGTGTTGGCGGCTCTGTTGAAGATGTGGTGGGGGCAGGGGTCCGTGGGGGCCCCTGAGTGGATTGACTTCATTGTCTTCAGTGTGTCTTCGGTGGTGAGGGCTGTCAAGTCATCAATCGCTGGTTTCCGGGTGTCGGGGGTGGTTGGTGAGGGTTCAGTGTGTTGGTTGTCTTCGTCGAAGTTGTCGTAGATGCTCTTGATTTTGTGGTGGAAAAAGATGCTGAGTTTGTCGCAGAGGTCTTGTGAGGGAGGGATGTCGGTAGACTCGCTGGTGGGTTGGGCGAACTCCTTGATGATACTGAAGAGTTCCTTTGCTGTTGTGTGCGTGGGTGGAGATTCTGTCTTCAATCGCTTTTTTCCTCGTTTCTCTGATGAGTTGATGGTGGGCGTTGGTGGCGGCTCTGAAGTTGTTGTGGGCTTCTGTGGATTTGGTGTTTCTCCAGGCCTTTTCAAGGCAGCGGCATGTGCGCCTGGACTCTCGAAGTTCGGTGGTAAACCATCTGGCTTTCTTGGCACGGGTATTGTTTTTCTTGAGGGGGGCTATGGTGTTGGTGCTGTCCGAGATCCATCTATGCAGGGTTCGGGCTGTGGTGTTGGGGTCGTCGTTTTCCGCGATGGTTGGGGTGGAGTTGTTGAGTGAGGAGGTGAGCTGGTCATCGGTGATTTTGGTCCAGTTTCTTTGTGGAAGCAGGTGCTGGTGTCTGTGGATGGTGTGTTTCTGAAGGTGAAGTGGACGCAACGATGGTCGACCCATGGGAGTTTGGTGGTGTGGCTGAAGGTGATGGAGTTTCCTGTAGTGAAGAGGGGGTCGAGGGTGTGTCCTGCTGAGTGCGTGGGCTCGGTCACGATCTGGCGGAGTCCAATGTTGTGGAGGTTGTCCAGGAGGGATGTGGTGTTGGGTCCAGTTGATTGGCGAGGTGGAAGTTGAGGTCTCCCAGCAGGGTGTAGTTGGTGGATGCGATGGCCTGCGGGGAGATAATGTCCGTGATGGAGTTGGCGAAGGGTCCCCGGGGTCCAGGGGGTCGGTAGATGAGGGTTCCTCGGAGGGCGGCGGTGGGGCTGGCCAGTATCTTGAAGTGAAGGTGTTCCATCAGTTCTGTGGACTCGTCAGGGAGTGTGCTCAGGCGGAGGCTGGATTTGTGGACGATGGAGATTCCTCCTCCTGGGTGGATGGGGCGGTCCTTCCTGGAGATCTTGTATCCTTGGGGGATGGCGATGGCGATGTCCGGTCCCGAGGTGGTGTTGGTCCAGGTTTCGGTGAAGAATGCTACGTCTGGGGTGGTGCTGTCGAGGAGGTCCCAGATTTCTGTTGCGTGTTTGTGGAGGGATCGGACGTTGAGGAGGATGCATTGCAGGGTCTTCGGTTCAGTTGTGTTCTTGTGGGCGGGTTGTGCTGGATCTGTGTTCTTGGCGGTGCTGCAGGTGTGCGGGCAGCGGTGACAGCTGAAGGGTCCATGGGTGTCGGCTGGTGATGCTAGCTTGCAGTTGTTTTTGCAGCCTGGGTTGAGTGCGTGGAGTGCTGCTGGGTCGTAGCTTTGGCGGGGCGGAGGTCCAGGGTTCTTGGTGCTGGTTGCAGACGGGTCGCAGACGGGCGCAGACGTGCTTGCCTTTGACGCGCCTTTGGTGCACCAGTGGCCGCCATTAAGTAGGGGTCGGGGAGGGCTGGACAGCTGGGAGGCGGGGAGGGGAGCTGGATTGGGCCGGTCGTGCTGGGGGGGGGGGAGGGGCCGCGGGGGCAGCAGCGGCGGGGAAAGGTAAAGGGAGGAAAGAAGGGATAAAGACAAAAGGGAAAATAAGCAGAAATAAGGCACAAAAGAGCAGAGATGCAGAAAAGAGCAGAAAGGTGAAAGATAGAAAGGGTGAAAAAAACGAGTGAAGTAGCAGAGGGAGAGAAAGGGAAAATGGGCAGAAATAAGGCACAAAAGAGCAGAGGTGCAGAAAGGTGAAAGATAGAAAGAGGAAAAAAACGAGTGAAAACGAGTGAAGGAGCAGAGGGAGAGAAAGGGAGAATGGGCAAAAATAAGGCGCAAAAGAGCAGAGGTGCAGAAAGGTGAAAGATAGAAAGGGGAGAAAAACGAGTGAAGGAGCAGAAAGAAAGAAAGGAGACAGAGGTCCACTGGACCACCAGGGATGAGGCACAGGGAAACCCGCGGGTGGAGGAGGGCCTCGATCACCAACACTGAAGAGTGCAGGGGCAGGGGCACCTCACTTAATGGTGGAGCTGCGAGGGTGGGAGAGCAATTTCACTGACAATGAGTCAGTGGTCTTGCTCGCCTGTCCCCGCAGTGGCTGCCATTAAGTAGGGGTTGGGGAGGGCTGGGAGGCGGGGAGGGGAGCTGGATTGGGCCGGTCGTGCTGGGGGGGAGGGGCCGCGGGGGCAGCAGCGACGGGGAAAGGTAAAGGGAGGAAAGAAGGGATAAAGAAAAAAGGGAAAATAAGCAGAAATAAGGCACAAAAGAGCAGAGATGCAGAAAAGAGCAGAAAGGTGAAAGATAGAAAGGGTAAAAAAACGAGTGAAAACGAGTGAAGGAGCAGAGGGAGAGAAAGGGAAAATGGGCAGAAATAAGGCACAAAAGAGCAGAGGTGCAGAAAGGTGAAAGATAGAAAGGGGAAAAAACGAGTGAAAACGAGTGAAGGAGCAGAGGGAGAGAAAGGGAGAATGGGCAGAAATAAATCGCAAAAGAGCAGAGGTGCAGAAAGGTGAAAGATAGAAAGGGGAGAAAAACGAGTGAAGGAGCAGAAAGAAAGAAAGGAGACAGAGGTCCACTGGACCACCAGGGATGAGGCTCAGGGAAACCTGCGGGTGGAGGAGGGCCTCGATCACCAACACTGAAGAGTGCAGGGGCAGGGGCACCTCACTTAATGGTGGAGCTGCGAGGGTGGGAGAGAAATTTCACTTTCGTGGTTGGTGACACCTAGCGTAGGTGCCAACTCCCTGAGCACAACCTAAAGGAAACACGTAGTGTTTCTATATATTGTAATCCAAAAAGTTGTCAATAAAGTTGAACCAAAATTGTTGTTGCTTGTCTCATGTTTAATTCACAGTGAATTTCATCAATTTCCATGAAGTACCAAAATGTATGTACATCCAAAATCAACGTTTGGTGATAGTATCCCAATGCATTTCGGACACATGGTCCTTCGTCAGGGGAATCCTAAACAAAATAATAATGAAGCAATCTAAGTATAATTCACCCGGTAGCAAGTCTCTTATCAGTTAAATAAAGTTCTAACGGTTATGCATGTAAATTAACCAAGATATTATATAATGCATGCGGCACATGTCAAAAACTTGTGTTGAATGGAATAAAAAACAAGGAAGTTGCGTCACCTCAGGTTCCGGCGAGGTGGGAGCATGTCTCCAACCCATCATTCTTCTGTGAAGGCCGGCGGCTGTTAGTGGACTTGTCAGATCAGCGGACTGAGGTCAGCAACATGACAGCTCCCCGAGAAGCGCCTGCTAAAGGTAATGGAAAGAACTGCACCCCCGCCGCCATCATTACCAGTGGACGACCTCCATACAACAACGGGGCTCCTCCCTCCTAAACAACCTTCCCTCAAATGTACTATATTTAATCCGTTCCAAAGCAGGTGATTTACCCTTAAACATCGGTTGAGTACAAAGAACTGAAAACAACACTGCACACAACAGGAAGTAGCACAAGGAAAGAACACTGAAGGGTTGAGTAATCCAAATGCATCGGTGACTAAGAGGAGGATGGTTCGATCATGAGTAATCGTGAACCACCTTAATTCTACGCTGCAATTGACGTAATCAGGCTAGCCAGCCCTTTCATGCGAAGGTGTTTTCTCTGCTTGTCGGCACGACAGAGGTTACAGCAGTGCACCAGGTGGGTTGGGCCCTGTAGATTCTTTTTGTTCGTATTGTTTCAGACGCCCACTGACAGAACTTGGCTTGGTGGAAAAAATGCATGTAAAAGGCCTCAATCTCCGATCGAGTTCAGGTTTTTTTTTCTCTTTGGGATTATTACAAAATGTGTGCTCTGCACATGCATTAGAATAATTCTTCGACACCTTATGCATGGTGACAAAAGCCCCGTAGGGATGATTCCTCTGCTATTCATGTTCACAATCGCTGTATATAAAAAAATATATAAAAACAAGAAAAGAAACAAAAAGACGGGTAGGGAGAGGCGGCGGGAAGGGGAGGGGGCGGAGCGGGTTAAATTAAACAAACGAGACGGAGGGAAGAGAGGGGAGGGGGGAGGAGAAATGCGGCAGGCAGGCAGGGGAGGAGAGGAGGAGGGGGGAGGAGAGTAGGGGAGGCGCGCCGTTCCACCTCTGCATCGATAGTTTGGGGGTCACCAATAAACGACAGGCCCGACCTACGGGTGTGTTTCTTTGTTTCCAAAGTACCCTATTTAAAGGGTGGATATTTCAGGTCGGGGATGCTACGTTTCGACGGAGGCTCTTTATTTTAAACCTGGGGTCGGATAATCAGAATGTGTTTGATGTCACTCAGAGTGGTACCGAGTCACTTGCTAGAAACAGAACTTAAAGTAGTGGGTAGGAAGCCGTCTTTACTCTTATGAGGCCTATTGCGTGCGGACATAGTCATTACAAAGGTTTTAAAAGAGCGCCGACTCAGAAGATGTGATGCAGAAGGCATTATTTAGCTCCGGAGAGTTCTTGCAAATAATTTGAGGGTGGGAACTAACAATTTATACCCTTTCAGAGGGTCTCTCTGTTAAATGGGATCATTATTCAAATTGACCGCTTTGTGTGACCATGGGCCGCTGTCTGAATGAGCTGGGGAGAAAGTTGCCTTCCAAGTTTTGTTTATTTTAGAAAATGGATGGTGCGTAATAGTGGTCAAATTTAAAGCTCGAAATGATCCTAATTTCGGGGTTCGCTAAAACAAACTGGAATATTGTGCCATTGCGCGGGCCCAATCTCCATGCTAGAGGGAGAGGTTGCAAACTGCCCTTTTTCAGAACAAAAAAGACTTTGAAACCGTCCAGCGCCGAGAGTTTGATAAATGACACCGCGGGGCAGCCATGCAAATGAGGGAGACATTGAGGACGCAACATTTTATGCATGGTGACAAAAGCCCCGTAGGGATGATTCCTCTGCTATTCATGTTCACAATCGCTGTATATAAAAAAATATATAAAAACAAGAAAAGAAACAAAAAGACGGGTAGGGAGAGGCGGCGGGAAGGGGAGGGGGCGGAGCGGGTTAAATTAAACAAACGAGACGGAGGGAAGAGAGGGGAGGGGGGAGGAGAAATGCGGCAGGCAGGCAGGGGAGGAGAGGAGGAGGGGGGAGGAGAGTAGGGGAGGCACGGCCTAGCGGCCGTGCAATCAAGTAGTGAGGGGGCGGAGCTGGGGGAGGCTGTGAGAGAGAGTAGGCGGCTGGGGGCATGTGCACGTGCATTTAAGCTCAATGCGCATGCGCATTGAGCTTAAATTTCTCGTGCACTGCAAGGAATCGCCACGATTCCTTGCAGTGTGGATAAAGAGCGGATAAGTGCCAATACTCTCGCCTTGCTCGATGCGCATGCGCATCGACAGGCGAGACCTAACAAAGTGTCACAGCTCGTGTGTCATAGGGAAAAACAAGTCCCGTTTGCAAAATAAGCGTGAATGAAACGTGTCACCGTGAGTATTCAGTGCGGAGTGACAAGAAAGAAACCTCTGTGCCCAAAGAATCCTCTCAATCATGTAAAAGAGCTCCACGTTGTAGCCCAAATGGGAATACGAGTGATCACAAAGTTTCAAACAATAAGAGTAGCGTTTATGACAATCTCCGTAAGTGCGAAGTTTTCCGAATAAACCAAAGGTGTGCGTATTAACACCGAAATGACAAAGCGTAAACAGTGTGAAAGAGACACTTACTCGAAATTCAAAGTTGGGTCACGCGTTAAGACGGTGCGCCCTTCGCCATTAGGAATGCAACAAGCTCTCGGAGTGTGCGGAAGTGTATAAGGGCATGCAGCGTGCATAGAAAGAGGACTGTATGTTGGCAGCCATCTTGGAGTGGTAAACCAGGCGCCCAGAGGTACGAGTGAACAATGAACAGAAAATAAATGAGCGATGTTAGTGGGATAAAACGGACAGAAACGATAAAGTTGGAAGCGAAAAGAGTAAAAAATATAAGGAAAGTGTAGCAATGAGATGGTATAGCGTATGGTGGGCAATGAAATGGCGGATAAACAAAGATCGTGGAAATAGAAGATAAAAGGATAAACATAATAGTGTACCAACATTATAGTGGAAAAAGAGTACATGTCATAACCCTATACATGCAAGGATGAAAGGAGATTCTTAAAGGTAACATTGAAATTCCATCCGATCATTGAGACCAGAGGGTTTCATTGATTGGAGGAATTTAATCCAATGGTTCTCACGCTGTAATAAAAAGTTGTTATTGTCTCTGTCGTCTCGCTTATTGACCACCTCCACTGCAGCAAACCTCAGCTGACTGATGTTGTGTCTGCTGTCCTTGAAATGTGCAGCCAGATTGGATTTCATGTTGACTGTCCTTATATTGCTCTTATGCTCATTGATTCTCTGTTTTAACTTGCGTGTGGTTTTTCCAGTATATATTAGTCCACACGGACATTTGACAATATATACCACGTTCTCAGTGTCACAAGTAGCATTCAGTCTCAATTTGATATCAGTTCCTTTCATCGGATGTTTGATCACAGGGCCTTTAATCATGTTGTTGCAATTTTGACAGTTCAGACAAGGTTGGTTGCCTTTGTATTTGATCACTGTTGTTGATTTGGGTTTCTTTATGAGTTCCTTCAGGTTATTGCCTCTTTTGTAAGCAAACAAAGGTTGTTCACTAAAAATTCCGTTGAAATCCTGTTCTCGACAAATAATAGGCCAATGTTTTAAAATGGCATTCTTATAGGCCCTTGAGGACGCTGAGTATTTCGATACGACCACCGGTCTGTTTTTGCTATCCTTCTGTTTGGTGATTAGGGTTTCCTCCCGTGTGATGTTATCACAACGTTCTTTAGCCTGAGCCAAAATGGCTTGTGGATATCCTCTCTTGGAAAAGCGTTCTAACATGTTGGTGGCTTGTTCCTCATATTTGATGGTGTCAGAGGTGATACGTTTAACACGTAATAGTTGCGAGAATGGCAGGTGATTCTTCAATGGTTTTTGGTGAAAAGAACTGTAATGCAACATGTTGTTTTTGTCGGTTGTCTTTCTATAAAGATCAGTTTCTAAATAATCTTTGGATCTGGTCACTCTAACATCCAAGAAAGTGATAGATTGTTGACTCATTTCAGATGTGAATTGAATGCGGTCGTTAATGAGGTTGAGGTCAGTTACTGCTTTGTGTAACGAAGCATGATCTCCTCGCCATAAGACGAAGATGTCGTCTATATAGCGCAGGAATGCCATGGCATGCTCGACCCAAGGTGTCTGGTTCAGGATATAGTTGTTCTCAAAGTATATCATGAATGCATTGGCATAGACTGGTGCCGCACAATTGCCCATGGAAGTCCCGGACAACTGTGCGTAGAATTGATCATCCCAAGAAAAATAGCTCTGATAAAGGGTAAAGTGTGTCAGTTGCATTAGGAAGATTTGCAAATCTTGTGAAAGATCAGAGTGTACCAAGATGTTCTCAATTGCTTCCATGCCCAAGTCATGGGGAATGCTTGTGTATAGAGATTTAACATCTATAGAGCACAACCAGATAGTCTCATTTTCTCCGAACCTGATCTCGTTGAGAATCTGTAAGAAGTGGGTTGTGTCCTTGATGTATGTACAAGATTGCTGAATTAGAGGCTGAAGATACCTATCAATGAATTTACCCGTGTTTTCATGGATGCTTCCCCGTGTAGACACGATGGGTCTAAAAGGAGGTCGGGTGATGCTCTTATGTACCTTGGGTAGCATGTACATGCTAGGTGTCCTTGGATTGTCTGGTGTCAAGAATCTCTTGGTTTTGGGTTCGATAGTTCCATTCTCTTCTGCCATGGTTAAAATATTCAGCAACACCTCTTTGTAGCTGTTGGTAGGGTTGGCATGAATTAGATTATAGGTGCTCTTATCAGAAAGGTGTTCTCGGACCTGCTCTTTGTAGAATGTAGTGTCCATAAGGACCAGTGCACCCCCTTTGTCAGCGGTTTGGTATGTAATTTCCACTTTATTCGCTAAGTTGGTAAGCAATGAGTATTCTTTTTTGGTTAAGTTCAAATGTTTCTGCTTCTTGGTAAAGTTGATGTTGTTAATTTCAGTCTTAACTAAGCTTTCAAAAATGTCAAAGGATTTGTGGCTTATTGGGGCCATGTATGTGCTTCTGGCTCGTAATCCTCTCAACTGGTCTTCCTGTTCTTTGTTCTGTGGAGGAGAGATGTTCTCAAAGAAGTGCCTTAAACGTAGATTACGCATAAATTTGAATAGGCTGATTTCCAGCTCTAGTTCGTTGGTGTGGCTGGTGGGAATAAATGACATACCTTTCTGAAGTACGTTAGCTTCTTGTTTTGTGAGGGTATATGAAGATATGTTGATGATTAGGTCGTCTTCTTCTTTGGTTTGTCCACTCTCTGATTCAATGTTGTACTCCTCAATTCCCTTTCTCTCTCGCTCTCTTTCTCTTTTTCTTTTTCCTTTGACCTGGCTCCTCCTGGGTCGTCTCTTTCTCCCGGGCCTTCCCCTAAAAAAGGAACCGTGGAGAGAGTGGAGGTTTCTGTGCTGGTTGAAGGTTGTTGTAAATTAACCCTTCTTCGGTCAATGCGTGTTTCTTCCTCTGAAGAAGACGTCTCAGTTGTGGTGTTAGAACTGGTTTTTGGTGGTTTATTCTGTCGTCTTCTGGCGTATACTTCAGCCCAAGAGTACACTTCCCCCAGTTTGTAATCTATAGTATCTCTTCGATACTTGCGTATTTTCCGTTCATTAATCTCTCTGGTGTGTTTGTCCAGTTGGATGGTGATATCTTCCAGTATCTTGGACCAGTCTTCCTTGGGCAGCATGTCACTCAATTCCTGCTTGCATTGTTGAATATCCTTATTCAGTTCCTCCAAAGCTCTGGAGAGTTCATCAACTATTAGTAAAATTAAATCTAGCGAACATTTGTTTAAGATGGCGTACCATCTTTCAACAAATTTCGAGCTGTTTCTGCACAGAAGTGGTTTTAGCGGGACTCGGAGCCCCCTTGGAATACGTTGTGCACGATGGTATCGTATTAGAGTACTGGCATGAAGCCTTTGGCTGATCTCCTTCTTTGAAAAGTAAAGTAGCTGTTTGAGACAGCTTTCTTTATTCCTAGTGGATCCTTGCGGACTTGCGACCTCGGGAATTAGAGCATAGATTTTGTCCACATCATCTGTGCTGAAAGCAAAAGTGTCTGCTTTAAGGTCAGTTAACGCTGTAATGTCATCATATGCCATTTTAAAAGATCAACAATCGAGTGAGTTGGGGTGCCGTAACCCTTAGTCAGGGTCAGAATAATGTTCAGGTATGGGTCACGCACTCCTCTGTGAGTTCTAAGGTAAGTAAGTTGCGGTGTGCCTCAGTGGTATCACCCCCTGACAAGGAAGGTGTAGAAATCAAATTCGTGGTTGGTGACACCTAGCGTAGGTGCCAACTCCCTGAGCACAACCTAAAGGAAACACGTAGTGTTTCTATATATTGTAATCCAAAAAGTTGTCAATAAAGTTGAACCAAAATTGTTGTTGCTTGTCTCATGTTTAATTCACAGTGAATTTCATCAATTTCCATGAAGTGCCAAAATGTATGTACATCCAAAATCAACGTTTGGTGATAGTATCCCAATGCATTTCGGACACATGGTCCTTCGTCAGGGGAATCCTAAACAAAATAAAAATGAAGCAATCTAAGTATAATTCACCCGGTAGCAAGTCTCTTATCAGTTAAATAAAGTTCTAACGGTTATGCATGTAAATTAACCAAGATATTATATAATGCATGCGGCACATGTCAAAAACTTGTGTTGAATGGAATAAAAAACAAAGTGTCACAGCTCGTGTGTCATAGGGAAAAACAAGTCCCGTTTGCAAAATAAGCGTGAATGAAACGTGTCACCGTGAGTATTCAGTGCGGAGTGACAAGAAAGAAACCTCTGTGCCCAAAGAATGGAAAGAGTGGAGGTGGTCAATAAGCGAGACGACAGAGACAATAACAATAACAACCTTTTATTACAGCGTGAGAACCATTGGATTAAATTCCTCCAATCAATGAAACCCTCTGGTCTCAATGATCGGATGGAATTTCAATGTTACCTTTAAGAATCTCCTTTCATCCTTGCATGTATAGGGTTATGACATGTACTCTTTTTCCACTATAATGTTGGTACACTATTATGTTTATCCTTTTATCTTTTATCTTTCTTGTCACTCCGCACTGAATACTCACGGTGACACGTTTCATTCACGCTTATTTTGCAAACGGGACTTGTTTTTCCCTATGACACACGAGCTGTGACACTTTGTTTTTTATTCCATTCAACACAAGTTTTTGACATGTGCCGCATGCATTATATAATATCTTGGTTAATTTACATGCATAACCGTTAGAACTTTATTTAACTGATAAGAGACTTGCTACCGGGTGAATTATACTTAGATTGCTTCATTTTTATTTTGTTTAGGATTCCCCTGACGAAGGACCATGTGTCCGAAATGCATTGGGATACTATCACCAAACGTTGATTTTGGATGTACATACATTTTGGTACTTCATGGAAATTGATGAAATTCACTGTGAATTAAACATGAGACAAGCAACAACAATTTTGGTTCAACTTTATTGACAACTTTTTGGATTACAATATATAGAAACACTACGTGTTTCCTTTAGGTTGTGCTCAGGGAGTTGGCACCTACGCTAGGTGTCACCAACCACGAATTTGATTTCTACACCTTCCTTGTCAGGGGGTGATACCACTGAGGCACACCACAACTTACTTACCTTAGAACTCACAGAGGAGTGCGTGACCCATACCTGAACATTATTCTGACCCTGACTAAGGGTTACGGCACCCCAACTCACTCGATTGTTGATCTTTTAAAATGGCATATGATGACATTACAGCGTTAACTGACCTTAAAGCAGACACTTTTGCTTTCAGCACAGATGATGTGGACAAAATCTATGCTCTAATTCCCGAGGTCGCAAGTCCGCAAGGATCCACTAGGAATAAAGAAAGCTGTCTCAAACAGCTACTTTACTTTTCAAAGAAGGAGATCAGCCAAAGGCTTCATGCCAGTACTCTAATACGATACCATCGTGCACAACGTATTCCAAGGGGGCTCCGAGTCCCGCTAAAACCACTTCTGTGCAGAAACAGCTCGAAATTTGTTGAAAGATGGTACGCCATCTTAAACAAATGTTCGCTAGATTTAATTTTACTAATAGTTGATGAACTCTCCAGAGCTTTGGAGGAACTGAATAAGGATATTCAACAATGCAAGCAGGAATTGAGTGACATGCTGCCCAAGGAAGACTGGTCCAAGATACTGGAAGATATCACCATCCAACTGGACAAACACACCAGAGAGATTAATGAACGGAAAATACGCAAGTATCGAAGAGATACTATAGATTACAAACTGGGGGAAGTGTACTCTTGGGCTGAAGTATACGCCAGAAGACGACAGAATAAACCACCAAAAACCAGTTCTAACACCACAACTGAGACGTCTTCTTCAGAGGAAGAAACACGCATTGACCGAAGAAGGGTTAATTTACAACAACCTTCAACCAGCACAGAAACCTCCACTCTCTCCACGGTTCCTTTTTTAGGGGAAGGCCCGGGAGAAAGAGACGACCCAGGAGGAGCCAGGTCAAAGGAAAAAGAAAAAGAGAAAGAGAGCGAGAGAGAAAGGGAATTGAGGAGTACAACATTGAATCAGAGAGTGGACAAACCAAAGAAGAAGACGACCTAATCATCAACATATCTTCATATACCCTCACAAAACAAGAAGCTAACGTACTTCAGAAAGGTATGTCATTTATTCCCACCAGCCACACCAACGAACTAGAGCTGGAAATCAGCCTATTCAAATTTATGCGTAATCTACGTTTAAGGCACTTCTTTGAGAACATCTCTCCTCCACAGAACAAAGAACAGGAAGACCAGTTGAGAGGATTACGAGCCAGAAGCACATACATGGCCCCAATAAGCCACAAATCCTTTGACATTTTTGAAAGCTTAGTTAAGACTGAAATTAACAACATCAACTTTACCAAGAAGCAGAAACATTTGAACTTAACCAAAAAAGAATACTCATTGCTTACCAACTTAGCGAATAAAGTGGAAATTACATACCAAACCGCTGACAAAGGGGGTGCACTGGTCCTTATGGACACTACATTCTACAAAGAGCAGGTCCGAGAACACCTTTCTGATAAGAGCACCTATAATCTAATTCATGCCAACCCTACCAACAGCTACAAAGAGGTGTTGCTGAATATTTTAACCATGGCAGAAGAGAATGGAACTATCGAACCCAAAACCAAGAGATTCTTGACACCAGACAATCCAAGGACACCTAGCATGTACATGCTACCCAAGGTACATAAGAGCATCACCCGACCTCCTTTTAGACCCATCGTGTCTACACGGGGAAGCATCCATGAAAACACGGGTAAATTCATTGATAGGTATCTTCAGCCTCTAATTCAGCAATCTTGTACATACATCAAGGACACAACCCACTTCTTACAGATTCTCAACGAGATCAGGTTCGGAGAAAATGAGACTATCTGGTTGTGCTCTATAGATGTTAAATCTCTATACACAAGCATTCCCCATGACTTGGGCATGGAAGCAATTGAGAACATCTTGGTACACTCTGATCTTTCACAAGATTTGCAAATCTTCCTAATGCAACTGACACACTTTACCCTTTATCAGAGCTATTTTTCTTGGGATGATCAATTCTACGCACAGTTGTCCGGGACTTCCATGGGCAATTGTGCGGCACCAGTCTATGCCAATGCATTCATGATATACTTTGAGAACAACTATATCCTGAACCAGACACCTTGGGTCGAGCATGCCATGGCATTCCTGCGCTATATAGACGACATCTTCGTCTTATGGCGAGGAGATCATGCTTCGTTACACAAAGCAGTAACTGACCTCAACCTCATTAACGACCGCATTCAATTCACATCTGAAATGAGTCAACAATCTATCACTTTCTTGGATGTTAGAGTGACCAGATCCAAAGATTATTTAGAAACTGATCTTTATAGAAAGACAACCGACAAAAACAACATGTTGCATTACAGTTCTTTTCACCAAAAACCATTGAAGAATCACCTGCCATTCTCGCAACTATTACGTGTTAAACGTATCACCTCTGACACCATCAAATATGAGGAACAAGCCACCAACATGTTAGAACGCTTTTCCAAGAGAGGATATCCACAAGCCATTTTGGCTCAGGCTAAAGAACGTTGTGATAACATCACACGGGAGGAAACCCTAATCACCAAACAGAAGGATAGCAAAAACAGACCGGTGGTCGTATCGAAATACTCAGCGTCCTCAAGGGCCTATAAGAATGCCATTTTAAAACATTGGCCTATTATTTGTCGAGAACAGGATTTCAACGGAATTTTTAGTGAACAACCTTTGTTTGCTTACAAAAGAGGCAATAACCTGAAGGAACTCATAAAGAAACCCAAATCAACAACAGTGATCAAATACAAAGGCAACCAACCTTGTCTGAACTGTCAAAATTGCAACAACATGATTAAAGGCCCTGTGATCAAACATCCGATGAAAGGAACTGATATCAAATTGAGACTGAATGCTACTTGTGACACTGAGAACGTGGTATATATTGTCAAATGTCCGTGTGGACTAATATATACTGGAAAAACCACACGCAAGTTAAAACAGAGAATCAATGAGCATAAGAGCAATATAAGGACAGTCAACATGAAATCCAATCTGGCTGCACATTTCAAGGACAGCAGACACAACATCAGTCAGCTGAGGTTTGCTGCAGTGGAGGTGGTCAATAAGCGAGACGACAGAGACAATAACAACTTTTTATTACAGCGTGAGAACCATTGGATTAAATTCCTCCAATCAATGAAACCCTCTGGTCTCAATGATCGGATGGAATTTCAATGTTACCTTTAAGAATCTCCTTTCATCCTTGCATGTATAGGGTTATGACATGTACTCTTTTTCCACTATAATGTTGGTACACTATTATGTTTATCCTTTTATCTTCTATTTCCACGATCTTTGTTTATCCGCCATTTCATTGCCCACCATACGCTATACCATCTCATTGCTACACTTTCCTTATATTTTTTACTCTTTTCGCTTCCAACTTTATCGTTTCTGTCCGTTTTATCCCACTAACATCGCTCATTTATTTTCTGTTCATTGTTCACTCGTACCTCTGGGCGCCTGGTTTACCACTCCAAGATGGCTGCCAACATACAGTCCTCTTTCTATGCACGCTGCATGCCCTTATACACTTCCGCACACTCCGAGAGCTTGTTGCATTCCTAATGGCGAAGGGCGCACCGTCTTAACGCGTGACCCAACTTTGAATTTCGAGTAAGTGTCTCTTTCACACTGTTTACGCTTTGTCATTTCGGTGTTAATACGCACACCTTTGGTTTATTCGGAAAACTTCGCACTTACGGAGATTGTCATAAACGCTACTCTTATTGTTTGAAACTTTGTGATCACTCGTATTCCCATTTGGGCTACAACGTGGAGCTCTTTTACATGATTGAGAGGATTCTTTGGGCACAGAGGTTTCTTTCTTGTCACTCCGCACTGAATACTCACGGTGACACGTTTCATTCACGCTTATTTTGCAAACGGGACTTGTTTTTCCCTATGACACACGAGCTGTGACACTTTGTTTTTTATTCCATTCAACACAAGTTTTTGACATGTGCCGCATGCATTATATAATATCTTGGTTAATTTACATGCATAACCGTTAGAACTTTATTTAACTGATAAGAGACTTGCTACCGGGTGAATTATACTTAGATTGCTTCATTTTTATTTTGTTTAGGATTCCCCTGACGAAGGACCATGTGTCCGAAATGCATTGGGATACTATCACCAAACGTTGATTTTGGATGTACATACATTTTGGTACTTCATGGAAATTGATGAAATTCACTGTGAATTAAACATGAGACAAGCAACAACAATTTTGGTTCAACTTTATTGACAACTTTTTGGATTACAATATATAGAAACACTACGTGTTTCTTTTAGGTTGTGCTCAGGGAGTTGGCACCTACGCTAGGTGTCACCAACCACGAATTTGATTTCTACACCTTCCTTGTCAGGGGGTGATACCACTGAGGCACACCGCAACTTACTTACCTTAGAACTCACAGAGGAGTGCGTGACCCATACCTGAACAGAGAAATTTCACTGACAATGAGTCAGTGGTCTACCAACTATCTTAGCTTTCGGAAAAAACTGAAAACCTCAATCTTCTGTTAAAATCCCCTTCTGCTACACCTGCTGCGTCTTCGGCGCGGAGATACCCCATGTGGGGTGATTCAGGCGCTTTATAAATGACATAAATAAATAAATAAATAATCTACTGAGCCATCATCGGGGTTCTGTGAGAGGAGATCAGGGAGTGGGTCTCTCTCTTCCTTCTTTCCCTCATCAGTAGCCATGAGCAACCCCCTTTCTGCCCTGTCCACATAGGGTTTGAGTCTGTTTACATGGAATACCCTGTGGGGGCTCCTGGGAGTTCCAAGGTCCACCAAGTAGGTGACCTCTCCCTTTTGCTCAATGACAGTATGGGATCCACTCCACTTGTCCTGGAGAGCTGCTGGGGCCACAGGCTCCAACACCCATACTTTCTGTCCTGGCTAATAAACAGTCAGTGCAACCTTTTGGTCATGCCAAGCTTTTTGCAATTCTTCACTTGCCTCAAGGTTTTTTCTGGCCTTCCTTATGTACTCAGCCATCCTGGAGGGGAGACCAAGTACATAGTCCACTATGTCTTGTTTGGGAGGTTTTAGAGGTAACTCCCATCCATCCTTCACCAAACAAAAGGGACCCCTAACTGGATGCCCAAACAAAAGTTCAAAAGGGCTGTAGCCAGCCCCCTTTTGTGGGAACTCTCTGTAGGCAAAGAGAAGGCAGGGCAACAGGACATCCCATTTTCGCCTGTTTTTCTGGGAGGCCCATGATCATGTCCTTTAGGACTTTGTTGAACCTTTCAACTAACCCATTGAATTGTGGATGATAGGGTGTGATGAATTTGTAATTCCCTCCACACTCCTTCCACATTGCAGTGATGTAACTAGACATGCAGTTTACACCTCTGTTAGTTAAGACTTCCTTATGAAAACCCACTCTGGAAAACATTCCCTGGAGGGCTCTGGCCACCACAGGAGCTTGGGTGGGTCTAAGGGGTATAGCCTCTGGATACCTAGGGCCAGATGTAGGTAGGCAAATACCGGTCAGTAACGGCCGAAATTCGGTAATTTCGTCCGTTACCGACCGGTATTTGGAAAATGAGATGTAGGTGGGCATTTTACTGATTCGGTAATTTACTGAATCAGTATTTTAAGGAATCGGTAAATTACCGATTCCTTAAAATACCGAATCAGTAAATTACCGATTTTGCTATGTAGGGAGCACTCACATGAGTGCTTTTCCCCTTTTAGGATTCGTTATTTACCACCAACTACAAGTTGGTGGTAAATAATGAAAACCTTGGAAATAGCATTTTTTCTGCTTTTCCAAGGATGTATGACGTTACAACACATACTACTACAACGCATTCCATTACAACGCATTTTTTACAACGCAGGATCCTTTACAAAGAATGCCTTTATAACGCATGACATTACATCGCAGATGCTATTACAACGCATGCCATTACAACGTAAGTATAGGTAAGTATATTATTTTTAAAAAAATGTAATTAATAAATATTTAATTAATTTTATTTATTAAATTAATTTTTTATTAAAGTATTTGTAAATATATATAAAAATAAAACCCAAACCTACCTCTGAACCCTAAAAATACCCCTGTACCCCATAACCCAAACCTAGCCCTGAACCCTAAAAATACCCCTGTACCCCAAAACCCAAACCTAGCCCTGAACCCTAAAAATACCCCTGTACCCCATAACACAAACCTAGCCCTGAACCCTAAAAATACCCCTGTACTCCAAAACCCAAACCTAGCCCTGAACCCTAAAAATACCCCTGAACCCCAAAACCCAAACCTAGCCCTGAACCCTAAAATGACCCCTGTACCCCAAAACCCAAACCTAGCCCTGAACCCTAAAAATACCCCTGTACCCCAAAACCCAAACCTAGCCCTGAACCCTAAAATTAACCCTGTACCCCAAAACCCAAACCTAGCCCTGAACCCTAAAAATACCCCTGTACCCAAAAACCCAAACCTAGCCCTGAACCCTAAAAATACCCCTGTACCCCAAAACCCATACCTATCCCTGAACCCTAAAAATACCCCTGTACCCCAAAACCCATACTATCCCTAAACCCTAAAACTACCCCTGTACCCCATAACCCAAAACTATATCTGAACCCTTAAAATACCCAAACACCCCAAAACATATACCTCAGAACCCCAAAACATATACTCCTATACTCATACTTACTTTTTAAAATTACTTAAATTAATTTATTTTTAATATTTATTAAATTAAATAAATTATTTAAAAATAAATAAATAAATGTTTAAAAAAAGATAAACTTACCTATACTTAAGTTGTAATAGGATGCGTTGTAATAGCATCTGCGATGCAATGTCATGCGTTGTAAAGGCATTCGTTGTAAAGGATCCTGCGTTGTAGTGGTTGCGTTGTAAAAGTAGTCTGTTGTAAAAGTTGCGTTGTAACGGTTGCATACCCTTTTCCAACAGTGTCATGTTGCAGACATACATGCCCTTAGGGCATGTATGTCTGCAACATGTGCACCCATACACAATTGAGGGGTGCAACAGGGTATCAAAGTGAAACCCTGCCACCCTTCAATGTTTCCCCTTAACCGAATTGGTAAATACCGATTCGGTAATTGGCATTCATTCCGGCCTCCAGGCCCATAGGAATGAATGGCAATTACCGAATCGGTATTTACCGATTCGGTAATTACCGAAATATACCGATTCGGTAATTTTTTCGGTAAAAATACCTACATCCCATTTGCCTGTTCTTAAATACCGAATCGGTATGATTCGGTATTTAAGAATCAGTAATCTGGGATTACCTACATCGGGCCCCAAGTGGCATGGTCCACCACCACAAGAATGCAGTTGGAGGGTTCATGGGACCAATTATGTTAATCCCAACCCTCTCAAAAGGAACCCCCAC
The DNA here is from genome assembly GCF_964263255.1 of Lissotriton vulgaris. NCBI lineage: Eukaryota > Metazoa > Chordata > Amphibia > Caudata > Salamandridae > Lissotriton > Lissotriton vulgaris. The sequence continues at coordinate 1,657,506,451 of NC_141695.1, forward strand.
CACAGGTAGTGGTTTAAGGGAGCCTTTGTGGTACCACATGACTTACGACCGGCTTGACATGTGGTACAGGAGCGTCAAAACTCCTGGTGTCCTCAAATATGTGAGGCCATTGAAAGTGAGGGATCCGACATGTGAGGCCATTGAAAGTGAGGGACAAGCCTGTCTCAAGTCTTACTTTGGCCTAGGTATCCTGCTAAGGTAATATCACGTGCAAGGGTGAGTAAGAAGCCCCTAAACTTCAGAGGTATGACCAACCTTGTGATGGCACCTGGCTTGGGGTCTCTAACCTCTGAGTAAAGGAGTTCCTTATCCCAACAGGTCCTGTGGGACCCACTGAAACTCCCAGCAGCCTCTGCAGCAGCTTGCTGTCTGAGGGGTTCAAGAGAGGGGCAGGTTTGCTGCTCCTGACTCAGATCTGCCCTGGAAGGGCTCCCTGTCCCCAAGATCTCAACCTGATCAGGTTCCAGTTCATCTGAGACAGTTCCTTCACATGGACTGGGGTCAGCTCACTCAGGAGACTACTCCACTTTCTGAGCCTTGGGGAAAAACACAGCCTTGCCCCTCCTGCTCCTTCTCTTGGAAGGCATTTAGTCTATCTTTTCAGGATCCAGGGCTTGTTCAGTAGGCCCACTTCAGCCCAGGCTGAAGTCTCCAAATCATTGCCCAACAAACATTCCACAGGGAGATGTGAACTACATACAACCTTCTTTGGGCCAGTTACCCCTCCCCAGCTAAAATTAACAACTGACAAGGAATGGCCTGTCCTGACATTGTTAGCATTGGTCACTTGGTGCATCTCACTAAGTATGATCAGGTCAAGGTCCACAAGATCTTTTATCACCATAGTGACACTTGCACCTGTGACCCTGTATGCCCTGGCCTCCTTACCATTAATCAAAAGCTGTTGTCTGCATTTGCCTAGGTTACTGGGACTGACAAATAAGCTGGCAACATCTATGCCAAAATGACAGACAAGCACAGCCTGCAGTGGAATCCTGGCTAGGCCAGAACCCACCTCAGAGCCCAAGGTTAACCCTATGAATCCCTTGTTCCCTGTACCACCACTTGAAACTGTACTAGGGGGAGCAGTTGCCTTTAGGGCAGTGGTGCTTGGAGTTGAATCCTTGGCCTTTGGACAATTGGCATATTTTGTCCAATGGGTTTTTTCTTTACATAAGTAACACCAAGGTTTCTTTTTGCCTTTTCCCTTGTTGGATTATGACTCCCCCCAGAAGCAGGTTTTTGGGGCCCTGATGAAGACTTTTGATCTTTACCCTTGTCCCTACCCTTATCTGGAGTTTTAGAATCCTGCTTCTTCTGGTCACCACCAGAGTTCTGGTTTTTCTGCTTCACCCTGGTTCTATCCCACTTATCTGCCTTCTTTCCCAATTCTTGGGGAGAAGTCAGATCAGAGTCAACCAGGTACTGATGCAACATTTGATTTGGGCAATTATTAAGGATTTCTTTCCTCATAATCACACTGTACAATCCCTTGAAATAATTCACTTTGCTGCTAAGCAACCAGCCTTCCATAGCCTTAATAGCACTACCCACAAAGTCTACCCAGTCCTGATTCTGTGCCCTCTGGGTGTCTCTGAACTTAATCCTGTACTGTTCAGCGGTTAAGCCAAACCCATCAATGAGAGTACTCCTCAGTACTAAGTAATTGTCAACATCCTCTTTTCTAACAGTGAGGAGCTTATCTCTACCTTTGTAAGCAAAAGAGCCATAAGATAGCTTCCCACTGCTCTTAAGGGACCCTCTGTACTTTATAGGCCCTCTCTAAAGCAGTTATCCATTCATGGATGTCATCCCCAACATGGTAGGGAGGGATAATCTTGCTCAGGTTCCTATTGTCAAAAGAATGTTCCTTAACTCTTATGTTACTTAACCAACTTAGGCGGCTCCAGCTGATTCAGAATCAGGCTGCCCGCCTGATTCACTCCCTCCCAAGAGATCAACACATCCGCCCCTTTCTAAAAAGCCTCCATTGGCTTCCGGTAGTGGCCCGCTGCAAGTTTAAGTTGGGCTGCATTATCTTCAAATCCCTTGCCGGTCAGGGCCCCCTCTTTATTTCTTCCCTCCTTCAACCCTACGTCCCTCCTCGCACTCTCCGTTCTTCCCAACTGGCCTTGTTATCCACTCCTAGATACAAAAGGAAGAAACACGGTGGGCTCAAGTTCTCCTTCCTGGCCCCCACCTTTTGGAATTCCCTCCCTCTGTCTCTCAGATTGTCTACTCCGTATCCCAAATTCAGATCTTCCCTCAAAACTCTTCTTTTTACTGAATCCTACAAATAAATGTTCTCTGTTGCTCCCTCATCTGCTCTCTTCATTATGGCGCCAAGAAACCTAATGGTGTTAGTTGCGCCTTACAAATTTGTTTAACATAACATAACATAACATAACTCTAGGGACACTGTTGCTGCCACCATGGGACTCTAGTCCCAATTTCTTTCTAGCTCTCTGGACTTTTAGGGATTCCTTGTCTAGGGTCAATAGCTCTTGCCTGAGCCTAAACCTAGCTTTCTCAAGTTAGAGAAATGAAATCTGGGTCTCCTCTTGACCCATGCCCACCTGAATTATTGAAAGACATAGCGGAGGTAGTGAGCCCCAAGCTCACAGAAATTTTTAACAATATTATGTTTATCTTGGGCACTTTCCCATCTCAGTGGAAAGACTCTTCCATACTTCCTCTGCTGAAAAAACCCAATCTAGATGTGTCGAATCCAACCAACTACCGCCCGATAGTGAGGCTGCTGCTTCCGGACAAAATAGTAGAAAAAATCATGAACAAACAGCTAGCCCATTTCATTCAGGAAAATGATTTGCTCGATCACTCTCAGTTTGGTTTTAGACAAGAGCACAGTACTGAAACTGCATTAATTAAGGCCGCCAAGGAGAACAGGACGGTGATGGATTGAGGGGGTACGGCCGCCGTTGTTCTCCTAGATTTGTCCGCCGCGTTTGACACTGTGGATCATGATCTTCTGCAGTAGTGGTTGGAAATGTTGTGGGTTAAGGGCACTGGCCTTGCTCTCCTTCTTTTTGAAGGAAAGGAGACAAACGGTGCCTTTGGACAAGTATATGTCCTCCCCTGTAGAGTTCCATAGGACTCATCTCATAGTCCTTCTCTATTTAAAGTGTATGTATCTGAACTCGCCCCTCTGATTCGAGACTTCAGTTTTAGCCTTACATCTTACGCTGATGACACACAGATAGTGGTGTCAGCCTATAAAGATCAAGCCTCCCCTACACTACAGTTTCAAAACTGCATGAGGGAAATAAATAGATGGATGGGAAAACATTGTCCTAAGCTCAATTTTGAGAAGAGCAAGGTAGTAATCTTTGAAACCTGCAACCCAGATGGGACAATCTATGGTGGCCAGCGGAGATGGGTGAACCACCAATATCAGTTCAGAAAGCAAAAAATGTGGGTGTTCTGATTGATAACAAATTAACTCTATCACATCAGACCGATGTCATTGTGTCGGCCTCCCACTTTCTAATAACGAAACTCAAGAAGATTCTACCTTACATCCCTACTGATTCAAGAAGTTGTAACAACTCTTATACAGTCAAAGCTGTATTACTGCAATGGGCTCTATTTGAATATGAAGAAGCAATATCAAAAAAAGCTCCAGACTAAGCATGGGCGAATTTTGCGAATCTGGCGTTCGCAAATTTTGCGAATTTGCGAACTCGCAATCCGCAAAATCCGCGAATTCTCACGAATTTGCAGATTTTTTTTTGTGTTCGCAAGGATTTTTGCCAGTTCGCGAGGGTTTTGTACCAGTTCGCAATTGCGAACTTACATGTCGGCTCGCAACGGTCGCGATTATGTTGTTTCTACGTCTGGTTCATCATCACAGGTTCCCAGCACCCTCTGTTTCACCCCTGCCACCCTCTGTTTCACCCATGCCACCCTCTGGTACATCAATGCCACCCTCTGGTTCATCATCACTGTAGATTATGGGAGGAAAAAGCAAGCACACCTGCCCTGCTTCAACTGACATGAATTCATTTGGGGTTGATTTATTAATGTGTCACTGTTTTAAAATTCCAGTCTGGCACCTGCTTCCTTATCTGTAATTTGCTTTCTGTTGCAGTGCAATTTTTTTTCCAGGACCTTTGTGGCCTACTTGTAGCTATTCTATGAGCCTGCTGTGAGGGTCAGAGCAGGGTCATACAATTGTTGCAACTAGCAACTGAACTGGGAATTTGCGGATTTTTTTTTTGTGTTCGCAAGGATTTCTGCCAGTTCGCAAGGGTTTTGTACCAGTTCGCAATTGCGAACTTACATGTCGGCTCGCAACGGTCGCGATTATGTTGTTTTTCCGTCTGGTTCATCATCACAGGTTCCCAGCACCCTCTGTTACACCCCTGCCACCCTCTGTTTCACCCATGCCACCCTCTGGTACATCAATGCCACCCTCTGGTTCATCATCACTGTAGATTATGGGGGGAAAAAGCAAGCACACCTGCTCTGCTTCAACTGACATGACTTAATTTGGGGTTGATTTATTAATGTCACTGTTCCAGTCTGGCACCTGCTTCCTTATCTGTAATTTGCTTTCTGTTGCAGTGCAATTTTTTTTTCCAGGACCTTTGTGGCCTACTTGTAGCTATTCTATGAGCCTGCTGTGAGGGTCAGAGCAGGGTCATACAATTGTTGCAACTAGCAACTGAACTCTGGAGGGGCCCCAGTCAGGAAGCACTACAGGGAATGGTTACTAATGATGAGTTTGAACTTTTGCACCTGCTGAATGCTTTCACTTTTGCAAAACTCGTTTTTCTGCAGAACAGCATTACAGCAACTGTAATGCCCCAAACAAGCTTACTTGTGAAAGTTGATTTCTAATCCAAAAGTGATCCAAAGAAAGTCAAAAGGCCTCAAATCCAAAAAAGTGCAGGCAAATGTCAACATGAGGAGTTATTCTGATAAAAATCATCATTTTCAGAAGGTCTATGCTGCTTGCTAGTGGATTCCTTGTGCAGAATTGCAATTTTTGTAATTTCGCGAGTGCAAGATTGTTGCTGCCCGCCGCACCTACATGTTCGCAATTGCGAACTTACACCGCAAAATTGTATCACCAAGAAAAAAAAATCCGCTGCGTGCGAATTTGCGTATTTTCGGTAAATTCGCGAGCGTTCGCGGATTGCAAATTTACCGAAAATCCGCAAAATCCGCAAGCGTAACGAATTTTCCGCCCATGCTTACTCCAGACAGTTCAAAATGCAGCGGCGAGACTAGCGCGAGTCTGTAGCCAAAGAAATTCGAAGACTCCACTAGCTTCCGGTGGAACAACTAATTACATTCAAATTACTATGCCTAGCATATAAGGCGCTGAGTAACTCACGTCCAAGACTTTTCTAGAGATATTTTTGCCTGGTATGAACCGGCCAGACCACTACCCTCCACAGGCGCCAGACTCATGAAAGTTCCAAGGATATGGTCCTTAAACTGGGGAGGATGTACCCTTTCGTATTGTACTGCTAAACGTTTGAACATGCTCCCTAAGGAGCTCAAAACGGCAAGCTCACTTAATATCTTCAGAAAAGGGCTAAAAACGTGGCTATTTCAGAACTAGACGTCCCTTCTGGGCTCATTCACAGTCCTAGCGCCGAGACACCTCCAGGTATTTGTGCGCTCAATACATTTTTATACCATAACCTAACAAGAAGTTGATACTCCCTGTCTAAGAAATGGTTCCTCTTGCTAGTTACAGAGGTCTCTACAGACTGTCCTGAGTGATGTGGCTCTGCAGAGGGAGATCTAGATCTCGGTAAACTCTGCGCTCTTCCAGGAGGAGTGAAGCGAGGGCCATTTTGGCCTTCTCCAACATCTCCCTGAAGATCTGAGTTTTCCAGGTGGGAATCATCTTGATCCTCCAGGCCAGGGTTTGAATTTAGGTCGTAAAAGGTGTCACCTCCTGACCTGTCTTCATTCCCTGCCCCACCCACTCTTTCCAGTTCATCTGACCCAGCGGTCTTCCTAAGGTCATCAGAGACACATGACTTTCAATTCCTGGAATGTAAACTCATTGTATCTAGAAGGCAGATAGCCACTGGAGGCTTCTCCTTTAGAAGACATACTTAGGGGCCCATTAGGATCTCGGGCGTATCGCCACCGCCCGCATGGCGGTGGTGATACGCCTGAGATCCGTCCCCACCCGCCACCCATTTCCCCCGCCATATTACTATGGCGGGGAATCGCAGTGGACGGAAAGATTGTTCGCCGCTTTTCTGCCCAGTCAACAAGTTGACCGGTCAGAAAAGAGTTTAATATGGTGGCGGTGTCTGTCAGACACCGCCAGCCATATTATCATAGGGGTGAAAACATGCCTTTTTGCATGGTGGCATTGCTGCCACAGAAAGGTATGCGGTAATTGCTTGCAGGGGCCCGTTGTGGGCCCCCAAGGACTCCAGGTGGTGGGGGGTGCACATGGACAGTTCCATGCACAACATGGCAGGCACTGCGCGGTGCCTGCCATGCTGAGCATGGAAGTGCACAACATGCCTTCCTGGCATTGTGGTGGGCGGTGCTGAGTGCACCATCCGCCACAATGACAGAAATGTAGGATGCGCCCGCCACTGTTGTGGGCGCATCCTAATGGCCCCCACGGGACCCCTGCCCTTATGGCGGGCGGTTCCATTTCCCGATAGGATGGTGGGTGGATAAGGTCCGCCCGCCATCCTAATGACCCCCTAAGCGTGGTGTGGTGTATGCATCTACCTAACCTAGTGGGAAACTAAACTCTCTTAGGTTGGAGAAAGGGTGTGCTAAACCCTTGACTTACCCAACCCTAAGTTTATTAAAACCTAGTACTTAGTGGTTTTCAGTTAATCAATACAAAGATGTATCTGGTAAAACAATGCAGGCTTGAATCCCACCGCTATCACCAATGTGAGAAGTTGGCCTGGTATATGCTTTCCACTAATTAAAGTGGGCACCTTGTACCAGTCCAAACGACCCTTATGATGTATGAGGTCGAAGATAACCTTTAGAAAGCTATCCTAGTGCTAGCTGTGGAGAGCAGCTTCAGGCTTAATCCTGAAGGAATGTAAAACAGCTTGTTTTACCAGAATATCATCTTTAGTACCAATTAAATGAAAGGAGGTCCACACAGTAGTTATAAAAATGTGTATTTATTTATATAACACTCTCTAGTATCCCTTACACAAAGATGCAACACAAAGCACACAATACTTTAGTAAAGAAACTGTTGTAAGTAGCACAATACACAGTGGGCTCTAGGGAGAGACCAAACCATATACTAAAATAGTGGTATAAGAACCACGACTTGAGTTGAGACAGTGTCTAGAACACGTAGAATCACTGGGACCCCAAGGAACCACCCAAGGTGAGTAGATAGGGACCCCACGGAGGACAGGTGCAGTGTGCTAATACAACTGCAGGCTCCGTACAATTCTATGGGGAAGTCGCGGTAACAATTTTAAAGTTTAAGGACCCTTCTCCGTGGACTTTGAGGAAACCCTTTGGGACTTAGGAGGTTGGAGAGCCACCTCACCCGTGGATACCGGAGTACCAGAGTTACCTATCCCAGGGAAGCCGGGTGCATACGTCTGAAGTGGTGTTGGAAACTGCCGTCATTTTCAATGGGGAGCTTCAAAGAAGTGCTACTGCTGGGAAGGAAGCAAGTGTCAATCGGAATCCAAGGGTGGATTCGTGATAGAAGGAACCTGAAAGCAGAGGGGACAAAGTCTGAGTGACTTCAGAGTGATGAGGTCTTGGTATACGAATGCCTGCAGATGTTTGGTGCTTCAGGTGTGAAGAAGGGATGCTTGACTCTGCAGCCACGAGCACCAGGAGACGACGAGGACAATCAGGAGCCGGAAGGAAGCTATCCCACAAAGGATGTCGAGTGCTGAGGGATCGATGTCCGGCTGGAGCACCAACGAGCCTTGGCAACAGCAACCCGCGCAGGAAGGACAAGCAGGTTACGGTGTAGACCAGTAAGGTCCAGGGGACTCACAAAGCAATTGGGAGTTAGGGCACGTCTGGAGAAACCAGGAAAGCCCAACAGAATTCAAGATGACCCTCTGGAGGACCCACAGGCCGAATGACCAGGAGTCGACCTCGGGACCTCGAGCAAGATCACAAAGTACCAACCCACTGAGCACTCGGTGCGAGGAGGCTGGAGTTCTTTGGTGGAAATTCTGCTCTGGGTCAGGATTACACGGAGTCCAATGCACAAGCTGGGAAATCGCCAACAAGCATATGCACATGCAAAAGTACGCAGTTCACAGGGGTTACAGGCTATGCAGTCCCCACAAGGGATGCTGGCCTCAAACTCAGTGAAAGGGCATCTCAACCTCAAGGAGTGTCGGAAACCACCTCCTGTGTTGCTGGAGCCTTTGGAGTCAGCAGGAGCTTAGGATCAGCAGGCTGGTCAGTTGCATTACGGTGCCTGTGAATGATGAGGAGAGACTCTTTCACCCCGAGGGAGATTCTTCAGATGTTCTTGATGCTCCACAGGATCCAGCACAGGGCGTGTATGGTACACAGGCACAGACAATGCTTTGACCGGAGAGGTAGACTAAGTTGGGCCCAGTCGAAGTCCAGCAAAGTCCAGAGTGTCCAGACGGTCGAAAGTCAGTGATTTCTTGTTCAGAATCTTGACCATGTGAAATCTCAGCTCCTACAGCCAGGTAAGCCATTATATTTCCAGGGGAGAGGGTTGGACAGATTCAGGGGAGGGTCAGGTTACTCCCATGTCCTTAGTCCAGTTTCGTGCCAGAGCAGGAGCCAACAGCTTCCAGAACTGGTTTGAACTGGACTATGCATGGGGACACAAAGTGTGCCCCAGATGCAGACTTTCAGGCACTTTGGAAGTGCACCCACCCAGCCCCAATACACTAAATCCTGTCTGGGATGGGGTCACACCTCCCTGTGACAGGATGCGTATTGTCCTGCCTTCCCCTGCTCAAGCTTGGCTCAGCAGCAGGAGGGCAGAAATGTGTCTCTGGTCAGCAGCAACTATTTTGTGTTGCCCGGGTCGAGAAGGCTGTCCCTGGAAAGACCAGTGACCCCACGAAGCTCGCTTCAGAAGGGTGGAATCATACCTCCCACACCGGTTAACGGTGTGAAGGTATGATTCCAAGGTGTTTAATACCAAACACAGCACTTTTTGTTTCAGCCACTTTCGCGATAGCATTTACCGCAAGGTTATAATGCACCTCTGCCTATATGTCTGGTTGACTCACAGACAACCTGGGAGAATGATCACCTAAGTCTGCAGAGGGGCTCTGCTCATGCAGGGGCACTATCCCACGTAAAACCCAGCACCCTGTCTTCAGGATTGTTAAGGCCTGCTATAGGGGTGACCTATAAGTGTAGTGACCTATAGATATAGTGAACCTATATGTAAAGTAAGTGATGCAAGCACCAGCTTACACAGGCTGCAATGGCAAACCTGTAGTTCCATTTTGCATGGCCTCTCACGGGTGGAATAATACACGCTTTAGCCCATGGGAAGCCTCTGGGGTACCTATGCCCTGAAAACATCTATAACATATACTAGGGACTTATACGGGTTCCCCCAGTATCCAAACTGGAGTGTACCAAAGTACATAGCATAACATTTTAAGGCGAAAGCAGATAGACTGGGGTCCTGATTAGAAGGATCTCAGTCAGACTAGTCAAACACAGTATAACATCAAGCAAAAAGTGGGGGTAACCATAAGAAGCAGATCCTACTTTCCTATATAGGCATGTGTAGTATCCCTGGATATGTCTGGATACTGGTCTGTGCAACCATTGGGAACAAAATAGGGTACCTTCAAACAGGGCCGGACTGGGAACCAGAACCGGCCCTGGCAAAGTGCTCGGCCGGCCCCCCCTCTCCTCGGGAGAGGTGCGACCGCGCTCTGTGACAGAGCCGGTTTTCGGCCGTTTTTGTTACAGGGCCGTTTTTGCAGTATAACGGCCCTGTAACAAAAACGGCCCCAGGGGCCCAAAACCGGCCCCCAACCATGCGGCCCACCGGGGAATTGCCCGGTGCCCTCAACGGCCAGTCCGGGCCTGCCTTCAAACCTTAAAAAATATTATCTCTCCCCTCTCACACCATTGCCATTGTGGCCGATCTGCAGGTTGCAAGAGTGGCGGTGGAGGCGGACCCTTGCGACCCATCAGGAAGTTTGATGTTATGGAGGATGTTGAACCAGTCCACCACGTCTTTGGGACTGTCAAAAAATAGGCGCTTTGCCATCGTGGATAGCTGTGCTGGAAATAGCGACATGTATGTAAGTTGCATGGCCTGAAGCCTTTGTTCTCTAGGAAGAATCAGTGTTGGCACTGAACTGTCAGAGTACCGTTTGGAAAAAGCATAACTGCATCCTAACCGAATGTGGGTGTCCCCACTCTCCTGGCCTCCTGGAGGGCTGTGTTGCGGTCTCTGTCCTGGGAAACCGTACAATGAAATGTCTTGCGTGGGTGCCCGGAGGGAGCATAGTCACGAGTGAGCGGTGGGCCTGCTCTACTACAATAGGTTATAGTGGAAAACCCAATCTACCCTTGAGGGCCTAGGCAAATTGATTAGACGGGTAAGGAGCGCCTTCAATGGATTTATTTAAAATACTTAGTTATATTTCTTTTGATATGTATTTGAGTGCAAGAGTTATTAATAAACTCATCAATATGATCTTGTTAAAAATACCTTTTATCTAAGTAATGTTAATTATTCCTTACATAAGTATCGGAACCAGTGAACGAATCACAGAACAAAGATTATCAAGAATACAGGTTGTTAGACCTGACATCATTGGCTTGAGTCTCTCCTCCATTTTTTCTGTTTCGGCTCCAGCAGACCTCGTGTCTGCACCGCTGCTGATCGCATCGCCCTTGTGCCCTCTCGACGCCGTGAGCGCTGCTCACAGTTGCAACAGAATAATCGACATTGACGACTGCTGAGGCCTGATCAACACCGAAGACGCGACGCCGCTGATCATCGTGTGCTTCATTTTCCAAGGTACTGTGTTGTTGGGGGGCCGCTTGACTCCGGGCTCGACGTAGCGCTCCTCGCGGTCGACGCCGAACCTTTGGATTAACTTTGCCTCGACGTCGTGTAGCTCCCGTGTGGGTTACCTTGTTGCTAAGAACTGTGTTTCCAAGAAGAAGAATTGCTTTGATACGAAAAGACTTTGTCCTAACGAAGCATCCGCATTTGAACTTTTATTTTCCCTTCCAAAAGTATTTATTAAGATTGTGTATATCTTTGTCGTTATTTGGTCTTGTGCTAAGCCTTATATAAAAATCCTTATATTTACAATACTACTGTGTCGTGTCCATTTGTAGTGTATTCACTTTATTACTGTATGTGGTCATAAATGCTTAACGCACAGCCTCTGAGATAAGCCTGTTCTGCTCTGCCAAGCTACCAAGGGGGTGAGCAGGGGTTATCAAAGGGTGTGATCCCCTTGCCCTGACTAGAAAAGGTGTCCCCCTATTTGTCAGAAGTGTATACCTCTGCCAACTAGAGACAGCCGGTTCTAACACAGGTATATATAGAAAAAGTCTTTATCTTGTGAAATTTATCAAGGGTACCATACAGTTAAACATACAATGTAACAAGAGGAAAATAAATACAATTCTATACTCCTTCAATGTTACTATCGTAAACATTTCTTCTCTTTGTACATTATTTGCGGGAAGAGTGTAAGGGTCAACGTTTCGGTCTCTATGCATTAGTCCATGAGACCATCTTTAGGACTACCAAAAAAATAACAGTTGACCCCTGGGCAATGTTTCCAGAAATACAAAAGTAATCTTAGTGCGATTTCTAAACCTGCGTATGTTCACTCTTGATTTTGTAGTTTTTGTTTTTAATTAGTAGTCACCATAGAATGTAGGCAATTTAATTCTGGCTCTTTCTGGACAGTCAGACTCAATCTTCAGTCCTTAGCAACTTTTTAATTCAGTGAATTGAATTTGTTGTAACGATAAAGGCAGCGAAAAATCAGCAGTCTTTAGTTGAAAGCATTCTATGGTGACTATTAATTAAAAACAAATACTACAAAATCACAAGTGTTTTTGCTGGTTGGATGCTTTGGGCACTGTGCCACTGCTATTCAGTGCCACAGTGCAAGTGCTCCCTACGTTAAATTGATGTAATGAATTAGTGACTCCATGATTGGCTTATTTGATTTACTTGTCAGACCCCCAGTATAGTGCACCATGTGTGCCCAGGGCCTGTAGATCAAATGCTGCTAGTGGGTTTGCAGTACTGGTTGTGCCACCCACAGAAGCAACTTGTAAAGTGTGTCTCAGGCCTGCTATTGCAGAGCCTGTGTGCAACCTAGTACTGCCAGGTCGACTTGGTAAGTGCACCCATGTACCAGTCCCTAAACCTTCCCTTTTCTACATGTTAGCCGCTCCTAAGGTGGCTTCTAAGGCAGGGTGCATTGTATGTGAAAGGTAGGACATGCCCTGGTGTGTGTGGCATGCCCTGATAGTGAATTTCAGCCAATTTCATTTTTCACTATGGCAAGGCTACCTGTCCCCATAGGCCAGAATGGCCTGTTTGATTATAACATTTTATAATCCTAACTGACCCAGGGAACATAGTGGAGAAACAAATGTAGTATGCCTGAACTCAGAATGATAAAATATATCTTTTAGTGAAGTTGGTTTTAACGTTCTGTGTTTGAAAATACCACTTTTAGAAAGTAGGTATTTTCTTGCCTAACCATCCAGCCTGCCTCTGCTAGGTTGTGTATTGCATGTCTCGTTTGTGAGTGACAGGGGCTGAGGGAGCCCAGGTGATAGGGTGGGTCAGAACAAGGCTAAAAAGACCGATCTGCATTAGGAGGAGTAGCACCTGGGCCAGAATAGGGCTGTGCCTGCCTTCCACAATGCTGGCTCCACCTCCTGTGGTGCGTCTGATGACCCTAGCCCACACTGAAAAAAGAAGTAGTTGTGCACTGCAGAATGCACCCAGAACTGATTTGGACTAGGTACAGCCACTCTGCCTTCAGAGATAAAGGATTTGTGTGTATAAAAAGGGGGACCCAGACCCCCGAACTTTAGATCACTTCTGGACATCAAGACGGACCTTTTGTCCAGGAGAAGAATCAGAGAATCTGCAGGAGATTTTGACTTCCTCTGTGCCAGATGTAATTGCTGGGGTTGGCCTGCAGTAGTTTCTTTATTGCCAACTTTCATCATCTTGAAGAAGAATCTCCAAGGGCTTGAACTGTGCTTGCCTCCTGCTGAAGTCGCAGGTACACAAGACTTCACCACCAGCTCCCCCCTGAATTTCCTTGCTCTGAATTTTGTCAGCAGAAGCCTCCATGATGTTGGGACTGGAAGCGCAACTCAACGTGAAGAAGCATGTTGCATCCGCAGCTGTTGCATCATCAGAGAAACGTGTCGCCACCGCAAGGGTCAATAAAGCAAACACAAGGAGCTGATGGACGGACCGCTGAAACTTTTCAGACAATCACCCCCAGTCACAGATCTGGATTGAATCCATCACACTGCAAGGGTCGTCGTCCCATTACCGGAGAAGCATGCCTCTGTCGCAGCTATGTGTCGCCGCATCACCGGAGAAGCGTGTTGCAACTGCAAGGAACGCCGTCGCATCACCGGAGAAGCATGTCGCAGGGCCTGTCGCAGCTCCAAAGTTACAGAGTTGCCCCACGGCCGCCGGGCGTGCATGCATCGTCTTCACGTCGATGCATTGCACGAAGGGCGCCATCTTCACGCATCGTGCCGGATCGTCACATCGCAGCAAGGCGCCATTTTGTGGCATCGCAACCGGGCTGCACCTTGAGATCGTCGCATCACCTCCTCTCTGGTAAGGAATAGACACATCTCCTACTTTGTGCAAGTACTGAGGAACAGACACATCGCCACACCTGAAGCAAGGAATTGATGCATCGTCCTCCCTGCGAACCTGTTGTTTGTCTTGCGTGACGCATTCAAAGGTACTTTGTGGGAAAAGTGTTGCATTTACCATCTAAAGTGAACTGAGTTATTTCTACCATTTTAAAGTCATTTTCTTAATACTGTATTGTGGATTTTTGTCGTTTGGGCCTTGTGTTAAGTCTATATAAAGAATACTTAATTTTATAAAACCTGTGTTGTGTCCATCTGTAGTGTTTTCACTGTATTACTGTATGTGTTCACACGTGCTTTACACACTGCCTCTGAGATAAGCCTTCCTGCTCATGCCAAGCTTTCACATGGTTGAGCGGGGGTTCTTTTAGGGGTGTAGCCCCCTTACTTTGACTAGAAGCAAGGGTCCGTATTTGGACAAAGGTGCAAGCCATTGCCAACTAGAGACCACCAGTTTTAACATTGGTGGCCAGCGGTGAGGATTTGGATTTCCATTTGTGACTCATATACAGTGATTGGTGTACACTACTAGTGAGTGCAGACCAAACGCGACCACATACATTTTTCGTAGAATTTATTTTCTTTGGATCTGTTATTTTTGCTAAAGACTGCCAGTTCTTATTGGCATGACAAACCCGCATCTATTGCATCTATGGATCTAGAATTTGAGGAAGAAAGGTTGGAGGCCTACAATGTGAAAGAGTTGAAAGTCTTCTGTAGAAAATATAAAGTTGCTACTCCCGGCCTCACCAAGAAAGATGAGTACCAAATGGCGCTGAGGGCCTGGGTGGAAGCAAGAAATGCCCATGAGATTGTGGAAGAGCCTGTTGAGGGGGCTGAAAATGCAGAGGGGCAGCACAATGGGCCATTGGGTCCAGCCAGGGAGAGAGTGTCTTCCTCCATAGGCAGCAGTGTTTCTTCCAAGGGCCTGCCCCCAGGAGAGCTACAGGACAGGGAGAGAAATAGATTGCATAGAATGGAGATGGCCAGGCTCAAGATGGAGGGTCAAAAGGACCTAGAGAGTAAGAAGCTGGAGCTTGAGATTGACAGATTAGTTTTTGAAAGGGAAACAGAGAAATTAGCACATGAGATTTTTTAGGTAAATTGGAGCTTAAGGCTAAGAATTTAGAAATGAGTCCCTCTGATGGTAGCACACCATCCGTGCTTGCAGAAGGCAGGATATATTTCCCCAAGGATGTCATCAAAGATTTCCATAAGCATGAAGATATTGGGCAGTGGTTTTCAGTCTATGAAATGGCAATGTTGGCTCACCAGGTCCCTGAGAAGGATTAGGAAGCGGGGTTGTGGGACCGCTTTGTTAGTGATGGGAGGGATACATTGTTAGACCTGCCAAGTGAGAGTAGGATGCTTTATGCCCACATGGAGGAAGCCCTGATGACAAGGTATGGTGTGACCCCAGAACTCAATAGACAGAGACTCAGGAATTGCAAAAAGATGGAGGCAACCACTTGGGTAGAATATGTATCTTTCTTTTGCAGAGCTATGGATGGTTGGGTGAAGGGTAGCAAAGTGAGTACTATTGAGGTGCTCTATGATTTGTTTGCATGGGAGCACTTGTCTGGTAATTGTTTTCCAGAGCTACGCCAGCACCTTATTGATAGCAAGCTAACTAACCCTAGGAAGCTTGGTGAGGAGACGTACAACTGGGTGAGTACCTGGGTCCACAAGGGTTATATGGGATACTCCGCCAAGGATGGGCAGGGTCCCCAGCAGAAGAGTGTGGAACAAGGGTAAACAGAGGGAGTTCCAAAAAGGGCCCCAAAGTAATTCCAAAGGGAACCAAGGTAAGGGTTCCCAGCCTCCCCCCAAGAAGAAGTCAGAGCTCCGGACAGGTAAACCTGTTCCCAGGGGGCTGCCTACATGCTTTCAGTGCAAGCAAGTGGGACACCGTTAAGTATGATCATCAGTGTCCCTAGAAGGACCGCAATGCACCACCCCGTTCGATGGAGATGGGTGCCCAAGGTGGGTGGGGTCTCGCAGAAAAGTCCCTCGTCTCTTTAGGAGATTGTGAGATGGTCCCTAGGGCCCAGCTCCCTGATAACACTAAAAAATACAGGCAGTGGGTGACCGTCAATGGCCATAGGGTGGAGGTTCTGAGAGACACCTGAGTCAGTGTGACAGCTGTCAGTTGTAGGCTGGTGTCTCAGGAGCAGGTGATCCCCCATGCATTCTTCCCTGTAGTTACAGTAGACAACTCAGAGAGCCAGTGTGCGGTGGCTCAGGTTCCCTTTGAGTGGGGGTGAGTCTCAGGTACTCTCCAAGTAGCTGTGAGGCCAGCCATGCCTGTGGATTGTCTGTTGGGCAATGATTTAGAGAGCTACCCCTTGGCTAAGATGGAGAAGAAGTCTCATTTAGAGATGTTGGGTCTGCCTGAGTGGGCATGTATAACCACTCGGTCTATGGCAGCCAGTAAGGGTGTTCAAGAGGTCCTGGAGCCTGAAAGTATAGCCCAGGTACCTGCCTTAAAGAGAAGAGGTAGGGGGTGTGGGAAACGAGCCCACATAGTTACCATGGTCTAAGAGGAGGCAGACCTTGTGGGAGATGCCCTGTAACCTACAGGGGAGCAAGTTGCTGAACTGGGAACAAGTTGCTTTCAGTGTAAGCAAGTGGGACACCGTTAAGTATGATCATCAGTGTTCCTAGAAGGACCGCAATCCACCACCCCGTTCGATGGAGATGGGTGCCCAAGGTGGGTGGGGTCCCGCGGAAAAGTCCCTCGTCTCTTTAGGAGATTGTGAGATGGTCCCTACGGCCCAGCTCCCTGATAACACTAAAAAATACAGGCAGTGGGTGACCATCAATGGCCATAGGGTGGAGGTTCTGAGAGACACCTGGGTCAGTGTGACAGCTGTCAGTTGTAGGCTGGTGTCTCAGGAGCAGGTGATCCCCCATGCATTCTTCCCTGTAGTTACAGCAGACAACTCAGAGAGCCAGTGTGCGGTGGCTCAGGTTCCCTTTGAGTGGGGGTGAGTCTCAGGTACTCTCCAAGTAGCTGTGAGGCCAGCCATGCCTGTGGATTGTCTGTTGGGCAATGATTTAGAGAGCTACCCTTTGGCTAAGATGGAGAAGAAGTCTCATTTAGAGATGTTGGGTCTGCCTGAGTGGGCATGTATAACCACTCGGTCTATGGCAGCCAGTAAGGGTGTTCAAGAGGTCCTGGAGCCTGAAAGTATAGCCCAGGTACCTGCCTTAAAGAGAAGAGGTAGGGGGTGTGGGAAACGAGCCCACATAGTTACCATGGTCTAAGAGGAGGCAGACCTTGTGGGAGATACCCTGTAACCTACAGGGGAGCAAGTTGCTGAACTCGGGGACCTGCCTGTGCTGACCCATTGGCAGCAAGAAGGAGGACCCTCCAGGGAAGAATGTTGTGCAGAGCAAAAGAAGTGTCCGTCTCTTGTGGGTTCGCGGCAACAGGCCACAAACCAGGAAGCAGGTGATCAGTCTGGATCACATTGGATCTACTGGGAGAATGACCTCCTGTATAGTGAGCCTAAGGCTGCTGAGCCTGGGTCAGCATTTGTGCTGGGGGTACCCCAGTGCTTTAGAGCCTTCCTACTGGGTTTGGATCATGATGTACCTTTAGCTGGACATCTATGGCAGGACAAGACCTTTGAAAGGCTTGTCACCCACTTTTATTGGCCCCAGCTGCGCAAGAGTTCAGATACTCATTGTAGGACTTGTCAAACTTGCCAGGCAAGTGGGAAGAGTGGGAGGAAGCACAAGGCTCCTCTCCAGCCCTTCCCTGTGGTCAGCACCCCCTTTGAAAGGGTGGGCATTGACATTGTGGGGCCTCTGGACCCCAAGACAGCCATGGGCAACAGGTTTATCCTGGTCTTGGTGGATCATGCTACCCGGTACCCATCCCTCTTAGGACAGTGACGGCCCCCGTGGTGGGACGTGCACTGATGGGGATTTTCTCCTGTGTGGGGTTCCCCAGAGAGGTGGTGTCAAACCGTGGTACAAACTTCATTTCTAAGTACATGAGGTCCCTTTGGCAGGAGTGAGGAGTAACTTATAAAATCACCACTCCTTACCACCCCCAAGGTAGTGGGCTGATTGAGAGATTCAACTGGACCCTCAAAGGCATGATTTTGGGCCTTGAAGAACCCATGAGGCGTAAGTGGGATATCCTCTTGCCATGCCTTATGTTTGCTTACCGTGAGATGCCACAGAAGTCCTTAGGGTTTAGTCCCTTTGAACTGCTGTATGGCCACCTGGTAAGAGGACCTCTGAGTCTAGTTAAGGAAGGCTGGAAGAAAGCTCCCAGGAAACCTCCCCAGGATGTGTATAGCTACATGCTGGCCTTCAGGAGCCAGACTAGGTGATTCAGACAACTCGCTCAGTTGAATCTGGAAGCCAGCCAGGAAGAGATGGAGCGGTCGTACTATCAGAATGCCACTCTAATTGAGCTTCAACCTGGTCAGAAAGTTTGGGTCATGGCCCCAGTGGAGCCCTGTGTGCTCCAAGATAAGTGGACCGGACCTTTTGAGGTGGTGGAGCGGAAAAGTGATGTCACCTACTTGGTGGACTTGTGAACTCCCAGGAACCCTTTGCGGGTCCTTCATGTCAACCGCCTAGAGCCCCACTTAGAAAGGTCCGAAGTGGACATGCTCCTAGCGACAGATGCTGGAATGGAGGAGGCGACTGAGCCTCCTTCCTGACCTCCTGTCTGCAACAGAGCAAGATGGGTCAGTTGATGGGGTAATCCTCTCTTCCACCCTGACCCCTGAGCAGCAGAATGATTGTCACCAACTGTTGGGGCAATTCTCTGATTTGTTCTCCCTGGTGTCACTGAGTGTTGCATCTATGATGTAAACACTGGGGACAGTCCTCCTGTTAGGCACAAGGCTTACAGAGTGACTGACCGGGTCAGAGCTTACATCAAGGAGGAGGTCTCCAAGATGTTTGCCTTAGGGATGATTGAGTCCTCTAACAGCCCTTGGGCCAGCCCAGTGGTCTTGGTCCCAAAGGCTGCCCTGCCTGGTGTCACACCCGAACTCCGGTTCTGTGTAGACTACCGAGGACTCAATTCAGTCACCAGGACTGCTGTGCTCCCCATCCCCAGAGCTGATGAGCTCATTGATCGGTATGGGGCTGCACAGTACCTCAGTACATTTGATTTAATGTTTGGGTACTGGCAGATCATCTTGACGGATGGGGCCAAAGAGAGATCAGCATTCTCCACACCAGATTGGCACTACCAATTCCGGGTTATGACCTTTGGGATGAAGAATGCCCCTGCCACCTTTCAGAGGTTGGTCAACCAGGTGTTGGCTGGACTGGAAGATTTCAGTGCCGCCTACCTGGATGACATTGCAGTGTTCAGCATCAGTTGGGAAGAACATCTGTGCCACCTCTGGGAAGTGTTGATGGCGCTGCGCAGAGCATGCCGCACAATCAAGGCAAGTAAGTGCCAGATCGGGCAGGGTTCTGTCGTGTACTTGGGGCACCAGGTAGGAAGCAGCAAGGTGGCACCCCTACAACCCAATATCGATATCATCCTGGCATGGGAACCCCCCAAAACCCAGACACAGGTGAGAGACTTTTTAGGACTCATGGGGTACTACTGGAGGTTTGTCAAGGGGTATGGCTACATTGTTGCACCCTTGACTGAGCTGACTTCCACGAAGCAGCCCAAAAAAGTGAACTGGACTGACACCTGCCAGAAAGCTCTTGACGCCCTGAAGACTTCCATGTGCACAGCAACCGTGCTTCAGGTGCCCAAATTCTCAAATTAATTCTTTGTCCAAACAGACGCTTACCAGCTTGGTGTGGGGGCTGTTCTTTCACAGATAAATGAAGAGTGCATAGACCAACCTGTAGCCTTCTTCAGTAGGAGGTTACTTCCATGGGAACAGAGGTAGAGTGCAATTGAGCGTGAGGCATTTGCTGTGGTCTGGGAAGTGAAGAAGGTGAGACCTTATCTGTTTGGGACTCACTTCCGGGTTCAGACAGACCACAGGCCCCTCAGATGGTTGATGCAGTTGAGGGGTGAGAAGACAAAGTTGTTGAGGTGGTCCATTTTCCTACAGGGGATGGACTTCACGGTGAACACCATCCTGGTACAGAACACACCAATGCTGATGGTCTGTCCAGATTTTTCCGCCTTAGTGAAGAGAACTCCCAAGAGGATGGATAGCTCTCCCCACATTTCATCTGGAGGGGACACGTGTTAGACCGTGTACCATTGACGAGAGTCTCCCTTCCATTGTTTGCTGTTGTCTCCTCTGTTTTTGATATGTTTTTGCTGGCTAGATGCTTTGGGCACTGTGCCACTGCTATTCAGTACCGCAGTGCAAGTGCTCCCTATGTTATATTGATGTAATGGATTTAGTCACTCCATGATTGGCTTTTTTGATTTACTGGTCAGACCCCAGTATAGTGCACCATGTGTGCCCAGGGCCTGTAGATCAAATGCTGCTAGTGAATGCTAGAAGCAGCTTGTAAAGTGCGTCTCAGGCCTGCCATTGCAGAGCCTGTGTGCAGCCTAGTACTGCCATGTTGACTTGGTATGTGCACCCACTTACCAGTCCCTAAACCTTCCCTTTTCTACATGTTAGCCACCCCTAAGGTAGGCCCTAGGGCAGGGTGCATTGTATGTGAAAGGTAGGACATGCCCTGGTGTGTGCAGCATGCCCTGATAGTGAATTACAGCCAATTTAGTTTTTCACTATTGCAGGGCTACCTGTCTCCATAGGCCAGAATTGGCAGTTTGATTATAACATCTTATAATCCTAATTGACCCAGGGAACATGGTAGAGAAACAAATTTAGTATGCCTGAACTCAGGATGATAAAATAGGTCTTTTAGTGAAGTTGTTTTTAACATTCTGTGTTTGAAAATACCACTTTTAAAAAATAGGTATTTTCTTGCCTAACCATCCAGCCTACCTCTGCTAGGTTGTGTATTGCATGTCTGGTTTGTGAGTGACGGAGGCTGAGGGGGCTCCAGGAGACAGGTTGAGTCAGCAGAAGGCTGAATAGACCTATCTACATTGGGAGTTGTGGAAGGAGTAGCACCTGGGCCTGAATAGGACTGTTTTAAAGACAACAAATAGCCTAGCCTACACTACACCCGTTCCTTAAACTATGACAACAGGATTTTCAATATTTTCAATTCCCTAGAGTTTGTGCCTTATCACTACTCAGATTGTCATGGTGTAGCAATTTAATATCTTAAAAACCATCAGAGGCTGCATCCCACCCAAAAGAACCACCAGAGAATTGTGAAAAGAGTGTGGAAAAAAAGTGTGAGAGAAGAGAGAGAGTACCTAACGGTAGAAACACCCAGGGGGCTGCTGGCTGGTACTCACCAGTATGCCCACTTGTCATCATCAGTCACTCTCTCTCTGTGGAGAAAAAATAATAAGTGTGAATTATCTTTTGGGAAGAATCTCAAACCAATAGGTTAAGAGTGATAGTAAAACTTAACGCCTCCTGTGCACATGACTAGCTCAGCTCGTCATGAGCTCCGGTGCTCATGTCGAGCTGAGCTCGTCATGACCCCACCCGTTTAATGGAAGGTTCGCACGCTGGGCTGATTCCCCTGCTGTGCTGAGCGTTCCATTAAACGGGCACGGTCATGACGAGCTCAGCTCGTCATGAGGACCGGAGCGCCGTGGCTCATGACGAGCTGAGCTCGTCATGAGCACCGGGGCGCTGTGCGTGCCCCCCCCCCGCACATCGGGGGAAACAGCCCCACAGTGAAGGGGTTAAACAATCAGTGTCTATATCTTTGCTCAACTTTGAAGCCAAATTATTGGCCAAAGCGCTGGCGAACCGCCTTCTCCCATATGTCGCAGACTTGGTTCACCCGGATCAAGCGGGCTTCATGCCGCATAGGGCGACACGACACAACATTAGACGTGCACAGGCGGCGGTGGACGCTATGGGGGCGACTGGAGAACGGGCAGCGCTACTGCTGGCAGACATTGACAGGGCGTTCGACTCGGTCAGCTGGGCGTGCCTCTTCGCCCTTTTGCCGCGCCTCAACCTGGGCCCGGTGTTTGTTTCATATGTTAGGCTGCTATATACGGACAACACCGCTTCGGTGCGTATCTCAGGGGCGATTTCGGAGAAATTCCCAGTTGCCAGGGGGACCCGACAGGGATGCCCCCTATCCCCGTACCTCTTTGCACTGGCCATGGAACCATTGGCCGCGTGGGTGCGCATCGATGCACAGCTTCGTGGCTTTGTGTGGGGGGCGGGACTCTCGGATAGAATCGCGTTATATGCGGACGATGTCCTCTTCTTTATGACTGATCTTAACCGCTCTGGCCCTCGAATATTGGAAATAATGCGTATCTTTGGAGAAGTGTCAGGACTCTTCCTCAACCCGCGCAAATTAACCCTGTGGGTGCTGGGCGGAGAGTCGGAGACATACCCCTGGGCATCGGCCCTACAGGTGGCGGTCGGTGGTCTAAAATACCTAGGAGTCTTCCTGTCTGAGTCTGCCGCAATTGCATGGGAGCGCAACGTGGTGTGGGACAGAGTCCAATCGGACATCAAAACCTGGTCTCGCATGCCTCTCAATATCTATGGCAGGTCCGCAATCTTTAAAATGGTCGCCCTCCCACGGCTCCTGTATCAACTGCAGAACCATCCACATAGGATCGACCCACAGTTGTTCCGTCGAGTAAATTCAGTACTGGGCCGCTTTCTGTGGGCGGGGGGTGCTTCCAGGGTGGCGCTGCGGACTTGCTTCTTATCCACGTACTGTGGAGGTCTGGCTACATAGGACCTTCTGTTCTACTATCAGGCCTCCCACTTGTTGGTTCTGAACAAGTGGTGGTACGGCGATCACAACGACCCAGCATACGCACTGGAACACTTCTTGATGGGTGATGCCACGCTACATACGCTGTTGTACTCGGCCGGGCGGCGGAAGAAATTGCCGCAGGTCATTCAGGTGGTCTTCATGATCTGGAGACAGGTGCAGCGCCGCATGGGCTGGTGGGGTAGGCTGACAGCGGAAACCCCACTATGGCACAATGGACAGCTCCCCGCACTGGCCTCGCTGTCGGGGTTTGGTGGCTGGGACTCCATTGAGATTTCGTCACTTGGTCATGTTCTTACTGGGACTACCCTCAAATCCTTTCAAGACCTCAGCTCCGAATTCAATATGCCCACGACCCAATTCTTTAAATATCTACAATTCCGTCATGCACTTGCACCGAGTCTGGTGGGGCTAGACCAACTTCCTGAATTTAGCCCTGTGGAAGCTAAGCTCTTCAGGGGAGCTCTGGGGGATAAGAAAGTCTCCAAAATATACCAAAAGCTTGTCACTCATTGCTCCTCTTCTCTCCTGTCGTTGAAGGCCTCCTGGGAGACGGATATTGGCCCTTTGGATGAGGATGACTAGAGGGAGGCCCTGGAGTCCCCCCGTGGGGCTGCCATAGCTGTGCGACTCCGGTTCATACAGTTCAAATACCTACATAGGGCCTATTACACCAGAGAGAGACTGTGGAAGGCTGGCCTCATTGCTACCCCGGAATACCTGCGCTGTGGGACTGAGAGGGGCACGCTGCTACATACTGTGTGGTCCTGTGTGGGTCTGACCCGATTCTGGAATGGGGTGTGGAATTGTTTGTCAGAGGTACTGGGGTGGGACCTTCCTCGTACGCCCAGGTTGGGTCTTCTGCATGTCCTGAAGAATGTAGGTGGGAACATTTACAAGCGTCACCTCTTGTTGCTGGGCCTAGTCGTGGCCAAGCGGGATCTGGCGAGGGCATGGAAGAGCAACCGTGCTCCCCCACTTAGCGCCTGGAACGCGGGCTTGGACTTTCTCATGGGGTTAGAATTGCCAGTGTTTGAGGCCAGGGGATGCCCCCGGAAACACTACAAGATCTGGAAGCGGTGGGCGGATTACAGGGGGTTGACCTTGGAGCCCCCAATTGACTTAGATGATGGATTGCCTGCCGATGGTGACCTCGGGGCCTAAGAGGGTATTTGATGCCTACTGTGCTCTAACTGTATACTGCAGCTGAAAGTGAACACGTTCGCTGGGTTAGGGTGGGATAAGGGGTGGGCAGCGGGGGGTTTTGGGGTAGTTGGCGGGGTAAGGGGGTGTAGGAGGGGGGCGATTTAAGCGTTTAGGCTATGTATCCATCCTGCTATATGTTTGCCACTGACAGTGTCCTCCTGATTGTGGAGAACTGTACATATGCTATGCCTAAACATTTAATAAACGCAGTTGTGAAAAAAAAAACAATCAGTGTCTAGTGTTTTTCATATATGTGCCCATTGGACCCCTGTGAGAATCTGAAAATAATTCTCACCGTTAAAAACCGGTAAAGCTTGCTGGCCTGGCGCAACTTTATTGAATGCTGCAAGTTTCCATAATTAAAAATGTTTTTTGTCAAACCATAATCAGCTTTATACTGCCAACATGTTTTGTTGCTGAATCGTCACGCCACTTCTTCAGGGCTGTAAGGGGTTCCAATTCTCAACTTCACTCGAGATTCACCTAAAACCTGTGAAGGTACCATTAAAAGACACACACATAAACAGGACGCCAGTTGTAACATCCATCTGCCTCCGATGAAGGCAAAATGAATGCAAAAGCTTTTTAACCAAGCGGTTTGCTATAAATAATGTACATAATCACATTTTTACCTAGCGGTTGCGATGCCTCCTCGTACCTGCAACTGTCTACACAATAGTACACGCGTCCTCAGATTGCGTGCCCCTCGGGTGACTGCACACCGTCTAGCCCCCTACAGACATACAAATTATTTGTTATGTTATTCCTTAGTATCTCCATCGATATCCCATCTTTCTTGCATTGAAAATCAACAACCTGCAGCCATACATGCCGAGCTACCACTTGTTGAGTTTTGTATGTACTCAACCGTCATACTCCCTTTCCAGGCATTTAGTTATGCAGGGCGATATTTAAAAACACAGATTTTTATAAGCCACTACTTTTTCAACAAGCTCCCTTTATCATTATATAGAAAATGTACTCGTGTATGTGGTTTCGTTATTATCAAAGTTCTGTGCGCATTACAATGTCAACATAATTACCGGTCCTCGACATTCTTGGAACGCGCACTCACACTTTGCAGTGCGCATCATAGACTAAGTCCAAACTGCTCGGCAATTTCCCTTAATGCACACCTCTCTCTCACCTGCATGCATACCGCTTACCGCTACCGTGTCCCACCGGCGTGTTAGGAGCTCCAACAACGAGCCAGCATGACAGTCCGGGTTAAAATCACTCTAAGCCCCACCCCTCCAGCACATAAACATCCAGGGTCAACCTGCGCTGATCGTCAATGGCGGCCATCTTAAAATGGAATTGCAAAGCGGCAGAAATAAAGTTTTGAACTGGATAAAGTGAAATTACAACATATCCATCGAACGGTCACTCTATTAAATCCAAGACACAAATATTTATTTACAGAGGACACTCCTGCTTCCTTCATTAATTGTCAAAAAGGGGCGGTCTCCCCATTCTTATTTTTTTTCAAAAGCTCTCTGCATATTCACCATCTAATAAAGTTTTTTCTTATTATCCAGTATTAGGTTATCTTTCATAGATTCACATGCCTGAATCATTTCCCGTTGTCGGGATGGGAGTACCCGGTACATAAATTAAGTAATGTCCCATTAGACATATAGAGTAATAGGCCAAAGGCCCCACATTAGTAGCGTATCCATGTCCTTTTGTCCCCTAGAGAAGAGCCAATCAGCTATCATCTCCCTCTAGAACCCTCCTGGAAGGAGCTCCTGTCCCTCAGATTTTCAACCGCACGTTGTGCTAAGGGAGTCTCCTCTGAGCTCTGCTCAGTTTACTACTCCTCTGGTTTTCCAGTGTTTTCTTGCCTCATATTTACATCTTCTGACTGAAGTTCTTCAGTATTCTCATGGCTGAGACACCTAAGAAAGGTCTTTTTAGGCCCTGTGGTTCCTGTGGGAAAAAGAGACTTCATGTAGATGACCAACATCAAGATTGTCTCTACTGCCTCTATCCGGACCATTCTTCTAAAGATTGCAAGGTATGTCGTACCTTTTCCTCTAAAACCCTCAAAGATCGTGAGGGACGCCTTTTAATCTGGCTGCAAAAGCTTAAAGACAGAGACCAGCTGTAGTCTTCTGAGGAGAGTGAGGGCTCTTCTGTTTCCTCTAAATCCTCTCAGAAAAGACCAAGGGTAGCTTCTCTAGGCCCTTCGTCACAGGCTCCTCAAAAGAAGACACTTAAAAAGTCTTCAGAGGTCCATTCAAAGGCTCTACCATCGAAGGTGTCCTCTCAGGAAGTTGTTCACACCTTTAAGAAATATTTAGGCTTTCCTGTTTTCAGTTTCTATTTTGGGCAAATTCTGGTGGTGTTTTGTCAGTGTTTTCCAGTGATTTCAATACCTGAAAAAAACAGTGCTTTTCAGTGATTACTAATTTTCGCGCCATAAAAAACGACTGAAACGGTGTTTTTCCGGTGTTTATGGAACGCTTTGCTTTTATTATTGCTGGCTTTCTTCATTGATGCATGGCATATAGACAGTGTACATAACTGTATATGAAGTCCAAATACATTTTCACAAGTCAAATTTATTGTAGTACACCATACAATATTTCTTCAGTGATTCTTTAGTCATTCGCGCTCTCTCTTTCCTTCCCATGTACACTTTTATTTGTGAAAACGCCCTCTCAACGTTGGCACTTGAGACTGGCAACGCCAAAACAGCCAGTACACAATTTGCCAACTCTGGCCACTGACATAGCTTTCCATGCCAGTACTGGTGCACCTCAAGGTTGACATTCTCTGGGATAGGTTCTGCAACATATGCGTTGAACTGGGTGCACATGCCCTCAGAGGTATTAAAGCGGTCAAAAATGAAGCTGTACTTTGCAAAGTCCGGAGAAAATTCCCCTTTACGGAATGGATCTAACACTTGTGCAGAGTACCAAAGTGAGGCTTCATTCACTTCAAACGCCATGGTTGGTGAAGGGACATTTCTATGCATCATAGCTAGCCATTTCTCATGCATGGTAAAATAAAATGTTCTGAATTGGTCTTCAACACTTCTTTGCTTCCCAAGTGGCAAGCATTCTAACAGGGAACATGTTGCCGTGCCAAAGTCACTAAAAGTGTCGTCTAGCCTACTCTCGAGGAGATGTTTGACATCAACACCAATTATACTGAACACTTGGTAGACAAGGGTGTTTTCTGACTCTAGTTTTTTGATTATGTCCACTACAGCAGTCATGTTTTCTTGTAAAAATCTAAGGATGCAGTACAGTGTACTTTTTTTAACATCACTATCAATATGCACCCGAAGATCCTCACATTTCTTGCCTTTTGCATCATCACTAAGCAAAAATTCAGTAAGGGGTCGCCACATAGATAATATTGCATTCACGGCCTCTAGGACTGAGAACCACCGACTAAATGACACAGTTGGGATGACTCTTTCTTTGCTGCCACACAAAACACAAAATGAGAAATATTTGCGTTTGAGTTCCCGCGCATAACGAAACAGTGCACCTGAATGGACTACAAAATCAATAGCATTCTTCATTAGCTCAGAAGATTGTAATGCTGCTTTCAGCATACCATCTAGCAAGTGGCAAGGATCTCTCACAGGGAAACACTTCAGCTCAGGTACTGCTTTTGACAGGTCATCACATAACTTTTTCATATACGTTGCTGAATCACTGCAAATACAAACAATATCTCTCCAATCTTTGTTAAACTTGGTAAGAACTCTCTGAAGCAGCATTCCAAGTGACACTGCGTTGCATGTTTCTAGTACATCCAGATCTGCCATGATGGTACGTCTGTACCATCCATTTTTTGCATCACAAAATGTGATTAGCACTGCCACTGCTGGGTCGCCACGCATCTCTGGGGTTTCATCAATGGTAACAGAGATCTTTACATCACCTTGGAGTAACTCTGAAATATGTTCAATATCTGCAAGAAACACCTCAGGTAGGTATTTCTCATACATTTGTGTTGCTTTTGGTAATGTTTTGAATGCTGGTGAACGCTTGCGGAAAAGATTCCCAATCGGTCCATCGGCTTGGTGTAAGCTGGTTCCAGATTGCACGAGGGCACGTACAAATTCATGTGCCACATCCTTTTCTTCCTCACGTTTTCTTTTGAAGCGGGTCATTGTCTCAGCAAGAGACATCTGGCATAGGCTGTCGCTATTAGGTGGCTCTTTCAATTTCAAGTGGGTCTTGGTGACAAGATGTTCAGCAATTCGGCTTGCAGTCTTCCCAGTTACTATTGGGACAGTCACTCTGCAAAACCTGCAAATTAACATCTTTTGCCCACGCACTTCTTCAACCATGAAATCTTTGTTTTCCAGCACATAGTCTTCTGCCGTCTTTATTCTGCGGGGCATGTTCTGCGCACACTAGATCAATAAAAAATAAAAAACACTTAGAAACCGGTTGTGTACTGTTGAGAAAATAAAGAGAACGACAATATTTTCATGGTCAGGTGACTGCTGTGCAAACAGGGAAGAGCGCACTTGTGTTGCAATGAATAACAGAAACAACAAGTTCTGGTCACAGGAGCTAATAGGCTAAAAGCACCCCAGGGCAGGGGTGTGAGGCCTTGATGTCTGTAAGATTAAGTCAGCAGCATTTTTGGAAATTTGCCTGAAAAGGGAGGCTCTGTGCAAGGCACACCTCTTGAACTGCGGGGTACAGAGAGACGTTTTTGGAATCGCAGGTTTTGGTACTCTCCAGGTATGAGTAATTTATGAGAGATTTTTGGGGGTGTTGGGCGTTGTAGACAAGGAAGGCACTTTTCATAGTTCATTTAGAATCAATGTGTTGTCATTTGAAGAAAGTGAGAGCTGGGTGACATGTTCATGGTTTTGGGCACTTGTCACAAATCGCGTAGTATGATGGCACCGCTCTGAGTAAAGCTAGGCTGGTTTTCACTGCTGTTTTTTCTCCTCTGAGATTTATATAGTGCGAACTCGACCTGAAGATTTTGAAGCGCTTCACGTGAGCACCTGTTGCTTTACACAAGGGCACATTCATTTTGGTTAAAACCGACTCTGAACGAAAATACACTACGGAATGAAAATCAGCTCACCCGGTTTAAACCGAGTGTCACTGATTTTCATTGCTGTTACACCGCTTGGCCACTTGATGGAGCCAAAGCATTGCAGACCAAACTGCAATTTAGCCATCAAGAAGGAAACAGCCCAGAACGTGCGTCACCCCCATTAAAAGCGGGGAGACACATTGGTTGGCAAGCATTTTCATCGTCTACGACAGTGACCCCATTGTCGACGGCAGGTAAGACTGTGTCGTCGACGATAAAGATAAAGAAGACCTAGTCGACGGCAAAACAACCATCGACGCTGCGATCACCGATGACTGGGTCGTCAACAAGTTCGACGACGAAGACTGTCCCGTCGACGTCCACTCCATCATCGATGAGATCTCCATCGTCGACGTCAACGACGACGGCTCAGTCGACGATAATTCCATCGGCAATTAAACCTTTCGGCGTTACACCGTCGATGGGCTCGTCGACGACGATGAATTCAAATTTGAAGAGTACATACGTACACCTTAAAATAACGAAGCGTACGTTGACATTGGCCCTAACGTCTCCAAGTAGGGTCCAACCACTGCCTGCAGCATGTCTTCTGGAAGAGGAGGATTCTGACGAGGGCAGTATGTTTCAAACAGTGACAAGCCCCTCTGAACTTAATGTAAAGTATCAAGAAAGTTCAGATGATCAGAGTCAGGAGAATCAGACAACTTATAGGGAAGAATACCAACCGCCTCCTCCACTTATGGTTTCTCTTCCAGCCTCCTTGGTTACAGACCTAAAATATCTCATTACGGACTGTAAACAGAGGTTTCCTACGTCTCCTAAACATCAACCCCCAGCGGTGTCTCCACCACCAAGACCACGGCCTCCACCTTTGAATTTACAGCCGGAGCCTGTCGTTTCGCAGCATCCTCCATCTACTGATGATGAGGAGGAGGAAGATCCACATGAAGAGGAAGAACTTCATGATTCCCAGTCTAACCATGATTAATGGGATGACTACGTCATTCCCTGTCCTGCTTCTCCAGTGCCTGCGCAGGCTGACTCACCGCCTGAAGACATTGGGGGATTCCATAACATAGTTGAGAGAGCAGCTTAACGTTTTCAAATACCCATGACTTCCCACCAACAAGATTGCTTCTTGTACGATTTTAAAGAGTGTTTCAGGATTCTTTTTGAACCAAAGAAGGTAAGACCGCGAACAGTGCGCTGCCCTGCTTTGGGCGCTTGGTTAAATTTCGCCACATTTAGCATGAACACTGATTCTGTGTTCGTTTACCTTTACAGACATAATTCCTACTCACAGCGCCACACGCTCGATTGCGGTGGGCTGTTCAGCCTTCCGAGTTATTACAAAATGTGAGTATGACAAACTTGATATATCAAAAGCGGCAGGCGCCGCGTTAAAAAAGGTTTCAAATGTAATGCAACTTTTGATTCAGGCAGCACATTTGTGACCCGGGTTCATTTCGCAAACTTTACATTGCAGAACCAACTTTAAGCACAGTACCTCACGCAAGGTTGCGGTGGACTGTTTGGCTTCTGAATAGAGAAGACTTGTGAGTACCCCCATGTTTTTCTCATAAGTAATGCAAAGGTATTGCATAAATACATGTAGGCGGACACTGATAAAAGCGTTTATCCACACTTTAGGTCACCTTGGAACAAAAAACAATGCCTTGGCAAGAGACCACCCTTGAGGCTTTCACTTAAGGTAATTTCACTCCCTATTTTGTAGCACGGCGTGCGTGCGGGCACCTTCTTTTTAAAGGACAATCATTTGAATATATTCCTTCTCTGTTGCAGTGTGAGACACACAGTGGCGGCCACACTACTATTAATAAAAGGTCGCACTCAAGCCCTCAATCAGGTACGACGCATCCAGTGGATGCTTTTTTAGCTTAGTGTTGTTAGTTTTTAATGGATTTGGAGGAACCCTTACTAAACATAGATCCTTCATTTTTTTCATTGATAACAGTTCCCAGTGGAATCCATTTAATGCTGCCCTGATGAGAGCCCTGTGACTTTCTTAACAGGACTCGAAACGCGTCGGCTACGGCACTAGTTCGCATAAAATTCTTGTTAATACATTTAATATGAAGGTTCAAGTTTAAAAGGAATGTTTAAACTTTAACTCATGTGGTTCTAAAAAGAAATAGTGCACCACATTGTGGAAACTGAATGCATATTTAATATTGGCAAATTCTTTCTGTCCATGATTAACTGTTTTTTGATAATTGGAATGAAATGATATATGTTGATTTAATGTTCTTTGTATGTCACATGTACATTAGTCCTTTTTTGTTAAGGTCTATTGATGATTAATTCAATGTTTTTTGTATGTTATTTGTACATTAGTCTTTTGTGAAAATTCAGTCGCTAGAGGTTGAGTTGATAATGTTGATTCTCTTGCCTAAAAAATAATCATCTAAAAAACTGATTCTAAAGATACTGACAAAATAAATTGTCTTGGTAAAACTAATTCATTTAGCTTTATCTATTGTCTTACTGAGTGATTTAGTAATACATCCCGGAGGCATAGGTACAATCCCCTTGTTTTATATTCTCTCCAGTGGCGGCATATCTCAGGCAGCAGCACCATCAAGTTTTTCCATATCTGGATGACTGGCTAATCAAGGCACAATCCCTGGAAGGCACATCCAGGTCTTCCAATGCTTGTTTACAGCTTTGCAATTGCTTGGGACTCACACTCAATCGGGACAAGTCGGTCCTCCTGCCTACCCAGCGTACAAATTTTCTAGGCGCTATCCTCGACACAAACTAAAGGAAAGCTTTTCCATCGCAAGAAAGAAAGGACAGACTTCTGTCACTGGCTATTCACAAAAGTTCCAAAAGGTCCTTATCAGTTCGCCTTTTCAAGTCCCTGCTCGGAATGATGTCATCATGTATCTTACTGGTTCCACACTGCCGTCTTCGCATGTGCCCTCTTCAAGAGGCGCTCTCAGCTCAATGTGTCCAATGCACAGGTTCATTCGACGATGTCATACGAATGACCCCTTAAATGATCAGGGCTCTGCAGGGATGGATTTGTCCTCAGAACCTTTCTAAAGGCTTGTCTTTTTTGCTTCCAGCTTCGCCGCATATCATCACAATAGATGCGTCACTGGAAGTTTGGGGAGCTTTCCTCCAAGAACTGCAGATAAGTGGGAAGTGGTCCCCCTTTGAGAAAAAACTTCATATAAATCTCCTCACACTGCGAGCGGTCTTCCTCGCCCTTCAAGCTTTCCTACCAAGAATCAGGAATTCTCTAGTGCTTGTGCGAATGGACAATACCACAACAATGAACTATCTCAACAAACAGGGAGGGACTCGCTCGCTAACACTCTCTCACGAGTCGCAAAAATCTGGAACTGGTGATCCTGCATAATATTTCCCTTCGGGCAGAGAGCGTCCCTGGGACAGACAACTTTCTGGACGATTCTCTGAGCAGGCAACAGACGACGTGTCACGAGTGGGAATTAGACCAGTGAACCCTTCGCCAGATATTCTCATGATGGGGCACTCCTCTCATAGATCTATTCGCTACAGGGCAGAACGCCAAATGCCAACACTTCGCAAGCTGGTATCCCCAGAAGGGATCCCTAGGGAATGCATTTTCGATCGCATGGTGCAACGTCTTTGCATACGCTTTTCCACCATTTCCAATGATTCCCAGAGTTCTCAGGAAATTGAAAGCGGAGCCTTGCATGCTCATTCTGATAGCCCCAGCTTGGCCAAGACAGCATTGGTTCACAGAGATTCACCTTCTCTCCCTGGAACCACCAATCCGGTTGAAACTGTTCCCTTCTCTCCTCACGATGAACCATCAGCAAGTTCTGCATCCGGATCCGGCAACTCTCAGGTTATCTGCTTGGCTCCTGAGTTCAAAGAATTTCAGAATCTAGACATTCCGCCGGATTGTAGAGCTGTTCTGGCGCTGGCTTGAGCGGACAGTACTAACAAGACATACTCTTTAAAGTGGAAGAGGTTTTGCATTTGTTGTAAGTCACAGAGGATACACCCTTTTTCTTCTTCTCCAGTACAAATATTGCCTTACCTTCTCCATTTAGCGAACTCAGTTCTTGCTCACGCTTCCATCAGGGTTCACTTGGCGGCAATATCCCGTTACAGAAAATCTTCTGCTGGCCCTTCTCTCTGGTCTAACAGATTGATCAAACAGTTTCTAAAAGGCCTGTTCAGGGCTTTTCCTCCTGTGAAGACTTTACCTCCTGCTTGGCAACTCAACACAGTTCTTGCTCAGCTCATGAAACATCCCTTTGAGCCGATACACAGAGCTGATATTAAGTATCTCTCTTGGAAAACGGCACTCCTTCGCGCCCTTACTTCAACGAGACAAGTAAGTGAGCTCCAGGCTTTCTCAATTCAGGATCCTTTCCTTCAATTCAAACAAGACAGGGTGATCTTACGGACCAATTAAAAAATTTGTGCCAAAAGTGCTGTCGGACTTCCATCTCAACGAGCCTGTAGTCTTACGCTCTTTCTTTCCAAATCCTCGCACGATAGCAGAGAAAACTCCTCATTCTCTGGATCTGAAATGCTGCCTAAAGTTTTGTATTGAAAAGACAAAGACCGTCCGCAAATCCAACCAATCTTTGTGGCTTACAGTAGACCTACAAAAGGTCTTCCACTCACTTAACAAAGTATCTCTTGCTGGATCTCTGCAGCTATTTCATTCTGTCACGAGCAGGCGGGGCAACCCATGCATTCTAAAGTACGGGCCCATTCCACTAGAGCGATGTCTACATCCATGGCGCTCTTCGCAGGTGTGCCTATCATAGACATTTGCAAAGCAGCAACTTGGAAGACGCCGCATACATTCACCTAGCATTACTGCTTGGATACAGAACTCATGAAGGATGCAGCAGTGGTACAAGCAGTACTTCATCATCTATTTTGATAGAGGTGAGCCTTCCTTTCCTCCCACCATCCTTTCTTGTATACACACATTTCTCTATTGTATTTCTTGATGGTATTTGTGCTTGCTATTGGATGTTGTTTATTTGTCACTTTGGTATGTTATTATCTGGTGAATTTGTATATGCTGTACAATCCCAAATGTGCTTATCATTGCTTGCTACTCTGATTCAGGCATGTGAATCTATGAAAGATACCCTAATACTGGATAAGAAATGCATTAATTACCTGCAACTGCAGTTCAGTTATCCAGTATTGGTATCTTTCATAGATTCACATGCAACCCTCCCGCCTCCCCTGGAAGGACTCATCTAATTCTCTCAGTAGTACGCCTACTTAGCACAGTGCTTACGAACATCTGAGGAACAGGAGCTCCTTTCAGGAGGGTTCTAGAGGGAGGTGATAGCTATTTGGCTCTTCTCTAGAGTTTGGTCCTTTTTACAAAAGGACATGGATACGTTACTAATGTGGGGCCTTTGGCCTATTACTCTATATGTCTAATGGGACATTACTTTATTTATGTACTGGGGACTCCCATCCCGATGACAGGGAATGATTCAGGCATGTGAATCTATGAAAGATACCAATACTGGATAACTGCAGTTACAGGTAAGTAACGCATTTCTTTTATTTTATTGTTACACGGACCATACTGGTCCGTCATCACTCATAGTGAGATGGAAATTATTGGGGCATTTACATCCAAAGGGCCAGGCGGGAACAAAGCCTATTCTTAATTAGTCCCATCCTTTGAAAAATTTACACTCGAAGGCCCCATCTACATGTCACTGGTACTAATCCTATTCCTGCACCACTAACTCTCACCCCGTTGTGGTGTCAAACAAGGACCCTCAAAATTTAAAATGTAAGCATCCATGTGTCTTGTAGTCACATAGAAAGCCACATACTCTTTAACGCCTGCTGATTCCATTAAATTCAATGGAATCGTTCAGACCATCCTGATCCGCTCGTTCTGAAAAAATCCATTTGGCTTCTTTCCTAGCCAGAATCGATTTAACATTATGTGTTTCGCCCAACACTCTTTCTAGAACTGTCCAGTCTCTGGGGTCATGTTGTTTATTGTTAAAGTGTTGTACTAAACGTGTTGTCAACTTCCTGGCCTTGAGAGTGCTCAAGTGCTCTTGTATGCACACTTTCACCTTCCGTGAGGTCAGGCCAATGTAATGCAGCCCACAATTACAAGTCAGTCCATAAATCACATTCGATGTGTTACAATTACTGAACTTGTTCATGAACCATCTTTTGTCATTGTTCAAAATCACACTTTTAGTCACCTGCGTGAGATTACATACCAAACAACCCCCACACGGATAATGACCAGATGGAAGGGTGGTTAACTGTGTTGTAGGAGTGTGGGTATGGACAAGTTTGTCCTTCAGATTAGACGCTCTTTTAAATGCAAACCGTGGAGGTGGCATTTTACTTGTAGCAGTATAAAGAATGGACCAGTGTTTCCTCACTATCGGTCTCATTTTTGTAGACAGTAGGTCAAATGTGGTGACAACTGGGAGACACTTTTTCCTTTCCTTAGTGCTCCTCTCTAACAGAGCTTCACGTCGAGTGTTCAAAGCACGCTTACATGCTTGCTTAATGACTTTGATAGGATATTTCCTTTCCTTTAGTTTGGATACCAGTTCTTCAGATTGTTCTATAAATTTAGCAGTTGTGGAACAGTTACAGCGGTAACGCAAGAACTGGCCAACCAGGAGATTATCCCTTAAGGCTCTTTGGAGAAGGGAATTCCTATCTGTTGTCTTATGATGCACAGTGGTGGCCAACCTCTGGTCCACAGCAGTAATATCCACACCCAGGTATACAGCAGATGTATTAATGATAGACCACGTGAACCTGAGACATTCATCAACCTGGTTCAGCCATGTCAAGAACGCCAAAAGATGGTCCTCTGTACCTGTCCAGATACAGAGGATATCATCAATATATCTCCTCCACAGGGAAATATTCCCTCTGAAGGGATTGGAGGTATGATATATAACATTCTCCTTGAACTGGCCTACATAAATGCAGGCCAGACTTGGTGCGAATGTGGACCCATTGAAGTCCCCGATACTTGCAGGTACAGTTGGTTTTGATACTCAAATTTTTTTTCATGAGCGCCAACTCAGTACAATGCAGGACAAATGACTGGGGGGTGTCATAAAACCATTCAAGCGTCCCCGGACCCCACGCTGTTGCCATCAGCGTGGCTTCCTGGGGGATGCTGGTATATAATGATTCAATATCAATAGTAACCAGCAATTGGTTTTCAGGGTCAAACACCACTGTTTTAACAATGATCAGTATATCAGTCGTATCCTGCACGTATGAACGTTGTGTAATGACTGCCGCCCTCAAGAAAAAGTCAGCAAACTGGGACACGGGTTCCAGGACTGACTGGGTGCCCGACACAATCGGGCGCCCTGGTGGAGGACTTTGTGGCTTATGGATCTTAGGCAGAATGTAAAATGCTGAGACCCGCGGTTTCTGGCTAATAATGAAATCTGCCTCTTTAGATGTTATCCATTTCTTTCCTACTGCATCCACCACCAAATTTTTCAAAGGATCGGACCAATTAGGAATAGGCTTTTTTCTCACCCGGCCCTTTGGATGTAAATGCCCCGCTAATTTCCATCTCACTATGAGTGATGACGGACCAGTATGGTCCGTGTAACAATAAAACAAAATAAGAAAACACTTTATTTGATAGTGAGTGTGCAGAGAGCTTTTGAAAAAAACTAAGAATGGGGGAGACCGCCCGTTTTTGACAATTAATGAGGGAAGCAGGAGTGTCCCCTGTATATAAATATTTGGGTCTTGGATTTAATAGAGTGACTATGCTGTGGATATGTTGTAATTTCACATTATCCAGTTCAAAACTTTATTTCTGCCGCTTTGCAATTCCATTTTAAGATGGCCGCCATTGACGATCAGAGCAGATGGACCCCGGATGTTTACGTGCTGAAGGGGTGGGGCTTAGAGTGCTTTTAACCCGGACGGTCGTGTTGGCTCGTGTTTGGAGCTCCTAACACGCCGGTGGGACTCGGCAGCGGTAAGCGGTATGCATGCGGGTGAAAGAGAGGTATGCATTACGTGAAACTGCTGAGCAGTTTGGACTTAGTCTGCGCAAAGTGTGAGTGCGCGTTCCAAGACTGTCGAGGACCGGTAATTATGTTGACATCGTAATGCGCACAGAACTTTGATTATAACGAAACCGCATACGCGAGTACATTTTCTGTATACTGATAAAGGGAGCTTGTTGAGAAAGTAGTGGCTTAAAATATCTGTATTTTTAAATATCGCCCTGCATAACTGAATGCCTGTAAAGGGAGTCTGACGGTTGAGTACATACAAAACTCAACGAGTGGTAGCTCGGCATGTATGGCGGCAGGTTGTTTTTTTTTGTAAGACCTTTATTCGTAGCACAAGAAGGATACACAGCCGGGAGCCTACAACCCTGGGGCCGGCTGCGTTAGTGTTAAGGTGCGTTTCAACGTGGATAGTACACAGCCATTTAGCCGGCATCTGTCCGGCGGCGTAAAGCACATAAATTAGGTCTTGTTTTTTAACAAACTTTGTTGGTGTATTAGAACATACACAGAAAATTCCAACCCTAAACCCCAACAACGAGACCTTCACCTTTCAGTTGTCCACATCAATAAGTACAGTGTAAACACATCGTTTCATCTTTTCTGAACACCTCTCCCTCCAACCCCCATCGGCACCATTACATTTGGCTCTTATCACTGGTAACTTCCAGTGTCACTCCGTGTCACTCTCCACCGTGGCCAAATATTCAGTGAGATACAACCAAAAGTCTTTCGGCCTGGATCGCAGTGGTAGACTCTCTTCGTATGTCAGTAGTTTGTCCCTACAGCTGGACATATCTTGTAACCATTTTAGTGTGGTGGGTACCTGAGTAGTGTGCCAGCATTGTGATACCTGCCTCTTGGCTAATAACAAGGCGATCGCACAGAACTTACGCTTAGATGATTTGAGTTGCGGTACAATGCCCAACAAGCAGCATCGGATTGTGCAGTCCACCGCAATCCCCACCATGGTAGACAGTTTAGTGATTACCTCTGCCCAGTAGTCCTGGATTTTGGGGCAATAACAGGCTAAATGGACAAATTCAGCACCCTCTGCACCGCACCTTTTGCATCTGGTGTCATCCTGCATTCCGTATCTACACATTCGTGCCGGAGTGTAGTATGCCTGGTGCAGATATTTGTAATGTATGATTTTGAGATTCCCGTTAGGGGTCAGAATCTGTGTTAGTGCACATGTCTGTTCCCATTCCTTCTCTGTCAATGGGCTGTCTAAAACCAAGTCCCATCTAGTCTTGGCCCTGTCCGTGGACTGTGGAATCTCAGCTTGTGCCGAGGAGTATAGTCGCGATGTGAGGTGCGATAGATCCTGTGTTGTAATGATGAGTTGTAAGGTATCTAGGATAGCCGGCTCTTCAGGAAAGGTAGGGTATAGTTCCATCATGGCTCTCTTCAGTCAATAATGTGTGAAATAAAACATCTGTGATTTGTTGTGTATGTACTGGAGTTCCGCAATTTCTACGAATCTGCCCTCGTTAAATAACTCTCCCATCTGTGCAATGCCCACCTGCTGTAGCAGCGACATCCCCACCTTCTCGCGTGTAACAGAAAGTGCTGAGTGATCATGCAGTGGCATGTTTCGTGCATAAAGCGGGGCTTTGTGTGCCAGTCTCCCAAGTTCGTGCCATGCCGTGACGGTAGTGTCGACTGTATTTATGTCGCAAGCGTGTAATGGCGGGCGTTTATACGAGAGGATGGCGGTAAGAGGGACCGGGTGCGCATCGCCTTCTTCGATCGCTGTGTGAGTTAGATATGGCACCATGTGAAACCAATAAGCCGCATACTGTGCCTGCGCGCACAAATAATACAGTTTAATATCTGGCACTCCGAATCCTCCTTTAGCATAGGGGAGCTTCAGCGTCTGGAGGTCGATCCGTGTTTGTTTCCCTGCCCAAATGAGTTGTAGTATCAGTGACTTGATGCGACGGAATACCTCACCCGGTGGAGCAATGGGGATATTATTGAATAGATACAGCAGTTTGGGCAAGATATTCATTTTAACTATTGCAATACGGTCTGCCAGAGACAACGGAAGCTGTATCCAGCGCTTTACTTTATCTTCCAGTTTGGATATTGTTACGCCATAGTTTGCGCGGATTACTATGTCTGGATCTCTATGGAATAGCACACCCAAATAACGCACCGGGTCGGTCTGCCACTCTAGGGGGTATTCAATATCAAAGGGAGTCGTAGTGTTTGTGAGGGGAATGATGGAGGACTTTGACCAGTTGATTGTTAGCCCCGAGTGCCCGCCAAATTTGATGTACTCCCTCAGCAGCTGGTTTAGGCGTTCGTTCGGGTCGCGAACGTAGAGCACCATATCGTCTGCGTACAATGATATGTGTAGCGGCCAAGCGGGAAATTGCAGGGCAAATGATCTATAGTTCTGCCGGATAATGCAGGCCAGTGGTTCCAATGCCAGGGCAAATATTAGGGGGGAGAGCGGGCAACCCTGCCTAGTACCGCGTTCCACTGCAAAACTGTCGGATAAGTACCCGTTTACTCGGAACTTGGCTCGTGGTTTAGTGTAAATTAGGGACACCCACTGGACAAATCTTTTAGGGAAGCCCATGCGGTGCAGCACCGCAATCAAATACCGCCATTCAATGGAATGGAACGCCTTTGCAGCGTCCAGCAGCACCGCTACCGCCTTCGTTTTTGGTTGGAGATAATGGGCTAGGGCGAACATTGTCCGGGTATTATGGGACGTGGACCGTGTCGGGACAAAGCCTGCCTGGTCAGGTAACACCAAGTTGGTCATTAGTGGTGTCAATCTCATAGCCATGATCTTCTCTAGAATTTTGGAATCAACATTTATCAGTGATAGCGGCCTATAGGAGTCACATTGGGTCGGATCCTTGGATGGTTTCAGGAGAGCTATGATTACCGCTTCTCGGAGCGTTGGGGGAAGTTCACCCTGGTCGAACGCGGCCCCGTACATCTCTGTCAGCCGGGGAGCCAGGATATCCACGTAATGTTTATAAAATTTGTTTGTGTACCCATCCGGGCCCGGCGCTTTACCATTTGGCAGTGTTTTTATCATCTCCGTGATTTCCTCAACCGTGATGGGTGCTGCTAAGTATTCCCTCTGGTGGTCAGACAGCCACGCTATGGCCACATCTCTAAAGTAGTCGTTGATATCATCTGTGGAGGCTATTGACTGTGATGTGTATAGTGTACTATAGGAAGCGACAAAGCTTTGCAATATATCCGCCGTTTGTGTTAATATAATATCGTTCTCAGTTTTAATGCCAAGTACCTCGGTGTGTTTCTTGCCCTCACAAATTTTTGCCGCTAACAGCCCACCCGGCCTGCCTCCCTCACCAAAAGCTCTAGCAGTGTGTTTTTTATCCATATACTTTATTTCGTCGTCTACTAGATTCTGATGTTCCGTGTGTAATGTGCGTAGTTTTCCCAGAATCGTAACATCATGGGTAGTTTCGTATTCCCTTTCCAACTCCCTCATTTGTGTGTCGCATCTTTTAATCTGTTGTCGTATGTCGCGAAGTATGCCGATAGTTGTGCTCATACACACCCCTCGAACCGTTGCCTTAAAGGCTTCCCACAGTAGGCATGGGTCATCGACCGCCGGTTCTTTCAGCAGGAAATAGTCTTTGATTGCTGCGCGAATAGTGTCTGCGTATAGTATGTCCGTTAGAGCACGTGAGTTAAATCTCCATTGATAGGGAGGTAGGATGTGATCTGGTATGGAGAGTTTCAGTAAAACCGGATTGTGGTCCGATAGTGTTCTAGGAAGAACGTTAATGTCACTAGTCCAATGTATGATATCATCAGTACCTAGCCAATAGTCCAATCGGGACCAGCTGTTGTGGCATGCAGAAATGTGCGTGGCACCCGGTTCCGTGTGAAATTTGTGTCTCCATATGTCCGTTAGCTTCACGTCCTCCAGTATATGTTGGAGTTTGGCTCTAGCATTTTTATGTGGTTCGATGGATTGAGCGGAGCGGTCTATACCATCAGTAAGGGTCACATTCCAATCACCCCCGCATATTATCCTAGTGTGTGTGAATTTTTGTAGGTGTCCCCATAAGTCCTGAAAGAAGTCGGGAGAATCTACATTAGGGCCATAAACATTAAGCAAAGTCAGTTTCTTACCACGAAGTGTCTCTGATACAATAACATATCTGCCCCCTGGATCCTGTATCACCAACAGAACCGTGAAATTTAACCCTTTCCGCAACAGCAACATCACCCCTCTAGAGTAGGAGGAGTACGTTGCGACATGGACAGATTCGGCCCATTTTAGGCCTATGGATAGATGCGTGTTCGGGGCAATGTGCGTCTCTTGTAAAAACGCAATATCTATGTAATGCCTGTTCAGGTATGCAAACACGCGTCTAATTTTCTTGGGTTGTGTTAAGCCTCGTACATTCCACGTTAGTAGTTTTATGTGTGCATTATTGGCTTGAGTCATCGGTAAGGTGGTGGTGTCTGCATCTGTTGTGTATTGCAATAGCGCCAGGGGTCCGCCGAGACGTGTCCAAGTGCAAGCATGTGCATACAATCGTTTTCTAGTTCCACAAAATATAATCGATAGACAAAATCTGACTGTTCAGGTCTCAAAACATCAGTAGTTACCTC
This sequence comes from Lissotriton vulgaris, assembly GCF_964263255.1. Classification (NCBI taxonomy): domain Eukaryota; kingdom Metazoa; phylum Chordata; class Amphibia; order Caudata; family Salamandridae; genus Lissotriton; species Lissotriton vulgaris. The sequence continues at coordinate 1,657,548,009 of NC_141695.1, forward strand.
TTCCCGCCCTCCCCCTCCCACTCCAGCAACCCAAACATGCCAAAGCCATTCTCCCCCCCAATTACCCTCGACAGCAGTTCGGGGCTAAACATCAAAACCGTTCCTATAGAACCTGTGTGGGGAACTCCCTTGTGGAGGTCCGCTGGAGGCGCAACTCTCCATCCAACTACATGGATGTGGACGGCATCCCTGACGTTAGTAAAAGTATGCGCGTCATGTCTCAACACCCTCGGCCGCTCCCGGCCCTTCGTCTGAAAAAATTTAGTTGGCCATCAGGTGGGAACACTAAACTTGTTGCTCCCCGCCCACCCGAGCCCAATAAGGAACTTGTCAATATATAACGGCCCAAAATCCATTAACAGTGTGAGAACCCCAGGCGTCCCTCCATGTACCAACCATCGTGTTCCACCATACAACACATCTCCCAATGTGCCCAGTACCTTCAACAACATAGTCATAAATAACGTGTGCAGAACAGCTAAACATAGGAGCAGTTAGGTTGGGCGGGAAGCATTGTTCGCCCACGGGCGATCCCGTACTATCTTATGCATAGATACAGCATGTCACACCTAAGAAAGTATTCATTAAGTTCCGCTACTGCTCCTCCGTGTAACCCCCCATCAGTTCGGACCACGTGAGGGAATCAATATACCAAGTGGGTATTGTAGGAGGGTAGCTCCAGACTATGGTTGCCCCCAAATTTTTGCCTTGTGTTTTAGCTGGTTTTTGACATAGTTGGCCTGGGACCCTGCCAATCAGGACCCCAGGCCTACTGCTCTCTCTGTAAAATGGATTCCATGTACCTTAGGTACAAATCTAATTGGTATTGGGCCACCTTATCAGACCCTGTAACTCAGGGCATAGGTGTACCCAGGGCCTACCAGGGGCTGCAGCATGTATTATGCCACCCCTGGCTGGCCATCTAAATCTGACACAACAGGCTGCACGACAGCTGGGGCAAGGTGCTTTAGATATAGTATACCTATATCTAACCCTAAAATGGACACATGTATTCCTATCAGTCACTCCTATGGCAGGCCTTAACAATCCTGAAGGCAGAGTGCTTGAAATTATGTGAGATGGTGCTCTGGCATGAGCTGAGCCCGTCTGCAGCTTGCGGAACCAAGTCCTAATAGCTGTTCTATGATAACGCCTACCATATACTCTTAAGTGCATTATAATCCTCGCGGTTATTTGCTATCTTTGGTATCGCTTTATCAAAACATGTCGAGTTAGGTGTCATACGAATTGGAATACTAACCCCTCGCCAATTCTGGCGACGGGGTTAGCATCCCACCCTTCTAGAGGGACACGACATGTATGTAACTGTGAACCCCGGTTAAAGTTAACTCGAGCCTCAGCATCACAAAATGGATGCTGCCACCACAGATACAAGTCTGACCCCCAGCAGCTGGGAGTCCTTCCAGCGAGGGGAGCTTGGACAAAGGCTTTCCTGTCAGGGGCGGTGCTAGCACCATCCCAGATAGGGTTTTGTGTATCCTAGGTAGGCAGGGCTGAATAGGAAGGTGACTGCAAGTGGCACCCCTGTGCACACTGTGAATCTGCCAGTTTGAACCAGTTCCAGGGGCACACCAGCCCCTGAGCTGGGGAAAGTCCGGCGTGGGAGAGGGGTGTAACCACCCCCCTTCCTGGTCCCACCCATGGGCAGGACCTAGTCCCGTACCAGCCCCTTTCTTTAGTATAAAGGTGGGAGCGGGGACCCTTCCAAATGAGATCATCTTTGAATCCTGAAACTACTTTCTACGAAAGGAACTCAAGACTTCTTCCTAAGATTTCTCCCTTGTGACTAAGGAGTAGTCACCCTGCATCTGCGGGCACCAACTAAGAACACTGCGGTTTGCTGCACGTCCTTCCTCCGGAACCAGACCGACCAGCACGACGAGACCCGGCTTCCCTGGCACCTCTGACCTCTACCTACATCATCAGCCCAGCTGAGATCCGTGGGTGTGACGAGACCTCGAGGGACCGGCCATCTTCAGAACTGCACGACGCTTATCCAGCACGACCGCCGAGGGATCCTCGAGTGAGTGCTTTGGGGTTTGAGAAGCCCTAACCCTGAGCAGCTCTAGCACCGAAGTCCAGTCCCCCAGCATCCACGAGATCTGCGTGGGGCCCTTCTGCTCTTTGCTGCTCACCGCGTTGTCCGGCCACTTGCCTGCTGGCTTGTAGCCCTCTTGACGACGAACGACGACACTTCTTTCGCTGGTCTGGTTGCTCCAGACTGGCCCTTGCTCCCCTCCAACAGAGGAGCACCCGGACCCTCCTGGTCTACTCCAGACGCCATTTTGAGTCCACCGCGTGGGCTTCCATTTGCCAAGAGTTGTTGCCCCAATCCTGGGTCCAGCATCGCCGACAGCAGATACCTTCGTGGGACAGCTCGCACCTCCATCCTGGTCGCCGACAACGCCTCCTGGTCCGAGAGACTGCAGAGCCCAGCGTCGCCCACTCACCTGGTCGAGGTGACTTCATCCGGTGCCATCCTGGTGCCCATCTAATCACTGGCTAGTGATTCAGAACTTGGTCCCCTCTGCTTACAGGTACCCTCTTCAGCTGATCCAGTCCTTGGATCGGCCCGGAACATCTTCAATGGTCGCCTGCCAGCAACTTCCACTTCAGGCTCCTGGTTCGTCAACGAAGAAACCTGACGACACTTGAACCCTATGCAGCCGCAGCCCCTGGGCTAGGTAAACCGAGTACCACGGTGCTCCAGTGTAGACCAACTCTCTTTAAGTGTCTAGATCCACTTTCGTTTTTGACCTACCTAGTCTGGTTCGCCCGAGAACACTAACTTTTGCATTTACTAGGATCCATATACTTAGTCCCGCATTACGCGTGAGAGTTCCCACTCTGCACACGGCGTTCCTAGACCTCCTGCTTCTAATCTAAGGGTTCAGCATCGTAGGCCTAGCGATTCTAAAGTCGATGAGAGTAGTACTTACCTGCTAGTAATTTCGCATTCCACTTTTGTAGTATATGGTTTTCCGTGCCCCTCGGGCATTTGCGTAAATTGTGCGACTTTCAGTATTTCTTTAAGAGCTTTGTATTGTGCTTAGCGCCCTGTCCTCATAAAGAGTCCAGTGCTGTTTGTTATAAATAACTATCTGTTTATTTTCATAACTACTTGTGTGGTGTCCTTTCACTTGGTGCTCAAGGGGTATATGTGATGGTATAACAGCTGGCTTAACACGCCCTCTAGAGTTTAGCCTAAAGACTGCTCTTTTCCATGCTACTAGGATAGCTGGTCTATAAGGTTGACTTACAACCAATCATCAATAAGGGTCGTTTGGACTGATACATAGTGATCACTAGAATAGTGAGCACTGCATATCAGGCCAACTTCTCACAGGTATCTCAGCCAATATGGGTTTAAATTCGTTACTGTGAGATCTCGAATATGACCTGCACAATGAGGGCTCCCACAGGCAGAGCAGCACCCACAACTAATCGCATCTTCGGAGGCCATCTGGAGCAATGTCTCGGATATCAGAAAGTGTAAGTATTGCAATGTTACGGGAATAGTGCCGACCTGACATTTTCAGCTCCATATGTCGGCGTCCATCCCCACCAGCCCCCTCAACACTCCGCACCATGCGGTCTCAAAGCATATCAGGTGACATTGTACACAATAGTCAATCTGTGGCCAGCATTGTGAAAGATCACCCACCATCAGCAGTTATAAGTCCCGCAGTCCGTCGTGGACGCTCAGCATCGCCTGGCATGATCTACATTAACGCTGGCTTAATGAAATGTCCATGGGGCGTTAAAGTGCTACATACTCACATACAGTTGTCTTTCGAGCGTGGCCCCATCATGCTCAATCCGTGTCCCCTTGCTGTCCTTCTCGCTCCCCAGCTTTTTTTCGTGAGATTATCTGCTTCACAAAGTCTTGCGCAGCTTTCGGAGTCGCCAATATCACCCGTTTTCCTTCCCATTGAACCCGTAGTCTGGCCGGATATAGCATAGAATAAGTAATTTGGAGATCTCTGAGCCTAGCCTTCACCGCCTTGTATTCTCTCCGAGCCTGTTGGACGGCCAACGTGTGATCCGGATAGAATTCCAGTTTATTGCCCTAATGTGTTATGGGGCCTTTCTCCCTTGCCAGCCTCAAGATGGTGTCCCTGTCTCGATAGTTCAGTACCCTGGCCTACGATCGGCCGTGGCGACGCTCCTGGCGGCGGGCGGGGCGCAAGGAATCTGTGCGCTCTCTCTATGACGAAAATCTGCGATAAAGAGTCGTCTCCAAACACATCTTTGCACAATTTCTCGATGTATTGCTCCATTCTTCCGGTGTTAGTGGACTCCAGCAGCCCCGCTATGCGCACGTTATTGCGTCTAGAACGCGATTCCAATTCCTCCTCCTTTGCTTTGATCACCTCCAGTACCCTCTCCATGGCCGTGCATTTGGCAGTTGTGGCATGTGATTCGTCCTCGACCGCTGAAATCCGCGTTTCCGCCGTTTCCAGCCTCTCCGTGTGCTTTTCCACTTTGGCCGCCATACCATCCATCCTGCACGTTAAATTGTCTAGTTTGCCGTTGATATCCTGTAGATTGGATTGGATGGCCAATAGGATCTTTTCCATATTGCTGCCAGTAGCAGGGTCGTTTGGCGTTTCACTCATGGCAAGAGGGCCCGCTTCCGTAGCTTTGGGTGTCTTCCTTGATTTGAAGGAGATCTTTTGTTGTTGCTTATCTGGCCTGACCATGTTAGATGGAGATGGGGTGAGTAGAGCTGCGTTGCGTGGCGCGGCTCTCGTTCTTCTAGTGGCCGTTGCCGTCTTGGCGCCCAGTGCTGCGCACTCGCTGGGTCCCGGGTATCTTATCTTGCTGGTGGCCCCCAGGTGTGAGGTATCGCTGTCCTCTTATACAAGAACCCCTTCAGACCCTCATTGTGGTAGCGGCAGGTTCCGCTCCCCAGGCGCCCCAATCTCAGCTGCCGAAGCGCGGGCAATCAATGCTTCTCTCCGGCGGTTTGCGTGATTGACTGGGGCCCCGTGATGGTATTCAGCCCCTGCGTTAGTGCGGGTCTCCTTCACTGTATATGATTGCATCCGCCTAAATCGATTATGCCCAGCGCCCCTGACGGTCACAGAACAAGGTCGGAGCCCTCCGGGACAATCAATGCGCATTACGCGAGCCCCGCCGTCTTCGGATCCCTCACCTCGATCGCCGCCTCGCGTCACCACTCCGGCCGGAGGCAGAGCGCTCCAACGCAAACCTTTCGTGCCTGTTTTCCGCTCACCTTCCAAGAATCGCTCCATGCAAGCGTTGGTCAGGAATACCTGGGGTCCCTTCACGCCACCTCCTCTCCAGTTGGCGAGCCCAGTACGCCGTCAGTTACTCGGGCGCGAACGGGAAAGTGATGGCCGCCATCTTGTTTGTTGTCGGCACCCGGAGCTAGTTTGCCGTTTTTCTCATTCAAAGCGCCGGGCACCAGACCTCTATTTCTAGCTCATGGCGTGCCTGCCACATTCACACACCCGGGACCGTGTTCGCTGATGTCATTGGCGGGCATTAGAGCAGCCGTCCGGCCGAGCTCGGTCTTACCCAGCCATTCCGCTGTGCGCCCCCTAGCGCCTCCACCATGGCTGCAGGTTGTTGATTGTCACTGCAAGAAAGATGGGATATCGATGGAGATACTAAGGAATAACATAACAAATCCTTTTTAGGTCGAGCTCTCGACCTATTGTGGCCAAGTTGCTCCTCAAGGGACGCAGATTGGTGCACGAGCGCCGACTGCACATCGTGAACGCGCATCATGCCCCGCCCCCCAGCCGTGCACATCTTTTGCTCCACATTCACAGCGGCAGCCTCTCACAATCACGCACACAGCCACACTCACAGAAGCGCGCGCACACACACACACACACGCACACACCACACACCATACGCACACACCATACACACCTCACACACAGGTGCCAAGCCCCACTTACCTACTCAGCCGCCCTCCTGTCTTCTGCTGCCATCCACTCTGAGGGCGCGGGCTTCTCGCAAAGTCGGAAGTCCCGCCCCACGACTGCCGTGAGCGTGCACATCCCGAGACCGGAAGTTCGGGAGAGTGCACGCTCGCGGCTTTTTTTTAATGTGCAAATGATCCTTTCACGGCCGTGCAGCTTTACTGCTGCGCAGCCAATGCTTGTTTCCGCCTGCCTGTAACGCCTGCCTGTAAACAGGTTGGGAGCCTTGACTTGTAATGCTCGGTGATTAGGAGCCACAGGTGGGGTGTGCCTCTGGTGGTCAGTGGGGTCAAGCAGCGGTGGACATCTGAAACCCTGGCACGAGAGAAGAATTCCTTCTGGGCGGCATCACAGGAGCTGAGAGAAGCTGATCGCAGATCAGGAGCACCAATCGGTGGTGCGAGAGATCTCTGACCCACACACGAACGGCCTTGGTCTCAGGGGGCGAGAGATCTCCGTCCCAAACACCCACCCCCTCCTACGGGGCGAGAAATCTCTGTCCCAAACGCACACAGTCCCGTTTCAGGCAACAGGAGATCTCTGACTCACGTACAAATCTTTGAAGGCTGAGAGTGCTCTATTCTGAAATGCAACAGCCCCTGTGTCAGAGACGGGACAGTCTCTCCTCTGCAGTGCAGCGGCCCCTAGTCTCAAAGGACTGCTGAGGTGACAATACATTTAATACATCAATCTTGCAGAGAGAAAGGTTGTTTCGGGTTATGTTATTGGCATTTGTTTAGCGCCCAGTCTGCTATTGGTCTGGCTTCGAAGCGCTTACCATTGTCAGAGGATCAATCTGAACGGTTCTGAGGTTGCCATACACCGCATGGAAGATGCACGCACAGTGGTGCCACCAGGTGAATGATGTGTTCAGTGTGCCTGGTGTTTGATGGGCGAGGCCAGAGGGCTGTACCCAGTCGCTTACACGTCTTCTATAATGGCCCGCATGCCCGCTGCCCAACCGGGGTGTAGTACTGTCAGGAATGTGGCTTTAGGGACTGGTAATGGGTACTGTTATACATAAATAGAGGCAGAACGGAACAACGTCGATGTGTGTTGGGAGTTCTGTGTTCCGTTGCACGGCGCTGTTCACGAGGCGCGCGGCGCTGATAAACAGGCTGGTTGTGATGTAGTGTCTGTCCCTTTAAAGAGTTATCTTCCCAGATGAGGTTAGCATGCCAGGTTTGTAGCAAACATGAACAGCGCCGGGGAGCGCGATAATCGCACAAACGTCTCTTTTTCCATCAAACACTCTTCCAAGAGTGTAATAGTTCTGCGTTATGCGGTAAGGTAAGAAAATTCAAAGCTGAAGTGCAAAGAAGCATGTCCCCAGGGTGCAGTAAAAGCATGAAAACCCATTTAAAACAATTGTCGAAACTGTAAACACACAGAAAGGAAAAATGTTCAGTGTTTTCAGAAGAGGCGAAGAATGTCATCATCGCCTAATCCGCCACATCTGTCAGGAAAGGCGGGACTCCTGCCTGTCGGCTGTTTATTTGTGTGCTGTCCTAGAGGATACATTATTCCATCTTGGCGAGTGTGTAAAGCGCTCAGCAGACACGTGGCGGTTCAGCGCTCTGTGTATGCTAATACACAAATGAAATAAATACCTCTTCAAACACGACCACCTGTAAAAATGAAAATGGCCTAGGATTGAGGTGGTTCCGTTGTCTAAACAAAATGCTAAGGAGCCTTCTCTTCCTTTCTAATTGACTCTGTGACAGCACCCGTTTCTAATGGAGCACTCCTAGGGAAAAGGAGATAATGGATTTAAAAGCTTACTGCACCGTGACTTAAACAACACTTAATAACAACACTCACTCGTGGCTCAAAAGATCTGTTTATATTCGGAAACTTATTTATAATCCATTTACATTCTTTCTGATTTGTCAACTTTTCTTTTGGCATTTGAACTTAAGTTATTGTTGTATCAAGAAGTTTTCCTTTTTATAACAAAAAGCATGTTTTTGTAATCCTGGCCGAGTTCCTTTCTCGCTGCATTACTACTCCATGCTCGTTTCAGTTCATGCTCGTTAACTAATGTAAATCCTCCACTTTTATTTGATGGGCTTGTTCTTTAGGAGAGCGAACTTCCTTACCTGACCTTTCCTTCCCCTAGTTGAAGAGAATAATGGATTCAGCTCAGCGCACCGTGTGTGCTTTCACTTTCTAAGCAGCGGGGACAATGACAGACGCTTCTTTGCATACGTCTTGCATTTACAAGGGTATGAGCTATAGGCATTGTACATGAAAATGCCTTTTATTTATGTGTTAATTATCAAAACGTATCAGTAATAAATGGCATTGTCATTTACAATGCCAATAGCTTAAACTCTCTAAAATGCAAGACCTATTGCATTGCAAATGCGTGTTTAATGTACTCTCCACCATCTTTGCCTACTAGTCTACTGCCTCCATGGAATGAAGAGTAGAACAGTGTTCACTGTTAATCGTTTTTTTTTTTTTTGCTCTGGACTTATGTTACAACCTCTCGAGTTGCTGCAGCCTGCTAAGTAGGGCACATTCACATGTGAAATGATAGGCCCAAATGATATACAAATTGCCAAAAATATTCCATTGTTAAGTAACCTGTGTGCAGGACCACCATACAGCTGAACAGAGTATGGTCATGGGAAGCGATAGCAAAGGATATGCGTGTTCCGCTGACTTCTAAAATATTGCATATGATTTTAGACTGCATGGTTTCTTAGAAATCTGTACTGCAAACTGTTTCATAACCTCAAATATAGGTCTTGTTTTTATAGCAGTTCCTTCGTCTAGCGTGAGCAATAAATCTTAAATATTGCATCCCCCTATTTAACAGATACACAGGTATGTAGGGGCTATAAAGGAGAGAATCTGGACTAAGTGGGCATTCTCATTGGGATTGTTAGCAAAGTCAACACAAAAGGTTTCTTTGCAAAACTCTGCAAATTAGGGAAAAACACAGTACTTGACAAACTTTTTTTGAGGCGATGTCCTAGTAAACCCCGGATTTTTAATTTATTTTAAATCCAACACCATTTAGTGCATGTTTCTTCTTACTCTCTCCCCTGTCTGCTACTCACAGTTCAGATCTACCCCCTACCCTCTACATATGTTACCGTGACTCCCCAAAGTTTATTGCATCCTGTGCCCCTTCCTATGTGTTATTTATTTATTTTACACGCAGCTAAGACAGGTCCTACCTCGCTGCTCTGCAAGATGGGTGTCTAACCATCTTAAAATGGTAAAGTAAAACATAGGGGACACCATGTCCTGGTGCATTTGCACATATATATACTGGAAAATAAACTCCTATGTGTCTGTCACCACGCTGGTGCCAGCCACTTTCCTAAAGTTTGCAGGTTCCACACTCTGTGTTTGCTTTTAAATTTGTATGATTATTAAATAATAGGTAGTCCCCGTCACCTACTACACATTGCACCTTGCATTTTAAGATTATTTGTTTGTATTTTTATTCATCCATTCACACCCTTTACGTTAATATAGCCAATGCTTTACTGTGTATTTGCTATAAAAGCTCAGAGTATGATATAGTGTGCACTTTTTAATTTAAATAATCACTCCACTGCAACAAAAATAAAATTGCCATTTACAATGCCAATAGCTCCAACTCCAACAAATGCGAGACCTATTGCATTGCAAATGCTTGTTGAATGTCTGTAGGGGCTAGACGGTGTGCAGTCACCTGAGGGGCACGCGATCTGAGGACGCGTGTACCATTGTGAAGACGGTTGCAGGTACGAGGAGGCATCGCAACCGCTAGGTAAAAATGTGATTATGTACATTATTAACAGCAAACCGCTTGGCTAAAAAGCTTTTCAATTCATTTTGCCTTCATCAGAGGCAGATGGATGTTACAACTGGCGTCCTGTTTATGTATGTGTCTTTTAATTGTACCATCACAGATTTTAGCATGATGGCAGTATAAAGTTGATTATGGTTTGACTGAAACCATTTTTAATTGGGGAAGCTTGCAGCATTCAATAAAGTTGTCAGGCCAGCAAGCTTTACCAGTTTTTAACTGTGAGAATTATTTTCAGATTCTCACAGGGGTCCAATGGGCACATATATGAAAAACACTAGACACTGATTGTTTAAGTTTTACTATCACTCTTAACCTATTGGTTTGAGATACTTCCAAAAGGAGAATTCACACTTATTATTTTTTCTCCACACAGAGGGAGAGTGACCGATGATGACAAGTGGGCATACTGGCGAGTACCACCCAGCAGCCCCCTGGGTGTTTCTACCGTGAGGTACTCTCTCTCTTCTCTCACACTTTTTTTCCACACTCTTTTCACAATTCTCTGGTGGTTCTTTTGGGTGGGATGCAGCCTCTGATGGTTTTTAAGATATCAAATTGCTACACCACGACAATCTGAGTAGTGATAAGGCACACACTCTAGGGAACTGAAAATATTGAAAATCCTGTTGTCATAGTTTAAGAAACGGGTGTAGTGTAGGCTAGGCTATTCGTTGTCTTTAATACTTTGAGTGGAGGGCCTCCTGGCCTCCATTCCCCCTTGACTCCTATTGGGTTGGCCTGAATAGGACTGTGCCTGCCTTCCACAATGCTGGCTCCACCTCCTGTGGTGCGTTTGATGACCCTGGCCCACACTGACAAAGGAAGAAGTTGTGCACTGGCAGAATGCACCCAGACCTGGTTTGGACTAGGTACAGACACACTCTGCCTTCAGAGACAAATGATTTGTGTGTATAAAAAGGGGGACCCAGACCCCAGAACTGTAGATCACTTCTGGACATCAAGATGGACCTTTTGCCAAGGAGAAGAACCAGAGAATCTGCAGGAGTTTTTGACTTCCCCTGTGTCAGGTTTAATTGCTGGGGTTGGCCTGCAGTGGTTTCTTTATCGCCAAGGAAAGGAGAACGACTTTTATTTGCAACTTTCATCCCCTTGAAGAAGAATTTCCAAGGGTTTGAACTGTGCTTGCCTCCTGCTGAAGTCTCAGGGATACAAGACTTCACCACCAGCTCCCCCTTGAATTTCGTTGCTAGGAATTCTGTCTGCAGAAGCCTCCATGTTGTTGAGAGCTTGACGCTCGACTCAACGAGAAGAAGTGTGTCGCATCCACAGCTGTTGCCGTCGCATCAATGGAAAAACGTGTCGCCACCGCAAGGGTCGCTGTCATATCACCAGAGAAGCGTGTCTCCGTCGCAGCTGTGTGTCGTCGCATCACCGGAGAAGCGTGTCACAACCGCAAGGGTCGCAGTTGCATCACCGGAGAAGCATGCCACAGGGCCTGTCGCTTCTCCAAAGTTACAGGGTTGCAGCACGGCCGCCGGGTGTGCACGCATCGTCTTCACGTCGTCGCATCACATCAAGGGCGCCATCTTCATGCATCGCACCGGATCGTCGCATCGCAGCAAGGTGCCATTTTGTTGAATTGCAATCAGGCCCCACCTCGAGATCGTCACATCACCTCCTCTCCGGTAAGGAACAGACTCATTGCCTACTTTGCGCAAGCACTGAGGAACGGACGCATCGCCTCCCCTGAAGCAAGGAACCAACGCATCGTCCTCCCTGCAAACCTTTTGTTTATCTTGCTTGACACATCCAAAGGTACTTTGTGGGAAACGTGTCGCATTTACCATCTAAAGTGAACGGAGTTATTTCTACCATAGTAAAGTCAAGTTCTTAATATTGTAATGTGGATTTCTGTTGTTTGGGTGTTGTGTTAAGTCTCTATAAAGAAATACTTATTTTAATAAAACCTGTGTTGTGTCCATCTGTAGTATTTTCACTGTATTCATGTATGTGTTCACGAATGCTTTACACTCTGCCTCTGAGATAAGACTTCCTGATCGTGCCAAGCTACCACAGGGTGTAGCCCCCTTACTCTTACTAGAAGCAAGGGTCCCTATTTGGACAAAGGTGCAAGCCATTGCCAACTAGATACCCCCAGTTCTAACATTCCCCATGATCAAAAGCCCTTGGAGGAACGTCAAGATATTTTTGGCTTGTTACTGAGCCACATGTATGTGTAGGAGAGTCAGTATGTCTGGGTGACCTTAGCTGCTGTGGCTCAATGGGGGGTTTCTGCGAGTCTGTATAGAATACACAGTAACATGAAGCCATTAAGGTCAATCAGCTGTCCCAGTGAAGTTCACAAGAAGGTGGGTTCTGTGCGTCACAGCTGGTCTGACCATCCATGGAACTTGGCGGAGCCCGCACAACACCTGCGGCAAAAGCAAGAGGGCATGTGCAGCTCTTATTTGAGGAGTAAGTTTTAGTGTTCTCCAGTGCAGTCTCTCTCCCATAGCAGCGGGCGGCTGATCGCACCCACAAGCAGATGTGCCACTCCTCAGGGCCTTCTGCCCCCACTCAGCAGCTCTGGAGGCTACCCCGGTCTTCCCTTATCGTCGTGCTTAGCGGCAGAGCAGGGCTGACTTGCAACCTCACTGAATCGCAGTTCAGGGTTGCCCTGGCAGTTGCAGTCGGGCTCAACAACCTACCAGGCAGCCAATGGAGCATCGGGCAGCAGTCCATCTTCAGCACATCATTTAGAGTGAAATTCGGTGTGCAGATAGGTCAGATGATGACGGATGTCAGGGGTTCTCAAAGGTTTTTTAATGGTTTGGTAACCTAGGAGACAGCATATTCAGTTGGATAATTAATCCTATAATCACTTTAATTTGTGTAGAGGGTGTTAGATGCCTTATGTTGAAGGGAAGGCTGAATTGTAGAAAGACTCTAAAGCTGTCATCAAAGAACGGAAATAAAAAAGGAAGAGAGATGATTATGAATGAGGCGCTATCTGATGTCATTTCCTTGATGGGAAGGGGCTGGAGGAAGCTGGACGCAAGAAACTAAATTTAATGGAACCTATTTTATGGGATTGATGAAGTGATGTGATGATTTCAAAAATCATCAGGAGGAGGGGTTGATGTAGGTGTTTTAGCTGTATTACCACACTGTAATTAACACAAAGAATTCACAATATTCTGCTGAGAAGCTTTGTTTCTTTAAACTTTGGATAATGTAGGCCTTGATTTCAAAATGGTTGTCTCTGTGTGCATCCTTCTTATTTTTTTGCACAGTCATCTGTCTGTTATTCTTCATCATATACGCAGAGCACAATAGTTATATTTTAAACAATGTTTTGAATCACAATATCATTCTCTCATGTACTACATGATGCTTCATTCTCAAACTTCAATTTTATGCGGTGTTAGCATAGTGAATTTTTTCCCAAGGCCTCACCTACTGTTCCATGTTATGATTCCCACAAGAACTTAACCTTGAATTGTAGCAATATTTGAACCATTTATTAAGGTTTCTTAGGAGGACCAGGGATGAGAACTGTATTATGAGCTTTTATTGGACCATGTTGAATAATATGACTTTAAAAACTGTATTGTTCATTCTCTAACCTGATTGGTTTAATGTGTGAGATTCTAATGAAGTTGTATTAATGTATTGCTTGCTTTGTATTTTCAACTATAGAAGGCTCCCTTCCCTCAGGGTGTTGATTTCAGTATATCATGACTGACCTCAGAATTTACTGAGCTGAATTATACCTTGTTCTGCTATTTCTGTATTTGCATTTCAGCATTTCATTCTGAGCTTCTTGCTTTTATATGAAATATGACCACGGATTGACTCCTTCCCATGAATGTTGCTTTCTGTAATGCCTTTAAACTAGCAATAAACCTTTGTTGTTTTCATTATAATACGTTTGTCTTTATTATAAATTCTAATGTGCATTACATCTACCTCTGAAATGTTACCGGATATTGAATTCAAATGCTGACCAGGTCTAGTTGAGAAGCAATAAAATCCTTGGGATTTTAACATTGCTCCCTTTTTATCAGAAATGCTTTAATCTGATTTTAGGGGAAATCACTATATGACGGCATAGGTTTCACATCTGTTGTTTTTCTGTAAGCTAACCCACAAAGGACATCATTGTTTTATTAATTTTTTTTAATGCAAAATTGGCACTTTTATAAAAAAAACAGTTTTTTTTATAAATGTGTCCACAACGTTGGATAAAAAAAACCTGAGCCTTTCCTTACTGGCTCTGCACGGCCTACCTCTGAAATGTACAGAGCTTCCTCCTGTGCAATTAGCCTTCAGCCTGTCCCCTGCTCTGCAGGCGCTTGGACCTAACTCCTGTTCCCACAAACCACCCCATGTCTCTTTTTTTAATTTTTTATATAGAGAACATGGTCCAAGGGCATAAAGCCATATCCTTTCTCCTCTGCCATCCCCCACTCCCTTGCTGTGCAGTGACTCCTCTCTTGCCTCCCTCCTCCCATGACTTATCTGGTAACGCAGACTCTTATGCACCCCAGCTCCTATGCGCACAACCCCCAAAGAACACAGGTTGTCTAATGCTGTATAGAGCAGATTTCACACTGTAATCTGCACTCTTTGGCATCAGACATCCCCCAATATGAGTTGCTTTACTGCAGGAGACTCTGTGAGGTTCCAGATTGTGACATAGCACTGTTTCAAGCAGTGACACAGAACAGGTTGTGCAGTAATATTGTGGCAGGTACATTTTATTTTATATTATGGCAGACTTTGTTAGAGTTCCATTTAACGAGAAGAGACAAAGATTGCAGGGAAGTATGGCGCTTTTGGACCCCACCCCTACAACTTATCGGGCTGGTCTACAACCAGTACGAAGAGATAGACTGAGAAGTGAATAAGATTTGAAGAAGGATGGGAGAGGGACATTCAGACTCCCCAATATCATGAACCGCCAAATGAGTTGCAGAGGAAGATAGAGTGGGAAGACAGACATGACTAGTGTCTTTTCTATTTTAGCTAGCTGTCCTCTTATATCCTTAAGGATACCTGCTGTAGTGCTTATACAGGCCCCTCTTATCGTTACCTTGAAAGCCTCCCTTAGAGTGGCGACGATATCCACAGACCCTACATTCACTTCAAAATACCTCTCAATTTCTGTCCTGATTGTTTCTTTGTAAATCGGGTCTAACAGGGCTTCTAATCAGAATCGCGATGTAAGATTGTTTCTTTTTAAATCGGGTCTAACAGGACTTCTAATCTGAATCGCGATGTAATTGGCCTGTGGGTGTTAGTTGGGAAGAGTAGATTTAGTTTGACGGGGTTGTGATCTGATAATGTGCGGGAAAGAGAGACCACTTCCGTCACCCAGTCATTAGCCCCCTCACTCAATAGCCAGTAGTATAGTCTAGACCAGCTGCCATATGCCGGAGTGGCGTGTGTGCCTTCACTGATGTTGCAGTTCCTAAGTCACCAGGCATCTACTAACCCGAGCTCAGCCATGGCTTCTCTAACACACTTGGCAATTTTTGGAGTGCACCCATTTAGTTTGCTATATTTATCCCATTGGAGATCAAGATGTGTGTTAAAATCTCCTCCCCACAGTATTCCGACTTCCGGTCAAACTCGCAATATCTGAACTGTATGTGTAAACACTTCAGGCTCATCCGCAATGCGGATAAGTTGTGCACGCATTGGAATGCGTATGCATCCCTGTAAGAAGAGGCACTCCATGGGGTTCATTAAAGACTCCAAGGTTGATTGTAGGTTATTTTTTATTTTTCATATGGTAGTTATCAGTTCATGATATTAATGGCATATCAGAAAATTCAAATTCAAATCATGGTAATTTCCATTTAGTAAAACTCCGATGCATTTCGGGCTAATCTAGCCCTTTCTCAAGGAGTACTGAAAAACGAAGAAGATATAATGGGCTGTCAGATAAATAGGATTATACCATTTCGATTGTCTAAATATCCAAATAATCACCAGCAGTGCACCCTCTACCACCGTTTTTTTGTCATCCGCAATGCGGCCATATACATTAACCATAGTCACCAGCAACATCCTGAGTTTGCCATGAACTAGGGCGTAACCCCCTCATCGTCAGTATGTGTTTTGATCGGTGTGAATAAAAGCCAGCGTTTGAGTAGGATGAGAACACCTCTAGCATAGGAGGAATAGGATGAAGCAAGCCTATAGCCAGCCCACTTAACAGAAATGTTTGCCTCAGTCGCCCTGGTAAGATGTGTCTCTTGGAGTAGAGCAGTGATTCTTAAGCTTTTGACGTCTGTGTACCCCACTTAATACTTACTGGAACCCGGGGACCACTACTGATTTATTACTGGAATCCGGGGACCCCGACAGTTATCACCAGAAGCCGGGAACCCCATGCCTACGCATTTTTACAGATTTGAACCCCACAACAAATACATAAAATGCAGAAAAAGCATTCATAAAACAAATGCACAAATGATGAAATACTTTATTGAATTCAAAAATATATAAAATAAATCAAAATTTACATTTTAGTTGGAGGGTTGGAGCTTTTCAAAATTCAATTGAGGTCACTCATTGTCCTTACTACCTTCTGTTTACATTCTAAAGTCCACCTTACCCCTTAACTACACCGCTCTCAAAAATCAACCTGGGGATATTAACTTTTATGTTTTTTTTAACACAAACTGAATAAAGAATTATGATGATGAAACTTAATTTATAGTCTTCAATTTCTTTACATTTAAAGAAAGTTTTACATTTTTCACTTTTACATTTTGCTTCTTATTTAAATAACCTATAGTAATATGTTAACATTATATATATGTTAATATTATTTCGTTTTCTAAGCATTTGTGGACCCCCTGAGTTGGCTTTGCTGACCTCCAAGGTCCCCGGACCACAGGTTATGAACCACTGGCCTGGAGTCTTGTGGTTGTGTTATACTCAGATGCATTTTAGTTAACCTTCAATTCTAGTGAATCCTTGGATAATTATGTGTAAAAATTGTCAAATTCCCCACTGATATTCTCATCTTCTCATTTTAAATAAATCACAATAATGAAAGCCAGAAATCCCTAGTATCTAGTAGGACTGAGACATGACCCCAAATTCTGAAATATTGTGTAGAGTGTAAGGTGTCATCATTTTGTGAACTTTGGGTCTATATATTATGTCATCTCCTCCGGAGCAATTGCAAAGCCTTGGCAACTTTTAAATTCTCTTGAGGTTTTTGGATTGTGAACATAGTTTGGGTCCTATGCTCTACTCAATGGATTATAGGGTCTCTGCGCCTTAATCCAGACCGAATGTTCGGAATAACCTATCTGAAAGATACACGTTAGTGATAGATTCCTTACCTTAGAATATCCCCAGGCGTCAGACTGTATCCGGAAAATTTTGCGTAGCAATACACCTGCGCGCCGGCAGGCGTCGTCTGCGGCTCCGCGTCCGTCGTCGGCATCGTTAGCGCCGGAATGACATCGACGGAGTACTTAGACGCCGCCCATGAGCGTTGACGTCAGTTTTTCTTTTTTCCGCACCAGCTAGCGCAGATCCGGAGAAGCTCTACCCCTTAGTCTTTTTTGACTAAACTTTTTGATCTTTTTGATCATTTCTCTACTCGAGTCTTCGACACCTACGGTGCCGGTAGGGATGCCCGGGTTTAAACCCTGTTCCAGGTGCGACCGACTGATGTCGGTTACCTACCCCCATCGCCGGTGCCTCAAGTGTTTAGGCCTCAACCACGACGACCGTACCTGCTCCGATTGCCGGGCCCTGATGTCTAAAGCTAGGCGGGAGCGGTCCCGCAAGCGACTGGAATTCTGGCAGTCGGCCCCAAGCCGCTCCAGGTCCCGGTCCCACAGGAGGTCGAGGGACGGGTCGCGGGGTCGGAGCCCTCGCAGCTCCGGGAGTAGACATTGGTCGTCAGGATCCAAGTCCTCAGGTAAGAGGCATGAGAGGTCGGAGAGACGTCATCGTTCCTACGACCCACCCCCGACGCTCGCGCGATGCGGCCGGGGATTCGGGTGACACCACCCACGCGGGTCCGACATAGCCACACCTTCAGGTCCCTGGGCATGACGCGACGCCTGAGGAGATCGAGCGGTACCTCATGGCCATGAAGTCCCTCCCTCCTCAGCCTGGGTTCCTTGGCGCCTCCGGGCCCAACGGCCCCGGCTGGAGGGCCTAGCGGGTCGGGCGCTTCGGCTCCGACGATGTCGGGTGCTTGGGCCCCGGCGCCACCGGTGACTTCGGTCCAGGCGCCGCAGGCCCTCCCTGGATCCGCTTCCGGATCCGGGTCGTCGCCGGTCGACCTCACGACCTCACCGGCGCCGGCCCTGCAGGTGTTTCCCCAGCCACCTGCTGGGCGCCGCTACCGATGGCCTTTGGGGATTTCTATTTCCATGAACTGGCCCCATCTGCTGACCGTGAACTACAGGAGATGGGTGACGAGGGTGATTGGGAGGGGTCTGAGGACCCTCTGGCATGGGAGTGCCAGTCTCAACAGGACTGGACATATGAGCTTGGGGAGGCCAGTGGAATTGACACTTCGCCAGACACTGGAATTGTCTCCCCTCCAACCGTGGCTACGGAGGAGGGGGCTGCTTATAGTGTAGTGTTGATGAGGGCAGCCAAGGCCCTAAACCTTGAGCTCCCTGTCACAGCCGTGAGGACTAACCTCCTCACTGAGGTCCTTAGACGGCAGACAAGCTCCAATGAGCCTCTGCTGCCGTTTAATGAGGCCTTGTGTGACGTTCTTGTGGGCACTTGGTCCAAGCCCGCCACAGGTCCGCCTTTAGATAGGAACGTGACCAGATGCTACCGCCCGGCCCCGGGCGACCCATGCTTTTTGTCTACCCATCCCACCCCGAGAGCCTGGTCATCCAGGCCTCCACTTCCCAGGCCGCATTCCAGACGGCTTCGCCCGATCGGGAATCCAAGAGGTACGAACAGTTCCGAAAGAAGGTGTTCTTGTCCCTGAGTTTGGGACTGCGGTCAGTCAATACTGCATGCCTCTTAGGCCGCTACACCCACACACTGTGGGACACGGTCGCGGAAGTGCTGCCAAAATGTCCGGAGGAGGCCCGGGCAAAACTCGCCCAAGCCCTTGCGGAGGGTCGAGATGCAGCACGGTATTCCATCCGGTGTGGGCTGGATACCACGGACTCACTGGGCAGGGCGATGGCAACGACGGTGGCGGTTCGACGCCATGCGTGGTTGAGGTCCGCCAACTTTTCGGCCGATGTCCAGGATACCCTTCTGGATATGCCTTTCGATAACCGTCGCCTCTTTGGCGACAAGGCAGACCATGCGCTTGAGCGTCTTAAGGACTCCAGGGCTACGGCCAAGTCCTTGGGCCTCTCAGCCCCATGCCAGCAAACGGGTGCCTTTCGCTCCTTTCGTGGCCACGGAAGGGGCGACCCGACACGTGCCCCCAGCCACGCGCCGCAAAATGTTCAACAGCACGGTGGCGGCCGTGGAAACCGCCATAGCGGCGGTCGGGGACCACGGCGAGGCCAGTCCACACCTTCCCCCGCAGCACCTGCCTCAAAACCCTCTAGTCCGTGCTTTCAGGCCCATGTGATGCCAGTGGGGGGCAGGGTTCGCCATCACCTCTTCCACTGGCGCACTGTCACGTCGGACAGGTGGGTGCTGCAAATCATCCGAAGGGGCTACTCCCTCGCCTTCGAGGCGACCCCTTCAGCCATGTCACCGCAATTCCACCGTGTGTCGGGGGATCACTTGCAACTTCTGCAAGAGGAAGTCACGGCCCTCTTGGCCAAGAGAGCCATCGAGCGCGTTCCAGGGCCGGAAGTAGGGTGTGGTTGTTACTCCCACTACTTTCTGGTACCCAAGAAGGCAAAGGGGGCCTACGCCCTATCTTGGACCTACGGAACGTCAACAACTTCCTCCAACAGGAGAAGTTCAAGATGCTGACTCTGGCTCAGGTCTTAGCTGCCCTGGACCCCGGAGACTGGATGGTAGCGTTGGACTTGCAGGACGCTTATTTTCACTTCCCCGTCCTGCCGGCCCACCGGCGTTACCTTCGGTTCACGGTAGGCCACAAGCACTTTCAATTTACCATGCTCCTCTTCGGCCTTACCAGCGCCCCACGGGTGTTCACGAAAGTGATGGCGGTGGTCGCAGCCCATCTGCGCAGGTTAGGGATGTCAGTCTTCCCCTACCTTGATGACTGGTTGTTGAAGGCGGGCTTGCCCCAGACAGTCGTCAGCCACCTCCAGACTACGGCCGATCTCCTGCACCAGCTGGGGTTCTCCATCAACGTGCCGAAGTCGCGCCTGTGTCCCTCCCAGAAGCTCCTCTTCATCGGAGCGGTTCTGGACTCGGCGCAGTTTCGGGTTTATCCTCCCGCACAGCGGGTTCGGGATATTCAGGCTATGATTCCGATCTTTCAGCCTTTATCCCGAGTCTCGGTCAGGTTGACGCTGTGGCTTCTGGGGCTGATGGCCTCCTGCATCCTTCTGCTGCATCACGCCCGGTGGCGGATGCGGGCTCTGCAGTGGGACCTGAAGTTTCAGTGGGCCCAGCATCAGGGCAACTTGTCTGACCATGTCTTGATCTCGGAGGGCACTTCAAGACAGTTGCAGTGGTGTCTCACGGACCGCGATTGGGTCAGTGGCAGATCCCTCTCCCTACCCCACCCGGAGCACGTAGTTGTGATGGACGCGACCCTCCTGGGCTGGGGGGGGGGGGGCACATGGGAGAGGCGGAGATCAGAGGCCTCTGGTCTCCGGCGGAGTCCCAGCTCCACATCAACCTTCTGGAGCTGCGGGCGATCCGACTTGCACTGAAGGCATTCCTCCCCTCTGTCCCGGGGAGTGTAGTGCAGGTGTTCACGGACAACACCACCGCCATGTGGTACTGCAACAAACAGGGCGGGGTGGGGTCGTGGACCCTATACCAGGAGGCTCTGCGCCTCTGGCAGTGGCTGGAACATCAGGACGTGACCCTGGTGGTTCAACACCTGGCAGGTTCCCTCAACGCCAGGGCGGACAAACTCAGCCGCCGGTGCATGATGGATCACGAAAGGCCTCTGTCAGCAGTGGGGAGAGCCTTGGTTAGATCTATTCGCCACAGAAGAGAACGCGCAATGTCATCAGTTCTGCCTGTTGGAGTTTCCAAGGCGGCGCTCGCTCGGAGACGCTTTTCGTCGCAAGTGGAGTTGCGGTCTATTGTACGCCTTTCCGCCTATACCACTTCTGCCCAGAGTGCTGAAGAAGATCAGACGTGATCGGGCCCAGGTTATCCTTGTGGCTCCACACTGGGCACATAGATACTGGTATCCTGAGCTACTCAGCATGTCAGTCGATCCCCCGATTCGTCTGCCTCTTCGGGAGGACCTTCTGTCGCAGCAGCAGGGACAGGTCCTCCACCCGAACCTGTCCAGTCTCCACCTACGAGCTTGGAGATTGAGCGGCGACAGTTGAGGCCATTTGACTTGCCTCCCGAAGTCTGTAATGTCGTTCTGGTAGCCAAGCGTCCCTCCACGAAGTCGGTATACGCCTGCAGGTGGAACAGATTTGTGGCATGGTGCACAGCAAAGGCTGTGGATCCACTCTCTGCAACCCTTTCTGAGGTTCTCTTCTTCCTTCTTTCTCTTGCCCAGCAGGGCTCTGCTCTGGGCACTATCAAGGGCTACCTTTCTGCCCTTTCCGCCTTCTTAAGGCTACCTGATCAGCCTTCCTTGTTCAAGTCCCCGATTGTAAATAGCTTTTATGAAGGGCATCACACACGTTTCCTCCTGTTCCTTTTGTGATGCCACAGTGGGACTTGATTCTTGTGCTTACCTACCTAATGTGTGCTCCCTTTGAGCCGCTCCATAACTGTCCTCTCCGTCTTCTTACCTTGAAGACTGCTTTCCTGGTTGCCATCACCTCTGCGAGGAGAGTGAGTGAGCTCCAGGCTCTTTCTTCTACACCTCCTTTCCTCTCTGTTCATCCGGACAAGGTTGTGTTGCGGACGAGACCCTCTTTCATGCCCAAGGTTATCACAGCCTTCCACATCGGGCAGTCCATTACCTTGCCCACATTCTCTCCGCCTCCGCATCCCTCGAAAGAGGAAGAGAGGCTCTACTGTCTGGACCCAAAACGTGCGCTCTCTTACTATCTGTTTCGCACACGCCAGTTCCGGGTGGATGACCAACTCTTTGTTGGTTACGTGGGCGCTAAGAAGGGAAAGGCGGTGCACAAGCGGACCATCTCGCGGTGGATTATCTTGTGTATCCAGGCATGTTACTCCTTGGCTAAGAAGGAACCCCCTATTGGACTAAGGGCTCATTCCACTCGGGCCACAGCGACTACCACTGCCCTGGGCCGAGGAGTGCCCTTGCAAGACATTTGTCAGGCAGCTACGTGGGCCTCGCTGCACACGTTCGCAAGACATTACTGCCTGGACAGCCAAGTCCGGAGGGATGGCTTCTTTGGCCGTTCCGTCCTCCAGGACTTTCTGGTGTCATTATTGGTTTGCAGACCCACCACCGGGGTTGGTATTGCTGGGGTATCTATTCTAAGGTAAGGAATCTATCACTACCGTGTTTCTTTCAGATGCACAAGTTACTACTTGTGTAACGATATATCTGTAAGAGACATTAGTTAGTGATAGATTCCTTACCGACCCACCCATCCTCCCCATTCTGCGAAACGATATCTAGGGTTAATGTCATCCCCTTTCAGGGCCCTAGTTTCATGGCACCAGTGTTGGTTCTATCATGGCTCTGCGTATCTGGCGTGGAAAATCTGTGTATCAGAACTGTCTGCTAGGAAGAGCTACCTGCTAGCCTCTCCCATGTTTTGACTTTGCTATACTGACAGTCAAGCCATAATGGGGTTTACTTGGTGATCAGTTTTGGGTCCAATGGTACAGTTCGGTCTGCGAAACCAGAGTAAATAACTATCCTTGTACTCCTGAAAACTTTCCAGCAGTTAGGAAATAGATTAGCTGTGGCACAAACTCTTTGTGGCTCACATAAGGTCTGGACATTTTGCAGTGGTCCAGTGACATTTGTAGTTTATCTGTTCACGGTTAGCAGAAGTTAGTCCATCAAAAAAGTCTATTGGCACAGGAACTTCCTTTTTGCCTCAATCTTGAAAAATCCCACAGGACTAATATTGGAAGGCTACTGGACATGGTTAAGGACACCTTTAAAGCTCCAACTGGTCCAATATATAATTTGGAACACCAAGTTGTTTCTTGGAAATGGTCTGGGACCTTGTAGGAGGCACCTAAACATAAAGTAAAAAGTTATGGTCATTTTATGACAAGATTTGAGGTGTTGGGAAAGGGGTATGGGTTTTCACCCTCTGGATATGGGGCAGGGACACCTTAATTTAAGGTTACGGAAACATACTGCTTGTAACTGTCATAAACCAGGAAGTGTAAGTCATAGCAGAATGTTTCCAATGATTCTTAGTTCAGAGCTACCAACCTTACGTGATGGGTGGCACTCAAAATCTTTATTATTATTAACGTAGAACTGAAAATGGTACATGACATTATCTCATTAAAGTAAATGATTTAAAAATAAATAAATCAATAAAAGGTATTCATTTCATTTATAATTAGCGGTGATTAAAAATATCAATAGGCAGACCCCCACTTTCATGTAAATGTTTAATTAACATTTAGTACACTTTAATTATGTTTGTTTTTAATTAAAAGTTACACATTTTATTATTACATTTTTATAAAGCACATTTATGAATGTTTGTCATCCTTTTTGGCTGAGGTGCAGTTTATGAACAGTTGTGGGATTAATCTTTTATGGGTAGGTGTGTGTATTTGTATGTCCACCCCTAAACCCCGCCTTACCCCTCCGTATCACCCTCCTTACTCCTGCCTAAATCCCTCCCACTTAGTAGTAAGTATTCCTCATTTTCCAGTTACTCTCCCAGGTTCCTCCCACATTTACTCTTAAAGTGCATATCTACGTGTGAAAAAATGTCTGCAATAGGGCGAATATCCCCACATAGAGAGGTCTCTGCACATAGATTTGTGAATAACATTTTTTAGTACATGGGATGTACACTGTTGTAGCACTACTAATCGCACTACAAAGTGGAGTTTGTGAGTAGGCCACTTGAGTATGCAGTTACTTCTTGTAACCTTTCACGTGAAGGCATCCGACCGCCTTATTACAATGACAGCAGTCGGATTCGAAATCGGCCAGTCAATCCGACTGGCTTCTGACGGGCTCAAGGAGCCCGTTGGGCAGTCGGAACTGCAAAATAATCCCTTAAGGATGGCGTTCCCGCCATCTGGATTATGATGTCAGTTTCCAACAGGCTTTTCGTTTTGCGCTTTCCGACATAGAAAGCATGTCGGAAATCGACTTTGGGGAACCCTAGCAGATCTCCCCTTCTTCCATGGCCTCCGGTTGACGACCGAGGTGGCCCCACACAGTGCAGGGATTTAGAGTGACTCCAATTTCTCTATGGGAACTTGTGCTGCGTCCGGTTTCTGATCACCGCACAAGCTGTCATAGGGAATTGGGAGTCTGTGACTGCACCATGTGCGGTCCCATCATAATTGCGGTTTCGAACCGCCGACCTGCGGTCAGTCGGTTCCGAAACCGTAGGGATGCCTCTGACTGACATCCAAATTTTGCACGAAATACCTATAATTAATGGAATAAAATGTTACGGCACATTTATTTAATTGTTTATTAAATAATGTATTATTTATAATATATTTAAATAATTAAAACATAATATCCCTAAAGAAAAAATGAAAAAATAAATTCCATCTACATTAATTTATTTTTTATATGAAATGTACTTGTTAAAAGTTATGTGCAGGATTATGTTTCAATACTAATATTTATTTAACAAAAATCTTAAAGTTTATTGTAATTTTAATATTAAAATAACTTTATTTTTTTTTAACAGACCAATTGTTAATTATATATCATAATTTCAAATGTAACAATAGTTATTGATTTTAAAAGTTACAATACATTCAATTATTTAACATTTGTTTCTATGGAGTGGTGTATTTTTAAGGCCCTACCTCTCTGGTTTCTAAAGAAGCCAGTTGCAATCACTGTAAGTGGCCAACGGTGGTACCGGACTGACTCCAAGGCTGGGCTATGATTGCTTTGAAACATTTGTGACTGTTGTAACTTTAGAAACACAGGGCCTGATTACAATGTCGGTCGGACGAGCATCCAACCGGTATTGTTGCGGTAAAGTGACCAGCCGACAGGTAGTCGGTGGTCCCAACCTCCAAATTAGGATCCAACCACTGTGGGGGCTGTCAGAAACATGCCTCTTTGCGTTGAAGCTTGTGCTGTGGCCCCAAAAAGAGCTGCAGCACAAGTCCCAATGCAAAAGGCATGTTTTTAAATATCACTGCACCTTGTGGCAGGCACCGTGCAGTGACTGCCACACGATGCAGGGATGTTTAGGGTGCACCACAGGTGCTCCCCCCCCATAGCGGAGGGCAGCGGGGAACAGGGACCCTCATAGGGGCCCCAATAAAGTCTTTCTGATAGCCTTTTCATGCCAAAAGAACCAACATCAAATGGCTGGCGGAAAGGTGGATCGTAATCCCCACAGCGGTGCCGGAGAAGGCACTGCCTTCATAGTGGGGAATGCGAGCCTTGAGCCCATCGGAAACTGTCTGTCCCTGGGGCAATGTGGTCCGACTGACCGCATTGTAATACAGCGGCCTGACAACAGATATAGATGTCGGTGAGACCGACACCGACAGCATGTCGGTGTCGGTCCCACTGACATCTTAATCGTCCCCACAGTTTGTATATAGCAATGGGCTTACCCATGTGTGGGTGTTTTATACTTGTATGTCCCCCCCACCCTCCTCTTTAACCTTCCAGAAACCCCTCCCAATTAGGTGTAAGATTTCTCCATTTTCCGATCCCCGTCTCTCCCACACTTACAACTAAAGTGCCGCTTGCAGGCGGAGACTTTGGGCATTTTCAGCTCCTGAACTGACCTGGCATTTAACCGATTTCAAGGATTCCACGGAGAAGGGGGACTGCTTGCCAAATCGGGGCTCGGACTTAGCTTCCTGCCGCTGAACTTGACGCGGGACTGCGAGGACCAGCTTCCTTAGCGGCTCGTTACCTGCCGCAGCTGGGGCCTCTTCCCGCTCCTCCCACCTGGTGCTGATATCGCCTCGCGGCTTCCGCTTCGCGGCTGCCGCTCGCAGGCGGAGACTTTGGGCATTTTCAGCTCCTGAACTGACCTGGCATTTAACCGATTTCACGGATTCCACGGAAAAGGGGGACTGCTTGCCAAATCGGGGCTCGGACTTATCTTCCTGCCGCTGAACTTGACACGGGACTGCGAGGACCAGCTTCCTTAGCGGCTCGTTACCTGCCGCAGATGGGGCCTCTTCCCGCTTCATACCCTGCCTATTTAGACACGCCCATTCCGTGGGACGCGCGCGGAACGGAGCACGGGGCGAAGCCTGGGCCAAGGGCGGGTCCGTTGTAACCCGTTCGAGCCCGGGGGAGACCGGACCGGGCCACCCCTCTGGGGGCGTGACTAGCTGCTCAAGACCTACCATATTCTGTGCCCCATTGTTCTAGCTTGGCTGAGATCCAACAATACCAAGAATAAATCAACATGACAACAAGGGAGACGAGGAGCAAAGCCACGGCACCGTCTACCATGGTTGCAGGTACTCTGGACAGTTTTCTTATTAGAGCCAACACTGTGGTAAATAATGAACTGACAGCCCTAGAAAAACAGCTCGCGGAAGGGATTGAAAGTACTAAGCGATCTTCTCTGGGTTTAACCGCGAATGCTAGATCCCCAGAAATACTGGATGCCTCCCATCCATCCCTCCTGGATAGCATCGATCAAACAATCGAATCTGTCCTTCAACAGCTGAGGACTTCCTCAAACTCACATCGAGACTCCCTCCAGACTATACCTGAGGTGACTTCTCTGCCAATATCTGACTCAGTCTTGACTCTGGATGAGGGGAGTGATCCCAACTTAACTCACTCACAGGGTCTTAGGGAAAGTGCTGTTCCAAAAAGAAAAAGAGCTAGACAGTCTAAGGGTGTAAAAAGGGCTAAATTGGATCATGTCTCCAACACCACTGATAACATGCCCGACATAATGGAATCTTCTTCTCCCACGACTGCTAATGAAACTGTGAGTTCAATACAGCCCTCGCAACTGCAGGTGCCAGTGCAGTCTGGCCCGTTTACTTTCTGCGAGGGGTCTTGTGGCGGGAGGGAACAGTCTATTCATTTTATTACTAATGTTCTGAAGAAACTCCTAGACCCCCTGTTGGCCAGGCTTGATTGTATTGACACCAGGCTACAAGCAATAGAAACAGAGACCGGGGTTATGGAGGATCAGCTAAGAGCTCTGGGTAGCATCCAACGTGTAACTACGATGAACGCGGGGATCCCCCCTCCCTCTAACTCACCCAGTACCTTAACCATAAAGAAGACTAACCCCCCTCTATAGTAAGCGTACCCATAGTTATCCTACCAAATCCTACCCCCTTACCCGTCCCAAGGCAACTTCCTCCCGTGCCCTCATTGCGGAAATCAAAGCCGCCTGTGCCAACAACCATAACGAGGCAAGAAAAGACGCCCACCAGGACGGTTGACTGTCCCAACCAGAATGCTAACAGCCTAAACTGGTCAAATACAGTTAATCTTCCTCCAGAAGCGGCGGCCCATTCTGTAATCTTGACCCGGGTCCCTGAGCTTTCTAACTGCACCAGAATCCTTTGATTCTTTAAAAAACAAAGTGATTAGCTGGTTGAACATTCATAGGCCCCTCCCTCCGAACTTGTGAGGGGAAATATTGATGGTCAGAAGAGTCCCCTGGGTGGGACACACCACAAAGAAAATAAAGGGTGATAGCGTTTTGGTAAATTTTAGGGATTTGCAGATCATTTCCCATATTTGTAACTGGTTGGGGAGCTCGGGAAACACAACCATCCAACTGCTACCGCTGTCCTTTTTCTATTCAAGAAATCACAACTTGTATTCTGGGGTGAATGATCGCTGGACAAGGGTGGGATTCGCCATTGATGGGCAAAGGTATAGGCCTATGCGTCACGATATACAAACCTCGAGCAACTATATACATACCAACAGGTATAGTTGCCTTGATCAGGTAGACTGACTTCAGCGGGATGAATGTACCGGGGAAAAGAAAAGGGGTGGCCCCCCCACACAGCTCAGCTGGGGACAGTGCTAGATATCTCTGATGCTAGCAATCTTACCTGTGTCCATTTATCCTCTGATCGGCCAAGTACTACTAGTACCTTAGAATCCCCTATACAATCGCACAGTACATCCCCAGGTCGGCATGCATTAAAAATCCTTCCTCGGAATATAACATCTCAACATGCCCTAGATTCGGGGGTTTTGGTAGGACAGGTACCCTCGGCAGGGGTGTTATCCACCAACCAAGATCAGGACGGGGAGTGCGGGGTGGGGAGAGTGCCTAGTTTGGGCCCAAAAAGGATGAAGGTTCTCTAATGGAACCTAGCAGGCATTGATAATAAAATTGATTGCAGTAACTGGGGCTCCCTAGTGGGCAGTAATGACATCTGTCTCTTTCAGGAGACTTGGGCTAGGGAAGATTACCCCAGGGTGGGTAATGCAACTTTCTATTTCCCTGCTAAGTGGGGAGGCAAAGGGAGGCCGTCTGGTGGACTTGCAATATGGGTTGCTACCCATTTGGGTTGCACAGCGGAAAACATACCAACTCATTCGGAAGACGTCCAATGCGTTCTTCCTAAATGGCCACATGCCTATAAACTAGCAATTGTGAAGGTCTACTCTCGTCCAGTGAGTGTGTCTTTGGAATCACCCACTATAGATGAATTATCTTTCTTTCTCTGGCTATTACCCACTGACTGTAAGATTCTGGAGGGAGGGGACGTCAACTGCCACTTTGAACCATTACATGGATTAAAGGAGGGTGCCCTGACGGCTGAGGACGACTATTGGGGGATTCGCCCCTGCCGATCGCCTAGTCCGAATTCTTGGTCTCCTTTGGCATTACAGATTGTGTCCCTTACCCTGAACTGCGCCCTGAGGGCTTGTAACTGGCGCACTCCATCTGATAGCCCCTCAGTGTGTACCTTCAACAGGAAGGGCCATGAATCACGCCTAGACTATATCCTTGTGGACACTAGCATGTGGTCTAAGGTCCTGGATTTCAGGATGAGGGTGAGAGCTGACAGCGACCACAATGCTCTCTCTCTAGAAATGGTTTACCCAGGGCCTAAAGAAAGCACATCATCATACGCTACCGATCAAGACACAGGGGCTTTAGTATTATCCCACAATAGACGTAGGGTAAAATGGGGGAAATTAGCTAACTCTGCAGAGTGTATCACGAAAATCTATGACCTGGCGCTCCCAAGACTAGTCGAAATGGCGACCTGATTAATCAACCCATAGATACAGACTTTAATGAGAAATTAGGGCAAATCCACACAGATCTAGTTGACAAGCTAGGAGAGGTCTTCTACCCTGTGTCCGTTAGAAAGAAGAAGAGGACACCATCCTCAGCCTGGTATAACTCTACGTGTAAAAAGATCAAGACTGAGCTGATTTCAATGGTCAAGTCTGGCACTAACAAACACAAAATACATGAGCTCAGACGGAAATATAAGGAGGCAGTTGCCCATGCCAAGTCTGAATGGGATTGGGATAGATGGCACAATCTAACAATGGCCCTGGAAAACAGGGACTCTAGAAACTTTTGGTCATTAGTACATACAGGATCAGGGGAATCGAAAACTGCTGTAGAGCCAAACATCGCTGCTTCGGTATGGGAATCCCACTTTAGTAAACTGTATCAGGATGGTCCCACTATGCCTATAGAGACAGTCTCTGACACCCCTTTGGATCAAATTGAGCAACTAGAGTTCACTCTGGGTGAGGTTCTAAATGCAATAGGGAGACTTGCATGGGGGAAGGCTCCAGGCCTAGATAAACTGCCTGGAGACTTATTCAGGCACTAACCAGAGATCTGGGGTCCCTATCTGCTCATTATTTTTAATTCAGTCCTGAGGGGAATGGAGATCCCCAGTACTTGGCTAGCGCAGAGATAGTACCGATTTTCAAAAAGGGCTCTCCTCTGCTCCCAGCCAACTACAGGTCGATCAGCCTTATAGATGTACCCCAAAAACTTTTCGCTTGTCTTCTGCTGGACCAGCTCTTGGATTGGATGGAGGACAATGAGATCCTTCGCCCTCTCCAAGCAGGATTCAGGAAGAACACATCCACCATGGATCAGATTTTTCGCCTCGTCCTTCTTTTCTGGAAAGCGGCAAGGATCGAGGGGGGAAGTCTGTACATGGTGTTTGTGGACCTGAGGTCCGCATTTGACCTAGTACCACGCGAGAAATTATGGGCATTCCTTAGGGAGTTAGGTGTTCCACCACAGCTCCTGGATGTAATAATTAGGCTGCACAAAGGGAATTTTACCCAGGTCAGGTGCGGGAGGGATGGGGCATTGTCATCTAGGTTCCCAGTTGACAGGGGGGGTGAGACAGGGTTGTGTCTTAGCACCAAGCCTGTTCTGCCTCTATGTCAACGGCGTAATATCTCACCTTGACAACGTCAACAACAATGACGCCCCAAGGCTGGCAGGCAGGAGGGTTCCGGCAATTATGTTTGCCGATGATACTCTACTGTTCTCCAAATCCCCTATGGCAGGGGTCCCCACACAGGTCCTGGAGGGCCGGATCCATGGCAGATTTTTTGGATATCCTCATTGAGATACATGTAGTAATTTTAAAAATCTGGCATGGATCCGGCCCTCCAGGACCGGTTTGGGGACCCCTGCCCTATGGGGATACAACGGATATTGGACGGGTTTGTGGACTTCTGCAGAGCCCATGGCCTTGAGATCAATGCAGACAAAACCAAGTTCATGGTATTCAATCCCTCGGCAACAACTAGGCCAAATCCAACCTTGGGATTGGATAGGCTGGAAAGGGTCACAACGTTCCAGTACTTGGGAGTAACCCTGCACGATAATCTATCTTGGGGTCCACAGATAGCAAGATCTCGTCTAAAGCTAACGCAAATGGTGGGGCCATTTTGAAGGTTTCAAATTCCTCAACCTTCAAGCCAGTTAGCCCAGCACTGGAGATGTATAAAACTCAAGCCAGAGCAGCCTCATTATATGGTAGTGAAGTGTGGGGCTATAATGCTGGAACTGAACTCATCAAGGTAGAGACTAACTTCCTTAGACGGTTGCTGTCCCTACCACAAAGCACGCTTCTCTTACCATTGAGACTAGATCTGGGCCTCCCCTCTATAGGGGATGAGCTAGCCCTAAAACCATTGAGGTTCTGGCGCAGGCTATGGTCCACTACCGAACTGTCCCACTACAGGCAAGATTTGAAGCATGTCCTGAGCTATAGTTGTTCTGACAGAATCCCATGGTTGGCCTATGTAAAACGAGAATTTCTGCGACTAGGCCTGGGTGATTTGTGGGATGATCCCGAAAGAGGCTGCCTTGAGGTCTCTCGTAAATCGCTCACTAAGATCTTCAAGGACAAAAGCCTAACCACGCTCTTGTGTGCCCCAAAAATTGGCATCCGAACTGAACAATTTTTGGTTTCCAAAAGTTCATTCAAGTTCGAAGAATTTATGGACATTATTTTTCCTACTACTGCAAGGAAACTTTTTATTCAATGGAGGTTTGGTACACTGCCCATTAAAGACTTTACAAGCAAATGGTCTACACCGGACGATAAAACCTGCCCAGGGTGCAGCGTGATTTTGGAGGACGAAATGCACGTGTTGTTTTTTTGCCCTGCCTACAGCAGACCAAGAAAGCACTGGCTAGTACCTCTGTGCAGGAATCTAGGCTTTAGACACTGTTTACATTCGTTTAGAATTTTAAAGTCAAGCACTTTACAATGTATTGTATTTGCACTATCTAAGTATTTAATGGCTATGCGGTTGAAAAGGAAAAACTTGTTGAATGCTAATCCCTAACTGTGAGAAGAACTGCATTACATAGTATCTTGATTCCCCTGGACCCTGACAAATAATGAATGAAGTTAATTTCCGTTTCCTCGCAGTTGGAGTAAAATTGGTGTTCAACTGTATCCTAATGCTTTTTTTTAACTTGTATTTTTATGGCACATGGATTTTACTGTTTTTGTTGCATCTTTTATGGCCTTGTTGGCCTAAATAAAGAACTTTTGGATTGGATTGGACTAAAATGTAAACATACGTGTGAGGACATCTCGGCACTTGTGGAAATGATTCCCACATAGAAAAGATAGCAGAGGCTGGGGCGGGGGTCTCTGCACATAGCTTTGTGAATTGCTTTTTGTAGTATGCTAGTAATACTATTGTAGTACTACTAAATGTACCACAAAATGTAATTTGTGCATGGGCCCGTTAATGTGTCAAAATGGTATGTACTAAATAGTAAGAAAAGTATGTCTCTCTGGTGAATAGAAATAAAATGTTTGCATTGTGTACGTAAAGTGGCATTTTTGTACGAAGGGCCTCGTCATAATTCTGGTCAAGAAGATGCTAAAACATTAGTAATATTTGATATTCATAAACAGTCTGGTTCAATATTGGGTTAGATATTGGTACGTTATCATTATCAAATCATACTTTGCACTTCCTGGCAGTATTAGCAGTAATTCATTCAGTTCAGCTTCCCTCCAGACAGTGATCAAGCTTTGGAGAGACTTCGCTTCCCTGCCTATAAAACAATATATCGGCTTCTGAGAGCAGGAAGGCTGGAGAAGAGTAATAACCTGGTACTTTTCGAGGAATCCGGTGGCTGGAAGAAGACAGGAACAAATGACCAAGCAAAGGGCAAAAGTAAGGGCCAGCTTTTGACATACTTAAGGACAGTATGGAAAATATGGCTAAAACCGCTATGCATGCGGCTGGGCCTCAGATGTCATAAAATGGCCCTCCGGGTCCTCCGTACTGACACATCTTCTACTGCTGTGGTATGTGGGGTAGCCAAATTTCTGGGAAGTGCATGGCAGACCCGTACCAGGAGGGCAAAGCGTCTCGCTCATTTAATCTAACCAATGGACAGCATTAAGGCATGAAGTGCTTTTTTATGTTTAAATAACTAGCTTTGAGCTTGATTTTAGACAATTTTAATGAGTAGTTTATGAGGATGTTGTAAATATATGAATGTAGTGCCCCTTCTCTTTTATATATTTCTTTTTTTTTAATGTACTGTATAAACTGTGTACTTTTATGATGATTTTTTCTTCGAATAAAGTAATTACAATTACATACTTAAGTCACGAAGGGGCTTACTGGGAGAAGCCTTTTAAAACAGATTCCTCTTAGCCATTTGTCTCTGCTCCAAGTAGAATGAGGGGAAAACCTGTTCCAGCACACTGAGAGGTGGTGTATTCTTCTTTCATACGGCAGCACTTGAGAAGAGATTTAGCACTGAACAGAGGAGCCAGGGTTCAGCCATCTCGAACAATTCTTCAGGGAATAGTTTGCAGGCAAGGTAACAGGAACCGCTGCAGAGCTAGACTAGGGGAATAGTGGGAATTCTGCAGGGATTGGAGGACAACTCAATGGCTAGTTGAAATAAAGTCGGTTCCAGAGTCAGGAAAGCTGATTAGAAGTAATTTATTGAAGAGCTAAGTAAAACAGTACATATCAAATAACCTGGGTCGTAACTGTCATCCCATGGAATCCGGAACACAGCAGTGTTCCTGATTCCAGGCATGACACAACAACACCACACATTCCCCTTCGTAAAGGAAAATTACAGAGACACAAGGAAATGATAAAGAACGAGAACTAGCAAATATTACATATTGAGAATTGTGGAAAGAAAAGACATAAGTACAAATATCTGGAAAACAAATTACATAATATACAGATTGAATTATCTATAAAGATGATAGTCCTTAGACCAGACTGGAACATGACATTTCCTCTGTACACGTTGGACAGGCATATTGTCATCAGAGGAACAGGAAGACTTATTTTCAGGAAAACTGTGAAGGGTTGTAGAACCCGAGAATTTCCTCCAATTACTTGCTCCATTGGAAGACCTCAAGCCGGATGAAACCTTAGACCCTGGAGACACATCCTTGGGCCACAACCACCTAGGAACCTTAACCACCCTAGACAAGTTCCACATGTTACCGTCTGAAAGTTCGACAACTTGCCTTCCAACACGCGTGACCATCAAAGGACTGGAATACCGAGACTCACCAGACTTGACATTTCTGCACTTCTTGACACGGACCCAATCATTGACACAGAACTGGGAAGGACCACCACAAGGGGCACGATCAACGTCAACAGCCCTCCTGGAACCAAGCATTCTCACCCAAGGTTGAGACAAGTTGGAACCACTCCTCCTCCCTCTCATCTTCTCAAAAGGATACAGGTCACCCATGCTCCTGGGTGTGTTTCTGTAACACCACAGAACTTCACTAATGGTTTGTTTACAATCTCTTCCATTCTGCAAGGCAAGTTGAAGACCTTCCTTAAATACCCTGATCCATCTCTCAACGATGCCATTACTTTTAGGATAATACACTGACACGCGTCTATGTTTGATACCATGACGCTCCATAAACTCTCTCATCTCCAAGGATACACATTGCACACCATTGTCAGTTGTAATAGATTCTGGAAAACTCTCCCTTTCAAACACTTCATTCAAGAACTTGATCACTACACTAGATGTTATGCTAGAAACCATCTTTACCTCAGGCCACTGAGACAACTGGTCTATCAAAATTATAGCGTACATCACACTCTTGTTAAACGATAAAGGACAAGCAATATCCAATGATACACTTTCCCAACCCCGTGAAGGTCTAGATATGGGAAACCGTTCACACTGAACATGCTTTTGAGACTTATCACTCAAACAGCAATCCAAACAGTCTCTAACATCTCGTTCTATGCACTTATCCATTGCTGGCCACCAGAATTCACTTCTAACCCTTCTTTTCATGGATGTCATTCCAGGATGGCCTTCGTGAGCCATTTCTAAAATCTTGGGTTGTAAGTCACGAGGGACCACTAATTGCAAACCTCTAAACAAAACACCTTCTACTACCGACAATTCCTGCGCAACATGAAAGAAAGGGAGAAACTCATCAGACAACAACTCTTTACGAGGCCACTGGGTTTTTACAAAATTGCAAATATCACCAAGAACAGAATCATTACCACACGCCAATTTCCATGCATCCTCATCAATACAACCTTTGGAGATTTCACAAATTGACACAACATTATCATCATCCTTATCTTCTTCCACAACATTGTCATCAGGAATGGGCAATCTAGACAAGCAGTCAGCTAATACATTCCTAATACCAGGGATATATTCTACTTTGAAATGAAAGTCCTGAAGCTTGTACTGCCATCTGGCAATTCTTGAAGTCGCTTTGCCACAACCCTTGGTAGTAAATAAATCCACCAAAGGACGATGGTCAGACCAAGGCTTAAAAACAGTGCCATACACATGCTTGCGGAAGTATTCAATGCCCCACCAGCAAGCAAGAGCTTCCTTTTCTAAGGTGGAATATTTGCATTCAGCATCCCTTAAGGGTCGAGATGCGAATCCAATTGTCACCAATTGGCCTTTTTGACGCTGCATTAAAACTGCACCAACTCCTACATTACTAGCATCAGTGATGATAAACGAACAGTGAGCAGTATTAAACGTTGCTAAAGCAGGTGCAGATATGATGTTTTGTTTCAGCAACAAGAACTCTTTTTTGCAATTATCATCCCAAAGAAATTGAACATTCTTTTTCATCAAATTCCTCATGCTCACAGTCTTATCAGAGAACAGGGGAATGAATTTCGAATAATATTCGGCAAGCCCCAAGAAAGATCTGAGCTGATCTTTGTTCACAGGGTCTGGAGCTAACTCTATGGCCTTGACCAAATTCATTTTCGGGGAGATGCCCTCCTTACTTATGGTATGCCCCAAATAGTCAACAGAAGATACACCAAATTTACATTTTTCTTTTGTAAGTGTTAGACCACTATCTTGCAACACACATAAAACTTTATACAAAATCTCGGAATGATCAGATGGATTGGATGCAAAAATCAAAATGTCGTCTTGGAAATACAAGACATTGTCAAAATACTTAAAAAGATTGTGCATGACCCTTTGAAAGACGGAAGATGCTGATATTAGACCAAAAGGCATCCTTTTGTACCTGAAAGCACCCTCTGAAGTGATGAAAGATGTCAAATGCTTACTATCCTTGTGTAACGCTATCTGGTGATAAGCATTGGACAGGTCCAAAGTAGAAAAAATGGATGCCCCCTTCAATTTAGTGAACATTTCATTAATATTAGGGAGCGGGTGTCTATCCACCCAAACGTTCCCGTTTAAATCCCTCAAATCCACACAGAGTCTCACTTTGCCGTTGGGCTTGTGAGCGACAACGACTGGGGATAACCAAACAGAGGATTCTATCTCCTCAATGACGTCTAAATCACATAACCTTTTGAGTTCAGATTTTACAGCATCTCTTAAATGTAAAGGGACATTCCTAACCTTATGGACTTTTGGTACAGCATCTTCCCTAAGAATGATTTTGTGTTCAAAGTTTTTCAAAAGACCTAACGTGGAGGTAGAAAAAACAGAAGGAAATTTTTTTTCACATTCAGAGCCGAGATCAGACTCTACACTCATGACAAGATCAGAATACCCAAGTACTTGTTCAGGATGATTGGGATCCAATTTTATCATTAAGTCTCTCTGTTGAGGCCATCCCAATAAACAAGAACCATCTTTAGCCACATAAACCTTGGAATTAATAGTTTTACCTTTGAAACTTAGGGATGTCGTAAAAAAAACAAGAATATCAATGGGTTTCCTCCCATACCCAAGCAACTTTATGTCTGGAGGAGATAATTTTAAACCAGGAAACTCTTTTACCCATTCTTCACCAATGAGAGTGCGTTTCGCCCCTGAATCCGCCATGACATTGATTTCCTTCCCTCCAACATTTACAGTGCAGTAGGGAGAATCTTTATCACAAACATTGACTTCATACACTGCAAAAAGAAATTCTTCTTCTAAGTAATCATCCTCAATTTCATTTACATGCTCATCAGAACTCCTTTTTTGACTAAAACCCTTACTTTTAAACTTGTTCTTATTCTTACACATTTTGCTAAAATGACCCTTCATTCTGCAATAGCTGCACACTTGACCAATTGCCGGACACTTTCTATCATTTGCTAGGTGATCCGGACTACCACATTTAAAACATGCAAATTCTCTCCTCTCTTGGAACTGTTGGTTTCTGTTTCTGAAAGAAGATCTTTCCTCAAAGTTAGATTTCTTTACAATGTTGACTTCAGCAATGCTTTTTTCTGCGAGTTCCTTCACTCCAAGTTTCATATTTTCAAAACGATGTGCGATATCTAACGCTTTGTCCAAAGTCAGATCCTCAGTGTTTAACAGTTTTCCTTGAAGCTTGACATCAGCAATTTTGTGGACCATTTGATCACGCAACATCTGATCATGAAAGGTTGAATAATTGCACTTGGATGCCAAAACTCTTAAGTCATTCATGAATGAGTCAACGATTCACTTGGTAATTGACCCCTACTTAAAAACTTATGACGGGCAACTACAACGTTGACTTTCTTAATATACTGTTTATCCAACTGTTTGATTGCTTCCTCGATAACATCGATCGCTTCCTCAGAAGAAGATACACCACCTGCAGACAAAGGTAAATGACTCAAGACATGTCTTCCTTCAGCACCTAAACAATGTTTTAAGATGGCAAGTTTACGTTTATCAGTATAGTCATCTCCACCAATAGCTTCAATGTAAGCATAAAAGCCTTCTTTCCATCTTTTCCATTCAAGAATAGGTTCGCCTGGATTTGGAAGAAATGGTGGTGGTGCTGAAAAGCTTTCCATTTTAATAAGGCAAAGTCTTAAAACACACTTTGATGGATAGTGTTCGATTTCCTTTATGTAATTCCTTTTTTTTTTTTTTTTAATTTAATTTGTCAACCAAAATTAAACTTTCACTCAGAGATAATGTGAAGTTTTTAACCTTTTCGCAGGATTCATTTGAAATAAATGCCCAGAGATAAACTAATGCGCGAAAACGGGTCAAATCCACGAAGTCAGCAGATTGTCATTGCTTTGCATTGGTTTTTATCCCAAAAGATGGCCGCCGTGCGTCAAAATGCGTGAAACGACGTCGTGACGTCACACGCATGCGCATCAGCTCGAGCTGCTAGGCTCGCGTAGGCTCGCGTAGACGTTGTTACGTCACGCGCATGCGCACCGGCTTGAGCTGCGCGACTTAGCAGAAATCACAAAAATGCTCAAAATTACTTCACCTCCTCGCTCAAGGTCATAAAACAGTGGCGGTTTCACTCTCCCAATGCCGACACAGACCGTGACACAGCGCAGACGCCGCTTTCAACTCTTCTCGCCTGTTCGTGATCCTCCGCATCTGACGAGGCGTAACGATGCAGGTAGGGACTCCAGGTTGACTTTAGGTTCTTGCCCAATCGTTGCCAGTGAAATAAAGTCGGTTCCAGAGTCAGGAAAGCTGATTAGAAGTAATTTATTGAAGAGCTAAGTAAAACAGTACATATCAATTAACCTGGGTCGTAACTGTCATCCCATGGAATCCGGAACACAGCAGTGTTCCTGATTCCAGGCATGACACAACAACACCACACTAGTGTTAAGATAAAACAGAAGCCACCAAACAAAACTCATCAAAAAAGCCCTTGAACTTGTGAAGACTCAGAAGAAGAAAAATGATTTCTAGTTGTGTGCCAGTGATATGCATCTACACTCCACTTGAACCCCGAATTGGAAGTACTTTCTAAGGGTTGCTTGGAAGGCCTCCTATATAGCCTCAGGGTTGCCTGGAACTTAACAATGGCTCAATCCTGTGTAGGAGAAGCAGCTGCCAAGTATGAAGTGACTGTATTAAACCAAAGGGGTTAAACAATGGCATTAACACTCCTTTTTTGGTAAGCTGAACATCCCATAGCATATACCGTATACTGAATATTTGGGAATGTTTTTTTTCTTTGTTTTTTTCCATTGCAAAGGTAAGCTTTTTCATTACAGCATTGAAATGTGTTAGAGTGAAAAAAACTCTTGATTATTATCATTATACTCTGGCCAGACTCAGCTTTCGGGATAATCCATGCCGGACCGCACAGCTCGTGAGCAAACTGTCCGGATTCAGGGACAACGTTCGTGTTCTATTTGAGGAACTTATACATTTCCTTCGAGCTGAAAGGGGACTTGGCGACGCAACACACTATTGGCTACACTTTGTCCACCAACAGTACGAGGTTCACTGCGGGATTACGTGTATCTTTGTCCTAAATTGATCCAGCCTTAGGATTCGAATATTGAAATACCAGGCGGTCGCCTTATTAACACGTGAATCCTGGGTATTGACAGGAGTCTTGAAGTGACGGTGAATACTGATTGGTTTCCCCATCACTGCATATACATCGAAAGACTATCTACTCTTGGAATTTATTTCTGCCTATACACTGCCCCGAGGAAGCTCCTCGCATGGGAGAGAAACGCGTTGGCTGCTCCTTTTTGTGATTACAACAATGAACTTTTCTATACATTTTAACAAATAAAGAAGAAATATTTTGCATACAAACTATATTTGTTTTGGACTTTGTTTTTGTGCGCCCCCACCAAATCTAAAAAAAAAAACAGACTCAGTCATAGTACATTCCACAAATGAATAATGGAAGAAGCACTTTCTAATGCTGTCTGATGGTCTGAACCCCGTATGTTGATTTTTAATTTTTGTTGCCAAGAAGTCTTTGTTTTCGATTTTACTAAAATCGTACACTTCTTGAATAATTTTTATGTTTATTTCCTTGGTGTTTCCATTCTATTTATTTTCTTTAGATCTTTTTCCATGTTGTGAAAACATATTATGGCATCTAAATCTCTTGATCCAGAAATATTTTTTGGAAAGCTGTGAAAACTGCAATTTTCGATTGCACGTGCAAAATGAAGATACATGGAATCAATGCAAATTATGCTCCTCCTTGAGCCATGTGGTTTATGAGTCATGTGATGCCTCTTGATACTTTTTAGTGGCACTTTGCATGATATACTATAAAGTGCCATTTGAAGCATCCCAGCCCTACCTTCTACTTTCAGACAAGAACCCAGAAACATGTGCCCAGAAATACAAGCACTGGTTTTGCTCGCTCTAAGGACAACTTCTTTTCTACTTGTGGGTAACTCAGAAATACTATGGACTGTATTTACTGCAATAGGAGAACTGATGCTGACTTGCTGGTAGAGTGCTACACCCTTTGATTGAATTAAAATTGCTAACATTTTAAATTTATAAGTTAACATCATCAAGTGGGTTCTGAAATAGACGTGGTAAATTCAAGTGTATACAAATTATTTTGGATACAAAGAGAATATGTTGTTATAAGGGCACGTAATATTTGTAGACTGTTCTGGTTGTTTTTCTTGCTCAATTGTTTTCCTGTGCCAATTACAAGCCAACCAAACGTGCACTCTAGAATTGCTAAAGCTACCTCACTCAAGCATCATGATACAGTAGATAGATTATTGTAGTCCAATAGCATAAAGGACTAGTAGAGCACATTTATGGATAAGGAAGCTTATAACATAGAGGGTGACAGCACTAGTGAGAATAATGATATAAATATAACCAATAATTCAAAGACAGCACAAATAAATCATAAGAATGTGTTAAAATTCTGAGCTTAGGCTATTCTGTGCCTTCACATTATAATAACGTTTCAGATACATGACTATAACGTGTGCCACTGCAACGCACAGTTTTCTCATCAATAATTTTACTGCATTTGTTTCACTAATATCATTAATGCTGTCATAGAAGATGTCATGTGTGGTGTAATATGTGGGGTAATTAGCAGCACATGGCGAGGGCGCATGTTATAATTGCCTTAGGCCCAGTGGCGGCTCACACAGGTAATGTTGTTCGGCAGTGAGGCGGGCGGGGGCAGGGCTGGGTGGGGGGTAGTGGAGTGTGACATACGACTGGATAGTAGAGAGTAAGGAAATAAATAAATAAAAGCACTTACTTTGTGCTTCCAACATCGCTGAGTCGGCGATGCTGCGAGTGCAAAGTAAGTGCTTTTATTGATGACAACACTGTGCATGACGGGTGCACGAATTGCAGTTCACAAAGTATAGGTCACGAGTTTAAGTATAAATATAACTGGTGAATTTTAGTCCTATCTTTTTATGTGCAGAGACTCTGTTCTCTAGCAACAACTGCCACCAGAGGGTGCCAGGACGCCTTCCACCTCGATTTTAAAGTTATGTGGATGGTAATTGTCAAGAGAAATCACCATCAACATAAGTTGTTTTTAATTTAATAAAAGGGTTTAAGCCTGTGCTGAGTACTGTCTTCAGTGTCTGGCTGCCTCTCGTCCTTGCTGAGACGAGAGTCAGGCAGCCTGGCACTACTTAAAGGGACACATGCTCTAGTGAGCACGTGCAACACAGCCTTTTCTTTTTTTTAAAATCCCTACGCAGGCTAAGGGCTGACCTAGTGCCAGCCCTGGCCTGCAAATTTCAGGGATCTGAAGAGGTCTCCCATTCATGCAGGGGCGGCCTTAGGCATGTGCAAGCTGTGCACCTGCACACGGCCATCAAATCCCAGGGGCCACCACGCCAATATATATCCTTAAGATAATAATCCTCTGAGGATGTATACATATTTGTGTGGCGGCCCTTGGCAGGGATATGGTGGCCTCTGGCTCTGTTCCACCTCCAAACACCCTGACCAACCCCCCCCCCCTCTTCACTAGCCTCCGCGTTCCGCCCCTCCCAACCCCCTCTTCCAGGGCCCCGTACCTATGCTCCCTGCCCAGGGCCACCATGAGCCTAGAGCCGCCCCTGATTCATGACATGCAGCAGTGTCCTTTTGCAAGCAATGCCGGGCATCTGAAGCATAAGCCCTGTATTCCTTGGACTGCTTGTCAATCATTTCACAGGCTGCAACCAACACCCTTTCCTAACTTGTCACCTGTGACGTGATGAGAAAGGATGTTCCTTTAAATTTGTGAAAGACTGAGGGCATATGACTCGAGGCCACTGAGCTCAAACCACATGCATGCTGTAAACAGATACACTGCGCATGCTTTAGCATGCATGGGGTGTCTGTTTAAAGCACGTAATTACGGTATTTAAAAGTGCTCCCTCTGTGTGCTTTTACCATGTGGGGGGTTTTCTTTTCGTACATCATCTTATATCACTATATTGAGAGGCATTTATGAAACCTGTTAATAAAAGCCTCTCAGTTAAAAACGTACACAAGAGCACTTTTGAATATGCCAGTTCTGGATGTGTGCATCCTGAACTCACATATGTAGAAACCTCTTGTACGCTTCTGACATGCAGGAGTGTTTTACTTTAGTACATCAGTTTATATCAATATATTGAGAGGCATTTATTGAAACGGTTAATAAACGCCGCTCAGTATAGTGATATAAATGGATGTTCTAAAGTGAAACAATCCTGCATGTTAAATGTAAATATACTTGTAAAGCGCACTACCGCCCCATCTCGGGGCATCCTGGCGCTGTATACCGCTGTGGAACCCTTCCTGGCTTTCCCTGTGAGATGCCCACTCCTGGGCACCCCCAAGGTGAAGCCAGGCATCCCAGTGCTGTTGGGGCCGTTGTGGAGATTAAGCAAGCTATTGCCCAGAGTTGCAGAGTGGGACCCATGATTAGAGTAGACACTGAGGCAAGAATTATCGAGTCCGCGGACATTGAGCCCAAGACCATGCCGCGTCGGGAATTGAACCCTGGTCGCGGGCCTGACCTCTGCTTCAGGGTCTGCCGCTTCTAACCAGTGAGCCACACTTCTCCACTTAAAAGGATACAAGAGAGGCTCTCCTCCATTTTCAAATCCCTCCGGTCGCCACTGCTGCACTCGTAAACATACTACTTACAAAATACCTCTGTGAATAGTAAACAACTGTAAACTTACACAAAAGTGTATGTTTCCCTTTGTGAATCAAGCCCATATTGTTTGTCATGGGGATAATCAACACCAAAAGCCTACAATAGCAGTCTCTGAGATGTATATACTAATTGGCTTTAACATA
Organism: Lissotriton vulgaris; assembly: GCF_964263255.1. Lineage (NCBI taxonomy): Eukaryota > Metazoa > Chordata > Amphibia > Caudata > Salamandridae > Lissotriton > Lissotriton vulgaris. The sequence continues at coordinate 1,657,590,887 of NC_141695.1, forward strand.
TGTGTTTTATATTAAATAAGCAAGGCCTGTTACCAGAGCAGATCTATGCCATCTGGCATAGCTTTTCCCAATGAACCAATCAGACCTATAGCCTAAATCATTGACTTGTCATCAAAACTAACCCTGGGCGTAGTTCGCGTAGTAGCGCTATGCGTAGCTACGCGAAGTGCGTAGTGCACTGTGCAAAATGCTGTTCACACTGATTGCACAGTGATGGATGCTTGTCCGCACTGTGCAATCAGTGCAAACCACATCTTGCACAGTGCAAGCGGTCGTTTTCTGCCACTCGAGTAGATTTTTACTCGAGCAGCAGCTTTCTCAACGCAGACTTGTAGATTCTTGTCACGAGCGGTTGCGAGCATGCGCGACCACTCGCAATGAGAAACCTGACCTCCCCGTGTTGAGAATCTCGCCGGGAGGTTTATTTTCCACGCTCGCGATTGGCAACTTGATGTTCCTGATCGCGAACGAGGTAAAAGTCTTGCTGGGATGTCATTTTTCTCACTCGTGGTCGCCAACTTGACGTTGAGGACCGTGAGCAAGCAAAAAATTACTGCTACACTACGCGTGTTTGCACTGTGCTATGTGCAATTCGCGTAGTGCAAAGTAGCACAAACTTTGCAAAGTACACGAGCGTAGTGTAGTACTTCGCCCAGGGTTAATCAAAACCAGCTCAGGCCTACCACATAAAATCCCCCTGAAGAGGGCCTAATGAGGATTAGCACATTGTAAATCTTCTATCCCCAAAAATTGTTCGAGTAGGGCACCAAAGCCTACTATGTCAATCCACAGGCTTTGACCAATTATATATTAAAACAATCCACCGTTGAAAGCCTATTGTTGTTAACGCATGCTTTTCACAACAAATGAGGCTCACTGGGTTTCTCATACCGTTTCATAATCAAAAACCTATGAAATCTCACGATCTTTCTCCTTGTATAGCGCCGAGAGATCCTTTCGGGGATTATTCGTATGCGCTCAATAAATCCACAAAATAAATAAATAAATCTGACATAACTTTTTCCAGTGAGCCAATAAGTTGTATAGCTTTTACCATTGACTTGAAAGACAACTAATACAGGTCTAATAAAGTGTGCATATGCTGTCAACCATCACACATACAGCTAAAAAAGAAAAAATCTTTCCAAAATGACACTTGGCAAAGCAATATACAACCCCACTCAATTGGCCCTAAGAAGGATTATCGCTCTGAACATTTTCTACACTCATGATTTGTCACGGTGATAATGAGCACCACATTAGTTGCCTACAATAGTAATCTGTGAGATGTCACATAGGAACATACCTATAACATCCATACTAATATAATAAAGAGAGAGCCCAAACCTTTGAGGCAGGTAATCTCAGGAACCACAGCACCAATCACAACACCCAATACAGCGTTGGAAAGGGCAGTTGCAGCAGAAGGACATAGGCTATGCAGACGCCCACCATATACATTTAAAAGGTAAAAGAACCGTCCCAGCAAAGTAGTCCCTTGTGGGTGTGTCTGCGTTGTGCTGTGGGCATGTGCTGGGGGCGTGACAAACGCTGGGGGCGTGTGGTACGTTCCGCCCTTCATGCCATGCCTCATATCGTGTGCTAATCCCACCCTGCACCCTTTAAATACCCCTGGACCCCATAATCATAACCCACCCATACTCCTTAAAATACCCCAACACCCTTAAACACTAACCCATCTTAACCCTATAAATATACCCTATACCCCAAAACCCAAACCTATCCCTAAACCCTAAAAAAACCCCAAACCTAGCCCTGAACCCTATAAATACCCCTGTACCTCAAAACCCAAACCTACCCCTCAACCCTAAAAATACCCCTGTAGCCCAAAACCCAAACCTAGCTCTGAATCCTAAAAATACCACGGTACCCCAAAACCCAAACCTAGCCCTGAACCCTTAAAATACCCCTGTACCCCAAAACCCAAACCTACCCCTGAACCCTAAAAATACCCCTGTACCTCAAAAGCCAAACCTACCCCTGAACCCTAAAAATACCCCTATACCCCAAAACCCAAACCTAGCCCTGAACCCTAAAAATACCCCTGTACCCCAAAACCCATACCTATCCCTAAATCCTAAAACTACCCCTGTACCCCATAACCCAAAACTATATCTGAACCCTTAAAATATCCAAACACCCCAAAACATATACCTCAGTAACCCAAAACATATACCCCTGTACCCATACTTACCTTATCCAAACATTTAAAAAAAACATGCTTTTACCATTCATGCATTTACAACGAATTTCGTTGTAAATGTATGTGTGGTAAAAGCATATAAAATGTAATGCCATGCGTTATAATGGCATTGCGGAGTCATGGTACTTTCGTAATGAAAGTATGCGGAGTCATGGTATGCGGAAAGAAAGTTGCGGAATAATGGGTGTTTACCCTCCCCCGGTAAGTACATTGGTGGCACGGCGGACCACATCTCCAGCAACATACTCATATTTTTTCACCACCCATTTGAAAATGCACAGGTCTCTCTCATTGATTGCCAGCAGCGACATACACTTTTAGACACACCTTCCGCCACAAGTTCTAGAATTGCGAACTTTAGAGCTGGGGAGCTACGTTCGAATCTCGGCATCAGCTCAACATCCTGTGATTCCAGGCAAATCGCTTTGTCTCCCCGCGCCTACCACAAATGAATGTGTTCTTCTGTAATGTAAATTGTGCTCATGCCATGTAGTCGAGTTCGCGCTATGTAATATTGCAAGGAAAAATAAAGTAGGGAAACTCGAGTTCACACACTACTGAACGCGCACTCTTAAGTGCATCAGCAGTGCACTGTGAAACGGAGCGTTTCACAGGCCTGTCACAGATAAGAAAGGCTATCAAAACGAAATCCTACAAAACAATATACTACTGGTAGGCAGCAATTCATACCCGGACAACGTCGGGACGGGCTGCTAGTAGTGTGATAAAAATCCACTATTACAGCCATATTAGGTTAAAAAATGTTTTACACAATAAATAACCCATGTTTATGGCCTTTGTCGTAATTTTTTATAATAAAGAGATCAGACCTAGCTTTCTAACAAGGCACTCACCAGGCATATGGCCACAAAATTAGAAAATTAACAACATTATAGTTGGCAAAACAAAATACTAGGTCTCAGAACAGGCCTGACAAGCAAATCTTCAGTCCCCCCAGTTTAGCAGATGATGTAACCAACACTAAAACCCTTGCCTATGACAGTAAACTGTGAGATTCCATGTAATAAAATACCTCTCTGCATATTTTATTTTTTTAAATTTTTATTATTCAGCTTGAAGAGAAACAAAAACAAACATCATAGCATTTGAGCATATCATGACATCAATATAACCATTTTTTATATAAGAAAACCCAATAGGGATGGGGTAAACATAAAAAAAATCAAATATTCGTAGCAAACCGCTGCAGCCGTAACACAAAATTAAAGCATACCAATAACACTGGTCAAACAATTCAGTTATTCTGCCAATGAACAAATGCAGCCCAAATTCGTAGCCCCCTCTCCCGCCTCCTCTTACCCCCGCGCTTGAACACAGCTGATTCCAAATTATGCAGAGCCAGAATCCTGGCTCTCCAATTCACAAACGTGGGGGCTTCTAGGCTAATCCATTCAGAAGTAATACATAGGCGTATTAAAGACATTGCAATAGATATTAGGGCTGAGGAATAGCTCGACCTAGGTTCTACAGTGTCTGATTCACAACCCAGTATTACTAATTTGGGAGATAAGACCACAGGAATTTTAAGGCTAAGATTAATAAATGTTTGAACTTCTTGAAAAAAGAAATCGAATTTGGGACAGGTAAAGAACATTTGTATATCATTAGCAGCCGCTAACCCGCATATCGGGCAGCTATGGCCCCCGCTCCCCCCCCCCATTTGGAAATTTTGACGGGAGTATAGTAAAGGTCAAATATGGCCATATAGGATTGTGAACGTAAGCTCCCTGAACTTAATACCATACTGGAATGCTCCAGTGCTTGAGTACCTAGCCGGCCCAGTTTATTATCCCATTTAGTATTTTGGAGGGATAGATCGTCAGGAAGACCAAAAATAAGGTTTTGATAGATCAGACTAATTTTTGATTTCTTCAGAATCAAATCCATAAGTGTGTTTTTAACAAACAAAGTTGGATTTCTAGGCAACAGTCTCTCTAGGTAGCTACGAATCTGCATGTATTTAAAAAATGTGTGCGAATCCAGAGCAAACTTCTCTTTAAGAAAGAGAAAGGGGGCCAAATTCCCCTGTTGAGCTAGATCTCCGAAAATAAAGATGCCATGCATCCTCCACCTAATTGTGACTTGGTCTTGGAAAATAAATGGTAACAATCTGGCTGCTGCAAGAGGCGTGTAGTAATTAATATTAGCTATTGACCATTTCCACCGTACCTTCCTCAAGGCCGAGTACATAGCCATAATGACTTTAAATTTGTTTTTTTTTGTAGTAGCTGGGTTCGAGGACAGATAATAGCGTTCCCTAAGCATCCTCTTCTAAACCAATTGAAAAAATCGAGGGGCTACAGCATTGTGGAAGTACGGCTCGGTCCCCAAACAGAGGGGCGGTGAGATGTTGAAGCAGGGCTGCCCAATTGTAGAGTACCAAATTGGGAACTGACCACCCACCCCTATCTAACGGCAAATGCATCCATTTTGACGCCCTTCGTGGCTGGCGGTAACTCCATAAGAACCTGCTGCAGCACCTCTCCGCCCTAGCCATGCTAGTCTGAGCAAATTCTAGTGGAATAGTCCTAAAAATATACAAACATTTTGGTAAGATCAACATCTTTAAAACATTCCTTCTTCCAAGCAATGATAAGTGCAGGTTATCTAATCTACGTAAAGTGGTGCTAACTGTATCTATAATATGTAAAATGTTAATTTCTGGGAGTTTATCCACTGCTGCTGTAATTCTTATACCTAGATACATTGCACTTAGAACCACTGGCGCATCAGAGGGCCCCATTGTAGAAGATTGCACCACCTGGGTTTTTTGAGCGTTAAGTTTATAGCCAGAGCAACGGCCAAATTGTCCTGCTAGAATCTTTATTGCTGGGAACAAGGTTGCCACATTGCTAGTTAACACAATAATATCATCGGCATAAGCCAATGCTTTGAACTCAGAGGTTTTGACCCTCACTGAAGATATATGCAGAGATGTCTCAATTTTGCTTAAGAATGGGTCGATATACAAAGCAAATAGCAGGGGCGAACAGGGACAACCCTGTCTGGTGCCCCTGCTAATGCAAAAGGAGCTTGAGACCTTGCCTGAGATGGATATGATTGCCTGTGGCATGTTATTAAATGCCTGCACGGCTTGAATAAAGCCAGGGCAGAACCAATTCTATTGAGGACTCACCACAGGAACCCCCACGCAAACCTGTCAAATGCCTTTTCGGCGTCTAATAGGATTGCGCCAAGGGGAGATCCGGTAGCTTGAGCCCAATCAGAGTGCAATGACTCGACAGACGTGGTCCGCCGTATCTCTGCCAGGGATGAATCCGTGCTGGCGGATGGAAACCAATGGGGAAATAACTACGGCTAATCTAGTGGTGAAGATCTTTGCAAAAATCTTATTGTCCGTGTTGATCAGTGAGATCGGGCGGAATGAGGCAGGGTCAAGCTCAGGCCTATTTTTTTTTTTTTTAAGAGAATAATATTTGTGTGATGCCAAGAATCTGGTATATGACCGAGCTGGGCCTCTCTAAGAATTGTTAAAAAATCCTCCCTGATTTCTGAACGGTATACACTATAGAACTCCAAGAGGATGAAGTCCGGACCCGAGGCCTTGCCCTTAGCCAGGGTATTAAGCACCCGTTCAACTTCCTCCCATTTTATAGGTGCAGCCAGGACTAGATTCTGATTGTCTGATACTTTTATGGTGTTGATATGATAAACAAAGGCCGCAAACTCCTCATCCATATTATAATCCCTAGCTGTCTCTGTATATAATGAAGAATAAAACTCGGAAAAACAGTCAAGACTCCCTCAGGGGTAGTTTGGATACACCCCTAAGCGTCCTGTATCGAACCAATACGATTAGCCATAGATCGCTGTTGAAGACGCTTAGCAAGGAACCTTCCTGATTTCTCAACGAACTCGAACATAGTCGAGCGAAACTGAATATATTTAGCTGCTAGATCCTTACCAAAAAATTCAAGAAGGGAAGACTTAATGATTGCCACCTGAGTTTGACTGTGGGCAGTATCCTGACCTTCCTTGATAGTGTTTGTGAGCAAAACCTCTGCACGGCGCAATTCATCAGTCCGCACATTAATTTGCTCACAGATTTGCTTCTGACTTGAAAGTGAGAAGCTCTTGGTTTTACCTCGAATGGCTGCCTTAAGTGTGACCCAGACTATGGTGTTGGAAGCCGACCCTCTGTTAATATTCAAGAATTCAAGAACCCAGGGTCCCATATGGCCTAGATAAGATTCTTCTAGTTGTAGCTTCCTCTCAAAAATTCCAGGAGCTGGGAGCCTTTGTGACAGAGTTTAAGGGACAATTAATAATCAGCGGGTTATGGTTGGATATTATCCGAGGTGCGATAGAAATCGATGTTATATCCGCCAACTGGTTAGACAAAAAGAAATAGTCCAACCGCACCATTTTGTTATGAGGAGCTGAAAAATAAGTACTGCCATCTAGCTCCCTATGGTGACGGTACCAAAGATCTGTCATAGAATGCTCCTGGACCAACGGCTGCAGGGCCCTAAACACCTTAGGTTTCTTGCCTACATATATTTGTCCACCCGTTAAATTAAAGTCTGCTGACAAATTAATATTAATATCCCCACAGAGACAGACGGGTGGGGCCACATGGCCAATTCGACATTCAGATAATGTAAAACAGTGGGGTCGTCCAGATTTGAACTATAGACAGTACAGATGGTCAAAAGCGCCATTAATCAAAAGTTCTGCGATGGCCCAGCGACCACCATTGTCTTAGGTTGTTCTCACACACGATCCCACCCTTCGTCTAACCAATATTGCCACCCCTCTTATCATTGAGGTCTGTCGGGAGCATCCTATCAGATCAAAGCCAGGGATTTTTAGAGATGCTCGATCATGCCATGGTAAATGCGTCTCTCGCAGACAAAGCACCTCTAGGTTTAAGGCCTGGACAACCCTTGAAAATAAAGCCCTCTTCTTCCCGTTATTTAGGCCACAAACATTTATTGAGGCTATATGTAATTTACCCAATGCCATTCATTCTTTTTGACTGTGAAAACACAATAAGCAGAGAATTCAAAGTGATATCATGATACATATAACATTTTACAAGCTGTTTTTTATGCACCCCCCAAGACCCCACCCAAAAAACCCACCCTCCCACCAACCCTGAGCCACACCCACCCACTGCCCCCCCCACCCCCCAAGCTGGACAATAGGTCCGAGGCCCAGATGATGGGGAAACTGGTGAGAGCTAGGACCCACCCCCCCTGCAATTGCTGCCATTCAATTTACACAAGGGCATGCCCGAGGAAGTTCCAAAAAAACTACCAAAGCAAAAAAAAAAAAAGTCCATCAATCTCACACCCCCTCAATTGGGCATGCCCCCACTAATATCTATTTAGGGCCAAAACAGGCAAAAACAAAAAAAGAGAAAGAATTAAGATGTAATCCTTAACGCTTTTCTAAATTGAGTCCAAAAATACCTTAGCCTGAATGTCAGACTCAAAGAATTTTGTCTGGCCTTGATGAATTACTTTAAACTTAGAAGGAAACAGCAAGAACACCTGCGCCCCCTTAGCTTGAAATGGGGCAATCAGCTGACGGATCTACCACCTCCTTTCAACTGTCTGGTCTAACAAAGAATTGGCACCCCTTCCCAGTTCTCTGTTTATCCGGTCTAGCTAAATCATACAATCTCTCTCTGGGCAGAAAATTATGCAAGCATATTAAGATAGCACGGGGTCCATTAGATATTTGGCCAGAGTGGCCAGAGTGTTGTTTAAACTTAAAAGGAAAATGGTGGGCGCGTTGGATTTCAAGTTGACAGTCCCATTCCTTCACTTCCGGAAATGTTTCCGTAAATAGTTCGACCACAAACGACGAGTATCCGACCCTTCGATACCTACCGGAACCCCCAGGATCCTCAAGTTGTTTCTCCGTGCTCTGTTTTCCATGTACACAAGCTTCCATTGAATATCACACCTCTGGGATTGGATTGGATTGACTCGATAGTAGTCTTCTGAGTATCCATATCGTCCTCAAGGGTCGAGATCCGAGTTTCTGCCTCGGCTACCTTAGATGCCATATCTGCACAAGTTTTAATCACTCTTCGCAGAGAGTTTTGAACCCTGCGGCAAGCCCCTTGCGCGCAGGCACTTTCTTGGCGGGTCTCTTCCCGGTGAGCGATTATTGTCTGGTAAATTATTGCCAGCGTCATTTCGCCTGGAGGTGGAGCCAGGCTAGGGTCAGAGACGTTAGTGGCTGAGTCTTGGGAACTAGGTTGCCCTTCTGGCTGTGCTGTATATGAGTAGTCCTAATCTAAAGAGCCGGTCTCTAAACCAAGATCCTGAGGAATTTTTCGAACTGTGGACAGCACCTTAAAGATGGCAGCGGAATTCAAAACATCATTAGTGCGCCAGTCCCCCTTGTCACTATCTTCGTCATCCGTCCAATTCCTATCCATACCATTGTCATCTAGCGAACAACCAGTGTGTTCAGATAAAGAAAAGAAATTGTTGTCGTCCGTGTCGGCATCAGTGTTTATTGAGGCTGGTGGTATGGGAGCTTGCGTGGCCTCTGCCTGTGGATGGGCATTTGGGGGAGATAGTAAGGTTACTGAAAGATGGGTTACAAATGTCTGTTTTTTAGGGGACTGTTCTGAAGGGACTACTTCTCCCAGAAAGCCATTGGGTTGTGTAATTAATCCTGTTAGAGATTCCCTGCTAATCAAAGTCCCAGAGTCATTAACACAGGGCACCACCATCTCTGATAGCCCGTTTGTATTGCTGACCGAGCCCCCATTAGTAATACTGGGCGATACTGTTGGAGATGATAGTTTATGAACACTATCCATCTTACCCGCTGGCACAGTGGAGACTTTAGTGGCGGCAGTAGTCGTAAGGTGGCAGGATTTCACCGCTCCAGGACTGTGAGGTGTCTGAGGCATTTTGGTGGTACTGCCGGCCCGGGCTGGAACATTACTGGCACAGGAGCGGACTTGGTATTTTTGAGAGTCTTACCAGTCAGGTTCTCTGCCTGGGCTTTCTTTCCGCTGTCTGCCGTTGAAGGTGCCACCTGTACAGATGGAGGCACCAGGGGACCGGATTTTGCTGCGACCGAGCCGGATTTTTGGTCTGGCCCTTTGGCGGCATCTCAGCGCTTCGTGAGGACAGTTGCTGGAGCCGCCGCGTCGGGTAAAGACAGCTGCACAACAGCCGCCGCGATGCTAGAATCAGATGGGACACGTAACGGCGGTATCTGCCGGGCCAACGGAGCATCACGCAGCCAAAGGTAGATGTGAAAAGCGTTTTAATCCGTTCGTGGGACTACATCCACAGGCCCTCAAACTGAAAGGCAATCACATCGGCAGGTCATCCAGGCGGGGAGACGCGCTACAGCCAGTTCACTCGACCAGCGAGCCGGCCACCATCTTTGCTTGACTGCAGATTTTAATAGAGTAATAACAATCTGTCCTTAAAGGACTGTTGAGTTTAAGAAGAACCTATATGTTTTACAATGAATAAGCAGGACCACTGACTTTATTGATTTGTTTTTTTTTAATAAATGGATTTAGTTTATAATCTGGGTCATTGATTTGTAACAATTATTTGCTCTGCTTACAAACTAATAAAACTGTATTTCTTAGCATCCTGTGTATGTCAATCACGTTTTATTACTTGGGGTTATCCTAGAGTAATAAATCTGCATATTGAAACCGCCATGGAGTATCACAGACAGAACCTATCCCACGGTGATGCATCCCCATCATGGAATCAACTAGTACGGTCCCAGTCTCATTCTAAAGTTATCCTTGGCTCATCCCGGAGTAATACAGCCCCATCCTGAAGTACTCATAGAATCATCCTGGAGTGATCAAGCCTAATTCTGAAATCATCATGGGATCATCCTGGAGTAGTACATATTCATCACATGTTTTTCACTGAGATAATCGGGAACCTATCCTGGAGTAATCCAGCCTAATCTGAAATCATCATGGGATCATTCTGGAGTAGTACAAGGTCATCACATATTTTCGACTGAAGTAATCAGGGACCCATCCTGGAGTAATCCACCCTAATCCTGTAATCAGCATGGGATCATCCGGCAGTAGTTCAAGCTCATCACATCTTTTCCACTGAAGTAATCAGGCCCTAATCCTGGAGTAGTTTCTCTGATGACTCTAGATAAAGTCATCCCATTTAAATATTTTGCCCAGACTTCAAATTCAAAATAGTCTTTATTCAATATTTTTCAATCATAAAAGACATTTACATACTTGCCCCCCACACAACAGATAGTAAGATCCATAATTAATCATTTCAACTTTATCTAAAAAGAAAAAAAGAAAATAGACTAGCTCATCAATGTGCTATCAAAAAGAATCCATGGATCCATTCTTTAAATATATTATTATTAAAAAGAATAAAACAGTATTAAAAAGAAATTCATTCGATGCTAAATACATCAGTCTCTTAATACATTTTACAAAGTCAAATAGCAACATGTAACAGCGGACCCAGGGGTTATTGCAAACTCATTTTACGGGCCCGGATTATCCACATCCAGTGAAAGAATTTAGACATGGCTATAACAACTGGCTGAGAGGTATCAGTTCTTAAAATCCTAATGGCCTCACTAGCAGTTTTGAGGCCTAACTGAACACAAATCGGTTTTAGCCAGGATTTTCTAGGTACGTTGTTTCTCCAGTATTAGGGTGTCTTTCATAGATTCACATGCTTGAATATCCCCCGTCGTCGGAGTGGGAGTCCCACGGTAAATAAAATAGCAATAATATATACTATATATATATATATGTAACATAAAACCTGAAATATGTAATAGAAAAAAGGCATAACAAGCGTACACATATTTCTACATAGGAATGCATGGAAAAGGAAAAAACCATTTGCAGTCTATCATTGTCATTATGTTGATCCAAACTACAGCCAATCAGGCGCCAGCAACCCTCTAGAACCTTCTCCTCAGAGCTCAGCACCTCAGATTTTCTACCGCACGTCGTGTGAAGGGAGTCTCCCTGAGCTCTGCTCAGTTTTTTCTTCAATTTTCTTCAATTTCTTCTTCTTAATATCACAGTTTTGTACTGTCTTCTTACATGAAGTCTACGTTCAGACCCTGTGTCACTTGTAGGAAGCTGTGACCTTTTCCTGTGAACCCTCATGAAGAGTATATGGAAACACTCTGCTTGTCTCTGACATGGTAAGAGGAGAAGGGGTTGTTCTTGTGCTTAGACTGTACCCCCCTTCTGATGTAGGAGGAATTTTTGTTGTTTGTCCTGTACATTCACGTTTTAAGTGATGCTTCTCCTCTACTTCACCAGCTGAAGTAACTTCACAATTAAGGGGTCTCTGGCCTTCTTTGAGTCTGCCTCCCACATCTACGCCCACGAGATTTACTCTCAGGCGTCTAGACTCACACTGCGCACTTTTCTACGTGAAGATGTGCCAGCTTGTCGACGATACGGTCTATGTATCCTCTGACTCGTCTACGATATGTCCCGTCGACGGTGGCCTCGTCGACGGTGGCCTCGTCGACGGTGGCTCGTCGACGGTAGGCTCGTCGACGGTAGGCTCGTCGACGGTAGGCTCGTCGACGGTGGGCTCGTCGACGGTAGGCTCGTCGACGGTGGGCTCGTCGACGGTGGGCCCCGTAGACGACGGGCTCGTCGACGGTGGGCTCGTCGACGGTGGGCCCCGTAGACGACGGGCTCGTCGACGGTGGGCCCCGTAGACGACAGGCTCGTCGAGGGTGAGCTCCGTAGACGGTGAGCTCCGTAGACGATGAGCTCCGTAGACGGTGAGCTCCGTAGACGGTGAGCTCCGTAGACGGTGAGCTCCGTAGACGGTGAGCTCCGTAGACAATGAGCTCCGTAGACGATGAGCTCCGTAGACGATGAGCTCCGTAGACGATGAGCTCCGTAGACGATGAGCTCTGTAGACGATGAGCTCTGTAGACGATGAGCTCCGTAGACGATGAGCTCTGTAGACGATGAGCTCTGTAGACGATGAGCTCTGTAGACGATGAGCTCTGTAGACGATGAGCTCCGTAGACGATGAGCTCCGTAGACGATGAGCTCCGTAGACGATGAGCTCTGTAGACGATGAGCTCTGTAGACGATGAGCTCTGTAGACGATGAGCTCTGTAGACGATGAGCTCCGTAGACGGTGAGCTCCGTAGACGGTGAGCTCCGTAGACGGTGAGCTCCGTAGACGGTGAGCTCTGTAGACGGTGAGCTCTGTAGACGGTGAGCTCTGTAGACGGTGAGCTCTGTAGACGGTGAGCTCCGTAGACAGTGAGCTCCGTAGACGGTGAGCTCCGTAGACGGTAAGCTTCGTCAACATTCAGCCTCGAGGCCAGTTGCCTTCGTTGACGGTTGACCCTGTCTACTATTGGAATCGTCGACGGTTGAGCCCATCGACAGTTGGTTTTTACACACGGTTGTCTTTTATGCACAATGTGTTTTGGTAGACGATTTATCTCGTCGACTGCAGCTTTCTGCTACATCCACGTGATGGCGTGGTGGCTTTTTACTCCTGCCTTTATATCTTCCTCTAAAAACTGGAGCTCTATTGCATTCACCTCCGGCAAATATTGGAGGTTTTCCCCTCCTTATGAAGAGAGCGGCGAATCGCTTTTCCCTTTTTCCCCTCGTCCGGGGGAAACCACAAAAACAAGTTCGTTCAGTTCCTATCATAGACTTTATTTAGCAAGAAGGTGTTAGACTCATGCAGAGGTCAAACTCTGTGCCGGCGGTTTTTGTTTTTCACGCCTCGACAAGAAATGTGAAGCTCCCCACTATTCAGCCTACCCTGCCTCAGTCATTATTCAGGCGGCACAGCGATTATCTTGCAAGCCAGTTGGGCAGGTATGCCACCATATGTGCTCTGACATGTTGGCGCCAGTAGCACTTATTCCAGAATCCTCCAAGCCTCACGCTTTGAAGATCCTGCAGGAGTGAGAGCGAGAGAGAAGTGCATCAGAAATGATACACTGTGAAGCGGACATTGCGTGTACAGGTGTTCCACAGCTCGCTATAGGGGCAGTCTGGGAAAGACAATTTTGCTTCAATGCTACGTCTTTCGCAAGGAGGTTCAGACTTCTATACTTCACTTGTTCTTTTGATTGAGGAGCCCTTCTGGCCAGCATGTTGATGAGGCACTGCAGACCATCTTAAAGGACACAGATACTGCCCGCACCTTCGGGATATAGAATCGCAGCCTTTTCGTGGTGCCGAGGACGTAGCTCCACGTCCTTTGTTTCAAGGGAGTTCCATCCAATATTGGCTCCTACAATCAAAATCAATTGCGTTACTCAAATCAAACACAGGCACATAGGCACAGTACCAACAGGTCCTACCTAGATTATCATCGTACAGCCTAGGCAAACTCTTCTTAGAAACGATGGATTACCGGGAACACCCCTTTATTCCCTCCAAAAACGTCAGAGATCTAATATCTCAATTTTACTCCACTTGGTCAAAGGTGACAGAGGACCGTTGGGTTTTTAAACGTCATGCCCAAGGGCACATTTTAGAATTTGTCTAATTTCCCTCTTTCTACACCTCCAAAGGGACCTCCTCCTTCTCATCTACGGGTGTCGTTTTCACAAGTGTCTATATGGATACAAACAGGGACCGTCGGAGTGGTTCCGAATCTCCAACAACGTTAGGGTTTACTCTCAGTTCCTCATCAACAAGCAAATGAGGAAAGTGTTGCATGATTTTAGATCTTTGCGCAAACTTTACAAATGTTGTCCCTCAACAAAATCCTAAAGTTCTTATACCAGAACGAGTTTATAACTACTCTCAACCTCCAGGATGTCTATTTTCATGTGCCAATCCTTCCTAAGCATAGGAAGTGGCTACGCTTTACAATAGGTACAGAGCTTATTCAATAAAGGTCCTACCTCTTGGATTTAGGTCCGTTTCACATGTCTTTACGTACATCCTGGCACCAGTGGCAGCCTATCTACGTCTGCAAGGCATACAAATTTCTCATTCCTGAGACAACTGTATAATAAGGGCTCGCTCTTATTTACAATCAGTCCAGCACACCCAAACTTGTCAGTCACTGTTTCAAGACCTGATTTTCAATAAATCATGACAAGTCACAACTAGTACTAGCTCCGATATCAACATTTCTCGGATCATCAATCAATACCAACCTAGCAAGGGTGTTTATCTCGCATGAACAACGGGCTTGTATCTCCCACTTGGTGGTTCTTCTACGTTGGTTTCAGGTCTCCAGTTCCTTTGTAGATCTCATTCAAATCAATCCTCGGATGCAAGAGCCCCCCCCCTTTTTGTTGGTGGGTCCAAGTAAGAAATTTGTAGAAGGGGTGTACGTTATTCCTTCCAGAAGTGCCAAATTACACAATCGCCGCAGACGCATCCCTTCGAGGGTTGAGGAGCATATCTCGAGGGCTGAAGGTTCAGCAGGGAATGGAACCCTCAACAAAAGGCTTAGCACATCAATCGGCTAGAGCTAGGTGCTATCTTCTTAGCCCTCAAATCCTTTCGTGTTATCATTCAAGGAGCCACAGTATTGGTTTGCACAGACAATACCTTACTTACACAAACAAGGAAGAACGAGGTCGGTTCTTCTATCTCAGAAAGCCCAAGAGATATGGGCTTGGGCAATATGGCACAGGATCAAACTCTTGGCTGTTCATGTGCCGAGAGTTGCAAATGTGCTGGTGGACACCCTCAGCAGGTCAACAGGTGTCCACCCACGAATAGGAACTGCATCAGCCAACGGCGGATCGAATCTCCCAGCAGTGGGGTCATCCCGATCTGGACCTCTTTGCGACAAAAAAGAACAGCTTATGCCTGTTTCTTTGCAAGCTAGCATCCTCACAGGGATTCGCAGGGGAAGGCGTTTTCGATAAACTGGTCTCAAATATATGCTTACGCCTTGTGTCCGGTACCGTTGGTTCCGAGAATTCTCCGTCAGATGAGCAAAGAGCCGTATCGTTTGATTCCCATCGCCCACAGGTGGCCTCGCCAATACTGATTCACCGAACTTCTTCTCCTCTCAGAGTACGATCCAATACAGTTTCGACCAATTCCAAATCTCCTCTCCATTCAGAATGGTCAAATTTTCCATCAGATCCGGCTTCTCTAAAATTAGCAGCTTGGTGTCTGAGCACCTTGTATTAGCTCATCTGACTATCTCGGCGGATTGTAAAGAGGTGCTGGCTTACGCGAGAGCACCTACTAAAGACATACAGTCTTTAAAAATAAATAAATACATAAATAATAATCTGCATTTGGTGTTAATCGGCTGGGGTTTACCCATTTCTTGCAACGCCGGACCAGATATTACCTTTTTTCTTGCACCTGGCAAGATCAGGCTTATCTCATACAACGTTGAAGGTCTTTTTGGCAGCCATTTCAAGGTAACGTCAGGATGGGTCCATCTCTCTTTATTCTTCCAGAATACAACAGTTCTTTAAGGGACTACTCAGAATGTTTCCTCCTGTACGTCGTCCGCCTCCATCATGGCATTATAATGTAGTATTAGCGCAGCTCATGCGCCACCCATTTGAGCCAATTTTTAGGATGTATTTCAAATTCCTAACATGCAACGGTTTTTCTCTTTGTAGCAGTAACTTCATCTAGAAGAGTCTGTGATGTTCAAGCTCTCATTGTCAATTCACCTTTCTTACGATTCACGCCCAATTCTGTGGTGCTACGTGCAAACCCAAGGTGTATGCCTAAAGGTGCCTTCGGATTTTCACCTGAAAGAACCAGTTATCTTAAAGACGTTTTTTCCTAATCCACAATCCCCTGCGGAGAGGGCATTTACATACTCTTGACATCAGAAGATGTTTTAAATTTCTATTTGCAAGGACCTCTGTCATTATCAAATCCGATCAACTGTTTATTGCCTATGGAAATATACAGCTAGGACGAGCAGTGTCTAAACACACCATAGCTAGATGGATTTATGCGGCTGCTGACATTTGCCATCGTCTTAGCTTATGGACGTTTCCACTAAGGGCGTCCAGTTCCCAAACCTACAATTGCTCGTGGGGTTTCCTCGGCCATTGCTTTCTGCCATCAACAGGCAGGCAAGCCTCTACAGTCTTCAGTGAGGATCCATTCTACCAGGGCGATGTCGTCTTCAACTGCCCTGTTTGCCGGTGTGCCGCCACATCAGATCTGCAGAGCAGCCATGTGGTCAAGCAGGCACATGTTTATGAAACACTACTGCCTGGGTACCATTAACAAAGCAGACCTGCAGTGGGACAGTCTATGCTTCGCTATCTATTTCAATAAGGCGAGCCTCTGTCTCCCCTCCTCCATTATGGTTTACCTTATTAACCCCTTCCATGCTGGTGACGAACCCCAGCCGTCATGCACTACGGTGCTCGTGTGCTGATGACGGCTGGGGTTCGTCATGGCCCGCCCCTGTTCGTTTGTTTACCGCACGGGGGCGGAAACGGGCCAGCAGGGAAGGGGTTAATGTACGTCTTGCAAGACTATAGACATATTTGGTTTTATAAGTCTATGCATGTGTATCATGCTGGGAAGTTGTCTTCGGATATTACTGCTTTCTATTCTATATTCAAGCATGTGAATCTATGAAAGACACCCTAATACTGGAGAAGAACAATTGTTACTTACCTGTAAACAGGTGGTTCTCCAGTATTGGTGTCTTTCATAGATTCACATGCGACCCACCCTCCTCCCCTCAGAGGCTCTCTTCTCCTCATAGACTCTGTGGTCACTCTTGTGCTACAAAAATCTGAGGTGCTGAGCTCTGAGGAGAAGGTTCTAGAGGGTTGCTGGCGCCTGATTGGCTGTAGTTTGGACCAACATAATGACAATGATAGACTGCAAATGGTTTTTTCCTTTTCCATGCATTCCTATGTAGAAATATGTGTAGGCTTGTTATGCCTTTTTTCTATTACATATTTCAGGTTTTATGTTACATATATATATATATATAGTATATATTATTGCTATTTTATTTACCGTGGGACTCCCGCTCCGACGACGGGGGATATTCAAGCATGTGAATCTATGAAAGACACCAATACTGGAGAACCACCTGTTTACAGGTAAGTAACAATTGTTCATTCTGGGCAGGCGAACAATACATGCCCAATGTCTTCCCTTTTTTCAGGACAAAAGAGACACACCGAACTTTGGTTCCCACGCCATTTCGCAGTTAAAGCATTTAGTGGTAATGTCCCCACCCTCATTTGATGGTACTTCTTCCGGTCCCCTGGAACGGTAATCCAATCCCAGTAAGGTTCTAGGGCCGGTACATGCTTGAGTTCTAAGAAGTCGTTTGTAAAAGATGGTTCAATAAAGCTCTTTGCCCCAACCATGTTCCAGTACAAATCACGAAGTGTTTTCTTAGGTGGGAAAACATTCCTCACAGGGTCATCCCATAATGGAGAAAGGCCCATAGTCATATAAATTGCTTTCACCTCCCTCATCCATGATATTTAATGAGCTTTGTCCGAGTCTCTAACCTCGAGGAAGCACTGAGCATACTGGGAGAGTTCCGGGGTTACCCATAATCTCCTCCAGTAAGCAACCGATCTATATTTGGCCATATCCTCGAAGTTATGAGTCCCTAGATCGTAATGGAGAGGTAGCAGGGGAGTGGATACCGGTAAACCAGTTATGTTGCGCAAACATTTATTTTGGGCAACCATCAACTTTGTAAGGTTACTGGGCCCCCAGAGTTCGACCCCATAAAGGACCACATCTAATTTCGCTGTTCCAACCTTGGCATTGTAAATCTTTAAAACCGGGGTAATTGGCCTAGTGTGTGACGAGTAGAATTCCTTGGTGAGTGCTCCTGTCAGTTGTGCATGCCTCGTGACCAGCTGGTTGGTGTGCTGTTTCCAATCTAACTTGGATGACAGGGTAATACCCAAGTAATTAAAGACTTGGGTCTGTTCCAGTTGTACCCCGTCCATAACCACCTTCCCTCTTACAAGTTTCTGTTTGTGTAAGACCATGAATTTTGTTTTGGCTGTATTAATAACAAGACCATGGTCTATGCAGAACACTTCGAAAACTCCAATGGCCTTCTGAAGACCCTGTTGTGTTTTCGAAATTAGTAGCGTATCATCCGCAAACATCAACAAGGGGATCAACTTTCCACCCAACTTGTGTGCGTCAGTCGGTTGTTGCTCAAAGTACCTGATCACCCTATTGATGTATAACGAAAAGAGGGTTGGGGCTAGTACACATCCTTGGCGTACTCCCCTTGCAAGGGGGAATTTGTCAGTTACGCTGCCCTGCTGATTCCATCGGACTTGAGCAAAATTATCCTCGTGCAATCTGATTAGTAACAACAGGATATCTGTTGGGATGCCCTGTTCCTGTAGGGATTTCCACAGCTTAGCACGCGGGACCAAGTCGAATGCTGATTTAAGATCAACGAAGACTGCAAAAAGCATACCCCCCCTAAGTAGCACTACACGCCAATATAATAAAACAAATCTAAAAACTTGATCGATGGTACTAGTGTGGCTGCGAAACCCTGCCTGCAGGGGCGAGAGAATGTCATTTTCATCTATCCAGCCATGAATCCGCTGCAGCAGAAGCCTCGCCACTACTTTTTGTATGCATGCAATAAGGCTAATAGGCCTATAATTGCCTGGATCCGAGCATTCCCCTTTTTTAAAGATTGGGATAATCTCGGCTCCCTTCCAGGACTCTGGAATAGGCGAACCCTTCGCAATGCCATTGGCTAGCAACTGGATGTAGGAAGCCCAGAGGTCCTTGTCATGCATAAATAGATCTGCAGGAACAGAATCCAAGCCTGGGGCCCTCGCTTTTGGGATGTTGTTCAGAGTTTTTAGAACATCGCCTTTGGTAAAGGATAGGTGGCTAGCACTCACAGTTGTATTCAAAAGTGCCTCGCGCCCATCTTCATCTCCATCCTCAGGAGCGAATTGGGACGCATAATGGGAAATCCAAGCGTCTGGTGACACATGGTTCGTGGGTTCACCTCTTTCAACCCCCCTTCCCCACTTAACCATATCCCAGAAGGAGGACATAGATCTTTCTTTGCTGGCTCTCAAGAGATCCCTCCAGTACCCATCATCCCATTCACCTTTTGCCCTAAGTTGTGTTTTTTTATACACGACTCGGGCTTCCTTTATCTTGGCTATATCTTTAGTCTTTACTGCATCTGACAAGGCCCTGTAAGCAACCCTGCAGGATTTATCGTACCATTGATCCTCCTTCCTTACAGGCCTACTCTGTCTTTTAATAACCTTTTTAACGAAGAAAAATCTCAGTTTATTAAAAAACACATCGTGGATCCTACTAACATTAGATACCTGAGCCTCCGCAATGGAGTTGCTCCTTAGGTCTATGATAGCCTGGGTGGTTAAGTCCCTCATCGCTGCAACACTATCTTCATTTGTTACACAATTGGTCCATCTGATTCGTCTGTGGTCATTCGAGAGGGCAATTTCCACACTGTCCCTCGGTCCCTCACTTTTAGGTAGATCGAACAACCTAAATAACAAAATTAGTGGGTCATGATCACTTTCAGCCCGTGGCTCTATCCACATGTCATCAACACTGGACCAATTCTCCTTATTAGTGAGAATATAATCAATACGACTATGTGATGTGCCATTGTTAAAGGTAGGGGCACCCTGTTTGTCAGAACCCGTTCTTCCATTAGTGGCCCTTAGCCCGTGCTCCACACATAGTACTTTAAATTGCAATGCGGCCTCTGACCATCTTTTGATAGGTAATAGGGACAACTGAGGGATTTCCCAAATATAGTCCTCTTCCACCGTAAGGTCTATATCATACTTATCTAGGGGTTCAAAACAACAATTAAAATCACCAGCAACGATAACATTGCCGTTCAAACGGTGTTGCTTAAGGAGAATATCTAGCTGATCAACTGCCTCAGTAGGTTTACCGCCTGGAAGCCCCCTTGAGTAAATATTAAAAATAAAGAGGTCCTTGCAGTGTAATTGTTGGAATTTGACTAGCAAGATGTCAGAGCTATTTGTAGCCAACTGGAGAACAGAGTACCCACTGTCCTGTTTTACCCATGTCACCAAGCCTCCCTTTGGCTTTCCCCGTAGACTCGGTGTGGCTGAGATATAGAAATGTAAGTATCCTTGCTTTGGTTCTGGGGCTACCTGCCAAGTTTCCTGGAGGAGGATTATATCCTTGGTGTTCAAGAAAGCTAGCCAGTCCAAGGATGTTGCTTTGCTTTTTAGGCCTGCAACATTCCATGACACCAAGGTAAATTGAGCAGAAACATTACTATTGGGTAGTTCCGTACTAGTGGGTTGACTAACCCTACACTCTTGGGATGAGATACTTTCACTCAAACTATTTTCTGTTACCACCAAATTTAAAGTTATTTTTGCATTTGCGCTGTTGGTAGTATTGCAAACAGGTGGATCATTAGGGTCATTAGTTCCTTTTAAGACCACTAGAGTATTTTGTTTGCTCATTATTTTTATCTGGGGCGTGAGAATATCACTTACCGGGGTAAATGTCTGAGCTATAGGATCTCCCACTTGATGATCACCAAGTGGTATGGAGCATGCAATCTTACGTCCCCTCTCAAGTCAATCACAATCATTTAACCCCGATAAGATCCCAAATCTATTTCCCAAATCCATTCCCCATTCATTAGCTGGAGCCTTTGCTCCCCATCTGTTTCTCACAGTCTCCCACACTGGCCCCGGGGTCTTGGGGAATGTTACATTTTGCTGTTCGCCGTAGAAAAATTTTAGAGTGAGTGGGACAACAGTCCCACTTCTTCTTTGGGGCGGAAGAATATTAGTCAAGACATTGGGTAGGACAGCCGGATGGGAAAAAGTCACCGCTACACAGTCTCCTTTGAACCTTTTTGGTCGATTCCCGATCCTGGCAACCCTTTTCGCTGTCTTGATTTCCCCCGCTAGCTACTGTTTCTCTCCTGGCGCCATCTGCATGTTTCCTGTTAGCCAATGCAGCGCCTTGCTGGACAGTGATGCTGGGGATTCCAGTTGACCACTCGCCAGAGGTGGTACATTGGCCAACACCAGTACCACTGGAGAGGCTTCCACTATAAATTGGAGGGGATCTATTTCTTGGCATAAAACCGGCGGAATATTTAGTGTAGCCAAACCACCATCTGTGGCCGCAGAGTGATTATTGGTGCTTATTGGAACCTGAGTCGGGCCAATAGGTGGCGTTGAGTCGCCCCCCTCCTCTGTTGCACTCACAACATTCTCCCCAGTTGCTTCTACCAATTTCGTAACTAGTGTTGCTAGTTTATCAACCTCACCCACAACCTTACTCTGAACCCCACCAATCTATTTTTTTAATCTCAGTGTTTAGTTTATCAATTTTGGCGACCATAGGCTTAATAATGGACTTAATTTTACATTCGAACATTTCGGCTATTCTATGGAGCAGCTCATCGTCCATAGTGCGTTTTACATTATCATCCCCATACTCCACACTTTTAGCCTTGATTTTCCCAGGGGGTGATGCCTTTTTCCTCCTTAGTCCTGATCGTAAACCAGCTCGTTTTGGCTGGGTCTTTCTGCATGTTCTAGCTGGTCGAGTTTCCTGTTCTGATGAAGATGGATCTTCATCTGTAGTTTGGACACGTGTCTCAGGATCAGAGTCAGCGTCATTTTCAGGGTCGATCATGACGAGGATTTCAGAATCGGCCGCCGGGAGAATATTTTGGTCATAGTTATCACCTGCATGTGTGTTAATGTCTATCAGGTCAATGGGAGCATCCAACGATGGAATATCTACCTGTGAGGATGCTTGAGTTGGGCTCATGAGTTGGAGAACAGGTGACTGGCTTAATCCCAGTGACTGTCTCCTTTCACTGTTTATTTTCGTAACCACCTGGACCATATAGTTATCTATAGTATTGGAAGTAATAGTTGGGGCTCCTTTTTTAGGCATACTGAACACTTGGTAAGTAAGCGCACTGAGATAATATATAAAGTCACAAGTTCAAACAGTAGTAAGGGTGAGGAAGTAGAGTGTTCAGCTTAAATTCCCATATACAGTTGCAAAACAGAGTAGTGGGTATTTTTCTTACTTCAGAGGCGTGGAATAGGGCCCAGTCCGGTCGCGGCCAGTCTCGGACTGTCTAAGACTGTCTGCCCTTAGTCCGGGCTTCGTCCGGGCGTCCCGCGAGGTGGGGCTGGTGATTGTTTTATGCGCCTCCTGGCGCTTGGTGGTGACGCGGCAAACCTCAAGGGCTGCTGGACAATGGAGTCCGCCCCTCGCCGGTCTCCTCACAGCGGCCCCGCTCTAGGTTGGAGAAGCGGCAGGGCAGCGAGAGGCAGGCAGAAGGTCCGCGGGCAGAAGGCTGAAGGCAAGTCCTCACGAGCGGTTAGCAGGCAAACAAAGGCAGTGATAGCCACCGCTGTCACCTCTGCTGCCTCTAGCACTCAACACCCTCCGCCACTCCTCTCCGGGTATGCTGTTCACTGCTCACTTGCAGGATGCCTCAAAGAGATGCTTTAGGCATTCCATACACTTTAGGCACCTCCGTGCTACCGCCTCTCCTCTGATCAGGCTTTGGGTCCTCTCCTCTGATCAAGCTTTAGGTCAGACATGGGGCTTCGGGGCCTACGGCGCTTCAAATGCCTCAAAATTCACTTGCGCTCCAGACGTTACCAAAACACTTCTGTTTCTTTATTCTGCATCTACATCTGGCACTGGTGTGATGGTGTAATGCGGTACTTCAAGGCTCCGAGTACCGCCAGCGCTTCGACCTGGGAGTAGCTCTCAGCCTGCACCCGGCACCCAGCTCCCGCTTCTGCTTATACTTCTGCGGGGCGGTGCGGAGCGGTTATGAAATGCCTCAGGGTTTCGGGAGCGGAACAGTGCGAGATGCCTCAGGGCTTTCAGGGTGCCGCGATGCCTCTGGGCTTCAGAACACTTCAGCTCCACCAGCGCTCTCGGCTCACGGCTCACACCCAGTTTCAGTTTCGCAGTGTGGTATGGTGCGGTATACCGGGCTTTGATTCCACCAGCGCTCTCTGCCTGTTCCGACACTCTCCTCTCCTGCTACAGCTCACGCTCGACTGCTCCACGCTGCTCGATTGTTCAGCAGCTCAACAGCACCCTCCAGTGGCTCCAACTTGCCTTGATCGGACGGCACTCACAACTCTGCACTTCAGAATCACTCCAGGATGATCTTCCTTTTTGACTTGGGTTGCCACCCACAATAGCTAACAAAGAGCGACTGTATTGAACATAAACATTCACACAAGAACCAGAAACTAACAAACACTGTAATTACCTAGGAGATGTTGTTTCATAGCATCATAGTGGCTTTTTTGTGACATTAAATGGTAAAGTTCCATCCATCACAGTGGCACATGTGTGACTGAAATGTCAACAGAATAGCTTTGCGTGTTAAAGTGTCTGGCACCTGGATAAACAAATGATAACCGCTGGTTGGAGGGTAAGCACTCTTTCTTGGAAGTACACATCTTTTGACAAATCAAAAGCAGTGCTCAGATGATTCAGCGTCTAAATGGAGCCACTGTTCTTCTCTGTAGTACTCCTGAGAGATTGTTTGATCAAATGAAGCCTGGTGATAGCATTGCTGTCACCACAAACATTATTAAACAAGCATTGCCATAGGCAAAAGGTCTCGCCTTTGAGACCTAATAAGTGTTTAGCCATGCAGCACATTATCGTGGGTGGTTCAATTATAGCTTAATTCCTGAACATGTGTAAGGTTACATCAAGCCCAAAGTGCATCCATTAAAAAATAAATAAACTGCACACAAAATAAAAAGTGAGTGTCAAACTACAGGCACATGGCGTGGGAAGCAAAGTAAACAAGTCTCATGAAGATGAAGGTACCACCCATCCCACCCTGGGATGGGCCTGGGAATGGGGAATGGCTCATTTTAATAAGTGGGGTTATGCCAGAAGGCTCAGTAGGAGGACCAGAGTGGACTAGGCAGGGGACTACCATGAAAGACCCAGGGACTGTGTATCAATAGAGAGCTGAAGCTTGTATATGGAGGAGTGTATCCAAACAGCCACGGAGGGCATATAAAAGGAGACGGGGGTATATAAACCTGACTGTCAGAAGTATATATTAAGAGGGATCAATGATCAAAGGGGGCAAGAACAGCATACAAAAGGGGGCTGGGAAGCACTCAAAAGTGAGAATAGTGTATTTAAATAAGGAATCAGGAAGAATAAATACATAAGAAGAGACTAGGCAGGGTATGTAAATGTGGCAGCGTTGAGCCATATATGAAAGGGGCCAAAGAGAGTGTATTAAATGACCTAGTAGAGCGTATCAAAGAGATCAGCAAGAGTATGTAAGATGTAACCAGGAAAAGGATTTCAAAGGGAGCAGGGGAGAACATGCCAAAAGGAGAGAAAGCACTTGAAAAAGGAATAGGATAGATCGCGTGAAAAGGAACCAGGAAAGAGTTATTTAAAGGGCCCTGTAGAAATCACATTACAAGGGGAGAATTTGTCGAAAGAGAGAAGGGGAAAGCAGCAGGCAGCTTACGGGGCAAAGTGGGTGCTGCAGGTAGCTTTGCAGTTATAGAGGCGATATTCCTGGCAGCAGGCACCTGAAGTACTTCAGAGCATCTGCAAATCACTGCAGACCAAGAAGCTGGGGTGCCAATGCTGTTCCCTGTTAAGGGTTGCCACAATCGACCACCTGTTGACCTATGTGTTGTAGCAGCTCTGCCTTGGTACCTTGGTCACCCTCCATGCTGAAGCACCTCAGCGCAATCTTTAACACTTTCCGTGCTCATGACGAGCTCAGCTCGCCATGAGGCACGATTGAGCTGTGCTCATGACGAGCTGAGCTCATCATGGCCATTGGAACGTTCGCATGCTGGGATAATTTCCCCGCTGTGCTGAACGTTCCAAAACGGGTGTGGCCGTGATGAGCTCCGCTCGTCATGAGCACAGCGCCACTGTGCACTGTGATGAGCCAAGCTCGTCACAAGCGCGGCGCCGCATGCGCGGCCCCCCTCCCCCCGCACAGCAGGTGAAAACGCCCCGCAGCGAAGGGGTTAAGCACTCACTGAGTGTCAGTGTGGCTGTAACACCAATACAAGCCTTTGTATCTCAGTTCCTTCACTGGGTACAGGGGTGTAATGAAACTCTTAGGAACTCTTTGTATCTTTTCGCCTGTAGCGCTTCTCTCCTGACCCCATGGATTTCAGTCTCTGGGCTCTGGTCCCTCACTGCTGAGTCATCCAGCAGCTGGTCTTTATTTCTGCAATCGCAGGTCACGTGGCATGTGGTCAGCAGCTGATGAAGCTGCTGTACTTAAATGGCTCCTACAGGGGCGGCTCCTCCATGTACGTGGAGGAGCGCCGCCCCACTGCTTTCTCTCAGTACAAGAAGCTGAAACATAAAATGGTATTATGAATACCATTTTATGTTTCTGCTTCTCAGGCTGCGAGAAAGCAGAAGGGTTTGGCTGGGGGGTGGGTCTGCTTTAGGGCAGGGGAGGAGTGGCTTGCCCACTGCTGAGGACGCTGACCAAACCAGTCATGCGCACTCTGCCTTTTCTCCATGTAGTGGAGAAAATGGCCTCCCCATAGACGCAGAGCTGGTCGGCGTCCCGACCAATAACAATGCTGGCATTGCAGCATTGTGATTGGCTTAGGGGAGGGAGGGAGGCTGCCTGCTTCCTGTTTAGGAGAGAAGCAGAGACGACACTGTACTGGGCCAGGCGAAGGTAAGTTAACGTTTATTTTTTTTTTTAATTCAACCTCTCCTCCCTCGCGACCCCCTTTAGTCATGCCTACCTGTGCAAGACCTCGGTCAAGTGACAGAAAGAAATTAATTAATAACACAAGCTGGTGCTTTCCGGGAACCGCCATAATGACAAGAGGGGCGGATAGGGGGTGGGATGGAGGGCGGGACAAGAGATGGGGAGAGGGGTATGGAAACTAACCCGGGGTGGGAGGGAGGTAGAGGCAGAGCATCTGTGCTGGAGCTCACCCAAGCATGAATACTGCCTCAGGCATCACATCACTAAAACAACACCCTCCCTGCTGGCTGCTGAGCCTGCGGTGCACTCTGAAGTGTCTGTTATATATGCTGGTGGTTGCTGGTGGGGATCACCAGCACACATTTTTGGGGACCGGTCCAACACTTATTTTTACCCATCAGATATTTCCAGAGTGCAAGAGAGTAAAAACATACTGATCGGAAAGACGGGGGGAGAGGAAGTTGGTAAAAGTGTTACAAAGGGACAAAAGCAGCTTGGACCCTGAGCGAGAAAAGGGGCAGGGAGTGTCTGGTAGTGGATTACAGACTACCAGCCTTGGTATATGATGCGCCAATGATTAACTGCACCCGCCTTGAGATACAAAGGAGAGGTTCTGGCACCAGCGCTTTCCTACACAAATGAAGCGCTGCATAACTGATCACAACACTGTATAGCACCCGTTGCGCACGCACTGTGCATAGATAACTGACTACATCATCACACCTTCACCGTTAAGTGCGGAGTGAACTGCACACGGATAACTGATCACATTATCACTCTTTCACTGAACTCAGCGCTGGTCGCAGATCACTGATCACATCATCACAACTTCACTGACCAGCGCGCAGTGCGCTGCACATGGATAACTGATCACATTATCACACTTTCACTGCACACAACGCTGTACGCGGACCACTGTACACATCATCACACCTCACTGCTGAGCTGGCTATGCGCTTGGCACTGTATACAGTGCTTTACCCCTGGCATGGTGCAGTACCCTAGGCCCAGAAGTATTGCCTGCGATCCACAGTGCTGATGCCAGCACCAGGAGGATGCAGTGGGTATGCACGGATTGCTGGTGCTCTGTACGTGTGGGGCCCATGATTCTGCTGTTTTACTGTTCAAAGTTCATCTGTTCTGTTCACAACTGTCTCTCACACTCAATGACCTAATTCAACAGCTGGCCGCGTGTTCAAGAGAAAGGGGGTTCTCTCCCTGCATAACTCAGTCTGGTTTCAGGATTGCTCTGCGAGGTGTCTGAGCGTCAACTGAGCCTGTAATACTATGCTGCCTGCTGCTGATCCTGGGCCCCAGCTGCCTTCTTTGTGATCCGCTGGTGCCAGTAACAACTTGGCATCAACAAGAATGCCAGGACTCATTCAAAACGCCAGCACGCACAGCTGGGATGATGGTGACATCAACGCAGCGGTGAGAAAGTGCTTGGCATGATGGTTCACGCAATGCCTGCAACTTGTACTATCGGTGTGCTTAGGTCATTTAAAAAGAAAAAATAACTACATGTTCCGGAATTCAGTGGAACTGTATTTGAATTTGGTGACACAAAGTCACAAGAAGATGAGGACAATGGTGGAATGAATGCAAAATAACTTTATCAACTAAACAAACAGCAACCTGGAGGTAGGTGGGGTGGGCATGCAGTGATATGAGAGGAGGTTGGAGGGATGAATGCAGCATTAAGAAGTAAGCAGCAACGGCTGCAGAAGCTGAACACAGGCAAACAGTAACATGAGCAGGAAACAAATAAAAGAATTGTCTCCCAAACAAACAGATAAACAACCAAAGCGTAAAGATACAGTACTTGATGCATGCTCCGTGGGAGGAAATGAAAGACAAAAACGATGGACAAAGAGGAAGGCTTGACCACTAGCAAGCAGGGATTTTTAAAGGACACTGTAGGAAACAAATGAAAAGCAGTGGGAGGGCTTTAAGCCTACAAAGAAGTATATGCTAAAGTTTATACAGCAGTTCTCGAAAGCGCAACCTAAAAATGGACAAAAAAATATTGAGAAGAAAATGTATTCACTATATACAATGTACCTACTGCCACCTGCTGGTCTTAAAAGAAGAAACAGAACTAGCGAATACTTTGCAGAATTTGAAATGTAGTAACTAGACGATCATGAATAAAAGCTAAAATGAAAATGAAAAATAAAGACAAGCACTGGCAAAGCCAAACGGTCTAGACTGTGCAATGCTTTCATTTTTTTCGTTTTTATTGCAAGCAGAAATGTGGTTGGCTCAGTCATTTTGTAGGCATGTGCACCATGCATAAACCTGCCTACAGAAAGATGCAGCCTCTTCTTTTTTTCTTTTTATGTGCTGATCTGAGTTTGATAAACAAAAAGAACAAAATGCATTAAAAGTGTTTTTTTAAGTGCTCATAATGGGGAGCAACACAGAGGGCACAAGTTGCGGAAGCAACACAGTGGGTCCGGGTGGAGCAAGTAACATAGGGGCAAAGGTAGGAGAAGCAATGGGTGATTGAGTAGGAGGGCGTGGACAGGGGAAGCAACAAAGGGTGTGGGGTAGAAGGAGGCTACACAAGGGTTCTGGTAGAGAGAAGACGAAATGGACGAGAGAGCAATGTGGTGTGGGTTGCGGAGAAGCACACAGGCTACAAAGCAATGTTAGAAAGAGGGCATCAGAATGGGCGCAGCATGGAGAGGGCAGGGAAAAGCACAATGGTGATGACACAGCAACACTGGGTGCAGAGGGAGAGACGTACATGAGGGAAACACCTGAAAAACACATTTGGAGAGCTTAACATAAAAGAAAAAAGTAATGCTTGAAAAACAAGCAGTGGAAGCATAGAAGCCAGCTAATCAAAAAAGATGGTAAAAAGGCTATGCTCCATGGGCGGGGCAAACGAACACAAGATTGACAAGCTGGGACACAAATAAGAAGCTGGCAAATGAGAGCGACAGGGAAAGCAACCAATAGTAAACAATGGGTGGGCTCCAAACCTCGGTATGTTCATTTTAAGCCCACAATATGTCTTGCAACTGACAGCCATTGACTGCCTAGTATACTCAACCTAAAAGAGAGATGGAAAATAAAGCACTGCATAAATGGGCACCTGAAGTGTAGGCACAAACAAATGTGCGGTTAATTAAAGTTGTGCTAAAAAATAAATAAATAAGGCACTTAGAACCTGTTTTATCATTAAAGAGAAGGGAACTATTTTTAAGTGGATCTGACAATGCGCACACTGTTTGTGCAGTCACTCAAAGGCAGAACCAATTAGTAAAGTGGACAGACCAAAGGTGCCATTTTGTGGTGGATGGAAGTAAAATGTGATTGACAAATTAACAGACCAATAGATGAAGCCTCTGAACAAAAACGCCTCTATGTATAGATCGTATGTATGAATTTTTGGGAAAAGCAATGGTCTCGCAAGATAGCTAAGCTGTCTAAAAGGAGAGACTAAAAGAGAAACGTTGATTTCAGTCCAATACAATTAGAATAGTTTAATATAGGAAAAGTAGTACAGATATTGGCTTTATCAATTTTAAAACAATGAAACCCAGACACCTTAAGTTGGGGAAGATGTCAAGCCCCATTTACCCCTTTGCTTACTACCTCGCTAAAGTGCCTTTAGCAGACATACCCATACATATTGACTCACTTCTTCTCTGCATCACCTTCTGAGAGACCATAGCCCAGTCTACAAACATATTGAATGAGCATGAAGTCAAGAAGGTATTTTCTGAAAGAGTTGTTAATTCAATAGCAAAAGGGCTGTTTTTTTGTTAGTGGAAGTGTTTGGCAATAGTTGGACAACTTTGGACTCATTTAGGGTTTGGCGGACAAATTTGCGATGGAGTACCCTCTCCTCTAATCTCTGAGTGTGCCATCTCTAGAGTCAGCCAAACTGTCATGTTTCCACCGGTGGATCCTTCACTGGGTCCGCTAGCGGAAATCTGAGACTAATGGCCTCATGTACATCAGACCAAGACCCTAGGTACCACAGATCATCCTCCCTACATAGGAAGTATGTTCTGAAACACTTTTTTCATATTCAGGACTACCAGAGAAAGACCGGTGATCCCAAAAAAGAAAACTTACATTAGTTTTTTATTTCTTCAAAAACAAAATCTTGCATTGGGAGTTTATATTAGTAAAAGAAAAATATTTTGCTCAGTGTTGTTTAGTTCACCCACACAGCAGAGCTTCTGTAGCATCAGAGGAGCCGCTGTTGTGATGAATTCTTTGAAGGATCTTCTGAAGGGACAGAGATGTCCACCAGGTAGACTGAGATATTTAAATATGGGTAACTTTAGTCAGTCCGGGCGGACACCAGAGTACATCGCTCCACTACCCTGGTGGAACAGAGTACAAACTGAAAGTCTAAATAAGCCCCTTTGTGTGTTGCCCTAGCTGTCCTGGAAAGAAATCCATATCATAAAGTAACCTCATGTGCCACTACAATAAGGAAGCTGGGAGCATGGTTTTAGTGAACAAACTGCATTAACAGAGTTAAACAGTACCCTCAAAGTCGGATGCTAAGAAAAATACTCAGAGGATGAAGTTGGCGATTTAAGTGGTGAACATAAAAACACATACAGCCAACTATTACCAAATAGATACTTTTGACATAGGGACAGTCAGCCGCGGCCCGTGCAGGTAAGAGCGGTGGGGCTGGGTGGGGGGGGGGGGGGGGGGGGTTGACAGGGAAAATTAATTATTTATTTAATTTTCCCTTGTGGCCATCTGTTGAATCAGCCCACCCCCCAACTTGGCCGGATTGGTCTTACCTGAACGGGCCGCGGCTGGGGACAGTATTTTGATGCAGCTTTTAAAATGCCTTTGTTTGGCCATGTCTTTCCTTTTGTGAACAAGTAAGATGTTATTGCCACATATTATCATGGCAGGAAACTAAAGCTGATGAAAATTGCAAGGTTGATTCGTAACTAACAATGCTTTAATGGCAGGTTAAGGCATCTATTCAGCACAAAATGCATCAATCAAGAATAAAAATGTCTTGTAAGCAAAGTAGAACAAGAACTCTTACAAAATCCTCCTGCGCTGGGATCTCACTTCATTGCTGCTTTATAAGAGGTTTGGTGCTCAGAGCTATGTTGAGAGGGGTGCGGCAACAGAGTCACGCTCTTACACACCTGGGTGACCTGGTCGACGATACACTCATTCTGGAATGACACCCTGGACAAGGTATACTCGGCTTTTCTCTCACTTCCTCTTGGTGGCAAGACTGAGCATAGCTCAAATGTGGAGGCAACCACAAGCACCTTCATCGAACTTGTGGTTGGGAAGGTGTGGACTATCTACGCCATGGAAAAGCTCACCGCAATCCTAAGAGACGGAGTTGCTAAGTTCGACACAACTCGGCGTCCATTTACCACCTACATAAAGGGATAGCAATAAACTTGTGGGCTGCATCTAAGGATGTCCAAGATGCTGCTGTTAAAGATTGGACGGATTTGTTAGCATGAGCTGAAAGCCATTTTGTATTTCTGACAGCCATCTTGTTTACCATGTGCTGCCACGTGCTCGCCATGTGCTCTGTCTTCCCTCAGTGTTGACTGCTCTTGTAATCTGCCTAGAAACAAACTATATTTAGCATCTTCCACCTTAGCACATGCTCAGAAGAGCCTAGCTATTAGAATGCACCTGCTCATCTTGTAGAACTGTCAGGCTATTTTTGCTGCTGTATGGAGAAGTAACTCTCCTCCCATTTTGTTGAGCAAGCAGATCTTGCATGTCCATATTAGTAATTTTGCATGCTTCCATGAGCCAGGACTGCCCCTTGGCCTTATGCTGAATATGTAAACCTAAGCATATATAAGGCCTCTGTTTTCTGTACTCCTCAGACTGCCTCATTCATTTGCTACGGCTTCTGTGTGAAGTAGTCTCCCTCATTTGAGGTTAATAAAGATGTTACTTTTATATTTCAGCTTCTGTGCCAATTTCTTCTTTGTTGGTTTAAAAGGACCAAGTGTCAGTGGGACCTCTGAGAAGGATTCTATTTTCTACACTGCGGGCATCAGAGTTGTGGATGATGTCACCCTCGGACACGGAAAATGAACCGCCTTCAGATGCTGGTTGATGTAAGTGCCATTATTTACCGTGGGCTCAGAGGATGGGGGGGGGGGGTTGGATCCTATCTTACAGATAGGTAAAGGCTGTCCTTATTGCCAGTTCGATTGCTTATTTGTAATCCTCCTATGAAAAGCAGTTTTAGGATTGGTACCGTAATAATGTCCTTTGCCATTATTCTTCAAGGTAGATGTGAAATGTGTGTTATGTTTTTCTTCTTTATATACGGCAAAAAATCAAATGAAGTTGTTTACAAAAAATATGTTCTGTAATTTCTAGTGAGACATACTCAGAATTACTATGCAAAGCAATATTAGTGGATGAGCCAATAAATTAACAGAGCCGAGTCAGCAAATCACGTCAAGTAAAAATATGATAAAGTCTCTTCAAGATTAACAGAAAATATTTTTTATACATTCAGAAGCAAGTCTCCTTAGTACTTCAGATTATATCACTGCATTGAGAACTATTTATTAAAAGTGATAGTTTTTAAATATTAACTTAAAAAGATTTATGCTCCTGCCCTGAAGACAATGTCATTTATGAACGAAGTGGCTAATCAGCTGTTATATGTACCCTAAATGTGGCATACATTTTTGTTACGTACGAAACAAAGTTATAGTCTATTAAATCAAATATGAGAGACTTTTCTACAGTTCCCTTCCTCTCACATGTGCTCATTAGGAAACAGGAGGCTCAGTGAAATAAAAAATTTGTCTGGGTATCACGAAATTTGGTCAACCAGGGAAGCCAGGATTTCTTGTTTCACATTGTGCAGTCCAGCCACTAGATTGGTATCTCTTTCTCTTGGCCATTTTACACCAAACGTCACTGCTTTCTTTTTAATTCTTGGCGCATGAGGTTAAACAATGCATGGCTGGCAGAAGCTGCACGAAAGCTCAGCTTGTTTTGGGCTCGAATGGCCAAGAGAACCTCGAGCTGAGACAGAGCCGGGCACGAGTTTTCAGTGGTTCGCATACTACTACAATGTTCTGTGCTGTTCTCCAGAATCTTTTTTTAATACAAATGGTATTTCTTCAAAGGCCTTATAAAGAGAACTTGGGTCACTGCAAGCTATAGCACAGGAGTGACTCTTGTGTCAATTTGAAAAAATGTCAAAATAGCTTAACAGTTATGCCACAGAATATGCTGCACAGTTTGCCTTTAGTAATAAGCTGCAGGATTTGCTTCTCCGAGCTGTGTAATTTGTTTTTTTTTTGGAGCATATTATAGTCACCTCTGCTGCTTAATTACAGAGGCCTTGGCCACAAGGGCATTTATACAGTCAGATCCATGTCTCTACGGGAAAATGAACAAACCCACCTAACTGCAGCTGGGCCTGCAGCCAGGGCCGGCTTTAGCGTTGGTGATGGTGGGGGAGGGGGGGGAGACAATCAGTTTTTGTGCCCCCCCCCCCCCCAATGATCTCTGTCTGGGTTAACCCTGACTACCACTGGGCACACGTGCCCCTTATCTCTCCATTGCCCCTCTCCCATATACATTTCATTCATTTTAAAGCTCTGGTAAAAGCTGGTTTTACGAAGAAGAATGTGTATTTACGCAAACTAACCCTTTTTAGCAACATTAGGAATAGATAATGAAAGACTGGGGAAAAACCATAAAGTCCTAACTATTTTATGCAGTTTGCACGTAGCTCTTTGATGGCAGTTCGTAACCTTTACTGTTGTATATCAGGGTTATATCTTATGTACTGCAGTAACACAAGGATCTCTGTGACAAAAGCAATAATCCACTCAGCTATCCACATTAAATACAGATTTGTGACCTGCACTGTGCGTGTTTTCTGCATTAACCCTCTGCACTACTTATGCCACTAGATAAAACACTAATCTCTCTCTCTAAAAGGTACATTAATCACAAGTTAACTTGACATTCCTTTGCTGCCTGAAAGCAGGATGCACAAGGAACTCACCAGAAGGTGTTTTGAAATCGTATGTTATTGCTAAGGACAGCGCTCCCCCTGAGGTCAGCGCCTCCCCCCCAGGTCAGCGCCCAGTGCGGCCGCACCAGTCGCACTGCCCTAAAGCTGGCCCTGCCTGCAGCCTACACGTCTTGAATAACGAAAAACATGTTACTGTGCGCACGTGAGGCTGGTGCGCCAGCTAACGCGTCTCTAGGACAGACCTACAACGGTTAACATTCGCTCGCCTCTTTGGTCTAAAACTCATAACTCGCTTCCATGCTACATTCATCAGTTACAGATCTGTGTAAAAGAAGCATTCGTTCCTGATCTTTATAAAAGAATATTAGCTGTAAACAAATTAACAATTCATCCGTGTGAGGCTAGACCCGAGGAACTCGAGTGCTATTCACCAGCAATAGATGACGTCGGGCTGCAGGCGCAGACCGCGTCGAGAGCGCGTGCTGACGTGAGAGGAAGGCTGCTGGGCGGGAAATGGACCTTTCAGAAGAGATTCCGAACACGTGCGTGCCTAGTGGTTTTCTTCAGTGAATACTGGCTGCGCGTGAGTCATCGTGCCGATGTTTGCTCCACAAAGACTCAGCAGAAAATTAACTGCGTTCATTTTCTCCAGCTGGCAGGCCATCCATAACCTTTAATCACCTTGCCTGACTCGCTGCATTCTTAAAATGGCGCGCTCGCCTCGTGCTAGCGTTTTTACAGTACTCTGATTGCTTATGCTCTACTAATTTAAATAGCGCGCCCGCCATCCCGAGATGAGTGGGTGATAACCCTTCGGCTTGGGGCTGCCAATCACAGCCTGGTCTCATAGGACAATATCAGTCACACAGGGCCTTATTTATGAACCCTTGTGACACTTTTGTCACTTTTTGTGACGCACCGGCGATGTAAAAAATGCACCACGTTGCGCCCTATGTACAAAGTGACGCATCTAGGCAGATGCGTGACTTTGTAAACCCCTGCGCCACATTATACCTGCACCAGGTATCATGTATGCAAGGTGGGCATTACCCCGCAAAAAGCCAAGAAGAAGTGGCGCATTGAAATCTATAAGATTTCAATGCGCTGCGTCTAGGATGCTACTGCGTCAATATCTTGTGCCTGCCTCATGGCAGGCGTAAGACTGACGCAGGCCCTTTCACATGGGGCTTGCCCCATGTGAAAGGACACATTACTGGAGTTGCGTCAAGCTTCCGACACAACTCTAGAAATGAGCCACTTTTGCACCGACAGTTATCTGTCATTCCTTGTGATGGGATGCGTCATACAGTAAATATGACGCGTCGATGGTGTCGCAAGGAGGGTGCACTGAGAAGTGTAGCATTGCTGCTTTGTCGCAGTGATGTGACACTTCTGATAAATAATGGCCACACCTCTTTCCTCTGAGGTTCTGCAACTTCATTAGTAGGGGGTGAGTTGTGGGGGCAGAGATCATAATCAGGGCCACTAGAATTATGTTGCAGGGTTGGATCAAATTATATGTGACTGTTGACTAAATTATGTGGCAAAAAAGGCAAATTATGCAGTGTGATGCACATTTTTTTGATAGAATTATTTCATTATTTTGCCATGTTAAACGTTAACACTGTCTAGGTAAACAAGTGGTGCTGTGTTTTAGCAAATCTGCAGATTATACAGCAGTTGATGGATTATGTGGCAAATGCACCAAATCTATACTTATGCAGGCAATGCCGCCACAGCAGAATTGCATGATTCCAATGGCCCTATTCATAATGGACATTTCAGTGTATTAAATGGGCAGGTACTTTGTAATACTTTTTTACCTGCACTTCTTTAAAATGAATGGTGTAATGATGGTATTTCTCAGCAGGGGCGCAATACTTTTAATGTGAGAGTATTTGCACTTCTCTGTGGCAAACGGTACTCTGTACTTTTATATTTTCATTAGAAGCACTGGCATGTTAGTCACATTTCTGTAGTGGCAACCAATAAATTGTTTGTGTGAGTGAGCATGAAAGTAAAGTGAATTTGATAGAGGAAGATCTTTGTGCTATTCGGTGTGTAAGGATGAATGTGCAGAAGGACGTTCCATTTTTTTTTCAGATTTGAGGGACCAATTAAACTGTGCTCAACCAGAGTATACTGTTTTTAGGTCTCGCCTAGGCACTGCATGCACTGCATGCGCTGTCTCAAAGAGACATGTTGTATCTTAAACATGGGCTTTAAAAAAAACATCTTTTCATTAGTTCGTCTTTCTGTCCTTTATAAATGCTGGCTTTTAATTGGCGAATACACTTAGTAGTCCCTTCTTTTGTTCCGCCCTGGAGACTGTCACCCTACATGAATCCTTTCACTATGGGCCATATTTTTTCCTTTAGTGCACTACTTTGTCTTTCGCTCTGTATCCGATGCTGCTCCCAGTTCACTTAATCTCCTGTGCCGCTCTCAGAACAACACCTCCCACCCCTCGTAGCTTGTTTGTATTTTGAACAACTGCTCTTCGCTCCCTCTCATGGGCTGCAAATGACTCTTCCTCTGTGCGCCCTCCCCCTTTAACAACATGAGGAGGAAGCTGGAAATTTGTTTAAGCAAATAATGCCTTGTAGTAGGTGTTACAGTGGTTCACCTTCCCTCCCCGCTCCACGTCCGGCAAATACACTGTATCTGTGTATATTTTATTTAAGTACTTCAACTTTAATAATGGCAGCCGCACGCCTTTCTTCTCTTCTGTGCAACTTGCCAGACTCAATTTTTCAAAATTCATGTGCTTTTTTAAAGCAGTGTGGCGCGCTGAGCTTCAGCAATGGTGGCCTCTTCTTTTATATCTAGCCCTTCACAGCACTGCCTCTTTAATGCAACGCGGCACACCGTGCTTCAGCAATGGTGCTGGTTATTTTATATCCAGTCCCACACAGCACTGCATCTTTAAAGCAGCATGGCACACCACATTTCAGCAATGGTGGCCACTTCTTTAATATCCAGCCCACACAGCACTTGCGGCACGCCGCTCTTCAGCAATGGTGTAAAGACATATGAGATACCTGTGGCATCCCCCACCACTTGGAAACAAAGGAGGCTGAACATAACGCATCTTTCCAGACATCAGACAGACACAATAGTCTCATCAGATAGAGACCTAGGCCTTCCACAGCTAAGGTATGCAGCACAGGAATGTTAGAAAATCATGTTGTTTCATATACTAGCATTAGTCACGCTACTCTGCATTGTAGACTACGCTTCACATCCACATCATAGATACTATCACAGGTCAAACTAAATCAAAAAGTATGAAAACTGTTCCTGACTGTAGCGGGGGCAGAGTTAAAAACCTGAATGAAAATAGCAAAATATTTTGTTGGTTTTTCACAATCAGGTAACTGCACATACAATAACTAACACACACGCCTTAAATATTAAAAAAACACACATTAAACCAGTTCTCCCAAAAAGTTTTAAAATTTAACAATCGTCTATGCATCCCATCAATGGCCCAAATTACACTTCCAGTTAAATCAACACAGAAGGTAAGGCAGCAATCTCATTGTCGCGTACCAAGCGATGCAGCTCTGGAGCCGGAGTCAGCACTTTGGTGTCTCAAATGGATAAGCACTGCATATAGCCCCATGGCTCCGACTAAACTCTAAATTGTTAACTATAATTAGCTTAAATAGCAACCGTTAGCACCACCTGGTTAACTGCTCGCTTTGTTAGAACAAAAAAGCATTATTTGACTGAACGCTGCTTGTGACTTTGTTGCCTCTCCCTTGCACATCGCTTGTAAAAATGCAGGTTGAGTCGCTCACAAACAACTTTGCATCCTTCATAGCACCCGGACCAGCACTCTTACAATATAGTCAACAAATTACATCATACTCAACTCATTCTAACACATTTAATCTAGTGGAAAATCTATACAAAAAAATTGCCAGATAAACACTCTGCTCAAAAAAAAAAATAAGTAAAGAAAATTATCATTTACAACGCAATAGCAAATGTGAGACCTATTGCATTGCAAATGCTTGTTATAAAAGCATCACACACCTGGTCAGTGTATGTTGTTATGTGGTATTAGCTGCATTTTTTAAGGTGTAGTGCATGACAGTGCTATAGATTATTGACTTGGCCCTGCTTTTAAACTTATTTGGCTTTTGTGTGGAACTAGAATGTATGATGAAACCACGCAAACACGCCGTCGAGCTCTGGGATCTGCTCGACACCTCCGCCCCAGATGTGGCCTTCCTGACCGAGACCTGGTGGAACGACTCCTCGGCGTCCGACATCGCCATAGCCATCCCGGACAGCTACAAGATCACCCGCAGGGACCGCACCAACTGAATCGGAGGAGGAATAGCCATCGTCCACAAGTCAACCCTCAAAGTCGCCAGCCACGCAGACGACACCCTCAACACGGCCGAACACTTGCACTTCCGGATACACACCGACTCCAACACCACCCTCAGAGGAACACTCATCTACAGACCCCCCGGACCCCGGGCTCAATTCAGCGACTCCATCGCCGACCTCGCCAGCATCCACGCACTCGCCTCCACGGACTACATCCTCTTTGGGGACCTGAACTTCCACCTCTAGAACAACAACAACGCCAACTCCGCCACCCTGATCGACAACCTTGCCAACCTCGGCCTCAGACAACTCATCACCACACCCACCCACACCGCCGGCCACAAGCTTGACCCCATCTTCTCCACAGACTCCCACGTCACCTTCAATCACACCACCAAACTCCACTGGACCAACCACCGCTGCATCCACTTCACCTTCAAGAAACCAACCACGCACCATCACACCCAACAGCTGCCTCGCCGCTGCTCGAGCAAAGTCACCGAAGACCAGCTGCTCACCTCCCTCGCCAAGAACCCACCCACCGACCCCACCAACTCTGACGCCGCAGCCCTCAACCTCAGACAGTGGATCGACAACTGCATCAACACCCTTGCCCCACTCAAGAAACCCTCCAACAGCCACACCAGCAAAAGAGCCACATGGTTCACCAACGAGCTCCAGGCCTCCAAACGCACATACCGGAAACTGGAGAAAACATGGCTCCACGAACGCACACCAGACAATCACGCAGCCCACAAGGACGCTACCCGCAGACATCACCACCTCATCAGATTAGCCAAGAGATCCTCCTTCAAGGACCGCTTGGATAACAACGCACACAACAGCAAAGAGCTCTTCAGCATCGTAAAGGAACTCTCCAACCTTAGCGCCAAAGTCAACGGCATCCCGCCCTCCAAAGAACTGTGCGACTCACTGGCCATCTTCTTCCACCGTAAGATCACTGACATCCACGACAGCTTAAACACCATGACCGCCCGACTATGCCAGACTCCACCTCCCCTGTGAACACCACCAGCGCCAACCGCCTGACCTCCTGGTCCAACGTCAACGACGACGAGACACGCAAGGTCATGAACTCCATCCACTCCCATTCCCAGCTAAAGTCATTGAGAAAATCGTCAACATGCAACTGACCCGGCACCTGGAAGACAACAACATCTTGGACCCGTCCCAGTCCGGATTCAGACGTAACCACAGCACCGAGACAGCCCTCATCGCCGCCACAGACGACATCAGGCGCCAAGTAGACAACAGCAAAACATCAGCCTTCATCCTCCTGGACCTGTGAGCCGCCTTCAACGCGGTCTGCCATCGCACTCTAAAGACACGCCTCCTAGAAGCTGGAATCCAAGAAAAGGCCCTTGACTGGACCACATCCTTCATCACCGGCAGAACCCAGAGCGTCTGCCTCCCACCCTTCCGAGCCGAAGCCACCAACATAATCTGTGGTGTCCCCCAGGGCTCATCCCTCAGCCCGACGCTGTTTGATTTGATTTGATTAGGATCTTATATAGCGCATACTGTCACCCTACGGGTATCCTGGCGCTTCATACTACAGACTTAGACAAGAATAGAACAAGGTTGCAGCAGAACAGGATGGAGGAGCTGGGCTTATGCCTTAGGGAAGAGCCAGGTTTTCAAGTTCCTACAGAACTCTAGCAGGGAGTTGGCTTGTCTAAGGCTCAGAGGGAGTTCATTCCATAGCCGTGCACCAGCCACGCTAAATGTCCTACCTCCTAACCTCGAACGTTTAAACCGGGGAATTGTCAGCAGACACGCCATAGAGGAGCGAATCTGTCTTGTCGGGCGATACCGTGTGAACCTTTTCTGAAGAGGAATAGGACCTAGTTCATGCACCGCTCTTAAGACTAAGCAGAGAGTCTTAAAATGGACCCTCTCCCTGATCGGGAGCCAGTGTAGCTCTCTCAAAGCCAGGGTAGAGGAGGAGCTCCGTAACCTGCCAAGAGCCAATTTAGCTGCTGCTGACTGGATTCTTTGCAGTCCCTGAGTAAAATAGGCAGCGGCCCCCAAGTAGAGGAGGTGAAATAATGCAGCCTGCTTCCCCCAATGCTACTTACCACCAGAGAATGAGCCTCTTTAGGAAGTAGAGGGAGTATTTTCCGTAACAAACGAATTAAGGCAAAACAAACACTGGCAGTCTTTCTTGCCTGAGATTCCATCTGGAGGTCGTTATCAAACTGGTCTATATCTAAAAGATTGTTCTCCACCAGGAAACGCGACAGAGACCTACTGACCACCTTCTCAAGTATCTTCACTGGGTAGGGGAGAAGTGAGATGGGTCTCCTCATCATATCCTTTCCTCCATTTTCTTTCTGCCGTCTTGCGGCGCGCACAAAGTTGTTTGAGCTCCTCATTAAACCATGGAGCCGATATTTTACTTCTATTTTTTATAACCTTTATGGGGATTACCTGGTCCAGGATATCAACTATGTGTTTTGTGAATACATTGTAGTTCTCCAGTATTAGGGGTGTCTTTCATAGATTCACATGCCTGAATCATTCCCCGTCGTCGGAGTAGGAGTCTCACGGTATATAAAAAAGCAATAAAATGCCATAAAATATATAGCATATTACCGAAATACCAAACCAGGAAGTAAGTAGCCCCAGCTACAGTAGAAAAAACTTCCACTTTCGTGACTATCTAGGTCATTATGTGTTAGTCCAAATTTCAGCCAATCAGGCGACAGCACCCACCAGAATGTTCTCCCCAGAGGCTCAGGCTCTCAGATTTTCTACCGCACGTTGTGTGAAGGGAGTCTCCCTGAGCTCTGCTCAGTTTTTTCTTCCATATCTCTAAAATTCTTCAACTTTCCCAGATGTCTTCATCTAAATCCCTGTTTAGAGCCTGTGACTCTTGTGGGAAGCCAAGACTTTTCAAGGAGGACCCCCACAAGAAGTGTTTGTATTGTCTTTATCCGGATCATGTGGTGAAGGAGTGCAGGATCTGCCGGACTTTCCCCCCCAAGACCATCAAGGACAGAGAAGGGCGCCTTCTATTGTGGCTCAATAGACTAAAGAACAAGGATGACCCTATCTCTGAGGTAGGAAGTTTGGGTTCCGGCTCTTCATTTCTATCAACTAAGAGGAAGGCTGAAACTGATGTTTCATCTCTGAGGGCGAAGGGGGTTAAGAAGTCTAAATCTTCCCTGGATGCCCCTGGGCCTAGTTCTTCGAGTAAAGTTATCCCACTTTCCAAAGGGGATTCTACGCCCTCTAAGAAGTCTGGTACTAAGGCAGTGCCTAAGCAATCTTCTAAATCTGTGCCTCCTCAGTTGCCATTATTGACAATTTCAACGTCAAGGAAGGACTGTGTTTCTTCTCATGTGGCCACTTCTACCACCTGCACTATGACTTTCTCCTCACCGAAGCCTACACTTGTCATGTCTTCAGCTTCTTCGCCCACACTGGTTCATGTCCAGATTAGGCCTATCTCGTCGTCGACAGTTGCCCCGACGACGATGGCCAAGGTGCCGCCGGCGATTTTGTCCTCTTCATCTAAGAAATTGCCACCGTCGACGAAAACAAAACCACCGTCGACGGCCTCGGCGACGACACTACAGTCGACGGCCTCGACGACGACACCACCGTCGACGACCTCATCGGCGAAAGGATCATCGTCGACAGCAAGGCCACCTTCGACGACGACACTACCGTCGACGGCCTCAACGACGAAACCACCGTCAACGGCATCGACGACGAAGATACCGTCGACGGCCTCGACGACGAAACCACCGTCGACGGCCTCGACGACGACACTACCGTCGACGGCCTCGACGACGACACCACCGTCGACGACCTCGTCGACGAAAAGATCATCGTCGACGGCAAAGCACTCGTCGACAAAGCTACCGTCTACGACCCCGTCGACGACCCCGTCGACGACCCCGTCGACGACCCCGTCGACGACGATTCCGTCGGCGGGACAGCACTGTCAGCAGCATACAGGCGTCCCGTTCACGCCGCCTCTTTCAAGCTGCACTACTTTGCAGGTTTGGTCCGCACAAACAGCAGGGATTCCATTGCCATCTCCTGCGACCACGGCTACTTTATTAAAAAAGAGAGCTGCTGTGGACTCTATTTCTACTACCATCGTGGTGCCTGACAAACTCTTGGATTCCGATGAAGAAGAATACTATGAGGGCGAAAACTTTGGGCCAGCTAGAAGTCCATCCGAACTCCATATTAAAGTTCAAGAGGATGTTGAGGATGACATGGAGGACGTTCAGCCTGCTCCGCGTGCTGAAAGACCTGACACTGATAGGCAACTGCCTGAGGAGCTATTCCGCAACTTACAGTACATGCTCAGTGACTATTATAGACGTTTCCCGCCTTCTGAGTCTGGTGACTCAGTGATGTCTACACCTTTGCCACAGGGAAGGCCTTCCCTCTCTCCGCGTACTAGACCAAGGGCTTCTAATGCGTTGGAGGACAGTCGCTCAACGTTGCATACGTCACCGATTTCATCTCCTCAGCCACGAGAAGAGGAGCTTTCGGAACAGGATGATCAGGAAGAAGGAGAGCTGAATGAAGCCTCTGAATCGTCGGAGTATGAGGATTACAACGCGAACACACCCTCTCCGGCGGAGCCTACTGCCTCTGAGTCACCACCCGTGGACATTGCCTCATTTCACAGGATCATGGAAAGAGCGACTAGGAGGTTTCTAATAACCATGGAAGCTAAACAAGAAGACTGCTTTTTGTATGATTTTAAATCTACCCCTCATAAGCAGAGTTGGACCATTCCAATTATTGATTTCATCTGGAAGGAGGGCCTTAAGATCATGGCCAAGCCGAATTCCTTACCAGCAGTGCTCCCTCGAGTAGATAAGAAATATAGGGCGCCTGCTACTTCTCCTGCATGCCTTGTCGGGCAAGCTAAAGCCGATTCTGTGGTGGCACAGGCAGCGCAGAAGAGATCTTCCAACCCTACGTCTCAGGTCTCTGTCCCTCCAGACAAGGATGGGAGACGCCTTGATTCCATTGGCAAGAAGGTTTCTACCATTGCAGCCACAACCATCAGAGCCGCAAACTCCCTCGCCATTTTAGGGAGATATGATAGACAGATGTGGTCAGACGTCTCACCGTACGTAGACAAGCTCCCCGAGCCTGATCGCACTGAGGCCAAGAAAATCCTTCAGGAAGGAGAGTGTGTCTCCTCGGAGATGATTGACGCTGCTGTGGACGTTGCTGCCACTGCCTTTCGACAGCTTGCGGGTGCAACTGTTTTAAGACGGCAAGGATGGTTACGAGCAACCTCCTTTAGGCAGGAGGTTCAAAACAGAATCATTGACATGCCTTTTGATGGAGAGTCACTATTCGGCAAGCATGTGGATGAGGCCCTGGAGGCAATAAAGAAAGACACGGAAACAGCGCGTTCACTGGGTACCCTTCAGTACCGGAAATCTTCCTTTCGTGGCACGAGAGGAAGGGGCAATTTCAATAATAGAGGAGGATACGCCCAACAACGCTCTTATTCCTCCACCCAAGGAAACCAAAGATTTCAGCCTTACCGGCAACAAACCTATGGACAGAAGAGAGGAAATTACTCTCAACCTCGAG
Organism: Lissotriton vulgaris; assembly: GCF_964263255.1. Lineage (NCBI taxonomy): Eukaryota > Metazoa > Chordata > Amphibia > Caudata > Salamandridae > Lissotriton > Lissotriton vulgaris. The sequence goes on from NC_141695.1 coordinate 1,657,634,760, forward strand.
GAAAATCTAATTATCGAGGAAGAGACAACAAGAAATGAGGAACGCATCCTGCCATCACTCTGTGCCAACCCGAACCAAATTGGAGGTCAAATATCCCAGCATTACTTAAATTGGTCCGAAATTACTACAGACAAATGGGTCCTGGATGTAGTAGCCAGAGGACACATTTTAGAATTCGTAAAAATCCCCCCAAATTGCCCCCCAAAAGGACCCGATCCAGCGCACCTCAAGGAGCTATTCGTCCAGATCAACACCATGATCCGGAAAGGGGCAATCGAGAGAGTGCCTCATCATCAGAGGGGACGAGGCTTTTACTCAAGATTTTTCCTTGTTCGCAAGAAGTCAGGAGATTGGCGCCCCATCCTCGACTTGCGAGCATTAAACAAGTTTCTGAAGAAACTCACATTCAGGATGCTAACACTTCAGGAGATCCTCCAATTTCTTTCGACGGGAGAGTTTTTGGCAACACTCGACCTTCAAGATGCATACTTCCACGTACCGATTTTCCCACGGCATCGGAAGTTTCTCAGGTTCAGAGTGGCTGGCAGGGACTTCCAGTTCAAGGTCCTCCCATTTGGCCTACGTTCAGCCCCCAGAGTGTTTACGAAGATGCTGGCCCCAGTGGCGGCCCATCTTCGGTTGCAATCGATCCAAATTTATCCATACCTGGACGACTGCCTTATCAAGGCCAGTTCTTTCGACGCGGCTCAAGATCACGTCCAAAAAACTTTGTCGGTAATGCAGAACCTAGGTTTCTCAATCAACTTCGAGAAGTCTCGCCTCACACCTACAACGAGAAAGGACTTCTTAGGAGCGACACTGGACACCAACCTTGCCCTAGTATTCATTTCAGAGGAAAGACAAGTCAAAATTCAAAGATTCGCGATGACATTGTCACTAAGAAAGTGCGTTTCAGTACGCATATTCAAGTCATTCCTCTGAATGCTTTCTTCCTGCATTCTGCTCACTCCCAACTGCCGTCTTCGGATGAGACCCTTACAGGAGGAACTCAGCCGCCAATGGATCCAAGCCACAGGATCTTTCGAAGATATCCTCCACATTACACCTCGCATGCGACAAGCAATCGCATGGTGGACCCACCGATCCAACCTACAAGTGGGATGCTCCATGCTAACGGAAGTTCCCAGGTTCATAGTGACGACCGATGCATCCATGACAGGCTGGGGTGCACACCTCCAAGGCATGACGGTCAGCGGGAAGTGGAACCAGGTCCAAATGAAATGGCACATCAACCGGTTAGAGTTACACGCCATATTTTTAGCCCTGAAGTCCTTTCAAGCGACTCTGCAAGGTGCCACAGTCTTGATACGGACAGACAACACCACCTGCATGTATTATCTAAACAAACAGGGCGGGACCAGATCAGTCCGACTATCTCAACAAGCACAAGAAATATGGAGTTGGGCCTTGACTCACGATATTCATCTGTCAGCGATCCACGTTCCGGGGATCGCAAATGTATTGGCGGACTCTCTCAGCAGGTCCGGGGGCTGCACTCACGAGTGGGAACTCCATCCCCCATCTCTGCGTCGCATCTTTCAGATGTGGGGGCATCCGGACTTGGACTTGTTTGCAACCTTCCAGAACCGGAAATGCCCATTCTTTGCAAGCTGGGTTCGCCACAAGGACTCGTGCGGGGATGCCCTTTCGCTGAACTGGAATCAAATCTTCGCGTACGCCTTCCCACCGATACCTCTGATCCCGAAAGTTATCAGGAAAATGAAGAAACAGCCATGCCGGTTGATCCTAATTGCTCCTCGATGGCCCAGACAATACTGGTTCCCCGACCTACTCCTTCTCTCGGAATGCAACCCTGTTCCACTACCACGCATTCCGCAGCTTCTTTCCACCCAGCAAGGCAGGGTATACCATCCGGACCCGAACTCGCTGAAATTGTCAGCTTGGCTCCTCAACACATGGAATTTGCACACCTAAATATTCCACAAGATTGTCAGGAGGTGCTTGCAAAAGCCAGGGCTCCATCCACGATCAAGACATACAAACTTAAGTGGAAAAGGTTTTGTACATGGTGCCAAGCTAATGACTTACATCCCATTCAAGCAACACCAGAACAAATCCTTCCTTTCTTTCTGTATCTAGCCAGACTGGGTTTGGCGCACTCTACTCTTAAGGTCTTCCTAGCAGCCATCTCTAGGTTTCGCCAAGATGGATCAAACTCTCTGTTCTCTGTACGGATCATCCAACAATTTTTCAAAGGCTTATTTCGCATGTTTCCGCCAATCCGAAAACCTCCTCCGGCATGGCATCTGAACATCGTCCTTTCCCAGCTCATGCGACACCCCTTTGAGCCGATTCATAAGGTGGACCTGAAATTTCTGACATGGAAAGTATCGTTGCTCCTGGCTTTGACATCTGCTAGGAGGGTCAGCGATATTCAGGCATTTACATCTAAGGCACCTTTTCTTCAATTCACCACGGACTCAGTGGTATTGCGCACTAATCCCACATACATGCCTAAAGTACCACTGGACTTTCACCTTAATGAACCCGTTGTCCTTAAAACATTCTTTCCTAACCCACAGTCTACGGCTGAGAAAGCACTGCATTCTTTAGACATTAGAAGATGCCTTCGATTTTATCTCTCCAGAACTTCGGTCACCCGCAAGACAGACCAACTGTTCGTGGCCTACGGCCAGCAGCGCCGGGGTTGTGCTGTTTCAAAACAGACCATTGCTAGATGGGTTTCCTGTACGATTGGACTTTGTCACCAACAGGCTGGTAGGCCCTTACAAGCCTTGCCAAGAGCACATTCAACCAGGGCAGTTAGCTCTTCCACTGCCCTTTTTGCTGGTGTGCCGCTTCGACAGATCTGCAGAGCTGCCACGTGGTCTAGCAGGCACACCTTTACTAGACACTACTGTCTGGACTCGGCAGATGATGCAGATGCTTCGGTGGGGAGAGCAGTGCTTCACAATCTTTTCAAATAAGGTGAGCCTCTGTTTCCACCTCCTCATTTCTGCTCTTAGACGTTTGCTCAGAACATGTGATTACTGTTGTGCATGTCTCCTTTACTGTATACATAGATATGTTTAATTATATGCATACATGATATTCTGACGTCTACGAGCGTTATAATGTGAGTACTGCTTACTATTCTGATTCAGGCATGTGAATCTATGAAAGACACCCCTAATACTGGAGAAGAACAATAGTTACTTACCTGTAAACAGGTGGTTCTCCAGTATTGGTGTCTTTCATAGATTCACATGCAACCCGCCCGCCTTCCCCCAGAGACTCTCTCGGATAGCATGGGACTTCACTCCTGTGCGGGAAAATCTGAGAGCCTGAGCCTCTGGGGAGAACATTCTGGTGGGTGCTGTCGCCTGATTGGCTGAAATTTGGACTAACACATAATGACCTAGATAGTCACGAAAGTGGAAGTTTTTTCTACTGTAGCTGGGGCTACTTACTTCCTGGTTTGGTATTTCGGTAATATGCTATATATTTTATGGCATTTTATTGCTTTTTTATATACCGTGAGACTCCTACTCCGACGACGGGGAATGATTCAGGCATGTGAATCTATGAAAGACACCAATACTGGAGAACCACCTGTTTACAGGTAAGTAACTATTGTTCTTCTTCTACAGTCAACGTAGGTTCAAAATGAGTAACATCCAGGTCAGATATTGGAATTCCAGATTTAGTAAGTTTCGCCCATTCCCTGCCCTTCCTATAAGACCTTTGGTGACCAGCACTATCCCTGTTATTTTCCAGCCTGATGTTAAAGTGAATAAGATAATGGTCAGACCAGGTCTGTGGTATGATGTTAAGTATCTTAGTAGATGACTGATTGGAGAATAGCAGGTCTAGGGTATGACCTCCCCGATGTGTGGAACTTTCCACCAATTGGGAAAGATTCAAGTTTGCACATGCTTGCCTTAAGTCACGTAAATGACTATTAACATTCCCATCTTCCCAGAGATTAAAGTCACCTAGGATGATCATATTAGAGTGTGTCAGTGCCAGATTGGTGATACATTCAAGGAGATGTTGATAGTGTACAGTCTAACCCGGAGGTCGATAACACACCAGTCTTGTTCAACGTCTACAATGGCCCCCCTCGCGCTAGTGGCTCGCCATCACGTCCTCAACATCATCTCCTATGCTGACGACACCCAGCTCATCCTCTCCCTCACCAAGGACCCACACACTGCCAAAACCAATCTCCACAAAGGAATTAAGGCCATTGCCGACTGGATGAGGAGCAGCCGTCTGAAGCTGAACTCGGACAAGACGGAGGTCCTCATCCTCGGATCCACCCCCTCAGTCTGGGACGACTCCTGGTGGCCGACCACACTGGGAACAGCGCCAACACCCACCGACCACGCACACAATCTAGGATTCATCCTCGACTCCTCCCTCTCCATGTCTAAGCAGGTCAACGCCGTCTCCTCCTCCTGCTAAAACCCCCTTCGCATGCTCCGCAGGATCTAAAAGTGGATCCCGACCGAAACAAGAAGAACAGTGAACCAGGCCCTCGTCAGCAGCAGACTGGACTACGGAAACGCACTCTACGCAGGAATCCCAGCCAAACACCTACGACGACTACAACACATCCAAAACGCCTCAGCCCGACTGATTGTCAATATCCCCCGCCGCAGCCACATCACCCCCCACCTGAGAAACTTACACTGGCTTCCCGTCGACAAGAGGATCACCTTCAAACTCCTCACCCAAGCACACAAAGCTCTTCACAACACCGGACCAGCCTACCTGAACAGTAGACTCAGCTTCCACACCCCCACCCGCCAGCTCCCCTCCGCCAGCCTCGCCCTTGCCGCTGTCCCCCGCATCCAAGATCCTTCTCCTACCTCACCGCCAAGACCGGGAACACCCTCCCTACCCACATATGGCAGACCCAAGACCTACTCACCTTCAGAAGACTCCTCAAGACCTGGCTCTTCGAGTTGTAGCTGCACTCTTCCCCCTCCCTTCAGCACCTTGGGACTCTCACGGGTAAGTAGCGCGCTCTACAAGTACTTGATTGATTGATTGATACCATCACAACGTAGTATTTTACATCGTGGTTTGACAACGCAAGTTGTTACATCGACTTGCGTTGGAGGGCGCTGGACTTAGGAATAGTGTGAATTACTATTCCAACTCCAGTCTACGTACAGTAGGGAAGGTGTTGGAATAGTAATTCACACTATTCCTTAGTCTAGAGCGCACTCCAGTGCAAGTCGATGTAACAACTTGCATTGTTAAAACCACGATGTAACCATTACGAGCTGTAATGGTTGCGTGGTAAAGGATGTTTCCCGTGGAACTATGAATATGATGGTGAAGGTCCTCTGTTTGCTATATTTGTATAAACATTTGAGATTAGAATAAAGGTGAATGGTGGTCATATTGGCAATGGGGTGCTGCTCTAGGGGTTCTCTGCCAGATTATCGAGCACAATATTGAAATAGAAAGAAATCTAATTAACAAATATCAAGTATCATAATATTGTGACACTATGCTTATAAAGAAATGCACTAATATTGACTTCTAAAATATTACTGTAAAAACTATTGAAAATACCTAACTATCGAAAACACAAAAATAAAGGTACATGAAATAGTGTAGCAAAATTAAACACATACAATGCAACAAAAATATTGAAAACAAGATTATCAGTACATTAAATGTTGTTACTATTAAATCAAAAATGTTATTAAATCAAATACAGTACAATAAAGGGTTCATAATTGTCTGTAAAATATCTTTTTGTGGCAAAGGCATGCATGTTAAAGGTATATCCGTGGTAAAAAATCCAGGTACGTACAAACCCTATATATATATATATATATATATATATATATATTCCAGGACAATCCGATATAGGCGCTGATAAGATCCAGACAGCAAGTACGGACACGGACCCAAAAGTAAGTGCAAAATTGATTTATTCCTCGGTGTTCCTAGTCGTCATGACGCGTTTCGCGCTTCTACGAGCGCTTGATCACATGACACAGCTCTTTCAGGACATTGGTTTAAATACATTTGAAACAGTCGGTCACATGTATTGGCCTACGATAGAAACAGAAGAGTTTTGTGGTTTTCAAGTGCACACTACAAATACATTATCCAAAGGTTTCCAAAATACATCAGTAGATCGCTGTAAATATTACGTAGCTAAAAACATGTGCAAATATTTATATTGATAAATAGTTTAAAACCATGTCCTGATAAAAAACGGTGAATAGTGCAATAGGTGTGTGCAAAAAATAGAGATTATTTACATAAGCCCCATTGCTCTCTGTAAGTTTTTTGGGGGTTATTTGACAACTTAACGTCTATGTGTGCAACAAAGCTTAGGGTGTGGGGGTTTAGCAGCAAAGTTGAAATATCGGTATGAATACCAGTAGTGACCCGGGATGTTTCAAACTCTCCCTCTCTGACTGTGGTGGTATGATTTTAGAATGACGGTATACATACCAGGAAGATTAATCCTCCCATGACACATAAGTCAAACCAGTTTATATATATATATATATATATATATATATATATATATATATATATATATATATATACACACAAGAATAAGCACGCCATTCTTGTGTGTTTATAAACACATATGTGTGTGTATATAAACACACAAGAATGGCGTGCTTAAGGGTGTTGATTGACATTCTGTGTTGAAATAAAACTGCACGCTAAAAGGATCTGGGCTCGAGTCAACTTCTTTGAAGGCAAAGTCGTCTTGTGCAAAAAAAAAAAAAAATATATATATATATATATATATATATATATATATATATAAACACACAAGAATGTCGTGCTTAAGCACGCCATTCTTGTGTGTTTATAAACACATATGTGTGTGTATATAAACACACAAGAATGGCGTGCTTAAGCACGCCATTCTTGTGTGTTTATATTCAAAATAATTGCTTTTGCCCGCCTGACTCGTGGCTACATTGTATCGCGAAATCGCATTGGAGAAAGGAAAAGCGTGCTTTGAGGTTTACGAAAGCCGCATAACAACAGGACACCTTCCGGTAACCTGGGATCAGACCGGAGTGGATTGATTATCAGAATTCTAACAAGACTGCGATTTCCTGCCCAGTACAGGGTAACAGTGACAGCCAGAAACAGAGCAATACGGAGACATACGGTGCAAACAACGATATACCGGCTGGTTAGTTGTGTCAGTGAATATGGCAGAATCAAGAAACAACAGGAGGTTGGAAGCAGCAGCAAAACTCTTTACACCAACAGAGTCCAGTGTTGGGGATGAGACAAGACCACCTGGTAAGAAAATTGATGAACTGAAATCACTATGGGATGCATTGTGGAAAAACCTTAAATGTGACCAATCGCGCTGGTGGGAGGCGGCTGCCCTCACCAAGTACCTTGAAAGTAATAGGATACCGCTTGGTTTAAGGATTTTTGTTATACCAACTTTCCAAAACCCTGACCCCGAACTGATTAGTGAGTGGATGGATAACAACCACGCATGTTCTCTCAACATGTTAAAAAAGCTTATAAAAAATGCGGAAAAGGAATGTGCTCAACTGAATACAGAGAATGAGGCATTAATTATGAAACTTAAAGTCAAGTATACGGAGAGTGAATTCACTACTGAAATGGACAAGATGAACAAACGCCTCGATAAAATAGAGGAGGACATTAAAGAAAAAAAGCAGCGGAAATTCCACCGCGATGAAATCGACTATATCAAGGGCCAGATCTTAACCTTTGCTAAGCGGTATGATGTGATCAGGGATGCCGCGAAGAAAACTAAAGTACATACGACACCTGGAAAAAAGAAAAATGTGCCTAACCAAACCGAAACAACTTTGGGAGAATCGGTAACCGTAGATGACGAGAATGAGTCGGTTGAAAGCGATATTTCCGAACAATTGGAAATGATTCCAGCAAAAGATTTAATTTTAAAGGAGGTAGCCCTGATTGCCAAGGGACGCCAGACAGGCACCCCATCAAAAGGGCGTGGAAAAGGCGGCAAAGGCGGACGTGGAAGAGGCAACAAATCTTTCGAGGCTGCGCCAAGTCCAGTGGGGGTCGTAACCAGAGGCACCGCCGGTTGTCTCGTTCAACCCATTTACGTGTGTGAGCTGTATCATAACACTGTATACGAGTAAATGTAGTTTATATAGACTAAGGAATAGAATGAGAGTATGTTCTAACATTCCAAGATGGCGCTACATTGTACAGTCTTGTTTGTAAGTCCGTCATTTATGTTGTTATTACGAAAACAGTAAATACGGCTAACTTTGTCATCACCATTGTGTGAACAAGCACTCATGGAGTGCGAAACGCGTCACGTAGGGCTTATGGCGTGAATAAACCCTACCTTTGCTGACAGACCTACGGTGTGAGCGTGGATTATTTGCAACTGAGAGCACGCTTGGAACGCCGCTTTGTATGGTATATATATATATATATATATATAAATTAGCGCAAGGAAGCGTGGCCCACTGGGGGCTAATCTACATAAAAGAAGCATGCAGGCTTGGAAAATCTTTGCCGCATTTTATCAGCTGCCCAGGAAGAAGAAGCTGATGCTTCGAAACGCGTTGGCAGTAATAAAGAAGCCTGGAAATGTCATTGCTGGTCTTCGTGTGTTTAATGGAACCGCAAGGCTCACGTCAGCTGTGAGTGCATACTTCAAGCTTTCGGGCCTTTGTTTGTAATGAATATACACGGCTGCCCTGCCGTGGAAGTGTGCACCATTTCGAAAGGAAAAAAGAAAAGCTGTGCGGAAATGGAATCCTACCAACACCGCAATCAGCACAGCTGATGACGAAAATATGGACCTGGCTGACATGAAAGGGGCCTACTAAAGGTATTTTAATGTACAAGAAAGCTGTTTAAAAAAGAAATGTGGCATGGGACCTACTAAGGGAAAACAAACTTCCATGAGGGACTGTAAATCCCAGCATGCATCTCGAAAATTAGCGCAAGAAAGCGTGGCCCACTGGGGGCTAATCTACATAAAAGAATCTTTGCCGCATTTTAACAGCTGCCCAGGAAGAAGAAGCTGGTGCTTCGAAACGCGTTGGCAGTAATAAAGAAGCCTGGAAATGTCATTGCTGGTCTTCGTGTGTTTAATGGAACCGCAAGGCTCACGTCAGCTGTGAGTGCATACTTCAAGCTTTCGGGCCTTTGTTTGTAATATATATATATATATATATATATATATATATGAACAAACCAATCTTCAGAAAAACCACACTTCAGTGGACACGAAGACACGGACCCAATGGTTGCAGGCAAGGAGATTTTATTTAAAACCTCTCCGGTTACGCGTTTCGAGCAACTTGTGCTCTTGGTCACACACCGCGCACCTGGTCAGCTACAAATTTATACAGTTTTTTTCTCTATCAGTGATGCTCCACCCATACACGTGAGTTACAAAGGTGTAGACATAGAAAAAACACGTATTTCATTATACATATACGTGCACACCTCTAAAGTACATATCAGAGTTGATAATAATATGTTAAAAAATTATTATTATTATTAAATTATATCTGCATGAATGCATTTACAATGTCATATTAAACCATAGCCATGTATAGAACATACTAAATATGCGTATGTCAATTCTACATACAGCTGTGCCCATTAGATTCGAATCCATCTCTAGAAAAATATACAAATCCTATCTATATACATTATACAATGATCCCAAGTTATACAAAAATATATATAAAAATATACATATGCCTATTCCTATATATATATATATACATATTTATATCCTACAAAAATATACACTATTTTCCTATTTACAAAATCTGTATCTTATCCAAATTTGCTTAGCAATATGATGGACACAAGGACACATATCTATGTATGACTCAAGAAAATGACTAATAACACGTGCTAATGGTATATCAACGCTGAAAATAAATAACCCACTGGTGCTAATTCTTATTGTGATCTATATTAAAAATATAACAAAAGTGCACCCTAGTGAAAATAAAAACACAATATCGGTGGACAAAAAATCATAGGTCCCCAAATTATTCTATAAATGGATAAAGAGATGCTATATACAAGAAGGCAGTATACATCAAGGTCCAGGTGATACATGAATCCTTTGTGGACTCCCATGTGGTGCCAGGCCGGCGCCATCTGGTATCAGTTGTTATATTCAGAAAGACCTTGAGGAGAAAAATACAGAAAGAACCCATTGAGAACATTAGGATTAATAAGACTACAACAAATGATGTAAGTCTTCAGTGGTGTTCAGTCCATTGGGGTATTTGCTGTCTAGTTCTATTATGTATTCGGTTTCTTTCTTACGTAGCAGTTTTTCTCTGTCGCCTCCTCGGACGAGGGGCGCAACCACATCTATAACATAATATGATAGATTGGACAAATCATTATTATGAGTAGACTTAAAGTGGCGTGCTACTGGGTACGTATTGTCATTGTTGACAATGGCTCGCAAGTGTTGCAAAATCCTGGCGTGCACCTGTAGTTTGGTACTGCCCACATATCGTAGGCCACAGGTGCACGTCAGGACATATATTGCAAACTCGCTGTGACAATTAAAGTAACCTCGGATGGCCTTTCTCCTAGGACAGAAGGGTGTAAAATAATGGGATGTGTTTACACCGAATTTACATGCCCTACAGGAGGAACATTTAAAGAAACCTTTTTGTTTTAGCCACGCGCTACCATTTCCTAGTTCCGGGCTATTTTTAACTAGACAATTATGCATACTGGGTGCTTTTTTATACGTAATGGTAGGTGTATTGGGGATGATATCACCCAGGACACTATCAGTACGCAGAATGGACCAGTGCTTCCTCATAATGGACCTTATTTGTTTCTCTTGTTTGCTGAATGCCAGTATAAGGCGGGGTGCGGGGTTCTCAGATTCTACATCTACGATTTCAGATGTTAGAAGGGATTCCCGGGGTTTAGCTCGACTACGCCTCAGTGCGCTATTAAGGACCTTGTTGTTGTATCCTCTGGCTTTCAATCTGTTAATTGTAGTCTGAGCTTCTTGTTCAAAGGTTTCAGGAGTGCTACTGATTCTCTTAACTCTGAGTAGCTCCCCATACGGAATATTAGAGATGACGTGTTGGGGATGTTTACTGCTAGCATGTAATATGCTGTTGCCAGCCGTCGGTTTGCGGTATAATGACGTGGCAATAGTATTATTGGAGACAGTAACATGAACATCTAGGAAATCTGCTTTCTCCTTGCTGATGTGGGCCGTAAAGAACAAGTTGTCATTATTCCGATTTAAATCATCAACAAAAACTTTAGCACTTTCCTCATCCCCCTCCCAAATACAAAACACATCATCAATAAACCGTTTCCAGTATTTAACCTTCTCAAAGCCGGGAGTACCGGTGAGACCGCGCTCCTCCCACCAGCCAACATGCAAGCATGCATAGCTGGGGGAGAAGCACGATCCCATCGCCACACCCCGCACCTGTCTCCAGACACTCTTGGCAAACATAAAGTAATTGTTGTTTAAACACCAATGTATCAGCTCACACAGCATCTTGTTGTGTGCATAATATTCACAAGATCGAGAACTGAGATAGTGTGTGATGGCTTCCAATCCTTTTGTGTGGTCTATGGAGGTGTATAAGGACTCAATGTCTAAAGTCAAAATGCACCAATTTTCACGCCACTGTACGGAATTGAGTTTGTTGAGAAAGTCCCCAGTATCTTTTAAATAACTAGGCAACTCCTTGACAATGTCCTGCAGAAAAAAGTCTATATAATGAGAAATATTCTCCCCCACACTGTTAATGGCTGCTATGATGGGGCGGCCCGGGGTGGGAATTTTCTGCTTATGAATTTTAGGGATCAAATACAAAATCGGTATAACCGGATGTTCTCTATGCAAATAGTCAAATTCAGCTTGGGAGATCAAATTAGTTCTTTTGTAAGACATTAACAGTTTTTTCAAGTTGTCTTTGGCTCGTTTGTAGGCCATTCCATTAGATCTTTCATAGCAGGTGGGGTCATTGAGTTGTCTCATGGCCTCGGCCATATACTCTTCCTTTTTCCACAAGACAATATTACCCCCCTTGTCAGATTTGTTAATGACAACTTCCTGATTTTGACTAAGTTTTTTCATTAGAGTATTATATTGCATGATCCTAGTATTGTTCTTATTGGATTGTGCCTGTGTCACACGGTTCAGCTTTTTCAAATCTTCCGTCACGCACTCATGATAAATATCTATTGCATCTTTCGGCATGACGGGTAAAAAGGTGCTTACCGGTTTGAAGGGACTTTCTCCCGCTCCTTTTTGGCGAATGTCCACATTCATCAATTCTCTTTGGGTATTTTGAGTTCCGTCGTTGTCTTGTGTCGAGGCCGCCGCAGCACTTCCCAGATCACATAAAGTGAGCAAGAGTCTAGCATCCTTTGCTGCCGCGACTGCTGGAACTGTAGCAGCAGCAGCAACGACCCTTGTACTGGTGTTGCGCTCCATATTTTTGGAGGTCGTCTTGGAAGCAAAGAACTTTTTTAGCTTCAGTTTGCGAATGAATTTAAAAACATCTGCTCTTGTATTTGTATAATTAAATGAACTCTCTGGGCAAAAATTGAGTCCTAGAGCTAAAAGTTGCTCTTCCGCTGTGGTGAGGGTAACGTCAGAGAGGTTCGTAATGGTACAATCTGTTATTGTTTCTTTTTGTTGAACCATTGTTTCTTTCTCTTCTGCTGTTGAGGCTGCTGATGTTGCTTTCCGCCTTTTGCGTCTTGCGTGGCGTCTTGCGTTGCGCTTTTTGCGTTGTAGTTCTTTTTGTGCCTCGGACGCAAAGTTTGCAGCCGGTCGTCCACTAAAAAATCCATCTCTTCACCGATTTCTAAAACTCGTCCTGGATGTGTTTCTGTGCTGCTAATCTCGGAGAGAGACATGCTAGATGAGCTGGCCAGCGAGACTGTATCAGGATCAGAATTTTCCGTCACCTCATCTTGTTGATTAGTTGTTGCCATTGTGCTATTGCTGGCTCCCACTTTCGCGGCTTGTTTGGACCATTTCACTTGCTTGGCTCGATCGTATTTTCTAGCAAATGTATAGATTTGCCCAGTCTCATAGTCCTTTAGGTCCCTCGCGAATTTATGCACTTTTCTAATTTTAATGCGCTCCTCATGTTTGTGTAGTCTCTCACTTATTTCCTTGCGCATGTTCGTGATTAGCAACTTGGTGTCAGGGTCGGTAGTGGCGTCCAGCTGCTCGTTAATACCCTTAATTTCCTCGAGCAGTTTATCGCGGTCTATGACTGCATATTTTATAAGTACTTTTACCAGGTTCATCGACGCATCCAAATTCAATTCGCCCCATTCCTTTAACATTGCTGGGTTGGGGTCCTCGAAGCTGGGTGCCAGCATTATCCGCAAACCACGCGGAACTCGACTGGCTTCGACGTATTTGGTGAGAGACTTGTGCTCCCACCATTTCGTGATCTCCGTCTTAGTTTTTTTCTCCAGGATTTTTAGAAGTTGTTTTGCATCCTGTTGCACTTCGTTGGGCTGACTTATAGCCGCATTGTTTGTTTGATTGTTCCTCCTTATATTGCTGAAGAGTGTCTCAGCGGCGTCCTCCCTCTCTCTCTCCAAGCTGGCTGACATGGTGCGACTGGAGAGGCTCAGCGTTTAAAATATGAAAAACCGGCGACTCGCGCCGCTGCCGGTCTCTTGGCTGCAAACCAATTCTCGCCACCTGAGAATTCCTCAATACAAGCCCCGTCGTGGTTGGACACCACTTACCAACCGCTAGCCACTAGGATCTGCCGTACGTAAGCGTTAGTCCGTCCGATACACGAAGGCTCTTACTTTCAGCTCAGGGGGTTCGGGTGCAAATTTTCCTCCTCGGAAACACACGTAGTTTTTGCAGCTGCAGTGCTCCCGACCTCTCTTAGGTGAGTGGGTTCCGTAAACAAGGACAGCTGCTCCTCGTATAACACGAACAAACCAATCTTCAGAAAAACCACACTTCAGTGGACACGAAGACACGGACCCAATGGTTGCAGGCAAGGAGATTTTATTTAAAACCTCTCCGGTTACGCGTTTCGAGCAACTTGTGCTCTTGGTCACACACCGCGCACCTGGTCAGCTACAAATTTATACAGTTTTTTTCTCTATCAGTGATGCTCCACCCATACACGTGAGTTACAAAGGTGTAGACATAGAAAAAACACGTATTTCATTATACATATACGTGCACACCTCTAAAGTACATATCAGAGTTGATAATAATATGTTAAAAAATTATTATTATATATATCCGTTTCACCAAATGCTCCAAAAGTAGCGTAAATGCACTCTAGTCCAGCATTAATCACCACTCCATTAGACCAGATAATCGTAGTTCATAATTTTCCAATTTATTTCCAGCATGAAAAACAGTGCATGGAACCAACCCAACGCGTTTCACCGAATGCTCGGCTTGATCACGGGTGAATTGTGTTCCTCAAAATCAATGTTAAATAAAGTTTCACAAACCACTTCCTCGTGTAAACATAAACAAAGGACAAAAATACGAATCAAAACCGCGCGGCCATATTGGAACAGTGTCCTACTCGTGAATATCAACGACAAAAATTATATCATTTAGTGAATATGCTGTTGATAATTATAATGAAAATCACACTTAGAAGTATTTTGTCACAATGCACTTCTAGGTAACCTTTTGACAAACAAAACTCGTTGTGATCAATAAATGTCCCAGTGGAATGGTCTTCGCAATGAGTCACAAACAATAATGACAATGTCCTTGTACTTAAAGCATTCGTAAATCCCAAGTGGGAGTATATCCTGTCTTGCACATTCATTCTTCTTCAACAGATATTACCTGTATGAAAAAGACATAAGTAAATAAGTCTTGATATTCGCTAGAAGTGGCGTGGCCTTAATGATTCGAATCAAAGTGCATAACATAAACATTAATAAATTTGTGAAGTGATAAACAGATATTGTGATGTTAAAAACATGAGAAGCACATTCAGGAGACTGAGAGAACAGCTGTACATTCCTATGCAGATAAAATCTCATTTATACCCAGTGGTTTACTCTCCCAGATGCCATTTTAATTCCTCTTCAGAATTGAGCCCACCCGGAATGCGGGTGTCTAAGTCAAGAATGTATTTACTCTCTAGCTGTCGTAACCTACATATTCTGTCTCCCCCTCTTTTCATGGAGGGTATTTTGTCAATCACAAAGAACTTTAAAAGATTACGATTGCTACGGTGTAGTTCTTCAAAATGTCTAGCTACTGGTGAATTTTGGTCTTTATTCTCGATTGCCCGCATGTGTTCCAGAATACGTTTCTTAGCAGGAAACATGGTGCTTCCTACGTATTTCTTGGAACACGGGCAAACAAGAATATACATCACATGATCGGAAAGACAGGTCAGATGTTGCTTGATAGTCTTTTCTCTATCCTCAATTGGATAGTAGACTGATTTGACATTTTGGCTGAATTTACACGCCTTACATGTCATGCATGTAAAGAAACCTTGTATGTCAGATGTTTTTCTTTGCTTGGT
Source organism: Lissotriton vulgaris (assembly GCF_964263255.1). Lineage (NCBI taxonomy): Eukaryota > Metazoa > Chordata > Amphibia > Caudata > Salamandridae > Lissotriton > Lissotriton vulgaris. The sequence continues at coordinate 1,657,650,287 of NC_141695.1, forward strand.
GTTAATTTCATTTTTACTCAGTCTTTCTTTTAGAGAATCAGCTTTCCGATATGTGATGCTGGGGTTGCAGCCAACTACATCAGTTAATGTAGACTCAGTTTTCAATACATTCCACTGTTTTTTTAGGCTACTTTGTACCTGCCATGATTTAGCATGGTAAGTTGAGATAAATCTGACCACCTCCTGGACCTCACTCTTTTCATGATCCTTGGGGACCAGTAACATTTCATGGCTGATTTTACTTGCCTTCACAAAGGCTTCTTCAATTACTTCTGGATGATATCCACGTTCCTTGAAGCGTTTTTTCATACACTCCCCTTGAAAAATAAAGTCTTCATCTTTACTGCAGTTCCTCCGAGCCCGGAGGAATTCTCCAAACGGAATGCTGCGTATTAGGGACTTGGGGTGACTACTCTCCGCATGGAGCAGTGTGTTGCCTGCAGTGCTTTTGCTGAATAGTTTCATCATTAGTCGGCTACCACCAACCTCAACTTTTAGATCTAGAAATTCCATCTATTGACTGCTGATTTTCCCTTCTAGGCATAGGTTCAAATCATTCTGGTTTAAATCTTGGATGAAACTTTCTGCCAATGCTTTAGGACCATCCCAGATGATAAATAGGTCGTCTATATATCGCAGCCAGGTTTTCACATGGCTGCGGTATAATGCATGAGTCTCTGCCACCTGTTGCTCCCAGCCTGCCATAAACAGATTGGCAAAGCTGGGAGCAAAGCAAGTTCCCATCGCAGTCCCTTGTTGCTGTCTATAATAGACCTCATTAAAGATGAAAAAGTTGTTTTCAAGACAAAACAACATCATGTTCAGGATCATTTCAGTGTGGTCCCTAACCCCTTAAGTGCTGCGTCGGTGCGTTGGCCGACGGCAGCACTACCTCCCCAGTGCTGCGCATGACCATTGGTCGTCCATTCAGCACTAGTTCCAATGGACAGCGCAGCACTGGGGAGGGATGTTTACTAGCATCTATGAGGTTAAAGGAGATTGTATTGTATTGTATTGTATATTGGATTTATATAGCGCTTATCACCCAGGGGTCTCTAAGCGCTTGCCTTGGGAACCCGTCCTGGCTTTTCCCTGTGAGATAGCCCCTACCGGGCATCCCCAAGGTGAAAGCCAGGCATCCCGCCGCGGGGGGCGTTGTGGAGATTAAGCAAGCTTAATGCCCAGAGTTGCAGAGTGTGAACCCATGATTAGGTCAGGCACCGAAGCGAGAATTATCGAGTCCGTGGACATTTGAGCTCAAGACCCTGCCGCGTCGGGAATTGAACCCTGGTCCCGGGTCTGACCTCTGCTTCAGGGTCTGCCTGCTCTAACCAGTGAGCCACACTTCTCCTAATGGAAGTTAGATGGAACGTTTCTTGAGGAATTGACGACATGCATCTATACCATCTTTGTGCCGAATAGAGGTGTAAAGGCTGCACACATCAAGGGAAATGAGTAAATAGCTGTCCTGCCATACAAAATTTCTGATCTTATTAATGAAGGAAGGTATAGCTTCCACAAAAGGGCGTAGGAAAAAGTCGATGTACTTGGACGTGTTCTCTAACAGAGAGCCCATGGAGGAGACAATAAGCCTGCCAGGTGGTTTTTCTGCATTCTTGTGGAGCTTTGGCAGGAGATATAGTACTGCCACTTTAGGATTGCGATTAAGTAGGAAGGAATACTCATTCCACTCTAACAGACCTTTCTGTTGCCAATCCTTCAACATCTCATAGTAAGTGGTATTGGTTTTTTCCACAACCTGACTGGAAGAGATCTCATAACAATCTATACAGTTCAATTGTCGCATCCCCTCATCAATATAGTTGCTCACATCCATCACAACGACATTTCCTCCTTTATCCGACTGACGGATAACAATGGAGGAATCACCTTCTAATGATTTGATAGCAAGACGTTCGCTTTTGCTCAAATTATCCTTTGTCCAACCCTTCTTTCTGGCCAACTTTTTCAAATCACTGATAACTAAAGTCTCAAAAATGTCAATTCCACAGGTTGGTGACATGGGATTAAAGTTAGACTTGGGTTTGAACTTATTTGGGCAGTTTAGATTGGTGCTGAAGCCCAATGATTCAGCATTGATCGGTCTCTCCAAAGGTGTGTTCTGTTCCAGTTCTTTGGCAGCAATAAGAGCCTCTACCTCACCAATAGACTCTGGGGCAGAGGGAACAGTATCAATGAAATGATTTTCCCAACATATATATATATATATATATATATATATATATATATATATATATATATATATATATATATATATATATATATATATATATATATATATATATAAAATACATATATTTATGTATATTTCTTGCATCAACTATTTGGTAAAGGTCTATAGTCAAGTGACAACACAAATGTAATAAACCACAAATAATGTAATAACCAACATATACTAACAGATGAACTCACCATTTACAAGATTATAGGTGTTCTTTTGTATAAATTTATTTTATCCTAAGAATTTATGTTTTGATTTTTTTGATTTTTTTGATTATATTCATTGTATACAGATATATCTTTTACATCAAATTCTTAATAGTGTATAAATATTAAAATCCATTGAAAGACAGACATAACAAAACACGTGATAATGCAATATGGCAAGATAGGTCACTTCAACCCATACCCACCCTTAACCCTAACAATACCCTTGAACACAAATGCCCTTACCCACCCTAAACCCTAAAAATACCCTTGCTACCCAAAAACCCATACCCACCCTAAACCCTAAAAATACCCTTGTCACCCAAAAGCCCATACCCACCCTAAACCTTAAAAATACCCTTGCAACCCAAAAAATCCTACCTACCCTAAACCCTACAATACTCTTGTCACCCATAACTACCCTAAACCCTAAAAATACAATTTCCATGCCAAAACCCATAACCACCCTATCCCCTAAAAATACCCTTTCCACCTAAAAACCTTTACCCACCCTAAACCTTAAAAATGCCCTTTGCATAACATGTATGTATGTATATATATATATGTATATATATTTATATATACATATATGTATATCTCCTACTGGCGGCCGCTAGTAGGAAGTTATGGTTAGGACCTAGTTTCCATAGGAAAATCATTTTTTGACTTGCCTATAACTTTGGCGTGGTTTAACTAATCTTCATGATATTTTCCCAAACAAGTGTCAATGTAGGTTCTGTGTGTTATGGAAAGTTTGGGGGTGATACATGTAGTGGGGACTGAGAAAAGGGGCGTGCAATAAGGGTGCGTTTGTAATGTTAATTCCCATAGGAACCCGTTGTTGAACCTACAGCCCGAACCGCTGGACGGCATTACACCAAATTTGGCAGAAAGGTAGATGCTGTTACACAGATTGTGCTTTTTGTTCTTTTGTGCAAATCTGTTCAGTAATTTTTCCAGAAATGTAAGTTGAAAATTATAGAACTTAGGGCACACAGAAACATGTGCAAAAGTTGGAACGACTTTGGAGGTAGAACTATGACCCAGGAGCCAAGGCACTTTACCGACAAAGCCTTAAAGAGTTTCGCAAACTCAAACGCTACTCCATGAGCACCTATTTTTCAGGTACTATTGCCAAAGCAAAAAACTTGACCAAGGCCCTTTTTAATATAGTGAAAGATTTCACACATCCCAGCACATTGTCCACTCCAGTACCTATGTCTCAAGCACTGAGTGAAAATCTATCAAACTTCTTTGAAGAAAAAATAGCCAATATTGCGGCAACTATCCTTCAGAACGGTTCCAACATTACAGAAGACCTTGCCACTAACTGCAAACATGCATTCACAGCATTCCAACCACTTACTAAGGAACATGCCATGAAATTATTTTTGGAATGTAAATCAGGTTCTCCCCTGGATTAGGCGTGGGCGGAAAATCCGTTCCGCTCGCGGATTTTGCGGATTTTCGGGAAATCCGCAATCCGCGAGATTTGCGAATTTCCCGCAAAATCCGCAAATCCGCGAGCAGCGGATTTTGCTCGCACTGCTCGCACTGTTCGCGTGAGTTCGCGCCCCGCGAATAAGTGCAAAATTGCAGAAATACGATTTTAGCAAAACTGAAAGTAACTACTTACCAGGTTCAAAAGTTCAGGCTCATCATTAGTAGCCATTTCCTGGAGTGCTTCCTGAGGGGCCCCTCCAGAGTTCAGTTGCCAGTTGAAACTAGTATGTGACCCTGCTCTGAACCTCAGAATAGTTACACATATGCCACAAAGGTCCTGAATTACAGCTAAGGGAGACAAGCAGGAGCCAGGCTGGAAGTTAAAATCCATTAATCAGCCCCTAATTCATTATTGTCAGTTGGGGCAGGGCAGGTGTTGTAACTAATTTTGCAACAATGAAAGCACTTAGCAAGTGCAAAAGATCACTAATCAGGGCGCACTAAGGAAGCAGGTGCCAGCTAAAAAAATATTCTGTGACACATGAATCAGCCCCAAATTAATTCAGGTCACTTGAGGCAGGGAAGGTGTGCTTTGCTTTGCCGAAAATAATGTACACTGGACAACCAGAGGGTGTGGTGATGAAACAGAGGGTGGCATGGGTGGGCCAGAGGGTGGCATGAGTAGTCAGAGAGTGGCAGTGGTGACAGAGAGTGGCAGTGATGAAGAAGAGTGTCCCAAACAGGCTGGACACGTAGAAACAACAAGTTCGCGAAACTTGCGACCCGACAGGTAAGTTCGCAATTTGCGAAAGTGTACAAAACCCTCGCGAACTGGCAGAAACACGGGCGAACACAAAAAAAAAAAAATCCGCAAATTCGCGGGAATTCGCGGATTTTGCGGATTGCGAATCCGCAAATCCGCAAAATTCGCGAACGCGAGATCCGCAAAATTCGCTCATGCTTACCCTGGATCCAGCCTTAATCATGAACGAAATTGCCCCCTTAATCATTAATCCCCTACTCGAAATCTGGAACTCCTCCTTAACCACTGGTGTTGTCCCCACCGCCTGGAAACACGCATTGCTTATCCCAATCCAAAAAAAAGCAGGCATAGATCTTTACTGTCTAAGCAACTACCGACCGATCTCACTTTTGCCCAAGCCTGCAAAAGTACTTGAGAAAGCTGTTCAAAAACAATTATCGTGCTACCTAGAATCAAACTCTTTGTTCCACGATACCCAATCAGGCTTCAGACCGGACTATAGTACCGAGTCAGAGCTACTTGAGGTATCTGAGTCGATCCGAGAATGCACGGATAGGGGAGAGGAGGCCATGTTGGTCCTCCTCGACCTATCCGCTGCATTTGACACCATCTCTCATGACAAACTACTGACTCGCCTGCAAGAGATAGGTATCTGCGGGCCTCCCCTCTCATGGGTAAAATCTTTTCTTACGAACAGAACCCAACAAGTGATGCTGGGATCCTTTCTTTCCTCCAAAAAATCCCTGATTTCGGGAGTTCCGCAAGGTTCCTCCCTTAGCCCGCTCCTTTTCAATGTGTATCTCAAACCACTGGCAAAAGTGGTCGAATCCTGTGGCGTCAAAGTAACCTTCTACACCGATGACACCCAACTGGTGTTCTCTTTCAAAGACCACGCTGAAAAATCATTCGACAACTTTCGCCATTGCATGCTGAATATCGCCTCCTGGATGTCTGCGAACAACCTAAAGCTCAATACAGATAAGACTGAAGTCTTATTTTTTAATCAGAAATCACCCTTACCTTCCAATCTCTGGTGGCCGGCTGCACTCAACCATCCTCCGGAACCAGTCCAAGCCGCCCGCAATCTAGGCTTTCAATTTGACACCTCCCTCTCCTGTAAAACCCAAATCAAGAAAGTCACCTCAGTCTGTTTCGGGAAGCTACAAATGTTAAAAAAAATCATCCCCTACCTACCACTAGACTCTCGAAAAACAGTAGTCCATGCCCTGATCACCGCCCACCTGGACTACGCTAACAGCTTGTATGTAGGTGCTCCTACCTACCTCATTAACCAACTACAGAGAGTCCAGAACGCAGCAGCCAGGCTGATTTGCAATATCCCTTATCGTCACTCCATTTCACTCCACCTGATCAAACTTCACTGGCTCCCAATAAGGCTGCGCATCCATTTTAAAGCCTTAACTCTGGCTTTTAGAGCTCTCAATGACCGAGGCCCTACATACCTACGTCGCAGAATGAGGTTTTCACAAGCACCACGAAACCTCAGATCTAACCATCTCCGCCTCATGATATGCCCCCGTTTTCGTCTTGCATGCACGGGAGGAAGAGCCCTTGCAGTTGCCACTTCCAAACTCTGGAATCAGTTGCCCACAGAGTTAAGATTTCTGACGTCAGAACCCCTATTCCGGAAAAAACTAAAGACCTGTTTTTTTTCCCAGATCTAATTCCTAATCTTCCTTTCATACTCCCCTGACCCCTCCTGAGATAATGTCTTCAGCGCCGGGACACCTCCGTCGGAGGTAGCTGCGCGCTCTACAAAACACAAAATAAATAGTGATATCTCTGGTCGCGAAGTATCACGACAAAAGACGAGCTAGTGCGAGAATGGAACTGCTTTGATTTGCTGCTAACACTTCAACCAGGAAGTGTTGGCAGCCATCTTGGGACTCAGCTTCACTGAGTCCCAAAACAAATAGTGAACATAAAGAAAAGGAGGCAGGGTAGGAATACCCTGACCTTCAAGCCATGGTGTTGGGGTCCTCCACAGCCTAAAAGACAATTTGCTGCAAATGTTTTTTTTAAAAGCAAGCACGGGCTCCCGCGTTTGCTTTAGACTAACCCCCGGGTGGGTCAAATCCCGGGGGCATGGTAAAAATAAAGGTGGGGGTGCACGGCGGGCCCCACTCCTTAGGCTATTCAAAATTCCGGGGACCGCCACCTCCCCGAGGCAGTGTTATAATTATTAGCAGGGGAGCCTTGCGGCTCCCTCGTTGCCCCGGCGACCGCCACCTCCCCGGGGCACACATTATAATATAAAATAACGCGGGGAGGCCCTATGTCCTCCCCCGCAGCCCCAGGGGCCTCTGCCTCTGCCTCCCGGGGCAGTAACATAATTATGTTATAATTATAAGCAGGGGAGCTACCCCAAGGATCGCAACCTCCCCGGGTCACATACTTCAATTATTTTTGAAAAATGCAGGGGAGGCCCCAGACCTCCACCTCCCCGGTTAAAGTAAATCATAATGTGCGGGGACTCTGCCCTCGATGCAGCCCCAGGGACCACCGCCTCCCCATGGCAGAAAATACAGTAATTAAGGGGGTCCGTTGTGAACTCCCGGCCCTGGGACCACTACCTCCCCGGGGCTTATGGAACAAAGGAGGGAGCTGTGGGGCCCCCAAGAGGAGCCCTACATGGCTCTGGGGACCACCACCACCCAGGGCTATGGCTTGGAAGGAGCGCCTCTCCTGCCAAACCATAGCAAACACTGCATTAAAAATGCTCTTGTTTCCACGAAGAGAAGCAGAACTGCTTTTGGACAGAGGGAGCTGCATATTTGCAGCTCCCTCTGTCCATGCAATGTAAGTATGTAAATGTAAGTATACTTGTAAATGGCACTATCACCTGACAGGCATCTTGGAGCTGTATACCGCTGCAGAATCCGTCCTGGCTTTCCCTGTGAGATGCTCCCTACTGGGCACCCCCAAGGTAAAACCAGGCATCCCAGCGCTTTAGGGCCGTTGTGGAGATTATGCAAGCTATTGCCCAGAGTTGCAGAGTAGGGACCCATGATTAGAGTAGGCACCGAGGCGAGAATTATCGAGTCCGTGGACATTGAGCCCAAGACCCTTGTTGCCGGCTCCCACAGGAGGCGGGCAACAAGAAAGGGACCACTGGGGCCTTGAGGCTCCCCCGCGGTGATCAACAACGTGGCTGTGCCCTGTGGGATGGGCCCCCTAAGCTGATATCAGCCCGGGGAGTGGGGGGCCACGCGGATCCCCTCTCTATTTTTAAAAAAAATTATGAAGGCCTGACCCCCCGGTGATGGGGTTCCAATGGCCGAAATAGGCCTGGGGAGCCGGCCATTTGCCCCCCCCCCCATAAAAATAATAAAAATAAAGGGATCTCTGGGGCCAAAATCGGCCCAGGGAAGGCGGCTCCATTCCTTTATTTTTTAAAAATGGAGAAAAAAGGAAAAGGCCAGGCCCCGGGGATGCGGTCCCTGGAGCTGTAATCAGCCCGGGGAGGGAGGCCACGCGGCCTCCCCTACCCATTTCATAAATGTCCCAGGGTAGGGGGAGTTACAAAGCACTCCTTCCCTAAAACATTTTTTTATAAAAAACAAACCTCCAGCAAGTCCCTGGAGGCCACGCCCCTTCATCACCACTCTGCAAACTCACCTCCTGGCGCGCTTCTGGTTGGGCAATGAATTCCACTTTACACTTGAGGGCCTCAGGACTACTTTCCCCAACTAGTCCTAGTCAGCGGGATTTAACCCTGGGCGCAGTACTACGCTACTCTCAGGGAGCGTGCGTAGTCTGCGGTACTACGCACTACTCAAATTGCACGTAGCACAGTGCAAAAATGTGTAGCTTAGCGGGCATTTTTTGCTTGCTCGTGGTCCTCAACGTCAAGTTGGCGACAGCGAGCGAGCAAAATCAACATCCCGGCGAGTCTTTTTTCTCGTTCGCGATCAGCAACATCAAGTTGCCGATCGTGAGCATGGAAAAAAAAACTCCCGGCGAGATTCTCAACGCGGGGATGTCAGGTTTCTCATTGCGAGTGGTCGCGTATGCTCGGGACTGCTCGCGATGAGAAACTACCAGTCCGCGTTGAGAAATCTGCAGTTCGAGTACAAATCTACTCGAGCGGCAGAAAACGACCACTTGCACTGTGCAAGATGTCGTTTGCAATGATTGCACAGTGGGGACAAGCATCCGGCACTGTGCAATCAGTGCGGACAGCATTTCGGTACCGCACTACGTAGTTTGCGTAGCTACGAGTAGCGTGTGTAGTGCAAAGTGCACTTCCAGTAGCTACGCGTAGCGCTACTATGCAGACTACGCCTAGGGTTAGCGGGATCGCTGGGAGGATTTGGAGGTCACACCCCCTTTCTCCACTTTTTTGCAAACGCGCCTCCTGGCGTGTTTCTGGTTGGGCAATGAATTACACTTTGCTACTTTCCCCAACTAGTAGTGCGCCAGAAGGTGCATTTGCAGAGTAGTCGAGAAAGGAGGCATGGCCTCTGACAACCTCTCAGAAATCTAACTGTGTGGGTCTTCCTAGAGGTGACAGGAGAGGTAGTTGGCCCCCAAGGACCCTCAAGAGCCAAAGGGACTTCATCCCCCAACTAAAAGTGTGCCAGGAGGCGCGTTTGCAGAGTGGTGGAGAAAGGGGGCGTGGCCACTGAACACCTCTCAGCAAACCCACTGTGTGGGATTTAATGGAGTTAACAGGAGGGGTAGTAGGCCCACAAGGACCCTCTGGAGCCAAGGGGACTTCACCCCCCTGCTAGTAGTGCACCAGGAGACGCGTTTGCACAGTGGTGGAGAAAGGGGGCGTGGCCTCTGACAACTTCTCAGCAATCCTGCTGGCCCCCAAGGACGTCCTTGGGGGTCAACTACCCTTTCTGTTACCTTCAGTCAGTCCCACACAGCGGGATTGCTATGAGGTCTTTGGAGGCCATGCCACCTCTTTCTCCACCAGTCTGCAAATGCAACTCGTGGTGCACTACTGGTTACTGGTTGGGCGTGAAGTCTACTTTACTCCTGAGGGATTTTGGGAGCCAAGAACCCCTCCTGGTACGTCCTGTAAGTCCTACATAGCAGGATTCCTGAGAGGTGGTCGTAGACCCAGCCTCTTTTCTCTACCACTCGGCAAACGCGATTACTAATTAAAAAAACATAGAAATTCACAGAAAAAAAACAAAGCTTACAGGGACATTATAGTTAGGAATTAGCTTTTTTAAAAAACCCTTAGAAAGTCACAGAAAAAACAAATGTTACAGGGAAGTTATAGTTAGGGTCAGATTTCACTCATATAAAACCAGTGAAATTCGACAGTTATAGTTACCTGAGCTAACTATAACTTACTCCCCCGCAATGCACTGCTTATGATCTCATATATTGCATAACATTAAACATAAAAAAAGTAAATGTAAACAAATATAGAAAAAAATAATATTACATACATTGTAATCAGAATCAGAAAAAAATGTATTTGGCCATAAAAGACACAAACATACATAAATACATAATGACGTCCAAATAAAATTCAATAGTAAAACAAGGTAGGGTGTTTAAATATCGATTACAAAAATATAGTTGACAAAAATATAGTTGTATAAATATTGTTTACAAAAATATCGACACCCTATACCCAAACAGGTAAGTACATAAATATCTACTCACAAATATCGATGTGATAAATATAGATGTTAAAAATATTGACTTTTTAAATTAATTAAAATTACATTAAATAATTAAAAAATATAAGTACTATTAACAAAATACATTACATTACTTTTATATTTTAACTATTTATAACAAATTAACTACACTTTTTCAGTATAAACTTAATAATTGTGTACATATACATATATTTAACACATACAATTATATAACAACAATAATACATACATTTAATTAAAATATAAAAAATATTATTAGTTAAAACATTTGATAGCGAAGGGGTAAAAATGACTATTCCCACTCCAAAGGATGCAACAGTAGGGAAAGCGCTGGATAGCGTAGGGGTAAAAATTACTATTCCCACTCCAGAGGGTGCAACAGTAGGGAAAGCGTTCGATAGCGTAGGGGTACAAATTACTATTCCCACTCCAAAGGGTGCAACAGTAGGAAAAGCGTTGGATAGCGTAGGGGTAAAAATTACTATTCCCACTCCAAAGGGTGCAACAGTAGGGAAAGCGCTGGATAGCGTAGGGGTAAAAATTACTATTCCCACTCCAGAGGGTGCAACAGTAGGGAAAGCGTTGGATAGTGTAGGGGTAAAAATTACTATTCCCACTCCAGCGGGTGCAACAGTAGGGAAAGCGCTGGATAGCGTAGGGGTAAAAATTACTATTCCCACTCCAGAGGGTGCAACAGTAGGGAAAGCGTTCGATAGCGTAGGGGTACAAATTACTATTCCCACTCCAAAGGGTGCAACAGTAGGAAAAGCGTTGGATAGCGTAGGGGTAAAAATTACTATTCCCACTCCAAAGGGTGCAACAGTAGGGAAAGCGCTGGATAGCGTAGGGGTAAAAATTACTATTCCCACTCCAGAGGGTGCAACAGTAGGGAAAGCGTTGGATAGTGTAGGGGTAAAAATTACTATTTCCACTCCAAAGGGTGCAACAGTAGGGAAAGCGTTGGATAGCGTAGGGGTAAAAATTACTATTCCCACTCCAGCGGGTGCAACAGTGGGAAAAGCGTTGGATAGCGTAGGGGTAAAAATTACTATTCCCACTCCAGAGGGTGCAACAGTAGGGAAAGCGTTGGATAGCGTAGTGGTAAAAATTACTATTCCCACTCCAAAGGGTGCAACAGTAGGGAAAGCGCTGGATAGCGTAGGGGTAAAAATTACTATTCCCACTCCAGAGGGTGCAACAGTAGGGAAAGCGCTGGATAGTGTAGGGGTAAAAATTACTATTCCCACTCCAGAGGGTGCAACAGTAGGGAAAGCGTTGGATAGCGTAGGGGTAAAAATTACTATTCCCACTCCAAAGGATGCAACAGTAGGGAAAGCGTTGGATAACGTAGGGGTAAAAATTACTATTCCCACTCCAGCGGGTGCAACAGTGGGGAAAACATTGGATAGCGTAGGGGTAAAAATTACTATTCCCACTCCAAAGGGTGCAACAGTAGGGAAAGCGCTGGATAGCGTAGGGGTAAAAAATTAATATTCCCACTCCAGAGGGTGCAGCAGTAGGGAAAGCGTTGGATAACGTAGGGGTAAAAATTACTATTCCCACTCCAAAGGGTGCAACAGTAGGGAAAGCGTTGGGTAGCTTAGGGGTAAAAATTACTATTCCTACTGCAGCGGGTGCAACAGTGGGGAAAACGTTGGATAGCGTAGGGGTAAAAATTACTATTTCCACTCCAGAGGGTGCAACACTAGGGAAAGCGTTGGATAGCGTAGTGGTAAAAATTACTATTCCCACTCCAGTGAGTACAACAGTAGGGAAAGCGCAGGAACTCAAAAAAAATAATAAACCACCTGTCAAATTTAGTATTAAATTTAATGTAGATTATAAACTTATTTAATATATACATTAAAATATATTATTATTAACAAACACCTACACACCTAAAATTAATTACTCAATTACATTTAATACTTACTAATTAATTATTGATTAGTATTGTATTTTCAAAATATTTACAAAATTAATTATTTGACAGCTTTCACATCATATACACTTATAAACACCACAACACAAACTTAAATGTATTTACTCGTTTAAAAATTAAAATTATTTAATTATAATTAATTATTAATTAATTAATTAATTATTCTATTAAAATGTAATTACTACACTACATTTTCAATGTAAAATTCCAGTACACACACCTAAAATGTATTAAACAATTAACATAATTAATTACCATAATTAATTACCAATTAACTAATTAAAATTAATTAACTAATAATTATTACATTATTTATATTAAATTAACACATTAATTAATCAATTATTTTATTATATTTAAATTACTGCCCACCCTATTCCCCTATAAACCCACAACCCGCTACGGAACTTTTAACACTAAATTCAACATAAAATACATTATTACCTAATAAAAGGCTAAAAAATATACTATTTTGACAAACAATAATCATTAAAAACACTAAATTACTTATAATTATTTAAAAAACGATATTTTTGTAAACTATGTTTTTGTAAACGATATTTATTATAACTATATTATTGTTATCGATATTACTTACCTGTCTGTCGATATTCTTGTCAAACTATATTTTTGACATCGATATTTCTTCTTGTAGATATTTCTGCGGCGATATTAAGGTAACTCGATATTTTCCCGTCGATATTCCCGCTCTACACCGTAAAACAATACATCTTAAAATTCTTTGGGGACCATAAATAACAGATAATAAAATACAGACATAAAATTACATAAATGTTCATAGAATTGCGCCAATGTAAGGCACATTTTAAAAATTCTCCCACTCCATAACAAACCTCTGGCTCAGACAGCATGCGAAGAAAATAAAAAGCCGGTATATATTGCCGAAACCCACGAGCTTTAAGAATAGGTCATAAATAAGTACGCCTGAAAGACTAGTTTTAGCAACAATGTACGTAAAGCAGTATTATAAACAACAATATTGTTGACAATGACATAAAACAAAACAATAAAAAACTATATACTGAGTTGTGATATTTAAAACAACAATATTTTTACAATCATTGTATAAATGCAACATTATTAATGCAAGGTGATTTTTTTCTGCAATACTTTGGCAAAATGCCATTTAAGGACCAAATAAAGGTTAATAGATTTATGTTGGTCATGGGTGTTGAGGGCAGATTCTAATTTATTGTTTTCCGGTTGTCTGTTGGTTTTAGGTTAGTATATTGGCTGGTAGTCACAGAAAATTATTTAATCTCCAAAACCAAAGTTGCCTCTAAGCATTAGTGTGGTTCTGGTTATTGCTTTCTGAGCATGAGTTGTCAGCTTTCGTTGTTCTGTGAGAGGGAAGCAAAAAGAGAAAACTACAAGGAGAGGCAACATGTAAATGTATTTGAGCTTATATAGCGCACAGCTACCTGCAGTTGGTTTCCTGGCGCTTGCTTAGGGAACCCGTCCTGGTATTCCCCTGTGAGATAACCCCGGCAGGGTATCCACAAGGTGAAAGCCAGGCATCCCGCCCGTTGTGGAGATTAAGCAAGCTATTGCCCAGAGTCGCAGAGTGTGAACCCGTGAGTCGAGAAGGCACCGGAGCGAGAATTATCGAGTCTGTGGAATTTTTAGCCCAAGACCTGCCGAGGCGGGGAATTGAACCCTGGTCCAGGGCCGATCTCAGCTTCCGGGTCTGCCGCCTCTAACCCCTGAGCCACACTTCTCCACATAATCTTCTCAGACTAAGATGAACAAATCCTACAGCAATCACGTCTACAAACTCAAGGCTTTAGTAATTACTAAGTAAGTAAATATCAAGTAATTTGTTGTTCTTCATTTGACTATGGTGTTTACATGGTAAATCATTCTGGCATGTAGGAGCAGCTTACTGATGAATGTTGATTTTGTCTGCATTTGTATCTTATCTTCAGCCTCTATCTAGCATAGTACTGAAATGCTTTCCTAATCTGAATTCCCTTTTTGTACATCTGTGTACATTTTTGTGTGCTAGTGTTTAAAAAGAAAGAGGTGGAGGAATGGAAGAGTGGGTGTGTGTGCTGGTATGTGTGTGTATATGTGCGTGTGTGGAGAAACAAAAACATACAGAGAACACTTAGGGCCTTATTACGATGTCAGTTGGAATGGTTTCCGACAGACTCTGTCTCAGATTGGTTTTGACCGAATCAGATTTGGAGAGTCCGACCGACCGATTATAATGGTCCTGAACACCATTCAGTCGGACTCCAATTGACTTCAATGGGAGCCTGTGTTCCAACCGACTACAAAGGCTCCCATTGAAAAAATGGGTGGGTGGGGAAAATTATGCACCCTGTGACAGGCACCCCATGGTGCCTGCCACACTGTGCATGTTATTGAAAAGGGGTCTCATGGGTACCCCCACAGGCCCCATTCAGAAGGCCCTGGGTGAAGGGGGCCTGCTACGGGCACCCAACATTGGATTCCAATAGCTGATCCATGTCGGAACAACCGATTTGGAAAGGCTGTCCGAATCTGACATCGTAATACGTCGGTCGGTAACGCGGTCCATTGACTCGTACGAGTCGGCTCCGAATGACTCAGTTACTCTGAGAGCCATGTAGAACCGAGTCGCAACAGAGTCAGAAAGATCATAATTGGTCGGAAGACTTTCCAAATTGGTCAGACAGATGGGCTACGAATCTGATTCAGAAGAAACTAATGCCATTTGTAGCCTTTCTGACCGACATCATAATCAGCCCCTTATTGTAGTTGTCAGCGTCACTGTCTATGTGTAAAAACATGTCACTTTCATATTGGTTGAAAATCCACAAGTCACTGGCATGGCATATGTACGATTCCTGTTTATGTGTAAAAGACGTATGATGGAGAATGTTGTCAAGCTATGTTACGCTGAGTTGGGGGGGCAGAGTGGTGTAGTGCAAGCTAGTGTGTCTGTGTTGCAGGAAAGATGCAGAGCCCAGACTGTAGCCAGTTTGGCTGTGGGATTTCAGGCTCCTGGGCTGCTAAAGGAGAATGGCGTTATGTTAGCCAACTGAGAGAGTGCATGTGGAGGAGTGCAGTACAGTGGGAATAACAGCTTAGCAGGCATCCACGTAGAAAGGGCCACAGAAACAGTTTAATGTGTGAACAGTAAAAGAGTGAGCATGTGAGGGATTTAGGCATGTTTGAGTTTCTTGCCTGAGTGAAAGAATGAATGTTCGAAAGGAGTATAGTGTGGACTGTGTATGGTGGCAATAGTAGGGATAGAATAAGTAGTCAGGGTTGCCTGTGGGAGGAGGTAAAGCATTTTCACTTATTTAAATGCAGCAATGAACAGCTTGAGGTGAACGCTTGCATTTTCCAAAGTGCCCGGTATGGCGCTGCACCCTTTTGGCAGCAATTTGAATAACTTTTGATCCAGTTGGGGTACAAATAAATTATTCAGTACATTTCAAATTATGCATCTGATAATGGATTATCTGGATAGTGCAGCAATTTCATATTCATGTTGTAACAGCAGCAGCTGAACAATTACATTTTTCTGCTTCTGCCGGTGATGTTTCTGTTTATATGTGTAGTAGGTTTTTCATTTAACACTAACATGATGTCTTACAAAACAAAAGGGTATTAAGACATCACAGGGAAAGATGTGCACATCATACACCAGAGAGTATGGTCTAGGAGTAGATACTGTCTCCATAGTAGCCCCAGGAGCTTTCTTGATGTCCCCCTAAATGCTAAAATGCAGGTTAGCTGCATTGGACGAGGCACATGATGACAGTTTACAAACGTTGGTCTGTAGTCCTCTGAGTCCAAGTGCCTTGATATACTTTAAGCAGGGCCGGACTGGCCGTAGCGGGCACCGGGCGTTTCCCCGGTGCGCCGGAGGGTTAAGGCCAGTTTTAGACCGGTAGGGGCCATTTTTAGGTCTCGGCTAGCATAGGCTGCGCACATGCGCAGTCTCGCTGCGAGATTTAATGACTTAGAGTACGTTTCACTAGCGAGGTTAAGCCCCGCCCTCTTTTCCATTGGCTGGCGTCACCGTCCATGCTAAACGGTAGCCAGCCATTGGAATAGAGGTCCCAGTGACGTACAACTTTCTCTTTTAGCCCCGTCCCTTTCAGACTTGCTTCCTTGACTTACTGCTGTGGTAAAAGGGTTCTTATCTTCTTTATGGGGCGAAACAGATGGCCCCATAAAGAAGATAATAAACCTTTTACCACACACGTAAGTCAGGTCAATCCCATCCAAGTGGGACAGCTCAAAGAGAAAAGGCTGTGTCTTGGCGAGCGCTTGTGTTTCATTGACGCGTTGCATAAACAATTCAGCAGTAGCCTGTCCCCCATAATTATCAATAGAGCTCTCAAGTTCTACACAACTTCATGCGCGATATACTAACCCGGTTCGTGTATTTTGTTGTATGCTGGGATTTGTAGTCCTGTTTACCACCCAAAGAGACCTGGCAGCACGTAGAGCTGGTAGTTGTACCAGGAGACGGCCACCAGGCTGAGCACCCCCGGTGCAAAGACCACCAGTCCCCCGCAGCCCGCCAGCATGTAGGAGGGCTCGTCCCACCAGCAGCTCACTCCCAGCGAAGACAGCACCACCCCGAGGAGAGTGACCACCATGGAGGTGATCATGAGCCCACGGGCCGCCTGCACCTGGGGCTGCGAGAAGTAGTCTTGTCGGTCGAGGCCGCAGGTCCGCTGGTGCGTGGACTCCACCTCGCTGCAGATGTCCCAGATGCCCTGGTGTTCCACGAAGTCCGGGGATTTGCCAGTGATTTGGCTCTGCTCCCGCCAGTCTGGCGTGAAATGCAGGTCAGGGCGAGCACCAGCCCGTAGGGGGCCAACACCATGCTGACGATCATCGCCGCCAGGGTGCGCATGCTGCCTGCGGCAGGTGGGTCTGCTAGGAGGAGCGGTGCAGGGCTGCACTGTAGAAACACAGCTCCCTCCACCTGTTGCAGCTTCACCACTTGCTGCTGGGAGTCATGTTACAGTCCAGAGGCTTTCTCAGTAACGATGGTCTCTCAGGAGTGTGTACTCCTGCCTCTTGTTCCATGGCCTACCCTCGGGTCACTGCCCTGGTGCTGCCTTCTCTTTGTGCTCCTGTGCACACTTCCTTCTGCTTCTTCGCACGTCTCCTGTACCTCTGAGCGAACCCAATCTGACTGGCCAGACAGAAACTGCTGTGGCAACTGTAGTACCGCAACAGGAGGAGGAGGGGCAGGACAGGGTGGGGTGAGAGCGCCTCTCTCGATAAACACCTGCAGGGAGCAACTTCCCGCAACCACAGCTGAAAGATAACACTGCTCTCCGTAATGCAGCACGTGCAGTTGCACCGGGTCAATGTCTTTCAAGGGACTATTAAAAGCCCAATTATTAATGTAGTTTACCGCCTAACAGTATTGTGTTAGTTTTTCATGTTTGCCCCCTTGCTACGCCTCTGACTCGTCACGTTATATATATGTAATTACATCCGCTACAGGACCACCCTTTAAGTTTGCAATTAGCTGCGCCTGCAAAAGGCACGAAGGCTTCAGAACATAAAACATATAGCTGCAATTAGTAACCCTTTAGAATTTGAACGTTGGCTACTTCAGTGAGGGGGCACGACCAGAAGAAAGGAGGATATTATGCCGATTGTACTGCAACTAAAACATGTTGACCTAAGCTATCATTTCTCAGTGTCTCATTGATGAAATGCGTTTTGTTATACTTTACTTAAGATAAAATGCCACGCATTTTGTCTGCCAGTATGATGCCTCCATCTCAACTGGCCCTTGCTTACACTTAAATGTGTCTGCAACGCAACTGGTGATCACATAGAGCGCCTCAATATCTGCAGGTCGAGTTTGCACTATATAAAAAAACGCAAAAAAAAACAACAATGTGCGTGGCAAGCAACCTACATCACAGGGCAGAGGCTCGGATCGGCTCTAAGGAGTTGACTTGGGAGGGTGTGTGTGTGGGGGGTAATGAAAAGCAGAGGGGCTTTGCAGCCCGGGAAGCAGCCGTGCAGTCACCCATTCATAACAAAAGGCCCCTATGATCCCTGCAGGGGAGTCAGGCTGTTTGGGGAGGAGGCTGATATCGCTAGTGTACGGGGTGGGGCGAGGCGACAGGACATGTTTTCTCTTTTTGGGGGGTTTGTTATTGCGTGAAAGTGCTTTTTTTTACTGTAAGTGTGATAACTTGGTGTGAATACCTCAGCTTGAGGCTCAAAGGCTTTGTTCAGCTTGGCCGCAAGCGTGTTTTGTGTGGAGGTGTTCTCTTCAAACATGGCAGCGCTACGATCACGGGTTCTAAGCAGGGTGAGTTGTTTGTCTGGCACTTGCTCGAAGAATTCTTTGTTGGAAGATCACAGCTGCTAGAACACAAACTAATATACTCTAAAAGGTTTCTCAGTTTGACCACATGAGCCGTCTGTCGGCATCTGCATCACTGTGTTTGCCCTTGCCCTCGCCCTTCCAGCCCTCTAATCTCTCTCTGCACGTCCCATACTTCCTAACTAACCAGTAAGTGCACATCACTGTCTTGCTTCATTATTTGTTTCTTTTCCTCCATCTAACACAAAAAAATGCTAACTACCCGCTTCTTTTCCGCCCTCCTCGCTACACTGTCTGCGTGGAACAAAGGCCGCATTGTGCGTTTTGTTCTATCTGGTCCGACTTATGCTGCCAGCCTTTTTGACTTTGTCAATGCATTAGCTTTCTCAATGCATGTTGGTTTTTGTAAAACTTTGTTTGGGACTAACAGTTACTTTAACCCCTTTCCATGGCATCCTACTGAAAACAAATGCTCTTTTCATCCGTTTATAGCAGATGTGTAAGGCTAAATGACAAGACTTAATATAACAGCCAGGATAATGTGCTGCATAGCTAAATACTTTTAAGATCCTAAAGGCGAGACCGTTGCATTGCAAATGCTTGTTGTTAGTTGGGGACAGTGTGCAGCAGTGGGAATAGTACATTTTACCCCCCTCCCTGAGTCCAACCCTTTTCCTACTGTTGCACAGACTGGAGTGGGAATGGTTACCCCACCGCAATGCAACACGTTCCCTACTGTAGCACCACAATTTGTACCCCTCCTGAGTCCAAAGCTTTCCCTACTGTTGCACAGACAGCAGTAGGAATAGTAATTTCTACCCCTCCTGTGTCCAACACTTTCCCTGGTATTGCATAGACTGGAGTGGGAATAGTATATGTATTACTCCTACAATTTTAAAGTTCTGTTTATATTATTTAAGTGTATATTATTATGATGTTTCTGAGCATAAACTCTTCTTTTTCATTTAGTAATGTTTGTAATATGTAATATATTTTTAGTCAAATGTAATTTTTAATATCGTTTACTTTTTATGTGTAATTAAATGGTCTGTTTTTCAATTTTTTCAGGTCAATTTGTTATGGTTTTTAAATGTTATGTATATATATATATTTCACAGTCCCTTGCTAACTTTGCTGCGCTGTAAGGATGGCCCGCACTCCAGGTTACTCCAAAAGATACTTTATTTCACTTGCGCATTTTGACCAGGCGGTCTTTCTGAAAGCTGGGGAAACATTGTGGCAGTGTTCTCGATATAGTCAGAGAAACACTGTTGCAAAATTAATGAACATAGGGAAAAGACTTTGGCACTCTTACATAAATTGTGCTTATCAGTATTTGGAAAAAAGACTAAATGCATCCAACATAAAATTGTTTCTTGCGCCTTAAAATAAATAAACATGGTATTTTGATAATGATTGTAAAGAAATAATTTAAACACAAATTATCAACAAGAAACAGAAAATTATTCAGTTAATTAAATGATCCATATATCATGCAAGTGCATGTATTCTGTAGTACAACAGTACTTCTCATAAGTGCCCAAATCGGAGTACAGAGATACAGAGTGTTGGTCCAGTGACCTGAGGAACAGATCAGGGGATGCGAGGAGGTCAAAATGAGTGGAGAGGCTGGGGAGGTGAGGTATGAATAGAAACTAGAAGTGTTTCTGTGCAAGTTTGGGACTCAGGTACAGTAAAGCCCCCAAACCTCTCGAAAGCAAGAGACATATAGGCAAGGACATCGTGTTGGGAGGTGTCACAGTAGTGGTACTCCAAAGGGCAGGGAGGTTGGGACGGAGAGAGAGGAAAGAGGGAGAAAAGCAAAGCAAAGAGGGAGGGACAGAGGCGGAACGTACGGCTGTTCTCGCTGCGAGGAGAGCTATCCCAGATGTACATGAAGCTCCACATCCTGGTTGAGGCCTCCCAGGGATTTGCTGCGGAGACACATTATGTATTGAGATTCCAATCTTCTGAAGTCCCGTTCCCTGTCTCCACCTCTGGTGTTGGCCGGTACCCTGTCAATTCCCAAAAATTAGATTTTGAGATTCTCAGCATCGATGGAACTATATAAGACGTTACAGTGCCTAGCCATGGGGATGGGGGATGTCCTGTCATTGTTTTGAATTGCCCTTAGGTGTTCTAGGATACTTTTCTTCACAGGAAAAATGGTGCTCCCACATATCTCATGCCGCACACACAATCTGAAAGAGACACGTTAGTGATAGATTCCTTACCTTAGAATATCCCCAGGCGTCAGACTGGATCCGGAAATTTTGCGTAGCAATACCCCTGCGCGCTGGTAGGCGTCGTCTGCGGCTCCGCGTCCGTCGTCTGCGTCGTGAGCGCCGGGATGACGTCATCGGAGTATATAGACGGCGCCCATGCGCGCTGACGTCAGTTCTTCTTTTTTCCGCGCCAGCTAGCGCAGATCCGGAAGAAGCTCTACCCCCAGTCACTTTTTGACTGAAAACTTTTTTGATCTCTTTTGATCCTCTAGTTAGTCGATTCTCGACTATCGGTGCCAGGGATGCCCGGGTTCAAGCCTTGCTCGAAGTGCGGCCGACTCATGTCGGTCACGGACCCCCATCGCCGGTGCCTGAAGTGCTTAGGCCTCGACCACGACGATCGAACCTGCTCCGACTGCCGGGCCCTGACGTCGAAGGCTAGGCGGGAGCGGTCCCGCAAGCGTCTCGAGCTGAGGCAGTCGGCCCCGCGCCGCTCCAGGTCCCGGTCCCGGTCCCACGGGAGGTCGAGGGACAGGTCGCGAGGTCGGAGTCATCGACGTTCCGGGAGTGGACACCGATCGTCTGGTTCCAAGTCCTCAGGTAAGAGGCATGAGAGGTCGGAGCGACACCATCGGTCCTCCGACCCGCCCCGTCGCTCGCTCGATGCGACCGGGGATTCGGGCGACACCGCCCACGCGGCTCCGCGGGAGTCGCTAGCGTCGCCGCCTGCCCCACACCTTCGGGTCCCTGGGCACGGCGCGTCGCAGGAGGAGGTCGAGAGGTACCTCATGGCCATGAGGGCCCTCCCTCCTCAGTCGGTTCCCGTGGCGCCTTCGGGCCGATCGGCTCCGTCTGGAGGTCCTTCCGGGTCGGGCGCTTCGGCCCCGACGACGTCGGGTGCTTCGGCCCCGGCGCCGCTGGCGACTTCGGTCCCGGCGCCGCGCGACCTCACTGGATCCGGCTCCGGATCCGGGACCTCGCCGGTCGACCTTACGACCTCGCCGGCGACGTCCCTTCAGGTGTCGTCCCCGGCAGCCGACGTGGTTGCCGACCCCAATGCTTCCTACGGTCCTGCTCAGGTGTCGGAGGGGCGCCGCTGGGCGCCGATTCCGTCGGCCGTCGGAGAGTTCTATCTCCACGAGGAGGCCCTGGCTGTTAATCCTGGTCTCCAGGAGCCGGGTGACGAGGAGCAATGGGAGGGGTCCGAGGACCCTCTGGCACGTGATTGCCAGTCTCATCAGGACTGGACATATGAGCTTGGGGAGGCCAGTGGTATTGACACCTCGCCAGACACTGGATTTACGTCGCCCCCGACTGTGGCTTCGGAGGCGGGTTCTGCTTACAGTGTAGTGTTGACGAAGGCAGCTAAGGCCCTACACCTTGAGCTCCCCGTCGCGGCCGTGAGGACTAATCTCCTCACTGAGGTACTCAAACAGCAGTCCGGCTCCGCGGAGCCCCTTCTGCCGTTTAATGAGGCCTTGTGTGACGTTCTGCTGGGCACTTGGTCCAAGCCCGCCACAGGTCCCCCTGTGGATAGGAACGTGGCCAGACGCTACCGCCCGGCACCGGGCGACCCTTGCTTTTTGTCCACCCATCCCACCCCCGAGAGCCTGGTCATCCAGGCCTCCACCTCCCAGACCGCATTCCCGTCGGCCCCGCCCGACAGGGAATCCAAGAGATATGAGCAGTTCGGGAAGAAGGTCTTCTCGTCTGTGAGCCTAGGGCTCCGGTCAGTGAACACCAACTGTCTCTTGGGCCGCTACACCCACACTCTGTGGGACACGGTTGCGGAGGTGCTGCCACAATGCCCTGAGGAGGTCAGGGCTAAACTCAGCCAAACCCTTGCGGACGGCCGAGATGCGGCACGCTTTTCCATCCGGTGTGGGCTGGATACCACGGACTCACTGGGCAGGGCGATGGCTACGACGGTGGCGGTTCGACGCCACGCCTGGTTGAGGTCCGCCAATTTCTCGGCCGATGTCCAGGCCACTCTCCTGGACATGCCGTTTGATGGCCGTCGCCTCTTCGGCGACAAGGCAGACCATGCGCTGGAACGTTTTAAGGACTCCAGGGCCACGGCCAAGTCCTTGGGCCATGCGGCCCCACGCCAGCAATCGGGTGCCTTTCGCTCCTTTCGTGGCCACGGAAGGGGCGCCCCACCACGGACCGTCAGCCACACGCCGCAGAATGTTCAGCAACGCGGTGGCGGCCGTGGGAACCGCCGTGGCGGTGGTCGGGGCCAGCGGCGAGGCCAGTCCACACCTCCCTCAGCAGCCCCCGCCTCAAAACCTTCCTAGTCCGAGCTTTCAGGCCCATGTGACGCCTGTGGGAGGCAGGGTTCGCCATCACCTCTCCCACTGGCATACAGTCACTTCGGACAGGTGGGTGCTGCAAATTGTCCGAAGGGGTTTCTCCCTCCCCTTCGAGTCTTCCCCTCCATCCATGCCACCTCAATACCACCGTGTGTCGGGGGATCACTTGCAAATTCTGCAAGAGGAGGTTTCGGCCCTCTTGGCCAAGAGGGCCATCGAGCGCGTTCCTGGGCCAGAAGTAGGACGTGGCTGTTATTCCCACTACTTTCTGGTACCCAAGAAGGGCAAAGGGGGCCTACGCCCTATCTTGGATCTACGGAACGTCAACGGCTTCCTCCGGACGGAGAAGTTCAAGATGCTCACTTTGGCTCAGGTCCTGGCTGCCCTGGACCCAGGAGACTGGATGGTAGCGTTGGACTTGCAGGACGCCTATTTCCACATCCCCGTCCTGCCGGCCCACCGGCGTTACCTGCGGTTCACGGTAGGCCAAGAGCACTTTCAGTTTACCGTGCTCCCCTTCGGCCTTACCAGCGCCCCACGGGTGTTCACGAAGGTGATGGCGGTGGTCGCAGCCCATCTGCGCAGGCAAGGGGTATCAGTCTTCCCCTACCTCGACGACTGGTTGTTGAAGGCGGGCTCGCCCCGGACAGTCGTCAGCCACCTCCAGACTACGGCCGACCTCCTGCACTTGCTGGGGTTCTCCATCAATGTGCCGAAGTCACACCTGTGTCCCTCTCAGAAGCTCCTCTTCATCGGAGTGGTTCTCGACTCGGCGCAGTTTCGGGTTTACCCACCCGAGCAGCGGGTTCGGGATATTCAGGCTCTGATTCCTATCTTCGGGCCGTTATCCCGGGTCTCGGTCAGGTTGACGCTGCGGCTTCTGGGACTGATGGCCTCCTGCATCCTTCTGGTGCGTCACGCCAGGTGGCGGATGCGGGCTCTGCAGTGGGACCTGAAGTTTCAGTGGGCCCAGCATCAGGGCAACCTGTCCGATCATGTCCAGATCTCGGAGGGCACTGCGAAGCAACTGCAGTGGTGGCTCACGGACCGCGACTGGGTCAGTGGCAGACCCCTCTCTCTACCCCAGCCGGAGCACGTAGTTGTGACGGACGCGTCCCTCCAGGGCTGGGGAGGCCACATGGGAGAGGCGGAGATCAGAGGCCTCTGGTCTCCGGCGGAGTCCCGGCTCCACATCAACCTTCTGGAGCTGCGGGCGATTCGTCTTGCACTGAAGGCATTCCTCCCCTCTGTCAGGGGGAGCGTGGTGCAAGTGTTCACCGACAACACCACCGCCATGTGGTACTGCAACAAACAGGGCGGTGTGGGGTCGTGGACCCTTTGCCAGGAGGCTCTGCGCCTCTGGCAGTGGCTGGAACATCAGGGCGTGACTCTGGTGGTTCAACACCTGGCAGGTTCTCTGAATGCCAGGGCGGACGAACTCAGCCGCCGGTGCATGATGGATCACGAATGGCGTCTGAACTCGGACGTGGCGCAAGGTCTCTTTCGACAGTGGGGAGAGCCTTGGTTAGATCTATTCGCCACAGAAGAGAACGCGCAATGTCAGCAGTTCTGCGCGTTGGAGTTTCCAAGGCGGCACTCGCTCGGAGACGCTTTTCGTCGCGAGTGGAGCTGCGGCCTGTTGTACGCCTTTCCGCCTATACCACTTCTGCCCAGAGTGCTGAAGAAGATCAGGCGCGACCGGGCCCAAGTTATCCTTGTGGCTCCGGACTGGGCTCGAAGATACTGGTATCCCGAGCTACTCAGCATGTCAGTCGATCCCCCGATTCGTCTGCCTCTTCGGGAGGACCTTCTGTCGCAGCAGCAGGGGACGGTCCTGCACCCGAACCTGTCCAGTCTCCACCTACAAGCTTGGAGATTGAGCGGCGGCAGTTGAGGCCATTTGACTTGCCTCCCGAAGTCTGTGACATCATTCTGGCAGCCAGGCGTCCCTCCACAAAGTCGGTATACGCCTGCCGGTGGAATAGATTTGTGGCATGGTGCGCAGCAAAGGCTGTGGATCCCCTCTCTGCACCCCTTTCGGAAGTGCTGCTCTTTCTTCTTTCCCTTGCCCAGCAGGGCTCTGCTCTGGGCACTCTTAAAGGGTACCTTTCTGCTCTTTCAGCCTTCTTGAGGCTTCCAGATCAGCCTTCTTTGTTCAAGTCCCCTATAGTGAGTAGATTTCTGAAGGGCATCACGCACATGTTCCCTCCTGTTCCCTTCGTGATGCCCCAGTGGGACTTGAATCTTGTTCTCACCTATCTGATGTGTGCTCCCTTTGAGCCACTTCATAACTGTCCTCTTCGTCTCCTTACGCTGAAGACGGCCTTCCTGGTTGCCATCACCTCTGCCAGGAGGGTGAGTGAGCTCCAGGCTCTTTCTTCTTCTCCGCCTTTCCTGTCTGTTCATCCTGATAAGGTGGTGTTGCGTACACGACCTTCCTTTCTGCCCAAGGTTGTCACGGCCTTCCACATCGGGCAGTCCATCACCTTGCCCACCTTCTTTCCGCCTCCGCATCCCTCGAAAGAGGAGGAGAGGCTCCACCGTCTGGATCCAAAACGTGCGCTCTCCTACTACCTAGACCGCACTCGCCAATTCCGGGTGGATGACCAACTCTTCGTTGGTTACGTGGGCGCGAAGAAGGGAAAGGCTGTACACAAGAGGACCATCTCCAGGTGGATCATCTTGTGCATCCAAGCATGCTACTCCATGGCGAGGAAGGAGCCCCCGGCTGGATTGCGGGCTCACTCCACTCGGGCCACGGCAACGACAACTGCCCTGGGCCGCGGTGTCCCCCTGCAGGACATCTGTCAGGCAGCCACGTGGGCCTCGCTGCACACGTTCGCAAGACACTACTGCCTGGACAGTCAAGTCCGGAGGGATGGCTTCTTTGGCCGTTCCGTCCTCCAGGACTTTCTGGTGTGATATTGGTTCGCAGACCCACCACCGGGGTTGGTATTGCTGGGGTATCTATTCTAAGGTAAGGAATCTATCACTAACGTGTCTCTTTCAGATGCACAAGTTACTACTTGTGTAACGATATATCTGTAAGAGACATTAGTTAGTGATAGATTCCTTACCGCCCTCCCATCCTCCCCGTTCTGCGAACCGATATTTAGGGTTAAGGTCATCCCCTTTCAGGGCCCTAGTTTCAATGGCACCAGTGTTAGTTCTATCATGGCTCTGCGTATCTGGCGCGGAAAAGCTGTGTTATCAGAACTGACGTCAGCGCGCATGGGCGCCGTCTATATACTCCGATGACGTCATCCCGGCGCTCACGACGCCGACGACGGACGCGGAGCCGCAGACGACGCCTACCAGCGCGCAGGGGTATTGCTACGCAAAATTTCCGGATCCAGTCTGACGCCTGGGGATATTCTAAGGTAAGGAATCTATCACTAACTAATGTCTCTTACAGATATATCGTTACACAAGTAGTAACTTGTGCTACAAGCACATACACAACATAGTCACAGTTACAATTGATGAAAGGCTTGATCTTGTGTTGTTTACCACTGGGTATATTAGCAGACTTGATGTTTGTACTGTGTGCGCATGCCTTGCATTTGCCCATTTATATAAACCGGGGAGTACCCTCAACTAAGTACTGCTTTGCAATTTGCCTGGTTCCATCAAGGAGTGCACTAGTATATCTTTCAAAGAGTTACGTCTGTGGTATGTGATTTGTGGGTTGGGACTAACCAGTTTGCCTATGACCTGGTCCATTTTGACCAAATGCCAGTGTTTCCTCACTATCGCCTGAACCTCGGTACAACTTGAGTTGTAATTTATTATGAGTCTGATCTCGGGTTTGCTGTATGTGAGTGGCTTAGGTTTGAGTAAAGTTCCTCTCTCCACACCCCTGGTCTGATGTCTAGCATCGTTCAGGACCTTGCGTGTATAACCCCATTGCAGGAATCCCTCAATCATCCTCCCTTCCTCTTGCTCTTAGGCTTCCAAATTGCTGCAGTTCCTCCTAGTTCTGAGGAGTTCCCCATAGGGAATACTGCATTTAAGTTTTGGTGGGTGGTGGCTTCTTTCTGTGAAGCCTTGTCTCAAGTGTCCTATCCAAAATTCCCACCTCTACATCCGGGAAATTAATCCTATTTGTGATGGTGAATTTGAGGTTCAGGTCATTAATGGAAATTATATTGAGGAACTCATCTAAGATGGCCTGGGGCCCGTCCCAGATGAAAAAGATGTCAGCAATGTATCTGGTACATATTAACAGATGCTTGGTATATTTGTCAAAGGCCTCAGACCACACACATTCCAATTCCCACCACCCCATGAACATACATGTGTAGCTCGGCACGAAGCAACTGCCCATGGCAGTCCCCGTCAATTGCCTGTACCATTGTTTGCCCAACACAAATAGTTGTTTTCCAGGCCGACCTGAAGCATCTCGAGCAATATGCTGGAGTGGTCATATGTGGCAATTGGTCTATCCCTGATATAATTTTTGTAAGCCTGGATCCCCAAATCATGTTGTATGCAAGTGTAGAGTCAGACTCATCAATTGTACAGAAAATGTAGTCTGACTGCCATGGTATATCAGAGACCTTGGATATGAAATCCATACTGTCGCGGCAGTAGGAGGGTAGGCTGCAGACATAGGGGAATAGGAAACGGTCTAGGTAAATAGAGGCGTTCTCCAAGAGACTCCCATTAGCTGAGATAATAGTCCTACCCGGTGGATTAGTGCTGTGCTTGTGGACTTTAGGCAGCATATAAAAACATGGACTGACTGGTTTCTTGACTGTTAGATTCAAAAGCCCCGAGGTGTGTCATATAGAAAGCATATCACGAAAACAATCAATAGTAGCAACATATTGTCCAATATTAGTCTTAGTATAACGGCTAGAAAAGTTAAGCTATCTCTTGGCTTCAGCCATATACTTTTTGATGTCCCATACCACAACATTTCCCCCTTTGTCAGAAGGCTTGATGACAAAAGAATTTGATTGCTTCAGGGAGATCAGTGCTGCTTGTTGGCCTTAAGTTACATTTGTGGCAGCACGGTTCGTATTGCTTACACCTAATTTTCAAATCTGACGTACCACAGCTTCGTGGAAAGAGTCAATGTCAGTGTGAGGGGTATTGGGCTTAAACCTCGATTTGGGTCTAAAATCACTACAACTTCTCTTGCCAGTCTCCAGATCCAGGAGACACAACAGTTCCCTTTCAATAGATCGGCAATATCTCCAATAGAGAGGAGGTTGGAGGGGGTTTTGGGGTTCGTGGAATTCTGCCCTATCATGGAAACATCTGGTAAGGCACCACACCCTTTTTAAGGGTATGTATTTTTAGCAACTTGAGTTTTCTAGCAAAAAGAAACATGTCTATGCGTGTTCAGGAACTGTCACAATCATTCGTTGGACAGAGAGAGAGACCTAACTCCAACAAAGTTTGTTCGTCACGAGTAATGGTATGGGAAGATAGATTGATAACCGTTAAAGATGGCTCACCAATTATTTATTTATTTTGCTCTGCCGAACTCCTCTCCCACACGGCTTCTCTGCTTCCTTTTCCTCCTCGGCCCCTCCTTGTTTTCCTTTTGTGCTGTTTCCTTCTTTTTCTTTTGAGGGTTTTTATCTTGGCCCCTTGTTTTGTCATAATAAATGATATTCCTTCAGTGTGGTAAAAGGAGTCTGGCCAGTTACTGATGCTGGTTGTCTTTCGTCCAGATCGGAGACATCCGAGCTGTATTTGGATGTAGCTGTCCCCTGCTGTCTCAGGGCATGCATGCGCCTAAATTCCTTTCTGGCAATATCGAACCTCCTGCCGAAAGTCAGGATGCGAGCTGACGCATAGTCAATCTTATCCCGTGTAAATTTCCACTTTTTCTTAGTCTTGATCTCATCCTCATATTTTGCAAGTCTTCTCTCCCTTTCCTTTAGGAAGTTCTGTACTTCCTCCTGTTGGAGATGTTCGTGCAATGTCTCCTTTAAGGTTTTCATCTCTTCCATCACCTGCTCCAACTGAATGGCTGCATACTTGGAAAGAGGACCAAGCATTATCTTACATGTGGATGGCATGAGTGATGACAACTCCTCCAGCAGTTTTGGGTGTGGCTCCTGATATGTTGGTGTAATCAGGATGCGCAGCCCCCTGGGAACTCTTCCCACTTCAATGTAGTTGTTAAGTGAGATTACTTCCTAGCTGTGATTTATTTCTTTTTTACATAGTTTCTCATAGGACCCCAGTGTTTGTTTCAAAGTCTTGCTGCCATTGTGGTTACCTGCCGCCGCAGTCATGGTGTTGGATGAATCGTCCTCCTCATTAAACAGATCCCTAGCGACACCCATGTGCATGCGGATTACCTCACACATCGTGCTGTTTTCCCAGTCTGTTCGTGCTCTTCGATCAAATGTGAGAACTGTTTTCTCCATCGGCACTTTTAGAATACTGTTACAATGTGGGTGCATGATCTTTAAATCGCTCCATTGCAAAAGCCCATAGACAATCTCCTCACCAGGTACACCCCCTCCCGCAATCTGCGCTCTGCGCACCAAGCCCTCCTCTAGACACCTGCCTTCAAACGCAAACGCACTGGTGGCTGCAGATTTGCGGTTCTTGCATCTCGCCTTTGGAAACCTTCCCCTTTGAGATCAGATCATGCCCAGACCTCTTGTCTTTTAGGAAAGCCTTAAAAACATGGCTTTTTAAACAAGCGTATCACTGATCGCCTTCCCCTCCCGCTTTCAGGATTCGTTCTCTGTCTACTCTAGCGCCAGGAAACCAACCGGTGGCAGCGCGCTCAATAAATACTTTTTAACATTAACATTAACATTAACAATCTTTCAATTCCCCTAAAACAGTGCTGGTTTGTTGAGCCAAGGACAGATAACCTGCCGTCTTCAGATGGATAGCAAAATCCACGCTGTGGGCGGGACCTCTACCAGTACCTGTGTTCGAAGATAATCGCAGGACATGCTTACCAGGTAAGTCATCAGCCGCCGTACGTCTCTGGAAAGAGACGCGCCACGGAAGCAGCTGGCCAGTAAGCGCTTCTGCCTGCTTCCAGATCAGGGATAGTTTCTTCACTGGTGACAGGAATCGTGGATCGGATACCTCTGCAAACTATGATTTCTGCTAACATCCGATTACTTCCACCTATCGAGGATGGTGCTGGCAGACAGGAGCAGGACCCATCAAACATTTTACAAGCCCTTGCTAAGGCTGCCGCACTGCAAGGCTGGCCCGCACTCCAGGCTAGCCCAAAAGATACTTTATTTTACTGGCGCGTTTCGACCAGGTGGTCTTTCTCAAAGCTGGGGAACATCGTGGCAGTGTTCTCTATATAGTCAGAGAAACACTGTTGCAAAATTAATGAACATAGGTCAAATTCAAATATACTTTATTCGATTTTTCACATTAAAAATCATAAAAGTAGCATAGTTAAAAAAAATACTTTCGTACATATACATACAAATAGTTCCATCTATACAGAGATCTCGATCCTGCCAATCTATAGGAAAATAGAAGAAATAATATATATTGACCAACTTTCTATTTTAGGCAGTTATACTTTTCCTTTTTCTCAATATGCTTTTCAGACATCCTGCCATAATTCCCACACAGTAAGCATTTTCCAATTTTTGTAAATATAAAAAAGCAGGACGACATTGCTTCCACCCCCTCTCTTCAACACTGGCAAAATCCATCTTACTCCTTCACTGTGATGAAGTTTACAAAATAAAATCACATGTGTTGTTGATTGGGTAGACATCTCATCGCATGGACATTGGCATAAATCTCTAGACCAGTCATTTGCCATGGGGAAACTCACTAACCGATGAAAGTTATCAAACCTAAATCTGGTAAGGACATACCTGTTGTACCCTCCTGTTCACCAAGCCGAACATGGTTGTATGCTAAAAGTTGTCAAGGTTAGCTGATTCTGAATCACAGTACTTTTCTTAATTTCCATTACAACTCTTAAGGATTCTAAGGGCTTCAGGCATAACAATTTGAAGTCCTTCCTGGAAATAGAGCTCATAGTATCAGGATGAGTATAATAATCAAGTCTATCCAAGTCTTTTAAAAATCTTCTCATATAGTTCAGCCAGGTGATCTTATTTGCATAGCATAAACTCATGGCGTCTCCAATGATTTCCCTATTTAACCCTATATTTGTGGATGTCAAGACTCTATGTCATATTAGCAGGGGTTGTATTTTAATCATGTCCGAAATAGAGGGAATCCCCAATAAACATAGGAAAAAGACTTAGCACTCTTACATAAATTGTGCTCATCAGCATTTGGAAAACAGACTCAATGCATCCAACGTAAAAATGTTTCTCCCCTTAAAATATATGAACATGGTATTTTGTCATGTATGTAAAAAAATAATTTAAACAAATTATAAAAAAGAAAACAGAAAATTACTTATATATATATTATCATTTTAACCTTTACAAAAAAATGAGTAAATGATAATGTAAATTATTATTATTATTATCTTAATAATAGTTTTAATTTATATATGTTTAAAAAAACACACACAAAGATATACATGAGTTTTCAAAAAAATTGAGTATAACATTTATATATATCTTAAAAGTATTTAAATACATATATTTGTAATTATATTACTGTTAAATATTAATATATTCAATGTTTATTATTTTTAACTATATATAAGTTAAAAAACTATATTTTTGTCTTCCATATTAGCATATAATGATATTTTCTTTTCGATATTTGTGTTATTTACATTATAAGTATGGGATAACAATATTGTTGTGTTCGATATTTTTGACACAATATTTATCTAGCACAATGTTTTTAGTTTTGATATTTTGTCATTGAACCATGATGACCATGAGGATATTAAGCCGCTGGGACATCCTCTACCTGCCTCAAGATAAATATGGCAATTATGCCTCCGGAGGCATCAACTGTAATGCTAACCATTGCATCACTGACTAATATTCTCCCTTATTGGCTGATTTTCTGAAACTGCCCTGCATTGAGAGGTTCAAGCTACTCTCTCTTTTTTTTTATTATAATCTGTTTTTATTGATTTTCAAATATACATATACATAACAGGCATCTTAGTTTGATTGCCAAGACCAGGTACACATTAGGGCACCGATCAACATTGAGTACATATTACAATCACATGAATTTAAAAACATTCAAGTGTCCATATGGCAGCTGTAGATCAGGAACAAGTGTGACTCTGAGACTCCAGTCATTACACGGTCGACAGACGTCACAGGTCGATTTGAGCTGGTGTCCGCTAGCCCGCTCCATAAAAACCCTTTTGGGTAATCAATTTAGGCTTCTGAACAGATTTCGAGATTTATAATCAAACATAACCAACAACCACAATTTTGACCAGTACTAATAGAGAAAACCCATCTCCCCACATCCCTCCATTTCCCCATCAACTCACCACCTTACTGCCACCTGGCGGCTGCCCCCAGTCCCCAGTTTTAGCTGCGTCTACCCACAGCATCTTTGAGCGCATGTACGTACATGGAACATTACGGTCGCCCACAGATAGGCCCCATGAACTTGCCACTGGGCCGCCTCCCCCTCCCTCAGGCTGCCTCTCAAGGTCCTCCACCTCAGTCCGCTGTAGCACTTGAAACAGTGTCTCCCCTTGGGCTACCATTGCTTCCTTCCACAATCCCAGCGTTTCCTCCCTCTGAATGGCAATTTTGTCCACCCGCGCCCATGCGGAAAGTGAGTGCCGCAACGCTCGCACATGCGGCGGCTCCTGTGCCTTCCATCGCTTGGTCAGCAGCCGCTTGGCGACAATGAGTCCCAGGTCATGAAATTGAGATGTTACTTTCGTGGCCGGGGTTCTACGAAAGTGGTGTAGTAAGTAAACTGTCCATTCAAAGGGTATGTTGCGGCTCGTGCATTTGCGCAGCAGGTCACTAATTGTGCGCCAGTATGTGTGCTGTCTGTGGCAGTTCCACAGCATGTGTATGAGTCCGGCTCCCGGTGCAGCACATCTGGAGCACACCACGTCCGGACGATGGAAATATTGATTGATCGCCTCGGGTGTGAGGTATACCCTGTGTACAATGAACAATTGTATTTGGCGGAATCTCATGTTTCTGGATATACGTACGGGACTCTTCAATACCCTTTCCCATTCTTTGTCTTCCAGCTGTCTCCCCAGATCTCGTTCCCACTTGTGGCAGAGAGGATCCAGAATGACCGCCACATGCGTCCAGAGTGACGCCGCGAACCAGCGGACCAAATGTCTACCCCTCCCCAAGACGTGTAGGTACTGTATGGTAAAACGTTGTTGCGGCTCTGTAGTCAGATGGCCCCATTTATCGGCCAGTGTCGCAATCAGTGAGCGGTGCATTAGGAATTGTCCTGGCGGCAAACCCTCGTTCTCGACTAAAGACACGTTTGCTGTAAGCTCGCCACTGTGGTATAAATCTCCCATAGTCCTTATGTCCACGTCTATTAGGGCATGGGATGTAAGCGCCCCCACCCAGCTAGGAGAGCCTCCAAATGGTATGGCCGGAGCATAGGGGACCAGGGCTCTGGTGAGATGGAGACTTCTATGATAACATTTGTATGCCACTGCTAAAAGAAGCGGCTGCGGCACTGCAGCTGTTGTTGCTGGGTGGAAGAGCCTAGTGATTTGCTCTAAGGAGCGCGGGGGCAATGTAGACGCCGTATCTTTACGACCTTTATCGGCCAGCCAGTATGTTATCCACTACAGTTGTACAGCCAGATAGTAATGCTCAAAACGCGGCGCAGCAGGCCCCCCTTGGTCGGTGGGGAGGTAGAGCTCGGGTAGCGCCAGTCCGCGCTGGCTGTTTCCCCAGAGAAAATCTCTCAACTGCCTAGTGAGCCCGGCAAAGAAGGCAGCAGGTACATATATAGGCAGGTTGGCAAAGTAGTACAGGAGTCTGGGGAGGATGACCATCTTGGACAGGGCTAACCTGCCAGTGATCCTCAGTGGCAGCGTGCAACTTAATGGCAGTCAGGGCCCGCCCCAGGTTTCCATCAAAAAGGTCCGGCGGTTGACAGTAAATTTGGATTCTTAGGTATCGGAAGGTGTCTGCCCTTCACTGTACCTGTGTGCCGTTAAGAGTATACCTCGGGTCCTGATTCCTCTCCCCGAACGCATCAATACAGGACTTACTGGCATTGACTCGGAGGACTAAGATGGTGGCAAAGTTGCGCGGAGTGCGAGCCAACTGGGCCGGTATGTTGTCTGTTTCTCTCACAAAGACCAGTAGGTCATCTGCATATAACGACACTTGGTGTACCGCATCCCCCAGTGGTATTCCAGCACCCAACATCGCCCGCAATGCCGCCGCTAAGAGCTCAATTGCTAACGCAAACAGGAGCGGTGATTGTGGGCACCCCTGTCAGGTACCCCTACATATTGGTATGGCCTCGAACATATATGGTCCCGACCGCACCCGGACTGTGGGGGTCTTGTATAAGAGGTCTACCATTTGCAGAAATCCCTGACCCAGCTCGTATCACAGCAACACTGCCGATAGATAGCCCCACTCCACGTAATCAAATGCTTTTTCCAGATCTAGTATTAAGCATCCCGCTCTGGGCCACTCCTGCCTACTGTCCGACGCCACCCTAAAAAATAGGCTCAAATTTAATGATGTGCTCCGTTTGGGCACAAACCCATTTTGGTCGCTGTGGACCAATTCGGGGACCACCGGTGCCAAGCGCTCCGCCAACACTTTAGCTAGTATTTTACAGTCCACGTTGAGGAGCGCCAGAGGCCTATAAGATCCCAGGGCAGTAGGGTCACGGTCTGGTTTAAGTAGAGAAACCAAGTACGCCTTGCGCATCGAGGAGGGCAATAAGCCTTCCTCCAATGCGGTAGTATATAGTGCGTGTAGAGGCTGTACTAGAGACTCACGGTAGGCTTTATAGTACTCTGCAGGGAGCCCATCGGGCCCCGGCGTTTTCCCCGAAGCATAGACCCGAAAGCTTCACCGATTTCTTTCGGGGTGAGGGGGCCATTAAGTATCTCCTGGTGTGCACTGGAGGCCTCGGGCAGCTGGAGGGGTTCTAAAAATCCCTCCAACTCTTGACTGGAGCAACGGACCTTCGACTGGTACAATTGCGTATAATGGTCTACCATTACTTTGTGAATTTCCCATTGCTCTATTGTTTGATCAGCCAGGCAAGCAGGCGGCCCGGCATATCTGCTGCAGCATGTGTACGAGCCACGTGAGCTGTATAATTATGGCACCGCAATCATTCCAGGAGTACAGCATGCTGTGCCCAGAGGGATTCTAAATGACTTGCGTGCCTGCCTCCTCCCTCTCATATTTCAGAGCTGGGATTCGAGACGGGTGATTAAAGTGTCCAGCTGCTTCCGTATGTTCCACTTGGCCCCTAAACAGTGACTCCTAATCATGGCCCATGCACCAAGGTGTACCTACCCTCGGGATCTGTTATCAGTTCTGCGCAAACAAATGGTATGCCCGCCCTCACCCACACCAACATGCCCCTCGCATGCGCTGAATATACGGTGCCATATACCTGCCCTCTCCAACGCCTATGGAACCTACCC
Organism: Lissotriton vulgaris; assembly: GCF_964263255.1. Lineage (NCBI taxonomy): Eukaryota > Metazoa > Chordata > Amphibia > Caudata > Salamandridae > Lissotriton > Lissotriton vulgaris. The sequence goes on from NC_141695.1 coordinate 1,657,685,922, forward strand.
AATTCCCACTGTGTCATGTGTGTTTCTTGCAACATTGCTATTCCAATAGAGTGCCTCTGAAGGTAAGCAAAAATGGAATAACGCCGCGCGGGTGTGTGCATACCCCGTATGTTCCATGTGATGATGTTAACCCGTGCCATTCCTCAGGTGTGTAGTTGTCAGGGGCGCCAGCAGTAGGACATGGTGTGGTGTGCACGAGACTAGGTCAGGTGGGAGTGCACCTGTCTGTCGTAACAAAAACATTGCACGAACAGCAAACAACATAACTTCTGGGGCGAACTGAGCGGTAGAGTCCGTCCCAACTACTGTAACAGTGTACAGATATAAACTAGTTCAGTGTGTTGCCTGATGGGGTGTGTGCACAGGTAACATGCTGTTACAGCCGCCTCCCTTGTATCCTCCCCTGCAAGCGTGGGGCGCCAAGAAGCTGCTTCTTGCCTGCAAAGCATTGGAGCGGCTTTCGCCTCCTTGATATGCACTCGCCTGCATGGGGTCCTAGTGACCCGCTGGCTTACGCGTAATGAGCCTATGCGGTTGCTAACATGACTAACCCACCCCCTGCGTCATTACATTCTTAGCATGCATACACTAACAGTTCAAACACTACTTGCGTGGGTTCAACACAGCATATTCTCACCTAAGGATATCGTCAGCGGTTTGCGGAGTGACCACTGGCAGGCAGATGTCATCAGATATCTCCGAAGACGGTGATGAGGAGCTTCTGGTCACCACCATGGTCTGCGTACAGGATTCCAGCCGCACGTTAGTGTGCAGGGTCTCAAGAGTTGTGGCCGCCTCCAGCACATTCTGCCTCTCCAGTCGCTTCTCCTCTGGGCTCGGGGCTGCGGTTCCGGGCTTTGTCCCTCTCGGGGTCCTGTGTCGTTCACGCTGTCTCCTTCTCCGGCCTGCGGAGGCATCTCCATCAAAATCTGGCGGTCTGGCTCCCTTCCACAGCCCCGACTCCTCCATCCAGTCCCACGTCTCCGCAGGAGAATCGAAGAAGCGCACCTTTCCCTTCTCAACCACTCTCAGCCAGGCGGGAAATAATAGGGAGTATGGTAGGTTCAGCTCTCGGAGTTGGCGTTTCACAACCATGTAGTTATTCCTGCAACGTTGTACGAGAGCAGTGTAATACGGAAAAAGCATAACCCGACTGTCACCCACTGTAAGACTGTTCAGCTTCCGCGTTTCACATAGCAATGCATCCCTGTCCCTATAGTTGAGTAGTTTAAAGAGAAGTGGGCGCGGTCTAGCTCCCGGCTGAGGCTTCTGTGCTGGCACACGGTGGGCTCTCTCTACTACAAACTGGTTTGACAGAGTTTCCGAAGGTAGGAGGTCGCTCAGCCAGTGTTCTGTATACTCTTCCGGGTGTTTGCCTTCTTCACCTTCTGGCAAGCCCACTACACGAATATTATTGCGCCAGGAGCGCCCTTCCGCAGCTCTGTCTTCCAAAGCATGTATCCGATCTATCATGTCCTGGAGTGCGTCAGCATGACCGCGCGTGAAGGTTCAAGTTCTTTGAGCGCTTGGCCATGGGCAGCGACCTTGTTGGACAACTTACAGTGATCCGCGTGCAGGAGCGTGAAATCCGATGCGATCTTGTCCATTCTGGTCTCCAGGGATGCCCTGGTGTGGTCCAGTGTGGCGCCGATTTTCTCCACTGCTGCAAGTAGCGAGTCCATTTTGGTCTCCAATGCTGTAGGCGTTGGTTCATATCTTGTGTGTTCTCACTCATGGCGGGTCCATGCTGCCTGCACATGTCGACCCCTGCTGGATTTTGGCACGCATACGGCCCATCGCAAGTTGTTGCACCGTTGGCATTCGCAACTGGCGTCTGGGAAGGTCGATGTTTGCACAATGTGGATACGTCTGGAGTTCAGGGTATTCGCCGGATGACCCTCCCACGCGGACCACTGAAGCCAGACCAGGGAGGAAGCACAGGGGTGTCCCCTGCCGTGGGCAGCGACTCGGTTCGCGAGTAGGTCCTGTGACTGCCTGGCCTCATGTCTCTCGATGCCTCTCAGCAGGAAAGCTCCTGTGTCCCAAGTGCATCAGGCGGCGGGAGCGATCCCAGCAGGCCGCTGTATTGATTCCTCCCCGTTACGACAGGGCAGAGAGCCGCACCCGGATTTCCTCCACTCCAGAGGGACGCCGCAGGCAGCCCAGTGACTCCGCCGGGGACTCACCCCAACGTAGCCAGGCCCACAGTCGTAACTTTCAGAGTGGCGCGTAATCAGCTCGCCTGCCTCCGCTCTGTTGAGTCTGAGGCGCCCACTTCAGCTCAAGGGCACTTCAGGTGAAGGTTCCGCTGGCCGATAATTATCAGCCCCCGTCATGAACTGCAGAACTGAGCCTGTGTTGGAGTCTCTCAGTCAGGCAGGCCAGTCGGATAACCCAGGCTGCTAAAGCGGACCTCAGCAGCCCCTACTTCAATTCGGTGCTTGGCCTGCTGGTGCCAAGATCGTCCCGGACAATGCAATGGTCACTCCTGCACACTCTCAGCCGTTGGCCCCACACTCTCTCAAGACCCTCGAACGGGCAGCGTGACTGCAGCAACTACAAGGGATTGTCTTGAGTGCTGACGCCCCCCACACCTTGCCAGTACACACTCCGCGGTCTTGCCCCTTGTAGCACCAAGTACTGGGTCCACTGACCAGGATGTAAGTGGTCGTGCCACTCTCATGGCGCCAGTACAGCTCAGCTCCACATCCCACACTGTGCACCCTTCCCGTCTCAACTTCACAAAATGGCATGTTTGAGAAAATGGCACCCGCCTTGCCTGTCTATTACAGCGTGTGGACCCAGGACTCCAGCGTCACTCAGTGGCCACCAATCTCCTCCAGTTTCCACTAGATGATGCCGTCTTGGGGCCCCCAAAGCGGCACGTTGCTTTAGCAGTTCCCTCTGCCCCCAGCTGTCCCCGCGCAGCGCTCCCGCAGCAGGCGCTCCACACAATCATGCAGTGCTCTTCAGGCATTGGGGCCCCGTCAGGGACCCGCCGCGTGGCTCCAGCAGTAAGGCTCCACGATCACTACAGGGGACAATCCCAGCACAGGCCTCCCTTTGTCATATCAGCTCCCACCGGCAGTTTGCGGCTCCGACAGGTCGCGTGTCCCGCCTTAGCCTGTAGGGCTGTGTTCATCTCCAGGGCACTGCCAGGCACACGTGGCTTCCCCCGTAGACTCTCCGCTGCCCACTGTCAGCCTCCAGGGCCCGCCCGCCTTCCAAAATCTCCAAATGCCCCCTCCACGCCAGGGTTGTCACGGGCAAGGACCCGCACACTAACCTCAGGGATCATGTCCTATGGCCTACGCGAAGGGCAGGATCACAATCAGGCCGCATTCTCCTGCTTGTTGCCTCTTCGACAGCCCGTGCTTCCCAGGTCGCGCAGCCCCTTCCACCTGCATCAACGACCTCGCCCATGGAAGCAGCACTTCAGGAGACAGTTTCGCTGCCTCGCCTCAGCTCCTTACTAATTCCGCAGTTTATCAGGGCTGGCACCACATCAGGATCTTTCAGACGAAGAATTAGGGGATATCGGCTGGAGCTCTACAGACTTGTCGGCTGGCTAGCCCCGCCCCCATGCTACTCTCTCTTTTTATGTATTACTCCTCTCAGTGTTGGAAAGATCAGAACAGTTTTGTGCCCCAAACTTTGACAATTCCTAGTCCAAGCGTTGGACATAGAGAAATTGACAACCACCAACTTTTTGCCACTGGTAGAATATGTCTTCTCTAGTGGTAACCAACTGGTCTAGGGTTTTGCTTGTAATCTCTCTAAATCCAGGTTGTCAATCATAAACATCAGAGGAGTTACATTACCTCAGGTTTGTCTGAAACCTTAGTGTGTCCACTAAGAATTCTGTGACAACGTTTTATTCCCTTAAGTAGTGAGTAGAAGCAGGGTGTCAGAGGGGCTCATTTATTTAGTATCAGTCCCCACGAGGGTGGGGATTATGTAACTAATTTTAATAAAATTAAAGGACTACGGAATCTTGAGAGTAGAATGTCTCTCGGCAAGACAGGTGAGCCCCTACCTGTCCAGGCCGCTAAGAAATACATCAAACATGGCCCCTTATTTTATTTGTAAATTCTATTTCAATAAATCATTTGAGGACACACTCAGATATCCAATAGGATCACATCTTATTGCTGAATCCCAAGGCTCAAGTGATCTTCTTATTAAGGGATTTTTAGCCCTCTCCTGCTGCACATCTACTAATACATCAAGTAAGAGAATGTTGGGCCTTTGACCAATGATTAAGGCTCCCTGCTTTCCGTTTTTACAGATTTTTACAGATAAATACAGACAGAAAACAATGTGTTTTCTGTCTGCATTTATTTTTAAAAGTGGATAAATACAGACAAGTGTTCTGCTTTTAAGTGACTCTCCATGCTGTCGTTCATAAATTATAGCCGAACAGCTGAGCAGATGGGCAGCATTGGAAATTAAAAAAACAGGATGACATTTCTTTAAATAACAGCATGTGTCAATATACATGTGTGGTATAATGCTAGTATTTACCAGTGGATGTATTGTTATGTAATATTTGGCAGCTTAAATAGCTAAAACACAATAGACATCAAAGTATGAGTGCGCGTCTATCAGTTAAATAAATATGGAAGTGTACAGTTTTACACCTTCATCTACACGCAAAACACAAAATAAATATGGATAAATACAGAGAAAATCGCCCAAAAATAAATATGGATATATACAGACGGAAATGTTAAAAAAAGAAAAACCATAAAACCGTGAGCCCTACCCATGATGCATGGACAGCATGGCAAAACTGCAATAAGCGTTTGCCTGGAAGAGTGACATGAGTACAGGGTTCTCGTTTGCATCCCTTGGCCCCGGTGCAGTCCTTTACTTTCCTTTCATTTGCGCTTCTCCTCAAAGCTGGGGGTGTTGTTTTCTCCTGCCAGGAGGTGCGTATTGGGGCTGTTGTGCTGGGTTTTCTAGTGTTCGGGGGTGTCACAATAGTTAGGCGCAGACATGTGGAGGCATCACCACTGGCAGCAATCTTAGAGAGTTTGCCACTCTCCAAAACAAGGAAAGTGGAGTTTATCTCAAAGGTGCAAGCCAAAGTAATATTAGTCTTTCCAGGAAATAAGCTGGAGGTACCCCAATCCAAGATGGCTGGATTATTTCCTTTTACAGTGGTTTCTTATCGTGTAGGACTACTTCCTGTCTTATTTTCCTTTATAAATGGATTGAACTACTGCTCATTGTCTCTCAAGAGGTTAAGCAGAAGTTTTTGTTGGGTTCTTCACCCAAACCTTTTCTTTTTTTTCTCTCTATTTTTTTCCAGTTGGATTCATCAATTCGGCTGCTTCCTCTTCATCCCCAGAATTTCAGATCCTCTTCAGCTCCTGTCTCCCCACCCCCCATATGATCAGAATCCATGCATCTGCCATGCTCCAAACTCATTAGTTCTAAGTTCATTTGCAGGACGGAAAGGTTGGTAGTTGTTCCAGGCTACTTGGCAAAACGCTTTGTGGCCGTGGATAGCGCACTGTGCCTCGACGGTGGGCGCAAATTGCATTCCCATGAATCTTCTACCTCTCATGTTTGAAAATGGTGGTGACCATTTTGAAGCTATCAAATATCAGTTTCCTTGTGGTGCAGAATGTAATTTCCAGGTAATCAAGATACTTTGTTTCTAAATACCTGACCTTGCTCCCAGAACTTGTGAAACCCTTGGAGATTATTTTCCTTTTGAAAATCTATTTGGAAACTGGAGCTAAATACAGAGAAGGATTTAAATTATGTTTTGGAAACAGACTTAAATAGTTTGAGATACTCATTCTAAGTTTACATTGAAGAAGTATAGAGCTATATTTTTGTTGCACATTTTTAGATACTATACTACATGATGAAACAGCAAGGATCTGCTTCACAATAAAACACGGTTGAAATAGTCACAAATCATAAATTGTGTTAAATGGTGAGAGTCTAAGACATAGAAATATTCTGAAGGTATGTCATTGCTACAGCAAATAATAGATTGTTCAATTTAGCAATACGCAGGGCCACTGGAATTATGTGATTGTGAGGCCGTGGTGATTTTTGCATAGTTATAGATTTGCCACATAATACATCATCTGCTGCATAATCTGCTGATTTTAACAAAAAAAGGTTTCTAGTTCAAAAGTTACAAAAAATGCAGCAACACGTGTTGCCACACAGCGGAGGGTCCTTTGCAAAGTTGAACTGGTCACCTTTCTGTTGCTTGTTGCTATATATGGGTGTTAGACTGGTACTGAAGAGCTGCAACTAATGCCCAGACAGTGTTAACAAGTATAAAATTAACAAAATAATAAAGTAATACTATCACAACATTTGCCGCCCTATGCAGCATAAAGAACGCAGCATAAATTTGCCTATTCTTACTGCTTATTTTAGTCAACGCTGCCACATAATTTGGCCCTTCAATGCCACATAATTCCAGTGGCTCTGGCAATACAGTATTAGAGATACTAATATTGCCTTTAGTTTTCCCAAATTGACCGCAGTCATGATTGCCCAGGAGAATAATGAGTCAGAGTATTGATATCAATGCCCTTATTATGATGTTGGTTGGAGTTGCCACCGACCGACATAATCGTGGATTTTGGACCGACCGACCTCTGGTTAGCGATTCAGACCGCAGCATTACAATGTGACCGCACATGGTGCAGTCGCATACTCCCATTTCTCTATGGGAGCTTGTGCCCCAGCCGCAAATCGGCCGTAGCACAAGCTCCCATAGAGAAATGGAAGATTCTGTTAATCCCTGCACCGAATGGCAGGCACTTCAAGGTGCCTACCACACGGTGCAGGGATTAACAGGGAGGCCCATAGATGCCCGGTCGGCCCCCAACTGGAGGCCGTGGAAGAATGGGTGCCCTGCTAGGTGCCCGCAAAATCTCTATCGGACAGGTTTTCCATGACGGAAAGCCCGACATGGAAAGCCTGTCGGAAATAGACATTGTAATCCCGATGGCGGAAACGTCCTCAGGGATTACGGTGTGGCCTCCGACTGGCCAACGGGCTCGTTCAGCCTGTTGGAATCCAGCTGAAATGACCGTCCGGTTTTACTTTCGACCGCCGACTTTGTAATGCGGCAGCTGAAAGTGAAACCTACGATGTGAGTCGTAAAGCCTCCGCCGACTCACATCATAATCAGGCCCTAAGTGTCTCTGTTTTCTCTCTTACTCGATTCCTCTTTCCCCAGATCTACTGCTAACCAACATATTGCCATGGAGTATAGTTGGCTGTAGAAACAAGGGAATGCAGAAAAGTGTATTGCTCCTGTTGGATGTGGAATTCAGGTTAGTGCCTTCTGACATCATCAGTGGATTTCCAATGTCTTGGCTGAGTCATTAGCTAAGGTCTTCTTACCCGGTGGGTTAATTACTAATCACTGGTAGAGCCTAGATCACCGAGAAAGTTCATTCCAGCCGCTATCCATTGTCACAAGTCTTGCACTTCCCAGCTAGGAATCACCCTCAGAGCCCAAATCGTAGGTGTGCGCAAGATAGAGTTTAGACTTTGGGGGACTCAACCTCAGACCTGCGCGCATGATTTGTTGTTGCCAAATCAGTTAATTGAGATGTTTTATGTGTTATGTTATAACACTTACATAATGCACATTACAGACTGGGCAACCACCCCAGAGAAGATGGCGGACACTGTTGGGTAGCATTGCCACCATTAGGGATGGGTTGTCGTGCCCCTGCCCGTGCCCGAGATGGAGTAAAATGAGAGATGTCTCCTCAGTAAAGGGTTTGACTTACCAGAAGCGTGCCCGCCTGCGTACAGGTTAGTGTCACCCAGATCCCCACATAGAAGAGTGCCAACGGAGGGCGGTTTATTTCAGTGGCGAACCTAGGACTACATGTACTTTTTTATGTTACGTGTAACAAAACTGAGATTGACTTGTTGGTTAGAATCTATAATTTTCGACAATAACGTCAGTTCTAATATTTCTAGGAAACAATTCACAAGGATGGCACAATTTCCATGAATTGTGTGATTAGAAAACAGTGCTATTAAAGCGATAATGCTATAATGTCAGGCAACTACAACCGTGGATAGAGCATTATTACACTTTCTCAGAAAATCTGAACTCCATTTTGACAATTAACCTTTCTAAAAGGTGCAGTACATTTCCCTAGCTTGTTCATAGACTTCAGCTTGCTGCATATGCTCACGCACACAAAGCTTGGCGAACAGTGGAAGTGATTAAAATACTTTAAAACACACTTTATCACTTTTTGTTGACTTTTGGTAGGATGAGGTTTCCATAAAATTCCTCCGAAGACCCATTTCTCAAAATTATCTGCATCAAATCGCCCCAAACTTCACATGCAAATAGAAAGTGCTGCAGGCTTTCAATATGGTGAAAATTGGTGATTTTTTTTTTTAGTAAAAAACACTTTAAACGGTGTCAACAATTAGGTACAATTCGGGTACATGCACAACTAATGAATGTATGTTTGGTGAAAATCGATACTAAAACGTAAACATTAAACATACTTTGGTTACTATCCATGCGACGTGCACAGGGGAGAAGCCAGAAAATTAAAATACTCCCTCCCCACTTTGATCCATTCCTCTGAAGCAAGTGAGTGAAGCGATCAGACTCTAATCACTCTGGATGAGGTCCCTTCATACCGCCTTCCATCCATCTATCTCTCCATCCTTTAAGCCTTTCAAGCTCTTCCATCTTTTCATGTTTCCACCCACCCCTTCACCATTCCATACATCAACCCTTTCATCATTACAGTCTTGCATCCATCGTTTCATCCTTCCACTCACACATCCAACCATTCATCCATACTTTTCCCATCCATCCATTTGCTGTCCTTTTATCAATCCACCAATCTATACGTTCATCCTTCCATTCAGCCATCCATTCATCCATCCACCCATTCATCCAGTCTTTCATCGTTCCAGCCACTTTCTTTCACCCACCAATGCAAATCTTGTTTTTCTCTCCCGTCCATCAGCCCTTTTACCCTTGCATCCACCCTTTCATCCACAGATTCTTCCTTATTTTCAAATGTCCTTCCTTCTATCCTTCCTTCCAACCCTCTCTCCCTCTCTTTCATTCAAAGGTTTTTTTATATAGCGCAAACTTGACCCGAAATCAGGTATCAGACCGCTTTACATGAGCACCAGTTGCATTACATGAGGACACATTCATTTTTGTTAGGCACGGGGAGATTCATTGATTTGCCCAGAATCACAGGAAGTTTAGCGTCATTGCAGAGATTCGATCCCAGTTTCCCAGATTTGAGGTCGACCTCCCCATTCTCTCTCTTTCTCTTACTTCAGTTTCTGTGGTCAACCCCTGATCTCCTTTATCGTTTTTCTCTACTTTTGATTTTTTATTAACTTTTGTCTGCAGTGCTTCAGACAGGACAGGCTCATAAATAACTATAATTGTCAACACCACACCCACTTAAGCTGTGAAAGGGGGGGGGGGGGTGTTCACAACGCCACTGGACATGCGCACTCAATTGTGTTCACCACCAGAACCACCTGAGTCTTCCGTTCTGCACTCCCTTGTTGAGGACCAGCAGTTTGAATGGCTATCAGCACATATATTTCCTTACATTGCAACACCACATATACACCTGCTCCATTGTCCTCCGGGTCTGGTGGCTCAGTGGACTAATGCGTCCACTGCAGGGGCCTGTGTTCGACCTCATGGCCACAGATTCAAATCCCGGCAGGTCCACTCAGCCTTTCATACATCTGAGGTCGATAAAATGAGTACCATTGAGTTGGGTAATACTATACATCTGTTATTCAGCGCCAAGAGACCCCTTTGGAATGAACGTGCGCTTTACAAATATTATGTTATGTTATTGATGCTGCAGCAAACAGCTCCTGCAGAAATTCTTTACCCTCAGCTACTGAGTTTAGAAGACACTGGACTGGGAAGACCTTCACCCTGCCTCGTTCTCTGCCTGGTTCTGTCTGTGGACTTGCTCGGCTGTGTGCACAAGGAACATGCCCCATTTATCTACATAACCTCGCACTGTCTGAAAGTGAGGATAGTGGTCTTCATAATCGTGCCGCACAGTATCTGTTGCTCCGATTGAATTATTCGAGCACATCTCCATCATTTAAATGCATTCATCGCTGTAATATTTCATCTGCCTGGAGAAACTGTATCACCCCTCCACACACATCCTCACTCCTTATTCAACTTACGTTGAGCAACAACAACCTACTTTGTGTTATTTCCCAAGGCCTTTTGGACACCACTTTCACTGACACTCCTCCTCGCACTTCCATGGATCTCCTTTGCCTCATCCTTATGCTGAGACACTATCTTATTCCCCTCCATCTCTTGGCCACCACCCAGAGGACCGCCCTCAGCCACCTATCTGCAAACATTCTCCCTGCCATCGAGTCCTAAAGGCTCATATACACTCTCCCTCTCGATCACCTCCATGACCAAGTCGGTCTTCAAGGTCTTCATATCTGCCTTCCACTCTGCAGAGCAGCATCTTTGCAAACCCTCGTTATCTCCTAATGCCCCCACAACTAATACTTAGCCTGGACCATTAGCTCTCTCATTCACACTCTCCGCCTTCATCGCTGCAAATCAATCATCCCTCTCAATCAATCAATCAATTAGTAGATTTGTAGAGCACTTCTTGTCACCCGTGAGGGTATCAGGCACTGGCAGGATCCAATTGATTAGCCGAATAGCAGGTCTTCAGGGACTTTCAGCCTCTCCACCTCTCACATTGCACCCTATTGTTGCTTCAAAACCTTTGCGATCTAGAATAGGACACATTACAATGCAAACTTTTACAACGCATGCTTTTACAACCCAGTTTTTACATCGCAACATCCATTACAACGCATGATTTTACAACGCATGCCATCACAACGCATTTTTAGAAACTACACTTACAACGCATTCCATTACAGCGCATACCATAACATATACCATTACAACGCAAAATACTTTTAGGGCAACAGTAATGTAAGTGTTGGATAGTGTAGGGGTAAAAATTACTATTCCCACTCCAGTGAGTGCAACAGTAGAGTAAGTGTTGGATAGCGTAGGGGTAAAAATGACAATTTCCCATTACTTACCTTATAATGCTTTGTAATTGCATGCGTTGGAGTGGCATTCATTCCAATGGCATGCGTTGTAGTGACATGCGTTGTAATGTCTGCGTTGCAATGGCACGTGATGTAAAGGATGGTGCGTTGTAATGACTGCGTTGCAAAGGTAGTGAGTTGTAATGACTACATTGTAATGGTTGTTTCCCGCGATCTACAGCCCTCTCACTGTACTGCTTATTGTCCTTCCCCTTTTCACACATCCCACTTGCAACTTGCTCCACATAGCCCATATTGCTCCACATAGCCCATATTTCTTTAAATATCTTTATTGCAATCTTAAGCATGCAGTATAGGGTAACAAAGGAATGTTGCACAATGGCAAAACATTCACCCCCAGTCACAGATCTGGGTTTAATCCATCGTTATTTTGCTCACCAAGCCACCCCAGTTCAGATATGGCCACTACTCAGGAAGGAGTATGGGCCGACAGAGCCTCCGAAGATCCGGGGACAAAACCATTTTGATTTGGATTTATGTGTTGTGGAAGAAGGGGGGCAACCAATCTGGTAGAATATTACATAGTTTCCGCCTCATAGCCCACATTACCTCTTTTGAGCCATATACCCCTACTGATCTCATTCTGATATCCAGGGCCATGAACCCATTTTGTGCACCATCCAAACCATTAAGCCCCTCCCCCCAACGTACACTAGTTTACTTTCACATTTGGTAGGTCTATACCTCCATCATAAACCCCCTCATTGGCTTCAGTGGAGGGTCTCCATCCCAGAGCAACAGACTAATTTCTGCTTCCCGGTTTTTGAAAAATGCTCTCGGGACTCAGAAGGGAATATTTTGTATGGCGTATAGGAATCTAGGTAGGGCCATCATCTTGAACACGGCCACTTTGCCCGACAGTGGCAGTGGTAATGCTCTCCAGTATTTCACGTCATCCTCTTCCTAGCAATCGGTACCAGTTTCTCTCAAGAAACCTTTCCTTCCTTGTGTTTACATATATGTCAAGGTGTTTTAACCCCTCAGTGAGTATGTGTATCCCTAAGTTTGGTGAGAGTTGTGGTGGTCCCCCTGTGAGTGAGTAGGTATATTTGGGATTTGCCCCAGTTTATCTTGTACCCTGAATACTGATCGACAGTCGTACATCTTTGAAGCATCCTGGAAACTCTTGGTTCTGGTTCTGCCACATATAGGAGGACATTATCAGCATATAATGATATCCTTTCTGCCCCACTGAATGCGCAGGCCACGAATTAGGGACGTCAGCAGAAAAGAAACAATCTTTAAACTATGGCTGCTGGACAGGCTGTGATATTTCAGGGGTTTGCACGTGTTTATCCTGGCAATCCGTGTATGGCCTACACCAAGGGCACAAGTCCTCAAAAAAGAAGTGGGGGGACGCTGACGTCACAACAGGAAGTGACGTCACTAAAGGTGGCTTGCACCAACAGACTAATTGCCTCCCCTCGCTCACCCCTTAGATGCGATTGCTTCAGAGAAGCCAGCACGTGAGCAGCGTTCTGAATGAGCTCCGATCTCGCCCCAGAGAGGCCAAAGAGTGAATGTGTGGCTTCATTTGCTCCAGTAATCGAGCTCCTGGTAAAATAAGTGGCGGGACGCCGTCCACCCGCGTGGTACCCCGACTCGAGCCCTGCTTACACCAATAAAGTACTAGAAACAGACGCCCAACACCTTATCTCCACCACCAGAGGACCTGGTGGGCCTGCACCTGTGAAACAAGGGTGCCAGCCTGGGACTCCCACCCACGCCCGGGCCACCAGTGTCCGCCCCAGAGCTGGCTGGTACTGAGCCAGGCCTCACCCTCCAGGAGGCGGCTGCGCCGGGGAGCTTCTCTGGCTAGACCGTGTGATGGAGCAGTGCGGGCCCCGCCCCCGTCTGACCGACCCGCAGCCGCCCGGGGAGGCTCAGGCTGCCGCTTGTGGCTGGGGATGTGCAAAGCTTTCCATAAACCACAAAGCACACGGGACCGCCGCCCCGGCCTGTTTTACTGGCGGTTACAATCGACTTTTACTAAGGCCTCCCCTCCATTAGGAGGGCCTCAGAGGTGATGCAATGTTTATCGCACCCGATGGGATCTGATACCCCGGGACTTAGGAGTTACTGGGTGTTGTACACACCACGATTTTACCTGTTTCTAGTACTTTATTGGTGTAAGGCAAGTCATACACGTATTGCCAGGGTAAACATGTAAAAACCCATTAAACATCACAGCCTGTCCAGCAGCCATAGTCTAAAGAGCGTTTATTTTCTGCTGACGCCCCCCCCCCCCCCCCCGCGCACACAGGTGCATGCCTGCGAGTGGAGATGAGCATGGGTGGAGATTGGGGGCCTGTGCACCCCTCGCCCTCCTAGCAGAGTATCTACACTCGTACTGTACCACCCCGTCCCTCCAGGGGCAGGGTGTGGGGTGCCTATAATGGGTGCTCCAAGACCGCTCTCTTCAGCCTCGCGCTGAGTACTAGGAAGAGGGGAGGCGCGCAGGCGCACTGCCACCTGTCCCTCAGAGGCCTGGTTAGGGGTGGGTGGGAGAGGTGCCCCGTGTGGAGAGGGCATGTTCACAGCTGCAGTGCCACCTGTTCCTCACGCAGGCAGGGGCGTAACGCGTAGGGGTTTGAGCCGGGGCAACGCTGAAGGTGTCCCAAAACTTCAGGGGGTCCCATTGAGCCCGAGGCCAATGTAAAGCTATGCAATTTGGGATATTCAGGTCATCCCATTCCACGGGGGGGGGGGGGGGGGGGGGTCTCATAATTTTGTGTTACTGCGCTGCCTTGTGCCATCCTGTGTGGCACTCACGCCGCAGCAGGAATCGTGCTGCAGTCTGTTCACACCTGCAGTGCCCGCTTCCGCAGGCATGGGTCATACGTTGTGCCCTCAGAGGCCGAGGCTGGCTGGCACCGTCAGCTCAATGCAGAGGTCACCGTCGCCCCCGCAGTGCAGCGCTATAGAGGCGCACTTCAGGCAGCACGAGGCGGGCACTGGGTGTGTGGGCTCAGAGGGGCAATAGAGAGCTTCACGGGCAGTGAGTGAGGGGTGAATACTTGCAGCACTGTGGGCATTTTTCAGGTGGGGTGGAAAATGTATGGGTGGAGACAACTATGTTGGAGAAATTGGCATGAGTGAACATACCACGGAGAAGGGGCTGCTGTGTTAGTGCTGTTTGGTCATAATTAGGGGAAACTGAAACCCTGAAAATCAGAGGGTCTGATGAAGCAGGGACTGGAAGGGGCGTGGGCGGCAGCGTTTGGTGTGATGAGAGGCGGTGGTGCTGCGGCGGTGCATGCTCAACAGCCGGGGGTGCTGTCCTTTTCCGCCCACTCGCATTTCCCCTCACAGACCTTCCTCCCCTCACTGGCACCGGAGGGGTGATGTTCGCGGACCTTACAGGGGGCGCGAGCTCTGACGTGACGCCCCCTCCTCCCAGCAGGTAAATGGATGTGGTCCTCCGGAGGGGGGTCTCTGACGTCACGCCGCCCCCGTCCCCCGCCTCGCGCAGGGGATGCTGGTAGAATCCCAATGCCTCCATCAGATGCTCGGAGCTCCGCAGCACAGAGAGCCGAGCCTCCCCCGGAGGAGTGTGGGACCCCCGCAGCCCCGGGGACAGGACTGGCTCTGTCCATCCCAGGGAGGAGGAGGGAGCCCCGGCAGAAGATGGTGCAGAGCCCAGCCCCTCTGATTCCCAAGGCACTGCCTCCCCCCCCTCCGACACTGGCCATTGCTGCCCAGCGCTGCCTCATTGCATAGCGCCCCCCCAACACTGACCTGACAGGGTGGGCATCCCACTGCCCGGCACTGACTACCCCAGCACTGACTACCCCAACACTACACCTCTATCACTGAGGTCCCTGCACTGACCCTCAGCCCCGATCATCCTCAGCAATGACCCCCCAACACTGACACCCCCAGGTCTGACCTGGGAGCCCTGACTCACAATCCGACCTCGAGCACCGCCCCCACCATCACCACAGGCCCCCCGACCCCCAGCAGTGACACTCCCAACTCTCACTCTCTCCTCATCTCTGACTTATAGAACATTATACGACCCTGACTGCTGCCCTCACCACGAACCCTCACCGCTGCCCTCACCACGAACCCTCACCGCTGCCCTCACCACCAACCCTCACCGCTGCCCTCACCACGAACCCTCACCGCTGCCCTCACCACCAACCCTCACCGCTGCCCTCAGCCGCCCAGCTGTGACCCGCAAATTTGGCACGCACCCCCTCATTTAAAGATCCCAGTACTGCCCCCCCCCCCCTGCACTGTGACCTTCCAGCGCCCCCTCTTCCACCACGGACCCCCACAGGACGGTGACGTGGGCGGCTTACACCCTCTCTGCCCGTACCTGGGTCCCCCGCCTGCTGCCCCTTCCCTTCTCCCCGCCGCCCATCCTGGGGCTCTCCATGGCCGCAGCAGAGGAGGGGGTCTCGGGATACTTCATACCGAGGAGCAGGTCCCAGAGCGACCCCAGCGCCCTCCATCCGGACACCGCCTCCGAGTCCGGGGACAGTCCAGGTAAGGCTCAACCGCATGCGGCACAAGGTGTGGGGCCAGCGCCGGGGTAACTGTGCGGGAGAAGGGCGCATGTTTATTCACTGAATCAGGGGCAAGATCGTCGTGCCACGGGTCACTGGGCAGGGTAAGCGCGCCGTTAGGTGCCCTGTACCCATGTATAGTCAGCCTCCTGCATCAATGTGCTGGGTGGCGCCTATGACCAGTCTCTGTCATCAGTGGGCAGGATAAGTGTGCAGGCCCATGCCTCAAGGTGCTGGTTCAGGGCCCTGCACCAATGTGCATTGTCAGTGACTGACACCACTATGCAGTATAGACGTGTGCGGTCAGAATGAGGGTGCAGCTTCACCCCTGGAGTCAGTGTGCACGACACGTGTGCAGATAATGCTGTGAATCACTGTGTGGGATAAGCATGCTGGTTCGTGGCCTTGCACCAATGAGCAGGGTGAGTCCCGGCCATCAACGTGCATTATAATTGCGTAGTGATTGTCTCTGGAATCAGCGACCAGGCTAAGGGTGCAGGTTCAGTCCCTGGAATTGGTGTACATGATAAGTGTGCAGGTTCAGTCCCTGTAATCAGTGTGCGAAATAGGTGTGCAGGTAAGTGTGCCATGCATCATTGTGCGGCTTAATAAGTGTGCTTCATGGTCTTGCACCAATCTGCAGGATCAGTCCCTGGCATCAATGTACAGTATAAGCTCTTGGGGACAGTCTCTGGAATTAGTGTACATGATAAGTGTGCAGGTTCAGTCCCTAGAATCAGTGTACATAAGTGTGTATGTTCAGTCTCTGGAATCAGTGTACATGAGTGTGCAGGTTCAGTCCCTGGTATCAGTGTACATACATAAGTGTGCAGGTTCAGTCCCTGGAATCAGTGTACATAAGTGTGCAGGCTCAGTCACTGTAATCAGTGTGTATATGTGTGCAGGTTCAGTCCCTGGAATCAGTGTACGTGATAAGTGTGTAGGTTCAGTCCCTGGAATCGGTGTACATGATAAGTGTGCAGGGTCAGTCCCTGGAATCAGTGTACGTGATAAGTGAGCAGGCTCAGTCACTGGAATCAGTGTACATAAGTGTGCAGGTTCAGTCCCTGGAATCAGTGTGCATGATAATAGTGTGCTGGTTGAGTCTCTGGGATCAGTGATCAGGATGTGTGCAGGTTCAGCCCCTGGAATCAGTGTACATCATAAGTGTGCAGGTAGGTGTGTCTTGGATCATAGTGCGTGGTACGTGTGCAGGTAGGTTTGTCATGGATCATTGTGCACGGTAAGTGTGCCAGTTCATTCCCTGGAATCAGTGTACATACGTGTGCAGGTTCAGTCCCTGGAATCAGTGTAGATAAGTGTGCAGGCTCAGTCACTGGAATCAGTGTACATAAATGTGCAGGTTCAGTCCCTGGAATCAGTGTACGTGGTAAGTGCACAGGTTCAGTTCCTGGAATCAGTGTACATAAGTGTGCAGGCTCAGTCACTGGAATCAGTGTACATAAGTGTGCAGGCTCAGTCACTGGAATCAGTGTACATAAGTGTGCAGGTTCAGTCCCTGGAACCAGTGTAGATAAGTGTGCAGGCTCAGTCACTGGAATCAGCGTACATAAGTGTGCAGGCTCAGTCACTGGAATCAGTGTGCATGATACAAGTATACTGGCTCAGTCCCTGGAATTAGTGTACATACGTGTGCAGGTTCAGTCCCTGGAATCCGTGTACATAAGTGTGCAGGTTCAGTCCCTGGAATCAGTGTACATAAGTGTGCAGGCTCAGTCACTGTAATCAGTGTACATAAGTGTGCAGGTTCAGTCATTAAGAATCGGTGTACATAAGTGTGCAGGCTCAGTCACTGGAATCAGTGTACATATGTGTGCAGGTTCAGTCGCTGGACTCAGTGTACGTGATACGTGTGCAGGTTCAGTCCCTGGAATCAGTGTACGTGGTAAGTGTGCAGGTTCAGTTCCTGGAATCAGTGTACATAAGTGTGCAGGCTCAGTCACTGGAATCAGTGTACATAAGTGTGCAGGCTCAGTCACTGGAATCAGTGTGCATAAGTGTGTAGGTTCAGTTCCTGGAATCAGTGTACGTGATAAGTGTGCAGGTTCAGTCCCTGGAATCAGTGTGCATGATAATAGTGTGCTTCTTGAGTCTCTGGGATAAGTGATCAGGATGTGTGCAGGTTCAGTACCTGGAATAGTGGGCATGATAAGTGTGCAGGTAGGTGTGTCATGGATCATTGTGCTCGGTACTTGTGCAGGTAGTTGTGTCATGGATCATTGTGCGCGGTAAGTGTGCAGGTTCAGTCTCTGGAATCAGTGTACATAGTAAGTGTGCCGGTAGGTGTGCCATGCATCATTGTGCGCCGTAAGTGTGCAGGTTCAGTCCCTGGAATCAGTGTACATAAATGTGCAGGTTCAGTCCCTGGAATCCGTGTACATGATAAAAGTGTACAGTTTCAGTTTCTGGGTTCAGGGATCAGGATGTGTGCAGGTTCAGACCCTGGAATCAGGGTGGCATTACCAGTGTACAGGCAAAGAGCTGGTGGCAGTACCAGTGTACAGGCCAAGCGCTGGCAGCAGTACCAGTGTACAGGCCAACAGCTGGTTGCAGGACCAGTCTACAGGCCAAGAACTGGTGGCAGTACCAGTGTACAGGCAAAGGGGTGGTGGTAGGACCAGTGTACAGGCAAGAGCTGGTGGCAGTACCAGTGTACAGGCACAGAGCTGATGGCAGAACTAGTGTTCAGGCCAAGAGCTGGTGGCAGTACCAGTGTACAGGCCAAGAGCTGGTTGCAGAACTAGTGTACAGGCCAAGAGCTGGTGGCAGTACCAGTATACAGGCCAAGAGCTGGTTGCAGAACTAGTGTGCAGGCCAAGAGCTGGTGGCAGTACCAGTGTACAGGCCAAGAGCTGGTTGCAGAACGAGTGTGCAGGCCAAGAGCTGGTGGCAGTACCAGTGTACAGGCCAAGAGCTGGTTGCAGAACTAGTGTGCAGGCCAAGCATTGATTGTACGATTAGTGCGCAGTCTGAGCATGGACGGCACAGTCAGTATGCAGGCTGACACATGTTGAAAGATAATTGTACAGACTGAGCATTGATGGTACAATCACTGTTCTTAGAAGGTCAGCGTGCAGGCTGAGCATTAATGGTCAGTGTGCAGGCTGATATATGTATGGTCAGTGTGCAGACCGAAATTGATAGTAGGATCAGTGGTTTTGTAAGGTCAATGTCAGGGGGCTGAGCATCGATTGCACAGTCAGTCTGCAGGCTAAGCACATGTGGCAAGGCCCACTCAGATCCCATCTCCAGCTGCTCTCACTGGTACCCAGGCATATCTGCCTCCCAGGCTGTGCCCATCTGAAATTAATTAAATTATGTTGCGTTTTTCTATAGCGCCAACTTAGGCCAGGGTCATTAGAGCGCTTCACAAGAGAACAGCGGGCCAATTATGAGTCCAAGCTGTTGTACGACAAAAGTTAAGCATAAAAGAACAAGAACAGACTGGTCATATCAATAAATGGAATGCGAAAATGCGTTCATTGCTTTCTTCAAACTGCCTCTGAAATAGGGGGATTTTTAGTTCTTTTTTAAGGGCGGCAAAACTGCAGAGTGTGCATAGAGCTGATGGGAGGGAGTGTCACGTCCTTGTTTCACTGCTAGAAAAGGCCTGCTTCATAAAGCTTCTTGCCAGAATTTTGGCTGCTCCTTAAGAAGGGATTCAACATGTTTCGATCCCCGTTCAGCATCAGAGAGCTTCAGCGGCTCATCCAGACGGGAAGGTGAAGAGTTGAGAAGGACTTTATGAGTAAAGCATGCAGCCTTAAATTGAGTTCTTGCTTTCATGGTGAGCAATTGTAGGGTACGAAGGATATGAGTGATGTGGTTGGATTTCTTGTGGTCTGCAGTTGGTGAAATGCTGCTCTCAGTGTTCCCAGATCAGCGTTAGAGAGATCAGAAAGGAGTGAATTCCAATAGAACAGTCCAGAGAGGACGAGCACCTACCTGGATTACCGACTTTACTTCTGCTCTGGAATAAACTGTCTTCTGAGCTGGTGGCGAGCGCTCATGGCCATGGCCCAGATTTTCTTTAGAAGGTTTAGGCAGTTTTAAAGGATAAATAAGAGGGATCTGGCGTTCTTCACAGCAGGCATTTTGCATTTAGGGGAGAAAAGGATTCCAACTACTCAGAAGAGGAAGGCTGGATTTTTTCTGTGAGGTCTTTAGAAATTTTGTTTTTGTTTGGTTGAGTTTTAAATGGTGGACAGCCATCCTTTTTTGGGTTCTGATTACAGGGATGGAGAGCCGGAGGATGTTGGTAGGGGATGAAATCGACAGATACATCTGCGTATCATCCGCAGACCCAGGATATAGAACTCCAGAGTTTCTTAGAATCTCTCCAAGTGGGTCAAAGAAGAGATTAAACAAAGTTGGGGATAGAATCGAGTCTTGTGGAACTCCTTCTTTGAGGCTGGTTTAGCTAGAGAGAGAGCTCTCTGTTCTCATTACTTGGGATTGACAGATAGGAAAGGGAACCAGTTTAGGAGAGCTCCATCAGTCCCCATCTTTCCTATAGGATCTTAATCAGAGCAAGGTGGACTGTATCGAAGGTCACTGAGAGGTAAAGAAGCATAAGTAGGCAGAGCCGGCACTAGGCATGGGCAGTGTGGGCAGCTGCCCAGGGGGCCTCGCACTCAGCCCACCAGCATGGGGCCTGCACACGTGGTGTGTCCTGTTGTTTCCCTGGCGATCTATTTTAACCCCTTCCATGCTGATGACGGCCCCGTCCGTCATGCATCACGGTGGGCGTGTGCTGATGACGGCTGGGGGCCCTCATAAACCCGCCCACTCATTAAAACGACCACACAGGCGCAGAATCGCGGCCGCATCCAAGGGGTTAAAGAAAGGTGTCACCTTGCAATTAAGGTCCATTGGAGGGGCCCCCTCCCTGGGCCTCTCAGGGATGGGGTCTGGAGGCATAGGGGAGGGAGAAGCTTCCTCAATTGCAAGGAGATCAATTCACAGACACTGCGGGACTCCCATTATCCAGCATGTTGGCGCCCCCACAGTTTTAACTTTTAGCCCACAAGCAATTCTTATACTTATCAGACTGAAGGTGTGAGAATTGCTTGTGGGCTAAAAGTTAAAACTGTGGGGGCGCCAAAATGCTGGACAATGGGCGTCCCGCAGTATCTCTGAATGGTCTCCTTGCAAGGGGCCACTTATCTAAATTAGAGGGGCCTCGCACATTCCCTTACAGCCCAGGGCCTCGCAAATCCTAGAACCGGCCCTGCAAGTAGGCAGAAGTCACATGTGTCAAAATAAGCTGCTGCTGCCACGCTTCCCATTACCCAACTACATACACGGGACCTAGGAATCTTCCGCCGGCCTGGGCAGACGTGGTTCTCTTTCATGTTTCCTGTCTTGCTAACATCTTCTTGTGCTTATTTTTTAGTCACAATATCAGTTAAACCTAGAGGATCCAAAATCTTGTGTACTGTGCATGGGGAGGTGTGGGATGGCGTGCTCGTTGATGTTTTGGGCATCCTGTCAGTAGCTGAGAGGCACTGACATTGACCTTGATGGAGAGAAAGAAAAAGCAACATTGGCTGAACTTGGCTCTGCGGGGGGCTCAGTTTGTGGATGAAGGCCCTTCCCTAACTGCCCGCTGTGGAGTAAGAATAGTCTTAGCATCTCACTGGGGTCTAGCGCGTGTCCCTTGTGAACGGGCAGGTAGTCCCTAGATTCGAGAGACAAGGGTGGTCTTGGCATAAGACTGCTGAGGTCTCCGTACCACCTCTCTGTGAACTGTTAATCGCTTGAACCTCTTCTCTGTCTCCCTTTATCTCAGTCCCGCTCACCCCCACATGCCTCAGTAGACTGATGGGTGCATAAGAGCGCACAGGAATACTTTTATGAATATTTATTTCTAAGTTGTTACAGTAAATGTTATAAAATGTAACGATTTACACTTGTGTTGTTTCCATGGATGGGCACTTTACTGTTCTTGTCTCAGTTTTTTATTCTGTTCTTTCCACAACTACTAAGTTTTGCAAACACTAGTTAAAAGCCAGCACTTGTTTCATCCTGTAAGTGTTCTATGCCTTCAAGCGGTTTCAGGCTCAACAGTCACAACTTGAACGTGTAGTTTCTAACTTTTCCACTGACTTGATGTATTTTGTCTGGTGTTTTACAGCTGACCATTAGCATGCTGCTCGTAGTAGTAGGTGTATGCCTATCTCAGCGTTGGTGGTATTCTGCCTACTCACCATGTGATATCTGCCACCCTACATGTCGCCGTAGCCGCCCTGCTCCACTCCAGATACCTTTCACTGCATATCTATCTCCTGTCCTCCCTATACATTTCACCGACATGTGACTATATCTGCATGCTCTATTTTTGCAGCCTCTCACCGTACGTCTTGCTGTATCCCACCTACTCCACTCATGATATGCCTATCCCACCTGGCACTGTCCCCTGTCCGCCTGGCTTCCGGTTTCTTGCACATTTTTTGACATCGCCTTACACTGTATCCAGCAAGCTTTGTTGCTTGTCCCTTGCACTCTCTGCGTTACTTTGTCTTGAAATCCTCTACT
Organism: Lissotriton vulgaris; assembly: GCF_964263255.1. NCBI lineage: Eukaryota > Metazoa > Chordata > Amphibia > Caudata > Salamandridae > Lissotriton > Lissotriton vulgaris. The sequence goes on from NC_141695.1 coordinate 1,657,708,127, forward strand.
CCTTCTATTCATTACATAGTTTTGTTACGCACCATCATGTCACCGTACTGCCATATCACAATGTTCAATTACACATGCACGAGAGGGACCAGTTTAGAGATTGTTGGATGCTTCCTTGAAGTTGTCGAAAGCTGAGAAGGTTGGATGCTTCCTTGAAGTTGTCGAAGGCTGAGAAAGTTGAATGTTTCCTGGACGTTGTCCAAGGCTGAGAAGGTTGGATGCTTCCTTGAAGTTGTCGAAGGCTGAGAAGGTTGGATGCTTCCTTGAAATTGTCGAAGGCTGAAATGGTTGGATGCCTCCTTGAAGTTGTCGAAGGCTGAGAAGGTTGAATGTTTCCTGGAAGCTGTCCAAGGCTGAGATGGTTGGATGCTTCCTTGAAGTTGTTGAAGACTGAGAAGGTTGGATGCTTCCTTGAAGTTGTCGAAGGCTGAGATGGTTGGATGCTTCCTTGAAGTTGTCAACGGTTGAGATGGTTGGATGCCATTGTTAAGGGGCTGTAACTTTGAGCAAGTTAGGCCAGCGTTAGCCTACTTGCAAACGCTTGGGTCCAAAGTTGTGTGCTTTGGGGTAGCTAGTTATATCTCAGGGGCCATCAGGCGAAGGAACAAATTAAAGTTATAGAGCTAACGGTCTTCTCCTTTTTTTTAATCGTATTATGAAAAATTGTTTCTTAAATGGAAAACCTGTGTGTGACAATTTTGTTTATGAAATACTGATCTTTTTAATGGAAAACTTGCTATGTGACAAACCTTTTAACATATTTATTTGAACGCCAAGTGCCTTTTTTGATGGTGAAATGTGATATATCTGGCTTATGAATTGTACTAAATGTTTGTTTATTTAATGTGTTATTGATATCATGAAATTTTTGATCTGTGCTTTGATGGTTTTAAATTTTAACCGAATAAAGCAAATGTTTGACTTGGTTGGATGCTTCCTTGAAGTTGTCGAAGGCTGAGATGGTTGAATGCTTCCTTGAAATTGTCGAAGGCTAAGAAGGTTGAATGTTTCCTGGAAGTTGTCCAAGGCTTAGAAAGGTTGGATGCTTCCTTGAAGTTGTCCAAGGCTGAGAAGGTTGGATGCTTCCTTGAAGTTGTCGAAGGCTGAGATGGTTGGATACTTCCTTGAAGTTGTTGACGGCTGAGATGGTTGGATGCTTCCTTGAAGTTGTCGAAGGCTGAGATGGTTGGATGCTTCCTTGAAGTTGTCGAAGGCTGAGATGGTTGGATTATTCCTTGAAGTTCTCGAAGGCTGAGAAAGTTGAATGTTTCCTGGAAGATGTCCAAGGCTGAGAAGGTTGGATGCTTCCTTGAAGTTGTTGACTCTGAGCGTGAACCCAGGTGTTGTTCCAGGGCTGCGTCCCAAGATGGGATCCTGGACCCTGATGGTTTTTGCCTCCATATTTCTTCTGGCTGAAATTGACTTGTGTGAGGGAACCACCATTTCTTGAGCAGACATTTTGTACCATGGTGGATTGCATAGCCATTTTCTGGAACCAGTTAGGGCCTCTTCCTTTTTAGGCTTTGCATTTGGTGCTTAGGACTTTAAATGTTCCACTTGACTCAACTAGAAGATGTTTCATAGCTCTTTTTTCCAGCAACAGTCTATTCTGCCTAGTTTTGGACCCTCTGCAGTTTTAGAAGTTCTTTTTGGAAGTACCAGTGTAAACTCTTATACTTAATACTGAAAGAGTTTGGGGGCTGATCATCCCTGTGGAATCCTACCTGGTGGCCAACAGAGGCTGGCATATGCCCTATGCTATCCTCCAAAGTTAAGAACTTGGGGATCATAGTCGACGAACAACTGGGCCTTGCGGCCCAACTTTAACCGCGTTACCTCCACTTGCTTCTACACCCTGAAGTTACTCAGGAAGGTACTTCCGTTTATTCCTTGGGAATTACGGAAAACTGTGGTAGTGGTGTTAGTTCTATCCCAGCTAGACTACTGCAATGCCCTCCTTTTGGGCATTGCCAAGGCACAGAAATCTAAATTGCAGTCTATTCAAAATGCTGCTGCACGGCTTTTGCAGAACATCCCCAAAGGTCAACCTACGTCAGATGCCATTAAGTCATTGCACTGGCTTCCAATACAGTAGCGTTTAGAATTTAAGGCCCTATGTCTAACTCATAAGACACTTTATGGTGGAGGGGTTGCGGACCTTCGTAAAATATTTCATTGGTACGCCCCACAAGAAATCTTAGATCTGCAAATTCAGGCCTTATTGCTGCCACAAAAGTTTGTAGAGCCAGATGGGGTGGTAAGAGCTTAGCTCATGGCGTTGTTAGACTGTGGAACCAACTACCTATCACAGCCAGACTCCAACCAAACATGACAGTGTTCAGGAAGCTAATAACAACTTGGCTGTTCCCCAGGACCTAAGGTGTCTGTTTAGTCGTCATTGGTCCTTCCTCTCTTTTTTTTCTCTTACTTCAGCGTCAAGATGCTGCGGCATTCGTGCGCTCTATAAATGTCAATCCAATCCAATAGACCTGATTCTTAATGTGTACGGGCAGGTTTTTTGGCCGCTCTTAGTTCCTCACTCCCTGCATGTTACTATATCCTGTCTGCTCCACCCATGTATCCTTGCACCCTGCATGTTACGGTATCCTGTCTGCTTCACCCCTGAATCCTTGCATCCTGCATGCTACTGCATCCTGCATGCTCCACCCTTGGATCCTCACACCCTGCATGTTACTGCACCACGCTTGCTCCACCCGGAACCTCACACTCTGCCTGTTACTGTATCCTTCCTGCTCCAGACCGGATCCTTACACCCTGCATGCTACTGTATCCTGCCTGCTCCACAGCGCATCCTCACACTCGGCCTGTTACTGTATCCTGCCTGCTCCACACCGGATCCTCACAACTGTTACTATATACTACCCTCCCTACACCTAGATTCTTGCACCCTGCATGTTACTGCACCCTGCTCGCCCCACTCTCGGGTCTCTGCACCCTTGAAATTACTGTATCCTATCCTGGCCCCTCCACTCCAATTCCTTGAATTCTGCATGCTACTGCACCCTGCTCGCACCACTTCCGGTTCCTTGCTCCTAGCACCCCACATACTCCATCTTCATGTACACTCCTACCCTATCCATTGCATATAGGTGATTGTTCACACGTTTCTTTGAAAGCATAGATCTCATGACAGGAGCCAGCACACTGCAGAGCAAGAAAAAAAAGATGCGCCCAACGTGCGCAGTCAACGCCTGTCACCATGGGTACGCGCGCGCACACGCACACAGATCCGCCATTGTGTTGTGCACCGGGGCTCATGTTGAGTGTGCAGCAGCAGAAGAGAACAATGGGCCCAAATCTTGCATAATAAGTGCGCTGTTTCTCAAAACAATGGACCCTCGTCCGGGCCTGGCGCAGCCTCGCGTCACCGAGTGATTTATAAGGCCATTTGCTGCGGTGCTTTCCGTGTTTGCGATTCGCCTCTCTCTGACAGAGAGCCTCGCCTGACAGGAGGGGACGGGGCGCGTGCCTGTTATTTATCACCATGGAGACCAGGAAGCAAAGTCAATCTGCTGCTCTCTCAAGGAAGCAGCGCCGGCTTCCGTCACAAGCGCCTCGGCTTCTAATGAGCGGGGCCTGCTCGCCAAGAAGCCAGGGGCCTGCTCGCTCGCTCGCTCCCTGCCCTTTGTCCGATTGATGAATGAGCGCACGCCGCTCTATGCTAGTCTTTTTATTCACTCTATTTTAGAACTGCGTCATAGCCCTCTTGCGTCATTCCTATATATTATATAACCAATAGTAATCCATCCATAGGCAAATCTCAATATTCCAATAATGCAGACCTCTCACGTTTTCGAGGTTCTTCGGAGATATAACCCATACAAACTTTGATCCTTGATGATGTTACAAAACATGCATTTATTTATTTTAATGTAGCACGGGCTGTTATCCAGCAAGGGGTGTCAGAGCGATTTACTTGTACAATAGAGGTTATATAACATTTATTTTGTTAGTCAGATAGAGGCAAATGTATGATCGTCAAAATATATACATTGGTGTGCCTGGGGCGCACGGTCAGTGTTGCGTATTAATTCTAAAACTAACATAATTTTTCTTATTTCTTGAGGACCAGAGGCCACAACGTTTTTGAGAACTGCAAAAGTCTATTTGTTACAGTATAGATGGGTGTATGTGTTGAAGTGTGATCTGTTCCACTTCGTGCCTAGGTGCTTTTGGGTATGAATCATCCAGGTTGTTTATTGTGGGACCCCGATGTCTCAGTGTGTGTGCCATTCTGGTGCTAGGAAGCCATATTTGTTCTAGTGGGACTCTGAATTCAGTAGGTCTTCGGTTTGTACCAATTTCATATTAGGGGTCGTTTGATCAGACAGTGGCGTTTCCTCATCTACTACCTAGATATAGTATAGGGTATTACATTTATCTATATTCGCTCAGTTGTTGAGTGAAGCTTCATAAAGGGGTGGTCCCCTATTTTTTTGGGATTTATCCAGAGAGTAAGCTACTGGGGAAGGTACTAGCAGAAACTGTTGGACCAGTATTTTTTTTAACCCCCCGTTTGAAAACTTTCAGAGAGGGATTAGTTTTGATTGAATGGGGAATGTTGTTCCAGATCCTAGGGGTGCATCCAGAGAAGGTTTGGTTTAGGGTTCATTTTCTTTTGTAGGGAGGTATTTCCAGTAGGAGGTTGTTGTTGCTTCGCAGGAGGCGTTGGCTTCCTGAAATGGCCAGTTTTTCGTCCAGCTAGATTAGAGACTTTCCGTGAAGGGCTTTGTGAATAATGCAGATCAGTTTCAGGATACTTCTTGCTTCAATGGGTAGCCATTTTAGTGAAATTAGGATTGGTGGGATGTTGTCAAATTTTCTTATGTTTGATGCAAGTCTAGTTATTTTTATTTTAAAGAAACAAGAGCGACCCATACGTCCTTGTGAGCCGGGTTAGCACTTAAGCAAAAAAACAATGTTCACATGGAACTCATTTAGCCAAGCAATACAACATCTGCAAACATAGCTAATTTGCTCAGATTTAATCTCAGTCAAAAATATCCATTTATGACCTTCCGAATTGGGTCTCGGTACAATTTATCTAAGAGTATCTTTACAAACTACTTTATGAGAATTCTGAAAAAAGCCCAACACAAAAATTAGTCAAGATAGTGCTTACTTCAGCCGAAGTAAGTGAAATTTATTCTGCAGTCACAGTCTGTACCACAGATGTATTACCTTATACATGAAGAAATTGGAAAGTTTGCATTAGTTGCACATTAGGAGTGATTTGTGAGCCCCAGTGAAGTGACCATAACCTATCTTGGTGAGAACTACGTGAAAACATATGAAAAAGCAAGGAAACAGGTCATTGGTAAACTTCAAAAGGACGAGCTATACACAATGGATAATGAATCATTCAGGCTCTCTCTTTTGTTTAGTGGAAGTCTAGTGGCGGAGTGGAGAGCAGCTTGTAGGGGAGCAAGATAGAGTTTTGGTAACCCAGTTAGAAGAGCATTTCCATAGCCTAATCTTGATTAAACAAGACATTGAACCCACTTGTCTGACGTTCTAGGGAGGAAGGAAGTGTTTTACTCCTTGAATTAATCGGATTTGAAGTTGTGCTCTTTTGGCTATACTGTTTATGTGTGCTTGCAGTTGAAGGGATTTGTCCAGGTAGAAACTGTGTGATATTGTGCAGCCTACAATAGATGATTGGCATTTGAGGATGTTGGGACTGGCATAATGCTGCTGGGGGGAGAGATCAGTAAGAATTCTGTCTTTTGTGTATTCAGTTTTAGGTGTTGTTGGGATATCCATTGTTAGAAATTGAGTTTTTGGTTAAGAGGGATGAGAACCCATCTCAGCTGGAAACCACAGTCCCTTTCAAGGTGAACCACAAAAATGCACTAAATTAACCTGTGCGTAACCCTCCAGTAGCTTGGCACAAAAGCAGTCATGCTTAACAAAAAGGCAATGTTTGAAGTAATTAGGCAGCACTTAAACAGTAATAAAGTAAAGACAGAACATAAGATAAATCCTACACCAATTTAGAAAAAATAGAGTAACATTTAATAAGTTATTTGACATCAAAACTACAAAAATCTAATCAGTAGAACCACAGTTATGAATTTTAAAGTTTTTAGTAAAAACGAGCATCTAATAGATCAAAGAGCCAACCACAGACATAGTCATGCAAGACCAGGGCAATGTCGAAAGTTATAACTGACTGCGATGGAGGGTGGTTCCGATACATGAGGTGTATTGGGCTGGTCTCCGCTTACCTTCGGACTTAGAAACATTTGTTGAAATAAAATATCTGAGAAGGTAAAGTTCAGAGAGGTAAGACAGCCAGCGGTGTCCGAGAAGGAGGCATCTTTGGGGAGCTGCTGGACGAAGATTTCTACGTCCAGACTTAGTTTCTTTTTTGGAAGTCGAAAATCTCAAGTGGGACGGAGCTGCATGCTGTAGCAGAAGAGGGCTCCACAAGGCCGATACCCCTTCTGCGAGGAGCTACTGAACATGATTTGCTGCTGTAGAGAAGAATGTAGTGGGAGCTACCATGAAGTCAGGCCGATCGGCGATGTACTTTGAACTGATCGGGGCAAGCAGGTAGGTCCCGGTCTCCTCTCTGTTCTCAGGGCACTTTTTGGCAGAAAACCTTCTAAGTCCCAAGTTTTCGTTTTTGGCTGTTTGGGTACCCTTAGCATCACTTTCAAATGTCCAGGATAGATATGGGGGGCACCACTTGGAGGATAGGACTCACTTCAGGCAGAGCCGAGGTGCAGGGTCAAGTTGTTGGAGCATTTTGTGTCCCTGCAGCTCAGAACAGGAGGCCAGCCAACTAATCCTTGGAGTCACTCTGGTAGTTCTGGGATCAAGCATCAAAGCAGGCCTCCAGCAATAGGGCAGTCCTCTGAGGGTTTAAGGCAGGCTTCAAGCAGCAGGGTAGTCCTCTGAAGTAGAAAGCAGGCGAGAGCTGCATAGCAGTTCTTTGAAGTACAGGGCAGACCTTCTGAATGACCTTCGTAAGAAGTCCAGGAGTGAACTGAAGAGTGGGTCTGAGAGTCCTATTTTTATACCTGGTGCCAGCTTCTGGAGTTTCCCCTGCAATGATCATTCTGTATTGTCCTTCCTCCCTGCTCAGGCTCCAAGGCATCTGGGGTCACAAAAGGCTAGTGTGACGTTCTTAGTGAGTGTACTGAGGAAGCTACTTTGATATGTAAGCTGGGCAGGGAACATCTCCCCCTCTCTCATTCTGTCAGGATGGCCCATCTGCCAACATCTAGCCTCTCTGTGTTCCACTGTCTGGGAGGAATACACGAAGGCCAACTGCCAATCACACCTAGTCATGTGAACCAGGACATGGGCTGCAGGCGCCACATGGTTAGGACTAGAAAATACAAACTTTCTAAAAGTGGCATTTTTAGAACTGTGACTTAAAAATCCCCTTTACCATTAAAGAGAATTTTGAGTTACAATTCTTTAGAGACAAAACATGATATTTCGACTTGTTCTCTAATTCTCAAACAAACATTATCACTTATGAAATGTAATCAGTAACCCAATGTTATCTTATAGGAGAGTTAGGCCTTACAGTAGTGAAACATACATTTAGGAGTTTTCCACTACCAGGACATCTAAAACTAAAAAGTACATATCCAACTTTTTAAATGCAATGAACCCTGCCTTATGGGCTGTGTAGAGCCTGCCTTAGGGTGACGTCTAGGCGTTAAAAAGGGAGATTTAGGCCTAGCAAAGAGTTTCTTTTGTCAGGTTGAATTGGCTGTTTACAACTGCACACAGACTGCAATCTCATGCCTGAGAAATATTCTAAAAGGCTACTTAAGTGGGTGGCTTAAAAAGTGCTGCAGACCCACTCACAGCACTTAAATTACAGGGTCAGGGTACATGTTGTACCACTTTCCTAGGGACACATTAGCATATTAAATGTGCCAAACAGGTGAAGGACTTTTTAACCATGTTTTAAGGAGGGAGCACAGGTACTTTAGCACTGGTTAGCAGTGGAAAAGTGCACAGATTCCTAGAGCCAACAAAAACAAATTTTAGCAAGCAAGAGGGAAGTAGGTAAAAAGTATAGGGGAAGACCTCTGCAAGGCTGACAGGTCGAACATCCATCATTCTATTTTCGCTAGTGTCATGGCGAGGAACTCTATGTCAGTGGGTAAGGTAACTTTTAGGTACAGTTGTGTGCCGTCTGCATAGAAGTGGTATGCGATGCAGAAGTTGTTAAGGAGAGCACCCAGAGGTTCCAGGTGGAGTTTGAAAACGGTAGTGAATTGGATAGAGCCATACACTACTCCTAGTGGAACAGGTGTGTTTGTAGAGGTATAGTAGAGCATTTTTGTGCATTGAGAGCAGTTTTAGCACAGTCCCTTTCAGCTCCATTGGCAAAGGCAAAAGGTCTCGCCTTAGGGACCTATTGGGTTTTAAGACATCTGGAAGCTCCTCCTTTGAAGAAGGCCAAAGGTTGGCCAAAATGCATCAGGACTATTGGAGTTTACGCAAATAAAATCTGACACCGTGATGCGTGTGGCTCTTTCTTTCCAGTTTGGAGAGGTTTGTGAGACATATATATATATATATATATATATATATATATATATATATATATATATGCAACAACAGCAGTCTTACACCACACCGCCACCGCGATAGCAGAGATAGCAGAGACTACGCAAATCCAAACGTATTATCTTCGGCAGAGATTTATTTAAAGAAGAGTCACCAAATCTGACGCGTTTCGGGCGTCCGCCCTTGCTCACAGATCGTCAGGTAATGAACCATACACCATTTAAGTACGTTTTTTTCTCCTCATAGTTTTTTTCTCTCATTACATTTTTTTCAAACAAGCTACACCATGTGATAATAGAAAGCAAGGACACACTACAAGCAATGGACATGTATAGTCTGTTTTCCAAACAATTTTAAAATCCTCATCGGTGTTTTTAAAATTAGATAGATTAAAATTCTAAAATTGGTACTGAATTCATATTATTTACAAATGTCTGAGCAATGATATATTTTAAATCATTATTGTGCTGCTAAATAAATATATTAATAAAAGCATAAATGCAATAACTGACCATAGTACTGTGCAAGTTGGCATGAATGTCATATGTGCAAAACAAGTCTTATACACATTAGTGCAAATATCGCAAATAAAGTGCAAGTATGATATATATATATATATATATATATATATATATATATATATATATATGTGTGTGTATATATGTATGTACGTTTGCTTAAAATGTTTAATTCTGATTTTTATATGTATATATGTGAGTATATTTACATATACAGATGAATAAAGCGTCAGATTTTAACATTTTAAGCAACTACTGCTTTGCAATGTAAGTTGTTGCACAGGTTAATGTGACTGGCAAGGTTTAGTGTCTGTTTGCTCCTCTGTGCCACCTCCTAGCACATTCAGCAGCTGTGGTGTTGGGGCACAAGGTGGGTCCAGTAAAAATAGCACTGGGCACTGGCAATTTTGGACTGGCCTATAGGGTAATATGACAGTTCCAGAAGGGCTGGGTTGACAGGGTTATGTGTAGGCCTTTTTTTTATTGTTTGTGGGCCTGTTATGGCAGTTCCAGAAGGGCATGGTTTTATTCTTGATGTCCCTGATATTACCATTAACATTGTCTGTAGTAAGCACAAATGTGTGTGGTCTCTCACACCTTGCAAAACATCCATACAGTGTGTATTACAAGTTTAAAACTGACACAAATTGAAACTTATACAAACGTCATTTGTTGCTCCTGGGGCTGGTGGTTGCCAAAAGGGACTTGGCCCGAGCTTGGAAGGATGTGAGGCGCCCCCCCTGAGTGCATGGAAGGCTGGACCGGACTTTTGTATGGGTCTAGAGCGACCGATATTTGAAGCACGAGGGTGCCCCCTGCAAGCACTTTAAGGTGTGGAAGAGATGGGCAGATTATAGAGGTTTGACACTAGACCCTCCGGCGGAACCTGAGGAAGATCTTTAGCCCCCTGCTGTCCGGCGAGCCTATAAATTACGCCATGATTGCCATGTCACGACCAAGCACTAACGCTATTTGTACACACGTGCACGGGGTTAGGGTGGGTCACAGGGAGGGGTGCTCCTGACTGTGGGGAGCCACACTTATTACTTTGCCCGATCCTATCAATAAAAAATTTGTTGTGAAAAAAAAACTGACACAAATTGTAAATATGGACCACTTTTTTATATATCTGAATTGCTAATGGGAGCCTTTTTATATTGTTGCCTTGATCTATTTTCTGTCTCAAGCTGACCCTGGGCACAGGCCACATCTGGCCCACCACTAGCGACGCCAGTTCCTTTTTGGCTTTGCTGTACAATATCAGCTAAAAACATTTAGCCAATCATGAGCATCATCAGCCAAATGAAAAACAAGCATTGGCATTGTCAACAGATATGGCTTTAAAGGAACGTTGTATGTATTAGCAGTAAATAGCGTGGGGATGGATATGTATTAGTGTGGAAGCAAATAACTGTAGAAAAATATCAGTGTAGGTTAAAAGATCAGTAGATAGTTACACAGTCAAGCTAGACTTAAACATTCATGTAGGTTAAAAAACTGGCCTCCTCCCATTGGTGCTGCTACCAGAGAAAAACACTATAAATTAACTAGATATCGAAGGCACTTTATTAGCAGTACAATGTCATGTGTGGAATTTTCAAGCTCAGGCAGATGGATAAATAAACAAAAAGATCACATCTTTATGGAGAGCATGCATATTTGTGAGGGAGCTCACAACTTCTGCCCAGTCAAAACATATACTCCTGGCTTCCAAAATGGGGTGAGGCAAAGCCCCTCTCTAGAGTTGCTCACAAAATTGTCTGGCAACAGCTGCACTGTTAAGCCAGACAATAGAAAGGAGTGATGACGTATCATTTCACAGGTGTGCACATTCTTGATTACGTATATGCATGAATGCATCACCCCACAAGCATATGCTTGCAAAACCAAAAAGTAACAAGCATTTGCAAAGCCAATAGGTCTCGCCTATGCTAGAACTATTGTCTTTCTCAATGTGTTTTAGCCATATTGTACAGCAGTGCTCTGCTGTACATTATGGCTTAACATAAAGGGAAAAAATCATTGGCAAGCCAATAAATCTTGCCTATGTGAGAGTTATTGGCTTTGTCAATGTTTTGTGTAGCCATGTTGTAAAGCAATTTAACTACTGTGCAGCATGGCTGAAAGTAAAGGAAAAAAGCACTCTGGCGCGGTCAACGCTGACAGCGTCACAACATTTTTTTCTTTACTTTCAGCTTGTGAACAGCAATGGCACTGCTGTACAACATGGCTGAAAGACATTAACAAAGCCAATACGTTTTGCCATAGCTAGATCTATTGGCTTTGCCAATGCTTTTTAAAAAGTACCTTACAAACGTTTGATGTTTGGGATCGCACACTTAGTTCACAGACTTTAATAACTAAATGATTGCTGCAAACACGCTCTTTAAAGGGGCGACAGGCATGCAAGTACTGTAAAAAGGGAGAATGTCAGATCAAACCGTCTGGTGTTTTTGTTCTAAAACTTTGCTTTGCCTATTTCCATGTATGGTGATCTAAATGCAGAGAACATCGTATGTCATGGCAAGATAATTCAAAGAATGTGACTCCACGGATGACAGGGCACTGCTCTCTTACTGGCAGGGCACTGCTCTCTTACTGGCAGGGCACTGCTCTCTTACTGGCAGGGCACTGCTCTCTTACTGGCAGGGCACTGCTCTCTTGCTGGCAGGGCACCGCTCTCGTACTGACAGGGCACTGCTCTCTTACTGGCAGGGCACTGCTCTCTTGCTGGCAGGGCACTGCTCTCTTACTGGCAGGGCACTGCTCTCTTACTGGCAGGGCACTGATCTCTTACTGGCAGGGCACTGCTCTCTTACTGGCAGGGCACTGCTCTCTTACTGGCAGGGCACTGCTCTCTTGCTGGCAGGGCACCGCTCTCGTACTGACAGGGCACTGCTCTCTTACTGGCAGGGCACTCCTCTCTTACTGGCAGGGCACTGCTCTCTTACTGGCAGGGCACCGCTCTCTTGCTGGCAGGGCACCGCTCTCTTACTGGCAGGGCACTCCTCTCTTACTGGCAGGGCACTGCTCTCTTACTGGCAGGGCACTGATCTCTTACTGGCAGGGCACTGCTCTCTTACTGGCAGGGCACTGCTCTCTTACTGGCAGGGCACTGCTCTCTTACTGGCAGGGCACTGCTCTCTTGCTGGCAGGGCACCGCTCTCGTACTGACAGGGCACTGCTCTCTTACTGGCAGGGCACTCCTCTCTTACTGGCAGGGCACTGCTCTCTTACTGGCAGGGCACCGCTCTCTTGCTGGCAGGGCACCGCTCTCTTACTGGCAGGGCACTCCTCTCTTACTGGCAGGGCACTGCTCTCTTACTGGCAGGGCACTGATCTCTTACTGGCAGGGCACTGCTCTCTTACTGGCAGGGCACTGCTCTCTTACTGGCAGGGCACTGCTCTCTTACTGGCAGGGCACTGCTCTCTTGCTGGCAGGGCACCGCTCTCGTACTGACAGGGCACTGCTCTCTTACTGGCAGGGCACTCCTCTCTTACTGGCAGGGCACTGCTCTCTTACTGGCAGGGCACCGCTCTCTTGCTGGCAGGGCACCGCTCTCTTACTGGCAGGGCACTCCTCTCTTACTGGCAGGGCACTGCTCTCTTACTGGCAGGGCACTGATCTCTTACTGGCAGGGCACTGCTCTCTTACTGGCAGGGCACTGCTTTCTTACTGGCAGGGCACTGCTCTCTTACTGGCAGGGCACTGCCCTCTTACTGGCAGGGTACTGCTCTCTTACTGGCAGGGCACTGCTCTCTTGCTGGCAGGGCACTGCTCTCTTACTGGCAGGGCACTCCTCTCTTACTGGCAGGGCACTGCTCTCTTACTGGCAGGGCACTGATCTCTTACTGGCAGGGCACTGCTCTCTTACTGGCAGGGCACTGCTCTCTTGCTGGCAGGGCACTGCTCTCTTACTGGCAGGGCACTGATCTCTTACTGGCAGGGCACTGCTCTCTTACTGGCAGGGCACTGCTCTCTTACTGGCAGGGCACTGCCCTCTTACTGGCAGGGTACTGCTCTCTTACTGGCAGGGCACTGCTCTCTTGCTGGCAGGGCACCGCTCTCTTGCTGGCAGGGCACCACTCTCTTACTGGCAGGGCACTGCTCTCTTACTGGCAGGGCACTGCTCTCTTACTGGCAGGGCACTGCTCTCTTACTGGCAGGGCACTGATCTCTTACTGGCAGGGCACTGCTCTCTTACTGGCAGGGACTGCTCTCTTACTGGCAGGGCACTGCTCTCTTACTGGCAGGGCACTGCTCTCTTGCTTGCAGGGCACCACTCTCTTACTGGCAGGGCACTGCTCTCTTACTGGCAGGGCACTGCTCTCTTACTGGCAGGGCACTGCTCTCTTACTGGCAGGGCACCGCTCTCTTACTGGCAGGGCACTGCTCTCTTACTGGCAGGGCACTGCTCTCTTACTGGCAGGGCACTGCTCTCTTGCTGGCAGGGCACCACTCTCTTACTGGCAGGGCACTGCTCTCTTACTGGCAGGGCACTGCTCTCTTACTGGCAGGGCACTGCTCTCTTACTGGCAGGGCACCGCTCTCTTACTGGCAGGGCACTGCTCTCTTACTGGCAGGGCACTGCTCTCTTACTGGCAGGGCACTGATCTCTTACCAAGTGTGCACCTGCGACGCTCTCCTAAAGGGCAAGGTAAACATGCAGTAGTAGGTCTTTGAAGAAGATCATGATATATAATGAATGTTCAGTATGGTGGGCACGACGGGTCACATCCAGATGGCACTTTCAATCAAGGCTGTGAGATAAATTGTTATGAGGTGCCTTTTGTTGAGAGTAAAATAATGTCTATAATTCCATTGAAATTGATATGGAGAAATATGACATACAACGGATGGCCGGATGATACCTCTAAAAGGAGCTTAGTAAAGCCCGGTCAAGTTCTGGCTAGTAACAAACCATATGGGACAGAGGGTCAAGAAGAACAAGCGGGGGGGGGGGGGGGGGAACAAGCAACAATAGAGCCAGCTAATGACGAGAGAAGCACCGACCAGAGGGAAGAACAAACACACGCCCTTAGAAAACATCCCCTGGCATTTGACGACAGTCTTTGAATGCACAGCAAATGTGGCAAGATAAGAACAAGATTTACAGGCCTGTTTACAGAAAGGGAGCTCTTAGAAGGATACTGGTAAATAAGGTTTTGGCGTTGGGAGGGATGAAGTGGACCTGGAGAGCCTAAGTCAGCTACTGGAAAGCAAGAACATGTGAGTTACAAACCACAAAGCCAATGGCAATCAACAGGCAGAATGCATTCCCAGGTCAACATTCTGAAACTCCCCGAAATGTTTTTCACATACTAAACAGCTGTGCTGTGGTAGGCTACGACCTAAAAAGCATTTCTCTAAAAGTGAGCAGTGGCAGGATACAACTTACCCATCAAAAGGGTTGTAGAGAGGGTATACTCCATAGAGGGTCAAACGCAAGAACCCAATGCAAGCCAATGAGTAAGAAGCAAGGAAATGAGATTGACAATACAACCAACCAGTGGTAAGCAGTGAGTGGGCTGTAAACCCGCTGTAAATTCTTGGTAAGCCCTCAATAGGTCTTTCTCATTTAGTGTTTTTTTGTAAAGGAATAAGTGCCTGAGCTTTTGTTCAGAAGCCACTCTATAGACCTTGTCTCTTACTATCACTCTTGCAGGTTCTTTATTATCACTTCTTATCCATATTTCTCTTCCTCCTCCTATCCTTCTTTAGTGTTTTTGTCTTTCTTGCTCTGGATTGCAGCTTGGTGAAGAAAACTAAGTGATGGCCCTCAAAACTGAGTACTGGTGGGCCTCTCCTCCAACCACCGGCTCAAGTTAAGCATTGTTAGTAACCAGACAGCTTCTGCTGCCTGGTAGGTGAGACCTATAATTGACATTACATAACAGGTGGCTTTGATAAAGTCAGAGAAAGAGACATTAGTAAAATTAAAGAAATTCTTAGTATACATTTAAATGATCAAATTAATACCCAACACTCACAAAAGTAGAGAAATTAAAATTACACAGAATATACTATATGCCCACTTATCTGATAAAATATGGAAAAGGTATTTTTACCAAAGTGTTGGGCAACAGGTCTGCTTCATGCAGCATATTCCTCCCCTGAGTGGAAAGAGCTGCAATGGGGCTTACCAATTGGCTACCAGCAGCCTCTTTCGCTGTCAGGAGCTGCTCTGCACACAGCAGACGTATCAGAAAAGTCACTTCTAGCCTCTTTGCCAAGTGTGAGATTCACTCTAGCATGACTGAGACTTTAGCCTCACCTCTAAATATACGAGTCTCACACGTGACGAGTGAGACTTGAGGTCTTGAGATTGTATCCCTATATCCAGGGCCATTGGTACTATGTTATTCTGCGTCCCAAGCTTATTTCTCATAATTAATGATTTGCCCAATTCAGCATAATCCATCATATGCTGCATAATCTGCCGATTTGAACCCAAAAGTGGAGCTCAAAAGGATCAAAAGTTACTAAAACGTGATATGTGTTCGCGCGAGTTGGAAGACCTTTGCAAACGTTAGCTGCTCATCTTTCAGTTGCTTATGTTTGTATTTGGTTGTTAAACTGGTACTAATGAGGTGAAATCCTAGCCAGATGGTATCACCATGTGTAAAAGTTACAAAGTAATGAAGTAATAGTATCAAAAAATGTGCTGCATTATGCTGCATAGTCTGCCTTTTTTTGGTCAACCCGTCATTTGGTGCCCCCTTGCCGCATAATTCAAGTGGCCCTCTCTCCATCTACTTGGTTTATATAACAGGAAAGGAAATAAAAAGTGTTTTTGCATCTATAACACAAATTTAGGAATAAAGAAGGCATAGTGGCAGAGAGACAGCGACAATGGGAGAAAATGACAGAGATGCAGAAAGAGAGAGTGAGAGGGATAAAGAGAGAACACGATTAGAAAAAGTGAGATAAGAAACAGAGAGAAAAGAAACATTGGAGAGAGTAGAGGTAAAGAAAGAGAGGCGGAGAGGATGAGCATTGTTTGTGTATAAGAGCATGACATTTCATAATGGAAAAATTACTCACTGAAAATATCAATTTCCAACATAATGAAATGTTCCTCTAAAGTAGCACTATTTATCCAGAGACTGACCAGATAGAGGCAGTTCTATTCTGAAGATACCACATTACGGCTGACCCAGATCGACCACAGGATACGATAAATACATCGTGTGGGAGGTTCCACTGAACCGGAGCAGGAGGCAAGTCTTGCATTTCGTCGAGCCAAGCCTGCAGGGATTTGCCTGAATCGAAATACTCCAATAAAATACAACTTTGAAGGGATACACACGATCTGCGGATTACCAACACATAATCAAAGAACGGGTTTCTGGTTTATTTTAATGTTTTTGGAGCACTTAAGAGCGCTGAGACCTTCCATTCTGAGATTTCAACAGCACAGAAGACTTCTAGCGGGGTGATAGGCGCAGTCTACTGGTTTAGACTTGTTAAAGATCACACTGTTTGTCAAACTGGGAAAGTGGATGTTAAGCTTCAGTTGAACTTCATCCTCTTAAGGATGGGTTTTACTGAGTCTTCCAATGTAAATATCAAAATCTGATAGGAGGCATCCTCGCGTCGGCTTGAGGGTCTGCTTGCGTGGTGGGTGTGTCCACGCGGTTTGGTCCCAGCTGTCACTATGATAGTAATGGGCCTGATATTCCTCTGGTACAGAGTGGAAGGCCTCAGCTGACATCTTCTGCTTCTCGGGGTGGGGTGACTTCAAGCCCAATGTCTAATGGTAAACACTTTGCTGATCAGGAGCCAAATCTTCTGTGACTCTATCTGCAACAGGAAGCAAGGAAGTTTGCATCAGGTCTCCAAGCCACGGTGTCCCCGGATACACAGCGTTCATATTGAGCGTCAACTGGGAGTAGTCAGTGGTAACGCTTGCTACTCCTGGCGTGCCAGTTGTACCCTGGTGCCGCTGCTGCTACCCTTGTTCTCAAGGACCAAGAAGGGAGTAACAGGAACAGAAAGAAATTTATTAAGAGCAGATAATTTAATGCTGTTTCCTCTCTGGCACTTACCACAGGCAGTCAGCAGTAGCTTTTACATTATTCGGTGCTGAAGAGTGGAGCAAGGGGCTAAACCTCTGGGATATCTTTGGGTGTCACCATGAGCCTGGCGTTGTGTTTATGGAATAATGGGGTAGCCTAGTTTAGTGCAGAACCTGGGGGTTAGGTACTTAAAGGGAACAGTGGTTCTGCCACCATTTTGCTTAAACAAACCATAACATCCTCCAATCAATTCTATCTCTCCTTTGAGATGAGACCAACAATTAATAATAATTAATTTTTACTTATATCCAAACTAAAAAGAAAAACTCATGTGTTCTATTTCATGATATGAGTTTATAGTAAATAATTATTACTGAACTTGTGTTTAGTCCTTCTATTATGTTGATGAATTTGCATCCTCGACCATCACCTTCATTCTGTACACATCTAGGTCTTGGCTGAGCTAGCCAACTCACATTTCGCACTTTGTATCGCCTGGCTTCGGGTCACGCTTTCAGTCAAATCATATTTCAGTATGTTCAATATTGTGACATTCAGCATGGCATCACAATCAGTGAACTTGCTATTGTGTGAGGAATTTCCCTTACACAAATGTGAATTTGTCTGAAATAATTTACTCGTAGGGCCAAAACTTGATTGTACTTTTGGGGTCAGAGGGCTTCTATCAGTCACCACAATTCACCTTTTTGTGTTTTTAGCATCATTGTTCAATAGCAATTTAATTGTTTAGAATTTGCGATGCTTGGTCGTGACAAAGGATATTGTATTTGGTCATTTTAACCCCTCATACATTAAAATATGAATATCAAGGGTCTAATTCACTTACGTTTTCTTACATCACTAAGGTAACTGATAGAACAAAAGTGAAACTTGCCTGTGCTCAAATTAACTAAAGCAATGCTTGCATACGCGAAAGGAATTAGAAAACATAGTTGCAGCTGTCAAAGGCAGTGTTTTTTAAAATCTTTTGCGTATCCCTTCAATCTTTACTGGAAGTTGTAGTAAGACATCCTAAGACATTCTACGATTTAAATGTCAGAACAGTACACAGAAAGTGGAAAATAGAATTATCCATCACACAAATACAGAAATTATTAAATAATATATTTCAATTATTAAACAGAAATATACAAAAATCGAAATTACATTTTTTATGGGAAAGTTGGATTTTTGCAAATGTGGTTTTATTTCTAAGAGATGAAGCAATATGCTAGTCTTTAGCCTATCACTTTGTCTCTTTTTCTCCTTATGCACACTTTCTTTGAGTTGGTGAATAAAAGTACTTCAACTGTGACCACCAATTGTCCATACTAGATCCTGTTTTCTGTACTTGCGCTGGTCACATGAATCAAGCTAAGGATACCAGTTTAAATTTCAAGTTTTTTCACCTTTACGGAGCATTTAATTTTTTCAATGAATTTGTTAATATTTCATTTTCTAAACAGTTGCCGACAACGTGAGTAGGTGTTGCGGATCCCCAGCAGCTGGGCATCACAGCTGAAGAAATTGATCGAAAGCATCACATATACTCTTTCCTTGCATAACTAAAGCAAAAGAATGAGATAATAACATAAGATGTAGCCTAATAAACATAAATAACATAATGAACTGACTTACATCAGATAAAACCCAGCACATATATAAAAATGGAACTTGAGGTTCAAAGGCTGTGGACCACTTTCCACATTTCACCTCAACATCCCTTGCACCTCTCATACTGCCACTTCTCACATCAGTCACGTCCTGTTACAGTTTCTACATCAAATCACTCCACTACAGCCGTCTAAAATCTCTGTTCCCTCACATCATCTTCACCTTTACCCACTGCCAAAATCACAGACAGACTTAGTACTTCTCTCACTCCATATGGTTCCGAAAATTTGAACAAGCCATCACTTCTTCTACCCAACTCAATATTAACTAGGGTTACCGGTTTTATGTTTTTTTCTTTTACATTTCAGTCTGTATATATATCCATATTTTGTTTTTGAAAATTTTATCTGAATTTATCTATATTTATTTGTGGCGGTGTGGAAAAAAATATGCTGAAATCAATATATTTACGCACTTATTTAGCCAATAAATCTGCACTCCTGGGTAATTGCCTAACAGGTCTCAACAATATGAACACCCACAGATGATCAATTGATGCACTTATATGAAAATATGCAAATATTAGTATCTACCTTGTGCATATCTACTGCTGTTTAAGCATCTTTACTGAAATTCCTTTCTCTTTAACCCCCTTACCTGTCAATCTGCAGAGCTATTGGCCTGATACTCATGACTGACAGCATTTAGAATTTCTCAAAAAGCACATCTCCTTTTTTAAAATTAATATAGAGAGGAAAATAAATGGTTTTCTGTGTGTATTTATCTGTGAAAATCAGTAAATACGGAAAACAGTGAGTCCTAATAATAACCCAAGCATTCCCCATAACCACTTCAAATCTTTCTTTCTTTCACCTTTCTGTTTTCCATTTTCTTCTAAAGCTGTGACAAACATCCACTTCAGCTCCAACGTTGACTGAGTCTCCTGTACTCTCATCGGCTTAAAAAGAGTCTCACCTGTGGTTTTATTTCATGTTGTGCAATGCACCTGCAACATCACGTCAACTGTTTCCCTTATGTCCTATCTGCTATTGAGTTCTGACTGTATCGTGCCCTGAACTTACCCAGAACTGTAAAAGTCCCAATGAGTAATACACAGAGTTTAAAATAGAATCCTTAGATCACTGACAGAATATTGAGGTAAAAAATATCGTTCATCCAGAATATTGTGTCAAAAATATTGAGTATCAAATTATCGAAAAGGTAAGTGCAAATAGGGAAGCATAGATTTACTATTCTTAACTCCACATCTATGTACCTTGAAGATACAATGATATGTATATATATATATATATATATATATATATATATATATATATATATATATAACCGCTCCAATATCCATAAGTAGATTTCCATCCACAGGAAAAAAGCACTCACGTGGGCGTTTGTGTCAGTTTATTGAGAAACAAACACAGCAACAACAAACAAACAGACGCGTTTTCGGTCGTAACATTCTTCTATGTTTACCGAAGCATCACTAAGACCACCATTTAAAACAGGGTACATCAAAACAAACAAGGGACCATAATCCATGTAGGTTAGTCGAGGAGCATGAGCGCCATCTTAGAGAGCTCAAAAACAATGCATATACTGTTACTATTGTTGTTTAAAACTTAATAATATGCTCAATTTCATTCAAATCGCGGTTTGTTGTTGCTGAGTTTGTTTCTCAATAAACTGACACAAACGGCCCCCGTGAGTGCTTTTTTCCTGTAGATGGAAATCTACTTATGGATATTGGAGCGGTAATGGATATGCGAGTGCACCCTCGCATCGTTAGCACCCACCTGAGAGTGCCTTGCATCAGTCTTTTGTGAGCGGCAAAAAATATATATATATATATCCGCAATAATCAGCTCCCGCAACTTACACTCCCCACACAGCGGCGGCGCCGGTGAAGAAGGGGGCGCAGACCCCACAGGATGTCAGGCAAGATGTTTCTTTATTCAACCGTTTACACAACGCGTTTCGAGCAGCAAGCCCTTGTTCACAGACATATATATATGTCTGTGTGTATTACCTAATGGGGATCCCAGTAGGTAGTTACAGTTAGGACCTAGTTTCCATATGAAAAGCGTTTTTTGTTTTCCAAATAACTTTCGTGCCTGTTGACGTATCTTCGTGAAAGTTTCAAAACTAGTGGCACGTTCCAGTCAGCTTGTGATATTAAAGTTTCGGGGTGATCCGACACTAAAGGGGGGTCTATATATATGTGTCCCTTTGTGTGTGAGAGAGTGTGTGTGTGTGTGTGTGTGTGTGTGTGTGTGTGTGGGGGGGGGGATATATATACATGTGATCAAGGCAGGGATCTGCCGAAACGCGTCGTGACGATATGGCAAGCATAAGAATAAATATTTAAAATTGCACTGAACCTGGGTTTTCCTCGTCTTTTCAAGTTTTGTGAAGAAGGACGAGCCTTGCAGCATATATATATATATATATATATATATATATATATATATATATATATATATTGGTGTGGTGTACTTAGCGTGTCAAAAAGAAGGAGATATAAACCCAGACATTCCGCATTTTAACTCACCGTATCACCGACGTACAGCCTGGTCCAAACTCCCGGGAGCACTGGGAAAAAGCATTTACTAACTGCCCGGCGAGGAGAAACTGAAAACACACCGTCATCGGGGAGATCGACGGGTTGAAAATCCTTAAAGGGGCAACGCAGCATTTTCGGATAATCGTGTGAGCACGGAGGTGCCTCACAGAGAAGCAGCAGTAAGCGTGGAATTGGGCCCGGCCAGAACCTGGGATCAGGACAGCAGGACAACCCAACCTTATTACAATCAAATAATACACCAGACAAGTATAACAGTGCATCAAACAGATCAAAATTAATAACCCGTCCCAGCCACAAGTAAATACATGGCTGACAAAACAAAGAACCGCCAGCAGAGGGCGAGTGAGCTTCTTAATGATGACAAAATACCAACGTCCTCCAATGCAACGAAAGATGGGTAGGATGGGGGAGATAAAACAAAGGAGAGAACAGTTGCCAATATAATTTGGGAATTACAATTTCAGCGCATCCAGGAAATAAACAAGTGGTGGGAGAAGACATCATTGGAGAAATACATCGAATACAAAAGAGTACCACGAGGATTGAGGATCCTAATAATGCCTACCCTAAATGATCTAGACGCTGACCTTATCAAACTTTGGCAAACAGATACAAACGAATGTTCTTACAAATTAATGAGAACCCTGATTATCCATGCAGAGAGGAAACTTGAAAAGATTTTAAGCACAATAGTGGCTTTGGAAGCAGAACTCGAAGACATGCCCATATCAGAAGAAAGCAAAGAAGCATTGGAGGCTATGGAGAAAAAGATAGCCAAACATGAAATGGAGGTGGAAAAAAGGAAGGCCAACAAATTTATGAGAGATAGACTTGATTATATGAATGGTCGAATTTATACCTT
The DNA here is from genome assembly GCF_964263255.1 of Lissotriton vulgaris. NCBI lineage: Eukaryota > Metazoa > Chordata > Amphibia > Caudata > Salamandridae > Lissotriton > Lissotriton vulgaris. The sequence continues at coordinate 1,657,730,295 of NC_141695.1, forward strand.
CGCCCGAAAATACGATACACTAAGGAGCCACGTTAGCATGGATAAGACCGTGGATAAACCCAATGACCCATCAGAGGAGGTGGAAAGTTCGGAAGTAAGCTCAGTTGAAGGAGATCTTAATGTAACCCCTTTGGATTTTCAGGGGGAGATAAAACTAGCGCACATGATAACGCGACAAAGAGGAAGAGGCAGAGCCAGCACTTGGGGAAGAGAACAACGTCCCCCGAAGAAACCACCGGCAAGCCAAAAACCAGAAGGGGCGGAAAAAGAAGTAAAACCAAAACGAGGCAAAGGAAAGAAAAATTGAAGATCAAGAAGCAAATGTCCATGCCTAATATAGTAGTGAATCTATCAAATAAACTATTATCGGACAGTCACCTAAAACTTTTGAATAAAGGTCTTTCCTTTTGCCCAACGAAAACAATGAACACACCAAATGCCCGCATCGACCTCTACAAATTTTGCAGGAAGGTGAAACTTAAAAAACACTTTGCTGAGAGAACTCAAACCAACAAAAACAAAAAAACATGTGCCCTGGATAGTCATACAATAACAACAGTTACACAGAAAGATCTAACTGCTATGATTACCTTAACATCAATTAAAGAGATCCCTTCTGAAAGCCAAAGAGACAACACCATCACTCCGGAAATGGAAAAAGATTTCTGTGATAACATTGGCCTACCCACCAACATAGGTGGAAACAGTGGACTTAAAAGAGCTTCCAAATTCTGTCCTCAACTGCCCCCGGGGAATAAGGTTGACTTATTCCAAGAACTAATGGTGGAGGAAATAATGAAGATCTCAGACAGATCCATGAAACGAGGACAAAGTGAAAAACAAAATCTTTTTTTGGATGAGCGGAGAGCGATGATGGACCTAAAAAAAGACACTTCTATAATCATTAAATCCTCTGATAAAGGGGGCAATCTTGTTATTCAGAACGTTGTGGATTATATTGAAGAAGCCAACCGGCAACTCCTCATCCAGGATCATTATGAGAAATTAAACATAAATCCACTAGAAAGTTGGACAAATGAATACCATGCAAAACTATTAAACTGGAAAGATAGGGGTCTGCTGGACTTCGATGAATACAGCTATTTGAAAACAAATAACCCGATTATGGCCACCATATATTTCTTACCAAAAATCCATAAGTCACTAGTAAAACCACCAGGAAGACCTATTGTGAGCTCAATAGGGTCTCTATTAGAATCAACATCGAGATTCATTGACATCTTTTTGATGCACTATGTGACTACTCAGCCCTCTTTTTTAAGGGACACAATGGATTTTTTGCAGAAAATTTCTACCTGTGAATGGAAATCAACTTATCAAATGACAACAATTGATGTGACATCACTGTACACCTCAATACGCCACGAGGATGGCATTGAGGCCGTAAAAGAGATCCTCAAGACACGTTCTGTCAATTTCCTGGAACATTCAGTAATGCTATTGGACATGCTCCAATATTGTCTAACACACAACGCATTCCTCTTCCTGGGAGACACATATCTCCAAAAGCAGGGCACCGCTATGGGGACATCTTTTGCGCCCACATATGCGAACATCGTGATGGGGGCATGGGAAACTGAGGTGGTCAGGAAAGACCAGGAAGACCCGGATGGACCCAGAATTAAACTATGGTGTCGTTTTATAGACGACTTATTCGTCATCTGGGATGGAGACGAGGAATCGATAACAAAATTCACAGAAGCCTTGAACAACAATCGATTCACTCTAAAATTTACATCAACTACAAGCTCCCAATCATTGATATTCCTGGATGTGGAGGTATTTATCAAGAATAACAAACTTTGCTCCAAAATCCACAGAAAGCCAACTGCATGCAACAGCATCCTGCATGCCAACAGTAGACACCCAACTAGGTTAAAATGGAGCATCCCGTACGGACAAATGCTGAGGGCAAACAGGAATTGCTCTGAAGTAGAGGATCTAGAGGAAGAGATAAACAACATGAGTCTCAGATTCCTCGAAAGGGGATACCCAAAGGAAGTCATCATTTCTGCTAGAAATCGGATGCACCTAAAGAAGAGAGAAGAATTGCTGACACCTAAGGATAAGAGATTGCGTAGAAACCAAGAACATGACACGGATTCGAGTAGCACACCAACTAGAATCATTGTGGAATATGACAATCAGAGCACACAATTGAAGAAAGCCTATAAAAAACACTGGGCAATCTTGCGCATGGACAAAACCCTGAATGAAAGCCTGTCAGCCAACCCAAGCATAACGTATAGAAAGACCTCGTCCCTAAGAGACATACTAACGCAAAGTCATTTGGGAATATGCAGGGAGAAGAAACAGAGATGGCTGACAACACCTGGCTTTTGGAAATGTCATAAGTGTAAGGCCTGTGAACATGGGGAGAACATCAAGCACTATGTACTTCAAAATGGAAGAAAAGAAACCATCCATGACCACATTACATGTGAATCCAAATGTGTTGTCTATCGACTCAAATGTCCTTGTGAGAAGTATTACATTGGGAGCACTATAAATAAACTGAAACTGAGGATACTACAACACCTAAGGGCGATCAAGAACAAGGACCCATGCTACCCAATGGCCTCCCACTTCACTGAATACCATCAAAGTGACACCTCTCTTTTGAAATATTCGGGAATCAGACTATGTAAAACACCAGAAAGAGGTGGAGATCAATTGCAACTTCTAAGACGTCTAGAATCCCGAATGATATTGAGTATGGGAACGGAGGCACCGTTCGGCCATAATCTGGACGCTGAACTACATGTACATTTGTGACTTCCTGATGAACCAATGATAATGTGGTCATTTGATTAGATTGAACTCCAAGGAATCATGTCTTTACCTAATTGATGCTGGAAACTGTACATGTTGTAATCTATATAGATATTGAACCGGTTAATATCGATGGTCCGATACACATAATGTTTTCATTGAGGAGAGAGATATTGTGGCTTTTTGTTAAATTGAGATTGTAGGGTACTATGAGAATGAGATGTAGTGACTTTGGTACTTCACCATAGGAATCTTTCTAAATTTGATAAAAATAATTTTGAAGTTGAATGGGTTGAAAAGAGGCACCTAGAAACCTGATCTTATTTAATATAGAAAATTCACCCAATCTTCTCCTAGATCCCCATATCACCATCTCGCTAGGCTACCACTATACAATCTCCGCCCTACCCAGGCTAAATAACCCTCACTCTCTCAATTGATATTGCGCAGTGTATAAATGAATACCACATGCCACTAGAAGGACCATATTGTAAACAATTGTTAATACTTTATCTAAACCACCGGCTCAACTTTTCCTTTAATTTCAGGGGTACTTCACGTTAATTTTGTAACACAAATATGTACAAATGAAAGATATTGTAAATACTTTATTTTCTAAAAAGTGATGAGAAATGAACATGCAGTAGAGTACTTTACATTGATTGATTGTACATAGTTTTGTGTATATACCTTTAACATGTACAGGCCATGTTTATACTGCTGGGCGGGTTGGTCAAGATGACCATGGAAATGGTAGAGGGTACTTACACTTACAATACACTATTTAAATAAGGTCTAGACCTAGGGACTCTATGGTCCAGTGGAAGGCAGGAGCCGAAACGCGTAGACCGTCCTTTTTTGTTGCACGTTATGTTTGCACTGGTGTGTAAATAATAAAACGCTAAAAACTACTGCTGCTGTGCCGTGTCCTTTGATCCGTAAGAAGTGGAGAGAAGAAGCTGTGGCAATATATATATATATATATATATATATATATATATATATATATATATATATATATATATATATATATATATATATATATATATATATATATATGTAGAGGGCATTTGGGCAATCCATGTAGGACAGAACTGTCTAACTGGTGACTCTTGCTCTGTTGTTCTTTGGTAGAAAAAGAAGAATCTTTTCAAGGGTTTTATAGTAGAGTGACAAGCTGACATTTCCTGCCTAGTGTTTGCGTCGTCCCTAGTGGCTGAAAAAAAATGTTAGGTGCGTGTGTGTGTGTGTGATTGCTGTAAAGAACTCCCGCATGAGTCACAGAAAGGCCTGTGGAGCAGGGACAATGCGATGAAATGAGTCACAGTCATGACAATCAAAGGTACGCTCTCTAAGCCACTGCATGACAAGTGCTTTGTAGATCTGTTATCTGAAGTGACTGTAGGTGCACAGATATTGCAGCAGACGGAGACCGCTCAGCCAATCTCATCTGCACGTTTCCCTGCATGAGCAAAACGGCATACTTCACTTAAGAATCTCATTTGAAGGTAAGCTGTGATGGGACAGCAGCAAACAACTAATGTGATGTAATCTGAGCCTGTCAACCTCCTGGTTTGAAAGCCTCTGACACTGACATCCTCCTGGGCTGGAAGATTGTGACACCTTTCGTGTAAGAGAAGTTCTGACACTGACGCTCTCCTGGCCAGACAGCTCTGACGCTGATGCTCTCCTGATCTGACAGTCTCTGACACGTCCACCTTCTCAGTCTGAGAGGCTCTCACACCCTCAATTTTCAGATGAGCTCTGACACCAACACCTTCCGTGTCACAGGGGGTCTGACACTGACTCCTTAGTGGTCAGATGGGCTCCAACTCTTTCTGATCTAATGGGCTCTGAGATTGACACCCCTCTGGCATGAAAGGCTCCTACATTTTCCTGGTCTGGGAGCTTTGACACTGACATCCTCTTGGTCTAGAAGACTGACACTGGCACCACCCTGGTTTGTTGGTTTTTTATTCTTTCATTATCTATATTTTATATTGTTCAATGAAAATGTATAGTGTTTAAGATTTTCAGGATACCTTTGTCTGAGGGTCTATAACTAACTCCCCAGGCTTTCTAGTCCGAGGGGCTCTGATCTTTGAGATGGCCCAGTCCAAGAGACCCTGACTCCGACACCCTCCTTGTCTGAAGGGTCTTGACTCTGAGGCTATTGCCTCTGACATCTTCCTAGCCACAAAGTCACTGACTTTGAGATGAGTGATAGCCTCTTGAACTTCAAGGGGTCTCACTCTCCCTGTTTTTGACTCTGAGGCCATCTTAGTCAGGAGGGTGTATATTCCATGATCCTTATAGAAGGAAACCACCTCCTCTGATGTACTCTGAAACCTTCTTAGGCGAAGAAACGGCATGTTTATTCATCATGACTATTCTTATCATGCTCCATACATTAAAACATGTTCATGGTCCAGAAGAAGACCAAAGGAAAGGAGCATAGCGTGTTCCCAATTGGATACAGCTAAATAATAGAAACAGTCAGTTTTCAGAAATAATCCAGGATTGTTCAAAATACAAACATAAAACTCAGGAACGTATTAGTACTTTACTTCTTTATAATCACTCATGGTTTGTCACTCCATCCATCACTCTTTAGTCACCTCCAGTCGATGGTAAGGGCCTAACCTTGCTTTTTGTCCATCATCTACGGTCAATCCATAATTCCACCTTTTTTTTAATCCAACATACAGCTTTATTTCAGCGTAGGAGTGATGACAAGCCTCACCAAAATAAAGATGTACCACGGGACGATCTGGAATAGGGATCCCGATCCTTCTGCTAGGAAGAACCAAACTAAGCAAATCAAGAAAAGACACAACCAACCTACTGATGTCGAAAATCCACGAAAATGACAACATGGTCAACTTGTAGTATGGGATCTCATCAATGAAACGTTTGAGAAACTCCGGCCTAGGACTAAGGGGCATATTATCAAGAACGGAGTTAAAATTATCGCTGGTTTAGTGGCAGAAAACTGCTGCTAAAGCAGCGATAATGGGCTTGATAATAGGCTTTTGTTGGACAGGCCACATGAAGGGCCGCTCTCCCCCGGCCCAACCAGGCCTGAGCCCAGTCCCGCAAGTACCACACACCACCATTGCACGTCCTCCGTCCCCTCAGGGACCCCTGCCCTCGAGCCTGCCGACCTCGAGGGTCCGATCCACTGCCGGCCCACGCGCCCAGCCTGGGGCGCCATCTTGGACACTCCACCACGAGGCCGCCTGGCCCCCGATCGACCTCAACCCTGGGCCTGGCCCGGCCTCAGACATTCCGGCACCACCCTCCACCCAGGAGGTGAGCGGGCTACTTGGCAAGTCAATGGGAGAAAGAGGCGCCGATGGCTCTCCCCCACCAAGTGCCGCTCGGCCATCGCCTCCCCGGGCGCTGGCTCCACCCCCCTGCTGGGTGTCTGGACTCCCCCATCCCGGACCTCCCGACCTCCAAGTGCGAGGGTCCGGACATCAAAGCACGCCAGCCCTATAACTGGGGCAGCTCCAGAGCAGGAAGGCAGTTGTATCTTGGAGTCGAGAGACGTAAAGAGGAACTCATCCTGGACGGACTACTGGCGCTGCCATAGCTCTGTCCTGTGCACCATCGTCCTGCCTGTTGGCGCTGCCACAGCCGTCGTAACCTTCATCCTTCATCGTCGTCGGGATCTGCTGGCGTGGCCGCGGACCGTTGTAACCGTCATCTTCCACCGGGACCTGCAGGCTCCGCCGCGGACCGTCGTCCTTCCTTCATCCATCTCGGGACCTGCTTGGCTCCTCCACGGCCCGATCATCTAGAACGCCGAGCTCGAGGATTGAGAGCTATTTTGTACTCATTGGTAACTAAGACTGTCCCGCTACCCCTTTCCTAAACCAGAGACTAGAACCGAGGGGACCCCTGAGTCCAGACCTCCTTGTATCCATCCTCGTAACCTAAGAATTGCATATAAAGTCTCGTCAACCTTCAACCTTGTGTGGTGTCCGTCTGTGGGGGGGAAGTTACTTATCTGTACAGTCGTTGGAGACGGCTCTCCCTGGAGACCTCTCCCCGTAACCTTGGCCGACCCTCCCGGTCCGTCTAACATTGGTGGCCAGCGGCGCGATCCGAATCACCGCATAAACGTACAGAGAGTAGCTCACCCCACGACGAAGTCACAATGACCACGAAAGAGAGCGGATCAACCGAGAAATTCCAAATGGAGAAATTGGAGGAGTACAACCATCGTGAACTTAAACAATTCTGCATCGAACTGGGTATCGCTACCACCGGACTGAGTACCAAGGACGATTTTAAGCATGCCCTAGAATCTTGGGCAGAAACCGGGGCTGCCGGAACCCCTGATCAAAGCACCGTAGAAAAAACGACCACGGCCCCGGAAGGGCAAAGAACGGGTCTCTCGCAAGGCGAGATCCAGGAAAGAGAAAGGACCCGACTACACGAACTAGAAATGGCCCGACTTAAAATGGACGTTGAACTTAAGTTGGCCGAACAAAAAATCAACTTAGAGCACCTGCGTCTCCGAGAAGAAAGAGAGGAGAAACAGAGACAAAGGGAGCTCGAGGAAAAAAAACTAGCGTACGAACACGAACGAAACCTAGCCGAGATCAACCTACGCAAGCAGAATAAAGAAGCAGGGGTACCCGAGCGACCCCCCACCTCAGGGGCCACAGACAAAAAGGTACACATCCCCAAGGATGTTGTCCGAGAATACTTCAGAGAGGACGACATCCAGCAATGGTTTAAAGCCTATGAAATCGCTATGACTGCACACCGGATCGATAGAAGCGACTGGGGAGCCGGTCTCTGGGGAAGATTCCTCAATGAGGGCCGCGACACCCTACTACAGCTCCCGGACCACCAGATGACCTCCTACGACCATATGAAAGCGGCCCTCCTCACCCGCTATGGTCTCACACCCGAGATGTACCGTCAGAGGTTCCGAGACTGCACCCGCATCCCGGGTACAACTTGGGTGGACTATGTAACATACTTTAGCCGAGCCTTCGAGGGCTGGATCCGAGGAAGCAACGTCACGACCTACGAGCAACTATTTAACCTGATGGTATGCGAGCATCTGTCGAACAATTGCTTCATTAAACTCCGCCAACACCTCCTCGACAGCAAGTTAACGGATCCCCGGCTGCTCGCAGCCGAAGCTGACCGGTGGGAGATCACCAGAGTGGGCCGGAATGGGTCCTACGAACAGAACCGGAACAACAATGGTCAGCACCGACCCAGAGGAGGAGGAGGGGGCCAAGGGCGAGGAAGAGACAACGCCCCGGTCGCCCCCGCTACCAACACCACCCCCCCGGCCAACCGGGGCAGCACCCCAGCGCGACCGGGGTACAGAGCCAATGTCACGTGTCACCGATGTCAACGAGTCGGCCACTATGCGAACGACCCAAACTGCCCGCAGTACCAGAGCCCAAGACCCCGCCAAGTGGCCGCTGCAGCCCTAGGGGAAGAACAGATCTCCGAGGAACAGGAAGAGTACGAACAAGAGCATCAAGAGTGGGAGCCAGCCGCCATGACTCTAGCCTGCTTAGGGGGGAAAGACATGGTCCCGCGGGTCCCCCTACCCGCTAACACCCAGAAGTACAGCCAATGGGTGAGCATCAATGGACACCAGGCCGAAGCCCTTCGTGACACCGGGGCCAGTGTAACAGCCGTCCGCTGTCACCTGGTGGCCCCAGAACAGTATCTACCGAACATTCTCTGCCCTGTACGATCAGCCGATAACTCGGAGAGCCTGTGTCGGATGGCCTGCGTCCCCTTCGAATGGGGGGGGGTCTCCGGCATGTTGAAAGTGACGGTCCGAGACGATGCCCCCGTAGACTGCCTCCTGGGCAATGACCTGGAAAGCTCTCCGTGGGCCGCCGTGGAGCGAAAGGAACACCTGGGGATGTTGGGCGTCCCCGACTGGGCGTGCGTCACCACCCGTTCCATGGCCGCCCGTGCCAACCACCAGCCAGAAGAACCCGAATGGCCGGCGCCACCGCCTCCGGTCGCCCCGGCCGAAAACACCGACCGTAACATTCCCGCCGAACCAGCTCAACCCACCGACCTCGCTAACCTCGACCAGTGGCCTCAAGAAGGGGGGCCCACGCAAGAACAATTTCGCAAAGAACAGAAGACCTGTCCCTCCCTCGAGGGACTCCGCCAGCAAGCGCTCGCCCAAAGCGCAGGGGATACCCCCGGAACTCATTGGGTCTACTGGGACAATGATCTGCTGTACAGCGAGCAAAGAATCGCCGAGCTGGGGAGCAACCGAGTACTAGTGGTACCCCTCCGTTTCAGAGACTTCCTGTTAAACCTGGCCCACGATGTCCCCCTGGCAGGACATCTGGGACAAGATAAAACCTACAGTCGCCTAGTGACCCACTTCTTCTGGCCCAAAATGAGAAACGATGTGCACCAGCATTGCCGATCTTGCCCCACGTGCCAAGCCAGTGGGAAGAGCGGCCGCAAACTAAAGGCTCCCCTGCAACCTTTTCCCGTGGTCACTACCCCGTTTGAGAGAGTCGGAATAGACATTGTGGGGCCCTTGGACCCACGCACAAAACAAGGCCATCGATTCATCCTGGTGCTAGTGGACCACGCCACCCGCTACCCTGAGGCTGTTCCTCTGCGAACTGTGACAGCCCCGGTGGTCGGCCGGGCCCTGATGGGGATCTTCTCCCGTGTGGGCTTCCCCCGAGAAGTCGTCAGCGACAGAGGCACGAACTTTATTTCCAAATACATGAAGTCCCTCTGGCAACAGTGCGGGGTCACCTACAGATTCACAACCCCCTATCACCCTCAAGGGAACGGACTCGTTGAGCGGTTCAACCGCACGCTAAAGGGAATGATCGGGGGGTTGGAAGAGCCCCTCCGTCGCCAGTGGGATGTGCTGCTGCCGTGCCTCCTCTTCGCATATCGAGAAGTCCCCCAGAAATCCTTGGGCTTCAGCCCATTTGAACTGCTATATGGACACCCAGTGCGAGGGCCGCTCAGTCTCGTCAAAGAAGGCTGGGAGATGCCTCCGCTAAAGAACCCTCCAGATGTCTTCCGGTACCTCCTCACCCTCCGCAACCAGACCCGGCGGTTCAGAGAACTAGCGAAGGCCAACCTAGAGGCCAGTCAAGAGGACATGAAAAAATGGTATGACCAGAATGCCTCATCCATTGAATTCGAACCTGGCCAACAGGTATGGGTGATGTCCCCCACTGAGCCATGCGCCCTGCAAGACAAATGGACGGGGCCCTTCAAAGTAATAGAGCGCAAGGGGCCTGCCACTTATCTCATCGACATGGAATCCTCCCGGAACCCTCTCCGGGTCCTCCACGCTAACAGACTAAAGCCCCACTTTGTGCGAACAGAGCTCAGCCTCCTGATGGCCACAGACACTGGGGTTGAAGAAGACTCCGAGCCTCTCCCTGACCTCCTACGGACTCAAGAGCAAGACGGCTCCGTGGATGGGGTCCGGCTCTCAGAGGCCCTCACCAGAGAACAACGCCAGGAGTGTCAAGCCCTCCTATCACAGTTCGCCAGCCTGTTCTCCCTCACCCCGGGTGTCACTTCCTGGTGTGTGCACGATGTGGATACCGGGGACAGCCCCCCTATCCGCCACCGGGCCTACCGCGTGCCAGACCGGGTACGGGCCTGCATCCAGGAAGAAATAGCCAAGATGCTCACGATCGGGGTCATCGAGCCCTCAGACAGTCCCTGGGCCAGCCCTGTCGTACTGGTCCCCAAAGCAGCTGCCCCCGGCACCACACCCGAACTCCGGTTCTGCGTCGACTACCGGGGCTTGAATGCGGTCACCAGAACAGACGCGCACCCCATCCCCCGGGCAGATGAACTAGTCGACCGAATGGGAGCTGCCCGCTACCTCAGCATCTTCGACTTGACAGCAGGCTATTGGCAGATCGGCCTCACACCCCGGGCGCAAGAACGTTCTGCCTTCTCCACCCCCGATGGCCATTACCATTTCACGGTCATGCCCTTCGGCATGAAGAATGCCCCAGCAACATTCCAACGGCTCGTCAATCAGGTCCTGGCGGGGCTCGAAGGATTCAGCGCCGCCTACCTAGACGACATCGCTGTATACAGCCACCATTGGACCGAGCACCTCCACCACCTCCGAGCAGTGCTGCAAGCCCTTCAGCGAGCTGGCCTCACGATCAAGGCCAGCAAGTGTCAAATTGGGCAAGGGTCTGTAACCTACCTCGGACACCAGGTGGGAAGCGGCCTAGTGGCCCCGCTACAGCTGAAAATTGCCGCCATCCAGGCCTGGCAGCCCCCCATCACCCAAACCGAGGTACGAGCCTTCCTGGGCCTCACGGGCTACTACCGAAGGTTCGTAAAAGACTATGGTACCATAGTGGGGCCCCTCACAGAACTCACGTCAAAGAACCAGCCCAAGAAAGTCACCTGGACCCCAGAGTGTCAAACTGCATTTGAACAATTAAAGGCCGCCATGTGTTCCGCCCCTGTGCTCCAGGCCCCAGACTACAGCCGGGAGTTCGTCGTCCAGACGGACGCCTCCGACCAGGGCATTGGGGCAGTCCTGTCTCAAGTGAACACCGAAGGCCTTGATCAACCGGTGGCCTTCATCAGCCGGAGACTCCTACCACGGGAGCAACGCTGGAGCACCATAGAGAGGGAAGCCTTCGCTGTGGTATGGGCCCTCAAGAAGCTCCGGCCCTACCTTTTCGGCACCCACTTTCGGGTGCAGACCGACCACCGACCCCTGCAATGGCTGATGCATATGCGGGGGGAGAACCCAAAGTTGCTACGCTGGTCCATCTCCTTGCAAGGTATGGACTTCACAGTCGAACACCGGCCTGGGCCAGATCACGCCAACGCGGATGGCCTGTCCCGGTTTTTCCGCCTCGACGAGGAGAGTCCCCAAGAGGATGGGTAACTCTCCCCGCCTTCAGCTGGGGGGGACGCATGTTGGACAGGCCACATGAAGGGCCGCTCTCCCCCGGCCCAACCAGGCCTGAGCCCAGTCCCGCAAGTACCACACACCACCATTGCACGTCCTCCGTCCCCTCAGGGACCCCTGCCCTCGAGCCTGCCGACCTCGAGGGTCCGATCCACTGCCGGCCCACGCGCCCAGCCTGGGGCGCCATCTTGGACACTCCACCACGAGGCCGCCTGGCCCCCGATCGACCTCAACCCTGGGCCTGGCCCGGCCTCAGACATTCCGGCACCACCCTCCACCCAGGAGGTGAGCGGGCTACTTGGCAAGTCAATGGGAGAAAGAGGCGCCGATGGCTCTCCCCCACCAAGTGCCGCTCGGCCATCGCCTCCCCGGGCGCTGGCTCCACCCCCCTGCTGGGTGTCTGGACTCCCCCATCCCGGACCTCCCGACCTCCAAGTGCGAGGGTCCGGACATCAAAGCACGCCAGCCCTATAACTGGGGCAGCTCCAGAGCAGGAAGGCAGTTGTATCTTGGAGTCGAGAGACGTAAAGAGGAACTCATCCTGGACGGACTACTGGCGCTGCCATAGCTCTGTCCTGTGCACCATCGTCCTGCCTGTTGGCGCTGCCACAGCCGTCGTAACCTTCATCCTTCATCGTCGTCGGGATCTGCTGGCGTGGCCGCGGACCGTTGTAACCGTCATCTTCCACCGGGACCTGCAGGCTCCGCCGCGGACCGTCGTCCTTCCTTCATCCATCTCGGGACCTGCTTGGCTCCTCCACGGCCCGATCATCTAGAACGCCGAGCTCGAGGATTGAGAGCTATTTTGTACTCATTGGTAACTAAGACTGTCCCGCTACCCCTTTCCTAAACCAGAGACTAGAACCGAGGGGACCCCTGAGTCCAGACCTCCTTGTATCCATCCTCGTAACCTAAGAATTGCATATAAAGTCTTGTCAACCTTCAACCTTGTGTGGTGTCCGTCTGTGGGGGGGAAGTTACTTATCTGTACAGTCGTTGAAGACGGCTCTCCCTGGAGACCTCTCCCCGTAACCTCGGCCGACCCTCCCGGTCCGTCTAACAGCTTTCCAATAGAATTCCAATAGAAGTCTATGTTCACACCAGAACATGGGCTTCTATTGGAATTCTCAAGGGCATATTAGCAAGCCCATTATCGCCTCTTTAGCGGCAGTTTTCTGTTGCTAAACCGGCGATAATTTTTAACGCCGTTCTTGATAATATGCCCCCAAGTTCTTAACAGCGGGAACAGAAGACCTGAGGCCATTACATCTACCAGCTAAACCACATTTTATAATGCTGGACAAATCACATGATAATCCTGTGCTTCTGTTTGTTTTCTTGTCTGGCAAATCTGGAAGCGCATGGACAACCATTTATTAAATGCTATGTCACAAATTAGATATTGTGATCCTGTGGACCAAATTATTGGTAAGTCAATCAATTAGGGGTTTATATGACACAACTACCAACCCGCGAAGGTCTCAGGGTGCGGGGGGTAGGGATGGGGGTCCGTTGAGTAAGACCCTTCCTAAGTTTCTGTAATTGCTCAGAGAGTAACCTGAGACATTGTCTTTGTTTCCTTTGGACTCACCTGCCCGTAAGAAGATAAATCAGATGTATGGACACAAGCGGGCGCCCTCCAGCCAACCTGTGCCACACTTCCTGCGCTGGGTGCATTCTATTCACAAAACCTGCAATTTAATAATTTCATCTTAAAGATGAGTTGCTATGAGATTGCTGCTTTATCAACACCACAGTGCACATTTAATTAAAAAATAGTGCAACAGAGCACAGCATCCGACATTGCTGCTCTGCATTGCAGTAGTGCACTAGTGCACTAGAGCAGAGAACAACGCAGTGCTACATCTATTAAGATATGGCCCGCTTATTTCTCCCCCAGTGCTGGTGCATAAATAAGCCCCGAGCACCAAACACACAGGAAACTTCCATTACAACATAGTCATTACATCGCACTGCTTTTACAATGCAGCTGTTACAACGCAACTGCCTTTACATCGCATGCCATTACAACGCATGCCATTACAACGCATACCATTACAACGCAACTGCCTTTACATGGCATGCCATTACATGGCATGCCATTACAACCCATACCATTACAACGCAACTGCCTTTACATCGCATGCCATTACACGGCATGCCATTACAACGCATACCAATACAACGCATGCCATTACAACGCATTGTAAGGTAAGTAATAGAGATTTGTTAGTTTTAGGGTGAGCATGGGTTTTGGGGTAGATGGGAATAGTAATTTTTACCCCTATACTGTCTAACACTTTCCCTACTGTTGCACTCATTGGAGTGGGAATAGTATTTTTACCCCTACACTATCCAACACTTATTCTACTGCTGCACTCACTTGGGTGGGAATAGTAATTTATACCCCTACCCTCCCCAGCACTTACCCTACTGTTGCACTCACTGGAGTGGGAATAGTAGTTTTTACCCCTACACTATCCAACACTTACCCTACTGTTGGCCTAAAAGTATTATGCGTTGTTATTGTATGTATTGTAAGGGTATGCGTTGTAATGGAATGCGTTGTAATGGTAGTTTTAAAGTATACATTGTAATGGCATGTGTTGTAAAATCATGCGAGTTAATGGTAGTTGCGATGTAGAAACCATTTTGTAAAAGCATGCGTTGTAATTGTTTGCCTTGTAACATCATATATTCACACACACACACCTTTGCACCATAGTATGTTTAGCATAGTTTTTTTTTACCAGAAGTGTACTTTTCCAGTACAAAATACCATGCCTAAACAAGTTTTAAAGCATTTCACACATCGGATGTGTACTGTTGCTGTACTGTGCTATGCAAACAAATGATGGACGGTATGCTGAATAAATCACAAATTCACCCCAAGTCAAAAGATCTGGGTTAAATCCATTGTTCTTCTGCTCATTACCCACCCCAATTTGGACCCAGCTATATGCAAATCAGGCTTGACCCTGTGCCTCATGGGAACAGTCCAGCCCGACCTGCCAAGCCAGGTCCTCCCTTGACCGGACACAAGCACCCTGGAACCGGTTTCAGGATCTTACCCTACATTAGCCAGGCTAGCTTGAATCCAGTGGCAAAGTGAGCAAGGGACCCACTTCTGGGTATACCCATCCCACTTACGGTGAAAAGTGATATGCAAACAAATGATGGACGGAATGCTGAATAAATCACACATTCACCCCCAGTCAAAAAGATCTGTGTTAAATCCATTGTTCTGCTCACTACGCCACCCTAGTTTGGACCCAGCTATATGCAAATCAGTCTTGACCCTGTGCCTCATGGGAACAGTCCAGCCCGAACTGCCAAGCCAGGTCCTTCCTTGGACCGGACACAAGCAGCCTGGGACTGGTTTCAGGGTATTATGTTTGTTGTTGTTGCTGTACCGTGCAGCACACATGCAACGTGTTAAAAATTCTTCTAAATAGCAACAACTCAATGAAGCATTATTTTTGGAGCAAAGTCCTTTCTATCAATTTTAGTAGATTGGGCTTTGAGTTAAAAACCATGGCTGATAGCGTGGGAAAACCCATGCCCACCCATGAGACGTCTCTCTATGCGAAGTAGCGCAAAGGAACACAAAGCTCTATTTGCAATGCTTTTATGGTACTTTTCAGAGCAAAAATAAAAGATTGAGGGCCAGATGTGTCAAAGGAATTCACCCATTCTGTGTCTATGGGAAAATGTGTTTGTACATATGGCGCTTATTCTGGAAAGGAGTCTTTGCACCGGTTTCTGTAATTTTTGGTAACTTTACACTGGTGCATAGTCTTGAAAAATCCGCCCTGACAAACGTTTCCTGTGGAGTATTTAATCTGATTCAGAGCAATCATAGCTGAGTAATGATGCTCTGTGTCCACTCAACAACAAGCTTTGAAAAAAGATATCGACATAGTGCCAGGTTCTATATAAATACATTTTAGTAAAATTATATTTATAATACATTTATTTATAGGGGCTTTCAGACAGCCCTCCTCATCTATTGGTACATGATTGTGTCATTCACATTTTCATTCCGTCCACTGCAGCATGGGCCAATGAGTCAGCTCACTTCTGTCATTGGCTAGCTTCACTGTGACTCACAGCATTCTGCTCATTAACGAGGACCACATGCACACACAAAGTAGTTCCACTCAGTGCCAGGGACTACTATATCAATATATGCATTTTTAGATCAAAACAATATTTTTGCTTTTAGCCAATTTTTGTTGTTGTAGATAGTTGAGGGCCTGGTAACTTCCCAACAATGAAGCTTTACAAAAACGTTGGCAAACAAGCATTTACAAAGCAGAGATTTTTCAGACCTATTGTCCTTGTCAACGCCTCTTTTCTAATGACGCTGTGGTTAAGTCGAAGAGGGAAAATGAAAGTAGTTATTTTAGGACTCTAATGCTACGTTAAATATGACCTGGATTTGTGAATGGTGCTGTCACAAGGATAGAAATGGACTGTATGGGCCCGATTCACAGAAGTAACCTGAGACAAACGTCTAACTTTACAACTTGCGGTATTCACAAAGGGCATTTACGAGTAGTAAAGGTAGACTTTTGGTCTAGGTTCAGACCAAAAGTCTAACTTAGACCAAAAGTCTCACTTTACTTCTACTAAAGTTAGACTTTTGGTCTAAGTTTAGACCAAAAGTCTAACTTAGAGCAAAAGTCTCACTTTACTTATACTAAAGTTAAACTTTTGGTCTAAGTTTAGACCAATAGTCTAACTTAGATCAAAAGTCTAACTTTACTACTACCAAAGTTAGACTTTTGGTCTCAGTTTAGACCAAAAGTCTAACTTAGACCAAAAGTCTCATTTTACTACTCGTAAATGCCCTTTGTGAATACCGAAAGTCGTAAAGTCAGACTTTTGTCTCAGATTACTTCTGGGAATCGGGCCCCAGTTGTCTGGGAAGGATGCAAGGAGACATACCTCCCCAATGTCCTATAAAAGCAGGACGCCTTATCCTTACTAGTAAGTGCATATTGACCAAGACATTCAGCATTTCTTGGACTAGAACTGTTTGTGGTCACATTACCTCAATAATAATGATATTGACTATTGACATAATACATAACCAGCGCCTCACGTTATGTTGTTGAAAAAGGAGTTGTAAGGCTCCATGTCTACAAATGTGAAGACATTTCATTTCTTTGGAAGTGAAATTGGTTCCATGTGTGATATGATGTATGATGGGAAAAAAATGTCAACAGGTCAATTTTGTCTCCAGTTTTTAAAGTCAAAGAGAACGATGGAAGGCAAAATCGCCAACGTGATGTGCAAATGTCTTAATATGGGCATAAGGAGTGGATGGAGGGACTCAGAGAGTGACGTTGGAAGGAGAAAGATCTACTTCATCTGGCTTGACAAAAAGTTTGGGCCAACTGTACTAACATTTGATGCAATGCAACGCACCAAGACTACTTGCTTTGCTGTCCTGTGTCAAATGGAGAGAGTTAGTCAAAAAAGAGATTCCCTTTGGACACAATATTCAGAGTGACACAACTTCAAACTTATCACACATAGATCAAACAGACGTAAATACAGAGCAGTGGTGATCAAAATTCAGAAACAGAAAATCAATTATCAAGTGTACAAATTTTATTTAAAACATTAAGATAAAAACCAAATTAAAAATATACTCATCACAATCAAGGGAAAACAGTCAATATAAGGAACAATTATTTCTTACAATTCATCACACAAGTTCCTAAAATAAATGGGAAGGAGGAACACAAGACAGGTTATATTCCGCATCAGTCAGAATAGTCCTTCATAAATGATTAGAGATCTCTCCCCCAATTTTTCAACGCGTTTCGACGAGCCCAAAAGATATAGCCGTCTTCTTCAGGAAATTATTATTAGCTGTCTTCCCCAAGATACTATGAATTATAAAAGAGAAACATGTCTCAACATCAAATGTAAAATTATCAATTTATACACAAGACTAAAAACCTGTTTGCTATTCATAATTTGCACCACTGCCCAATATACTACAACAATCATCCTACACAGGTACGGTACATAGTAAACATTACAAAAAACATTTAGAAAGTCATGTCAATACAAAACATACAAGATTTAACACATATTTTCGGTGTATTTCATATTAGATAAATTCAACACATGAACCGCTGCAATTCGTATTTAGCAGTCTATGATTTCATACAATTAGTTGCCCCATTGGAATAATATCAACGTTTGTATTTATCTCAATGGTCAATACCTGTTAATACCACGACACATCAAAACCTTTATTTTTAATGGTGATTGTGATTCCAAATTAGTCTAAGTTGTTTACAGCAAAAGGGTTCAATGTCCCTCCTCATTTTCTGACTGTATCACTTAAAAACCCACTCTGAGAATGGTACTAACCTTATAAGGGAAAAATTCGTGCTATAGAAGGTGCAGATAACGCTTGTCGAACGGCAAAAGGACTTCTTTATCGTGCCGTGGATATATATCGACTGAAAGAGATGTATAAATAAACATCTTAGTACTCCATGATTACTCAAAAATCAAAAAATAGGAGTACTATATCAGACGGATAGCTTGCCAAAGGACCCTAGCTGTCTTGATAAATCTTACTAAGCTATAGCACAGTACATCTGCACGAGTTTTAGTAGATCAGGAAGTATAAGGAGAGAATACTCACTTAAAATATATAGAATATAAGATGTACCGCTGAGTCGGCACAAACGTTCCTTACAACTTGGAACGTAAACAGTTGATCACGGGGTCCTAGAATTTAAGCAAATGTATTACTAACCGTGTCATTTGAGACACATCGTTTTAGAAAAAGTGCCCAGAAACGAATTATGACTTACTATCAGAATTAGGAAATAATGTTTTCACACGGTGCTGTGATAGTTCGAAATAGCCGTCCCAAATTGGACCCAGTAATATAGACTTTATGCAACTTCCAGAATAGAAATGGGGCCGTCTAGGTCTTCCCATTCAGTGGTGGCCGATGTGCCTGGAAAGACAGAGCATAGGCACATGTCAATATCGGGCTGAGAATTCCCTAAGCCTCTTCTAAAAGTGCCAAACCCATGTACGAGCTATCACATACCTTCGCACTGCAAAAAGTAAACTTCCCGTGTGATCTCTCCGTGGAATAATAACCCACTGGAGGAAACTCGCCGTTTAAATATCGGTTCCTGGCGTCTAAACGCGGAAGTAACAATGCCACCGCCCACGTGGGGCATAGACATAGAAGGCAGCTTCGCGTAAGCAAAAATAGCTTGCCGATAGATGACTAACGGTCTTACCCAAAAATAAATTAATAGGCAGCTAGAAAGTGTCACTGCTAATACTTTTTATTTTTTTTATATATATATTTGCGCAAACATCTTTTCTAGGTTTTTCTTAAGATAGTTAGCGCGGTTACCGGGAAACATATTTTATTAGTTGGAACGCGCATGCGCTTACGCACGTGTACTTCTCAGACTCGATCGGATTGGGAGAAGTACAGAAATGTCAGTTAATCTAAACTTCTCCCTTGCGTGTAGGGCCCTATTTCAAATGACAAGTAGATCAAATGGCTTACAGCTAGTTATTATTAGCCCAGGGCAAAGAGGTCTGCCTCGAAAGTATAGATCCCAGGCTACCTCGAAGGGCACCCAGCATGAAAAAGTTCTCTGTATTCACCGTTCGAGACACAGAACTACTCTTCCTCAATTAATGAATTGACCCATCCTATATACATATTAACATGCTATAAACCTTCTAAGAAGATATACTCTCACTATTAGTCTCCTAACACTAAGCATCAGTCAGAATATAGTCAGGCAAGAATGCGCCTGGATAAGGACGGATACTGTGATTGTCTATAATATATTTAGGTGGGGTTGTGATCTACCAATCATATATCCATGAATGTTGCCTCACCCAATCAGCCTGTCCCATTCTTCTCGCGAATTAAGACCATTTCTTACAGTGTCAAAGTAGGAAATGTACCATTGTTCTCTCTGTTTGCGTTTATTTGTGATATTCCCACCTCTCTTGCCTATTTTCACTCTTTCCAAGATAAACCACTTGAAATCACATTCACCATGATTTTTCTCTAAGAAATGCGAAACAATTGGGGCGGTGATCTTTTTTGTCCTAATGGCAGATCTGTGTTCCTGCAATCTAATCCTAGCTTCTCTGCCAGTTTCGCCAATATAAGAAAGGTTACAGGGACACTGAAGTATATAGATTATATTTTTGCTTTTGCAATTGTTATGAGTTTTGCATTTTATAGTTTTCATATTACATGTGATTTCAGTGGCCGTCATGCACTGATCACAGATATTACAGCTCCCACACCTGGAGGTACCAACTACTATGGTATTATCCAGAGTCCGTTGGTTTTCTCTACCTTCTTCTTTGTAGGTGTGGACTAAGAGATCTCGCAGATTCTTATTTTTTTTAAAAGCAAAAAGTGGTTTGTCCAATGATGTTTCTTCCTCATGGTTAAGAATGTGCCAATGTTTATTGACTACATTTTTAATTTGATTGCTGATATGGCAGAATTTTGTCGCAAAAACTATTCTATTTGAGGGGCCCTTCTGTGTTTTATCTTTATTGATAAGGGCTTCTCGGTCATAAAATCTGGCCCTCTTCAAGGAAGTGGACAACAGTTTTTTTGGATAGCCTCGATCCCGAAACTTTTTCTTTAAAACTGCTGCATGCTTGTAATAATCACTGACATCTGAACAATTCCTCCTGAGCCGGAGGAATTGACTAAAGGGAATACTTTCCCTCTGTGACTTGGGGTGGAAGCTTGTATAGTGGAGGAGCGTGTTTTTAGCCATAGGCTTAGTAAACAGCTCGACCGCCAGTACACCATCCATGTTCTTGATGGAGATATCTAAGAAGTCCACTTTAGCAGTGCTGTAAGTGGAGGTAAACCTCAAATTTGGGTCACCTAAGTTAATCCACTGAAGAAAATCTTCTAAAACAGTAGTATTGCCTTCCCAAATAAAAAAAATGTCGTCGATGTAGCGGTACCAGCCCGCTACATTCTCAAAAAAAGGTGCCATTTCATTATAGATATGTTTATTTTCAAACTGGCCAACATAAAGACAGGCCAGACTGGGGGCACATGTGGCCCCCATGCTGGTCCCCTTTAATTGTTTAAAATATTCATTTTTAAACAAAAACACATTATTTGTTAGGATCAGACGGACACAGTCCACAAGGAATTCCCTACTAGCCCCATTTAGGTCTTGGTTGGACAAAAGTTCATCAATGACTTCAATTGTGTCGTATTGAGGGATATTGGTGTAGAGAGACTCAATGTCTAGGGTAACCAGACACTGAGTCTCTCCACAGAAGGGTAGTCCCTCTACCAAAGATATGATATGAGCGGAGTCTCTCACATAGGATCTCAGTTCGCACACTAGTGGTCTAAGGAAGTGATCCACATATTTGCTTATTGGTTCCAGCAGAGAATCTATACTGCTAACGATCGGCCGCATAGGCGGGTCCGATCTGTGTTTGTGAACCTTTGGTAGGCCATATATTGCAGGAGTTTTTGGTTCAGTGTTATTAAGAAATTTAAATTCTTCTTCGCTGATATGGCCTTCCTCTCTAGCGTTAGTCAATAGCTGTAAACATTCCCTAGAAATCCCTAGTAGACAGGAGACATTTGTTGGAGCATAATGTTCCTTCACTTCGAGCATCGTCCTAATTCTTTTTTCATAGTCTAAAGTGTCAAAAATGACTACTCCACCCCCTTTATCGGCAGGTTTGACCGTAATTGAGTTGTCATTCTTAAGGTTTTCTAGTGCCTCCTTCTCTGCTTTCGAGATGTTATGTGAAGGCATTTTCTTGTCATTATCTAAGATTTTAAAGATTCCACTCTCAACCGCTATCTCGAAAGCCTCAATGTTCTTTCCTACCATGCCTACAGATGGTGTAAAGGTAGATTTTGGTTTGAATCCTGTTATATTTTCACTAACTCTACTCTCTCTGTTCTCAAAAAAACGCTTCAGTCTTATCTTTCTAAAAAAGCCTTTCAGGTCTTTCTCTAACTGAAATCTGTCTACGGTGGATGTGGGGACAAAGCTAAAGCCCTTACTAAGAATGTTGAGTTCTGTGTTACTAAGTTCTCTTTTGGATAGATTTATCACTGGTAGTTTGCTGGTCTCCAGTACTGTTTGTTCCGTGTACTCATGTACTCCTGCTGTTGAGGTACACGGTTGTATTGGGAGTTGCCCCGGTTGAATTGTCCTCGACCTTGGTTCCCATTGAAATGTCCTCGCCCTCGGTTCCCATTGAATCGCTGGGTTCTCCTTGGGCGGGATTCTAAAAAATCTTCCTGTTCTCGGACATTTCTAACGGTTTCATTTGTATTACACTCCTCTTCTTCACTACCGGAGCCAGAAGTCTCCGAAAATGTGACTCGTCTGTTGCCACCTCTGGAGTACGTTTGATAAATGTATGGTCTATCCCAATTACCATCGTTCTTGTTCTGGTAATAGTTTTCTTTGAGAAAGGGATATACATTCTCAACCGAGAACCGTTCAATGTCCTTTTTCAATTTATTTGTTTTTTTATTTATCAGATATTCGCTATATCCCTCAACATCTCTGTTAATGTCAGCTAATTTCTTTTTCGCTTCTTCAAGCGCAGGACATCCTTTTAGCTCTGTTTCTAATTTCTCTATTTCTTCCTGTTCCAGTATGATAAGTCCTTGGGCAGTTTCAATAATAAGAAGAATCCAGTCTCTACTACACCTGTTGGAGATCAGTGTCCATGTTTCTAGAAACTTCTTATTATCTGTAAAGAGGCCCGGTTCATTACGAACCTGTAAGCCGATTGGTATAATGCCTGACTTCACATATTCAGTTAGAAAGTCCGCATGTGCCTCAGTGCGGATTAATTTCTTTTTCAGGTTAAGTAATTTACCCCAATTTTCACCCTTGCCAGATACTAAGGTGATTTTATTGCCTCTTTTTGTACTCATAATTCGGTGTAACTGGTCATCACTAAACCCAAAGGTCTTAATTTGATCCATCACACTGGTAACAATATACAATAAAGGAGTCAAATGGACTCGAAAGCTCTCCAATCCACCAGGGACTGTGCACTAGATCTCTAATAAAAGAGAGAGGGACCCTCTACCAAAGGGATGGGGTACCAACTGTAGACTTAGTCAAAAAAGAGATTCCCTTTGGACACAATATTCAGAGTGACACAACTTCAAACTTATCACACATAGATCAAACAGACGTAAATACAGAGCAGTGGTGATCAAAATTCAGAAACAGAAAATCAATTATCAAGTGTACAAATTTTATTTAAAACATTAAGATAAAAACCAAATTAAAAATATACTCATCACAATCAAGGGAAAACAGTCAATATAAGGAACAATTATTTCTTACAATTCATCACACAAGTTCCTAAAATAAATGGGAAGGAGGAACACAAGACAGGTTATATTCCGCATCAGTCAGAATAGTCCTTCATAAATGATTAGAGATCTCTCCCCCAATTTTTCAACGCGTTTCGACGAGCCCAAAAGATATAGCCGTCTTCTTCAGGAAATTATTATTAGCTGTCTTCCCCAAGATACTATGAATTATAAAAGAGAAACATGTCTCAACATCAAATGTAAAATTATCAATTTATACACAAGACTAAAAACCTGTTTGCTATTCATAATTTGCACCACTGCCCAATATACTACAACAATCATCCTACACAGGTACGGTACATAGTAAACATTACAAAAAACATTTAGAAAGTCATGTCAATACAAAACATACAAGATTTAACACATATTTTCGGTGTATTTCATATTAGATAAATTCAACACATGAACCGCTGCAATTCGTATTTAGCAGTCTATGATTTCATACAATTAGTTGCCCCATTGGAATAATATCAACGTTTGTATTTATCTCAATGGTCAATACCTGTTAATACCACGACACATCAAAACCTTTATTTTTAATGGTGATTGTGATTCCAAATTAGTCTAAGTTGTTTACAGCAAAAGGGTTCAATGTCCCTCCTCATTTTCTGACTGTATCACTTAAAAACCCACTCTGAGAATGGTACTAACCTTATAAGGGAAAAATTCGTGCTATAGAAGGTGCAGATAACGCTTGTCGAACGGCAAAAGGACTTCTTTATCGTGCCGTGGATATATATCGACTGAAAGAGATGTATAAATAAACATCTTAGTACTCCATGATTACTCAAAAATCAAAAAATAGGAGTACTATATCAGACGGATAGCTTGCCAAAGGACCCTAGCTGTCTTGATAAATCTTACTAAGCTATAGCACAGTACATCTGCACGAGTTTTAGTAGATCAGGAAGTATAAGGAGAGAATACTCACTTAAAATATATAGAATATAAGATGTACCGCTGAGTCGGCACAAACGTTCCTTACAACTTGGAACGTAAACAGTTGATCACGGGGTCCTAGAATTTAAGCAAATGTATTACTAACCGTGTCATTTGAGACACATCGTTTTAGAAAAAGTGCCCAGAAACGAATTATGACTTACTATCAGAATTAGGAAATAATGTTTTCACACGGTGCTGTGATAGTTCGAAATAGCCGTCCCAAATTGGACCCAGTAATATAGACTTTATGCAACTTCCAGAATAGAAATGGGGCCGTCTAGGTCTTCCCATTCAGTGGTGGCCGATGTGCCTGGAAAGACAGAGCATAGGCACATGTCAATATCGGGCTGAGAATTCCCTAAGCCTCTTCTAAAAGTGCCAAACCCATGTACGAGCTATCACATACCTTCGCACTGCAAAAAGTAAACTTCCCGTGTGATCTCTCCGTGGAATAATAACCCACTGGAGGAAACTCGCCGTTTAAATATCGGTTCCTGGCGTCTAAACGCGGAAGTAACAATGCCACCGCCCACGTGGGGCATAGACATAGAAGGCAGCTTCGCGTAAGCAAAAATAGCTTGCCGATAGATGACTAACGGTCTTACCCAAAAATAAATTAATAGGCAGCTAGAAAGTGTCACTGCTAATACTTTTTATTTTTTTTATATATATATTTGCGCAAACATCTTTTCTAGGTTTTTCTTAAGATAGTTAGCGCGGTTACCGGGAAACATATTTTATTAGTTGGAACGCGCATGCGCTTACGCACGTGTACTTCTCAGACTCGATCGGATTGGGAGAAGTACAGAAATGTCAGTTAATCTAAACTTCTCCCTTGCGTGTAGGGCCCTATTTCAAATGACAAGTAGATCAAATGGCTTACAGCTAGTTATTATTAGCCCAGGGCAAAGAGGTCTGCCTCGAAAGTATAGATCCCAGGCTACCTCGAAGGGCACCCAGCATGAAAAAGTTCTCTGTATTCACCGTTCGAGACACAGAACTACTCTTCCTCAATTAATGAATTGACCCATCCTATATACATATTAACATGCTATAAACCTTCTAAGAAGATATACTCTCACTATTAGTCTCCTAACACTAAGCATCAGTCAGAATATAGTCAGGCAAGAATGCGCCTGGATAAGGACGGATACTGTGATTGTCTATAATATATTTAGGTGGGGTTGTGATCTACCAATCATATATCCATGAATGTTGCCTCACCCAATCAGCCTGTCCCATTCTTCTCGCGAATTAAGACCATTTCTTACAGTGTCAAAGTAGGAAATGTACCATTGTTCTCTCTGTTTGCGTTTATTTGTGATATTCCCACCTCTCTTGCCTATTTTCACTCTTTCCAAGATAAACCACTTGAAATCACATTCACCATGATTTTTCTCTAAGAAATGCGAAACAATTGGGGCGGTGATCTTTTTTGTCCTAATGGCAGATCTGTGTTCCTGCAATCTAATCCTAGCTTCTCTGCCAGTTTCGCCAATATAAGAAAGGTTACAGGGACACTGAAGTATATAGATTATATTTTTGCTTTTGCAATTGTTATGAGTTTTGCATTTTATAGTTTTCATATTACATGTGATTTCAGTGGCCGTCATGCACTGATCACAGATATTACAGCTCCCACACCTGGAGGTACCAACTACTATGGTATTATCCAGAGTCCGTTGGTTTTCTCTACCTTCTTCTTTGTAGGTGTGGACTAAGAGATCTCGCAGATTCTTATTTTTTTTAAAAGCAAAAAGTGGTTTGTCCAATGATGTTTCTTCCTCATGGTTAAGAATGTGCCAATGTTTATTGACTACATTTTTAATTTGATTGCTGATATGGCAGAATTTTGTCGCAAAAACTATTCTATTTGAGGGGCCCTTCTGTGTTTTATCTTTATTGATAAGGGCTTCTCGGTCATAAAATCTGGCCCTCTTCAAGGAAGTGGACAACAGTTTTTTTGGATAGCCTCGATCCCGAAACTTTTTCTTTAAAACTGCTGCATGCTTGTAATAATCACTGACATCTGAACAATTCCTCCTGAGCCGGAGGAATTGACTAAAGGGAATACTTTCCCTCTGTGACTTGGGGTGGAAGCTTGTATAGTGGAGGAGCGTGTTTTTAGCCATAGGCTTAGTAAACAGCTCGACCGCCAGTACACCATCCATGTTCTTGATGGAGATATCTAAGAAGTCCACTTTAGCAGTGCTGTAAGTGGAGGTAAACCTCAAATTTGGGTCACCTAAGTTAATCCACTGAAGAAAATCTTCTAAAACAGTAGTATTGCCTTCCCAAATAAAAAAAATGTCGTCGATGTAGCGGTACCAGCCCGCTACATTCTCAAAAAAAGGTGCCATTTCATTATAGATATGTTTATTTTCAAACTGGCCAACATAAAGACAGGCCAGACTGGGGGCACATGTGGCCCCCATGCTGGTCCCCTTTAATTGTTTAAAATATTCATTTTTAAACAAAAACACATTATTTGTTAGGATCCATCTACAAATGGAGAGAGAACAGGAATGCACAATTTGTACTATGATATGGCACTCTCCTGTTCTCCCTGTACACTGCTGCACTATGAGCAACCTAGCACCAATGCAGGCACCCTTACACCATGTTGCAAGGGTGCCTGTGTTACAGACAGGATTGTTTTTATGCAAGAAGGGACCCCTTCCTACACAAAAACAATCCTCAAAGTAATTTCTGTGCGTGATGCAGAATACAGCACAATTAGAAAGAGGAAATAATGAGGAGAAATAAACATATTTCTCCTCGTTATGCCTCTCCTGGGAATATGTAGCATTTTGACTCATTCATAGGTTGAATACCCTTAATAAATCTCCGAATGCGCCAAAATCCCATGGCTGGATACGTAGGATCCCCCACTTTAAACCATGGAACGCCTTCCCAAAGCGGAGTAACACAAGGCAGAGACCTTTGCTACTCTGGATTTACGAAGCCATGCAGATCCTTGCCGATGGCTTTGCGTGACTTAGTAAATATCACTTAAGCCCTTGTGTTGCCTCACGTCGCCTAGCATGACGCGACGGCAATGCAAGTGCTTAGTAAATCCGCGCCTTTGAGTCCAAATCTGAATCATATCTTATGCACACCAATGTATGGACCTATTCGGCTTCCTTCCTCTTGATATGAGAGGTTTTATTTTGTATTTGTCTCACCTTAAGGAGCCCAGTAAGTGGTTAACCAAAGCTCACATCACAAAATGAATTGTCCTGTGGTGCTTTCATAACATGTATTTACCTAAGCAATTACACTGACAGATCTACAAGGGTTCTACAATTCCTCGATGTACGCAAAAATCACGAAATACATTTGGTAAAAGTCAGGGATCTTAAGTGCTATATAAATACATTTACAGTTCCAATTTTTCAAGGTTATAGTTCGGTCTCCGTGACAACAAGTGACTGCACTGTAGTCAGTGTGTGATGGCTGCTAGCAGGCCCTCATTAGCATCAAATCAGCCTCTTCAGCGTAAGACCTCCGGTGGGATGGATATTTGTGCACATCCTCTGGGATCAGGGATGAAAAATGGACCTCGAATGGGCGGCCGCAACCAGATGCTTTATTGTCAAAGATGAAGCCTCTACCTGTAATAAAGAGCCCTTTAATGCACTCTTTGTGTTGTAGGTCTGGGACTCATATGGACAAATCACACAATGAGAGATGAGGAAAAAGAAACAACAATCCAAATCGTCGTTCTTAATTTGTAAGATACTAATACTCTAAATATTAACCCCCGGCTGTCATGCGTCACGGTGGGCGTGTGTGGAGGACTGCCGTGGGCCACCCGAATCCCTCTCACTATTTAATTGGCCCACACAGGGCGAAAATGTGCACAGTGCCGAAGGGGTTAGTAATAATAATAACAACAACAACAAAAACAACAACAACAGCAATAATAATATTAAAAATTATGGTAATAATCAGCCATGGGTCCATTGTTTGGGTGGGTTGCCAAATACCAAGGATGCTAGGTCTCCATTCTGCCTAATAACTCTTCTTCCACCATCCTGCACCTCCTGTCACTTTATCTTACTCATCCTGGTACTTTTTGTCCCTTACTTTTCTCCTTTGGATAGATTACCCGTCTTTCTCTTTCGCTTTATTTCTCTGTTCAGTTTTTTTTCTCAGTCTTGCTGTGGGTCAAAGTCTGATAATGAAAGTCTGAGTCCCCAAAAATATGTGCTGGTGCCTACGTTCTTTTCCTCGTCTCCCCGTTTGTGTCTCCTTCCCTCCCCCTCCTCCTCTGTTGATCCTTTGATTCAAACTGATGTAACTGTGTAACCCGTAACTCGCTGATTCAACTGATGTAAATAACAAAACTGTTTGTACCTACCACGGAGCCTGAGCAACCTTGGCTGATGCCCGGTAAAGCTGTCATATGCAGCTACAGAGGAGTCTGGCCCCTTGGCCGTCACCTACCCATCCGGTTATCTGATGTTATTCCTCGTCTCCCCGTTATGTGTCTCCTTCTCTCCCCCTTCGATGGAACAATGACAACGCCCCCTGGGCGGATACCAAAATTGTTTGTACCCACCGCGGAGACCGAACAACCTTGGCCGATGCTCGGTGGAGCTGCCCTGTGCAGCTATAGAGGAGTCTGGCCCCTTGGCCGTCACCTACCCAGCCGGTCATCTGACATTGTTTTTGTCCTTGTCTTCCTGTCTATATCTCTTTCCCTCCCCCTTCGATGGAACTATGACGATGCCCCCTGGGCGGATACCAAAACTGTTCTTACCTACCGCGGAGCTGTCCTACACAGCAATAGAGGAGTCTGGCCCTTTGGCCGTCATCTACCAAACCGGTAGACATTGTTTTCCTCCGCTCCCCATTCGTATCTCCTTCACTCCCCCTCCCTCTGTGATTCTTTTATTCGAACTGTTGTAACTATGTAACCTGTAACTTGCTGATCCTCATGTAAATCGCTCTGATACCTCCGGGTCTAGCCAGCACTATAAATAGAAATAAACCACCAGCAGAAACCAAGCACTATCAAAGGGACTGTGATTATCACCTATTGACCTATGGTGACCACTTCAATCCAGGTCATTACGGACGCTGTTTAAAGTCATGAATTTAGTTTTTTAGTCTTGTTTTACTTCAATGAAACTAATTATACTAACACACTCGAAAGCAATGGTTTGTAGGGGAAAAGTAAAACTTCAGGACTGGAGACAGTGTCCGTAATGACCAGGAGCCATGTGGTCATACTAATGGCCTGATTACAAGTTTGGCGGACTGTTACTCTATCACAAACGTGTGGGATATCCCATCTGCTGTATTACGAGTTCCATTAAGTTCCATTGTATATAACTAGGGCTCCCGATTTTATGGTATTTATTTTTTTAACATTTCCGTCTGTATTTATCCATATTTCTTTTTTGGTCATTTTATCTGTATTTATCCATATTTTATTTTTTTGAGAATAAATGGAGTTGTAAAATTTTATATTTTCACATTTATTACACTAATAAACATGCACTCATACTTTGAATGCTGTCGCGTTTTAGAAAATTAAGCAGGCTCATATAACAAAATACTACTCTGATAGGAAATTATGAATATTATATACAAATAAATGTTAACATATGCCTGTATTTAAGAGAATTTCACCCTGTTTTTAAATCCCCATGGTGTCTTATCTGCTTAATAGTTGGTCTGGAATCCATGAAGGACAACAAGGAAAGTCACTAACAAAGAGCACAATTTTTTGTATTTTTCCGCTTTTAAAAATTATTACAGACAAGAAACAGATTGTTTTCTGGCTGTATTTATATGTAAAATAAATAAATGGAATTCATAATACGGCGGACAGGATATTTGTCACATTTATGATGGAGTAATCCATCCGCCAAACTCGTAACTTGTAATCAGGCCTTAAGTGTCCGTTTCCAAACGGATTCAGGTAGTTTTGGTGACAATATGTGGGTTGGAGTGACAGAAAAGCATGTTGATGGTAGCACGTTACCAAGGATGATTCTTCTCATCGCTTTTTAGGTCTTGCTACACAGCGCATGCACTGTGTGCAAGATGTATTTTTTATAATTCGGTGGGTTTAATTACAACTCTACAACAGCATGCCATTAGTTATTTTTGTTGTCAATCTCATTTGCAATCTTTGGATTGCTTAGCTCCCATACACTTCATTTCCTCTCTTGTGTTAGCTCCTCCCTGGAGCATGGACGAAGTGCATGTGCTCTTCCTCGTCTCTATTCTTTCCTATCTTTTTGCAGCACACTATTTTTTAAATTTATAAGCGTTTCAGTATTATTCCTGGATGTCACTGTGCTTTCCTACGTTTAACAGACAGGCACATGGCTTCTTATTTATGTTGATTTCACCCTATCTGCCATCTCTATTGACACTTAAGTTACAATTATACTACTCTACGCCACTCTACTTTATGCTACTCCATTATACGCCACTCCACTCTACCCTACGCCACTCCAATATACTCAGCGCCACTTCACTCTAGTTTACAGCACTCCACTCTACTCTATGACACTTTATGCCATGCTACCCCACTGCACTATATACTACTATATACTACTCCTCTCTACTCCACTCTATGCCACTCAACTCTGCTCCATGCCACTCTACTCTACTTCACTCTATGACACTCGACTCTACGCCACTCGACTCTATGCCACTCAACTCTACGCCACTCTACTCTATGTCACTGTACTTTGTGCCACTCTACTTTGTGCCACTCCACTGCACTGCACTCTACTATACACCACTCTATGCCACTCCCCCAAACCTACGCCACTCTACTCTGCGCCGCTCTTCACTATGCCACTCCACTCTACTCTATGCAACTCCATTCTACTCTACACCACTCTACTCTATGCCGCTCCACTCTAGTCTATGCCACTCTACTCTACTCTAAGCCACCCAACTGTACAGCAGTCTACTATGTGCCACTCCAGTCTACACCACTTCATTCTATGCCACTTGACTCTACTCCACCCTGCTCTACAATACTCTGCTCTACGCCACTCCACTCTACTCTATGCCACTCCACACAACTCTACTCCACACCACTCTACTCTTCACCGCTCTACTCTACTCTACTCCACTCTATGCCAGTCCACTCCACTCTATACCATGCCACTCCACTCCTCTCTACTCCACACCACTCTCCTCTTCACCACTCTACTCTACTCCACTCCACTCTATGCCACTCCATGTGATATATGTTTCTTCTCTGGTTGTGGGTAGCTGTAGGATGATGCTCAAGCCATTGACTTTACAAGTAAATTAATGGCCTATGTACTCACTATTGAGCATTTAAGTGCATCCAGGGGCCAAGAAGGTTTTCAATAAAATTTTACAGAGGACTAAATGAGTAACTTTAAAGCCTGCCTTTGGTCATTAAAAGGCACTGTGTCTGTGACAGCGAAAGTGACATTGTTAGTTCGAGCCTACCATACAGTGCAAGCTGTCTGCTTGGAAAAGACCTTTTGTGAGCTTACCAAGAACTTACAGGGCTTTTATCTTGTGCTTTGCTTATTTATTTATTTATTTATTTTTTAAACTTATATGGCGCAAACAGCTACCCAAAAAAGGTTTCCCGGCGCCTAAGAACACAGCATCATGAATGGAATAGTATAGCAGGGGTCGTTCAAGGTTATTGATCGAACAACCAGGTCTTTATCTCTTTACGGAACCTGGAGAGACTTTCCTCCTTTCGTATGTGAAGTGGTAATAAGTTCCAGATAGATTTGCTTACTATCGGTTGGCTTCATTGACACTTTTATTTGCTTGCATCTGATTCAATTGCTTGCCTTGTGCCATCTTCTCCATCTTGTGTTTGTCCCTCCCTTGGCGCAGTGACTTTGCCATCCTTTTGACTGGCTGACTTTTATCCTTCCACTTTTGCGGGACTACTTTTTCTTTTTGCCAAAAAACTCCATGAAAGCGCATGTGGTTTCCAGCCCTCTTCCTCATGTGCTTCTTCCCCCCGCACTCCATGTTGCTGTCCCGCTTGTACTGCTATCTTTCGCTTTTAAGCTTCTCTCCACATCCCAGCATGCAACTTTTCCACTCTCTACGCCCACTCACATTGCTTCCTCCACCACCTGCTCCTCAGTTGCTGCCAGGCCAACTGTCTTTTTTCTAACATTATGTTTTTAATTCTTTATTTTTTGTGGAGTCCCACGAGGCAGATTGCCGCCAGCCCCTCCACCTTAAAAAAATAGTACTTTTCCATTTTTTTCTTTTTAATATTTTATTTATCGATCCATCTCAGATCACAAAAAAGACCAGCCATTTTGCCGTTTTTTAGCCGTTCATGCATAATGATGCATGCACGTGCACGTCTTCATGATTATGAGATGCAGCAGCTGCGGCCTTGTCATCAAGCTTATTTTTGCTTTTTTTTTGTTTGTTTTTGGGCACACTGCAAAGCATCCTGCTCTTGCTGTGCAGCATCACCAAAAGGTATTGCCGAAGCCAATAGGTCCCAAAGACGAGTCCTATTGGCTTTGCCAATGCTTGTTCCTCTGTCTTCCTTTGGGTTGTAGTTAAGTAGGCAAATGTTTCCTTTTTCTGCAAACTTGTTCCTCATTTGGGTGGTTGGTCAGAGAGTTGGTGTCGTATGCGAAATGTCCACCATTTTGTCTATCCCAGGACAAGTAAGGCAAAAGTTCATTGGCTGGATTTGAGCTGCCCAGCGGGACGCTATGAGCTGCCCAGCAGACTGTGCTTTTTCTTCTTTTAGCCCTATGTGAGCTGCTAATAGGGAGACTGGGCACCTACAGTTCACCCCTGAATGAGTGGATGAAATCCATGCTGACTTCCTGTCCATAGAATATGCCTTTGGTGTTTGCTGCTTCCCTTCAGCCTCATTCAGGGTGTTCACATATTGTCTGATTAGGAAACAGAATGAGTAGGATTTGCACAAGATCAAACATTTTGCTAAAGTAGGAGACCACAATCTGCAATGCAGTAATACTTGCAGGGAAGTTTATAACTTTGCCACGTTTTTACAATTTGGTAAATGTTGATAAATAGACAAAAAATTGGGTGCTGCCTAGCACCCAAGCCCACTCCCACCAACCACCCAGGGTAATATCCAGTCCAGTGTTTTTACTACTACACATTTAATAAAAGCTTTTAGATTAACTCCAACAACATCCAATCTTAGTAAGAAATGAGAGCACCACAATGATCTCAAAAAATGATTTCCCAAGAGCAACCCAATTGGCCAAATGGGGTTGCCGGGATTGAAAACGTTGTCTCCTCATTCCACAGTTTCCAAATAGCCAACTAGACCACTACTAGTGAATATGATGGCAAGGCCGAAGGGCTACCATTGTCACTATGTTGCAAGCCCTCCTTGGATTTATAACATAGTGCTTGTTTACAGCTATCTTGGATTAAGCAGTGAAGCTTGGATTCAATGTCAAGTTTCCAACTTCAAAAGCTAAAAGGTGCCCACTGGCCCACATCTGGTTCTGTTGTCTGTCCAGCCATGAACATATCCACATTGTTCAGGTTCCTGTCACAATATATTTGGGGATAGGATGTGGCCTAATGACTAGAGCGGTCAACCTCAAATCTGGGGAATCGGGTTCGAGTCTCGTCAACGATGCTCACCATCCTGTAATTCTGAGCAAAACACTTAATCTCCCTGTGCCTAACAAAAAATGTATGTGTCCATCTGTAACGAAACTGGTACTCATGCAAAGTGCTCTAATACCTTCGAGTCAAGTTAAAACTCTGGAAAAACCTCAGGGATATTTTCATAGAATGGAAAAAAGGCCAAAATAGTTTGGGTTCCGAGTGGTTACATGGCAATATCAGTGGTGGATACTCTTATTTACCATGTGTATTTCATTTCAGTAATGACTATTTCATTTTCATTGCCTAACAGCATTATTCATTTGGTAAACGTATCTCTCTAATGGCGGCATTACTTAACACTTAAGACTTACTCCAGTTGGTAGAAAAGGGATGCAAACTCAAACGACGTACGACACAGTCGTACTCGTCCATCTTGATTTAGAGGAAGAAGTTGTAGAATGTAACCCCAAAAATGTGCCCCAGATTCATAGTTATCCCTGCAGATGTCTTTGACTGTATCTGCAAGTACAAAGTGTCTCCACACGTGCCCAGTGGCTGCACGTGTGTAAAGTGTCCTGTGAAGTGATAATGGAAAGTTGGCCACCCTAGCTGTAGTGCATCAGTGGAGAGCACCAGTTGACATCAGCTGCTGCAGGCTTTGTTCACTTAGTCGTGGGAATGCACACAGTTACAGGCACGGGATATCTGCTGTTTGTAGGTAATTGTTACACCCATGTCGCCACACCTTTAGGCGGTTCATCCTCTAGTGTGTCAGGGGCATCACCCCAAAGATCCACACTTGTTCCTTGTTTTAGTGCACCTTGGAGTGAGACTTTCAAGCCTTTATTGGCTACAGAAATAGAGCAGACGGCTGTACCACCATTTGCCACATATTCTCTGGTCCAATGTTGGGCCCAAGTATCTTCTTCCCCTTGTGGTTTTAGACTTAATCACTCTCTCTTAGGGTAGATCAAGAACCAGACCAGAGGCAGGTTTTGGATGGGGGATGCATTGGTGGAGCTTGGTTTCCATTTCATGCCTGCCTGCATAGTAGAGTGATGAGCAAACTCAATCTCCTCACCCACATGGCCCATCCTTACTGTGATATGTGCTTGCCTTGCTCCTTGTGTCCCATGGCATTCCCAGCCTCAGATGGTGCCACACAAGAAGGCACATGCTCAATGTTTTCAGCTTGTTCCTTGAAATGGAGACCACACAGCATACCTGCTTGCTTCAGCCATAGCCATGTTGCTGTGCGGCAGCTGCTGTGTATCCTTCTCCCACTGGTAAAGGTTTGCCATACTTGGCAAAATAGCTTGGAAAGTTGAACACTCATTGGTGATATCTAGAATAACAGGAAGTCAGAGGGTTTAGACCTTGGCCTAACTATTCCAGCCTTTCAGCATTCACAGATAAGGACATGTAGTATTGAGGCTTTGCATATTGGTACAAGTCAGTGTTTGTCAACAAGAGTGAGCCAGGTAGGTGCCATATAAATCTTTATCTGTGGCTCCATCTCCGATTCAAGCGGTTCGCTCATGGTCTTGCTGGCTCGGATTTCTTGTCTTCTATTCAGGCCTTGATGGTTAATGGAACCCGGCCCGCGTCTTTCACCCAGTGAACCCACCCAGACCTCACTGTTCTTTAAAGCTTGTCTTGCCCTATCCTGGCCAACATTTTGTTTCACGCAGAATCCTGAGTATTTAGATATCCCAATGACATTGCGCCTCTTCACCTCATGCAGACATATCTCCAATGTTATCACTGATGTTGCTTAAACAACTCTGACACTTGGAAAGCCAAGCATGAAGCCATTAGGGCGAAAAAGTGGCAAAGGAAATTTTCTACGATCCTCATAGTTGACGTCGCTCCTGATCAGACGTTGTAGATTTGCGTGTTGTCCTTAGAAGTGATCTACCACAGGAGGTACCTGTGACTGATATCTGTGGAATCCTTCATTAATACTGCGCGGTCCTCTCTAGGGACCCGCAGGTTGCACATCACGGACATGATGGACATGCGGCATATTGCACACTAGGCTCGCTTTAGCCGTCTACCGGGATCACTTATGGCGCATTGCACTCTCACACATGAAATGTCCACATCCATAGACTCAATTACCAAGGCAGTATTGGATTCCTCTCTCGGCCCAGGCAGTAAGCATCCTGTATGCAATTAATTATCGTCAATGTGATGTGTAGGTTCAATAGCGCCCTCCATCTTAATCTATTCCTGCTATCCATTAATAATTGACAATGTGGTTACAGGTAATGAATATTCAGAGAATGGATATCCCCACAGCGGAAGGCCCTGCAGTTGCAATATTTTGTATTCATTGCCTATTTCACAATACATGTGAAATGCTCAAGTTCTCTGTCCTATCTCCAGCAGGCTAAGCTAGTAGCCTAGTGAGAGCCTCATGGGCCCTAATTCAAGCAAGTAAAATAACCCCATCCCCTGGTTTGGTAGGTAAGACTTCTAAAAGTTGGGCCTGGTGACACTGTACCTGCTGGACTATTTATTGACACCACCCACCCAACCACAGAAAGGACTGAAAATCCACATTCACTATCTGCTGGTTCACAACTTCATAGCAATGCAGTGAAACAACATTTAAATTAGAATTAAACAGAAATAAAACTCTAGGAGGATGGATGGACTTCACCAATGACTTTCTCCGGTACCGATATTTGTTTCTGTCTCTGCTGATAACCCTTTTGATCCCAGGTCCCCAAACGCTGCCTTTTTTTGGCTACACAAATCTGGCCTAAACACAATGGAAGTTGGCATCCTTGGAAGAGGATGTGCCTTACAGCCAGAGTTACCGACTTTGGAAATGAGGAACCAGATAAGAATCCCAGCGTCAGCTCACCATCTTGTGATTCTGGACAAATCACTTTAACTTCCTATTCCTAAAGGAAGTACCAAGGCCATTAAAATTATGTGATTATGCAGCTTCTGTGTTTTCACATATTTCACATATTTATAGATTTGCTGGATTTGTTACACAGTCCATCATAATCCTTCATCTGCTGAATAATCTGCACATTAAAAAAAAGGTTTCTATCTCAAACAACTCAAAAGTTACTTACTTAAAATGCAACAACACGTGTTGCTGCACAGTGGAACGCCCTTTGCAACTGTTGACTGGTCATCTTTCTGTAGCTTATTGATATATTTGGATGTTAAACTGGTACTAATGTTGTGCAATCTATGACCAGACACTGTTAACAAGTGTAACAAGGACTGGAAAAGCGTTTAGGCTTGGTGTCGTCCCCCAGCCTTTTGGCAATTCTTGTTTTGGTTTGTCATGGATTTTGCAAAACGTTATTGTTTGGGAAACTGCTGGGAGTTTGTTAATCTAAAAAAACCCGTTAGCTAAAGACCTCAAATGACGTTACTGGTATTGTCCGTGTATGCATCTTTTAGCAAATTATAGTATTTATGCAGATATGTTTTAATTGAAACGTGATTTTGTGATTTCGTGTTTTTAATCCTATGCTTTTATATATTCATGCAAATCCTAATAACGATTTTATGACTGACAGACTAAAGATGCCGTAACTCATACTGAAGTCAGTGAAGTGGGGTGACACGTTGCTCCTTGATACATGCTTGATTGGGTTGGAGAAAATTGTGAATGGCTCAACCACAGACAAATGGATGAAGTGTGACTGAAAACCCCTCTAAGTAACTTCCTCAGACACATACTTTCAGTAAAATCAAAAGGTTTGGCCAACACAGACCTAAAAAAGACAAATGTTGTACCATTGGCTACCAATCCTCTTGAAAAAAGAAAGAAAGAAAGAAGGCAAGAAGGAAAGAAAGAAGGTAAAAAGAAGGCTAGAAAGACAGACAAAGATGGAAGGAAAGAAGAATAGAAAGCATAAAAGAATGAAAGAAGGAATAAGGAAATAAAGAAAGAAAAAGAGAAAGAAAGAAAAAGAGAAAGAAAGAAAGAAAGAAAGAAAGAAAGAAAGAAAGAAAGAAAGAAAGAAAGAAAGAAAGAAAGAAAGAAAGAAAGGTGAAGGAAGGAGAAAAGGGATTAAGAAAAGCAAGAACAAAAGAAGAAATCAAACCATCAAAGAAGGAACTAAAGCAAGAAAGAAGGAAAGAAAGAAGGCAAGATAAAGAAAACAAGAAAGAAGGAAGGAAAGAAAGCGAACCAGAGAGAAGGAAAGCAGGCAAGAAGCAGTGAAAGAAAAAAGAAAGCAAGAAAGAAGGAATGAAAGAAAAAAGAAAGCAAGAAAGAAGGAATGAAAGAAAAGAAGGAATGGAGAACTGAAAGAATGAAAGAAAGAGGAAAGCAAGAAAGAATGAAAAAAGGAATTAAAGAAAAAAGGAAAGCAAAGAAGAAGAAAAGAAGGAATTAAAAGAAAAAGGAAGGTAAAAAGGAATACAAGAATGAAAGAAAAAAGGAAAGAAAGAATGGAAGAATGAAACAACAGAAAGAATGAAAGATGGCAATATAAAGATGGAAAGACAGAAACAAAAAAAGAAGAAAGAAAGAAAAACGAAAGAAAGAAAGAAAGATGAAATAAAAGAAAGAAGGCAATAATACGTTTTACAAGTGCTGTAAATGTAACACAATAAAGGCGATTTTTCTTCCTGGGCAAAGTTTATTAAAGAACCATTGATGAAATTAAGTCCAGAATAAACGTGTTCTGAAGAATTGTCAGCTTATAAATTCACATTTATGATATTGAAGCTTTAGATAACTTAATACAGAACAGTTTCAAATGTACGCAATCTGTTATGCTGTGAAATGCCAGCAGTCAAACCGTAAATAGAGGACACCTCAAAAGGGATTTACAACAGCATTGGCAGGAGACAGGAACTGATAAAGCGTGGCATGTGGCCTGTTCTCACATGAGGTATAGCGTCCTGCTGTCACATCAGACTCTCAACACAAAGGCAACATCAAAGTAATGCATTGAAAAAAAATTTGGCACCGTAAGGAACCAGCTTCCTAGTGCATGTGCTCCTTGTGAAAGAGCAAAATGCAGTCGCTCAAAGTGACCCTATCCAGTGGCTGAAGTGGGCTAACCCCATGCTGTCATGGGTGGAAGCAAAACGTGACTGAAATATATAGATATTTTTTTAAATCAAAAGGTTTTGGCTAACACCAGCCCTAAAAATAATATAGTAGTACCCTCACTAAATGTATATTTATGTGGACAGACACCAGTTTATCTCCGCAGATCCTTATTGTTTTGCACAATCAGCCATAATGAGTTTTGGTCAAACAACTGACCTTGTTCACATACACGTGGCACCTTCTTAGTAACTCTCATAGTACTCATGTGACAATACTCAATGACGAAAGACTAATCTACATCGTCTTTTTTCTTTTCGTGTCCTACTAGAGATACACAATTTACGAACCACAACTCGTATTATCTCATTATCAATAATACAACTTGATAAACAATAACAATTAAGGTACAAAGCAAAAGTGCCAAATTAAGTACATATGCTATGTGAATCACTTTAGCACTATAAATCATCATTCAGGGGTGGGTCAAACACATAAATCACATACTGTCAGCCATAACATCATCATGAATTAGATTTTTGGCATTGCAATAATACATCAATTGATGACAGTTATGCTCAGAGCTTCCATCATTACTTGGTGTGCCACAATTGAGCTCAAGGGAGCAAATGTAATCCATTACCATATTAAACTCTTGAATTCATTTATTATATTTGGATGGACAATCACTTATCAATAATCGTCACTTAAATAGTGTATCCGAAACCGATCCCAGGATGCTTGTTTCCGGTCCAGGGACGACCTGGCCAGGCAGTTCGGGCTGGACTGTTCACATGGGTATCAGGGTCAAAACTGATTTGCATATGACTGGGTCCAGACTGGGGTGGCGTGGGGAGCAAAAAATCCATGGATTAAATCCAGATCTGTGACTGGGGGTGAATTTTTGATTTATTCAGCATTCCGTTCATCATTTGTTCGATTTGCGTTAAGTAACTTTAGGACACAAGTTATAGTTTCTTAACATAAATATAACTATAACTGCTGAATGTCTATAGTTTTGTGTGGGTAAAACGTCAACCTAACTTTAACTTCCCTGTAACCTTTGTTTTTTTCAGTGAATATATATATATATATATGTATGTGCATTGCATTGTATGTTAGCCATCATTAATTCAAGATGGCTAATGCCGGGTGGGCTGCCTGCAATACGCATTTTGTTGCTGTAATGTCCCTGGAATTAGCTACTTTCTCTTGCAGGTTCATGTTTGCTTCACAGTAGCGCTCACACTCCTCTTTATAAGTCTCTTTAGAGGTGAAAATGTGTTTCTGCAGCTGCTCACACTGTTTATAAGTCTCTTTAACCTCATGGGTGCTGCTGACGAGCTCAGCTCGTCATGAGGCACAGTGCAGCTGCACTCATGACGAGCTGAGCTCATCACGGCCGTTGGAACGTTCGCACGTGGGGATAATATCCCCGCTGTGCTGAACGTTCCAAAAACGGGTGTGGTCGTGACGAGCTCAGCTCGTCATGAGTGGAGCTCCGCTGTGCCTCATGACGAGCTGAGCTCGTCTATAAAGAAGAAAGGACCTGTGCTTTATAGTAAGTTAAAAATAAAGTCAGTTA
This sequence comes from Lissotriton vulgaris, assembly GCF_964263255.1. NCBI lineage: Eukaryota > Metazoa > Chordata > Amphibia > Caudata > Salamandridae > Lissotriton > Lissotriton vulgaris. Next base: position 1,657,770,604 of record NC_141695.1, read on the forward strand.
TACTGACTGAGCTAGACTATGCTAGAGAAAACCAGTTTTTAATGGTCAATGGTCACAATATTCTATAGTAGTGACTAGGAAATCCAGCACCTCCCAACAGTATAACTCACACAATGTGAAAATTAATGAAATATAGTGTAACATGTAAACACACAGGATAAAATATGAAAGGTATAAACACAATTTATTAAAAAGCCTCCCTATATGGGTTACAGTCTAAATAAAATACAATAAAACATACAGCAAGATCAGTTGAGTTATTAAAAAAAGGCCAAAAGGGGGTCAAAGTACAAAGGGTCAAAGTAACAAAGGTCGACGCTGCGTTTCGGTGTTCATCTAAACTTTTTACACCTTCTTCAGGACACTTTGACGATTCGAAATTTATCTAAAAGAATTTTTTAAAAAACATTTTTTAGAAATGTACTTCTTCATATCATAGTCATTCATAGATACAGTGTTTACCTTTCTAGCTACAATCAATTAACAAACAATTAACAAACATTGTCTCGCATTTTACCTGTTATCTAATGGAAAAAGGAGGGGAAACGTGCTTGTGTAGGAGCCTGTTATTGCTTTCCTACTGAATCTATTCTAGCGAGTTCTAGTACTTAATGTCACTTGATAATGTGATATGAGTCTTTTAAATGAAAAATTAGTATCAATAATATTGAGAACGGGTACCTGATCATAATGGGCGTATCTCTTTTGCTCATTGAGAAGGCCTCTTAGTTTACCGGATATATATGTATCATCAGGTTGTCATACATCATTAAAATCTGCAAATTTGTACTGTGACCTTTAGTGAGGAAAATTTACAAATTATTAGATCAACTGTGAGGATCAGTCTGTTTTTGGTCAATTTATTCGTTCGATATTCTATGGTAGGTACCTGTTTTTCAGTTCCAGGTGTACAGTAAAAGGAACCACGGAGGAGCCACCGGACTGGTATTACAATTGTAGTCTGAGTGGTACGGGCTTGGGTCCCTTTTTAATTTTGGGAAACCTGTATATAGGAGGACATATTCTATGTCATATCGATATTTTGAAACCTTAAAGTTATTTAATAGTTTTCTCTGAACAAAAAGGGTCTTGTTTACTTACCACCCTAGTTTGGTCTTTTATTCCAAACGATGTGTAAATATTCGAAGGCAAAGGGTCATCACCTGTTTGGAAAAAGCGAATATGCTTGAGGAACCTTCTATTTAAATAAATTGGGCATTCTTGAATTATATTACATATTATACGTGTATTTTCGAGCATGATGCAGAAAAGTCTAATGTATACATAGACTTTGCTAAGGCCGTTTATTTAAGGCAGGATGAATATATGCCTCTGCCTTCTACATAGTGTGGCGAGATAGCAGTGGTTGTTTTTAGTCAAAAGCGGGGGGAGTTTTGTTTTGCACTGATGCACATACTCCACACATGGTATACTTCCCACCGCAGCTACCTTCTGCAATACGTAGCAAGAAGACATTGATTCTCTCTTTTCTGTTTTTAGTAAAGTAGGATAGGGTTTTTTTTTTCAATTATACTAGTATTAGTAAAACTGCAGCGTTAGGCTCCATATGCAGTTTCCATACATCTCGTTTTTAAAAAGAAACTAGGGGGGCTTCCTACCAGTTTGCTAAAGATTATAACCCACCCTGGTTCTCTTACCTGAGAGTTTTGAGTCGGCCTCCCTGCTCCTCCGTGTTCTGCGTCTTCCATAGAAATGATGGCATGAACACGGGGGCTGCTTAAGTACTGTCACTGCCTGATTTGACCCGGAAGTACTCCCGGTGAAAAACGGAGTTTATACAAACTTTGCCTGTTCTATAATGTATTTTGTGCAAATAAACTGATTTATTAGTTTTATCATGGTTTATGTATTTTGAGCAGATGATAGCCTTATGATTCTGCATAAAAGGGCTTTATATCGACGGGTTCTTAATGTCGAAATGTACTTTCCGGTGATCGAAATTTCTACAATTCTTATTTTACTTTGTGCGCGTATTTTAGATGTGTAGTATTATGCCTGCATTCATTTATGGGTATTATTCTCTCCCAACTTTGTATTTGTTCGAAATATCCTTTTATTTACGTTATCAGAACAACCGCGGCCATTTTAGATTGGGGACCGATTGACGAGTTTTACATTTCCTCCGATTTTCGTCACCAGCATGGCGGTGCCGCGCGCAGCCTCCCTCCCCCCCGCAGCAAAGGGGTTAAAGTTGAAAATTTGTTTCTAAAAGGCATCTTGCAGATGCCCTGGGTGCTGCAGTTCGCACCTCCCGGTCACCTTGTAAACAACTGGTAACCCCCTCACAGGCACCTCTGCACAGCTCATGTTCGCAGTATGCAGAATCGTGCGAGGGATATGCTGCTGGGGTGCCCGAGGCATCTTGCGCCTTCCTAGTCCGTCTCTGGTGCTGTCTCAGTCCATCGTAACCTTTCATGCGTAGGGACATCTCAGAAGGATCAAGAAGCATTGTACGCTCAACTGAAGATGGTCTGAAAGGAAACACCAGTGTAAGATAGCACAGTTTGATTTTTGTGCTTGTGACCTCAGTGGCGGCTAGTTTTTTTTTTGTGATTGGCCTTAGCAAAACGAAAAGTGCCTTCCACACGTTAGTGCGAGCCAGTCAAAAGAGCGAAGCGCTGTTGAAAATGAGGTACAAAACAAGTTCAATAGTACAATATGCTACGCAGAAATATCGTCTGACATAAATATTGTATTCTAAATATTATCTACAAAATTATCATCCCAGTAAACAACAGCCAAGTTTCCCAGGTCCATGTGTGATGTGCTGCTCCAGTCTGGGGGATTTTTGAAGGTGTAGATTTTCTCTTATCAACTCCCATAGAGTGATATTTTTGTAGGAGATCTATAAGACTCAGCATTTATGTCAACAATATTCTGTTCCACACCTACACAATTACAGTCTAGGTTACTCATGACTCTTACTGACCCCACGACTCCTTTCTGACCACATGACAGACACATTTATGTGCAATGGCAGAGCTGCGTTGGCAGCCTATCAAAAGCCAGGGAGCTATTAGGAGTGAAGCTACAGAAAGTGTTGCACCAATAAGGAGGGAGCAGAAGTGTGTGCTGTATCCAGGCAAAAGGATATACCTTCTTTCGGCAGACACAGAGAAGGAGAACGGTGGACTTAAGCGCAGTATCATAGACAAGGCCACTGGAATTTTGAAGCAGCAGAGGCCAAAATTATGCAGCAAGTTTACAAAATTATTCTGCCTTCCATTGCACTGCAACATGTGTCTCCATGTTTTTAGTAACTTGTGATCAGTTCAAGGTAGAAACAAAATTGTTTGCTAACATCTGCAGATTATGAAGCAGATGTTAGTTTATGTGGCAAATGCAAGAAATCCATAATTGTGCAAAAAAAAGTGCATCTGTAGAATTGCACTATCCCAATGGCGCTTATCATAGTCAAACTCCAGACACTAGCAGGGTGGTTAGCGCTTCCAGATCTCCAAGAACGATGGCACATGTCTCCTCCAGGTGCCAAGAGGGCAAGGATGAGTATAATGGAACTTCTCTACTCTTGGCACCAAAGGTGAATAGAGGTGGACTAGAGCTCCAGAGCGTTTGTCTCCTCCTGGCAGTGATGCTGAGAACAGTACCAGAGTCTAGGAAGTCCTGCAGCATTTACCGTCACACGCACTGGTGGAGCGAGAACAGGGGTGGGTGCCATCAACTTGGGCAACAGGTGAAAGAGATTGCATGTGTTCAGAGGAGGGCTTTACGCGGGATGAAAAAAAACTGGGGAGTCTCTCAAAGGGGCGTCGCTGATTTAATGAGGGCGTCAAGCAGTGGTTAATTTGTAAAATAAAAAAGAGCTGGGGCTCTCCTCAGAAGGCAGCGCTAACAGGACAAATGTGCTGCTAGTACAAAACTGCCTCCTGACTAGAGCCCCAACACTTATTAACCTGGGGAGGACTTGTCCTAATGGGTAGAGCTCCCGATTTCGGAGCTGGGGAACCCGGTTCGATTATCAGCGTGGCTCAACATCCTGTGAGTCTGGGGAAAATCATGTGCGTTATAAATAAGTGTTGCCTTAACTGGTGCCGAGGATTAGGTGCTGGTGCTAAGCACCGGAAAGCGCCCCCTCAAATTAAGCACTGGGGGCGTGGCTTAAAACAAGAAAGCTAAAAATCTGTGCTTAGCATAGTGTGCCGCCCGTCTGGTATTTTGCTGCTTCTGTCATTGCATCCAGATATATATTACAACAAGTAACATTACACCTACAACAAGCTAGGACTGTTGGCTTTGCCAATGGTTGTTATTTAAATAAGATAAATAAGCAACAACTGTGGCTTTGTTGTATATATATTGAGAAATGCTTCAGTTCTGAAATGATGAGACTGTGAAAGAACCCTAACGAGTCTCTTTGAAGTTACATCAAAGGGAGAGAAGGGTGGTACTGCTCCAGAGGTAAGATTTTTGTTTTCACCCTGAGGGTGAGGGCAAAGACGTCTAGCCCGATAGGGGCCCGTTTCAGCAGTTGCTTTTTAGGACTGCTGGTGCTCAGAACTGGCAGGACCCGGCCCACTTAAGGCCCTGGTTTGGAGATCTCAGAAGGTTTTTTTGATCCTTATTCTCAAATTGGCACCTTAAGGTTTCCTGCCATCGAAAATGTACCTTTGCTCCATTTTATTACCCAGATGAGAAAGGTACCCACCTTGATCTTATCACACGAAAAACAAAGAAATGAATTGAGCAATAATTAACAATAATATGCCACGAGGACCTCAAAAAAAGTAATGGGCACTTCAGGTCTCTTGGCCACTGATACACCCAGTCTAGGCCGTCCTATCCATCAAGGGTAGAGCTGCTAGGCTGTCCATCATTATATTTCCTATGATTTTGTGAGCAATCTTGCACACACTGCATTATGGCCCTTCCTCGTATCTGGAGATGCCCATGCTCTGCTCACTACAGGACCTCGGCAGTGGGTGTGGACTTCAATGCAGTGATGGTGAGAGTGTGGAAACCAGACAGGGAATACCTTCGAGCAGATCTGCTTCAGCTTATTAACACTGCGGCGGCTATTCCGCCGCAGTGCTAAGGGGGCGGGGCGGCAGAGCGGCGGGCGCATGCTGGTGACGGAACCGCTCCGTCACCTGCGTCGGTTGCGCTGTGCTTATGACGGAGAGGTTCCTTCATGGCCCCGCCCGCTCAATAGAACGCTCAGCGCAGGCGCGGAATTCACGCCGCGCATGAGCGGCGGGCGGGCCATGACGGAACGGCTCCGTCATCAGCACAGCGCCACCGCAGCTGATGACGGAGCGGTTCCGTTATTAGCATACAAGGGGTTAAAGCTCTGAGGCTTATTAAAGATGAGGAAGCCCATTGCTTGTCCAGAGCAGCTGCCCCTCTTGGAACCCATGCATTTTGTGTTACTGGAGATTGGTTTCCAAAAACAAGGCAACTCAAGACCCAAGAGCGGCTTCAAGGCGCAAGGCACAACTGACCAGAGATGGCAAGAAAAAGCGTAATGCAACTGGTGCTATGTAAAGCGCTGTGATACCCGATTTGGGTAAAGTTTGCACTATATAAAACTCTGTAAAATTAAAATAAAAAATAAAAAAGATAAAGTCTGGATTAGTCCAAAGTTTTCCCTAAAGAGTTTCACTATCAAAGCCCTTTGGAACCTGTCACGGAGGGAAGAAGCACCCTCCAGTACCCTTTAAAAATGGTGGTAACAGAAATCCTCCAATTTAACAGCGAAACCTGGTTGAGAACCTGCCTGTGGAATTTTCTCTGCTACAAGGGACAGTGAAACATGGTGCACTCTTCAATGGATGTGACACTTGTTGCACTATTGAAAGAATTTTCAGTTCCAATCTAACTCTGAAACAGACCTTATCTCTTGGACATTTACTCTGTACACATGCATCAAAGAGACATCCAACACATGCACCCAAGCACACATATGTGAATGCGCACAAACACACATGTGCTTGCGCATTGCTCCGACGAGATTATAGTAAGGGGAAAAAAACAGTCTACCAAAACGGCGGATTAGACACAGTTCATGTGATCTATGTGCGTGCACAAACCAGCCACGTCACACACCACCATTTGTCTGTGCCTCGCATCAGACTTCAAAGGCTGCCGCTCCCCCCCCAATCAGACTTCAAAGGCTGCCGCTCCCCCGCATCAGACTTCAAAGGAATGCGCTCCCGCCCCCCGCCACAGCAATGCCGAGAGCTTGTCTCCGCCTGCTCTCCCGTGTGCTTGCATCTTCCTTCCTTGGCCCTGGGTGTTTTCCGTGTTCTCCCATTCAGTGCCTTCTCGACCCCGTACTTAATTGCTGTCCAAACCCCAGCCCTCGCTGCCTCTATCATTATACACTCTCCCTGTGTTTTCCTGTTTCCCCTTTCTTTTCCCCGGCTCCATCATTCTGTGCTTTGAAACTGAACGCGCTTTGTAGCACTCAACCCTGCGTGTTCTTAGCTTCAGTCTCTGTGCTGCTGCACCACATCACTCAGGGACACCACCACATCACTCAGGGGCACCACCACATCAATCAGGGACATCGCCACATCACTCAGGGGCACCACCACATCACTCAGGAGCACCACTCATGGGCACCACCACATGACTCAGGGACACCACCACATGACTCAGGGACACCACCACTTCACTCAGGGGCACCACCACATCACTCAGGGACACCACCACATCACTCAGGGGCACCACCACATCACTCAGGGACACCACCACATCACTCAGGGGCACCACCACATCACTCAGGGACACCACCACATCACTCACGACACCACCACATCACTCAGGGACACCACTACATCACTCAGGGACACCACTACATCACTCAGGGGCACCACCACATCACTCAGGAACACCACCACATCACTCAGAGACACCACCACATCACTCAAGGACACCACCACATCACTCGAGAACACCACCACACCACTCAGGGACACCACCACATCACTCAGGGACACCACCACATCACTCAGGGACACCACCACATCACTCAGGGGCACCACTCAGGGGCACCACCACATCACTCAGGGACACCACCACATCACTGAGAGACACCACCACATCACTCAGGGACATCACAAAATCACTCAGGGACACCACTACATCACTCAGGAACACCACCACATAACTAAGGGACACCACAACATCACTCAGGACACCACCACCACATCACTCAGGGACACCACCACATCACTCGGGGACACCACCACATCACTCAGGGGCACCACTCAGGGGCACCACCACATCACTCAGGGATACCACCACATCACTCAGAGACACCACCACATCCTTCGGGGACACCACCACATCACTCAGGGACACCACCACCTCACTCGGGGACACCACCACATCACTCGGAGACACCACCACATCACTCGGGGAGACCACCACATCATTCAGGAACACCACCACATCACTCAGGGGCACCACCACATCACTCAGGGACACCACCACATCACTCAGGGACACCACCACATCACTCGGGGACACCACCACATCACTCGGGGACACCACCACATCACTCAGGGACACCACCATCACTCAGCCCAACCACATCATCACTCAGCACCACAACAGCACTGTCCTTGCTTGCTACTAATAAGCATGGCCATAGCCAATAGGACTCGCATTAGGAAAGTGTAAGCTATTGGCTTTGTGAATAACAATGCTATTAATTTATATATTTTCAAAGCCAACACATATTTAAAAAATGTGTCATTTACAATACCAATGGCTCACACTTTCCTAATGCGAGACCTATTGCATTGCAAATGCTTGTTATGTGGTGGTGGGCATTTGCATGGAATTTTGAGATCATTAGAAGTGCCCTCAATTTACGTCACCCATGTATAAGTCAGAAATTGTTGCTTCATCTGGTTCTGATTGCAGGATAACTAACTGAATACTCACTACTAAATGACGTCAGGCGGACTGATGGACTGTGTGGAGCCATAACCATCTCAATGCCTTCAATCAAAACATACATTAAGTTGTTTATTTGAACTGTTTTAGCATTTTTATTTCAGAAAATGGTAAGCAAATTCCAAAAAAGGACGTGAGAAGTCAAAGACTTTCACGCATTTCCTTGTATTTTAAATATGACTTTCAAGGGTTGAAGCCCCCCTGAATTATTATTTGAACTGCCCAGAGGGCTTTTAATTTCTCAACCTTCTTCCCTTCACCCATCGTGTATATAAACTGCAACTCTTGCCTCTCCCATTTACTATTTTGACTTCTGTTTTCCAATGAATTATAAATATGGAATTAAGGATCTATCAACCTGGCACCAAGCATTGGCTTATATTGTTTATTGCCATTTATTACCAAAGTAAATGAAACAATAGGACTAATTGTCTTCCAAATTGTAGGCATGTATTTTTGTGGCTTCTTCTCTTAAACCATGGACCAAAGCCCTAACTGCATCTCACGTTGTACACACTGGCAACGTGTTGTGGGAAAAATAATACTATAATGTGGCATCTTCTTACTTACATCTACCCCAAAGCTTTAAGTAGGCCAGGTTCTACCGGTTCTCAGCACTGACAGTGAAAAAACAGACAGGGCTTGTATCGGGTCCCTGACAAATCTTGATTTTCTGTCTGAGACCATATATAGAAGCACAAGCTCCAGCAAAACCAATACATTAGTCTTACAATTTGAGACATTACTGAAATATCTAAACTAGCACTGGCAATGCCAATAGGTCTGGCTTTAAAGGAAGTTTGCAGGGCAATGTGAAGCATTGGAATACCTATGTATTTCTGTGGAGGCAGATAATGGTAGAATAATATCGGTGTAGGTTAAAAGTTCAGGTAACAGTTGCACTGTCAAGCCAGACTTAAAAATCCATGTAGGTTATTGCCTGCCCTCCTCCCATCGGTGCTGCAGCCAGAGAAAAGCAACATAAACGATCTAGTTTTCCAAGATGCTTTAATACCATTCCAATGTCATGTGTGTGACCCTGTCGGTTCAGGTTTAGGCAGCTGGATAAATAAACAAAATGATCCCAGTGTCTGAAGGGCAAGCACTTTTTTTTGTGGAAGCACCTAACGTGTAACCGTTCAAAACATGTACTCCTGACTTCCAAGATTTAGGCGGAGCCAAAGCCTCTCTTTTGTGCACTGTGAAACCAAACCATAAAAAGACTACCGCACTAAAAACACAAAAAGATTTGTGAATGAAAGGCATCTGACAGGCAGACGTGGAGAGGATGTGGCTTAAAGGCTAGAGCGACAACTTTGAAGCTGGGGAACCAGGGTCGATTTTGGCGGGAGGCTCAAACATCCTGTGATTCTGGGCAAATCACTTTTTCTCCCCGTGTCTAGAAATGAATGTGTTCGTCTGTAATGGAACTGGTGCTCATGTAAAGTGCCCTGATACCTTTTGGTTGCGTTAGCGCTATATAAAACTGTAAAATAAATAAATACCTTAATATGGTGTGATTCAGCGGGCTTTGGAGATGTTGACAGGCCTACATGCAGATACAAAACAGGTGCAAAAACTCCACAGGAGGTGGATTAATACACCAAACAGCCAATAACGCGAGGTGGCAGAGAAATACTTCTCAGGGTGAATGAAAGGCCACCCCGCGTATAGTTTCAAGAATTGATAACAGTAGGTCAACGGACACTTGTGTTGTCAAGTCATACCTAAACATAGGGGCTGGAGTGTGAAGTAAAGGCTATTGATGTCTGCTTAGAGAGAAACAGGTAGAAAAGTTCTAAGTCCTTGCTCACCTGCTGCCAACCACTCATCACCCTTTCTAAAATGAATGTGGGTGGTTGGGTTTCTTGCCATTACATAGTGGTCTGCCAGTGTGATGCAGCAGAAGGAGGAAGGTGGAGACCTCAGCAGCACAGAGGCCCTAAGCATCACCCAGACCCTCAGTCTTCAAATCTTTAACCCTTTGCGTGCTGATGACGGAACCGGTCCGTCATCAGCCGCGGTGGCGCTGTGCTGATGACGGAGCGGTTCCGTCATGGCCCGCCTGACGCGCCTGCGCGGCGCTGATTTCGCGCCTGCTTGGAGCGTTCTATTAAGCGTGCGGGGCCATGACGGAACCGCTCCGTCATGAGCACAGCTCAACCGCGGCTGGTGACGGAGCGGTTCCGTCACCAGCATGGGCGCCGCGCGGCCCCCCGCCCCCTTGGCGCTGCGGCGGAATAGCGGCTGCAGCGATGAGGTTAAAGCTTAAAGAGGAGCAGCATGCCAGCCTTGTGCTGAACTTCAGGGCAGGAAGGAAGATAATATGTCTGCTCAATGCATGATGTATGCAGTGTATTGTAAGCCATGGTGAATTATTCTTCTAATAATGACCATGTGTACTGTTCACAACAGAAACTTGTGTTTATTGACACTTATAATGCAGTGCTGATTAACATATAACACAGTGGCACTCAGAGGATCACTCTCAGAAGAATGAAAGCTTGAGTTACTTCTATGGGGTCTCAAACGTGTGCCGTCAGTGTTACATGCGGGTCTGAGCTATGTGACCAGCAATGGAACGTGTGACCTGCAACATACACCTGGACCTCCACAGCAACCCACTGTGCTGCCTCTTGAATTCATAGTGCCCTACGGCCAATGCATTGAGCACCCGAGCTGCTTTACTGTCCTTACAAGCCGACACTTGCTGAATGCACATCTCTTGAATGACTCACTGAGCTCTATCACCAGAAGATGTCCTTGCTCAGCAGATATGACCATTGAGATAGCATCATGGATTACAGCCCCTGCTCTGAAAAAAGTAGGTCACGATTGAAAACTTCTTGAGGTTAACACAGCTTCTCTTTATTGTAGGTTTGATAAAATGAGTGCCACTGAGGTGGGGAATAACACCACTCATTATTTACGGTGTGTGTTAGCAGCAAGAGTGTAGTACCAAGCACACTGTTAAAAAGGTTGAGGGGCCGGTTATCAAAGGGCCTCTGCACTCGAGGGAAGGGAACCGCACTCGTGGCGGTACCTCCGCACTGCAGTTACTCACTGCGGAGGTCCTGTCCCTAGGAGTGTGAGCCCCTATGCCACGAGTGTGGTCCCCGTTCGAAATTATAGCCCCGCCTCCACGAGTGTAGGCCCCCGTTAAGGAGCGCAAGCTTCTCCGCCACGAGTGCCGGGACCTCCCTAAGAGTGCGAGCTCCTACGCCACGAGTGCAGGGCCCTCCCTAGGAGTGCTAGTTCCTCCGCCACGAGTGCGGGGTCCTCCTTAGGAGTGCGAGCCCCTCTTCCACGAGTGCAGGCCCCCGTCTCCCTAGGAGTGCGATCCCCTCTGCCACGAGTGCTGTTCCCCGCTAGTAGTGCGAGCCCCTCTGCCACGAGTGCGGAGGCCCTTTGTGAATCAGCCCCTAAATCCGTTGTCTTTGCACCCATTGTGTGTGGGAAAGGTCACGTCATGACATGGTGGAAGCCTAGATTTCACCTTTGGTCAGTGAACTGTAAATATTCGTAACTGCAATGTATGCCTGCCTCGAATTTACATGTACTGTCAGCTGTATAATTGCTAATGTCCCGGGATAAAAGTGCTGTTTAATAGGTTAAAAATGGTGGAGTGTACTGATTACCGCTATTCTGCTTATAAACGAAGGCTCTATTTATGAATTTGTGAGGCGTAAGATTCTAGTCCACAAGTATTAGGCCACACCCTTGGTTTCATAGCCACGCCTCTCACAAAGGGATCTTAGCTCTTGGTCCACACCCATGAAGAGTACAGGGCTTCCACCTCCTGTTGCCACTTCGGCAATAAGAAGAGGCAGTCAATGACATCACTGGTTCTGAGGAATGGCACAACTCCTCCTTTGTAGCAATAACATTTCAACACATTTTTTATATCTCTTATCAAACTTACTGACACAGACATCTCCTTCAGATGATGTTCGTATCATGATGGGTAGCTTAATCGCAAAGGCATCCACCCAACATGATTTATCTTAAAGCCCTCCAGGAGTGATGGAGGGGGGAGCATTTCATTGGCTTCCAGTCCACCACAAACTCTTTGCGCAAAGCCGAGAGTTGCTTATGAAACGAGGCAGACTATTGGCACAATAGCGTGTCAGATGTGAGTACTATACCAGGCCGCATGAGCGTATCAACACGATACATTGTTGAGCCTTCTTACTGTTTCCCATACACTGGTGTGGGACAGTGTCCCCGTGCTCTCCATGTCACTGGAGTCAAGCTATCCTGGCTGATGAGGGCTAAAAGCCCGAAACCGGTCCTAGGATGCTTGTTTCCAGTCCAGGGAAGACCTGGCCTAGCAGTTCAGGCTGGACTGTTCCCATTGGGCCCGGGTCAAGATTGATTTGCATATGGCTGGGTCCAAACTGGAATGGCATGGTGAGCAAAAAAACGATGGATTTAGGCCAGATCTCTGTACTGGGGTGAATGTATGACATTGTTCTGCATTCTGTCCATCAAATGTTCTTCTAGCAAAGGTGATATAGGTCCTAATGCAAGAAAGTAAATTTGACCAGAGTCCACTGATTTGGTAATAAAAAACAGCCACTATTGGGGTGACGTGGGTCAATCACATTTGTGGGCTCCGGTGCCACAGCACCCTCTGCACTAGTGATAGCTGCACCTCTGGAGTGAGATTGGAATGCCAGTCACAATAGAGAAGAACATTGGGCACCAAAGAGCCATTCAGCAGCAGAGGGTTATGATTGAAGTCATGGAAGACCTTAATTACAGGAGAGATTCAGCAGTCATGCAAACAGACAAAAAACTTGAACTCACAGGCACTGAGCGACACCCACTCATGCACAAAGAAAGCATTGATATTATCTGGAGAGCAAGGTATGCAGCTGCACAGAGACAATGGGAAAGAACACGAGGCACAGTACTGAACGAGCACATGGATTGGCCCAGCTGGCGAAACTCTACGACTGCCAAGGCTTGATAAAAGAGGCGCAGAAAAGGTAATTCTGAAAGGAAAACAACATCGTATGGAAAACGCATCTCCCTAGAAAACAAAATCAAACAAGAGGGAATAGGAACAAAACTGAAAGTTAGCAACAGCTACAATCTTTATCCATAAATAAGGTGAGATGTTATGTCTAGTAGACATGCAAGTAGGCTAGAGCACCACAGAAACACCTTATCTGGAATTTCTGCATATTAGGGACACAAACACAACAGATGGAAAAGGCTGTTGCCCTGCACGTGTTTTGACCAGCTCTGGAAAGATATTTGGGGTACACTGCATACCACCAGCCTTGTAGAGTTGGCCTAACTGACCATAGCTGACACAGATGATGGCACTTTTCACTGGAGTGCATGGATGTCAACAGCACTCATAGTCGCAAAAATGTGGACTCTCGGACACTGGTGCACACCGAATACGCCCATCTATCAAGCATGATCGACTGAACTTTTTTGGTTTGATATATATGAGACATTAACAAAATTAAAGACTGACTTCGCATGTTTGATGGTGCATGGGGCCCATTTTTGTATATTACAGACCCGTAAAGGAACAACCAGTGGCACATAATTCTATTGGTCATTGACAGGGATACAGACCAGTTACAGAAGCACAGGAACATGGTGGGTCTAGAGGATTACCGCATCTCAAGATACCACACTTACGTTGTGGTAGGGATTTGTATCCTTGAATGGAGGAAATTGTGGATGGAAGTACTCTTTTCTGGTTGTTTCTAATAGGGAATTATTTACTTTTGGGTTTAGAAAATACTGGAACTGTGTGATCTGTTCTGTTATGTTCACTTATAAAACCAGAATTGACCAAATGGCTTCATGTCTTTCCAGTATATACAATGGGACTAGGATTGTCAATGTGAAAGAAATGTAAACTTTTTTGCATGACACTACCTCTATAGACAATAATGACCTTTTGAAACCAACGAAATTGACCATAATATCTTGTGAGCTGAAAATGAATATAGACATGTATATAAAAACAAACATTGGCAAAGCCAGTAGATCTCCCCCACGTGAAAGCTATTGGCGTTGCCAAAGTCTTTTAGCCATGCTGTACGGCAGCATGGCTAAAAGTAAAGTTAGAAAGAAATCTCCATGATTCCGTCAGAACAGACCACTTCATGGTGCTTTTTTTTGTTATGGAGGTTGGGGGTGGGCTACACAAACAACGGGAGGGAGGGTGACAAGGGCCAACAGAGACATTGGGAGGCTGGGAAGGAACGGCAATGGGACAGTAAAATCTTTTTTTAGGACACAACCTGCACTGCCCACGTAATACCCGTGTTTTAATGGTATGTGGTCGGCAACACAGACAATGGGAGGGTGGGAGGAAAAAGCAATACAGACAGTGAGAGGATGGGGTGGGAGGAAAAAGCAATACAGACAGTGGTGGGATGGGGTGGGAGGAAAAAGCAATACAGACAGTGGGAGGATGGGGTGGGAGGAAAAAGCAATACAGACAGTGGGAGGATGGGGTGGGAGGAAAAAGCAATACAGACAGTGGGAGGATGGGGTGGGAGGGAAGAAGCAACACATACAAGGGCGGAAGGGTAAAAAGCAACATCGACAAGGGTGGGGGTGGGAGGAGTAGAAGCAACATGGATGGGAAAATTAAAGAAAATAGTACCTGAATCACAGTGACGTGTGGATGGACAGCTGAATGACACTAATCAAAGTAAATGATTCAGAACTAGGTCCATGCTCTGAAAGAAAGAACAGGAAGCGACATTGACAAGTGCTGGCCAATTCCAAGGCAGCAAATGAGAGTGACGATTAAGACAAATGATAAGCAATGGGCGGGCTTCAAGCCCCTCATAGCACGCAATAGGTCTTGCAGTGACAGTGCATGCGCTTTCATCAGGCACAACCTAAAAAGGTAGGAAAGGCTGGGAGAGCTATGAGTACAACCTAGGCTGAAGACGAGGTAAAGGAATATCGCACGAACGCCAAGCCACTGCCACTGCAGCTGAAATATACTGAACAGGACACACTACCATAAAGGAGACAGGCAGCACAGCCATTGGGACCGAAATACACTCAATGCAGGGTACCCTGCCCGAAGAAAGACACAAAAAAACGATAGCAATCACCGATGTAGCCAAAGATCACATCCACTGTTGCTGAAGTACATGTAATGCAGAACACACTGTCTCATAGCAGCCAGAGTTCACAGACACTGAGGCAGAGTACATTACAACCATATAATACTATGTCCCAAAGGGGGTAGAGAACACAGCCTATGAAGTTGAAATACAATGAATAAGGGGACACTTCCCTTAAACACCCAGAGAGCAAAGCCACCGAGGCCAAAATACACCGAAAGCAGGAAGCAATACCCCAAAGCAGCAGGGGAACACAGTCTCAGAGGCTGAAGTACAGCGAATACAGGACACAGTGCTCAAAAACAGGCAGAGAGCACAGCCATCGTTGCTGAAAAAAACTGAATACAAGATGTTTGCCATAAAGCAACCATAGAGCACAACCACTGACAGACAGGACACACTATTCCAAAGTAGCCAGAGAGCACAGGCACTTAGACCAAAAATACACGGAAACCAGGAAACGATACCTCAAACAGAAAGGGAGCACAACCTTTTTTCCCTCTTCTATCCCTCCGCTATCCTTCTCAATCCAAATAACTGATTAATATCCACCAATCAATTTACTTTCATATTTCACTATACTAATTCACCACTAATCCTTATGGGTTCCGGAGTAGCGTGCTACTCGTCAAAAAAGTGCATCAACACCCCATTAGAGGTAACAAGCGCTATATAAATGCAAACCTTTATCCCTCTTCTATGCCTCAGCTATCCTTCTGAATCCAAATATCTTACTAACCTATCCACCACTCAAATTACTTTCATATTTCACTATACTAATTCAACACTAATCCTTTATGGGTTCCGGAGTAGTGTGCTACTTGCTGAAAAAGCGCTTTGACGCCTCATCAGGGGTAGTAAGCACTATATAAATGCAATTACAATACAATGCAATACAGTACAGCTATCGACATACAGGACACACTATTCCAAAGTGCCAGGAAAGCAAGCACTGAGACCAAAATACACGGAAACCAGGAAGCGATACCTCAAAACAGTCAGAGAGCACACCCACTGAGGCCGCAATATACCGAAGACTGGACACACTGCCCCATAGCAGATCTATTGAGGCTGAAATGCGTGAAAACAGGGCCCAATGCCGCATCCCGGGCATGGCTACTCGCAGTAAATGCCCCTTTACTGTAGTTCACTGCACACGTTATGGATGAGCCTGAACCCATTAAATATTAAACGCCCTTTTATTGCAGCTCGGTGTACCTTTTAGCACCCTGGATGCGCCCAGTCGCATTAAATATTAAATGACCCTTTACTGCAGCTCAGTGCACCTTTTAGCATGTGTGAAGTTGCCGAAGGCCTCCAGGCTAAAAGCATATTTAGGATTTGTAGTCATTTCTGCCAAAACCAGGTGAGACCACACCAGGGAAAGTTCCTTCACCACACTCTATCGCTGGTGGACCAATTGTCACTGGTGGATTTTCCTCCGGAATCAGCCCTTCCTCTACAATTCTCATGATTCTCATTGCCACCCAAAGGTAAATCACGCCCTACCTTTTATCAAAGAAGGTTATTGGAAGGTGTGAAGAAAGTAACTGCTACGTTGGGGAGCTTTTCTTACCTGGCTCCCAAAACTTGGGGAAAGCTTCCTTTTTCTATTCGTTCTGCGGATCTCTCCCAGAATTTAGGAAGAAACTTAAAAACTGGCTGCCCTGACTTATCTTAATTTTGAATCTCCTGGAATAACTTTCTGTTCCACACTAGAATACCCTTTCGGGTGAGATGCACGGGTTACAAGTACAATACAAATAATATCATGTAACATAACAATTTTATTGAATATTTTTATGCTATACATTTTTTATATTTTAAGAATATTTCTAAGGTAAAGTTTTTTAAGTTAATATATAATTTAAAGTGAATATAATCTATACATTTTAAAATTCAATATACTTACCTATCTATATTTTTTGTCAACATTTTTGTCACCCATTTTTTTATCAAAGATATTTTGTCATACTACCTACTACATTTTAGCATTTTGAAGTGCACGCTCACCTTCCCTCTTTCCAAAATAGGACTTTTATTTAAATTAGAATATTTTATTGTGATGCCAGGACAGGGCACAGAGAACCAGCTACCTCCAGGCTAATCATGGAGGCCTTTTCACCATAATCCTTGGTGAATGATGGGGTGGGAAATGCCAACTTTTTCCTCAATATGGGGCTGATTAGGATGGCGGGCGGACGTACCCTATTGGAAAACGGGACCGCCCAACAGTCTGTCGGCAATCCAGACTGAGGCATTACAATGCGACTGCCACCACAGTGTTCGCAATGCAAAATGGGGACACCTAACATATCCCTGCGCTATGTGGTAGGCACCATATGGTGCCTGACATATGGTGCAGGGATATGCAGGAGGGCACCATAGGTGCCCCCCAAATCCCAAAACAGAGGGCCACGCGGCCCACTCCAGGCACCCAAAGTCCCTTTCTGCCTGTCTTTTCATGGTGAGTTAACCGCCATGAAAAAGCGGGCAGAAGTTGACATCATAATTGGTGCCACTGTTGTAGCGATATAATTCCCTTCCAACACACCGGCGGGCTCAAGGAGGCCGTCGATGCGTGGCGGTCAGTCTTTTTGACCGCCACCTATCCGCCCACCATGGTAATATGGCGGGCGGATATCATGGTTCTGATGGGGGTGGGACCGCCACCGACGGGCTGTCGGTGGTGGTCCAACCTTCATCATAAAAGGCCCCTGTATTATTTAGCAGACTCCTCTCAACCACCTTTCTATGTTGCTCTACACTGTTGTTGACTAGTGTTCGTTTGTTAGCTTGTGGGGTACACTGGGATGTATTTGGGATGTGACAACCCCCAAAATAAATGCATTATTGGCTTTGCAGTAAGGTTTCAGTTCCCAAAGTCAGGTTTGCTATCTCAGTGTAGGTTTTTCTCATTATGAGTCAAGAATGAAAGACAAAGCAGTGCCCTTTGATGTAAAAATGAAGGAAAGACAGAGATACCCATTTGGTGGGTGAATTTCAAAATGTGGAACCAGGTCACCTGGAATCAGTACTGGCTTCCTTGATTGTCCAAATTGTGTGATCCTAGGCAAATATTTTATTTTAAAGAGCCTCCTTTTTCTTTATTATCACATGTGAGAATACTTTTTAAAAATACTAACTTCAGGCCCTGCATTGTACAAGTACCTCTTATATGTGATTTAATAGACTATAATGTTGCTCCATGTATAATAAGAATCTAGGCAAAGGTTAGGATTTCCACGACTACTGACTTTCCTCTTAGTTCACTAATGTCATTGTCATTGGGGTGTGAGCCATGAATGTTTTTTTAAACTCTTACTTTTAATAAAAGTCTGTCTATACAGTGTAATAAGGTGCAACGCTTCTGCATGTTATAGAAATAAATGCTTGTTTCAATGTTTACATTATGCATGTTGCACGATTTACACACCAAATGTTTTCATGCTTCAGGTTATGCACTGCCTCATAGAGCCAAGCTAGACCCATAGCTCGGCTTTGCCTTTAATGTGCATGTATGCCCTTTGCTATTTGCGACTTGGACTTAGAAAATGGGGCCGTCAGTCATTTGATAAAATGATTTGTAAAAGTGAGGACTAGAAACATGGAGACCTGACCACTTGTACCGATTTGACGACTCTACTATCAAGGCTTCTTGTAACAGAGACACTGAAGAGTATGTGCGGTGAAAATACATTTAAAATAAGTGATCTCAGGGCAGGGAGTCCCTTGGAGAACTACCAGGCCCAATTGGGATGAGCAGAGGTGTAGCTTCAGCAATGGTGTTTGGGGTTTGATACCCCTTAAATACATTTTTGGTCCGGTCTGCTATGTCTGTGTTGGTTTTTCTTGTCATTCTCAATTCATTAAGAGGTTTTAACTTGTTCATTTTTGGAATGGGATCCAAAATATATATTGTG